>NC_134576.1:67488539-68754611 GCF_050947875.1 Dermacentor variabilis | reverse complement strand
TTCGGGGAGTTGCGATACGGTACATGGCAGCTGCTCTTTCTGGATCCGGGCGATGGCCTTCGCTTGAAATGATGAACCCAAGAAATTTGATGCAAGCGAGACCGAAGGAACATTTCTCAAGTGAGGCCTTAAGTCCACTGGTATGCAGCAACTGGAGGGCCTCTTCCATCAAGTCTGCGAATGTGGCGAATGACTCTGCATAGATAAGGATGTCATCGAGGTATACTCGTATGCCGCTTTTATCCGGGCGAGGCTGAAGGTCTTGGAATACCAGTTGCATGGCTCGCTGAAATGTGGACGGTGCATTCTTTAATCCGAATGGCATTCGGGTCCACATGTAAGTTCCGTGGTGGGTGATGAATGCGGTTTTCTCATAGTCCTGGGGTCTCAGGCTGACTTGCCAGTAGGCGCACTTAATGTCCATTGTGGCGAAGTGGGCGCAGCCAGCGATGTCCTGAATGATGTCATCCACCAGAGGTAGGGGGTGCACAACCTTGATCGTACGTTCATTAAGTGGAATGTAATTCACACACAAGCGTTTCTTTCCACTGCGAGACACCACAACGACTGGGAATGCCCACGGGCCAGATGCAGGGAGGATGATATTTTGAGCAAGAAGCTTTTTAATTTGCCTTTCGAGGAACTGCCTGTCTTCTAGCGTATATCTGTAAGGGCTGCGGCTGTACGGCACGGTATTGGGCAGCAAATCAATGCGATGTTGAGTGTCAGTAAAGTGACCAATGTCATCTTCATGCCGAGAAAAGACGGCATTGTTCTTGGCCAGTATGTCAGCAATGACAGACTGCTGTTCAGGCGAGAGCTGGCTGCCTAGGCTGGCTGGTGGAAGTTCGGGGTGGATGGTCACAGGCACCGTAGTGCAGACTTGTGTGGCAGCGCTGCTTTCCAGCGGCACTGTCTTCGCCGCCAGAACTTGCCAGGGAGGCTCTTCTGGCGAAGGTAAGGGTTCTCGTTGTAGACAGTCTTGTAACGTTGCTTCTGCCGGTGCAAAAAGTTTTGAGCGGGCTAAAATGACGGCATTGGCCATTCGCGGGACCAGACGCTGAGTGGCTAGAATCATTACACCCGTGGCTGGATGTTGTAGCTGAGTGGGCTCTGGTGGCTGGAAGATCAAGCGGGCTCGCGCTGCCAAAAACCAGTCTTCACCCAGAATAAGGGGTAGGACGTTGTTCTCCAAAACTGCTGCCTCAACCACACCAGTGATAGGGCCAATAGTTATCTTAAGGAGGGCGGACCCAACTGGTAGCGCTGTACCACCTCCAACGACGGCAAGAGGGAAATTAGTCCATGGCAAGATCATTGCGGAAGGTAGGATGGCTTTAGAAATCAATGTCACGTTCGAGCCAGAGTCCGGATATGCTTCATGTTCTCCGACTCCTGCAATAGCCGCCGTGAAAAATGGACATTGATGTTGGGAGCCTTCAAGTTTTTCAGGCATACTGTGAAAGGCCCGTGGCTGTTGGGCATCAGGGATGGTTGACGGTGGTGCCCTGTTGCTACGCGAGGGACATGCCGACGCCAAATGCCCTAACTCTTTGCACTTGTAACAAGTTGCTTGTGCGATGTCTTGGCCGCTCCGGAATGCTGGGGCCCCATACTGTGCAGAAATGGCTTCGTATCTTCGTTCCTGTTGTTCCTTGGGCAACTCGGAAATGCGCTGTCTTGGCTGGGCTGTTGTAGCTGTTGGCGTAGCTGGTGGCTGGAAGTTATATTGCTGACGTCCTGAATTGCCACTTTGAGATGAACGAGGGGGTGGCTTCTGTGGAAGCAGCGGTTGCTTTACGCTTGCCCTGTCATGGGCACGTTGAGTGCACTTGTCTAGGCTTGTGCACGTGGACATGAAGTCACGCACTGTTAACGGCCTATTAGCCGCGATGGCAGCAATGACATGTGGTTCTTGAAGACCTTGTAGGAGGTAATCAATCTTCTGGGCGTCGGTAAGGGTGACGGGGCAGCTTTCAACTACACGCAGCTTTGCGTAAGCGTACTCTTGTAGGCTCTCGCCTGGGCCCTGTCTGATCTTTATGACGCGTTCCTGCCATTCGATGAGGGTCAGCTCCGATGAAAATGTTTCCCTCAGGGCGGCGCTCCATGTTTCCCAAGTTGAATGGTGATTTCCAAAAGCGAGGTGCCAATTACGAGCTGTGCCTTTCAGTTTACTTGCGGCAATGAGACGGGTGGTGGCGTCGTCCCATGCGGCAAGCTGCTGTACCCGGCGGACGTCATTGAGCCAGACATTAACATTTTGTGCTGGAGACTGATCGAAGTAAGCAATCGATGACGATAGGTCTGGCAGAGTGGTAACTGTAGTCGAGGGGCGTGGCATCTGCTGAAGTAGAAGTGCCAGACTTTCGAGCGTCGCGGTATCAAGGGTCAAACCTGAGTTGCCGGCGGTAAACGCCCTCTCCACGCTTGACCGTGGCGTTGCCTCGCGACGTTGGTGAATGTCAGCTTCGAGGCGCTGAATGAGCTCTTCTTTAGAGCCGGTGCTCTCTAACTCGCGCCGGGCCAATTCATCGCGGATAAGGTCGACTCCGAGCCGCGACATGGTCGTTGAGTCAAGCTCCTCCCAAATAATTCCTGGCATGATGCACCGCAAAGCGAGGCTGGGCGCACGGGAGACTAGGCGAGTGAGCGCTAAGCCACAGGTTGTGCGCGGGATTCAAGTTAGTTCCGGGCTAGTTGTGAACATTCACGGCAGTATTCATCTAACGGCCGTGCTTTTCTTCTGATGCAGAGTGAACAGAGACGAGCGGTAAAATGGCTGAAGTATCTTCAGGCGTGAGTCTTCGGCGGCGTGAGGGCGCGACTACAATGCCGAATGCGGCTGAAGAGGCGTACTGACCGTCGTTCTTGCGCTGCCGTGGCTGAATGGCTTGGCAGAGGTTCGGGGTCGACTGCGCCAGATGTGAGGCTTGGGCTGAACGCAGGAAGACTCGCATAGTAGGGTAACGGTTTAATGCGGGTTAAGGTTACATTGAACACACCGACTGATCACTCCAGCGGCAATGGCTTGACTGACGCCCATCGCGGGCAAACAGCGAAAACAAGCGAGGCTCCCGGAAACGGAAGCAGGACTAGGTAGGTGACGATGTCGGTGCGGCTACTTGTTGCGCAGGTCACGTTGCGCCATCTGTAGCAGCCCACACCAACTGGCCAAGCCCCATCGCGTCACTCACAATACAAAGCTACCGGCACTGCGCGCAATCTGCAAACATCGCAAATCGCTTTGAAGATGAGGCCACACGAGTGCCAGCAACGCGTCCCTACGGCGTCCGCCACAGCGTCTACTGCGGCGTCCGCGATTCGCGTGGCCAACGCCGTAGCACAGAATGAAGATCCCGCCGCGGTTGTCTCCACTCTGTACGGAGCGGCGGGCGAGGAGGACATCGAGGCACCGTAGCAGCCGCCGGAGAAGAACGCCCCTCCTCCCTCGTCGCCCCCCCCCCCCGGCTCGCGCGCCACAGGAGAGGGCAGGCATCCCAACCGCGTTCCTCGCTCGCGCATGCGAGATTGAACGGTGGGAACTACAATACACAAGAGTGGCGATGGTGTACGGCCAGCTCAGCGCAATCCCGAAACACCAAAGCACCAATCGTTATAGAGCTTTTGCGTCAGCCACAGGCATCGCTTTCTTAAGCATTTCAAGTCTAGTAGACTTAAAATCACTACGCTATGTCTACGTCAGCCTCCCGTATGAGTGCGATGGCGTTGCTCAGCACAGCGAGCCCTGCAGTTGGTAAACGAGCATGATATATATAAGCTTCCGCATTGCCTTTTCTGCCCTGTAAACTTTAAGCAATAGTATCCAAAGGGGATCGCATAAAAGGGATCGGACGGCTAGTCTGTGAGGACGCAATTTCCGTAAAACGGGTGAGTTCGTCGTAGAGGACGGGTCGATCAGTAACTAAAACAAAACAAAAATGTTTTCATCCTAGTCTGTCGCGAAATATAAATGCTGGCTAACGCTGAAATAAGACCTCGCATGGTCATGCCGCATGCTTGTACCGTGCGATATATATAGAACAAACAAATATATTTAACAGATCCAAGATTACAGATCTTGGACAGAAAGATTATGAGTGCGCTGGAGAAATCGGGCATTGTTTTTGGCACACACCCGTGCCATACCATTTAGTAAGCAGCTTCGAAGAATGCGCATCCACGCCGATTGGCAGTGAACGCAACAGAGTTAGTTATAAAGCGCCCAAAAAACATGCGGCGAATCGAAGTCAATTTTCACAGGACGCAGTATGCAAGAAGGCTCCGTATACCCGTCGGGGGTTCTAGAGGCCACATGTGAAGCAGAAGTAAAGTGTATCGCAGTTCCAAACTTTTGAATTCATTTTACTCATTTTGCATACTTTTAACAGTTCCTGAGTTTTCACAAGAAAAAAGTATCGTGTTTACATCACATTACGCAGACTTCGTTTTGGCGAGTCTTCAGGGGTTAGATACTGCATACAGGATGCTACTGGGTACTCAGATTTCTGACCTGCCATATCCTTCATATAGACACATTAAAATCTTGCACGTAGGGTGTAAGTGCGCTTGTAGCGGTACCAATTATATATCTGCTCCTTTTCTGTGAAAAGTATTGGCTCAAAACAAATGGCGCCACAGTAGTATTACATAAAGCACGAAAAGGCTGAACTTTGTCATTTACGGTCGGTATAGTTTTGCGACTTAAACATTTTAAGAACCGCAGCTCTGTGACTAATCATTCTCTAATGTTAACATTTGGCAGTCGGCCCTATTCTATTGCTTAAAACTTGCCTTTCAATTTTTACCGAAATTGAGCCAGGGGTTCAAAAGTACACTTTCACGGGCTTTATTCTTCCCATTAAGCTCGGGGATTCAATATTTAACAACACCCGCCGCGGTATACGGTAGCTATGGCGTTGCAGAGCTAGCCTGACGTCGTGGGTTCGAATCTGGACCGCATATCGATGGGGGCGGAACGCAAGAAATACGGCCCATTAAATGGTGCAAAAGCATTATACAGGGTGCTTCAGCGAACACTCTCAAGAATTCTTAAAGGTTGCCTGTGTCAGATAGCCCAATTCTAGTTCTCGAGGTGGTCTAATCGAAGCGGTGGACATTACCTGCGCAAATAATTGAAATACATAGTCGACTAACCAACAAAAGATCCGCCAATTATGTTTTGGACTAATTACCTAATGGCTCATATTGCAATTTACAAGTTCTAGCCGTTGAATTCTCAGGAGGGCAGCTGTTTCGAGAGATTAATTCCCGAACACTGCGGATAAATGCATCGGCGTTCCAGCTACTTTCTTAACAGAACGACGTTTTATGCATTCAAGCACAAAAGTAATTGGGGTATCTGCCACAGGCCACCAAATAATTTTTTTTTTAAGTGTTCGCTGAAACATCCTGTATGGTGAGTGCAGTATGCGGGTTCGTGAGCTGAACGTTCTTGGTTCTCTTCTTAGGGTGGTTCTGCCTGCATCTGGCTGTTCTGGCGCATGAGGACCAACGCTCGCTTTCTTCGGCTGAGACGTGTTTGCAGTCCGATAGCAGCAGCAGCTGTGAAGAGCGGCGGTCAGCGCCCGTCACGTGACCGATCACTGCACCAATGAACGCGCAACTCCGCTCTAGCTGCACGCCAGTCACGCGGTAGGACGTCAGGACTCCCGAATTATCGCACGCTCACGCGACTCACGTTGAATTAACCTTTACTACATGGATAATACAGAGTGCGCATTTTCCAACTCATAAAAGTTAGCTCATCAATAAATCCACACTCTCCACAAAATCAGGAAATTGAGTTTTAAGTTTGTTTCGTTGTGACTATAATCCATATATACAACCACGTCGGTATTGTACATTGTAGACATTATTAGGTGCAGCTTAATTTTGTAGCAGTATCTTGGCGAATTTATAAGCGAAATAATTTTCTTAAGGTGAACCGAAAAAAATTAAAATGAGCTTGCGTGACCTTGCTGAGATATATAATGTTTCGCATTAGAGCCATCGTGTATCGTGCTTTATCGTTATCGTGCGTCACCTAACGTTAAGGAACGCCAGGTGACGGAGATGAATTCGGAGCCCCGCATTTCGGCATGCCTCGTAATCAGGTCAAGGTTTTGGCACGTGATAGCGCAGAATTTCTTTTTAAAAAATATTGAATTTAATAATTTCGCAGCACTTCTGTAGTTTACTCTTGCCTCCTCGTATACCGACTTCTTCGCTGATACCCCGTGGTGGGTGCTCGGCGATATTTCGAGGTCAGCGGCAGCGCGGCGGCAGCAGCAGCCCCAGTCTCTCTCTCCCCGTGCTGTCGAGCCGATAGCACCACAGAACACCTATACATAGCACGCGCATTGCTCGCACTCCCGTTCTCCGGCAGCATTCGGTAAGCACGCGGACTCCTTCTGCACCTTTCAGGTTAGAATTTTTAGCTTCCTGCCGTGTTTGGTAAGGGACCAAAGAGCCTCCCGGCATCGTTTTGCGATGCAGAAAGTGTAGCGTCGGAATAGCGTGCCGCTATTTTGCCGCGTTTCGCGTTATATAGGCTTATGTAGCGCGTATTCGCTGTTTGCTCGCGACCTGGGGTTCAGCGCTATAGACGCCGGATGATTGGGGCCGCCCTGCTAAAATATTTCCACACGCTTTGGGACTTAAGCTCGTCCTCAACAGTAGCCTTCATCGATCTTGCGTTTCCCTTAACCCCCTGCTGTTGCAATGGTAGGCCTTCCTGTATGGAACGCTATGCCTTGTATGGTCAATGCCTGGCATGGTATACGCGTATGTCGTTCCCTGATTCCAAGCTACTGTCAACTTCAAAGAAAGGAGTGGCACGCAGTGCAGAGAAAGGAGTTACACACAGTACAGATGATTATATCTGAGGTACAAGTCGCAAAGGGTGTTTTTTGTTTGAGTGTGCATCAAGCTCAGTGAAATCCTATCGCTTTCCGTCTGCTGTAGTAAGGCGAGTTCGGGCGTCGCTAAATATAATTCGACAGTATACACTGCTGTGTCACGCTTTTGATCGTTGTGCTGAGTGCAAAAAAAAAAAAAAAAGAATGTCGGGAAGAGAGAGGCCTCGTGGGCAGTATAGACGCTCGCTAGCGATTGAGGATTTGTTGAAACCTTCCTGTATACGAGCAACAGAACTACGCATGCGCTGGGAAGCACGCACAAGCGCGTCGGACGAAGCGGGTACCAGACGCTATTTAACTAATAATATATAAATGCTGGAGATGCCTTACATGACGAGTACACTTGGCATTTTGTCTGTTCCGCCTGCATCGGCCGATCACTGTACCTGTTGAAACAGAAATCCTATTGCGTGTTGTTTGTATACACATAGGCCGTCGCTAAAGGTTAGCCAGTTTAGCGCATCTGATCTGTCACGGGTATACATTTATCAGTATCAGTGCGAGTGAACCGAAATTATATGCCGCCCATTGGCTGGAGTGGAGTATACGCGTCGTTAAAATTTAGCCCTTATGATGAGCTGAAGCCGTTATGAGCTGAAGCATATAGAAATGCCATCATGAGATGCATGCGATAAGGCGAGCCTGTAGGCGTCTCTAAAAGGTTGGCCAACCCGCGTGAAGTATTTTATCAGCCGTGGCGAAGTACCGGCTTATCTGTGCCGGTTGAAGCAATCCTACATATACAGCGTTCCAGGGATCTATCCAGGGATCTGCATTAAAGTTTGGCCTTTAATGCGTCGAGTATGTTTTCTGTCACGCCTAGACACAGGTTCGTTGGTATCAATGGAAGCACATCAAGATCTGTTGCGTGCGAAATAGAAAATGAGGTTTCAGCTAAAATTAGCCGTGTGCCTCTGGTGTTTTATTAGTACTGCTACGAGGCGCTCCAGTAGCGAACGATCATGAGGGGACTGACGAAGACGACGATCGCCCATAATCGTGCGCACGGGCTCCATCTTGTATGGCTGTCTTCTGTCCGTTGCATATATATCGTGTAAATATATTGTCAAGAGTCTTTTCTCCGCGTAACATTTTGGTGGAGAGTGCATGCGGGTTCCTTCAAGTTTCAGGACGGATTTGCGCCGCGGACGCTCCTTGGCGGCATCTACAATGCCAGCGCAAGGCGGGGACGAGAATGCTTCGAGCAGGTCACTAACCGTGCCTCAAAATCTGCCGCCAAACGGCCCGTGTGACCCAGGTACCTTTTCCGGCTCTGACAACACCGACGTCGAAGACTGGCTTCAACTGTATGAACGGGTGAGCACTAGCAACAACTGGGACCCGGCTCTGACGCTAGCGAACATCGTATTTTACCCGGCGGGCACGGCACAAGTGTGGTTTCTGAACCACGAACAGGAACTTACGAGCTGCGAGGTATGTAAGCAAAACCTGATCGATCTGTTCGTCAAGCCCGTCGGACGCCGTCGTGCCGCGCAGAAAGAACTTGCACGCCGAGCTCGGACTTGCACCGAGTCCTATGTGACGTACATCCAGGGCGTGCTCACGCTTTGTCGCGAAGCCGGTGACACGACGTCGCAAACGGAAGAGGTTGCGCATATCCTCAACGGTATCGCGGATGACGCGTTTACACTTCCGGTTTTTAATAAGTTTTAAGTCTTTTGCTCCCCGTAACAGCGCTGGTTAAGCGCTAAACATGAGACGTCCCGCACGAAGTATTTTCATTAGTCGTGGCTATATAGCTTCCAGCCCATCTGTCAGTATAGTCAGAGCGCATGTCAGGGTGGCGCGGTGCCCGCGTTATCAGCGGGATCAGCCGGCCGCGAGCGGTGGACGATAAGAGTGGCAATAATCGAGCGGAAATAATCGCTACATAATACCAGCCTTGTCATGCGTTTCTTGTTTACGCAGCTTGTCACCGTGCCTGTGTCCCCACCACGGCGGTCCTGATGACGGCAAAGAAACCATGCGTACAGTATCGACTGTTAATAAGGTGAGTTTGGTACAGTCACGAAATATTAACCGTGAATGCGTCGTCAAATATACTTTCGGTCGCGGCTATACGTGCAGGTTTATCCGTATACCATCTGAGGCGGATAAAAAGCCTATCGTTGTGCCGTGCGTTAGGGAGGCGCGTTTGGTCGCGATCGTTAGTGGGGTTGCTTGGCAAGCGGTGTGAAATATCAATCGCGGCTTTACGCAGGCCTATCTGCATCAGTTGGATCAATAAAAATCCTCGTGTTACGTGCATTGATAAAGCGAGTTCGCGCAGAGGTCCTCCGAGATCGGGGCCTCAGACCTTTTGAGGCCATGGAGCCATGCCAATTCAACCTTGCGACGCCGCTGGCGGTGCTTATCTCACACCGGCGATGTTCTTGCCGCGCAACAGCCACCGTTCGCGTCAATTCAGTAGCGTCGCGCCAACATATGTCGCCCCCCTGCATATTGCACGAACACCGTCCGCTTGTGCACACTTCTATGCGCTCTGTGTGCCGCCGATTCTGAATAGACATCGATGAGAGATACCGTTAAATATATATATATATATATATATATATATATATATATATATATATATATATATATATATATATATATATATATATATTTTTTTTTGATGCGAAAGCGTCAAATGGCTCATTGAGCGAAAAAAGCCGGCTTCCCGGCCGCGTCTGTAGCAGCACCTAAATTCCCATTGGCTGCTACGCCACGTTACGAGCGCGTCTCAACGGAGCATAGCGGGCGAAAGGGAACACCTGCTGCCGCAGTAGTGCGCCAGGTGTTGCGTGAGGGGAGAGGGCATCGCCGCGACGCCAAATGACTTCGCAGCTCGCTCTCGGAAGCCCGTGTTATCCGCGCGTTCCTTGTCCGTGCGAACTCTCGCCCGCGCTCTAACTGCGCATCGGTAAGCGCAAATAAAAACGCACCAAGCGTCTCGACGCGTTCGCTTGCCCGCGACGAGATCGATGGACCGCTCAGCTAGCGGCGTTCAATTGGACATCGATTCTTCCGCATTCGCAACTCGTCAGAAGCGCTTAGGTTTCATGGGATTTTTAAAACCGTACTTCGCTTTTCACTGTTGTCAGGCATCGCAACACGAACTTTAGTGACGTTTTAAAGGGACACTAAAGGTTACTATTAAGTCAAAGTAAACTGTTGAAATACCATCACAGAAACCTCGAAACGCTTGTTTCGTGCCAAGGAGAGACTTATTTTAAGAGAAAATGCGTTCTGAAACGTCCGCGTACCTCTAGCGCAGTTCAAATCGCCCGCCCTCCGATCGAGGAGTACTGACATCATGGTCTCATAGTGACGTTGCGCCATCGGTGAGTAGAACGGCGTCCGCAGACGGCGCTACGGCTTTTCTGTGCAAAACGCAAACGCGCGGCCAGAAACAGAGCCAAGACAGAGCCGACAGCAGAGCGAAAGCGGGAGTATGGTGGCTAGCAGAAGGAGAAACGAATTACGTCCCACATTACGTCCCACGGCACACGGAGAGTCCGTTTTCGTTAAACTATAGGCTGCGGCGAGCTCGCAGCGTGGTCGGCGTGGTCTATGAGAAGCGACGAGCCTTTTCGCACTCGCAACAGGGCATAAAAATGTGCGAATCGACGCAAAACTCTGCCTAGAAACGTGCTTCGGCACAGCCAGGGCTCAATACGACCCAAGCTGGCACGACCCAGATGTCGTTTCCCGCACCGCCACCAGGTGCCGCTACTATACCTCAAACTCCAGCGCAAGGCGCTGGAGTTTGATACACCTACAGATTGGCTCACGATGGTGGGCTCAACTTCAGCGATTTGAGCACCGACGAGCGCGACCTGCTGCTGAGGGCTCGCACTGCCGGCGTCGTTGCGTACTACGACGGCGGCCTCGACACCGGCTCTCCGGAGCTGGAAAGCAACGAGGGCTTCCCGCGACATCACATGGACGTGGCATTTTCGCTGCTTGTTCCAAATGAAAGTTTCGCGAGCCAGCAGAACCCTCACAGCACGACGCGATAACGAAACTACTGAAACTCCAAAGCGTGCGCGGCGCAGAGTCGAGCGCGCAGAGTCGAGCGAAAACGAAACCTTTCGAACACTCATATTACTGAAGGGTAACGTCAAAATGTTATTTTTTCTTAGAATCGAATAGACGTAGACAAGTAGCATTTTTTTCCGTCTTATAATCGAATGAAATGATATTTTTAATACGAGTAGTTGAGTATTAGTAACACAAATTATGAGGAGTCCTTTCGTCATCGGGCTAGTACCGGAATGTCGCTGGGGGGTCTCAAATCGTGTCATGCATTTACCTCAATTTCTCGGTTACTAAAGCTCTGTTCGCGTTTATATTGACGCCTTAGACGTTCTAGAACATTGCTCTACCACTTTAACTTGAGTTTCTGGTAACCTTTAGTGTCCCTTTAAGTGTATACTGCAGCCGCGGATCTACCGTGTGAGTAGCGCGGCAGTCCTACTTAATTAAAGGGCCCCTGAAACGGTTCGGACAAATTTTGTAGACGCGTAGGGTACAGCTTAAGTCGAACATTCGCACCATAATTTAAATGAAGCGTTACATATTAATGGAGCTACCAGCGATTACAGGTTACCCTCCTCACTAGCCATGCTTTTCCTCATCAACTCGTTCGCCGAGCGACCGGGGCTCCGCCTTCACTGGTTCTGCGTCACGATGCGACGTCACATCGTCCACTTCCGGTTGTTTTGGAGCCGCCCGCGCGAAACCTCTTCGCTAGCCGCTTGGCCGTCGTCCCCCAAGCAAGAGCTATCGAAGCAGCTTGCTCTGGGAGAAGTCTGTTGCAGCGCCGAACGTGTCTGTTATTCCGGTAACCACACACTATCTGAACGTTTCGGCTGAACAGTGGAGGCAGGAACTCAAGCTGATGAAGGAACTTTAGCGTAGACGTATGTGAGCTGCCTGATCGGTTACGGTCCAGCCACCCGTTGGCGCAAAGCTTAACCAGCCAAAGAAAGAGCTAATATTGCTCTAACCAAGTGTAAAACATTTTAAACATTTAAAAAAGCAACGTGTTAACGATTACATTCCTGCGTAAAATTTACACCAGCAACAAAGAATACATTTGTTACTGCTACTGTGTGTGGTTGAGCTCTATGCCACCAAGTGGCTGCACCATGCAGACCATTCACATTTGCGTTTCTGTTCATCCCGCGTACGACACACAAGGTGACACGACCAGGCCCTGTCCCCTTGCGCTTGCGTTTACCCTAACACCGGACTCGCGAAACGCTATTGCGTTAGTAATCTTCCGGTGTAAAATGACGGCCGCAATCGCGCAAATCTTGGCGCCGATCGGATAGCAGCAGTCCGATGCGCTGCATCCAGTCCGCTCGTCTACTGGCTTGCAGAGGGACACGATGTCGCATCTTGACATATTGCCAATCGCTACGTTTGCAGTCCACAACGCAACAAAGTCGAATCATAATGCTCGCGAAAAGACAGACCGACACTGACGGCGGAGCTCTCGTCAAAGACGGAGCACGTTGTAACATAAGCAGACGACACTTGCTGTGTGCCGGAAGTGCTTAAGTGTACTGCAAAATTGTTCTGGTGCATTCGCTTTATGATACTTTCTTTTTATAAAAACAAATTAACTAACATTCCAACTATTACAAACATCATTTGTTTACCGTAAATCGGATAGCTCCCCCGACTGAAGTCATGTGGGTGATTTGCGTCATATGGGCAGGGGCGGCTTAAAATTCCGCCGAGCAGTGTGCTGCGATCGGCAGCGATGTGCATTCTTAAAACCTTATAATAAATTACACGCGCTATGTGGAACACTTAGATGCGTAAATTAATGATCAGAAGGACCTACTCTAACGACTCAGTACGTTCGTAGAAAATCGTCAAAATCGTTTCAGGGTTCCTTTAAGAGAACGCTTTAATTAGGATGCTCCTATCTAAATACACGGGAACGGAAAAATCGTATTTCTCGGCAGGCACTGCACTAAACTTGATGAGGTTTGTTGCATTCGAAATAAAAAGTTTACAGAGTAGCGGTTTGAGGTTATAAAGTTTGTTTGTCATGATTACCGGGGGATAGTGGTAGCGCGAGGTAAGCGAACAATTGGACGAGACCATCATGCATTCCGCTTTAGATGTCCGCTTTAGATGTTCTAACGGATGAAGTTTGGAGAACTGCAATATGATCTCGGTGCATATTTATGGAATTTTAACTCTCGTGCTTCTATATTATTGAAACTTACCATTTTTTATAATTTCTGAAAAAAGAATTTGAAGCATAAAGGTTATGCTTCCCACGGTCACTAGAATTAAACTTTATCCCTTAAATGCAACAAGCTAATTCAAATTGGTTTAGAGGTAGCCCCATAAAAACATTTCTCTGTTTTAAATGTATTTGAACGGGCGGCATCGGAGTTGGGCCCGAGCTAAAGCTATCTCTTGATGTCCAAACTTTCCGAAAGGAAATACAGTTGTCATCTACCCGACAGAAGCCGATCGAAGGTGCAACCGAAAGCAGGGCACGTTTCTCAGAAAGCTTCGCACTTTACGTAACATTTGTCCTGGTTCACGGCATCGGAACTCGAACCAGTACCTTTCCCAGGTGGCCCCTCTACCATCTCACATAAACAGGAGACTAGGCGATCGTAGGGCGAGGCAGCATGAATCGGCAACTGAGCAAGGTCATATACCTTGGTCATAGAACCCACGTTGGTCCGGCGTTCGATAACCGGACCAGGACGAACTTTTCTTCCACTGCGCAGCCTTCTTTTCGAGAAAACGCCGTACGGGTTTCCGCTGTGTAGCTTCCGGATCGCCAAGTGTTTCCTTTCATGATTCATTCTCCACGTCATTTTCCCAAACTATTTCTGTAGAAATGCAAAGGCAACATCAATCGCCGGAAAATTCATAGGTGTCGGCCTATTAATTTGACGATTCCAGGAGTCATGTAATTTGCATGTCCACCCGGAAGGCACGCATGTATAACAGGAATAGAGATGAATAGATATTTCTGGTTCACGGGATATGTAACGGTATATACTTGGCACGAAGTCACCGGCTTGCTTACCGGTAATGGCAGCTCCATTCACGTGGGGACACATTCCAAAATAAGGATTTCCTATGGGTTCACATGAAAGGTGGCCATGGTCGTCAAAATTGTTTCGGAGCCCTACATTTAAGGCGCTTCTGTGTCCCTGCTTTTAGGGGAACGGTAAACCCGGCAAGATTGTGCTTCTTAGTGACGCTGGTTCAGCGCGTTATTCCTAGTTGTTCTTGCGTGTGTCTCGTTGTTCTTGCGTGTGTCTCTCCGACTCTGTTTTATTGCGCCGTTAAGCGTGACCCCTGCGTTGCTTTTGGGACGCAAAACCCCGCGATTCCGTCGATCATTTAGCCAATAGTATAACTGTTGGGGATTATAGTTCGATCGACCTTGATTATTGTTCTTGTAATGGATGACGGAGAAATTAGAATGAGCTACTGGCCCGCCGCGGTGCATGGCTGCAGTGGCAATGACGTTCTGCTGCGGGGCATGTACGTGGTCGCGGGTAGCATTCGCGGCCACGGCGGCCGCATTTAAATTAGGAAAAAAATACAAAAAGAATCACTGGCTCCGGACAGGCCGCCATTGGAATATGAACCTGGCAACGTTTAACGCTAGAACGTTATCTAGTGAGGCGAGTCTAGCAGTGCTATTGGAGGAATTAGAGGGCAGTAAATGGGATATAATAGGGCTCAGTGAAGTTAGGAGGCCAAAAGAAGCATATACAGTGCTAAAAAGCGGGCACTTCCTGTGCTACCGGGGCTTAGCGGTGAGAAGAGAACTAAGCGTCGGATTCCTGATTAATAAGAATATAGCTGGTAACATACAGGAATTCTATAGCATTAACGAGAGGGGGTGGCAGGTCTTGTTGTGAAACTTAATAAGAGGTACAAAATGAAGATTGTACAGGTATACGCCCCTACAACCAGTCATGATGACCAGGAAGTCGAAAGCTTCTATGAAGACGTGGAATCGGCGATGGGTAGAGTGAAAACTAAATACACTATACTAATGGGCGACTTTAATGCCAAGGTAGGTAAGAAGCAGGCTGGTGACAAGGCAGTGGGGGAATATGGCATAGGCACTAGGAATATCAGGGGAGAGTTATTAGTAGAGCTTGCGGAACAGAATAATATGAGGATAATGAATACCTTCTTCCGCAAGCGGGATAGCCGAAAGTGGACGTGGAGGAGCCCGAACGGCGAGACTAGAAATGAAATAGACTTCATACTCTGCGCTAACCCTGGCATCATACAAGATGTGGGCGTGCTCGGCAAAGTGCGCTGCAGTGACCACAGGATGGTAAGAACTCGAATTAGCCTAGACCTGAGAAGGGAACGGAAGAAACTGGTACATAAGAAGCCGATCAATGAGTTAGCGGTAAGAGGGAAAATAGAGGAATTCCAGATCAAGCTACAGAACAGGTATTCGGCTTTAACTCAGGAAGAGGACCTTAGTGTTGAGGCAATGAACGACACTCTTGTGAGCATCATTAAGGAGTGTGCAATGGAAGTCGGTGGTAACTCCGTTAGGCAGGAGACCAGTAAACTATCGCAGGAGACGAAAGATCTGATCAAGAAACGCCAATGTATGAAAGCATCTAACCCTACAGCTAGAATCGAACTGGCAGAACTTTCGAAGTTAATCAACAAGCGTAAGACAGCTGACATAAGGAAGTATAATATGGATAGAATTGAACATGCTCTCAGGAACGGAGGAAGCCTAAAAACAGTGAAGAATAAACTAAGAATTGGCAAGAATCAGATGTATGCGTTAAGAGACAAAGCCGGCAATATCATTACTAATATGGATGAGATAGTTCAAGTGGCTGAGGAGTTCTATAGAGATTTATACAGTACCAGTGGCACCCACGACGATAATGGAAGAGAAAATAGTCTAGAGGAATTCGAAATCCCACAGGTAACGCCGGAAGAAGTAAAGAAAGCCTTAGGAGATATGCAAAGGGGGAAGGCAGCTGGGGAGGATTAGGTAACAGCAGATTTGTTGAAGGATGGTGGACAGATTGTTCTAGAGAAACTGGCCACCCTGTATACGCAATGCCTCATGACCTCGAGCGTACCGGAATCTTGGAAAAACGCCAACATAATCCTAGTCCATAAGAAAGGGGACGCCAAAGACTTGAAAAATTATAGACCGATCAGCTTACTGTCCGTTGCCTACAAACTATTTACTAAGGTAATCGCAAATAGAATCAGGAACACCTTAGACCTCTGTCAAGCAAAGGACCAGGCAGGATTCCGTAAAAGCTACTCAACAATAGATCATATTCACACTATCAATCAGGTGATAGAGAAATGTTCGGAATATAACCAGCCCTTATATATAGCTTTCATTGATTACGAGAAAGCATTTGATTCTGTCGAAACCTCAGCATTCATGGAGGCATTACGGAATCAGGGTGTAGACGAGCCGTATGTAAAAATACTGAAAGATATCTATAGCGGCTCCACAGCCACCGTAGTCCTCCATAAAGAAAGCAACAAAATCCCAATAAAGAAAGGCTTCAGGCAGGGAGATACGATCTCTCCAATGCTATTCACAGCGTGTGTTTACAGGAGGTATTCAGAGACCTGGATTGGGAAGAAATGGCGATAAATGTAATGGAGAATACCTTAGTAACTTGCGATTCGCTGATGATATTGCCTTGCTTAGTAACTCAGGGGACCAACTGCAATGCATGCTCACTGACCTGGAGAGGCAAAGCAGAAGAGTGGGTCTAAAAATTAATCTGCAGAAAACTAAAGTAATGTTTAACAGTCTCGGAAGAGAACAGCAGTTTACGATAGGTAGTGAGGCACTGGAAGTGGTAAGGGAATACATCTACCTAGGACAGGTAGTGACTGCGGATCCGGATCACGAGACTGAAATAATCAGAAGAATAAGAATGGGCTGGGGTGCGTTTGGCAGGCATTCTCAGATCATGAACAGCAGGTTGCCATTATCCCCCAAGAGAACAGTGTATAATAGCTGTGTCTTACCAGTACTCACCTACGGGGCAGAAAGCTGGAGGCTTACGAAAAGGGTTCTGCTTAAACTGAGGACGACGCAACGAGCTATGGAAAGAAGAATGATAGGTGTAACGTTGAGGGATAAGAAAAAAGCGGATTGGGTGAGGGAACAAACGCGAGTTAATGATATCTTAGTTGAAATCAAGAAAAAGAAATAGGCATGGGCAGGAGATGTAATGAGGAGGGAAGATAACCGATGGTCATTAAGGGTTACGGACTGGATTCCAAGGGAAGGGAAGCGTAGCAGGGGGCGGCAGAAAGTTAGGTGGGCGGATGAGATTAAGAAGTTTGCAGGGACGGCATGGCCACAATTAGTGCATGACCGGGGTTGTTGGAGAAATATGGTATAGGCCTTTGCCCTGCAGTGGGCGTAACCAGGCTGATGATGATGATGATGATGATGATGATGATGATGATGATGATGATGATGACAAAAAGATATGCTCGCGCATGCATAGATGCACGTCAAGAACACTAGCTGGTCAACGTTAATCGCCAGCGCTCCTCTGCGGCGTCTTTGCTAAACCACTTAGCAGTTCCCTGGACATTAAGCCCCATAATGTTTCTTGTTTTCGTTTTTTTGTAGTGAGTTAGGCTTCAGGGATATTTTGTGCACGACTACGGTTGTTCCCTTTAAACGGTGGAAATTTAGGCGTCTAGCATGATTCGAATGTGCACCTGGAGTGTGTCTGCGATCGACACAAACACAAACGCGGCCCTGTCGGCCATCTTCGCTGCAGTACTTGAAGCTAAGTATACTTTTGACCTTACCGTTTGGCAACGTGTGCTCCAAGGCAAAGCTACCCCAATTAGTACAGAAACAAGGCGCAGATATGCCAGGTGTTTTAACGCGAAAGCGTTAAATAAGGACCCCCTGTCGCAAAAAATCCGGCTTCGGCGTCCCGCG
The DNA here is from genome assembly GCF_050947875.1 of Dermacentor variabilis. Classification (NCBI taxonomy): domain Eukaryota; kingdom Metazoa; phylum Arthropoda; class Arachnida; order Ixodida; family Ixodidae; genus Dermacentor; species Dermacentor variabilis. Next base: position 68,736,710 of record NC_134576.1, on the reverse strand, counting down.
TCCCTCGTCGTTTCGGCAAAGATGATTTCGATACACGAATACCCAACACGCAGGCCCTCCATGCGGCACAAAGAAGTTGCTGAACTAATTGAATTTATCAAGGTAAAATACGTAGAAACATCTTAAGGTACGACTATACAGACATGATAGCGTCGAATTGTAATTCGAATATACGAGAAAACAATTCTGTCACGCGAAAACTAAAAAAAGAAATAGCTGACAGGGTGACGTCGGCGATATGGTCGCTTGCAGCAGCTGTCACTCTTCAGAAACCCAGGGTGGCCCCTTTCTGAAGTCGCGTGCATACACAAAGCATAGCGTTCGCAGCCAGCGTTTCTCGATAAACATAACGATTACACAAGCTGCAGTTGCCGGGAAGCGTGAGAAGTAGTCAGGGATCTTTGAATGCTATCACGTTCCACTCTTAAAGGCGAAGCATACCCGTACTCCATATTTATTTATTTATTTATCTATTTATTTATTTATTTATTTATTTATTTATTTATTTATTTATTTATTTATTATAATTTCTTTTACAGCGGAGTTGTATATGGCGAGAGTAACATAGAATTTGCGTGTCCGCACGCACAAACTATCATCATCAAAGACTCACAGCCGTGTAAGGTTCATGGCTACTCACTTTGCGGGGGTTAGTTGCAATGACACTGCCCCTGTGGTCGTTGTCGGTGATTTCAATGTGGATGCGTCGGGAGCGCGTTACGCGTTTCCTGTTGCAGACATATCCTTTGCGGTGCCACATCAATCCGGCCCAACCGACCACCTAGAGGCGTACGTGTATCGATTTGACGTCATCAAAGAATGTGACTGCAGTTACGAGTATTCCGATCAGTGTATATCATAGCGACCACAAAGCCATTGTGACCGTCGTTACTTAAGTGACAACAAGTGATGCTGTAAAGTCTTTACCACAAGTTCTCCCACCATCATGTTTACAGCTCCGCCGGTCATTCACCTTCGCAGGGCGGAATTACCTTGAATTTTTTTAGTTGCACTAAATTTGTGAAAATCACCCTTGAACGAAATTACTCGCTTTAGGCCGGCAACACTAGAAGAAGTCAAAACTATTAATTGATTAGATTTCAATAACGCAGGTTCCCCCCTTTTTTTTTTGCACGCTTTACGGCACATATTTCAGATTACCAATTGTAGCCGGTGAGTTCGGTTCGCAAGGCGTATCCATTTGGAACGAATTCTCAGAACTACGCCAGTTTCTTCATAGGGACTTTTAAAGTGTACCACGAAATGCGTTGGCGCTCCAGTGACTTTTGTGCTTCAACGCATAGGAGAGAGCTTTCATAAAAAAAAGTAAGTGGAAGAACAGTTTGTTTTTGCCGCAAGTCTGACGGCACATATTTAGAAATCTGTGTAATCCTCCGAATTCGTTCTCAGTCTATATGTCTTGCATACTCACCATCTACAATTCTTAGGTTGAAATGTTTCGTAGTGTAATGAATTCAAAATGTAATTGTCGTAGTTTTATTGATTATTCAATTAATCATTTTTATTCATGGTAGAAGTAATGGCCGCGTCACTGAGTAAATTCCTTAAAGGGTTATATAATTGTGCTATTTAGATAAACGATTATAGAATTGCGCTATCTGGCGCAGGCAATTTTTAAAAAGCTGGTGCAGCTAAACACACGCACACACACACGCACGCACGCGCGCTGTACATATTCTGTACTGTCAGTGCGATATTTTCTTGATGTGGCTGCGCCCTCTCGTTCACGGTGTGCACGCTCCGACTTCTTGCTCCTTGTGCGCAGCCTGCACGATTTCTCAACGTAACCATACCCAGCCCTGCAAAGCCGGGTGCACACCAGAAGTGAGGAAACTGCATGCCATTGCCGCTGCTGCAACGTCGATGGTGAGCGCAGCTGCAATCTTATTGCGATAGCAATTGTATGGACACTCCAAGCGCACTACTGTCGTCGACGTCGCCGTGAGGTTCCGTAAGGGCGATGAAACCGTGGCCGCGCACCGTATGCTGTATGTGCGAGTGAAATCGTGCGAGGGCGAGCCGGCAATCGCGGCTCAATCTCGCGCACGCAGCGGTGGAAAGCGCGGTGGATGGAAGCGCGCCGCTTTCCGTCGCGCGCAAGGCTTCGGGGTGGGGGGGGGGGAGGGTAGGTAGGGGTGGCGCGTACTGCTCCGAGCGAGCTCGCGCGCTCGGCCGGGCCGCTGCATCTCGAAAGCACCCGCAACGGGCACAGAGTCCGGCGCTGCATTTTCGCGGCATAGTTCGTGTTCATGCGAGTGGCTGCACGAAGGTCAATTCGCTCGCTGCTGCTGCCGCGTTTCCTCACTTCAGCGTATTGAGAGCGAGTTTCCGCGGTCGTCTAGCGAAATGTGTTCATGTTGGCTTGTGCGGGCGTGAGGCCATGCTCGTTAATTTATTTAGTACGTCTATGTTTGCAAGTATAGACGGCCGATAAAACTACTGTCCTTAGTTCGTGCAGCTGTAAAGAAAGCAGAATATACCTGCAATAGCAGCTTCTCTGATGCTGTACGGTTTAACTCTGCCTCACAATATGTCCCTACAAGCGGTGATGCTGTCTTAATCCTCCCCGGTAACCAGGTATTGCTCAAAGGGTAACACTTTACGGACGAATTGAAACTCTCTAGTACATGGCAGTGTGGTAACCGAATTCATGAATCACAAGCAACTCCGATAAATGTGTATAAGAAAAAAAACTTGAGATGTATGAAAATCAAAGAATGTGGTACATGAATGGCTTCGAATCTCTATAACAGTGTTAACGTCCTCATGCCCAAAGGGTGTAATTACCCGTGATGTACTGGTATTTGTAAACGTTTCTCCAAACCCCATCCTTCATTGTAGCTCAGGTATTTTCATGCGCGTCATTATAACCGAAATTAGTGCTTCTTTGCTTTCCGCTATATTTTACGCATGCTATGTTGCTGCGAATCCGCACTGCTGATTGCTCCACTAATTTGCTTTCCCCTACGTATTGGTAGAACGTTTAACCATATTAAGTGTACTTCATTGTTTGTTATACATGAAGAATCATTGCACACTTCAAGAAAGTACTTTAGCAAAGTATGAAAAAACGGGCCTTAGTACTTCCACGCTCTGCCCTATGCCTGGTACTTGTTGCTCTGTGACTCGCCGTGTCCACGGCGAGCTCCGCTCGGCGTTGCAGCCGTCACCGCCCGAAAACTGCTGTGGATCTTCTCAATGCGTATTACCGTAATGAAAGGTAACTCTGACTCGCCCGGAAGCCGCGGTTCCTAATTAAGGACGCAAAGATGGTCCTAAGTCTGTTGTTACGGCAAAGGCTCGGTAAAGTCCTGTAAATCCAATTTGGGTACTTCGGCGGAAACACTTTTACCCTTCGCAACGCTAGACTTCACCTCATCTTTCCTCTTTTTTTTGCAAAGAAAATCCCCGTATAGGAAAGTAATTGCTAATGAAGTCCGCATTTAAGCAGGCTAGCAAGTTAGGGACATTAAAAAAAGATACGAAAAGGCGTCGCAAGAAAAAAAAATTCGGCGTATGCCACGCATGTTTAGGAATGGCGAAGCTCTCTCTCCGATGTGTATACGCGAATATTGGAAAAAAAATGGAATGCCAGTGGGGACTCAAAATACATTATTCATGCAAATGTAGTGCAATTAGGCAGGCGCAACGCAATGACGGAAATGTTTAGGAATAGGTACACGAGGCGTCTGTTTCAATGTGACGCAAGGGCGCAGTAACCTTATTGGATGCAACGCACACGTGTCCTTTGGCGTTTTGTACTGTATGCCACAGCCACCACTCGCAAGACAGTTTCATCCCGTTATGCATCGTCAGAAACTTCAATGTTCGTAATCGCCGATGCGACTTCAACAAGCACTGTTTCACATGGTTGCACTAACGTCGTCTAGCGGAGGAGATGCATCGACCGAACGTGCGACTCGCATCTTCTCGAGTCTGTGCATTTTCTCGGCGTTGCTGTTTATTGACCTTTCCCAATGGTTGGTCAGCATGGGCACAGTGTAGTAATGTTATAGCGCTGTAGTAGTACCTATTTAGACATTAAAAAAAACGGCATAGCAGAAGCCTAAAAGCCAACTGTAACGAAATTTCGTTTTGGCTGAATAGGCCTGTCTACGTGCATCATCGATGATTTGTTCGTGGCATGCCGGAGGGCGTTAATCTCGCTGCGTCTAAGCGTTAGTCACGTGGTACTTCAGAAAAAAAAACACAGAAAAAAAACATTCTTTGGGTATTCCTCAGTAAGTTGTACAGCCTCTACATTGAAGATGTTGCGTTTACATCAATACTTTAAAGGGTGGTTAAATAATAATGGCATTCTATTACCTAGCTTGCAGTAAAAATACATAGTGCTGCTCAATCTAGTTTTGCACGTGCAAGGTAGCACGCGCACGCAGCTGGTGGGACGTCACAGTCATCACAATTTAAGTAAGCTATCGCATGCTTTGAGACTTAGCGGTGCATAGTTCTGGTCTTGCTTTGAACATGTTTAGCCTTCTTTGGGAACTAGCAACGTTTTATCGAGACTGCCGAAGTGTTTTCGCGGGTCGATACCGAATATAGTGCAGCCTAATACAGCAGAAAAAGAAAAACTCGCGCAGAAACTCTTCTGTAGGTTGTCTAAGCATGCGTAAGTATTGTGCCACTTGCTCGCCTCCACACAGCCCGGTGGCATTATCAGTGTTATGAAACTTGATCCGACCAGTATAAACGACAGCGCTGCGGCGACACGAGCTGCTGTGGACGGCGGCGCAAAGTGAATTGATGACGCAAGAAAATTACTGCAGGTGGCGGTACCAGGCGCAGGGATAGCTTTCCAATCAATCAATCAATCAATTAATCATTTTATTTGTGTCAATCTGCATGGAGGGGTAAAAAAAGGTGCCTATAAGGTATCTTGGTGGGTTCTCGCCCCCGTACGATTGAGCAGCAACCGTTTACATCAAGCGGAAGTACCCCCTATTTGAAGTAGTAGCTTAGCGCAAAAAAACCACGGACACAAGGAAGACAGACAAGGACAAGCGCTACTCACGACTCACAACTGTGAGTAGAGCTTGTCCTTGTCTGTCTTCCTTGTGTCCGTGGCTTTCTTGCGCTAAGCTACTACTTCAAATATGGACGACCAACTAGCCCAACAGTCAACTCTTCTGGAAGTACCGCCGATCATTATAAGCCGTTATCGCTCTTTAGCGCCTTATCCATCCTCGTCGAAACACTATCAACCGTGATGAACCATACTGCGTCGGTGGTTGCGTATGGCGCGGCCGCGCAAGGGAGGAAAGCGGGGAGATAGCATGCCGTCTTGCTCCATCGCGTGCAAGGCTCCGGGTGGGGGACGTAGGGGAGGGGCGTTCTACTCCGGCGGCGGCCGCGTATGGCACTGCCGCGCAGGCCTTATGTTAAAAGCGATCTGCGATGGAGGCAAAGTGCGGCGAATGCTGACAGCTCGTTTTAATGCTCACGTATTTAAAACTTCATGGCGGCACGGTACCACCGCGTACGTTGCTAAAGAGAGCGTTTTTAAAGCCTGTTCAGACGCTGCTGCTGAGACACTGGGCCTCTGAGCGAAGGCGCGGACGCGGTCGGTTTAGATGCTGCACCTCTGGTCCCAACGTGTGCTATCAAAGACGGCCGCTGCACCCGGTTCTAATCTGTCCTTGAGGAAGTCGCGTTCGAAGTTACGATTGGCTCCAGTGTTCGGGTACGGCACTGTTGTGAGGGATGCACCACGCATAACACATAGTGCAACATAGTGCCACAAATAACTACCTCTGAAAGCATACAAAAGCCGTTCTTGGATAGCAACTGGGGTTGGTTCTCATAAACGTTTTGTTTGTAGAGTCAAGACTGGTTACTGGCTATTTTAAGGTCCCCCGAAGCGCTCAGGAGCAGGGCGTTATGCAATTATGCCTTGAGATGTATCAACAATTATGCTTTGAGATGTCATCACCGTTATCATCAGCTTATTTTATGTCCCCTATAAGACGACGGCCTCTTCCAGTGGTCTCGAATTACCACTTTCTTGTGCTAGGTGATTGCAAGTTACGCCTTGTTGGATCTTGCCGTTGAGTGCGGGAGTTGGCCGACGTTGAGGAGGATTTTGAGATGAAACTCAAGGTTTATTTATATTATTTACAGTGATCGCATAAAGTAGTTAACAGTCACAAAGTCATTGATGGCCGGAAGCAAATCGGACGCTGACGCCCGTGGCGAGAAAAATCGTTGAGCCCGCTCAGGTGTCGTCTTATTCCTCCAATGGTATACGCGCCCGTGTAAGTGCAGTCACATTCGGCCAATGGGGACGCTCCAAGGTCTCCACTGTCGGAGGGATGACTTGCCACCGGTGTTGCCTCCTGGCCTGCAAGTGCCGTTACAAGCGGCACATGGGGTCGCTCCAAGGGCTCCATTGTCCGAGGAAGCGCCTTGTCATGGCCTTGCCTCCTGGTTTGCCAGCGCTCAGCTGGAGGAGACGGGTTGTTTTCGAGCGACCTTTCAGAGCTGCAAAACAACTTCGATCGGGATCGAGATTACCTGGAACCGTGCCAGGCTCCCGTTGCACTTTCGGGAAGAGTAAAGCAGGGGAAAAATAGCTCGACGTGCGGCGCACGAGGTGGGGGTCGCCAACTCGTCTGACAGGTACGGGAACACGTGTTAGACGCGCTTCTGCGTAACTTAATTGGGTGCGACTGCGATCCGATGTGGTCTGGTGAACTCGAGTGATGCCAGGAAAAGGGTCTGTATCTAACAGCCTACAAATTTCCTAATTACGTCTCGCCACCTAATCTCTGCTGTCCTCGACTGCGCTTCCTTTCTCTTGGCACCCATTCTGTAACCCTAATGGTCCACCGGTTACCTGCCCTACGCATTACATGGCCTGCCCAGCTCAATTTCCCCCCCTTAATGTCAACTATAATATCGGATACCCCCGTTTGATATACACCGCTGTCTTCCTGTTTAATTACCTTATGCCTGAAATATTTCGTTCCAACATTAGTTGTGCGATCCATATTCTCGAGCTTCATCGTTATATGTTAGCACTTGTAGAATGCAATGTTGTTCACCTTTATTTTTAAGAATAGCGGTAAGTTGCCGCTCATGATCTAGGAAAGCCTGCCATATGAGCTCCAACTCAGTTTTATCCTTCTGTAAATTTCCTTCTCATGTTCATGGCCTCCTGCGTGTAATTGATCTAGATAAACGTACGCTTGCGCAGTTTCTATAGAAGCAGACTGCCAATCATGAATTTTGTTACCTTGCTACGTATCGAGCATTACTGTAGTTTTATGCATATTATTCTTCAGCAATACTCTTCTTACACTTTCTCGCCTTGGACTCAATCATTTCTTGCAATTCATCACCAGCGTTTCTGAACCGGACGATGTCATTTGCTAGCCTAGGTTGCTGAGATGTTCACCGTTTATCTTAATTCTCTTCTAATCCTTTCCAGTCGAACAGCTTGAATACTTCGAAGCATGCAGTGAAAATATTGGAGAGGTTGTGTCTCCTTGCCGACCCCTTTGTTGACCGGTGTGTTCACGCTTTTCCTGTGGGGAATTATGATAGCTGTGGAGTGTTTATATATATTTGCTAAGATATTTACGTGTGCTTTCTATTTTAGTCGATTACACAATGCCTCCATATATGCTGATATCTCTACTGAATCAAATGCCTTTTTGTAATCTATGAAAGCTACATAGCGAGGCTGATATATATATATATATATATATATATATATATATATATATATATATATATATATATATGTGTGTGTGTGTGTGTGTGTGTGTGTGTGTGTGTGTGTGTGTGTGTGTGTGTGTGTGTGTGTGTGTGTGTGTGTGTGTGTGTGTGTGTGTGTGTGTGTGCATATATCTGCGACAATAGAAAACAAAGTTTACACGATACGCATGCATGCAAACCACAAAGCGCCCAACGCCTTCCTGTAGAGGTGTTCCGCCGAGATGCACGTATGGCAGCACCATCCGATGGCGTCCACCGACCATCCCGCTTTCAATTCGCTCCGCCTCACAAAGCTGCAATGTAGCGCCATTTCGCAGGGATGCCAGGAAATTTTCCCGCGCGCTAAAGCACACGTGAACACATCTCGCTCGATGACCGCGGAAACTTGCTGTCAGAACGCTGGACTGAGTAAGCGCGGCCGCAGCAGCGAGCGAATTGACTTTCGTGCTGTCTCTCGCTGCAACGCGAACTTAGCGGCGAAAATACAGCGCCCACGAAGCTATCAGCATTCGGCGCATACTCTTCCCATTGCAAATCACTTTCAAAATAAGGCCGTCGCGGCCACGCCATATGCAGCAGCCGCCGGCGTAGAACGCCCCTCCCCCCCAGCCTCCCCTCCCGCCGGTGCCTTGCGCGAGAAGGAAGACGGCGCGCATCCTCCCTGCTTTCCTCCGTTGCGAGAGTGAGATTGAGCCGCCATTGTCGGCTCATCCTCGCACGTTTAGCTCCCACACACAGCATACGGTGCGCGGCGACGATGTCATCGCTTTTGGACTTTATACGGAACATAACGCCGACGCCGACGGCAGAAATGCGCTTGGAGTGTCCACATAATTGCTATCGCAATAAAATTATTTTCTTGCACGGGCATGCAACGTTAAATTGTCCTAATGCGTGACGCTGGTCAAACATGCACACCTAGGTAGTGCTACTTGATTTCAGCCTTTATTCCTATAGGCTGCGAAGAAAATAAATTAGCGGCACCTGTGGTTCCCTAAATTTTGCTTTCGAATTTGCATGGTGCAGATTTTCCTGGAGCTCGATCGGCAGTGAACAACACATTCGTGTTGAAATAGAATATCATGCCGCCGGACAAGACAAGAATACAAAAAATACAAACTGCCACCATAGTTGCGTGGAACTTTTCCATATTTCGTGGGTTTTCTTTCAGGCCCAGAAAAAAAATTTTCCGCAGCACGTATTGAGCAACAGAAAGCTCGTTCGGGAATTATTCGGGATGGTCTACGGTTTCCTGTTGGACACTGCTTCTTGTGAGCGCAATTTCTAAGCAATTGAAAAATTTATTACTAATTACGTAATTAGCTAGGTGAAATACAAAAAAATATACATCTGACTCCCAGCAACGGCAAATACTACGTCGGTTCTGTACAGCTACATGTCACTTGGGTATCTTGTTGAATTTTGGCGCGCGTTACACGGGCCACGTGGTATAATATGCCGTTTATCTGAAACCAAACCAACGAAAAACAAAAAACAGTACGATACCTGCTTGGGGGGGAGGGCGCTCGACAAGTCGGATATTTCCTGGCACAACGTCGCTTGTGATGTGCTCTCACGTTGACTTAGTTGTGCTGTCTAAATTCTTGTGCAGGAATAGATTCTGACGGGCTGCATTCACGACCTGCATCTTTTGAGGACTTTTTCGGGTTCTTGGATTGGTTGTCTACATCAATAGGTAATTTTCTTAACTGAGCACCTTCAATTGAATGGCGGCAGCTCGTCAAAAAGCAAACAACTGTCCATAAACACACAGGGAGTGCTTGTTACCATAACGTATTCAGGTCGAGAAATACGTTCGCGCGGCGCTGTGAGGCAAGCATTAATTGTACCAGATGTGATACAGCATGCTGTTATGGATTGCTTTGTGGCGGAACTAGAGACTGGTTTTCTCGCAGAAGGATACATTTAGTGGCATGAAATAAAGTTTGCGTGTGCTATACTCCTTTTTAAACCATTATTGGTGTAGAATAGGTAAGAAATAGTAAATTTTATCAGCGTTTACCATGAAGGTAGCATGGGGCTTGCCACGTTCCAAGGCATAATGACAGCAGCAGTAAAAATTAACTCTCGGAAGAAAAGGAAGGTTTCCTTTGTAATTCCATGATACTTGCAATTACTATGGAAATGAAAAATACCACGAAGCCAATGTGTCAATAAGCCCAGCTTATATAGACTGAAGCTATCCGTTTGTAAAACAAGGCTGACATCATCACTTTTTAATGAAGCCTGAGTAGCTTGACCAGCGAAAAAAGCTGCCCATTTCTTAGTCATGCATAAATACTTTTCAATGGTACTTCGATTTTTTCTAGTTCTGTGGAATTGAAACGTATGTTTCGACTTGTTCGCAAAATATTCCCTTCACTGTAATGTTTCATCCTAGTGATGTGCGATAATTCTCGCTCGTCAAACCGCAAACAAGCATTTCCTTAGAAAGGCGAAATTACTTTATCAGGGTGTCTACCAACCGGGAAAACCGGGAAAACCGGGAATTCTCAGGGAATTTGAACAGTCTGGAAAAACTCAGGGAAAACTCAGGGAATTTGTGCTTCCATCAGGGAAAATTAGCTGTAACTTTATTGAAAGGGAACGAAAGTCGTGTTAATGCTGGCTCCAGTAACAGAGGAATGGCAACGAATCGTCATTGACGCCGTGTCATCGGCACGATGTATTGCCAGAGTAGTTAACGACCGATTTTCTAGACGCCCGATTTTTCGGACATGCCCGATAATTTGCACGGTTTTGCGGCATCACCACGTACTCCATATAGTCAATGTATATCGCCCTGACTGCAGGTCTGAAATGGCATTAAAGCCGCCACCGCCGCTATTTTGATTATCTCGCCGCCTCGAACCGGCACTCTCGCAGGCAGATCCGCTGGCAGCCGTAACCACCACCGCGGCAACGTTAGGCCTAGCTGCTTCTATGTTCGCTATTAAGCTTCTTGCCGTGCAGTGCCGTGTTTTTCATTGAAAGAATTCGCCGCTATCACCAATGGCACCGACTCCGCCTTTGTAATCCTCGCGATTGGCGTTGAAGCTCGTAGAGCACAGCGCGTTGCGTAATGCCAGTCTCCAAAAGTTAACTTCGCCTCAGTACACTTTTGTTAGGCGGTGAAGCATAACAAGCGTGGGAAGGGGGCAATTGTCACGGGACAGTATGTGTTCCTTAATTACACATGCGTGCACCCCGTCTCCTGTCACAGTACAAGCCCTGATATGCCTAATAAGCGTACTGGAAGGCCTTCAGAGCTTTTTCAGACGTGCCTGTGGTAATTTTAGCCCTTAAAGGCAGTTAAAGACTTGCATTAATTTTTTTCAGACTGCCCGTTTTTTTTTTTTTCAATTCTTTTTGCGGCCCCACGGAAGTCCGAAAAATCAAATGTTGGCTGTACAACTGACCAAGAGGATGCTTCAGATGATCCATGTGGTGAAAGCGTGGTAGAAGGAGGATGAGAAGAGAAAGGACCGACGCACTGAGGAATTAATGGGAAAGGAAGGGTGCCGCCGCCTTTTTGAAGGAGCTTGAGCAAAAAAACTAAGTGTTGGCTGACGCTGAGACACAGGTGTCCCTCATCCAAACCAAAATAAATTGTTTAAGCAGTGAAACCCAACACTGAGATGTTGTGTATGGGCTGAGAGTATGTCAGGACAGTTAAGGTTGACTTCCGAGCTGCTGAGAGAGAACCTTAGTTGTGACAAAGTTCAGGACCTCATACATATGAGCTTGCTATCAGTTGATAGAAATAGCTGATATTAAAAAATATTTACTTATGTATGCATCTCCTTTTCATTCGTATTTCAAAATGTTCGACTCAATTTGGAATGGGCTTTATCATTTCTTTCGCTGTGCATTTTACTAACACCTTCCTTCTGTTTTCTTTTTAAATAAAATAGATATTACTCCTTACTATTCAAACTGGATTAAGTCATTTCTTTGTTTCAGCATGCTTACTAGAGAGTGACAGCATCGGGCAACGTGGTGTCAGCCTGCCTTGACATAAAACAAAGTTCTGGCTCATTCAGGGAATTTCGCAAAGGTGCTCAGGTAAAACCTGGAAAACTCAGGGAATTTGGAAATGTCAACTTGGTAGACACCCTGTTTATCCACATCTGGAATAAACAAAGGCTTGCGTAATAGTTTCACAAGAAAATTAATATTGATGCATTAAGTGGTTACTGTTACGGTGAGATGGAGTTTTAGCGAGTAAATTTCAACGTCAAGGGAAACAGGCAATCAAAGCAGAAGTGGACAAGGTGCCCGCCGAAGACATAATTTACCCATCGTCAAGTCTGTGGGCGTCACATGTCGTGTTTGTGAAATAGAAAGATGGTACGTGGAGATTCTGCGTTGACTAACACCACCTCATTCACATCAAAAAGAAGGACGTCTACCCACTACCTCGTGTAGACAACGCCCTTGATTATCTCCATAGTGCCCAGTGCTTTTTGTCCATCGACCTTCGTTCCGGGTATTGGCAATGCGCCCTGTGTAGTCTGGATCGGGAAATATAGCCTTTATAGCGCGCACTGAACTTTAGCATAAGGTTTAAGGTGTCAATTGAAAGCCTTTTTGCCTTATGTAACACTCCGACGACTTTGGAGTGCATGATGTACCCTTCAAGGGTTTAAGTGGGCAACACTGGACTCATACCTTCAACGCCTCACTGCCGTTCTTGGTGTTTCTCGCAACTCTGGCGTGCAGCTCAACTGGGAATAAATGCCGTCAAATAACTGTGCCTGGACATCTCGTCGACATTTCTTTGAATACGACTTCATTAGGGGAAAATTCGCGCCGTCAGATATTTCCTGTGCCGCAGTGAGCAAAAGGTGTCCCCGGCTTCGCGTGAAAGTTCCTCTTACTTTCACTGCATTGTGAAAAACTTTGCCGCCATAGACCTCTCTCAGAGGCCTCGCACAGACTTCCTCAACAGAGTGTGACTTTTTCATGGGCCTTCTTTCCAGCCGCGACGGTCGCTCTCTCTCGTCTAACGACCCTACTGACCCCTCCACCTATCCGCGGGACCTTCGATCCATCGAGTCGGTGCTGCCTTGGAGCCACTCCGGCGTGTTCATTTCATGGCCGCGCCATTTTGTTCCCCCAGCCGCATTTGTCGCCTTCGGAGTAAAACTACTTTTCTGAGCGCTAATGTCTGGCTCCAGTCGGAGTGGTTATGAAATTGAACCCTACACTTACCATCAGTTCTTTTATATCGTCACCAACCATCACGCCCTCGGCCGACTTTTGACCTTTTCAAGACTGCAGTGAAAGGCTTGGACGACGGGCTTACCGACTGTGGGAGTATTCCTATTCGTTGGTCTACAGGTCTGGGTGGGTGCGCACCGACTGTTTGTCCCGTTACACAGCAGGCACGTCCGACATGAGTGACACGGAGGTAGTATCCGCCTGCGTTTTTTTTTTTTTTTTCATCTCCAAACTTCTGCATGCGGCCAATGTGCAACGCCGGTACGCCACCTTTGGGACCTTCATTGAGGGCATCGAAACTACGTCTACTGACCCGTCATTACAGTGGCTCGTTTTCCAGGGCGGTGTATTGTACCGACGCAGTCTTTACTTAGGCGGTCCTTCCCTTGTCTGGTCCTGTCGTTTGTGTTCTTCTTCTTGAGTCCTGGTCTTCTGCGTCTTGCCTTTACTAATTCAAGCATGAACCAACTAGCCCAAGCAAAAGCTTTACTTGTCTGTCGGCGCTCGACACCTATCATTCAGCCGCTGTCTATAGCTTGTTTATCTTTCGCCTTTTTGACTATTTCCGCATGTAAAATTTTCGACTTAATGCGATTTGATCTCGAATGAATTTTGCTTGCACTGCGCAACGAGTTGGAATGTGCAAGTTTGCAAGTTTACTGCGATTTGCCCGAATCTCGGTCAAGTTATTTTAAGGCGAAAGCCTTATATGCCCCATGAAGCGAAACATCCGCCGAGCGTCCGGCGTCTAACATCCGATGGCAAGAAAACCCACGTGACCAAGTGATGCCGCCACGTCCTCGGCGCTGGACCTGCTGCGGCTTGCAGTGCGAAATCCTACGGTGAATTGCGTCGGACGGACGCCGAGGCGGCCCACACACAAAAACAGACCTGGCCCACTCCCAAAATTGAATTAAGGTAGATTAAAGCGGATTAAGGTGATGAAAGTTAATGTGGGTTAAGGTGAATTAAAGTTAAGATGGTATAAACTGGATTATGGTGGATTAAGGTGTATTGAAGTGGACTAAGGTGAATTAAGTTCGATTAAAGAGAATTAAGGTGGATAACGTTGGAATAATGTTGGTTGCAGATTAGAGCAAGGTGGATTAAGGTAACTTTAATATAAGGTGATAACTTAGAAAGGCATTATGCTTTCGCATTCAAATCGGGTAAGGATAGCTAAGCGACTTAATTTTTGTTACGAAACCTAACAGGAATGTTCTTAACTGTAGTCAAGATGATTTTTTTTTCTTTAAATGTTAAACTTTAAAGATCTCTTTAGCCTACTTGAAATTACGTTTTTAGGGTGCAATAAAAGCTGCTTATAACTCTTCTAAACCTGTGTCAAGGGGAAAGATTGCTCAAGAAAGAGAGCCAACTTTTCCCGATTCCAGGTGGTACAGAAATATAACGAGATAAGACTTTGGGAATCTGACACTGTAACTGTATTCAGAAACTGGGGAATGAACGCTACAACATGCATAAATTTCATCCCCTTGACTTAAGGTGGATCTCTGAGGTGCCTCTCTTTAAGGCACTTGCATCTCTCCATTGGCGACGAGGATCGCGAAAGGCAATTGGCATAAAAGATCGCGAAAGGCAATTGGCATAAAAGATGTGTGATTTTTTGCTGGAATGCATGCACTTCAAATAAATGCAAGGACAATATTTGCGTTTCTTTTTCTATATGCTGGCATTCAGATAGCTTTTAAGATCAACGCACACGTGCACTACAAATTGCGTGCATTATCATGAAAACTATAGATGGCGCTTGCCTGCCGTGCATTGTTTGCCTGTGCTTAGCGTCTCACTGAAGTTGACGCCACTGAGCAGTTTTTAAAGGCTGCCCGCACAATCGACACTATACTGCAGGTAATATTCCCACATGCGCGCCTTCCCTCGCGGACAGAATCACGGAAGCTCGCGGCCTTATAAAAGCTGGTTCATTCTTCGGCTGTTAGGATAACGCGATGTATCGAACGAGTCTTTCGCTTTTCGCAGCACTTTTACCCCGAGAATAGCACGCAAGACGCTACATCAGTAATGGCTTCAGTAGTATATCCCGGTGCAAATAATCTCGAGAAAGGCTTTTCGGCTTCGTATTTGTTCATCTCACTTTTTTTATTTCGTACTGTCTTCCAGGGAGGGCCCCGGCACCGGCAACAGCCTGGCCGCTGCTGCTTCCAGTGGTCCGCCTGTCGATGCAGTCGCCCACAACGGCGGAGTGGTGGCCAACAAGGGGCGTGAACGCCGTTCTCAGGTACGTTTTCAACGCGTGTATAGTGTTTACGGCGTTCCAACGAAAAGCATGTCTGATTTGAGGTATAACGAAAGTGTTTACTGGAGCTTTCTGTTAGCCGTCTTTCATTAATAAAGTCTGTAGACAAAAAGAAAAGAAAGAAAAAGAACGGAGGCGTGATGGTAGCCGCAAAGGTGACATGAACTCGCAAGTGCGGCCGCTTGAGACAAATCTGCGGATAACCAGTGCAAGGAGGAAACGAGTATATGTACACCCGCACAAACGTATCATCGCCGCGATAGGAAGGGCTATGTGCGAAAGTGGCGGCTGTCGCTATAGGCAACCAGCTTTTCTCGTAGACATATATATGCGCTCATTGCCTCGGAGACACGCGGACGTATACGTAGGCGCCGTTCTCGAAAAATTGGCGCGGTACCTTGAACGAGTTTACGAATTATCAGCTAAACAGAGTAATGCACGCAGTAGTGGGGAAAACAACTGGTTGATTTGCCAATAAGCCAGCACGAACAACCGTCTCAGCACCATACTGATGCTGCCGCTTACATTTGCCATTTGCTGCGTCGAAATGAGTGGGCACTCTTTCGCAAGCAGCCCACTCGCCTTGATCTTCGGTGGGCGTTTTTCACGTGCCGTGTATCGCTTCAGGTACAAGTATAGCAGCTCGCTGCGATCCGTGATAGTAGAGAGGTTTAGATTTGGAGGCCCAAGGCTCTGGGCCCTCAAGCCGCGTTGCGTCGGTTGCTCTTGGGTTTAGAGGAGCAACAGAGTTTGAGGATTGGGTCGAGCAGCGTTGGGTTGAGCGCCCGTTGCGCCTCAGTGCGGACAACAGAAAGGTGCTCGAAAGCAAAAAAGAAAAAAATAATTACAAAAGACGAACAGAATGCACTTTTGAGCAAAAGGAGCGAACAATAAAACGTAAGAAACGTAATCACTGCGTTAGTATACCGGTTTGTATTAATAATTAAGTGTGCAATTCTAAGCCAAGCGAAGCCAATCGAAACCAAGTGCTCTTGGTGTTTTCTCGTGACGAACTGCGAAACTGCGAGTTCAACCGCGCGAAATGGCAAAAGTCAGTCGGAGTACAGCAAGTTTGCCCTGCGACCATCTGCTGTACGCCCTCGCTGTTCCAAGACTGCCTGGCGCGATAGTTGTCGATTTTTGGGTCTTGTGTTAACGCGAACAACCCAAGACTGGCTTGGGCTCGGCGCATGCGCACTTCCGGCCCGCAATTTTCTTGGGTGCCCAAGCCGCTTGGGCCCCCAATTCTAAAACTCTCTACTAAGTGTGCACAGACGGATAGGGGGAGCAACCCCTGATCGTAAAGGCCGCATGTCTTTGTCCTGACCGATGGGCGACCGCCAATGCTGCCGTGTGTGTCTGATTCATTTACTGGACCGGCGTACGCCACTGTAAAATTATTTACACTCTTACAAGTGAATAAGGGTGTAAATCGGGTCATAAGGGTGTAAATGAGCCATAGGTCGATTTACGCCTACGCCGTTATTCCCTTGTAAGGGTGTAAATGTTACAGTGTACCGCTTTGCGAGGCTGTCTACAGGCAGAACATACATTTCTTTGATAGTGGCACACATTGATCTCTGCGCGTCAAAATGTTCTCTATATTTAGAAGAACTAAATAAAGCACTACATTAACAAAGTGTCATGTTTATCATTAACTTCCGCTTTGGTAAAACTAACATTAGGATGCGAAATGTTTTCGTAGTTCCATCTTTGTAGTTTGATCATTTATTTGCGCTATTTTCGCTAGTAGAGAGCACGAAATTGTGAAAGGCAGTGGGCTGAGCAACAATTGAAATAAACTTTTTTTTAATTTAAAACCCTCATTGGGATTGCGTTGGAGAATGGAAACCAGGGTGGTGCTATGGAGTGCGACCGCCCATGTCCCGTGCATTGGGGGCAGGTCAGAGATCCCCTGGTTGTCAAAATTAATGCGGAATCACCCAATACGGCGTGTCCCATAGTGAAACCGTGGCTTTGGCACGTAAAACCTCATCATTCATTCATTCACACGGCCACAGAATATGTCGGGATCTAATTGTCTTGGAACATTTTCAGCTCAGTAAAGAAAGCGGTATTCTCCTTTCGGGGAGAATAAATAATGTGCTTAATTTCACAACCTGCGAGTGTTTATCTCTGCACGTATCTTGCACAATATTTACTGAAATGAAAACACATGTGAACACACACCCCTAGGTTGTAATAATAGAGGTCGTTTTTATGAATTTGGGGTAATTCTTCTTGCAAGATTTGTCTATATGCAACAGAGCATGGCCGCCTCACTTAAGAACTCCTCTGCGAAGAGTCACGCTACGAACGAGGCATTGTTGCAAGCCGTATAGTATAAAGAAAAAGACGCGGTACATTCACCAGGTAACCGAGTAGTTAAAAAGCGTGTGCAATACGAAACTATGTAGGATGCAGTCGCGCAATAAATATCGTGTTTTCTTGTGCATTTCGCGAGTAAATGTCTGGTTGCTCGCTGGCATTACCCAACTGCTTGTGCAGGGACAATGACCGGATGAACGCGTTGACGACGTGCGTCCTCTTGGAATTCTTCCTCGAATTGTTTACCTACACCGAAAAAGTAAGTGTCCCAGCTGCGCCTTGTAAGCGCCACAGGATGGGGAAACAAGTATTTCAGCGGTTTATGAAGGGCTCCTTGCGCATGACACATTTTAAAAGGGCAATGCAGAAAGTAGGGCTACGAGTTGGGCTTATTCCCTATGAAAGAAAGTTACTCTTATCGTTTGAGGAGTAATGACAGTCAAAAAAGGCGAAAGAACTAAAGCGAGCAGCCTCGAAACTTCCAGAACATCTCGCCTTCGCATCATGAATTTTGACGGCCGTCTTGCTCCGGCCTAGTTCAAATAATACTGGTGTCAAAATACAACGTTGTACCTGGGAGGAGTCAAATGCGGAGCTTGGCTCCTTTAGACGCTACAAATACTAAAGAAAGAGATGCACTTCGATGTGCATGACATCACAGTGGCGTAGCGGCCCGTGTGTGTCGCGCGAAATTAAAATATGGATTTACGGTTATCATTTTCATTTTCTTTTAATCGGTGTAATGCAGCATATTAACGGATTTGGGAGGCTGAAAGAGTGTTTCCAGAGTAAACTGACCTACGGTTTTTTTTTTTTTAGTGCCCCATTAATGTGTTGCACACAGTTTCTGTAACTCACTGCGCAGTGCGCACCCGTGCCACATCACATGACGTAGCGAGCAGTTATCAAATGCGAGATCTTTGAATACAGCTAAAGATACCTGATCCCATTACGCATACTCTTGTTTGCTTGTTATAACATTTTCGGATATCTCTGTCTTCGGCGTGAGGTAGACATGCTGCATGTAATGCAACGCTAAGCAAGACGCCAACTAAAATCCTGCCACCTAAAACAAACGTCACTATCACGACAAAGGACCAGCATGTCTTACTGTGTCAGTTTAGTTGTACTACGCTTGCTCGGAATGTTAGTTACAGGGAAACAGAGGCCGAATTCATTCAGCTTTTCATTTATACGAGAGCTGGCTACTGCTGGCCGGCAGCCTGTCCTGGTGATATGACCGACATGTCTTTTTGTCGATTTTTGTTCCTACGAGCAGTTCTAACGCAAGCAGTCAGTATTATAACTAGGCGTTGTCAGAGTTGGAGGATGATCTCACCGCTGCCGCCAGTTGTAAGGGTTGTAGGTCGTAGGGAGGAACTTGGGGGGGGACAGGACTAGGCGATTATGAGAACAAAGAAAAACTGCGCAAAAAAGAACAAGACAGAGAAAGAACCACACGACACAGGCGCAGACTAACAACTGGTTTAATGCTCCGCCTCCTTCCTATCTGTCTTGTTCTTTTTTGCGCAGTTTTTCTTTGTTCTCATAATGCCATACCAACTAGCCCCTCACCGTACGCTTCTGGACTAGGCGAGCAGGATTTATTTACATCTTTTTACTTAGAACAAGGGATACATTCGACAATCTAGCGTGACTCCCAAATGAAGCACGCGAGACGAAGCATACAGCATACGAGCACGAAGCTCCCAACACACCCAGCACACTGCTGGTCGAGCACGAGCACACAGCTCACGAGTACGATCACGGAGCACGCTGACGATCACGCCCTAGCAGCGACAAACGGCTGCTTATAAACACTCCGTGCTCCCTAGATCAATAGGTGAGAGAAACGGCAGTTCACCGCCAATTCGTAGCGTCCAACGTCGTCGAAGTTGACCCGCCTTTTTGAAGGAGGAGGAGGGCTCACACACACACACGTACGCACTTTGGATTCCCAGAACCCGAGTTGAGCGCGTCCTCGTAGCCAGGTGGTCACACCTGACCCCAGCCGGCACCTCTAAATTCCAGAGCTGCCTTTCTCCTGTAGTCGCCACGAGTGTCACCAGACTGCGACGAATCCTGGCGCCCACGTACCGCAAAGCGCCCTTTTGATAGGGAAGCTCTTGTTGCTGCAGAGAGACCATGAATAACCGGCAAATCAACCAACAATACACGGAGCGCCAAACGTGGCAAGCCCTGCTGCCGTCGCCGATTCTCCGAACGAGGCGCACGGTGGATTAACGCTGCCGTAGTCCCCAGTTCTCCGAAGGAAGCTCATGGTCGGCTAGCGCTGTCGTCCTCGCCGGTTCTCTGAAGGGCGCCACCACCGCGGGTCGATCGAAGCACGTGCTGCGGGCTGAAATATCTTTGCAGAGCAGTACACTTGCAGGCCGATCGTAACAGCGTCCAGTTCAGTTTGGCCGCGTAAGAAAACACGCGTGTAATGACCAGATGTGCCGCACTAGTTCTGCCGTCGTTGCCTACGATAATTGTTTACCCACCTCACAGGGCAATATTGCGCGCTTTGGACTTTTTTCCAGTCTTCCAATACGGAGCATTATCGACCACAACTTATTTCGCTTGTCTCCTTCAAAAAATGATGCAAGTGGCCCACTGAAAATGCTGTTATTTCTTGCCCGTGAATAGTTTGTCGCGATTCTGAAGAGCGCTGAAACTTTGCAGAAACGGCATGGGCTGTCATAAGGCTTCGGAAAGAATCCACGTGGTACGCCAGCACATTTTGAAAGAGCGATTAGATAAAATGCAACCAGGTCGACATACGATATCGTAACACAGTTACGTATTCCATTTCACTCTCACTAAAGACACGTTACCTGCTTCCAAAGACACGTACCACAACCAAAGACACCTTGCCTGCCGAATCTGCAAACCGTACTGATGCCGACCAGGGCCACTAAGCTCTAGCTAGCGTTAAGTCACGGTACACTTACCTCTGCTCTCAAGCAAGCCGATTTATGCTTTGTTTCGTCCAAGTTTATTATTTTATATTGCGCAGTGTGTGGCAATTTGTGTTACAACCTAATTCTTATAGCCCTATAGTGCGCCACAAAGAAGCTCTGAGGTAACCGGAAAGAAAAATACATTGCAGATCCCACGCGCTTTGGGAACCGGTTTTCGTTGAACTCGCCCGATTACGCAAGCGGCACCCCCTTGTGGCGTAGTAAGGTGGCGTAAGACAGAGCTTCTCCACAATGCGCAATGAAGCAGTCTCACCCCTGCCGCTGAAGTGATTATGCGTCCAGCCGGTAATTGAGCAAAGCTCTAAACAAAATCGGCTCGTGCACTATGAACCGATTTACACGCGTGAACGTGTCTTCTCTCCATTACATGCACATTTACACCCGTGAGGGTCTAACGATGTGAGAGGCCGACTCGCACTTTTAGGGAGTCTGAAGGGTGTAAATCGGCTTATGCAGTGTGGGTACGGGGGATCTGCGGCGCCAGCGTCATTTTCCGCCACGCTTTCTACGCTGAAAAGGTGTTCGACGGCAAGCCACGCTTCGTGAAGCCGCGTGCGTTATGGGGGTGGAAAATTGAGGTGATAATTTGCTGCCAGTTATTTCGGTCCACGTGATAATGTTGAAAATGAGAAACCTGTTGAGAAGTAGAAAAGCAGACTTTTGTTACGATTCCCTTTACAATTCAGTATTAATGTCAACCATAAAGTCTTAAGGAGTCACAGAAATGAGGACGAAATTTTGTTTGGTGAAACTGCGTTCATCTCAACCACAGAGAGGCAGTGCGCATAAGTGTCGTGTTTGTTCATTTCAATGTGGCAATTTAGACAAAGACCCTTGCTATTAAAAATTTAAAAAAAAAAACAGGGTAGCACCACTTTCCATTGTCAAGACGACCATTTCAAGCCACATGTAATTCAGTTGCGTGATAAATCCTTCTGCCTATGCCATTCTTGTGATCTTGTCGTGAATCGTTTGCGTGAGTTTTTTCGCTACGCTCCATGGAATTGGTTTCTCTGTCTCCCAAGTGTTTGGCCAGAACCAAGCACCAAGCAGACGGGATACTTAAGATAGCAGGCCAGCTCTAATCAAGTTATCGCTTCGAGTGAACTTACGCATTTCAAACGGTGTTAGGAGAAAATCTTTCGTAAAATGTATAAGCCCCAAGTTACGAATCAAGTAACCTTATTATATCGTAGGTATGGCTCTTGACATTGCGCCCTGCAATATTGATTTCAACAAACCAGTTTCCGGTAATCGCGTGTCTTCGTAGCACACGATGCAAATGCTCGTTATAACGTACAGTTCATTAATTCCTTTGTCTTCATGTAAACATTTCAGCGTCAATATACGAATGGTGTTGCGTCGCTGCATATTGCTGGGATGTGAAACCAAACCATTACTGGTGGCAATGACGTCTGAAGCTCTCGCAAGAGTGACTACTGCTACTACTACTACTACTACTACCGCAGCACGAGGTCGCGGGATCGAATCGCGGCCACGGCGGCCGCATTCCGATGGGGACGAAGTGCGAAAACACTCGTGTACTTAGATTTAGGTGTTCGTTAAAGAATCCCAGGTAGTCCAAATTCTTCCGGAGTACCCCACTACTACGTGCCTCATGATCAGATCGTGGATTTGGCACTTAAAAAGCCCATAATTTAATTCAAACAAGTAGTACCGCTTCCAATGCACGGGCGTCTGTAACTCGAGGCGAATTTGTTGCAACGGAGTTTTGTTGTAGCTATGCGTGCATACCAGTTCATATTCTCCAGTGACCGCTTTTCACCGGCTAGCAAATATCGCTCGGCGCAGGACGTGCCTGCATGTATCGGAAGTTTCTTGAATGTTATGGCTGGTTCTGTCCATTGTGTGCGGTCATCGAACCTTGTGTAATCTGAATGTAAACGCGATGCGAATTGCGTAGTACTCTCAGAAGGCGAGCGGGCACCAGCGTTTACGCTGCTACCTTTCGGGAGTCATGTATAAAAGCCGGCGCGCTTGACCCGCTGATCAGATTTCGGTGATCGCCGACTGTGCTCGCCCCTATCATAGTGCTTTGAGTGTAACTTGCTTCTGTGGCCACAGGTTCGCCCAGTAAAGAGTTAGTTTCGTGATTCAGAACTTTTTCCACTATGGTTCTTCGCCGTCACTACGTGACAATACCAATGCTGTTACCCGGCTGCGTCTTGCACTTATGCGAATCCTAATCATTATTGGGGGCAATACCGTTCGAAGCTTTCGCAAGGGTGAAGACTACTAGTAGCACTTCCAATGCATGGGTCTCGATAACTCGGGGCAAATTTTTTTTGCAACGGAGTTTTACTGCAGATGGACTGGGCAATTAAGATAGAAAGCTTTCAAGGCGGACGTGAAAAGGAAGAACAGAAGGCAATAAATGAGCCGTATTGCGTCTTTAGTTTTTTAGAGCTCAGCTCTTAGGCGTCTCTTGCTGCGCTTAGCGTCGGCGGCGTCCCTCGACGTAACCGAGCGAAGGAGCACAGCGGGGCATAAAAGACGGCGACAGGGAAGAGAGTGCGCGAGGAGGGTGCAGCGGAACCATGGGGAGGAAAGCGGAGGAGGAAGGCATGGCGAAAGCGTGAAGTGTTGTGCCGCGCAAGTCGGGCTCTGTGGCTACGACCGCTACGAGAGGGGGCGCCAGAGTAGCGCGTCATTGTCTGTTCACCGATGGCATGTGACGAGCGCGTCTACCAGTACCATATATGGAAACAAAGGGCTGCAGGAGCGGAGGTCTGCGGCGACTGCTGTGAATCGCACCCACGCGCTGCCTCTCGCGATCTCCCGATTAGCGAGGCAGGCACGAGGAAAGAAAACACGTGACGAACCTGCCGGAACATTGCTGTCTTCTTGGCACATTCTCAAATTTGAAGCGCATCAACGGCTCCTATCTTAGTGGTATACCTGTAATCGAGCAGTATAACGTATAGGGGTCACCAGCTATCTTTACCATATTCTTCGCAGCTTTAATCATCCTGTCAACCTCCGTATAAGCCTGCGGGTATCGTGGGCTTTTGATTCGAACAGTATAACGTAAGGGTTACGTTATACTAAGCTTAACGTCCGGGTCAATGTAAAGGTTACGTCACCTTCCGCCCTCGTACGCTTTCTCATGGCCCACGGCTGGCTCATAATGATCCATCTGCCACCACTGAACTTCACATGGATGCCAGTGGCCATGGAATTTGGGCTGTACTTGTTCAATGGCAGCGTGACGCGGAGCGCGTAATTCGCATACGCCAGGCGCCTCCTGTCACCCGCCGAGAGAAATTTTTCGAAGACCGAGCGGGAGCGCCTGGCGTTAGTTAGCGCAGTCGCCAAATTCCGCCCCGACTTGTACGTCCGCACATTTTCCGGTGGTTACCGATCACCACGCCTTCTGCTGGCTCTCCTAACTTAAAGACCCCACTGGACAATTGGGTAAATGGGCGCTACGGCTCCAAGAATATTTATTTGCTGTTTTATACAAGTCAGGTCGTTTTCACAATTAGGACGCCGACTTCCTTGCCGTCATCCTGTCGACCGCCCTGAATATGATGCGCATGACACCGACCTTTGCGTCCTGGCCATTTCTGATCTCCACGATATTCCCACTGAACAATGGCGTGACGACTGCTTACGTGTTCTCATCGATCGTCTCAGTTCTGGACTTTCGGAGCCCACGCTGCGCATGTTCGTGCTGCGCGACGACGTTATCTGCCGTCGCAGCCTACGCCCTGAAGGACCAGAATTTTTACTCGTTGTGCCTCGCCACCTCAGGACGACAGTTCTTGAGAAGTTGCATGACGCCCCTGCTGCAGGCCACCTCGGCGTTTCGCTTGCTTACGACCGCGTACGGCGCCGCTTCTGTACTGGCCAGGCCTGTGTCGCTCTATGCCCCGCTACGTTGCAGCATGTGCGCTCTATCAGCGCTGCAAAAAAACTGCTGTGCTGCCCGCTGGACGCTTTCACCCCGTCGATGTTCCCTCAGAACCATTTATTCGCGTCAGTCTCGATCTTCTCGGCCCTTTTCCGACGTCGAAACCTGGCAATAAGTGGGCACTTGTCGCGACTGATTACGCGACCCGGTACGCGATCACGCGAGCTTTGCGCGCAAGCTCTGCAACTGAGGTGACAGATTTCCTTTTACACCTTTTACATGACGTCATCCTCCATCACGGCGCACCCTGGCAGCTCCTCACCTATCGCGGCCGCACCTTGTGCCGAGTAACTGAAGACCTACTTCGCTGCTGCTCTGCCGAGCACAAGCTTTTCACCGCTATACCGCCCGCAGACAAACGGACTGGTGGAGCGGCTCAATTGCTGCTGACATAAATCTGTCTATGTACGTTTCTGACGACCGCAGTGATTGGGATAACACGTTACCCTTCGTGACCTTCGCCTATCTATCGTCTTGTCACGGGACTGCTGACTTTTCATCCTTCTGTTCGGCCGCCACCCTTCTTTGCCCTTTCACACAGTGCTTCCTTCGTCGACGAACAGTCCCACTGAATATGCTCCAGACGTCTTCGCCCGGGCTCGCACGGCGCGCCAGGTTGCCGTACAGAAGATCCGGTACGACAGCCGTCGTTGGGACGTTCGATTTCTGCTGGCTCCGTTGTCCTCCTATGGACGCCTTGTCGCCGCGTGGGCTTGTCTGAAAAGCTGCTGCCGTGCCACACAGGGCCCTACACTACATTGCGTCAAGTTGGCGATGTGTCCGCACGGGCGTTGCGCATGTGTCCCAGCTGAAGCCTTACTTTGCCGGGAGTTAATTAACCTCACTTACAGTTTGTGCCGAGACGGCGCCTTTGCAGGCGAGGGTTATGTTACGACGCAACCAAGAGTGGCGCCAGTCAGAAGACGATTTGACGTGTGGAGTTGGAATCGGTCACGACAGCCATCTTGTTTATGCATCGTTGTCGCTCTTCTAAATATCTTAAATACATCTTTATACGCGACTTCTGCAACGTAACAATATTATGAACTCGATACACATGATCAGCTGTTTATCAAAAACTAAATAATTAAAGAACATTTACAATATACGATGCCTGCTTGAGAAATGAGGACGCGCTAAGGTGTCATATTTCCCGGTACAATGTCAATAGCAATGTGTTCATACATTGACCTAATTGTGTTGTCCAAATGCTTGTGCAGGAACAGGTTCTGGCAGGCTGCATCCATGACCTGCATCCTCTGAGGCCTATTTCCGGTTCTTGGATTGGTTATCTACATGAAAAGGTGGTTTTCTGACGGAGTCTCCCCAACTCTATGTATGGAGGAAGCTCGACACAAAAAGGTACAAATGTTAAAAAAAAGGTTTTTAAATAAACGAATTTTATGAAGTAACGAAAAAAAATGGGTGTTTATTACCATAATGTGATGCTTTGATTGAGAAATACACTGATTCGGTGAGGCAAGCATCGATTGCTGTATCAGATAGATACAGCATGCTGTCGTGGGTTGTTTTGTGGAGGAGGCTATTCATTGGTTTGCTCGCAAAAGGATGACTTTGGTGGCAGAATATGCTTGTACGTGCTACACTCTTTTCCCTGCGACATTATTGATGTAGAATAGGTAATACATAGTAAATGCCAACAGCGCTTACGAAGAAGGTAGCGCGGGACATGCCGCGTTCCAAGAGAAAATGAAAGCCGCACTTAACAACAAACTATCCGAAAAGAAGGAAGATTTAATTCGCTTGCATCAAACTTCTAGATATAACGCAAAGTCAAAATAACATAAAACCAATGTGTATCAGTGATCCGGCATTTATTTACTATTGAAACAAGGATGATACCATCAAATTTAATACCTGTGGCAGCTGGACCTGTGTAAAGTACAGCCCATTTTTTAAAGGAATACGTCTTAATGTTTAAGTGGTCTTTTGGTGTTTGTTTTGGCAAGTTTTTGGGAATTGAAATGTTTCCTGCCCTTTGGCAAAATATACCTTCTCCTGTAATGTTCATGGGCTCATTATGGTTCGTAATATCGCAACCAAGCATTTCGTTAGAAAGGTGAGGTTGCTTTATCCATGTCTGGCCGAAACTAAAGATCGCACATTTTCAAGGGAAAACAATGAAATGGCTAAAACAATGGCTAAAAGCTTAAACGCTTACTGCGTCATTGTTGGCGCGCACGTGTACGTCTTTTAATTCATAGTTTCGCTTTATTTCTACAAATCCTGACAATAGGAGGGCAAGCGCATCAGAAGCACCAGCGACAGCTACATGATCCCTATTTTCACAGTTCATTTTTTATAAATTCCCACTATAAACACCGTGCACAGACTCAATGTATTTAAGTATGTACACATAACAAAGTAACAATTAATTCTAATAGTATGTATAGCCTATGCCTAAGAATTAATAGGTTGCTACATGTTCACAAAGCTTCAAATTGCTTTGCGCCCTGTAGTATGAATAATTATTATTATTATTATTATTATTATTATTATTATTATTATTATTATTATTATTATTATTATTATTATTATTATTATGGACGGTGACTTTGATGTGTGGTTTTATGTATTTTTGTGAGTTTTTATGTATTGTGATCGAATTCGTATAAATCTATTAGGGCCAAACAGTGAAATCTTCCTCACCGAAGCCTTCATTGCGGTGAGGCTACCTTACGTCACTCTGAAAGCTTCCTTACTGAGGGGCCCTCGGTGAAGGCTTCCTTGGTGCTTCCTCAGCATAAGGTAGCTGCAAAGCTACCTTCATGCGTCCTTACGCCGCTACTGGCCCTGAACGAGCGCTTCACCTCACTTCTTAACCACATGACGTTAGCTTGCGCATGCGCGCTGTCGTCCACCTGCGGAAAAGCGCGAGCACGGTACGTCTTGCCAGGCATGTTCGTTTCAGTCACGCGTGCGGCATGAAAGCATTGCTAGGCGTTGCTAGGCGTTGCTAGGCGTTGCACGACGCCGGCGTGCCAGCGTTGATGGAGCACATCAAGTTTTGTACTTTAATGCGCTCATTTTTTTAACTTTAGTAAACAAAACTAGAAGAAAGCGTCCGCGCTTCTCTATATTAGCTCTTCAATTTAAAGATTGTGCGACGATCAATTTTTAATAGAATAATGGTGTTCGCGTAAAGACTATAAGAGATAATCTCGAACCCAGGCATGCGGCAACCGCTCCTTACGTGAGCATGGGTGAAGGGAGCTTTCAGAGTACGCTTGCTTCCTCCATCGGTCCTTCGCTGTAAGGAGGCCTCACGTAAGGTTAGCAAGCGCTCGAAGGAAAGGAACGTTTCATTCTTTGGGCCTTAGGCTTTCAAGAAAACTAAAAGTTGAAGAGAATGGCCTGTGTTGTGGACTTGGTTAACAGGCGACATCGAGAAGGAACAACGCAGCCGCTCTCTTATTTAAATATTCAGGTATCTTGCACAGTTCGTTGTGTCATAAGTGACTGCAATATCAACCGTTCTCCATGTGATTACAGCGATCACTGGTAGGAGTAGAACGGTATGAAGAGGCACGATATGTTAGACGTTCGACTCAGAAATTAAGGTATGCAAGAATCACCACTGATATTCTTTTTAATTCGCTTCATTGTTTTTGTCGTTGTCTTCGCACTCATCATAGCCGCTCGGGCCCCTCTCGCGACAGCTGCGTACATTAGTCGAATGCCCTATGTGCAAATTTATCTTTATACGTTCATTGTAAGATGCTTGAGTACACAGTCGCAAACTTTTTAACTCAGTATTTAAAGGACAAAGGTATGTTTTCTTCTTGGTAGCATGGTTTTGCGAAAGCATTTTCGGCAGTCACAATGTTTACAACGGCTGTTCAATCTTTTTCGAGCATCCTAGATAAAGCAGGACAGCTTTATTTACATACATTTTAGTGAAACTTTCGGCCTCGTTTCACATAATAAGCTAGTTCAGAAGAAATATAGGCCTTCCCCCGTTCCTAGTTAATTAGGTTAGAGCATATTAGAGCAGAGTTGTTAGCCCCTCGGTGGTTGATATTTTTCGTGTCCGTCAGTGAGCAGAAATTATCAGCAACGGCTGCAATGACTCACGTCCCTCGTAATGCAGAGGCTACAAGAACTCGGCAAAGTGAAGCGAACAGTGCATGCATTCATTGGAATCACGCATACAACGTACAGAACAGCGCACGTTTCAATAACGAAACCGCTCAAGAAGAGCGTCCGGACCATAAATCAAGCATTGAAGGCCTCCATAAGCAGTTGTGGTGGTTTCGTAAAAGCTTCGCTGGACATCCAGTTTAGCTGGGTCGGGATGGCGAGTCAATTTCTTTTTAACTCACCACGCGTAGTTTGTTGTTATTGACAGTTTCGCGTCTAAGCCATTACCTGTTTCACCTGGCGTCCCTCAAGGAAGGTTTCTAGGAGCTTTATATTATTTTAAATTTTTTTGTTAACATTGCCTGCGTAGTTGGACCACACCAAGTTCAAGTCAAGCTCTTTGCGGTTGATTGCATTTTGTTTTTTGTCTGCAGTCACTATCGCCAATGATCTGTTACATTTTGTAAAACCTTCCGTCTCTTGAACTCAATCAGCATGGCGAATACAAGTATCAAGGCATAACTATAACAAGAAACCCAAGTTCGAACTCTCATATGTCTAGCATTTGTAGCTCGGCGTTTTGTAAACTTTCTTTTCTAATGCATAAACTAAAGCATGCTCCCGCAAAACTGAACATGTAGGTTATTCATGCGTCATCAGACGTGGATACGCGTGCGTCATTTGGGACCCTTACAAAAAGTGGAACATTGACGCACTCCAGAGGACACAGCGAAAGCTGTTCGTCTTATCAAAATTTCCACAAACATTCTCCCACACCACTAATGAACGAACGCGGCGTCCCAACGGCCCGAGAAGGTGTAAAATTTAGACTAATGTTCCTCTTCTCGCTCAAAACAGCCAGCTTTCTCTTAACTTCGAAGTACTACGCCCAAGCCCTATAACTGCGAAATGAACGAGGCGTCATCACGACCACTCTAATTCCATGCAACGAGATCCATACAGATAGAGTGCACAAAATGCTGAAGTTGTTCGACTCGGAAATATCCCTATCTTTTGTTCGTCTGATTTTCTTTTTGTCGTTGTCTTCGCACTCATCACAGCCGTTGCGGCCGGGGCTGAGAAGGGTAAGTACCCGGGCACGAGTGTCCCACCTCCAACTTTACCTATTAATATAAAGGAGGCTTTCGCTCCGCTCCAGCTCCAACGCCGCCTATTCCAATACATGTAAACGAAGAGACGCTGTTCAGAGATTTCCCCTGGGAGAATTTTAAGGGAATTTACGGATTGTATCATCTCTTTAGTTTTCTCAGATTTATCGAAAAGTGCAAGACACCCGTGTACTTAGATTTAGGTGCGCGTTAAAGAAGCCTAGGCGGCCCAAATTTCCGGAGTCCACCACTGCGGCGTGCGTCGTAATGAGATCGTTGTTTTGGCACGTAAAACCCCATAATCTGGCACCTACTGTAAAGATCGCCTCCCTTGCGGATAACCCGTTTGGCATTGCAATAAACCACGCTAAAAATGCGTAAGTGAAAGTTATCGTTGTCACTGACAGATCTGGTTTTCCAACGCACATTATGAACCATTACAGCCTGGTGTTGTCATTTCTCAAGCGTGTCACTGAAGTGAGACAAAGAAGTCACTAATATTGTTCCTATGACAGTGAAGTGGATTTCAACAACGTAGGTATATTGAAACACTCTTATATAAGCAAGAGCGAAGCAAATAATTTACATAGACGTTTCCCGCTGGTGTAATGACCTGGAAGCTGAAGGAAAACAGTGAATTTGCCAGAGGGGTATAGAGGGCTTTAGCTTTTCTAATGTATTTACTGTAACATAGGCGAACGAATATTTCAAGCTTCGAATATGAATAGTCGGTGCGATATAATATGCGCATTAGAAAATTAACTATACGGTATTTTCGAATATGAGAACTATACCAAATATTTCGGAGCAACCGATTGTTCAAATCGGGTGCCTTTCTCTATCTGCCGAACAAAGTATCGCAAATTTTATTTATCATAAGTAAAACAGCGACAAAATTTTCGAATCAATGCAGAAACAAAACCGGTAATGCCAACTTTGTTTTCGGTTCTGCGGGGAAAGTGTGGCGCCGGCCAACACTGCTTGGGTTGTGTGTTGTACAAATGCATTAATAACCTAGAATGCATAGACGTGCGAACTGCCGTCGCCATAGCAACATTTCTAATGCAACGAGCGCATAATGCAGAGGTTGTGGATTGGGTTCTCACCGTACACAAGTTGAGTTTTCCTCCATTTCGCATTACCTTCGCATTTTTGCACTTCAATTAGAAATAACAAATAATATTTCCTATGATATCCTTTTCTTCATTATATGTTCGTTTCATATGGTTCTGAATAACAAATACGTGCGGGCATTCTTACAAAAACGGTGCCCTTATAAAACCGGGCCCCTCGCCTCCCCTTCTTATCGTCCAATGCGTGATAATCGGCTATATTGTGCTTATGGCCAGCCAATTAGTCTTTCTTGCAGCCTGGTCATGTAGGAGCTTTGTTTTACGTTACAACCTATGATGCTTCTTCTTGTAACAGGGTCTTTATTCTGCCTAAGGCACACAAACACCTCGTTAGCGATTTTCTTTTTCCAAAACTTGATATCTTTTAAACTATTTATTCTGCGTTGTTGAAATGCCTGTCATTCTTAGAAAGCTTGTTTGCCACCAGGCTTAAAGGTATGAAGCGGCTGTTCGTGCAGTTATTTTTATTACTGTTGTGAAATTGCGTTTAAAACGATCTTAATTGCGCGTGATAGCTGATTGTCTATTGAGTACAAGTGTGTTCCTAATTAAATTGAAATAAATATCCCTGCTGTAACTATGTACGTCTGCGTTTTTCTATTCGGTATGCTTACCATTCGTATTGGATTCGCATTCGAAAAGTCGATATTCGATCGCCAACTTCTAATATTTACATACTGGATTAGGACAGCTTAAAAATTTTCATTACCTTCACATAAGAAGGCTACAAGTAGAGCACGATTAAAATTACGCAGGCAACGTAGTTTTCCTAACATGAAAATGCATTTAGTCTGATATTCTCCCTAAATTTCTTGTGCTTATCGAAGTTTGTGGTAGCAGAACTAGGTTATATGTAACGCGCTCGGCCGCATGTTGTAAACATGGCGAGGGCAATCACCCAAGCTTTGTAGAAGCGAAATAGCACGTTTTCACCCTTGATCGACTTGAAAGCCGCCGTGAAGCACACGATGAAGCACGCGTGAAGCCCTTTAACTGCGAGATGGAGGCATCTTCACGGCCACTTTAAGGGGGGAAGTGGGTCTTAAAAAGTTTTTCTTATTTTTGGGTGAATCTTTCATAAACTCCACTGTCTGGGGTAATTTTTCGTGCTGATTTCAGATCTGTAATTAGATTTTTGATAGCTGTAGCAGTTCAAAAAATATTGAGGTCTGAAGTCAAATTAATTTCAAACTCGTTACGGGGTTTTTTGATGATTCCGTCTTGCTAAATCAAAAACTAAATGCATGACACCATTGCTAAAGACCTACTGTAGGGGGTGATGCTATTTTTATTCATTTGGAAGCATTTTGCGGACAAGAAAACAATCTTCCATTTATTATGAACATTCTTTTCTAATTAGCAGCGAGTACTATACCTGAATGTAATTTTCATGACGGTGCAAGAGTAATAAAAATAGCATCACCCCCCAGATCATTTCAATACGAATAAAATGACACCACCCTTGTCATTTTTGGCCAAAGACAACCCAGAAAAAACACCCGTAAGGCGGAGTACAGTTTGCAAAAACATCGAACTGAAATAAACGCATTTGAAGTTTCAAACAAATGTAGCTTTTGCTGAAGTGAATCTACAGCAATACAAATGGCACCCTTTTGAAGCTCTATGCTTTGTAAGAATGGCCATACTAAATGTGTGACTGCACACTCTCAAAATAATAGTACACTGGCCACTGAACTAGCACAAGAAACTTTATTAGGCACCATGCTCTAAAGAGCATGGTGCCTGGGTTTCAAACCGAAGTGTAGAACTCTGTGTGGGCATGAATATAGTTCCAGTGTTGTACATGCAGGCTGTCTGATTGATAGCAGTCTCCATTACAATCAGTGAGGCATTTTTTCATTTGGTATAATTGACCATGTTACTGAATGAAGGCTCTGAGTGTAAGTAGCCTTCCAAGTCATCTTCACCTGACAGTGGCTGTGGAACTTAGGATCAGAGAGCCAGTGATAGATATGCAGCTGCTAGGTGCTTTCCAGAATTTTACTTTTGTATGATGCCTCGATGACTTCTGCAGCCAGGTGTGTGCCAGCCCAAGGGGCCTAGTGAACAGAGCTCATGATGAGGTTCTCTTTATGAAGGAGTGGTATGATAGATATTGTTACGAGCTATCGTGACAATCTGATAATAGAGTGAACGCGCAATGTGCTTGGTTGCGAGTCCGAAGTGCCGATGTGCGAAATGCACAGCCGCAGATACAAGGAGCCGACGCGCGATGTGCTTAGTCGCGCAGTTCAAGGTGCCGACGCGCTAAATGCCTAGTCGCGGGCTCGAGGAGTCGACCCTCGACGCGCTTATTCGGGCAGTCCGAGGTGCCGACGCACGCAATGCCTAGTCGAGGGCTCGAGGAGTCGACACTCGATGCGCTTATTCGCGTAGTCGGAGGCGCCGGTGCACAAAATGATTAGGTGACGCTCCGAGAAGTCGACACTCGATGCGCTTATTCGCGTAGTCGGAGGCGCCGGTGCACAAAATGATTAGGTGACGCTCCGAGAAGTCCGCGCGCGATGTGCATGATCGCCGAGTCGGAGACTCCCTATGCGCGAAATGTTTAGCCGCGTTTCCGAGGATTGCGTGCGCGATACGTATTTGTCACGAATTCGAAACACCGAGTGCTGAAAGGCTTAGCCGCATGTCCGCGGATTCCGCGCGTGAATGTTGGTTGCGAAGTCCGCGTCGCCGATGCTCGGAATGCTTAGCCGCGAGTCTGAAACGTCCACAAGTGCAGGGATCGGCCACGCTACTGCGATGCCCGTTTTGACACGTCGAAATTACGGCGAGTGGAGACATCAAACTCGCGAGGTGCAAAGAGCCGAGCAGACGACGCGAGCGCCGGACCAATGGCGAACCGCGCTAGACCAATGGCGAACCGCGCTGGAGTCACGTGGCAGGCGCGGCCAATCGCAGACTCCGGCATGACCTTCAATCATTTGCTTTTTGTGCGCTTGTTTCTGTATGGAGGAGATCGCTGAAGCGGCAAATTTGAAGACGGAGAAATGCGCTTTCCAACGAGACCAAGATGGCGGCGCTCGGTCGCGCCGTTCCGGAGATATCGTGGCGTGAAAAACGCTGTTCTTGATTTCCGCGAGATTTTTCGTCACCTTGGCTGACAAAACGAATTTTTTAGAGCACTTCTAAGTGGTTTACAGTGATGATACTTGGGTATCAGATAGAAAAGGGGTCATAGAAACTGAAAATGTGATTTTCAAAAAATCGGTTTTTTTGCCATTTTTCGCGATTTAAAACCCGCGTCCCCCCTTAAATACCACTTTCGCCTCATGTAAACTGCACTCTGAACAGTTGCTTGCAGTACTAATGCCAGCAGAACTGAGTGCTAATGTGAAAGCAAGTGTGTGGAGAGTGCACATTAATCAAGGTAAAACAGCATGAAGAAAAGTGGTTTCCTGTATCTACACACAGCAGACACAAGCGTCCATAATGGTTCATAGAACATTGTACCAACGCGTTCGTTGAATATGCTGTATAATTTTACGAAAAAAACTGTCGAACACACGTTGTCTAACGTCTACTGCATATATATATATATATATATATATATATATATATATATATTCCATACTACGAGATCCATGCAGCTAGAGAAATATCACTATCTTTAATTCGTCTGATTTTCTTTTTGTCATTGTCTTCGCACTCATCACAGCCGTTGCGGCCGGTGCTGAGAAGGTACCCTGGCACGAGTGTCCTACCTCCAAATTTCTCATTTGATATTAAAAAAGCTTTAGCTGGGCTCCAACTCCAACGCCGCCTATACCAATACATGTAAACGCAGAGGTGCTTTTCAGAGATTTCCCCTGGCACTGTTTTAAGGGAACTTACGGATTGTATAACTTTTCAGTTTTCTCATATTTATTGAAGCGTGCATTATCGCCAATATGATCGTCGTGTGCTTCACTAAATGGTTCAATATTTGCATTAATATGAGGCTACAAAGAGAGAGAGAGATATATATGGGTGCAGGAATGGCGGCCTTTGAGAGAAAACGGTAAATTCGTGTCACTGCTGGAAGCGTAATTGAGATTTATAGATTTAAGTCTTTAGAAAAAATGCCAAAACTTGGCAAGCTTGTAGAAATATTAGAAGCACGAAGATTTACAAATCTGCCGCTTAGGAACTAGAACAAATATCCCAGTTCTATGCCAAAGTGCTTTTCACTTATTTGTGGTGTATTGGAGAGCCGTGTACCTTACACCCAATCGATCTTCTTTAGATTTACAATTAGATTCAGTTTAGAGAATTGCGATATCCTTTCTCATTGCAGAGTTAAGAGTTGTAAACTTGATTGTTAAGTTTGCTTGAATTGACCCTTTATTGCACCTTGCTGCATTTGCGCAACATTGCGATGAACGGCGTTAAAAACAGAAGCAAAGGCCGTTTGGAGCTGCCTGTACACGTTGTTGCATTTCCGCAACATTCGCCTAAAAAACGCGCCGCCTTGTGCTGCCATCTGTGGTCATCCTTCGCATCTTCTACCAAAACAAACGTGGCGGAGGCTGGGCGCACCTGCGAGCAGTAAGTGATGCAGGTAAGTTTTGACAATTGTATATGTATTTTCCCATACGACAAAGCGCAAAAAAAAAATTAAAAAATTCTTACGCTCAGCTCCACATCCTCCTGATTCTGTGGATTAAAAAAAAAAAACATTGTTATCTCGTAATAGTTTGTTCCTGGCGACGGAACGTTGCTATGTTGCGCAAATGCAACAACGTGTACATGGCTTATTTTCTTCGGGAAAGTGAAATGGCTCCCAAACGCTTTATGGATGGCCGAGCAATTCCTCCTGATAGTGAAGGCAGCGACCTTTGCAGGAAACACGACAACGGCGAGTGTAAGTCCGTTTCGATTCAATATGTGTGCAAGATGTTTTCTGCTCGAATTTCCTTTCTCTCTTTTTTTTTTTTTTTTTTTTTTGTCAGAAGGATGTGCGGTGCATCCGCACGTTGTCGTGTCGCGTCGTGAAGGGCACAGCCTCACGTCTGTGGTTCTGTGTTCGAAATTTTGACAATAACGCGAAAACACTGCACTGTTTCCTGGCTGCACAGGAATCTGCATGACGTGCTGCACGAAGTGTGGGAACCACCTGCAGTGCACAAGCAAGTACAAGTGCTTCTTTTTGCTCCACACTGAGTCGTAGGTGCACCAATGATTGTCACGTGCAAATAAGCATCTGAGTACGAATCGCACCAAGTATATCTTTTGCTTTCAACTTCTTCTTTATTTGCATATTGTTGCAAATACGCAACATACCATTTTTCTGCAAGTTCAAACCACAGAAATTCGCTAACGTTAGTTTCCATGGGAGTACAGCTACTGTTATGCTTCCCTACAACTCCATGAGTAATATTTTGAGGGAAAGAAATTGTGCAGTAAAAGGTTAAGGAGTGTCAGACAAGTTTTATTTTGAAGAAATGCGTTTCCAATAGTCAAGAAATTTTGACTTTCTTCTTTTAATTATAACAATTCAGTTCTTTTTCTTTAATTGGCCAGTTGTTAAGATCGACAAAGTAGTGCAATAAACGAGAAAATTTCGACCTGTTCCTTCGTCATGATTTTGTGCGGCTTCGCCAGACTACTGGATGCACGTCGTAATTCTCGTCCGCGATTGGCTTGCGCTAAGGCTAATGCTTAGCTTGCACTAAGGAACCAATCGCGACCGAGAAATTCGATCCGCATCGGGCTTGATCGCGATCGAAAAATGCGCCGTGTGACACCCGCGTAACACAATTAGACGAAGGAAGATTGCACCACCGAGAGACACCAGATTCTTTTTGGTGCGAGAGGACTCGTTCAGGCTGTGAAATTTAACTGCCTCCTACCATGTCTTGCAAATACTCGTATAAAGCCGTCACTACATATATATTGTCACGTAGTAGTGAAGGCGAAGAAAGTAGCAAAATGAAAAAAAGCACGGAATATAATTTAGGAGGGTTAACTGATATTTGGGGAGCACGCGGCTGCACACGGGAATTCAATTTTGATTGAAAAAATAGAAAATAAAACATGACCACTGCTGTGAGCAAAGATAGGGGTAGCGTCTGCAAACAAGATTGAGTGGGCAAGGAAACAATGCAAATTATTCATGTATGTTACTACTAAAACAGGCGTAAAATAGATCATTGGAAAGCTTTATTACCTTATCAACGATTGGAAAAGCCATCGGCAACAAGCCAGCATTTATTGGGTAGGAAACTTTTTAGCAGTCATAGCGCTGGTCCCCAACAAAAGCATAACACTTGAACTTCAAAAAAAATTATTATGGTGAATATAAACTATATATACAGAAACTGCCATATCACCATTATGAATATAGAACTTCATGTCAGTGAAACATGCGACGGTGGTGCCTGTAGAAAATGCTGACAGGAATACAAACTGAGGAGCAGTTAGAAAGTCCAATTTTATGTAGCACTTGCATACGTTAATGTATTGCGCCTAACAATATCTATAATGTCCAATAGTAATGGGAATGTTTTAAATCGTTTCTTTTGATAAGATGCAATACTGGGGAGTTTATAACAATGTCCTAGACCTGGTGCGAAGCGGAAAGATTGCACAAAAGACACCCCACACTTCCCACTTCCAGGCTTGTACAAGAAAATAACCAGATAAGACTTGCTGAAAGCTAATGTTCCAAACTGTGGAATAAACGCTATATTGTGCATAAATATAATCCGATTGACTTTGTTACACAGTGTGAGTCTCTGAGGGCGACCTTGAAGATAGCGCACCCGTTTCACTGCATCGGCGGGAAGCATCGTGAAAGACCGCTGTGTTGCGTTTCGCCTGCGACACGTGGTTTTGCCGGCGCGACTGCGGCGGGGCGGCAGACATTTTGGCCCGATCGTCGTCGCCGCAACACTCATCGCCAGGTGTTTCCAGGCGCGACTGCGGCGATGCGACCGCCTAGGGATCATCCTCGCATTCCAGTCATTGTGCCCGAAACAGGCGATGCCAAAGCAGGGATCTCATTCCAGTCATTGTGCCCGAAACAGGCGATGCCAAAGCAGGGATCTCGTTCCAGTCATTGTGCCCGAAACAGGCGATGCCAAAGCAGGGACCATCCTCTCATTACAGTCATTGTGTCCGACCGGCAGCGCCACGACAGGGTGCTACGAGATCGTGCTCGACATGGTGCTACGGCATCGCTACGACAGTGTGCGTCACCATTAGCCCATTGTACATTCACGTGCTCGTCTTTTGAGGGGTTCCTTCTTGCCCTCAACTGCGAGAGTATAAAAACAGCTGCCCCCGGACGCCAAAAGGAGGGCTCCGATTTCTTCTGTTGAGTGAAGTGCTCTCCCGTCTCTCTACTACGGTCAAACCTGACCGCCAACTCTTTGCGATGTTAAAATAAACAAGTTGTTTTGTTGTTACCAGTCGACTCATGCTTTGCCGGGACCTTCGGATGCTTCGAGTTGTACCCCAGGCCGCCAGGCCAACGCTACCCTTGGGGCTTGCGACCCAGGTACAACCACGGGCGTCAGCGCCGAGTTCCCAACAGATCGTACCAGCGTCGCGATCCAAACATCTGGTTGGCAGCGGTGAGATCGCCTCCGATTCAAACAACTGTCTGCCAGCGGTGAGATCGCGACAACGGAGGCCAGCAGCGAAGAGATGCAGTTGACTGTATGCTGAGCAGCTCAACGACGATCCGGGAGCAGTGCAACGAGCCCTGTGTGACGACTGGTTGCCTGCAGCGGAACGACTGCGCGGAATTCCTGCCTGCGAGGTTTGGTGAGTGCGGGACTTTCTTCTTCTGAGCTTTGCCAGGCTTTTGTTAGTGTTAGAAACAGAGCTGGTAATTGTGGTTGTCGTTGCTGCCGGGTTAGTTGCGGCAAGACAATAGTAAGCAGTAGAGAAAGCAGCATTCAGAGCAGCCATGAATTTGAAGTCGTTGCGCAAACCGAAATTGTTGGAGCTTGCAAGAGAGTTGGGTCTGGATGTCTCAGACAAACTCAGAAAACCTGAACTGCTAAAGGCTATTCTTGAGTTAGAGGCTGAGGATGACGAGCTGTCGGAATGCCTTGAGACTATGGAGGAGAGGTCAAAAAGACAGGAGCGCGAAATTAAAGAACAGAAAGAGAAAGATGAGCGTGAACGAAAAGAACAGAAAGAAAAAGAAGAGCGTGAACGTAAAGAACAGAAAGAGCGAGAGCAACAAGAGCGCGACCGTCAACACGCTTTGGAAATGAAGCGTCTCGAGATAGAGATCGAACGCGCTCGTAATGGAAGTCAGGCACACGGTGCAGGAGAACGCGTATTGTTCAAAATGACTGACCTGATGCGGCCGTTTAAGCTTGGAGAGGACATTGGTTTGTTCCTGGTTAACTTTGAGCGAACGTGCGAGAAGCAGGGGTTCTCTCGGGAAACGTGGCCACAGCGCTTGCTCACTTTGTTACCCGGCGAGGCGGCCGACGTAGTCGCTCGCTTGGATAGAGAGGAGGCAGAGGATTTCGACATAGTGAAATCGAGTCTTCTAAAAAAGTACCGGCTGTCTGCGGAGGCGTTCCGTCGGAAGTTTCGGGAAAATGAGAAAGGCAAAAGTGAGTCATATACAGAGTTTGCGTATAGGCTTATGTCGAACATGCAGGAGTGGCTCAAAGAAGAGAAAGCGTTTGGTGACCACGATAAAGTTCTGCAGTGTTTCGGGCTAGAACAGTTTTATAATCGGTTACCGGAGAACGTGCGATACTGGGTCTTGGATAGGCCAGACGTTTGTACGGTGGCTAAAGCCGCTGAGCTAGCCGAGGAGTTTGTGACGCGTCGGGCTCGCGGAGCTAAGGACGGTCAAAAGGGTGAATTTGGCTCGAAGTTCGAGAGGCCGAAGTTCACACCCATGAGAGCAAAGGGGAACACGCGTAGTGCGGATGCGAGTGGAAGCAGTGCGACCGAACCTAAGGAGACGGCGGCAGCCGAGGCCGAACGCAGAAAGCGGTTCGAGATGAGGCGAGCGGGCGTTTGTTATACGTGCCAGAAGCCGGGTCACTTTTCGGCGCAGTGTCCGGAAACAACACCAAAAGTTGTGTTTTTTTCAATAGGCAGCACTGACGAGAACATGAAGCTTCTCGAGCCTTACATGCGAGACCTCCTCGTGAACGGGAAAGAGTGCCGAGTGCTTCGCGATTCCGCAGCTACGATGGATGTAGTTCACCCGTCTTACGTAGAACCCCATATGTTCACGGGCGAGTGCGCATGGATCAAGCAAGCCGTGGAAGCTCATAGCGTGTGTCTGCCAGTAGCAAAGGTGCTTATTGAAGGACCTTTCGGAGCGCTTGAGACGGAGGCGGCAGTGTCATCTATGCTGCCACCCCAGTACCCGTACCTATTTTCAAACAGGTCCGATCACCTCCTGCGCGAGAAGGGGCTTTTGTTTGGTGAAGCTAGTGTTCAGGCCTTAACCAGATCGAAGGTTCGGGAGCTCGCTGCAAAGGCGGTAGTTGCGGGGCCGACGTTATCAAACAACGAAAAAGGGTCAGAGGCGCAGCAAGCTGATATTCCGAGCACGCCCGAACTGAATAAACTTGAGTCTGTAACGTTAAAGGCGCCAGATACTGGAGAGGAAACGCCCGACACGGGAAAGTTAGAAGAGCTATCTACTGATTTGCTCATCGCGCCTACGTCAGACGGACTTGATAGGTTGCTAAAAGTCAGCCGGTCGGCTTTGATAGCCGAGCAAAAAAAGGATGGCAGCCTGGAAAACGTGCGCTGCAATGTCAAAGAAGGTATCGCCAGGAAAACTGCGCGTTTTGTGGAAAGAGGTGGAGTCCTGTACCGGAAGTATCTAGACCGCCGAGGAGTGGAGTTCGATCAGCTGGTCGTGCCTCAATGCTATCGTCAGGATCTGTTGCGCTTGTCACACGGGGGTTCGTGGTCCGGACACCTAGGAGTTAAGAAAACTAAGGACCGTCTCTTGCAAGAGTACTATTGGCCAGGGTGTTTTCGGGACGCAGACCATTTCGTGAGGACATGTGACACTTGTCAGCGGGTGGGCAAACCAGGGGACAAATCGAGGGCGCCGTTGAAATTGGTACCTATCATTACGGAGCCTTTTAGACGGCTCGTTATTGATACTGTGGGACCTCTGCCGGTAACAGCCACGGGGTACAGACACATTTTGACTGTGATCTGCCCAGCGACAAAGTTCCCTGAAGCAGTGCCGCTTAAAGAACTCAGCTCAGTTGAGATAGTTAATGCACTACTGTCCATATTTGCGCGAGTTGGTTTTCCTGCAGAAATTCAATCAGATCAGGGCACAGTGTTTACTAGCGCTTTGACGACAACTTTTCTCGAAAGGTGTGGGGTAAAGCTGCTACACAGCTCCGTGTACCACCCACAGTCGAATTCCGTTGAGAAGCTCCACTCCGTCATGAAGCGCGTGTTGAGAGCGTTGTGTTTTGAACATCGAACTGACTGGGAGCTGTGTCTGCCTGGGGTGATGTTTGCTTTAAGGACCGCGCCGCATGCGGCTACGGGGTTTTCGCCAGCTGAACTGGTGTACGGTCGCTCGCTTCGATCTCCGCTTCGCATGCTTCGAGAATCATGGGAAGGTAGGGGCGACGACCCAGTCGTGGTGGAGTACGTACTTAAGCTCCTCGAACGCTTAAGAAGGGCACAGGAGTTGTCAGGTGAAGCAATGACAAAGGCCCAGCAGAGGGCCAAGGTTTATTATGATCGGACAGCCAGGGCCCGTCGTTTTGAGGTTGGCGATGAGGTCATGATATTGCGCACATCGCTAAACAACAAACTAGACGTGCAGTGGGAGGGCCCAGCACGAATTGTTCAGAAACTGTCGGACGTTAACTACGTGGTAAGTCTGCCAGGAAAGCGGAAAGCACAGCAAGTTTACCACTGTAATCTGCTCAAACCTTATAGACAACGGGAAGCAGTGGTGTGCATGATGATAAACGTTCCTGAAGAGCTTCCGGTCGAGCTTCCGGGACTAGGCTCAGTGACGAACAGGAAAGACACCGGTCAAGTCATTAGTGACCTTATCAGTAAAGCACCGCTGTCGCCCGAGCAGAAAACCGAACTACACCAGCTATTACAAGAGTTTCAAGGTCTGTTCTCTGAGAGGCCTGGTAGGACTTCTGTACTTACTCATGATATAGAACTTACCTCCACAGAGCCAGTACGATCCAAGGCGTATCGGGTGTCACCCCGCCAGAGCGATATTATGGAGGCTGAGGTAAAGAAAATGCTACAGCTCGGTGTTATTGAGGCAGGTGAGAGTGATTATACCTCCCCTTTGATTTTAGTTGAGGTACCGGGCAAGGAACCTCGTCCTTGCGTCGACTACCGCAGGCTTAATTCCATCACTAAGGATCAAATTTATCCGATCCCTAACATCGAGGAGCGCCTTGACAAAGTTAGTAGCGCTCAGTTTATTTCCACCCTAGATCTTGTCAGGGGTTATTGGCAGGTTCCACTTACAGAAGAGGCTAGTAGGTATGCGGCGTTCATTTCACCAATGGGAACATTCCGTCCTAAAGTGTTGAGTTTTGGTTTGAAGAACGCGCCATACTGTTTTTCAAGTCTCATGGATAAAGTGTTGCGGGGACAGCAAGAATTCGCTTTACCGTATCTAGACGACGTCGCGATATTCTCCGCATCCTGGTCTGAGCATATGGCACACTTGCGGGCAGTGCTAACCCGCCTGCGCGAAGCGGGCTTGACAGTCAAGGCTCCTAAGTGCCAGTTAGCACAGGCCGAGGTTGTCTACCTCGGTCACGTGATTGGTCAGGGTCGTCGCCGCCCCTCTGAAATAAAAGTGGCCGCTGTGCGAGACTTTCCGCA
Source organism: Dermacentor variabilis (assembly GCF_050947875.1). NCBI lineage: Eukaryota > Metazoa > Arthropoda > Arachnida > Ixodida > Ixodidae > Dermacentor > Dermacentor variabilis. The sequence continues at coordinate 68,694,030 of NC_134576.1, read as the reverse complement.
ACCGCGCACCAAGACCGATATTCGGTCGTTCTTGGGTGTCGCCGGCTACTATCAGAGGTACATCCCTAGGTACTCTGATATCGCGGCTCCCCTGACGGATGCTCTAAGAAAGACAGAGCCTCAAACAGTCGTCTGGGACGAGACCAAGGAAAGAGCTTTTAGCGCCCTAAAGAGTGCCCTAACAAGCCAGCCTGTGCTACGATCGCCAGACTATACAAAAGGGTTCATTGTTCAGTGCGATGCTAGTGAGCGAGGCATGGGCGTTGTACTGTGCCAACGGGAAAATGGAGAAGTAGAACACCCCGTCCTGTATGCTAGTCGTAAGCTGACCAGTCGTGAGCAGGCGTATAGCGCCACCGAGAAAGAGTGTGCATGTCTCGTGTGGGCCGTTCAGAAATTGTCATGCTATCTAGCCGGCTCGAGGTTTATCATTGAGACGGATCACTGCCCTCTCCAATGGCTGCAGACCATCTCTCCCAAAAATGGCCGCCTCCTGCGCTGGAGCCTCGCTTTACAACAATATTCCTTTGAGGTGCGTTACAAAAAGGGGAGTCTCAACGGTAACGCCGATGGCTTAAGTCGAAGCCCCTAACGTAGGAATCAGCCTCAAAATTGTTTGTTACTGATGTTTTCTTCCTGAGGCAGGATTTTTTTTAACATATTGCTTTTGTTTAGTGTTTCAAAGTGATGATATGCTTTCTAGTGCAATTTTTCAATTTGTGGACGCGTTCTGAGTGATGCTAGACTACTGTAAGGAACTAGGCAGTGGTATAAAAAGGGGAAAGAGCCTGGCAGGGCTTAGTGAGGGTTGTGCCGTGCTTGCTGACTGAGCGGTTGAGTTTCAGCGTAGTTCTAACGCTTGCCGGGAACGAGAACAAAAATGTGAACTCTCCCGAAGTCACTTTGCAGTGTCCCGTGCGAACCTGAACAAGAGAACGAGGCGTTCTCTGTGCGCTGCGCTCAAGAAACGTCGAGGGACGCCCGACTTCGGTTATGAGCATCATCGAGCGACATCCCTCCGGACAGCGGATGCAGTCCCCTGTCCATCGGGATCTCCTTCCCCCGGCGGGGCGGTCTGTTGCGTTTCGCCTGCGACACGTGGTTTTGCCGGCGCGACTGCGGCGGGGCGGCAGACATTTTGGCCCGATCGTCGTCGCCGCAACACTCATCGCCAGGTGTTTCCAGGCGCGACTGCGGCGATGCGACCGCCTAGGGATCATCCTCGCATTCCAGTCATTGTGCCCGAAACAGGCGATGCCAAAGCAGGGATCTCATTCCAGTCATTGTGCCCGAAACAGGCGATGCCAAAGCAGGGATCTCGTTCCAGTCATTGTGCCCGAAACAGGCGATGCCAAAGCAGGGACCATCCTCTCATTACAGTCATTGTGTCCGACCGGCAGCGCCACGACAGGGTGCTACGAGATCGTGCTCGACATGGTGCTACGGCATCGCTACGACAGTGTGCGTCACCATTAGCCCATTGTACATTCACGTGCTCGTCTTTTGAGGGGTTCCTTCTTGCCCTCAACTGCGAGAGTATAAAAACAGCTGCCCCCGGACGCCAAAAGGAGGGCTCCGATTTCTTCTGTTGAGTGAAGTGCTCTCCCGTCTCTCTACTACGGTCAAACCTGACCGCCAACTCTTTGCGATGTTAAAATAAACAAGTTGTTTTGTTGTTACCAGTCGACTCATGCTTTGCCGGGACCTTCGGATGCTTCGAGTTGTACCCCAGGCCGCCAGGCCAACGCTACCCTTGGGGCTTGCGACCCAGGTACAACCACGGGCGTCAGCGCCGAGTTCCCAACAGATCGTACCAGCGGTCCGATCCCAAACAGCTGGCAGCAAATATGCGGTATCTTTCTGGCATTCATGTATGTGCGGTAAATGCAATACACAGTTCAACTACGGGCGGCTGGGGCGCCAACGCGCACCCACCAGCGCCGCTGTATCTTGAAAGCCATCTGCAACGGGGACAGAGTCCCGCCATGCGCTTTGTTTTCGCGGCTTAGTTTGCGTTGGGGGGGGGGGGGCTGCGGGAAACAGCACGAAGGTCCATTCGCTCGGTGCTGCTGCCGCGCCTCCTCGCTCCAGCGTTTTTGACGGCGAGTTTCTGCAGTCATCGAGTGAGACGTGTTCATGTTTGCTTGTGTGCACGTGATGCCATATGCTTGTTAGTTTAGTTGGTGCGCCTCTGTTTACAAGTTTATACGGCCGATAAAACTACCATTCTTGCTTCGTATAGCTGTCCGCTAACTTGCCGTCTCAATCAACGTTTCGCCTTTCGGGCGAAAGTGCGACGGTTTATTTTTTCTTAATTCTCGCATTCACATAGCGCCTAGGGTAAGGCACACGTACACCACCAAATTGCAGACAGAGTCTTGACAACTCAGAGGGAGCTTTCTAGCGGTACTTTGTTGTTCGTGTATTCGGAATCTCGAACGAAATTTCTTGAGACCATACTGAGCAATTATTATAAGCTATCTGCACAATGGACGCTGGTGGAGTTAAATCACCCAGTACCTGCCAACCCGGACAGACTCACAGAAGCTAACCGTCAGATTGTAGGTGGATCATTTTTTTAGCTATTAGGATGACGCCTCTCAACGCTTTTACCACGAGAACGGCACACAAGACACTACATGAGCACTAGCGTCTGTAGTCAGCCCGGATACAAATTGTCTGAAGAAAGTGTGTTCGGCTTCATTTTGGTTCATCTCAGTTGTCCCGCAAGGACCCCGGCACCGGCCCGGCCACTGCTGCTGCTTCCGGTGGTCCGCCTGTCGAGGCAGTCGCGCACCATGCGCCCACCGTGAATTGCGGAGAGGTGGCCAACAAGTGACGTCAACGCCGGCCTCAAGTATGCGTGCATTCTCTGCATAGTGTTTAGGGCGTTCCAACGAAAAATATGATTTGGGATATAAGGAAGTGCTTATTCGATTTTTCTTCTGCTGCGTCGAAATAGTGAGCGCTCTTTCGCAAGCAGCCCGCTCACCGGCACCTTGATGTTGGGAGGGTAGTTTCACATGCCTAGTAAATGTGGCTGCTGCTGCTGCAAGCCGCAACTCATTGTGACCCGTGCGAGGCGCACAGTCGCATATCTGAAGCAACACCTCGTCGTAAAAGCGGCATGCCTTTGCCCTCCGTGCTACCCGATTGGCGGCCGCCAATGCTGCCGTGTATGTCTAATCCATTTTGGATTTGGATTTATTGCTCCTGTTTACAACAGAAAGGAAACAGAAGCTAAAGGCCCCGCGGCCTGACAAAGGCTTCTGCTCCTATACAACAATTAGGCACACAGGCCGTACGCAGCATATAAATCATATAGATATACGGAAATCAACTGGAGTGTCGGAATACAAAATAGTATTTCCGTAAAAAAAAAGATAAAAAAGAACGTGACTTCAAGAAATACACTTAAGGTACATTTTCAGGTATTTTGTTTCAAACTATAGCTATAACCCGAAAACAAATGAAACAAAAGACTGATAATTTATACTATGGTTCTAATCAGACAAACTCAACATTGTTCGCAATGAGAAAGGTTTTGTATGATTTATTCGAACCTACAATAATTTCATTATGGAAATCATGTAGACAATTTAGCAGTGTAGGCGCGCCTGGCAACTGTCTAGTTGTTTTCCGTAACTGTTCTTTTTATTTTAGGTGTTGTTATATTATGTTGCCGTAAGCTGCAATGCAGATTGGTGGGTACATTCAGGATATACTGTGATTTGTTTTGTTTATTGCACTGGAAGGCATCAACTTGCAGTAATAGACCTGGTTTGCGTTTAACATAGAATTTTTTGTAAAAGATGGCTTGGGGTCTAAAGTTTTGTACAAGGCCACCATATCCCTCGAATGCACGTAATGCTCCTTTTAGCAGTACTATCAATTTATAATTTTTTTGCGAAGTAGTGCACCAAATTAATATGCAATAGGTTAATCGAGAATACAAAAGTGCGTAGTACAAGGAATGTTGCAACCGCGGAAGAACGAGGGTGCTCGGTCTATATAAGCAACCGACAGTTCTACTTAGTTCCATAGCAATTTGCTGGACGTGCATATTTCAGGCGAAATCTTCCTGGAACCAGACTCCGAGAAAGTTGTCATTGTACATCTTCTATCGTCCTATCTTCAAAAAGAATAGCTATGTTGCAGTTACGTGGTTTATTAGTAGGAGCAAAGATCATATAATTTGTATATAACTTGTTCTGTTGTAACCAATAAGAGAGTTGCATCACGTAATTGTTACCTGAAACTGAAAGTTAACAAATAATTAACTTTCAGTTTTAGCTCTGTAACAGTAGCAGCTTTAAAGAATATGTTAGTATCGTTTGAAAACGTCACTAATTGAGGAGACTCGGGGATGTCACACAGGTCATTAATATAAGTTATAAAGAAAAGAGGTCCAAGTATCGATCCTTGTGAAACACCCATTATTATTTCCGCATACGATGAAACATCATCATGTATGCTCACCTATTGATAAGGATTTGTTAAGTAATGTCGTAAATGTTCCAGTACGATACCTCATACACCACACCGTTCCAATTTGCTGATTAGTAAATTGTGGCGTACTGAATCAAAGGCTTTCCTGGGGTCTACAAATAAACCTAACGTGTGCATTCTATTTTCAATATTTGTTATTAATTTATGTTTCATATTAATAATAGCTACTTCGCAAGATTTAGTTTTTCGAAACCATATTGCATGGCGCTGATTACATCATATTTATTGAAAAAGTTTTGTTATCTAATATTCAGGGCACTCTAGAACACCTTTGATATAACGAGTAGAACAGATATCGGCCGGTAATTTGTCATTAAGTGTTTTGACTTTTCCCAGTCTTCCAATGTGGAGAATTGTCGACCACAACTTCGCTTCTCTTCGAAAAATGATGCAAAGTTATTTTGACCTGTTTTGCATGATTTTCGCACTGTTATTTTCGCACATTGTTAAGAATGGCCACCTGCAGTGCAGGATTGCCACCCACTTACGACATGAAGGCAACCTCCCGGCGCTGTTAAGAATGGCCAGCTGCACTGCAAGATTGCCAACCGCTAACGACTATGAGGGCAAGATACCGGGAGCTTCGCCGCCAACTTCTAGCCACAGCGTGACTAAATCGACTTTGTGCCGGAATGAGTTCGGCGGGCCAACTATTGTTCCCAAACTCCCCAACGCGCTACCCGGAACGGCTCCGAGTGCTACGGGGCCCCTCTGACGTCGGCTCCGGACATTGGAACGTGTGTGCCTTTGTGTGCGTAGGCCGTCCTGCGGGAGGCGGCTAGGTAGCGTTGACGAAACGAACGTTCGCCGCCTTGTATCGCCGGAGGACCGAGTGTTTAAAAACTGCTGTTGTGCGGATGCTCGACACACTTTTTCTTAAGCAGTCATGTTGGACTGACACTCTCTCTGAAGCAGTCATGTTATATTGATATAAATACTGTAAATAAACCCATATTCCTCGTTCTCGATGAGAAGCAGTTCTTCCCTTCATCAACGTCCTCAGCGTGGATAAGTTGTACGACGGCATGGGCCAGCTACCTTCTAATTCATGCCGGACTCCAATCTTGACAACGGATCACGAGCGACGGGATTGAGCCCCCAATCCTGACAACATGCGGTTATTTCTTGCCCGTTGACACCGCAGTTCGCGATTCTGAATATCGCTGAAAGGTTGCGAAAACGGCATGTGGAGGGAACGCGTCACCGCTGTGAAAATCCGCGCGGTGGCGCCAGCCTATCTGGAAAGGGCGAATAGATGAACCGCCGCTAGGTCGATTAAATTATGGGGTTTTACGTGCCAAAACCACTTTCTGATTATGAGGCACGCCGTAGTGGGGGACTCCGGAAATTTCGACTACCTGGGGCTCTTTAACGTGCACCTAAATCTAAGTACACGGGTGTTTTCGCATTTCGCCCCCATCGAAATGCGGCCGCCGAGGCCGGGATTCGATCCCGCGACCTCGTGCTCAGCAGCCTAACACCATAGCCGCTGAGCAACCACGGCGGGTCGCCGCTAGGTCGATATACGATGTCGTAGCACAGTTACGTATTCCACTTGATTCGTACCGAAAACATGCTGCGAATGAGATCACTTGCCTGCTGAATTAGTAAACAACACTGACGTCGACCACTGCCACGAAACTCTAGCTAGCATTCAGTCATAGGACAGTTACCTCGGCTGTCAAGCAAGTTACTTTATGCTTGCTTGTCCCTTTCGAGCTGACTAATTTATTTCGAGCGGCGTTTTCGGGACATTTTGTTCCTTTTTTGCTGTGGCGTGGCATCTTGTGTTGCAACTGCATTATAATTTCCCTCTACAAGGTGGTTTTTTATATTATACAGATTAATTTTTTTACAAAAATAAAGAATAATGAGCGCAGCAAACGTCGCTTTTTTTCGCAGATGAGTTCCTAGGCGAGGGGAACATATTTTGCCGCTAATAACGTGAAGGCATTAATAGAGGGTGCACGTTAAAGAACCCCAGGTGGTCCAAGTTTCCGGAGTCACTCCGTTACGGCGTGCCTCATAATCAGGTCGTGGTTACGGCTCGTAAAACCCCATAATTTAGTTTAAAATTCTTACCTAATTAACAGAAATTTATCAACTTTTTCTTTGCGCCTTGGGGGCAGTTGTCTAAACGGAAACATTGGAGGCAGTGACATTTCGACGCACACCCATTTTAAAAAAAAGAAAAATTGAAAAGCGCCGCTCAGCTAATTCGAAATATTCGTTTTCAAATTTCAAAGCTGAATCGAGGCAATATCGAGACTGAGCGCGTCCCGCAGCGCCTCGGACGGCAACGCCACGTGAAGTGGTGCGGGACGAAGTTTCGAATGATATCACGCCGCCGAAAATGTATTGACCCGACGCACAGCCGCACATGCTTGCCAGGCAAAGCGTGACGTATTGGCGGCGAGGAGTTACGGAGTCGCCATCTATCGGAAGCGCCTGGCTGGCGTAGTATGAGGGATCACGTGGCGCGCTCCTCATAGGTTTTGCTGTCAGCGCTCACTGAAAACACCACGCACGAGCTCTCCCGGACATTTCTGCAAGTACTTTCGAAACGAGAGAAGTTTGTTACTGTATAAATAATAACCACGGGCAAACTGAAAGCACAGAATCGTTTACAGACGCTATCTCTTTACCGAATACGTACAGTGAACGCCACTGCGCGCTGTCGCCGCGATGGAGTCTCCCGAACCGGCTTCTTGCGTGAAAGGTAGGTAAACGCTGAGAGCAAACTATCTGAAATATGTTCTTATAGTGTTTGTATAACTAAATGGAGCGTAATAGAATGAAGCCTCAATGCAGCGATCGCACAGATTCGAAGCGACCGACTGCGCGTCTGCATGCTTTTCCGCGCACTGTTTCGCTTTCACCGCTTGCGCGTTTTCGCTCCGTGCCATGAGCTTTAGGCAGCGGAATATGAGCATTTGACAGTATACAAGCAACCATTGTTGCGTGGGCGCTATCAGAGCTGTTCAAAAATAATTTCATTGTAGGGACTTCGACGGGGACTGTGATGTGTCGTCGCGACGATTCAATCTTTCTTTTTCCTCTTCTAAATGCTTGGACGTTTCAATATTATTTCTCGAGTTTCGTCACACTGTATGTTTATCGGTGTTCTCAGCGTGCGATTTCCCGCTGCTTCTTTTTTGTAATCTAGTGCATTAATTCATAACACAAACATGACCATATGCCATGCTTTTTTTAAATGTGCTTCTTACCGCTGCCTTTCCACTCCACTGAACTTGCCAGTATCTATAGCATCGGCAAGTTCATAGACCAAACCGTCATGACATTAGTCGGGCAGCGGACTCGAGCGAGAGTCTCAGTGCGCGTTTTCCGAACATCACAAACCCGGCGCCGTAGCAGAATCTTCCTCGCGTTGCATAGCCGAGTTGTAGCCGATGACTGTTTGCCGGTTTTATGTTTCGCGAGCCAAGCTTCACGCAGCTTCTTGTCCTGGGGCTACGTGTGAATAAGGCTGACACCGGGCTCCGTTGCGTACCTCCGGCACTGCGGCACCGAGGAGTAGCCTACCATGTTGCGCGCCTTCAAATGCAACCACTACCTATTGTGGTGCTTTCAAGCGTTGTGAAGGAGACACTCGAAGCGGGAGAATCTCGCAACTAAATGAGGACCGCAGCGTACGAGGGAATTTAAACTCTCGTTTTCAGCTCGCTTCGGCGCTCGCGAAGCAGCCGACGCGGACGCTATGTCCACGTGATCCCTCCTAGCACGTCACGCCGACGGTGGCGCCAGCTTTTCCAGTGGTGGAGCTCGAGGCCAATATCAGTAGCTGCCACGACGGCAGTCACAGACGGCAATCGACCTGAGCCTGACCACAGAGGACTGCCGGTTCAGCTGGGAGACGCTTCCTGACACCTGGGGTTCCGACCATCTGCCCCTGCCCCTGACTCCTTTTCGAGGCAAGTCCCCCAGGAGCAGAGAATGCCTCACAGTCAACTGGAAGGCCTTCCGTGAGCTCTGCCGGCAGGCGGACAACGACGGGGATCTGTTGCAGATGATCGCGGAGTGCGCCAATGCCGCTACCATACGCTCTACTGTCCCAGAGGGCAAACCAGTTCCGGATATACGCCATCTAGAACTGCGAGCTGCTCGGCGCCGTGTGGAACGCAGGGCCCGGCGCACCATGCTTCCGGAACAATGGACGGCCTACCGCCGCGTGGATGCTGTCTGCCGCCGCCACGCCCGACGACGCAGACGGCAAAGCTGGGAGAGCCTCTGCTCCACCATCAGTCGCAATCCAGATGGTGCTCGAGCTTGGCGCCTGTTAAGGTCACTGATGGGTGCTCCAAGCGCGCAACGCCAGTCCTTAACCGTGGCCGTCCTCATGGGCATCAGCAAACGGGCCCTGGTCGAGCGTCTAGCCGACCGGTTTGCTGAGAGGTCTCCAGTCCCGCAGATCCTGCCCTCGACGGTCGCCACAAGACGCTGCCTCCCTCCCTGCCACCATCCAGAGTGGGTGGCAACACAGATCTCCGCCCTATGCAGCGAGCCTCTCCGCATGCACGAGCTCCAGTCGGCGCTAGCTCTCACACGACGACGGAGTGCTCCGGGAGCCGACGGCATAACCTGTCAGATGCTGCGTAACCTTGCAGAGCCACAACGGGTACGACTCCTGGAGCATTTCAACTCCTACTGGAGCACCGGGATCTTGCCTGAGAGCTGGCTGACGGCTGTGGTGGTGCCTATGCTGAAGCGACGGAAGCCTGCGACTTCGCTCTCCTCCTACAGGCCAGTCTCCCTTACCTCTGCAGCATGCAAGCTGATGGAGAAGATGGCCCTATCACGGCTCGAATGGATAGCTGCCCAGCAGAAGTACTTTGCAGAACAGCAGTCTGGCTTCAGGCAAAAGCGCTCAACGGCGGACTCCATCGCAGATGTGGTAGCCACCCTGGAGGATGCCAGGGGCAGTGGGGACGTCGCCATGCTGCTGCTCCTGGACGTCCAGATCGAGTGCCTTTGACCGGCTGCCGCACGAGGTGATCGAGGCTGCACTGGACTGTTTAGGTGTCACCGGATGTCTCCGGGGTTTCATCTCTGCCTTCCTGGTGGGCCGGAGTTTTCGTGTACGGGTAGGCAAGGTGCTCAGCGATCCCAGAGACATCACCTCCGGTGTCCCGCAGGGATCAGTGCTGAGCCCTTTCCTCTTCCAACCTGGCACTGGCAGGACTCGCAGCAGCACTACCGGCTGACAGCCGCTACCCAGTCTGCTGCGCTATCTACGCAGATGATGTGGCGCTGTGGATACGAGGACCCAGGAGAAGCATCGCTGCCATCCGGGCTCTCTACAGAGGGCATCAGAAGCGGTCATTTCCTTCCTCGGTGGCATTGGCCTCTCCGTGTCCCCGGCAAAAACAGAGGCACTACTGGTACACCCGCTAGCCTCCACACGCCTCCACGTGAAACAGCTGCGCATTGCAAACACCACCGTCCCATGGAAGCGGCAGGTCACGTATTTAGGCCTAACCATTGATCATCGGCTCTCCTGGATTCCTGCTGTCAAGGCTGTCACCTCCAAAGTCCGAAGAGTCCAGGGGGCAGTGAGCAAGATGCAGCAGCGTGGTCGGGGCTGCACCGTCAAGTGGGCGCTGCGGATGAACCAAGCGGCGGCCACATCCATCCTGCTATATGCCCTGCCGCTGGTTCTACTATCTCCAGCCAGGAAGCAACAACTCGAGAGACTGCACAGGAGTGCAGTTAGGAGCATCCTCGGTCTCCCCAAGCACTCTCGAATTGCTGCCACACTGGCCGAGGCTGGCGAATGGCCACTGTCGCTGCACATGCTCCAACGTGCCCTTGGGCACATTGACCGTCTGCACCGTGCTCCAGATGGTGGGGCTCTGCTCTGCCGACTGCGGAGCCAGCCACTATCTCGCATGGGGGCCCTCTGTCAGCTCTACGAAGAGCTGATTGTACAACGACCAGTGCCCATGGTCACACCTCCGCCACACGAGAAGCCTCCAGAGGTGCACCTATCCCTGAATGGAGCATCAAAGCGCCGGACGCCAGCAGCAGCACTACAACAGGCAGCTACTGGCAAACTCCTGGAAGAGCTGGACGGCAGGCTGCTCGTGTACACGGATGGCTCCGTGCTCTCCAACGGCTCCGCAGCGGCGGCATGTACCATCCCATCTGAGGGCAGGAGCAGGCAGTGCCGACTTCCTTTTCGCGCGAGCTCTACAGCAGCTGAGCTGGCGGGACTCCACCTGGCTGCAGACCTCCTGGCTGAGGATCCCCCGACAAAACCAGTGGCGGTACTAAGTGACTCGCGACCGGCTCTCCAGGCACTCTCCGATCACCACCGACACGGAGTCACTGAGACCCTCCTGAGAGCAAAAGTCTCGGCCCTCTCTGCAGTGGGGGTAGCCATCTCCTTCCACTGGCTGCCTTCCCACGTAGGGATCGCTGGAAACGAGGAGGCGGATGTGCTTGCTAAGGCCGCCCACCACCCGACCGTTCCACTCACCAGAGCAGTCGCAGCATCGGACTTCTCCAGGCAGAGACTCAAACAGCTGCTCACATCCAGCCATCCAGATAGTAGGGTAGCTACCAACCGCGCCCCAAAACTCCTCCCTGAGAACGGCCTCTCGCGACGGGACCGTTCTACACTCCTTCGTCTGCGCACGGGCTCCGTGTGGACGGCAGCTAGGCTCCATGCCAAGGGACGCATCGCCTCGCCGGCCTGCAGAGGGTGCGGTGACGCCGAGACCCTTGAGCACCTACTCTGTACCTGTCCTGCATTAGCCCAGGAACGCGCTCCAGTCACTGCCACCTACCGACGGTATGGACTTCCGGCTACGTCAGAGACACACCTGCTCTTCCCGGCCCGCTACCACCTCCCAGCTCTGGCAAGCCTGCTTGAATATGTTTACACAAACGGGCTTCTAGATCGCCAATAGACTTCGGCCTCACACGGCCTCTGCCCGAGCGCCGGCCATCGCCCCTGGATGATGCTGACGTCTGCTGCCTGAAGCCTACTCTCCCTTTCCCCCTCTACCCTCTCATCTTTCTTTCCCCGCCCCCATTCCCCATTACGCTGCGCCGTGCTCCCATATGGGCTGCAGAACTGAGCGTATTTTCCCTCTCCTCAAATCACGAAGAAGAAGAAGAAGAAGAAGACGGCAGTCGAGACGTGCGGCTTCGAACTTCCTCGCACTTGAACTCACGGGGCGTTTCAGTCGCGGGGCCGCCTTTTTCTGCGCTCCTGCGGCGTTGGTTTCGATGTTATTACGATATCATCGAGAGATGCTCAAGAGGCGAGCCGCCGCGGGAACGACTGTTACGTTTCGCCTACGACGCGCGGTATAGCCGGCGCGGATGCAGCGGACGCCGGGGCTTCGTTCAAAGCGGCGGACATTTTGGCCCGTTCGGCGCCGCCGCTACGCCTCCCCGCCAAGCACGTCCAGGCATGTTCCAATGCCACGTGTCTTCGTGTGCGCGCGTGTGTGTGTGTGCATGTTGGTGCCCACGCTTGTCAAAGCGCGGCAGCCGGGGAGAGGAGCTCCCCCAACTGTGAAGCGAGGAGGTCTGATCGGCGCCGGCCCGGCGGATGCGTCACCTACTCGTCCCAACGTGCCCGAGCGGCGCCGTCACGTGCGCCTCTATCGAGGCGTTCCTTCTTGCCCTCAACTGCGAGAGTATAAAAGCAGCTGCCCCCGGACGCCAAGAGAGAGGCTCCGATTTCTTCAGTTGAGTTACGTGCTCTCCCGTCTCTCCACTTCGGCCGACCTGACCGGCCGCTCTTTTGCGATGCTAGAATAAACAAGTTGTTCTGTTACCAGTCGACTCATGCTTTGCCGGGACCATCGGATGCTTCCAGTTGTGCCCCAGGCCGCCAGGCCAACGCTACCCTTGGGGCTTGCGACCCAGGTGCAACAACGGGTGTCAGCGCTGAGATTCCAACACGACGATGAAGCTGGTCGGTGCGCTTGGCGCGAGCGAGTGTTAGCCTGGCTGCCTGGCTCCAGTGTAAATAGCCTGTAAATAGCCTCTTTCGTCTGTGTCTTTCCACACGTAACAATATTGCCTGAATTCACCGTTGAAATTCGATTATAAACATCTGGAATGAAGTGCGACTTTCTCAAGATTAAAAAGAAAACATGGGTGCATTAAAATGTGACAGCATGAAATTCACCATTTAAAGGGTGTAAATCAGCTTATAGTGTGGGAAGGGGGAAGGTGTGGTAGCGGCTTCATTTTAGACCAGACATTTACGCTTAAAAGGTAAATTATGGGGTTTTACGTGCCAAAACTACGATCTGCTTATGAGGCAGGCCGTATAGTGGGGGACTTCGGAAATTTGGACCACCTGGGGTTCCTTAACGTGCACCTAAATACGAAGTACACGGGTGGTTTTGCATTTCGCGCCCATCGAAATGCGGCCGCCATGGCCGGGATTCGATCCCGCGACCTCGTGCTTAGCACATTTACGCACATTGCCGCGCGTTTAAATCTGATAAGTTGACCGTATAATTTTGTTGCCAGTTATTTCGGTGTAAGTGGTCATTTTGAAAAGTGATTGCCCGTGATTAGAGTTTCACGAGTTGAAAGTACTATTACCGGTCCCATCGCATCGATCACAGCCACAAAGTTGGTACTGACATTTGAAACACTAAGCATTTCTTTCACTCCTTTTTGCCCAGGACTCGTTATTGCCCGTGATTGCCCGTGATTAGAGTTTACTTACTTTACTTTTCTTTTTTTGCTTTACTTTTCAGTATGAACTTAGTTACAAGTTACTAAGTGAATTATAACTTATAAACTTGTAAAAACAGATTTAACTAAGGTAGTACGTTTATTTAGTCACTGCGTTACTCTGAATTTTCTTACGTGCGGGGTGACAATCTTTAGGTTTTGCAGAATTTTTCGAAAATTGCCTGTGGTAGATAGCAAAATTATTTTCCTTGGGGTGGATTGTTCGAAGTGGCGGACGTCACTAGCGCGAGAAATCTAAATCCATATTTGCCTAATTAATAGAAATTTACTAATAGGCGTGCAACTGGAACAAGAAGGACGTTTAAAACATTTGAACCACATTCGGATTGCGGGGTTAAATTTTACAGTGTCTTACAATACTTGAGTGCACCAGGGAGATCTAGCTGATGTACTAGCCTTTAAATTTTTACAATGAAAAGCAGAACTCTATTGCTTGGATATAGTTGCTGACATCTGAAAAGGGCAACAGTACGGCTCGCGTGGGCGTTCTAACTCGATGTCGCGTTTTGAACAGGAAATAACTACTTATATAAGCGTGCATGTAAGTTGGGTGATGTGCTACATTCGTCGAGGACATATGTAAACCAATGTACGCGAAAATTATGCGAACTTAGACCCCTGTAGCTGCACTCCAACGGGTGCCCGTGGATAACTATGATGTAACGCTTTTTGTGCGCAGCCGATTATGCGGCAATTGACGATAGTTCTGTGCAACTGCGCGATTACAAAAGCCCAAGTTCGGCTGACTTATGTCACGGCAAGATGAGGTGTTTATCCGCATCACACAGTTCATGCCGCGGAGCGTTGGAGATCTCTTCCGGAAACAGCTTTCATATCGCATAAAAGGAGGATCGACGCTTACGGGACTCGCCTCTGCAGACTTCAATGAGAGTATATATAACGAGCATATCTGACGTAGTAGTTCTGCGGAAATCCGCAAGGTGGAGAGAATTAATACAGGGAAAATCAGACATCCACCCGTTCGTAGCAATTGCTACAAAGAAAACCCATACGGGTTCCTTGAAAGAAAAGCCTCAGAGCCTCTGAAAAGAGGCTATGAGGCTTTTCTTCTGAAGAACCCGTATGGGTTTCCTTTGTAGCAATTGCTACGAACGGGTGGATGTCTGATTTTCCCTTTATTAATAACGAGCATCTGTAAACGTTGTCCTCGCCTGAGTGGTCACTGGCGTTTCCAGAACCTAACAGTGCGCTCGCTCCGGTCTTTAAGGCAAAGGTTGATGCAGACACCTCTTCGTATTCGTTCAAAAATGTGTGTCTTCTGTTGGAAAACCGTGCCATCTGCGTGGTTCCTCTAACGAACGGTATCAGCATGCGTTAGTTGCACGGCCAAACTCGACGAGAAATATTGCTCCGACTCGGCTGCTCCAGGTCGCCGACGGTGGAACTCCGGCTGTGCTTGGAATGTGTACTGCTCGTGTCAGTGTCGCCGGTCGCCACACGTCCGTTTTGTTTAGTGTGCTCTAACGTTGCCGTCACAATGTGATCCTCGGAGCCGCCCATTCTGCTCTGATTGACTGTTCCGCCGGTGTTGTACAACTTGACCTACCCCTACCTGTTCCCATTGACCTTCCTGCTCAAGCTCCAACTCAGCTTTGTTCCGCGGATTTTATACGTCTGCCATCTCTTGCAGCAACCTGCATCCCTGTCTTAGCCTGCCCACCTGTACCTGACGGAGGCTGTGTCCTTAGTTCCGCGACTTCAGTCCTGCTTTCTCACAATGTCTCCTTCCCGCACACCGTCGTTTCTGTTGCGGACAATCAGACATGTCTTCCCATCCTAAATTTCGGACAGTGCCCACAAGTACTTCCTCGAGGCGTGTCTCTTGCCACATTGTCACCGACGCACGAGTGCCACATTTCCGCTCTATCTGTTGCGCCGTCTTCAACTGATGTTGATTCTGCGCCTTCTGCATCAGCCCCTACCGACGACTTTACAAAGAAAATTGCCCCGGCTTGAGATTTGCACTGCTATACCCGTTCGTGGTCACGTCACGTCAGACGTTTACTATAGAGGCAAGAACGCAAGGGCGACAGAGGTTGTGGGTGCAAAGCTTCGAACCGTGTTACTCGCTTCGAACGCTCGTGGAACATTAAAATTGCGCCGTCCGTCTATCTCGAATCGTGTGGTCCGAGAAGCAACGTCCGACCGGTGCGGTGCGGAATTCGGGTGCACGCAAATGAATGATTTCCTGGCACAACTGACCGAGCGAATTGTCGTCCCGTTTTCTTATTTGAATTATTCGACTGCTTCTGCAGGAACCTGTCCGGGCTGGTGCGCATTATCGACGTGCATGCTCTCTGGACTCAAAATTTGTGGTCCTTGAATTTGCTATCTACGTCAAAGAATGGGTAAGTGGCTGAACCGAGCCCTTGAATGTATGAATGAGTACACTAAAACGCTAGGAGTGCGTAAATTCCGCAAATACGTTTGTTTTCTCACGATGCTGATTCAACGAACAATGCAAACGCGGGGAACTAAAAAAAAAAGAAACACAGAACGGCGAAAGAACTGAGCGCCTCAGACGGCATGGCAACGCAGCAGCGACGGTAGAGCGGGACAGAGTTCGCGCATGCGCAGTTGCCGCACCGACACAGTCGCAGTAAGGTTACTAGGATTCGTGAACAGTCAGACAGCTCCTTACGTAGCGTCTAGGTCATCCGCACTGTAAGCATGTGTACACACTTGAAAAGCAAAAAAAGGTGTAATTTAGTCTATAACTTACACCCTTTCACCTAAAAAGGGTGTAAGGGTGTTAATTATACACCGATTTACGTTCTTGTTTATTTTTAAGGGTGTAAATTATTTAACAGTGTAGGCGACACTGCGGAAGCGGCCGCACGTCAAATCACTTCTGTGTGGTAGCCGCATTTCGACGGGGGCAAAATACAAAAAAAACACCCTTGTGCTTAGGTTTACTGCGCTTGAAAGAACCCCAGGAGGTTAAAATTTTCTGGAATCTGCCACAACGGCGTGTCTGATAATGCGAATGTTTTAGCAGCTTAACGGCTCGGTCACGATGCGGTGTGCCGTATGAGGTAATCTCAATGCTAACCTTCTCGGAGGTCATGAACAATTGCGCGCAACACTGCATTGCAGCAAAGCAAACACATATCTGTGTGTTTCGCGTACTGCACATAGAAGCAGCAGTGGTGCAAGCAAGCTAAGGTCTACTCGCCACTCTCGTATTCCACTAAACGCTGAAGAAATTCAACATTCGCCGTCAACATCGCTGCTAATTACCATCAAATAAAGCAAATGGCAGAGAGGTTTGCTTACATCGATTCCCACAGTGCCTGCAGATCCGCGTAAATTTTTCTGCCGTTTCAACTCTTGCATTGTTTATGTGACTGCGCGGACACGCCCATTGTAATAGCATACTGCGTGCAAATAAATGAAGACGTTAGCGACGGCTAAACATAAGACCATCCCATTGAGGATCTCTGATGTCTCGACTAACACACT
The DNA here is from genome assembly GCF_050947875.1 of Dermacentor variabilis. Classification (NCBI taxonomy): domain Eukaryota; kingdom Metazoa; phylum Arthropoda; class Arachnida; order Ixodida; family Ixodidae; genus Dermacentor; species Dermacentor variabilis. Next base: position 68,677,293 of record NC_134576.1, on the reverse strand, counting down.
TGTAGAAGATCCACATTTATTTCCCCTGGCGATCTTTTCAGACCCAAGAGTAGGACCGGTAAGTACAGTCTAGGATGCCAGAGAATTAGGTGGTGTGATGAAATTATGAAATTTGCTGGCATAACATGGAGTCAGCTCGCGCAAGACAGCGGTAGTTGGAGATTGCTTGGAGAGACCTCTGTCCTGGGGCAATGGACATAAAAATAGGCTGCTGCTGACGATAAATGTTTGCGAGCTTCGTACTTAGTGTCATCCTTTTACTAACGTTAGGGAAGCATGCAGTAGAGCTTCTACAACTGCAAACATATTCGCGAATATTCTTTAGGACGCGCACGTTTAAATTTTTAAATATACATGGCTGAAATTGACAAGCCCTTGTTCGCCGAACTAATGTGTCTGTCTTTAAGGTATAGCAAACTAGGAGAAGCCTTGTTTAGACGTTTTAGAGAAAGATAAATGCCCTTCTCTTTGTGTATGATTTGACGTTTGCGTGTTTGCTGTGCAGCACATATACCGGATGAGGCGGTGATAGGGCAGCAGGACACAATCGAGACTGAAGAGGGGCCCGAGAACTCGCGCTCCAGTGACGCCGGATGGAGTCCACCGCCACTTGCTCTTGGTGGACTACTCTGGACTGCCGCGTCGAATGGCATGTGACGCCTTGCTCGCCATCCTGGGATGAAATTTCTTTAAAATAAAGTGTTGCGCTGTTCTTTAGAATAGAGAGAAACAGAGAAGTCAAGTTTGTTAGAGACGTTTTAGTTATTGAGACCCTGGCAGAGGAGCGAGCGTGGAGGCCATGTGGCCGCGACGCGGTTAGACCACTTTGCCAGCATAACTTGAATTTTGGGTCATCAATCCAACGTACGCTCCCGGGCCTCGAGCGTGGGAGCTTGCCGAGAAGTCGTTCTTAGTGGGTTGGTTGGATTCTTTAGAATAAAAGAATAAGTAGGTGACACAGCTTTTTTAATATAGCTGGTATATTTTAGTGCCACATGCGATATTTATGCGATTTTGCATGATTCTGTATGCTACATGTATGTTACAGATTGTATTTTCACGGTATATACACGCGTTCGACGTCACCGCTTGTGTTGAAGCAGTACACGTTGATAAGTTGACTTCCTTATTCCTCGAACGAAGTGAATATCGTCACTGATTCACATCGACAGTCAATCGCTCCTACAAAGTAGCAAATTCCTTTTTTTTTTTCCTCCGCTCTTGCGCAAGAGGCTGTGGGAAGGTGGCGCGGCTGGTAACTTTCTGACCTAAATCGAATGCGCATCGAATAGTTCCGGAGGTGAATCGAATAGAACAACTTTGGATCAATTTTCGAAAAAAAATTTGGTTTCGTTCGAGGGGCGCGACAGCGACCCGAGGGTTTAGCGGTCGGCTCGAGCTCGAGCCGGCATTGTCACAACACACGCCTCGTGATGATGACGATGATGATGATGATGAGCGCCACAAGTGGCGTTGAAGGCGACGAGCATCGATGGTGCACGGAATGGTAACTAGTTTATTGCACCACTGCGCTCTTAGGACTGCGGCGAAAAAGGAACGGCAGTTAAAGGACACAGAGCCTGCTATCTCTGCATTGTTGAGTGGGCTAGGAGCAGCAAATGTGGCATGGATAGGGTGGCTAGACTAGCATGGATCAGGTCGCGCGCTGTCTCTTGGTTAGAGACGCCTCGCAGTCGGTCTCCCACCGGAGGTGCCGCCAGGTGCCGGATGCATTAGTCGTAATACCGTCCGCGTTCACAGTTTCAATGTCACTGTTCGTTGGAACCACTGTGTGAACCAAGGAGGTTACACAAAAAATTTCTGGAGTGGAGATCATGTCTTCAAAGTGAAGCCAGGCCACCGCCATCTTAGTCGGGCCACGAAGAGGCAACAGGGTTCACTTCCTTAACCCATATGTGCCTAAACTTTGACAAGCTAGAAATTAAAAAAAAGTTCTCATAAACATTGTTTCAGAAGCTTTAAAATAAAGTAGCAGCAGTTTATTGATAGAAAATTTATTTGCAAGTGCCGGTTTCGAGTACAGTCGTACACATAGGACACTAGAGAAATACACTCCTCAAAGGGTGTATTTTGATTGAAAAATACTTCTTTGCAAACTCTCGTACATTTCTCACGACAATCGCTAGTTTTCTCATGGCAGTGCGAACAAGTTGCTTGTTTGTCCTGAAAAATCCCAATGTAGTCGAATCAGCCAAGTCATTTTTTGTGTTTTCAACAAATGCTGTTGGCCCTTTGCGTGCAGTGACTTATAAAAATAAATCTTTTTGTATGCGGTTGCTACAGAACTTTTGAAATGCCAGCAGGCCAACTTTATAACGTCCTACTGTGTACTTCACGCATGCTTTGTTGAGAGGCACATCAAAAAGATATGCAAGTGCGAAGAGTACCGACGAATTATTAATTAGAGTGTGCATTGGAGAAGGTTGTCTCATAGTGTGAAAAATGGCAAAATGTCTCTGAATATTCAAAAGACTGTGCAAATGAAAATTAGCTGTAATAGTGTTCCCCCATTCTTGCCGAAGTGACAGAATATAAGTAGTTAGGACCTTCGATAATAAGCCTTCTCGGGCAGAATAAATACATTGGTCGGGTGTAGGGCAACAGCACCCGGCGTAAGCCATTCTTCCTTCGTAGAGCACCGAAATTATCTACTCCAGCAGTTCGTCGGCTCGCATGTTATCTAATCACAACCATGTAAAGCCAAGGAAAGCATAGGGAAAATTAGCCCTGGTTGAAATTGAAGCGTAGAAAATAATGAGGAAAAAAAAACAGTGCCATTCCACTCTCTGAAGGTGGGTGACCAGCGAAACTGTTTAGCGCACGACACATAAGTAACCCAGAATAATGAACAAAGGTACAGACATATTGTCCTAACCTGTGGTCATCGTGGCAGTATAGATAGGCACACATATTCGCGTATCACCTCTGTTATTAAATGTGTCTGTCACGTGAGACAACGAATGGCTCATATCCTCTGAACCTATTAAGGGCCAAGAAAAATCTACCAGTTAACATATTGTTGATTTTTCGTGTCAGACGACCTTTTCACACTGTAAATACATTGTGAAAGTTTTGCGAGTGGCGCTTTATAAAGTATGCTGGGCCTTTATGGGAGCAAAACCTGGTGTAGCTCACGAAATGTATTTGCTGTATCTTGGAGCTTCCAAGAACAAAAAGGCTTGCAGCGAAGAGTCAAACGAAATTTTGTGCAAGCCCACAGAACCTTCTGGTAGAAAAAGTAGCATTTTAGTGGGAAATAGTGTTGGTTATGGAGGTGTGTTTACTTATCAAGTGTGTAACACGACTTCATCACATAACAAGGAAAGGCTTTGCTGCTGCTTCAGAGGTGCGAGCAACGCAAATATATTATTGACGCAGATCTAGACGCGATAATTGGTGATGAATGCAGGCATTCAAATCTAAAACACTCGGCATCTACTTGTGGTAATTGAAACATATCAAGAAACTGGTGACACCTCCTCCAATGACAGTTGGTTCTTGCATTACAATCCTGTTGTGTGATTGCTAGGTGTCATTTTCGTTAGAATTTTCTGTCACTTCGATAGGTTGGGTCTACGTCTGGTTCACCAATCTGGGTAGCCCTACTTTTATTGCATAACTCATCTTGGTTGGCATAGGAATATGCATAGTCTTTATTGTTTATTGTTCCCTCCCACTCATTTCCCAATTTGTAATAAAGGATGCATGAATCATCTTTCTTTTTAAATATTCTTCATATGATATCTGAGTGGTTTATATTCACCTGAATTTACTCTAACACTGCTCGCTATTTTAATGACTGACAAGAGCATCATCATCTTTGTCGGCACCAAGAAAGGAACCAGAAAGAATAATAGCAATGTTGATGTAATTCTAAATACATTTCTTTCCTGCAACACTCTCTGAAGTTCTTGTAGCCAGCAAAAAATATTTTGAGGAAATACAGGTAAAAAAACCATCGTGTGTGCTTCGAGATCAAGCACAGCCCTCTAGCAAACACACAGGCCCAGAGTTCTTTACAAAGTGCACCTGCATCCATTTTCTTGCGACGGTATTTGGAATGCCAGGCGTTCATTGTCTACACCCTTCTTTTCTAAAACTTACCCAAAAACTTTCAGCATCGACAAGTGTACGCTGTGCTTCACAAAAAATAAAGAAGCTGCATGTAGAGCAGCACCTGCTATGTTGACCACTTTTCCAAGTTTGGCGATGAACAGACCAAACACTAGTAGAGAGAGAGAGAGAGAGAGAGAGAGAGAGAGCAAATGATAAGGAAAGGTAGGGAGGTTAACTAGGACTGAGCCCGGTTGGCTACCCTACACTGGGGAAAGGGAAAAGGGGACGGAAAGATATCCCCGGTGGACTTTCTCTTCTTCTTTTAATCTTTCCAAACACTAGTAGAATAGATCGAACATTATGCAGGTGACGAAAGAACCACAATGCTGCCGTCTTCGCAGGACGCTTCTTAGCAAAACAGCGTGCTAAGGGACACTGTGTGTTTTGTCTTTAATTATTTACACATGAAAATGGCGCTGAACTTTTAAAAGTACGCTGGGTGCTAATGGGTTAAGCAATGGCTCATAACCCTGTAAACACGGCCTACCCGATGACGGAAGTGAAATTCTACGCTGGAATGATTAAGCGGCAACGGAGCCTTCTGTGGAAGACGACGACGACGACGAATGCGTCAGCAATGGCACTAGCGCGTTTGCGCGATTGGTGGCAACAATTTGTTAAGCCCTTTTTGATAAAGTTCTAAAAGACATTTTTTTTTTCAAGAACGTTAATTTGTTCTTACCCTTTTGCCTGGGACCTCTCTGGGTCCCACGTGTGACAAGATAGTTCAAGGGCGCGTTACAGGTCCCCAAGCCCACAGGGGCGTGTGCCATTGAGCTTGGACCCTTTGTGCACTATCACCGCAGGATCGGCCCACATGATGATTTAGTTTTGCCAACATCTCGGACACTTTTCCAGATCCTACCCATAGACAGCTTCGCTGTAAAAAGAAAATGGAAGTGGACGAAAAGTTAGCACGCCGCCGGTGGGATCCAAACCCACGACCTCCGCGTTACGTGTGCGTTGCACTGCCTGGTAGCCTTGATGCAACCAGCTAGGTATAGCATATGTGGGTTTATTAGCCACGTGCATTCACCCGAAGTTTGCCTACCACGCGACGCCATCGGGTAAGAAAAGTAAAATCCACATCTACCCACCTCGGCTGCGAGTGACGCTGGCTAACACTGCCAGGGCTAGATCTAGCATACATAAATACCCAAGATAGTGACCGTGGTGCAAAATGTTGTAGGTTCGGATCCCACCGGTGGCATGTTATCTTTTTGTGGACTTTCATTTTCCCTTTTCTTCATGATTTTCTGCATTTCAGTTTCAACCCCAGCCAATTTCCCCCACTGCTTTCCTTGGCATCAATCTCTGTTGGCTTTACATGGTTATTTTACCTACGGAGCTATTATATGGGACCCAGTCACGAAAAGTAATATGCATTGAAAAGCTAGAAAAGATTCAAAATGGAGCGGCTCTTTATTTACTATTGCTATGACCGCAGATCAGTAAACGACCCGATAACAACAACACACTTGCAAGCTTCATCAAACGGAAATCGTTACTCACCCTTAAAATTCTTGTATCAGGCATTAACAGGCCATCTTAGAATGGATCCAGTTATTTCTTTTTCCTCAGATTACAATACAGGACAACGGTATGGCCCAACTCTAGCGCCATACCAAATGCATGGTAATTGTTGTAAATACTGTTTTCTTTTCAAGAACGCTCAGGTATCAGAATTGATTAACTAATGAGCAGGTATTGCAACCTGCTTTATCAAAGTTAATGTCGAGGTTGTTGGTATGACTGCCATATGCCTCAAATTTAGCAAACCCAATTTTTTTTTACGCACGTGTAATGTTTGTGTTTATTATGTCACAAAATTTCACCTTGTTTTCTTGTTTGCCAAACACCTCACGAGTGCATTTGTTGTATTTTCTATGCGAACTCTGTGTAATGATCATGTATCCGACTCATTCCCACCCTATTAAAATCCAGAACGGAGATTGTAGTGTTCATAATAAACAAATAAGAACAGTGTTGCTCTCAAGGTTTTCTCAATTGTAGCAGGCCTCTCACTGTGGTGTGCTGTGGGAACTGAAGTAGTTTAATGCAAGTTTCTTTTTCTGGTTAACACCAGCCACTTCACAAAAAGGACTTGAGTGAGTGCACGCACCAGAATGAAGTTTGGCAATAAAACAAGATGCTTTTCCAGGTTCAGACAAGTGGCCAAGGAACGCGAGACATACATATGTCCTTAGCTTACAGTGCTACTACTGTGGTCTGTCTGCCAACAACAGCAGATTACCTTTTGCCTTTCACAATTTACGAGGAAAAGAATTAAATCGAAAGAAAACAAAACGACAAGTAACTAGATCTTCATACTGACTCCAATATAGCTGTCTTCAGAGTATGAAATGGGACGATCTCTTGATGCTTAATACTTTGGAAATATTAATTATTTGTGCAGGTTGCCGAACAAAGCTACAGTGGCTGACTGACAGGTGTCAGCTACTTAGTCACCATGGCTAAAATTACGGCTTGTGGAGGTCTTTCCTCTCGGTATCCTGCCACCATTTACAACGCGAATTCTCAAAGTTGTACGGAAACAAACAGCACTAAAACTGATGTATGTGGTGTATATTTGAGTCACCACAGACAAATCACGCAAGAATGTTGCAGACTGAAACAAAATTTTATTACAAAAGTTAAACCCTTCCACCCCCCCCACCCCCCTTCTGTCAACTGTCAGCTCTGCGATTCTCAATGCAGCCTTTGTTTTCGTATTTAAGCAAGGCTGGTCTTTCACTTTCTTTCTTGCTACGTAGATCACATGCACAAACTCGTACTGTAAAGCAAACAAGAACAATAGACACGTCCAGTTTGATAAACACTATAAACATTCTTCACAAGAGGAACAAGCAAGCACAGTCAGAAATAATTAAACTTGCACGCCTATTAAAGGTGCACTAGAGTTTGAACTGCTTGAAACATTGTAAGGAACATGCATCAGTGCAGCACAGATTTTGCACAGAGGCCATAAGCAACAGACATTTCTTCAACTGTGCAAATGAAAACAGCATCCGCCACATTATTGTTTCAAGAAGGCTTTTGCCTGGCAGGTGAGAAGATGGCAGAAGCGACATGGTTGTATGCACAGAGACAATATTTTTCATCCCGACCTTTAAGCTACCATCTTCCTTTCTTAATGATGCCTGCACAAAATATGGGCACCCTCAGAAGGACATTTAGGCAAGTTTGTATTATTTTCTGCGGCACATTGTTTTGAATAGTCGGTTGTGGTGCTTGTGTGTACATGTGATCACTCATGTACATCTCCTGCAAGCCATTTAAGAGAATGGCTGCCCTCAAGCTAAAACTCTTCTAGCGACCTTTAATTTCATTAGCCTTGTGTAAGCAGGTTTGACATCACCTCATCCAAACTTCCACAAGCTCCCAAACAGAAATTAAGTTCAGTTTTTCTAGCACATACTCCGTAAGGAACCATGCAAGTGGAAATTCAAAACTCCATTGTCATTTAGGTAAGAAGGATATACTGCTGACAAATGAAGGAGCGCTAGATCGACGAAAGACAGTAACAAGAAGGCGATAACATGAGTGCTCCGTTTTGTTCTTCGTGTTCCATCTTTCTAGCGCTCCTTTACTTATCGTTCATTACCAGCTCGCCCAGCAGTCTATCCTCCTCAGTTTCATTACTCTTTCCCGTGTTATACGCTAAGCACTCATGCTGTCGCCTTCCTGCTCCCATCTTTCATCGATCTAGCGCTCCTTTAGTTATCATTAATTTAGGCCAACAAGAAATGCTACAGTGAAAGTCTTGGGCAATCATTTTGTTCACGTTGCTAGGCCAGAACGCACTGTTAAATTTCTGGGCTCCTAAATTTTGCCCTTAATTGCTAACTGAGGAACTAAATTTCACATTAGAAAAATGGCAACACTCAGTCAAAGCAACTTGCACTATGCCTGACACATTTGCAAAGCTGTTTTGCAGCTTGAGGATTAGTCACAACAATGCCAGGCAGGCAAGACGACTGCAGAGCCTTTCACATTTGGCAGCCCGAGACAGAAGGCTGTAGTTAATAAAAGTCGCTATAAAAACAAAACATCTCATTTTGTGCACATTTTGTATAGACCAGTCCACAGCATGCCCATTTCCCTGCCAGTTAACAAGAGATTGGGAGCAACTGCTGTCCAATGAAAGCAAACAGGCCTGAGTCACAGTGCAATAGTTCAGTTCAGTACACTGTACTAACATCTGGTTGCACATCCAAACGGCTTCTGGGCAATACGCACAAAAACGATAAAAATATTTTTACACACGAATGCAGCTGACAAGAAATGTTACACTGCAGACAGCACATTTCAGAGCGCCAGCAGGCAACAGTGCTGCTGCAAGTCGGCTCCGACGGCTGTTGCGTACAAAAAGCTAAAGCACTGTCCAGTCTCTTCTTAAGTGATATGGCCAGAGCTTGCCTTGAAGATATGCATGTTTTCCAGTAGACTGCCTACATTTATGAAGGTGACTCGACTCACAGGCTGCCTAAAAAGAAAGAAGGCCGTGGCAGTGTCAAGGAGTAAAAGTGAAACCACTCGGCCACGGACACGTCACATCACGTGACACACTTTCAGAAGATGAGAACCGAAGGATGGTTTTTATGTCGCAACCATTAACAAGTGAGGGTTGCTTGAAAGAACAATGAGCCATGACATCGCTAAAAGAAAAACATCCTAAAAAAAGTAGTAGTAGTACCAGCCCAACCTGATACGAGATACGGACACTTCCCCTGCGAACAGTCAGCTCTGCCTATGATTAGCAGATCTTACCAACTTCACCGATTAGAATGCACCTTTGGAGAACGTTTTTCCAGTTTAAAAAATATAGGAGAAGCACCAAACACAGGCATCAGTGAGAGGAAGTCTTGAGAAATGTAGGATCCATGACAATACGGTCCACAAAAAGAGAGCAGCAAATGGTGTTCACCAATTAAAAATGATGTCATCGATGAGAGATCGAAGGCTGTGTTGGAAAGGAAAGACGATGGAACCACAGGCAACACCATGGAGATCTCGGTTGGCATAGTTGATCACGCAGAGCAGCCTTAGCATAGCTGCCCCCCGGACAAAAGTGTCCCGACGTGACCTCAGTGGCAGTCACCTTTACGGGGTCACTAAAGAGAAACAACAAACGGCTTTAGAGCGACAACATATTCTTCGAAAACTCTATTTCCATTAATTTTGTGATAATAGGCCAGTTATTAAAAGAGAAAAGGAAGGTCAAAGTTCAATATCTTTTTATTTCGTGCCAATACACTGGCACCGGTGCGTCAGCGCGATGTCATGGATTTCAAATTACTTTTTCATACTTGGGCCTCGCTGGCTCAATAAAAGTTCACAAAACTTGCCAGGTGCAATCTTTATCGCCTTTACGCAGTATATTTTTGCAGACAAACGATTAACCAGGTTCGAGCAGACACTATCAAAATCTATGATGTCACAATCAGCTAGTGCGGGAACTTCAAGGTGGTGTCGCCACCTGTCTTCTGCTTTCGCGGCCTTTCTGGCTTACCTCAGCTGACGGTAAGGATGGCTTTCTTATTATTTATTGTAGAAGGGTAATTTACTAATACGGATGGAATGATTTCTCTCTTCACAGTCCCTTCAGATCTTACGAATACATAGCGTGCAAGATCATGACGACATGGCAAAGTGAATTCCTCAATAATGCAGCACATTTTGTCAAATTCATAAACCCAGTTCAGTTCCACGTGCAAATGTATCACTCGCTATCTTTGAATGATCGCACTTGTCAGGTGCCTGCAGTTCCGCATGCCGCTTCCTTCCATGTGAATATAAAGGGACACAACACGCACTTCCGTTGCACGAGTTTCCAAGTAGTCAGCCTCTCCTGTGACAGGCACTAAGTATCTTAATAGGAAGGTTACAGAAAAGGAATAAACGCAACAGCACCACTGCTAAGCAGTCCCGCAAGTCATGGGCGAGCAGAAGTCCGATCTTCAAGTGCAGACGCCCCCGCAGAACTAGGACACCAAGTGAGTCGTGCATGTGGACGACCACAACGCTACGAAGAAGGTTTACACGCTACGCTCCACATCAAAGCGCAGGGATGCCGTCATGATGAGCCCTAGAGAATACAAAAATAGTCAAACAGCTACGCACATAGATAGAGCCTACGGCAAAGTGACGGGCCCGTAAGCCTCGACGGTAGGCTGCCGTCTTCACAAAGCATTTTCTGCCAGAAGAAAAAAAAAAGATTTAGCACAAATTGAAGCAAAGCAAAGTTTTAAAAATGCACGACTAAACCAAAAGCGGTACGTGCTTCTAAAACGGTCCGTGGGAGCCCTAGTTTGTAAGTCATTTTTGTCCAGGGAACGAAGAACAAAACAAATAAACTCCACTGTGTCACATCTCTTCAAACAAAGGCTGACCTCGCAAAGCCTGCTATTGTAAAAATAAAAATAAAAAATACGCAAGCAGACCTGTTGCAAGAGATAAGGCATCACTTAAAAAGCGCTAGCACACAGAAGTAATGCGAAAACGCAACTCGCACACACACACAATTGCAACTCATGTTCACATTGGTTCGGAGCACACAACGCACACACAAGTTTGCGCACTTCAGCACGCCAGCGACGAAAGTGGTCAGCCGGGCACACGTCAGTTTGTCGCAGCTCACTGATGAATGTATGGCAGCGAATGGCAACGGCAGCGGCACCGGAGGTCACAGCCGTGGCCGTCAGGGGGGGTCCGGGCCCCACTCTCCAGAACGCACATGGAACATCACCGCTGTCGTGACGCTGACGGGTGAAGGAGAGAGAGAGACATCTCTCATTTTCGTCCTCTTCCTGGGGGACGACTAGAGTAGGGGAGTTGGTGGCAGCACTGAAGAAGGCCGTACCATGCACTGACGCATCCAGAGAGACAGAGGCCGGGGAAGAGGAAAGCTTGGCAGCACAGCCGCATTACTTGCAAACACTTCAACCATTGCTCGGGTGTCTCTCAACAACACTGCACGCCTTAAGTGACTTTACCGTTGAGCCTCGTCATAACGAAACCGCATACTACAACGCAATATATCTGACATTCATTATATGCATACACTACTGGCGGGGAAAAATTGGCAGTTTTTTACATTACTTTTGTTACCTCTGATAGTTCATTCTGTCTGTGTTTATTAGATCCAGATTTCACTGAACCATGCAAGGCTGGTGCACACTGAAGGCAGTTTCAGAGGCGAAGGCGAGCTGGTCTGCTTACAAATCTGTGCCAGCAAAGTTCACTTACTCTGAACACTGCTACGCTGGGAAACAGTTGCAATGGAAATCGGAACAGGTTTGTGCCTTGATACATGGAAAGCTTAGCTTGCAAAAGAGAAATCTGGCCAACTGAGCGGAGATAAACCTGTGACCGTGACAGGAGATACCGAGAAGGTTTGAATCAGCACTTCTGCCTTTCTTTCCAAATACTAAAACAACAGCTTACGACTACTAAAATAATTCAAGCAGGACAAAAAGAGATTACCACGCAAGAAGAATAAGATATTTGCACTCGCTTTATTTATGAGACTGCATAAACTGTCAAGGGGAACCACAATACGCTGTGCCCTTACTGTAATCGTATGTTATCCCCAAGCCAATAAAAGGTTTACATAAAAGTAAATAATGCAAGTAGCTCGGGGAGAATGTCGCACCCCCCACTGTCATAAGCAATGCCATGCCGCTGCAGAAGTAGATGTAGGGAGCTGACAGAGGAGCTGTCAATTCCTAGCAATGTGTGCTCAGCTATGTCCAGGTTTCAGCAACAAAAGCCACCATGGCTTGTGAAGGTTGCACGTTGAAAACATAGCTCTGTTTTGAAACGCCATAATATTAAGAAAAAGAAAGAGGAATTCCTTGGTAGGTGTAGAGAGGCACCAGAGCAGTGGTTGTGCAATAAGCACGGTAAAGAATATGCCCTCGAGGGCACAAGCAAGGCCAGGGAGATGACACGAAGCCTGGCTGGTTGAAAGAAAACAGGAGGGTACTAGTTGTCCGAGGCAGTTGGCAGGCCTGTGGACATCTGGAGAAGATGTCCTGTGTCCACATCTGGACACAGGAAGGTGGTCACTCCCAGATGCCTTGCTGTTGCCCCAAAACTCGTGGTGCAATAAGCGGCTCCAGTGCAGACAAACCCCACCGGTGTGTCCGTTGCTTCAGTTAAGCTTCAGGCATGCATCTGGAAGCAGCGCTGATTGTCCGCTGTCTCGCCGGCACTGCAGGAACTTGAAGGATATCCTGACCTGTGGACCAGTCAGCCTATGGAGCCCCTGTCGGTTGCAGCAGTTGGAACAGGACTTGACGTTCTCGCTACGAAGGACCACCTACAGAGGTGGTACGTGTCTGCGAGTGTGGCCAGCAGGGGTCACTGTCAGCACCGCGCGGTGACAGCGGAACAGTCTGCCCAGATGCACCGTGAAAACGGAATGGCAGTTGCAGCAAGGCCAGTGGCGGGAGTCGCGCATGTCGCGCCTTTCTCTCTCTCTCCAGCATGTCTCTCAGTAAATGGGCGGCGTGGTTATCGCCTGTGGCTGGCAGCATAGCCCGCCACCGGAACGTCAGTAGGCCATGGCGGCCTCCTTGTACTCCGAACCCTCCATGGTAAAGAAGTCCTCGAGCTTCCACTGCAGAGTCTCAAAAGTAGGCCGCTTCATTGGGTCCTTGTGCCATGTCTCCAGCATGATCTCGTACAGCGCCGGAGGACAGCCTGGAGGGCAGGGCATCCGGTAGCCGTGCTCAACCTAAGGGGTAAAGATTCGATTTGATTGATTTTATTTACCACACACAAGGTACAAAAGAAAATTGCGCATGAAATGTGGTTGGCAAAGTGGGAAAAAAGTTATGCAGATTCCCTGCACAGTAAAGGTGTTGTGTGAAGCATTTTGCAAGTAGCTGGTTATCCAGCATTACTTGGAAATTTGCAAAGCATTACCAGGTGGACAAATACGTTTGTGTAGAGCGAGCAACTGTTTGCGTGAGTGAGCATGTGCGTGACAATAGCAGAAAGATGACGATAGTATGACAGCAATGTCAGAATGCCCGATTTTCTTGTACTCCATTGAAGAAGCGTTACAACCTTTTCTGTTACAACCTGAACCGATCCCAAAGCCGGTACACTATGACACAGTGTCTAAAGCACTACCTGTTACGAGGAAAGAACTGGGGTATAGGTAGAGAGAGCATCAGGCTGCTCCTCTTAAGGATGCAGGATGGAAGCCAGTGGTACAGCCGGGGTGAGGGGGGGGGGGGGGCATACTGGGCACCAGGCCATGTGCTGGCAATAGTGTCTTGAATGAATGTTTGATGTCTAATGGCACAAGGGCGGCAACAGTGTCTTCTGAGCAGGCTTCTTCATCTGATGAATCACTAATTTTAAAGTCATTGCTATCGCTTTTACTTCCAGAAACGAAGTAAACTTTGGTGTCTCAATAATTATCATCCAAAGAGTTGGACGACGTCGGAAGGCTCCTTTTCTGCAATGACAGACCAGCAACACACGTGTCGCCTCCACCGGACGCCATTTATTGAAATAGAAGTTGCCCCCCCCCCCTCCCCAATGAAATGCGAAACGATGGTTAAAGAAGAAGAAATTACCTGCAAAGTGCTGCCATCTGCGAAGCGACACACCAACTAGCTCACAAACGAGCGTGTCTCATTCACCCTACCCAATTTTCTGCTGTCCTCGACTGTGCTTCCCTTTTGTTGACACCCATTCTGTAATTCTAACGGTCCACTGGTTATCTGCCCTACGCATTACAAGGCCTACCCAGCTCTATCTTTTTTTTCTCTTAATGTCTTTTTCGTAATGTGACCCTTTCATAGTGCGTGTGGATTATCTTCGACTCGTGTTTTCTCTGCTTCACTACTACTTCTCTCCGCATGCAAGGTAGAAAACTTGACAAAGCCTGGTAAAATTCCCTGTCTTTCTGTCATCCATCCCTCACTCTCTTGTGGTAAACCCTCAAAAACACAAAATCGGTGTTTCCTTCCCCTTTCCTTCGCAAGGCATGAAGGAGGAAAGGTTTTGAAACACACATGGAAAGTGGACAGGACAGGGAGCCACTATGCAAGGACAACCATTTTCTGTAACCAAACAACAATGTCAGTTAATCATGTTGCTTCCTTGAAAGGTACACCACTGCACTCGCTTTTGCTTTACCACTAACACAGGGCACAAAATATGCAATCTTGAGCAAAAAGAGGCGGGGCTCTGTCAAGGAAACGATCAGTACAGCTATGTGCACTGAGTGATGTTTACTGGACTGAAGCTTTAGCTCAGTGGGAGGCAGTGACAATTCAGTAGGGCACATTATATGTCTGTTCATCTGAATAGCATGTTCAAGTGATGTCACATTGTCCTGAGGGTACCATTACAGCCTTGTACTCTGGGAACGTCTGTATATTTTCTATGCTGTAATTAACCTCAAATGTAATAATAATAAAAATTGACTGCTTGATTGAGTGATGTTTAGTCAGATGATATTGCACCAAAAAAGCCACAAAACACCCCACCCCTCCGCTCCTGCTTACCTGGTGAAGAACCTCGGCGTTGGTCATGCCTGGGTAAGGAATGCGTCCATAGGTGACCAGCTCGGTGAGCAGAATACCGAAAGACCAGACATCCGATTTGATTGAGAACTTGGAGTAGTTGGCCGCCTCAGGGGCCGTCCACTTGATGGGGAAGCGAGCCCCTACACGAGCCTCGTACTCATCCTCTGCAAACAGCGCAACAATAGAGCTCAGTGAGTAACACAACATTTTAAAGGGTCCCTGAAATGATTTTGACAATTTTGCACAAACATACTGTGTCATTAGGGCAGGTCCTACCGCTCATTAATTGACACATCTAAGTGCTCCACATAAATATGTAATTTATTATAAGGCTATAAAAATGTACATCGCTGCCGATCGCAGCGTGCCACTCGGCTGAGTTTTCAGCTGCCCCTGACCATGTGATGCAAGGTGAGTATATGACGCCAGTAGGGCGTGTCATCAATAATTTTTCCAACTTCATGGCGGACAAATGTTGTTTGTAACACTTGAAATGTTAGTTAATTTGTTTCCGTAAGAAAGAAAGTAACAGAAAGAGAATGCACAAGGACAATTTATCACTGCACTCAAGACTTCCGGCACGCAGCAACTGTCAACTGCTTGTGTTACAATGTGCTCCGTGTTGACGAGAGCTCTGTGGTCAGTGTTGGTCTCAATCTTTCTTTTCACGAGCAACATGGTTCTTCCTCATTACGCTGTGGGCAGCAAAGGTAGCAACTGGCAACATGTCAAACTGCAACATCGTGTCCCTCTGCAAGACAGCAGACAAGCGAAGTGGCTACAGCGCATCAGACTGTCGGCATCCGATTGGCGCGAGGATTTGCGTGTTTGCGCCCATCACTACTTTAAGCCAGAGGATACTACCACAATAGTGTTTCGCATGTCTGGTATTCGGGTAAACGCAAGTGCGAGCGGACTGGGCTTGTGCGTTTCGCGGGTGGGCTTGTGCGTTTCGCGGGATGAACGGACGTGCAAACATGAACGGTCTGCACGGTGCAAACATGAACGGTCTGCACGGTGCAAACATGAATGGCCTGCACGGTGCAGCCACGTGATGGCACATGAAAAGCGCCTGCAGTGGGGGAGCAGACGAAGCGTCTGCTCCCCACTGGCTCTGGCTCCAACGGGTCACCGAAACTCTCGATTACACAACCTTCAATACTAAATGTGCGGGAAGACTGCTTACATGATGCCACGCCATCTCGGCAGGCCCACTCTTTGCATATGTGGCAGATTACCTCTCAAGCAGGGTGCGCAGCTGTGTGTGCGCTCAGCCGCGGTTAAAGCCATGCACAGCCACGGCCGAGATGCATGTCAACTTAATCAATCGAATTACAACAAATTAATCAGTCGATCAATTAATTGACTGAGTAACCAATCAATCAGCTAATTAAACTGTAGGTTTGCATTACTCATGTTACCTATATAATTGTGTAATTAGATAAATAATCATTTTTATTAATTAGTTTTGCTATCTGCAATCGAGTATTGATCCTGGGAGTTTTAGAAATTAAGTAGCCAGTCTCTTTATAGAATGTCCATAAGTTGTTTGAGCGATATCTACATACGAAGGAATAGGTTTTCACTGATAAATTTTTCCATGCGTGACACGTAATTGTAAGGATCACATGCGCATTTCCACAGTTGTTGATTTTCTGCAGCCTAACAATGTATAAACAACACTTGTGACTTCTACGGCTAACTATTGTATAACACTTGATTTTATAGTGCCAAATTTTATGAAACGAGTTGGCTCACTCTCGTTTTCAATATGTTTAGCCTTTCTTAGACCCCCTCAAGCATTACCCCACCTCAGAGCATGTGGGGACCTTGAATAAAAAAAGAATTAAGCTACAAACATTCACAAGTGTAATCAGAACAATGAGCCCTTCTTGCAGACCCTGTGTTGTGTCAGGGGGGGGGAGGGGGGCGGACATCGTGGTTTCCATACAGCCCATGGTGAAGTGGTGCCACCTGGTGATGTCTACGAAAGGAGCCTCAGCCACGTGCCCTCCCTGAACACACTACCCCCTACTAATACACTGTACCCCCGCCCCTCACGCGTACTTGATCGCATTACCGTGAGCTCACTCCCCTCCCCCTCTTTCCCTTTGCATGCGTGGGAAAGCGACACTCTTTAAGCCACCATCTTTCTTGTCTCACCCTCGCACACTTTCACTCGCACCTAAAGCACAAAGTGCGAGGGGCAAGATAGGCTCTTATCGCACTTGGACTTCATATGGAACATGATGCAGCTCCATTTTAGGGGTCGCTCTTGTCCTGCCACATCAGATTTGAGAGGTGTGTTTGCAAGCAGCTGCTTGCACTTCAATCATTTGACCATCAGAGTCTGCCGAAGCTTCCATTTATTGAATCGGCATTCCCTTGCGGCGGAAGCAAACTCTTGTTATATTTAAATCGCATACAAACACGTTTCATTATATTTAGGTTTTAAATACATGGTGTTCTATGAACAAGTGGTTATGAAAAGTTTAATACTTCGTTATATTGAGAATCTCGTTGTATTGAAGTTTGTTATATCGAGGTTTAACTGTACCAATGCAATTTATTAAATGCATTTTACACATGTGAAACGTATTAAAATGATGAGAGGGGGTCACTTGCCAAAACCAATGTAACAAAACATCTTACAGTAAACTCTCAGTTGTATGAATGTCGGTTTACCGAATATTTCAGAATAATGAAGTGCCGCGGTTGAACACGAACAAGAGACAACACCTCGAGCAAGATGGTGGAACAGCCTGTTGAAAAACTACCCAACCGAAGACATCTTCTTCATCTCTAAATTCCCCCCGTCCCTCTACACGCAGTCCGTTAAAGCACATATCCTCATTGTCGTCTACATGTCTACATAGAACATGCATCATTTTCCCCCTCTCTAAAAGAGCATCGCCCCGATGCTAAGCAATAAAGTTCGCTTGGCGAAAAGGCAAGTCCGTCTACATCCGTAGTAGATGCATCGTACATCCGTCGTACATGCGTCGTGCAGTCACTCGCTGACATTGGGCTTCAAGCGCACGAGGTGCAGAAGTTTGGAACGGTGTTGGTGGCACCTTGTGCGGTAAGGGCTATCCTTGATAAAATCTCTGACAGTTTTCCTATGCATTCAATGCAAACATTTTTCAGTTAAATCAATTTCTGAATAGTGAATATTTCAGTTGAGCGAACTTGATCAGTGGACCCGGGCTCATTTCTGAAATCTGTTCAACGAAGTTTTGCGCTCCGCAGTGCTGGCGTAGCCGATGCCCGCCAGCCCCAGCAGCGGCCATGTGCAGTGTGACAGTCGGCTGGTTACCTGTGCTGAACTATCAGATCTGGAAATTGTTTCCAGTGTTTGTCCTGAAGAAGAAGAGTGCGACGAGGAAGATGCAACGGCAGAGGCAGATGAAATCCTGTAATTCTAGCCAAGGCTGTAGGATGCGTTGGAAAGTTGCGCGACTTCATGTCTCAGCAACAAGCTATGCCAGAGGAAGCGCACAAAAAAAGACTCTCTGGACAGCTTTGTCACTTTTTGTGCTTTAAGAGCACTAGTACAAATGAAAATTACAGATTTCTTTTTTTTTTAATATGAGATAGGCTGCAACGTAACTGTCACGAACTTTGTATATACTGATGTACGTAACTCCATAAATTGCATTTCACACTTTTGACTCTACGTCTGCTGTGCCCTATGCTGTTCCGTATTCTAGTTCTAGTAGTTAGTTAGTTAGTTAGTTAGTATTCTAGTTAAGTGAACTATTTCCTTGGGTCTCTTGAAGTTTGCTCAAGTGAGAGTTCACTGTGTAGCATTGTCGCTTATATCTTTGCAACCGCACTATCCATGCACATTACTTTGGTGTGACTGCATAGTAGAGGAGAGAAGCCATTACTAAATCATGCATGTATCGGGTGCACAAATGGCACCATTGTCATGCCAAGCATGACAAAAATCAAAGCTAAATCTAGCTTCTAACTCAGTGTTCAGGAAGGCATAGCTTGACAGTACGTTTGTTTATCTGAGCAGGAGTGGCCGCTTTTGAGAGAGCTGACTCAGCCATAGTAGGCATAATATATCAAATTCAAATCTGTGCTTGTCGGGAGTTATGAGGCCTGCAAATATCTCCTTCATTGCGGAAATTTCACCTTTGCTCAGTTATGTCCAAAAATAGAACGAAGACTTGGGCAGCAAGACAATAGGGATACGTAACCCCCTTCGACCACAGTGGAACATGCCCATCTCCATAGCAAGTGCAAGGGTAGGAGACTGAGGCAAGCACATGACCCCCAACCATCAACGAGTGCGGCAGGATCGAGCGGTGCAGGGCAGTTTCGAGTACCACCGGTAAGGGGGTCATTTTTTTTTCACCGTAGTGCGCAAACACCCTCTGCAAAAACAAGCAGGTGCACTACAAGTAGGGAGTGAGCACGATTACAAAATTAAACTGGAACACCTCCGCTAGCTATAAGTTAGATATGTAACCTTTCCAATGCGTGAATAAATGTAACTTATGCATTTGGCTATGTCATATCTGTAGCCTAGTACCCATACGCCGTCTGTAGCACACACAAAATTTTTCATGTACCCTGCTGTGGCTGCGTACTTGATACAGCTTACTCAAATCTTTTTCTTCCATCTTGCTCAACCCATCCTTTTACACCTTTAAACCATCTCTGCAAACAGAAGCTATTTTTTGTAACACTTGCTGCAACACTGGTGAAATCGTAGGACAAGCACAAATGTGTAAGCTTAGCAACGAATTCTGGAGATTTGGCAGGTATGGAATTATCATTTTTCTTTTCTTCAAACTGTCCTCCCATGGGAGAAGAACTGTACAACCTGGGAGGACAAATGGTATGATGGGACCGCCGTCCTCGTCCCCAACGTCTACAGATGTGCGCACGACGCATCTTAGCGTGCTGAGACGAGCACCACGAAGGTGGGAGGCCGAGCCGGAAAAGTGCGAGAGAGAGAGAGAGAGAGCGGGGGGACGAACAGGAGGAGTCGTGCCTTGTGAGCCCGGCGGCCGCAGTTGGCAGCAGCAGAGAAGAAGAGGTGAGGAGAGAGAGAGGAGGAAAGCGGCCCACTCACGCCCACCTTTGATGAGCCGCGCGAGACCGAAGTCCGCTATCTTGACCACGTTGGCATCCCCGACGAGGATGTTGCGCGCGGCTAGGTCGCGGTGGATGTAGTTCTGCGCCTCGAGGTAGGCCATGCCGGCTGCAATCTGTGCGGCCATGTCGATGAGCTGGGGCAGCTGCAGCGAGCGGCCCTTGCCCTGCAGGAACTCGAGCAGCGAGCCGTGCTTCATCAGCTCGGTGATGATGTAGATGGGCTCTTCCAGGGTGCACACCGCGTACAGCTGCACCAACTTCTGGTGACGCAACTTCTTCATGATCTGCGCCTCTGCCAGGAAGTCCTGCGCAAGCACGATTGTCACGCCCTCAGAGATGACAAAGATTTCGTTTGCACTGCGTGCCAACCTGCGAACTTTAAAAAACTCTTAAAACTCCTGCCACGGTACCAGAGAGGAGGAAAGTGAAGGGAATGCACAGTACACAGCTTTAAAGGGTTTTCCCTCAGCACACATGTTTAGTGGGATACAAACACACTTTACTAGCCTCTTATATACTATGACAAATTGCACAAAAACTGATGAAAAGAGTGCATTATTTTTTTATACCTGCATTTTCTTGCAATTTTTTTCTACAAAGTACTATACCAGGAATGCCTATATCACTTCTGCTGCTTTTGTCAAACAGAATAGCAACATAAGTTGTGTATTAACTATTTGTGTCTCAGAATTACAAGGTAATGCAACCCTTGTCATGACAAGTTAATTTGTCATCAGCAGTTGAGGGCTTAACGGTGATTTACATTTAGAAGCAGCCCACAAGGTGCAGCAAATTTGTAACAGCAAAGACTGATGAGCAATACATTGCTTATATTGGTCACGCTGACTTCTTCAGCGACTCTGCAGCTGCCAATTTTTCTTGCTACAGATAAGTTGGCTGAATACGCTATGCTTCAAGCAAGTACCCCTCCTGTGTCCTTTCACCATCTTCCAGGCTGTGGTCGGACACCGGCTACCTAAACTTTCTTTGCAAGCGATACCTATTATTCATAAAATAGTAAAATAATCCTGAATTTATAACGCTTATAAAAGATTCAGCAGGTATGCTTTTTCTTGGACAAGTGAGTGCCTAGGTTTGCTTGACAAACTTGGCACAGCATAAAGAGCATGAAAACGAGGAAATAGCACAGACACACACTGCCTCAAGTAGAATAACATACAGCGAACATAGTGTAGCCTTTAGAAATCCTCACTGTCTTCCATTGTCTTCCGCAAGGCGCGGGCCTCATTCGAACAACTATGCTCCACCCGGTGCGCCACTTGTGTCGTTACAGGAAAAGAAAGCACAGCGTTCGCATCACCTCAGCGAAAAACGAAACCGGTTCCACTGAAATCTTTAAGGCGAAGAGTATTATATGAAAAAGGGAGCTGCCGTCCACCCAAAACCAGCACTAAGCTGCAAATGAAGCTCATACAGGTTTGTCAGAAATAAAGCTTCATAGCTGAAGAAAAATTTTGTGTTTGTCTGGGGACTGGGCTCGGCGTTGCTGCCTTTTCAGGGCAGTTGTACTGCGAAGTAAGCTAAGCAGGAGAACAGCCGTTCGTAAGGCGGAAGTGAATCCATCGACGACTTGAAACTCAAGGACACTATACTCCTTTTCATACATAGCAGGCAACGCTAAAAAGGCTAGAGAGAATTCTCTCGCTGCTCAGGCCTGAGAACAAAAAAAATAGTGTGGAACATATGAAAGATAGTTACATAAGTATGTACTGCGATTCTATGCGAAATTAAGTCTCATGCCCACACGTCACGAAATATGACGTACTTGTTACACAAAAGGTGTCGGATATCTGATCCTATCTACCACCAAGTGAGTGAAGTGACAAGTTTGTGCAACCAGCAGCCACCTACCCTACCCTAACCTACCCTCGTGACCCAAAATGTAGTCTGTTGTCTATGCTGTAAGCGCAAACGTGTGCAAGTAATACAGAGCTCGTCCAAAAAGTAATGTCAGTGAATACATTGTGAAGCAACTACAAGTCGCAGTGCACTAGGACCAGTTGGGATTGGTGGAGTGGCAAGTTAGCTTACGCATGCCTGGCCACTCTGTCGTCTGCTACCATCTGGAGAGTAAGGACAGGCTTTTCCGTGAAATTCGTTTTCAATTTCCCGAGCAAGCCATAATACAGCGCTTGTTGGAACAAGGGATTGCCATGAAGTTTTGTGTGAAACTCGGCAAGTCCACAGTGGAAGCAACTTTTTCAATGATAAAGACAACCTTTGGTGACAACTGTTTGTCGGTACGTCGAGTCCACCGGTGGCACAAGGCCTTTTAAAAGGTAGTGAAGAGGTGAGCAATGAAGCCCATGCTCGACGGCAGTCAACGACCATCACCAATGAAAATGTGACACATGTGAGAGACCTTTTGAACTCAGACCGCCGTTTGAATGTCCATTTAGTGGCACATTCACAAGATTTTGATGAATAATCTGCAGATGCAAAAAGGGTGTGCAAAGATTGTGCCCAAATTGCTAACAGATGACAAAAAATGTGCCAGGAACTTTGGGACTTATGTGAAAGTGACCCTCACTTTTTAGACAATGTCACCACAGGTGACTAGTCTTGGGTGTTTGAATACAACCCTGAAATAAAACAACAAAATGCTGAGTGTCCCAGCTCAGTGTTCCCTCAGCCCAAGAAGGCCAGAATGAGAAAGTCAAATATCAAGACCACGCTCACAGTGTTCTTTGACATCAGGGGGCTGGTCCACCATGAGTTTGTACCACATGGTACAACTGTCAACACCAAATTTTTCGTGGAAGTGCTCAAGAGACTCAAATAAAGGGTTCATCGTATCCGGCCTGACATTGCGGAAGATTGGGAACTTCATGACAAAGCGCCAGTCCACACCACCTGCCTCAAGACCCGCTTTCTGGTTGATTCAAAGGTGCCAACGGTTCCCCAGCCGCCCTACAGGCCTGACGTGGCCCCCCCGGACTTCTTTTTGTTTCTGAGCTTGAAAACTCCTCTTAAATGACATCATTTTGGGACAGTTGATAAAGTCAAAAAGGCTTGCACCAAGGATCTAAAGGGCCTTCCAGAGGAGGCCTACCATGATGCCTTTGATGCCTGGAAATCTCGCTGGAAGCGATGTATCGACGCAAGAGGAGCCTATTTTGAAACCTTTCAATGTGTCGTATTCATCTGATCAATAATTTTTTTTAATCGACTCATTAACATTGCTTTTCGGACATACCCTGTATGTGATCTGACATAAAATTGCGTCTACAAGTAGCAGTAATTAACCAGTAGCAGTAAAGTAACAAGTAATTTCCCCTATGTTGTCCTTGGTATCATTGTTTGTTGGCTTCTTATAATATATGATTAATAAAAATCGGGCCCCTCGGTGAACCCCTTCCTGCTTGTTAATTACATAACGCAAGTCTTGAATCTTGCAACATTGATGCCTTCAGGTAGCATGCGCGGGTTTACTGACCAGTCGCCTTCACCCAAAAAGATCACATGCTCGTGATGCATGCGGCAGAAAGGATGTTCCACATCCGCCGTCAAGGTTTGTGAGTGGTGGCGCTGGTTAACACTCCCAGGGTTAGTTCTAGTAATAAAACATAAATACTCAAGAAAGTGGATGGGAGAATGGCGCCGCGGTAGCTCAATTGGTAGAGCATCGCATGCGTAATGCAAAGATGTGGGATCATTCCTCAACTGCGGCAAGTTGTTTTTTCATTCACTTTCATTTCCATTGATTTATCATTTCTTTAACTCAATTAGTAAGTACAAGTAATTTCCCCTATGTTGTCCTTAGTATCATTGTTTGCTGGCTTTTTATGCCACAAGTAGCAGTTGTAATACAGCAGACATCCATTTATCCGACTCCATTTAATTTGATTTTTCAGTTAATTTCATCCTGACTGAAGGTCTCAGTCAACGCTTATGCATTCCTATGGGCCAGAAGTTTCGTTACTTTGATACTAAAATTGGCCTGTGCCAGATAACCTGAACTTGGCCAGTGAGCATGCATAAGCATGAGCCCTATGGTGACCTCTTTAGGGGCAGCATGTCTCTGCAGAGCTGAGACATGGTGACCTCTTTAGGGGCAGCATGTCTCTGCAGAGCTGAGACATGCCATTGAAAACGCCTATTTTCAGCCTGCTCTTGGAAGATTTGTAAGCAGTAACGGCAGCTCACAATGTCTGATTATGGTATTTACCCGATTCTAATATGTATCTGTCTTTCTTTGTGAGAAAATTAGGCCGAAAATCGCCCATACTGTGCAATCGGATGGAAAATCAAAACTGTGTTTGCAATGTTTGTATGCTTTGCCGCACAGCGCAACTGTACTGCGGCAAAGCAGACTTCAAAAACCATGCGGCGAAGCTGACTTTAAGAAAAACCAGCCACCATTAGATATCAAATTTTTTCTTGCTAAAATAACGGGTTCACGTTCGATTTATACTTTGTTTAGGAGCTTTAGTGTCAGTTATACATAAGTTTTCAACTTTAGACGCGTAGAAGGGAAAGGCACATCTGGCTTGGAGCTGTGTTAGGATTGGGAAAATCTACTGCCAAATGAGTTGACAGTGCATTTTGGCATTTTTCTGTAACTTGTTTAATTTGATCCATCAGATAACTTGATCAACCTCATCGGTCCCATCATGGCCACATTAACTGAATTCAAGTGTATACAAAGTGGGTATTTTGTAAAAAAAAAAAGGCTGCAGATCAAATACAACCGCATTGGGAAGCGCACACAGTGAGACCTCTGTGGCCACATTACTCGCAAAACTCTTACACTGTTGCCCGTTGTGCATGAAATGGAGTATAAAAGCAAGTGGGTTCTACAGGATTCATAAATGATAAGGCCTTGTAGTTTTGCGCTGCTATTCAAACTCCTCAGTGAACACTGCAGAAGACTGTCCAAATAGGCAGCAGTAAACAGCAGTGACATATCATTCAGTCCTTGCAATTTGTGTGCAATGACAAATTGATAGCCTAGATCATCAGTTGTTGCTTACTAACATCACAATTTCCTCAAGCACTCGGGAATCTGGTTAGATATGGTGTAAGGCAAGAACTGTCACCTGGATGGGAGTAGCCATGGGAGGCTTTCAAAAAAGTGATGTGCCAGGCACAGAGCCCAGATTCAAGCTTGCCTGTGGGCAGCAACCACGGTGTTCTTATTCTTCCAATTATTATTACTGGCACCGCATTCCAAAGCTCTCTCACAATGCAAACATTGGACGAGACCAGACGGCAAGCCTGAATTATGCAACTTCCTACACCAATTCTTTTTTACCCCTCCTAATTTGCCTTTTCCAATGGCAAGTCATCGAAGACTCATTGATGATAATAAGTTGCCACACTATCAACAATGCCTTGTGGGGATGCTTGGCTTTCTTGCATCCCCCGATTCTGTTTTCACTGCACGTCCCTCACGTATGCAGAAATCTGACATCTCCGCTAGCGCAGTAGTATGGAAGATGGTGCGAGTGTTCCAAGTCTAGCGCCACCTGACAGCGTGGATTCTCCAGCACAAAAGGAACTTGTCTCCTCCTCTCTGGCTGTAGGAGACATTCGTGAGATTTCACCCATGAACGATTTAGGCAGTGGCCCCCTTGCAGGGGTGAACATTAGTCAGCGTGTTCCATTGGCATGTCCCATTCGTTATGTCATTTGGCTAGGTTTATTGTACGAAAGGTGCAATAAATGCCCTTTTGTTTTTCAGCAATACCCCATACTATGTCCTTTGTGCACAGAGCAACTAAGAACTTACAGAATAGAAAGAGAATTGCACAAACCACACCAACCCTGCACTTACCTCCTCGAGTGAGGTCATAAATAGACAGAAGGCAGATGCCCCCTAAAGAATGCCGGCAAACTGCCTAAAACTCTGGCCAATAAAGGAACAGCGCACGAACCTTCGGGTCCATTGTCCCTGGCTTGAGCGTCTTGATGGCGACGGGCGTGGTGTTGTTCCACAGGCCTTCCCAGACCTCGCCAAACTGTCCCTGGCCGAGCTTGCGGACGAACTTAAGCGAGCTCCGTTCAATCTCCCATTGGTCGCGCGTAGAATGCGACAGGCCACTGGTCATCGGCTTCTCCACCTGCAGCAGACACGGCAAACACGGCTCAGGGCGCTGATTGCAAAGCGCTAGGGAAACAATCTTCAAAGCACCAACGCTACCAGTGCATCGAATTGCGGTCGCACATTTCGCAGCCCTTTGCTAAAGAGTAGATCCTGTCAGATGGGAAGCCTGCCTTACAAAATCATGATCAAACAAAAAAGTATATGTAAGCTACCCCACTGTTACCTGCTTTATACTGTATAATGAGTTTTGCAATATTATTGGCGGTTGCCCAATACTAAGTGTCATGCCCAAGTTTAAACAACTTGATGCGCATGGACAACACTCCAATATCAATCCAATACCCTCCACTACAAAGTGGCCTCCTGGCAGAGATAAAGATTCTGAAAGATATTCAGAAGCTGGTTGTGTGCCTTTGATGTCCTTTTAGGCTGCTAATACTGCTAAAGGAAAAGCGCCAAGGGACAGAATCCTATTGACCCTTTTTGCGGAGCAGTTTGTTCTAGCGAAACGAGATAGTTCTTCCGGCGGTGCGCCCCCTGTCGCCTCAGCAGCAGCGCACAAATGCGAACCCATTAGAGCTTCCACCTTGTTTCTGTATGTTCAGCTGTCGAAAATGCAACTCAGTTTTTGCTAACGCACTGCACTTCAATCATGCTGGATATAATCATGTGGATTGGAGACCTGTGCAGTAATTGGCTGCAAGAATAGCGACTGGCATATTAGGGAATGGAATGAATCTGCGTGGACAAGTTCGTGGACCATTGCTGCAACCGTCCGTACATGTTATCGGCACTTCGAGATGTACAGCTTTATTCGAGCATGCAGAAATTTGCTCATCCACCAGCATTGTATCGCTAACCTTCAAAGAAAGTGCTTCAGCCCAGGAACGTCGGCAAGAGTGAGTGCCGCTCGTTAAACAATGACAAAGGAAACAGCGTCGCTTCCTGTCATAGTAAGTTTCGCGCACAGTATCTACACACATCTACTCCAACTGGCACGGAATCTTAGGCCTACTCTATCGCCAACGTGTCAATAAGTGAATGGGCGCACACTTGAATATATGTGCACCATATATGTACAATAAATGACGGACTACACTGATAGCGCACGAATGGTCGAAGGTGAATGTTTCGTGACGGTCCACAAGGGTAAGCAAGTTACTAACGATAATACATCTTTGCCACAAGGTATTATGTACAAGGTACAATACAGCTACGTTTCTAGTCTTGCACGCAGCAAGAACAGTCTATCGGAAGTGAGCACACCCACAAGTGATTAGGCTGAAAATAATAAGATAGTGACGCACCGAGGAAGTAAGAAATGTGACAAGCCGCTGCTTCAAAATATTTGCCAAATAAACAACGAAGAGCAAAACACATTAATCCTCATTCAATTCAAGAGCAGAAAGTTTGGATAGCTTGGAATACATATTTAGCGTCTCTTTTAAAGCAAGCACCCATATACGCTGCTCGCACAATTTGGTCATAGCTTAATCAGCTTCCGAAGCGCTTCAGCATGTTCTTTAACACTTTCAGGTCGTCCACCCAGTCACCGTCTACGATATCTTCCGGAACAGAGGTTTGCTAAGCCGCACTGGCACCATACACACCCACTGTAATCGTGGAGGCAATGTCTCCAAGACAGTTGAGGCAAGCAATGGATGCGTCACCACATGATAAAACATGGCAGTGCCCACAGCATCACCGCGAAAGGGGTCAATAAGTAATTGTCATGTCATAATCTGAGCATTTCTCAATCTGTTAAGATTCAAACAGTGACTTCTTCAGCCGAGTATGCTGTTACAAATCTAAAAAAGCCTAACAAGTTCGTACACATTTGTCTTTAGAAAGCAATGCTTCAGGTGGGGGGGGGGGGGGATGAAGGAACACAAAGACAATGCTATGGGTTTGACTCCCAGCTGCGTCAGTCGCATTCCGCTGGTGCCAATATGCAGAAAATGCTCATCTGCTGTGCCTATGATGCACATAAAGGCGCCCTCCGTGGTCAAAATTAATCCGAAACAGGGCGTTACGTTGTCCCTCACAGTCGGTGTTGCCTTGGAATATTAAAACCAATTAATCACTGAATCAAATATAATCAACCAAAATTAACATCTGTGCTCATGTTCCTTTTATGTTCGTCAATGCCTATAGCACTGCTTTCTAACGACAAAAACACACCATAACAGCGTTCTGATATTTCTGAGACCATGCTTGGTGTCTGCCCCACCAAACGGTGCAAACCTGCAAAACCAGCTCATTTCACGCATCTCAAAGTGGACGAGCAGCTCACAAAACGATGCAGGACCAGACGCAACAACATGCGGTTAGCACACACAGGTGTAGTCTAAAGACAAAAACTTCAGCAGGAGTTGATTTCACTTGTTCTATAACAAAATAAGCACATTGTTTAGAGCATCCACAACAATGGAGGTGCTCCCAAGATGAGACGGGACCGACGACAGGGTGCAAGTGTGAAAACGTCCATAACGAGTGCAATGTAAGAGGACAGTTCACAAAAAGGTGGGCTGTGTAATTAAAGAAAAAGAAAGCAGCCATGCTCGAATAGCGAGTGCGCTTGTAAAGCTTCCTCTGTGCCAGCTCACAAAGTGGCCACACTAAAACTCTTGATTATGATTTTGACGAGAGTGTGGGAATGGAACATAGAACAACCTAAAACAGTTGACGTGAACATGCCGTTCGGACAATAGGCACTGGGCGTCAGTGAGGTTATTAATTAACCGGAAAAATGCACTGGCAATGAATGCATTAGTGAGAATCTGTTTTGCCGTCTTCATGCAACAAATTCAGTTGTTTTAGTTAGCCTCGTCTCAGCTTCATGTAATACCTTTTTCTTGATCAGCTGGTCAAGATGAGCAGGCGCAGTGCCATAGACCAGTTTCAAACGAGCTTTGCTTTTAAATTGAAGAGAGTGATGACAGCACACAAAGACAGCTAAAAAGCAAGAACATACGGCTGAAACATATGGCTGGGCTATGTGGCCCATTATAACCAACTATAATGCTATAGTTAAAGTGGCTGTTAGAGTGGCTGTTAAAGACAGGTGGCTGTCAACTGAGGGACTTTACAGGATCATGGCAATAATCTCCTTTTATCTGTCTTTATGCACTGTTACATTTCTTGACACAGTTTTAAGCACTATTAGTTACCAAGCCAGTGCGAAAATTGCAAACAACTTGTCGCCATATGTATCCTCATCTTTTGTTCTCGGCAATATTAGGCACGCAGTGCAGACTGCAGCGGCCAGGTGACAGCGCAAGGTCAAGCACCCTAGCGTCCACTCCCTACCACGGGTAAGTACACCACACTGCTACACAGGGCATGTGCAAATGGCAAATATAGTTCAAAGCTGCAGACACAGATATAAAAAAGTAAAGCTTATCTGGAACTACAGTCATATTTTGATTCCACAAAACCGACCTGACAAACGTTCCTTATCTTTTTTTTATTGGATGAAGTGCTTTCAATTCACCCGCACATCAAGCCTGCACTAATGCATACAAAACCTGAAAGCAAATAAATAACGCAATCACCTGTCTTATTTTGCAAGGTTTTTGAAGAAAATATTAATAAAGGAACAGGTCACGATAAACCTGGCGTCTTCAAGATACCCTGAAATTTATTCATGTACGGCTAAGGCAGAGACATTACAAACCAGTTTGAGAGGGGCCGTTTTCCTTTTATCAAGCTCCCTGCAAGATTGCAGTGGACGGCACTCAGCTTAACCTGGGCTCTACTAGATGGCGCCAGCATCTCCGTTGCAGGTGAGTCGAAGTGTGCGTTGACTACTCTGTGCAGTCTGGTCCACAATTCCTTAGTCTGACAAAGCGAATGCAGGGGGAAACTGTATATATGTTTTTCTCTTGAACATTATGTTAAATTATTTACATCAGTGTTTTAAATTTGACGACGTTTTGAATTTAACGAAATATTTCTTGTGTCTTGTCGATTTCGTTATGAAGGTTTAACTGCTTGTGCACAAACTTGCATTCTTCGTTGGTTTTGCTATGCAGGTAAAATGTCTACGCCTTGGCCCCACGAACTTATAAAATACCTATGTTGACATATTTAATGGTTTGCTGAATTAGTGTTTGTTATGTGATGGTTTAAAATTAAATCTAGCAACAGCTCACTGCCATCCCAAGAACCACCATGTGCACAGCAAGCTCACAACGAAGTGATGCAGCATAAATACAAATGGGTTCTAAGTAACAGAACGGCAAATATGACCTCCCAAGAATCTTGAAACAACGATGAAGTTACAAACTGATGCTTATCAGGACAGGGCTAAAGTACTGCAAAATAAAGTTTTGGGAAAAAAAATTGTAGCACTGCAATTTCCCAACTATATTAGGTCCAGCGAGTTATTAACTGCACGTCAATCTAGCTGAAAAGTTTGCGCAGAAAGAAAAGGAAGAGAGAAAATGAAATTTCTATTTCAGGAATTGCTGTGCCCATGAAATAACACACGAGAATATCTCTAATATCCAGAGTAAGGCACAAAACAGGACAAGAGCCAATGCAAATCAGAAAGATCAACCAGGAGCTAACAAAACGAGCTACCACAATATTTAAGTTTGTTGGGTAACAAAAGACTGAAACCCAAGCCATTTCACTGGCTTCACTGGGTGCTTGTCCACGATGACCTCGACAGTGGCCTCTTATTAGCAGACCTTCATTTCCTTGCTTCTTTCTTGGAAATTAACTGTGTGAGACATTAAAAAAGTCTTAAACTACTCGCACGCTTCAGAAGACCCCTCTCAAAAGCCCTACTTGCCGTCAGGGAAGTGAGAAGGCAGTCAAGTGAAGTTGCCTCGACGAGCTTCAGGCAAACAGACAACACAGTGAAGTTAGTAAAGGCGTGAAGCAGCGTGCCGCAATGGCAGTGAGAGAGAGAGAGAAAGCGGCAGAGAGTCAAACGTGTGCTTCGAGGCCAATGAGAAGACAAGGCGATTCATGCAAGCTACTGGGATCTATGGGAAGGCTTCTTGATGGTGCTGGCATGCGCCAAGCGCAGCAGACGATGCGCAAACACAGAGCGGTGAGGAAAGCCAATTGTAAATGGAAAGACTACCTGCAAGACGCCTCGATAGAGGGTCCCCTGTTCGGAGAGGAGAGAGAGAGAAAATGAGCGGAGAGTGGTAACAGGAGGCGCAGCACTGAAAGGAGAAAGAAGGCTCAACGGCATTTTCCAACACTGCAAGCACCTCGGCACGCCATGACTAGACCCAGAACAAACAAGTCAATCTGAGACAAAGTCTTGCACTTGCAAGGTGGTATGCCTAGATTACAGAAAGATAAACACACACAGTACATAAAAACAGGAATGTAATCTTGCTGGGATGTGACAGGATAATCACCACAGCAACTGCTTTAATTCCTTTGCTTTAAGTCAAACAGCAGCAGCTTCAGTTTGCTGACAATATACGAACATCGAGGACCATTTAATTGTCCCAGCTTTGCCGTGAGGGACACTACAGAGTTTGAGGAGAAGAACGGGGTGGTTCTGAATTGTTTTCTATCATCTAGGGTTCTTATTATTGATAAATTTTCATCACTGAAATCGGAGCACTTGAACGTTGTGTCATTTTGCCCTTGCTGGAAAATGTAGACACAGCGGCAGAGACTAAACCGATTTCCCCACTTTCGGAGCACGTGCGGGAGGGCCCTGCCAGCACCGTCATAACAGTGGTCCTCTCCACATTCCCGCTGTACTTTTGTTCAAGGCGACATGGAGGGGAATGTCGAGGGCAATGCCAATGGCCAATTTGGATTTCTCTAGTGAATTTTAGGGGGCAGTAGAGGTGTGTGTGTGTGTGTGTGTCTCCTCAACATCACTCTTACTGCAGAAACTTATTCTCACCTCCCTGCCTTTTGGTGTTGTTGGCTAAGTGGGTTTGTCATGGTTCAAACACAACACCCCTCTCACCGCAAAAGCCGTTCACAGCCCACTATGGGCTGCTGCTACCGGCACGCTTTGTAACGGCAGTGGCATAGTGAAACTCATAGAGAAAGTGGTCTGCTGGACCTCTGAGCTTGTGCTCGGCAGCCAAATGCAGCAGCCACAGCCACAGCCACGAGTGATGCTCACTTACTACAGTATCTGCTTAACTAATTTTCTTGCAGCTGACAAGGCTTGGTTGACTGCCACTGCAGTCAAACCTCAATATAATACACATGGATATATAACAAATTATAAGCTATAAAGACGTAAATCTCAAATATGTGTCACTGATATCAGTGTGCAACAGTTATATGCTTACAACACATACTGTATATAGGAAAGCTATTTTTGCGTTCAATATGACTTCGTTTGACTACCGAACCTATCTGATAGGGTTGACTGTATTAAGTCAAAACCTGAAAGGTTGATTTAAGAAAGGAAAGAATCTTCCCTCTCAATGAACAGCAAATATGTAAAACATGTTTCTAAACTATTCATAGGGCTGCTCTGTTCACACATATCATGCATCATAATTTAGCATGAAGCAGCCGACAAATGGCTTTATTGTACTTGAAGGTGAAGACAGAAACAGTAATGGGCTTGTGTTGTGTCATCTGTGCTGGTACTCGTGAGTGCACAATCTGGCCCCATAATATTGATCAGAGTGTAAAAATTTGGTGAACAGCTAACTGAGCTACTTGATACTGGTAGTTCAATCTTGACCACAATTTGAAACAAGTTACCACATAGGATTGGCGTTGTTTTCTTAGACTTTCCCTGTGTGCTCCCATTGCTTTTTCACAACAGCTACAAGAGTTTACCAAGGTTATGAAACATGTGGTAAACAAACATGTCAGGCATGTAAAAATGTCTCAGTTTGGGCCCTTTTATCACACATACCACTCCCTTTACTACCCCAAATAAAGCAGGGCAGGCATACTTAACTATGAGCAGGTCATTTTGTAATGGACAAGCTTTTAACAGCACTGAGAAACTAGACTGAAAATTTCTATTGACATGTCTTTCTAAGAAGGCACATGAACTTTAACACTTTGGTAGACATGAATATGTGAGAGCATGAAGTCAACATCTTAAAGAAACATCAGCAGCCGCAACCAATTACCTGTAACAAAGAACATATGTTCAAAATGATGATACCAGAAAGCAATAAACACCCAAATATGCAATGCCCCTTGCTTTTAATAAAGAGTGCAGAATGTAAACTCTTATGTTGCACATTTTCAAATGGCACTCTTCAAAACAAGAGGTTCCACACGTAGCCAAGGACTAAAATTATATTTGGCGATTTCATACAAATCCTACCCTCTCATTTCACAAGGTGCATCAGCCATGGAGCCGAGTTGACAATTTGTGGGAATAGTAATGGCGTTTTTAAAGCTGACAGCACGTAGCTCAAAAACGAGGCTCTTCCCAACATGCTTGAGGAAACTGAAGAATTTGCGAATAAAGAAAATGGATAGTCAAGGATGCAGGAGGGCTCACCTGAACACAGGGCTTGCGCAGGTTGACGCAGAGACCATCGGCCTCATTGGCATAGTGGTCCACAAGCTCCAACAAAGTGCGGAATGTTGTCCGCCGGGCGATGAAAAAGCCACCCTCATCCAACTGCCGAATTCGGTAGTGCTTCACCGTGTCACCGTCCCGAACTGCACATCAGATGTTTAGATGTTCCAAAGATATGCCAAGCCAGCACAAGAATTATGCAGACAGAGTTTAAGAAGGCAACAGGGTGAACGCTGGAATTATGACGCTTAAAGGAATGCCTGCAGCTTTCCTCTGTAGTAGTTAATGCTTTGCCACATAGCAGAAAATGTACACTGCCCGTCAAAAGTGCGGGCTACAAAGCATGTGAGTGCGAGGCTGACTACAGGCTGTTTAACCCTTTTCATGCCACGTACCCAGAACACACCTAGAAACTGAACTGCTATGATTACAGAATGCTGTCTGTCACTGGGGAGAAAGAGGCAAGAGTATGTGGCTGCCTACCTGAAAGAGAGAAGTCATTGCGGCGGCTCTCGCTGTCTCGCACCAGGAAGGCCCCGTGCTCGTTCTCAGGCAGCAGCAGCTTCTTCTCGGCCTCAATGCGCTTGATCTTGCCAAAGTACCAACTGCACCAAAAAGGAGGAGGCTGCCTTAAGCACAAACTCAGTAACGTAAAAAATCACTTGCTCTTGCTAATTTCATAATCCACACTTTTTCCTAATGCACTCCTTCGACATCTTCTAGCTGCTGTCCCAACTCTTCTAGAAAACAGGTGGTCTTTGTTGCAGTACTTCACTGTAAATACATAACGTGTGAGCAACGATTCTGTTTCTTGACTATGTGCAAACAATGTGCATGAATGTGTTTCGCAGGAGTTATAACTTGCTGTTTACTGTGTTACAATTAACTATTAAAAACATTGCGTCTGCCTGAAAGTTTTCTACATGTAATGTAATCCTTTGCTGCTCTCTTTTGCTGCTGGTACCTTGGCTGTGAAGGTGCATCTAATGTATCCAGTTCTTTGTTAGCTTTTAGCATATGTGCTGACATTGGCTGCTGCATAAGTTGCTTATTTGTATGCACAGTTAATGGTAGATAACCGAGAAAGCTTTGACACTGGGACCCGCTAATGCATTACAACTGCATGCGCATGTTGTATGCAGAGTAATAATTCAATAAATTCCAACTTGAACTCGCAGCACAAGCACTGCTTGACATGAGCGAGGTGTTGCATCCAGTTCTGCTCATCATCGTCATCAGTTCTCATTAATCAAGTAGCACAGGATCAGTTCACTGCTCGCCTTTGGTCTCGGCGTGGCATTATTTAATGGCTTCCATTGTTGTCTGCTGCACAAAAGTCATGTCTTATGCCTGCTGTACAGGTAGTCTGATTATGCATTTCATAACCTCAGCACTTGTTGCCTTATTTGTAGCTTCATATTTTGGTCGACTTCAATGCACAGTTATGCACCAAGTAGTAAATTTGTTGCCGTGATTCAGCACCTCATTTGTGTCCTTTTTCCTTGCCCAATACGCTGCTCACTCATGCAGAACACCAGCTGAATGCAGGAACTTCTCCTGTACACAAGTTTTCACCTCGATCGGCCATTCATGAAAATGTGTAATGAGAGCAAATAAAGAGCTCACTCAGAAACACAGGCTTAATTTGAGATTCCTTGCAGTGCACATAATTACACTGATATAAATTATGGTGGTTGAAGAAGCAGTGCAGTAGGACTAAACCATGAGTGGTGGAACAGCCATTTGCCTTTTTGGCACAGGTAATTGCACAGGCAAAAGTTTGACTTGGCACAGCAACAAGCAATTCTTGGCTCAGTGTTCAACATACTGAAATACCACGGTCGAGACGACGCTTTATTCCAAGAAGAAAAATTTGCGCCGACGCAAAAATGAACACGAGCCGATGATTGACGATGACTTTGTACAGATGAAGATGAAGTCCGCATAAATGCTTACACTAATTTCCCTCATGGGCGGAAGCAGCCAGCCTGGCTGCATTAGACAGTGGAACGAAGATGAAAGGGCTTCAGGCAGGAAACATGCACGATCTCTGTTCCGCGGCAGCGTCGCTCAGTTGGGGCATCAGCAGGCGTAACGCAATAGTTCACCAGCAAGGTCTGCTTTATGACTTTGTAGGGGCCAATATATAGAGACACATGTATGTGACACAAGGAGGAGGTTGCGGACATTGACAGACATGGTCACTAGAACACTAGCTCTATTTTTCATCTACCCCTTCTTTCGTGCACAGTCCTTCTGTCCTCCACTACACATTCACCCTCCCCTCAAGAAAGCGTGCGCAACAAACAACATGAGAAGGAGCAAGGAGAGGATAATAAAAACATGAGAAGGTGCAGTTACTACGTTGTTCTGGCTTTAAACACATTACACCAAGAAATGTTGCGGCAGTCTGACGACGTCCAGCAGAGCTCAGGTGGCCGAGGCTGGCTGTTGTGTTCCAGATGACATATGCATAACCTGATGAAGGAAATCCTGTACACATGGCACCCATAGGAACTCAGATATTATGGCGACTTGCAGACATGCAGTCTCTCCTGCTCGAACGTTTGGTGGACTGAGTTGTCGAAGCGACGTCTCTGTTGGTCTGGTATGCCGGGAAAGTGCCTGTGTCCCTTTCGTTGTTGTGCACAACGCTGTCGCAGGAATTCTTGGGGTGGGAGCAGCATTGATAGGCGATGCTGAAGGCCTACTCGGCAACGTTTTTTTTCTTGCAAAGCATCTTAGTTGAGTTCACCATAGGTTTAGTTGCTGTGAGCACAGTTGCCTTGAGCATCAACGTTTTCCTTGTCGAAACTGTGCTTTCAGCGACGCTCACTATCGTCGTCTATGTCGAAGTCGTCATTGAGGTAGTTGAGGCTGGTCTTGGAGTGACTGATTTAGGCCTTTCTGGCGTGACTGCGATAGCTGATGATGAAGAACTGCTTCTGGAGTAAGCCTTCTGGAATAAATTTTGTGTCGCCAGCGGCAGGCAACTGACACAGTGCTTGCTTTCGCGTGACTTCTCTGATGAAGAGATCAATCTGTGAGGTTCTTTAGAAGCCACTTCTAGGGCTGCCATCCATCATCTGAGAGGATGCTTCTGTTAGTCAGGAATGTGTGACATCTGGTGCCCTCGATGCTTCTGCAATGTCAGCAGTTTGTTGAGGTCTAGTGTGTGCGAAAAAGCGGGAAATATGCAAAGCAGTTTGAACTCCATGTGTAAGCTATTCATCCACCGCTGATGAAGGAAAATGCTCTATGTTGCGAAGTGAACAAACAGAGCTGGTAGTTTGATTGTGGTGTCCTGGTGGAAAATAATACGGCTTAATTTGACTCGTTCTGTTGATTGCATCCATGCAGCCTGAAGTCCCAGGTAAACGAAACGCAGTGGATGTGGCTGCTCCACGTGCTTCCAGTGGTAGGTCTGTTTCTATAAAAGTTGAGCTTTCATTTGCGAATGAAGCGATTCCGTGAAGCATGGGCTGTGGAATCAGTTTCATAGAAGAGTCACGTGACTTGAAACCAGGCGGTGGGTCGCACATACAAGACGCACTGAACACATCTGACGCATTAGCGATGGCAGGAGTATGACAGTGTGAAGAAGACGCACATAGTGGAAATTCCTGCACAGAAGTGAAACCTGATAGAAGGTTTGGTCTTGAAGGAAATAGACTTGGATATTGCTCAGTGAACAGAGGCTTTACTTTGTCCACTGTGCATGGTGAAATCGTAGTAGGCGTGTGATTCTGTTTTGTCTTTTATGGAGGATTACTACATGAGAAAGTTGGTGACAATCTAGTCATGTGTGGCTTTGGTTGGCACTGATAATGATTGCTATGTGGAGACTGTGGGTGGCTGTGATGACCCAGTTGCAATGTCTCCAGTTGTTGGATAGTGAAGGAATCTGTAGCGTTTACTTTAGATCGACGGATCATGTCTTCCTTGACTTTCTCCCACCGATTCATTGTTTTCAAAGATGTGCATGTGGTAGAAGAGAAATGCCACACCGATGACGTAATCATTGAAGTTGGCGACCATATCCCATTCCAACCATGATGCAGAGGATGCATGGAGCTCGAAGCGCCGAAACCAGTCTTCCACCGGCTCATCGTTTGCCGATCTGGTATACTTGGGTATGTCCAAGGCTTGCGGTGACGCGGTCATGGTGCTGGTCAGTGTCAAAGGGGGAGCTGTGCACTCGGGATTCAAAGCGTGGCATGCAAGAGGTGGCTGTCAGTTCTTCATCCCGTCGACTTATGTGACACGAGCAGGAGGTTGCAGACATAGACAGCTGTGGTCACCCGAACACTATCTTTATTCTTTATCTACACCTTCTTTCACACACTGCTGCTACATATACATACCAGATATTGTCTCAACTTTACCTGAAATATAGTAAATACGTAAAAGCTAAGACATGTAAAGGCCAAGTAAACTGCAACCATGAAACCTGCCCCTCTAATCGTGGGGTGCTGCAAGGGAGGTTTCTATCCATAATTTATTTGTTAGCGGTAGAGCACACATATTCAGAGATATTTTTTACAAGTGGCACCGCGAACAGTGTGCAGCCAGACATTATCCGATTTTCCTTGAGCGAGCTCCGCACCTCACTGGTACGAGGAACACCAACAGAAGCATAAACAACACAAACCAAACTACCCTACAGCAGTAGTACATTGGAACGTCCACCAACGAGAAATTCAACAAAAAAACGCAAATACTGAGAGGAGAACTGACAGTATCGGCTATACCTATGGCGATGGCCGTGCCGTTGATATCCAGAATTATGATGATCACTTAAGTGTCATGCTTTAGGTTTTAGTTTCGGTTATGTTACAAAGGCAGCAGCAACGGAAAGAGGCTTTTGTTACGATGCTTAATTTGGCACAGGCATGGCGCAACTTTCTGCTAAAATGCCATGTTACAACAGGATGACGTGAATAACCACTCCTGGTGCAATTTGGTGCAATTGGCGCAGCTGCTCCACCACTGAAGTATGAATTTGAGAGCAAATGCAAATGGCTGATATTTGCAAAACCCACATATGTAGTATTCCTCCATAAGGTTGCAGATATCACGGCCAGAAACACCAACTATGATCGCATGACTAGTCTCAGAACACCGTATTTATTCGATTACAAGGCGATCACGATTATAAGGCGAGGGTGCCAGTTGGAGGACCCAAGAAAAGAAAATATCGCCTTGTAGTCTGGCTTCACGGCATCGTGGCACGCGCTGCCATAAAGCCACACTATACGGTGCAAATCGCTCAGCAAAATTCGCGTATGTGGCGGGGGGTGACTTCGAGGCTAAAGATTCTGGAAAAGAACCTCGCATTGTAATCGAATAACTGCATCGACTGTTAAAATTTAATTCAGGCCACCTGGAAACTAAGGCAACGTTGTACCAGCTATGTCCAAGAATATCTTGACAACCGAGTTTCAGTGCTGCAGTGTTGTGTGTAATTGATTTATTTTACTCACAATTACCCTCATTCAGTCATTACATAATTAAAGCTATTGTAGGCACAGAAACTCCAAACTTCCCTGACAGAAGCTCACTTTCTAGAAGCAGGTGTGCCAAGCTTTGATATCTACTGCAGTCTCTGTTAGACACAATATACGTTTTTGGCGGTTCCAGTAACTATACACAGCTCATCAATTTTCAGTGTTGAAGCTAGCGTACGCATAACTGCAGTCAACGAAATGCATCACCCTGTTTTATCTGAAACCCACTTGGAAACACTCGCTCCAGTTTCAAATCCTCACATTGTCAGCGGAAGAACAACAGCTCTTTTCATTATAAACTCACTTGAGCCTCATTGTCCGATCTTAAGAGATGAACATTACAGA
Organism: Dermacentor variabilis; assembly: GCF_050947875.1. NCBI lineage: Eukaryota > Metazoa > Arthropoda > Arachnida > Ixodida > Ixodidae > Dermacentor > Dermacentor variabilis. Next base: position 68,638,065 of record NC_134576.1, on the reverse strand, counting down.
AGTAAATACAAGTGTAAGAGTTCCCTCTCGTAATTTTTGTAAGAAAGTCTGTTGAATTCATGTTTGTTTGTAACAAAATATATAGCTCCAGACTACTATACGTTTTTTACAGGTTGGTGACATTATTGCGGCCACCTTAATAATAGCTTGAAAACAGGAAAGTTTCTAAAAGAATGCCAACATTAAAAGCAACCAATGTCGATTTTCTCGTGCAATCAAATTTAATACAATATGCAGGCTGCATGTGTGGAGTAGGAGCAGTGATCTGAAGCCTCTTGAACAGCACAGATGACAGGACAAGATGCAGGAAGTAAAAACAGGACAGCGCATCTGTCTTAATTCCATATCTTGCCTATTGTCCCATCATCGGCGCTGTACGCAACTTTGAATGAGGACCAACTCTCTACCCAGCATTTTTACACTGTATTTGTTATTATATTAGGAAGTCATGACATACCACCTTTCGTCTGCCTGTGTAATGTTGATAGGAATGTTTCTTGGCAAACAAGTTCACAATAATTTTGTACCAGTGTGCAAATCTGTTAAGTATATGTGCTCTAGCTTTATTATTCGAACTTTCTGTCATCACTTCAAACTTCGTCTCTGCAACATAGCAGTGTGAATAGTTGTCTTTTTTTGGTTCCTGTACTTCGTTTACTTTCAACCAAATGAAGAGAACGCAACAAGTTCCTGAATATGTTGCCTTGTGTAGCGCTTGCAGACACTCATGCCACTGCTGGCTGCTTTTTCCTGTGTGTCCTCCAATTATCTTGTTGGTGATTGATTTATTGATTGATTGATTTATTGATTGATTGATTGATTGATTGATTGATTGATTGATTGATTGATTGATTGATTGATTGATTGATTGATTGATTGATTGATTGATTGATTGATGAACAAGCGTGGCTTTCAGCTCTTGTGCTGACTTTCCGCAACTTCAGCCGGCTTGCATGTTGTAGGCAGGAACCTGCCAGATTATGTGCATCAGCAGCAGCAGTCTCCCGCAGATGACATCACTCACTTGAAGGCATCACTTAAACTTTCGGATGTTAGTAATGCAGCACAGCTAACAGACAAGATCTATACATTTATCAGAAGTCAGAGCAAAACAAAGAGTCGAAAATGGATTAGTCTAGATGTATGGGAACTTCAAACCCAGATGGAGAAACAATTCTTTGGTTGCCATTTACATCAGCCATTTCACTTTGCTTCCCGCTACACATACATGCAGCTGAAAGTAAAGCAAAACCCTGGCGAGCCCCTCAACACTTGTCCATCAGGATAGGCCAAATTATCGGCAAAGATAACCGCAACTGAAATTTGGACCACCCTGCTCTACGCATCGTTCATGGACAAACTGCAGCACCAATGGTGTCACTAAATGCTGTCCCACACTTAGTGGTCCACACTCGGACAAGGTTATTTTGCTGCAGGAAAGGCCCACAAGAAGTGTTGCGATGCTTACCTTCTACTACTACCTTTTCTTTTTAATAATATCTTCGCTGCCCAACAATCAACAGTTAATGGGCCTCAACCTGCTGCAACAATGTGCAATGTCACCCTGTACAGTGACTCGAGTCAACGACTATGGCTTTACAGTGCCGAGTCCAAGGTCCAAGGCTCAATTGCCACTTACACTAGGCGTGTTACAGCAGGGGCAAGGTGCAGAAAGGGTCAGGTATGAAGATTTTAGTGCCTGTTGAAAAGGCATAAAGTGGCAAAGACAAACATGGGAACTCTGCTATGGCATTTATCACAGCCCAGTCATCACGCTTTAGGTCGTTATTCAAGTACTGACGGAAAATTTTATTTCTTTGTTACGTAGCTGTTAACCCAGTAATTACGCTATAAAAGTTTAATTTCTCAGGAGCACAACTGGTAATTAATTACATTATCTCTTAATCCTTTCCTTTTATCTCTTAATCCTTTGACGAGTATAGTCGCCATGAACAAAAATGCCTCATACGAAGTGAGCTGATAACTATAGTTGTCAAATTGAATCCAGCTGCAAATTTTAACACTAGATGGCAGCACTTGTCCATTGCGTGCCATTGTGGTTCTCCTTTCTCTTTATTGTGGCCTCCTCTGACAACTGCGCAAAAGCATTGCTGCCTTCCTGCTACATCGGAATGAAAGTGTGTGCCAAAGGAAGTTCTCTGCTTTGCTCCAAAACAAAAAGTGATGTGTTCTACCTCTGAGGACTTGGCCGATGACGATTATGTAGATGGTCCGGAGGTTCTCACCACAACTTGTGTATGTCTCCCCTACCTACTAACTGTGCCTTTGGAGCTGCAGAAATGTAGCCACCATTCATGTACACGAGTCTTGCACCATTTAGATTATTTTCTTTTTGTATTCACTTTATTTTTTTTTTATTCACAGAGATCAAGCTTTGAAAGCGCTGTGCCGCAAGACCCCAGTGTCATGCAGAGATGCCTTCTTCATTATTTTATTTTGCGCAATTCGGGAAATAAATAAACCTTACGGAATTAAAAAAAAAAGATGGTACCGCTTTGTTCAGGAAAAAAAAATCTCTACAAAGTAAGCAAAAAAAGAATTCAGTTAGATTTGGTACAATTTTCATAATGTTTCACAGCACGGAAAAGTTTAATGTACAACCATTTCAAAACTCATGCCAAATACAGTGCAGCTTCAGACATCAGAGAGGAGATGATTCCTGCCACCGAAACCTGATGTGGTAGTCTTAAGGTGCTAGACACCACTGACATGTACACACACGCTATAATGGCTGGGTCCATTCAGCATGGGAAGGAACCAGAGGGGAGAGCAGGTTTCTTTGTGCTTCCAAGAGAAGTGCACAATTGGAAGTGCCAATTTGACCGCTTTCATCGACACAGTCATTTTATGGCCTTTGACCACAATATTGTGCAAGGCGGAGCGCTCTTGAGTTGTTGGTGATACAATGTGACCGCCAACTTCCCTTTCGGTGATGTGAACAGCCTCCTTTTTCCCCCTTCGAGCTACGCTGTACTTGGCATGTGCTTTCACTGAATCGCATAAATGGCGCTGCAATTATTTGTGCTGGTATTGATGAATTGAGGTGTCATGCCGTAATTCTAAATAAGCAAGGAGGAACACAAAATTTCTGCATCAGTAGTCTTTTAAAGCTAACTATGACCTTCATGGAAGGTTGTTACAAAAACAAAATTTACATGTCCACCTCTCCTATATTAAAAACACAGCTTTCTTTATCCGTTGTAATTCTGCTTACATTGTTTCCCTCCCACTCTCTCTACATTTTTCTTGTCCCCTTAACCCCGTTCCCCTGTGTAGGGCAGCAAAATGGATGCAGGTTAACCTCCTTGGATTTCCTGTTCTCTCTCTCTATAATATATATATATCATTTCCCATAGAACACCAAAACACTCTTTCAATGCTAAAGTAGCCTATTTTTTGGGTAAAGTCATCTGCTGCCAATCTTGCTTGACGCAACCTTTTCTTTCTTTCGCGTACCCTTCACAAGATGCGGCAAAGCTCGGGTTGCCCAAAAACTGGCAGACATACGTGCAGCAAACAACTAAATGGTCAGGCTAGCAAGCACAAAAGACTGCAAGGCAGGCGTCATGCTTGGCATCCATCCTCTTATCACAAAAGACAACAGCGCCTACGGTGCACAAGGCAGTGAAGGGCAACATGGGTAATGCAATGTGCAGTGTACTACTCGCACCAACTACAAGAGGTACGATTCTCGACGGGGAATGCCACCCACCGCAGATTCTTTTGCATGCCATTTCCTTGTACAGTCTAATTAAGCATAAGTGCAACATAACAATGAAGAAACAATGCAGCTAAACTATATGTCATGCAACACTGACAGTATGCCATCAGCAGCATGAAATGAAGCCCAAACTCCGAACAGTGAACTAGAATGTATCGTACTCTGGTTATATGATGATACAGTGAGGCACTACGGTGTACGCAGTCACTATACATTCATCATTATCCTCATCAGCCTACTTATGTCAGCTGAAGAGCAATGGCTACTCGTAGCAATCATCAGTTACTGTGTTTTACAAAAGTCGACTCCACCTAATTTAAGCCCACAAATTTACTAACTACATCATTCCACTGAAATGCCTGCTGCCTTTGATTTTGTTTCTCTTCTTCTGACACCTACTGTTATTCTAACAGACCACGGCCACTATTTTGCAACAGAGCATTTTTAAATGTTAATGCCTTTTTGTATTTTTTTGTGTTCATGAGTGTTCATGCTTGGCACCCTGACCACTCGTGAACACAAAAAGTGTGAAAAAGCATCAGCACCAAAACAGGTACAGCAGCCCAGCAATTACCTGCTCTATGTATTACATCACTTGCCTAATACCACTTCTTAATCTTAGCCAGAATATCAGTTGTTGCATTCGCCTTTGAATCCATACTGCCACCTTCCTGTATCAATGCTATGCCTAGCGTTTTCCATTACATTACTCGTACGGTTCTTGGCCTCTTCGTCATGTTAACTTGTTACCTCACAAGCTTTGGCTGTACCTGTCGTTATTGCCAGCACACTGCAGATTATGTGGTAAAGTATCCCACACTAAAACACACCTATAAATGCACTCAATGCAATGCCTTTCCCTGTTATCTACACATCGAACAATTACCACCTCTCAAATGTGTGAATTGTATTCAAGCATGCGTTAGTGGCCCAGACAAAGCAGGTAGAATGTGCTTTGCAAGAGTAACAACATCGCTTGTTACAATGGTCTTGCGTAAGCATTTGCTCACATCAAAAGCATTGCAGAAGCACGGATCAAAGTGACACCTGCTGGAAAACACTGTTAGCACCAATTACAACGTACTGACATGTACACTCTTGAAAATTGCACACCCCTTCTGGTGCAATTTTGGCACACAGCAATATCTGTTCTCTGGTGTGAATTTGGTGTGCAATTTTGCAAGAGTGTAAGCAGTGCATGCTTGCATGCATAACAATCTGGCAGCTGCAGTAGCATGCAGAAATGGTGCCTGGTGCCTTCTGGTGCCCAGAGCCACGATCGTGCAGGCGGTGCAGGTAAAAGAAGACGCGCTCACAGACATACGCACACGCACACACATACAGGAAGGATGAGAATGCCGCACATACGTACCTTATGCCCCTTTAACGCGTGACAAGTTCAAGTGTGATTAGAAAGAGAGAGAAAGAGGGCGGGTGGGGAGAAAAAAAATTTGTGGTGTCAGCGTCTGGCAAGGAAGATTGTTACGCAATGAAAAAAGAAGGGCAAGGCTCTCTCTTGCACGCACACAAACACTAGGCACGCCAGAACAGGTCACCACAAACCATACACCAATGACGACAGCCAAACAGACAGACAGACAAACCACGACAGAAGCAAAAGAGAGAGCCAGGAGCATTGCGAGGTTTCTAAGCCGGGAGAGTAAAAGGCAGCGCAACAAACCAAGCCACGAAAGAAAGATCTTGATCAGACAAAACAAAGTAGCTGCTGATTTAGACCAGTAGGAAAGGGGTTGCTGGATTGGTCGGAATGGCTATGTAACTTGTGTTGGTAGTTAGGTGCAGCAGAGCAAGATGGTTACCACAGGCTAAGGAAAGGTTTTGCCCAAGAGCAGGCTGTATCCATGCGCTAGACAGAGCCGCCGATACGAAGACCTCCAATATGTTAGACTGAACTACTTTCTTGGTGAATTCCGAAAATTAAATGGCACAAATAGTGAATAAGCCAAAACTATTAGTCCCTCATGACACTATAAAGCTTTTATTACAAATATTCGTGAGCCAAGCTTTCTTACGATCGTTAATATGTTTTCGTCATTGAATCCAGAAATACAATTTTAAGCTAGGCAAAGTGCTGAATAATCTGTCTGATATGAAACAAAGACATGCATGAAAGCAACAGAATGCCTCAGTAGTCACTGCGCTTCAATGGCTTTGAGATAGCAAGCATAAAACACACAACATAAGGTTTTGTGACACATTCAAATATTGTGCAGTGAACCACAACTGCCTGCAGCAGCAAAATGGTTGTACAATTAGCTACTTCAAGTGTATGTCAGGGAAACAAAACAAGCTGCATAGCATATCATCATGCGTCATCACATTAAAAAAGGAGCACACCTAAGTAATGATTGTAATTCAATGGCTTTGAGTTAACAAGTATAAAAGATGCACAATTCTGGTTTCAGACTTGTCAGTGCAAATCTTCTGCAAGAGACCAACTTAGTTTAGTGAACCACGAGTGCTTGCAACAACAAAATGGTTGTAGTAAACTGTTTTATAGATTACCAGGGAAGCAAGAAGGTAAACATGCCTTCCCATATGTCCATTTCTCGTTAATTTTGTCTCATTGTGGACACACGGACTGCCCCCACAGAGACAGGGAAAGCTTCACGCCTGCTATGCTCGAGATCAAAATCAAGCAAACTCGGATGTGATCAATGTGTGCACCTATCAATGCTACCACCAGACAGTGCAAAGCATGCTCCCTAACACACTCATGACTGAAATCCGTGTATCACTGTAGAACAGTAGTGGATGCTTTCATTAGGGCCATCTGACTAGATTATTAGTTATACGCCACTAAACATGCTCTCGACCTGCCGCTTGCAGCATTGGTATGGAAGAGGTTAGCAAGTGGACTGAGCTGAGGCATGCACCGACTATGATCCCAAGAACGGCTACAGTGACATCGTTCCGGATGAAGCGCCTTAGCATGCTGGCTCAATATAAGGTCACAGGCACTATTTATTTATCCGTTATTGTTACTATAACTTTATACACATTAGCATAATAAAAAAAAGAGACGTTGGATCGGTGCGACCTCCAAGATTTTACCACACCCCCCAATCTCGCAGACTGAGGTATTGGCCAATTGGTGTCGTCCTTGGCCACCAGAGAGCGCCACTGCCCTTTCAGTGGTGATATTTCTTCATTTTTGCTACTGTCAGAGGCACTGCCCAATCCTAATGTCTAAGCAAATTTAGCCAACAGCCAATGTGTTGGCAAGTGCACAGAAAATACAGAGAAAGTGTCGGATGGTGTACTAATCAGGCTATTGATCATGTCTGGACACTACGCACCAACAGGAGTACCTATTCTAACACCTGAATCTATCATTATTGCATTGTTACGGGGACACATTCACAGACGAGTTTGTTTACACAGAGACAGCAAGTGGGGCCATAGCAACTGCCTCTTTCAGAGGATAACTGGCTCATAACGATATTGTTATTGAAAGCACAAAAGATTTAATGAAAGCATGAAATGTTGCCCTAAATATCAAAAGAGGAGGAATAGTATGCTGCGACAGTGTGTGCAGCTCATGGACGCTTCTTGTGGACTAGTAGACTCCAAAATCTAGGCTCCTCCAACATACTCGTGTAACTTTCTGTAGAAAGCTTCTGGCCTTGCAGAGCTGCATTTATCTTTTATTTTTTTAAGTTCTTACTCAGTGCAGCAATGTGTATGCATATATTTTCCTGTTCCTTTTCAAAGCAGCGCTACAGAGGTTTGTCAGGTAGATTTATATATATACACTGGACTTCTGGAATACGCAGACACAAACAAGGTAGCCTTACTGTGAGTGAAGAAGGCTTTGGTAGGTCAGAAAAAAAAAAAAATGTAACAATGAAGGGTGTGTGGACATGCCACCTTGACTTTCTCACATTGGCTTGCCATGCGGTCATACATTTTTACAGCTTACCCTTGGGCCTAGTCCACGATTTATCAATAAATAATGATTGCACGTCATTTAAAAGGAACCAAGGAGTCACCTCAAAAAGTTTCCAGAACACTTAATGCAACACTAATAGCCTAGAATATGCAAAAACATACTAAAAGCAGTACCATTCCGCTCACGTGCTGGTGTGGCAGCTAGGACATGTGAACTAACAAGGAAAACTTCAGCCTTCATTCTGTCTATCAGTGTTCAACCTTCTTCCGACAACTAAAGATCAAATAAGGTATCGAAAGAGTACTTCAACATAAACAGAGCTTGTGTCACTCTTTTAGTGTTCGTTTAAAACAATAAGTGAAAAGGAGTGGCCATCACTAGCATAGAGAGGAGGACTCCTACGGCTTTTACCTCAAGAAAAAAAAACACACACAAAAGAAGAAGCAAGTGTTGAATCGCATAAGACCCAGAAAGCCTTCCTCTATTCTTTTCTCCTTCGAACACTCAAGCGTGACAGTGACCAAGCAAATCTCGCTCTCGACTGCAACGAAGTGGAACCAAGCGTGTAGGGGAGCAGCCGTCAAGTGGTCCCTGACATGGTTCCAGAGAAGGCCAGGAGTCTGCTGCTCAGCCGTGCAGAGCCTTATTGTGTCAAGAAGTTCTCATTTAGTTGCCCTGGGCAGCCAAGCTTCCAGACAAAAGGAGGCTTGACGGGGCTAAACACTGCATCACTTTAAAACAACTCGCTCAAATGAAAGGGCCTTCGTACCAGAACACAGAACCTACACGTTTGCATCAAGCTGTTATTTTTGGGAAGTTGGATAAGAGAAGTGACCTTCAGGAATGTTTACTTTCTCCGACAGCACTTCTGCATCTCAAGCCATGGGGTGTGGAAACGATGGACTTATCCTGGAACAACACAACCTAGAACTCAAAAACTGCCTTTCACTCAAAAGTAACAGACACTATATATATTTGCTCGAAGATGCTGTTGGTTGAATGGCACCTGAATGTATGCGTGCACAGGATCAACATTTTGCATTCATTTGCTGTTTTTTTTTTCAAATGAAGATGCCACTTGTCATTCAGTCCTGTCCTGTGAACTTCTCCCAGCGTTTTTAACCCTGTTTGTGTTTCAATATGAATGTTAACTCACCCAATCGCCTAGGTTTCCACATTCAAAGGAGCAACAGCAAGATAATATGCATGAGAAATGAAAAAACAAAAAGTGCATGCCTACAACAGAATGTATGGTGCATGGGATATGGAGACTACAAAAGAACATCTAGGCCAAGCACAACGCAAAATGCAGCATCAAGAACTTGATCCCATGCACCTCTTATCACCACAAACACACACGCACAAAAAATAATGATTAACCGCTCGTCTAAAAAAAATTCAATTTAATACAGTGACCCAGCCAGCAGGTGGACATTGTGCAATATATATATATATATATATATGTGGTTGAATGTGCTTAACATTTTTCTTGGAATTTCTTGGTTAAACTCATTTGTCCTCTCAAAGACATATTATATATATATATATATAAATTCCCCAAGCTTGCTCTTAGAATAGCAATTAATTTGCCTTTCCTTTCGTAATCCTGTCAAACTACTGCTTTCACTTTTTTTGCTGAACCGGCACAGGCGAGTTAAACCAAGACATGGCAAGAAAAATGTTAGGCACTTTCAACCATGCACTTGCTTTAGCTGAAACTAAGAAATGCTAGCTTTGATCTTGGCACCTGACTAACCGGTTCATGTCGTCACTGTTTTCGTTTGTCTTTGCAGTGCAGGCATGTATTTAACAAAATAGAAATGCAGCATCAGTGCATACTTTCACATATGGTACATCTGTTATTCTGCCTTGTTTTCTCCCTTTTAGCAGCAACTTCTGGTCTATGAATAAATTATAAATTCCCAGCTCAGTCCTAGCCTAATTCAAGCTTTGAGTGTTTGTAGTGCAGCATTATGTCAAAATTCGTGTTTATATTAAACACCTTAAATGAAGATGTTATGCTTACCACTGCTTTGTTTTTGCCAAAACTTTCCAACAAGATTGCCTCTTTCTTTTCATTGAGCACAATGCAATGAACTTGGTATAATTATCTTGCCGGTTTGTCTGCACATTTTATTGCCTGCAGTGGTAAAACACAACTACAGCACTGCAACAGCTCACTTCACTGACGGCCAAGTCCACATGAAATTATGATTTCTTTTTTTTTCACACGTTTTCCAGATGAACCAAGTAAGAAGAAGATGCATTTACTCAAAGGCAAGGAACAAAAGAAGCAATGTTGCTGTGAAATTTGCAAAAAAGTGAGGAAGTGGCAAACACAAAATATTAAAGTTAGTCAAGCTGCAGCGTGGCCCACCATTACTGAGAGCAGTTGTTTGGATACTTAAGGCTCAAATATGACATGATGGCATGCACATTTTTAATGCATAAATGGCAGCCTGTCTCGTAACAGCCATTCTTTTTATCTCAAGAACATAGAAGTGTGCAAGTTATATTTATTGCCACTTAGATGTTCCCTTTAATAGTGGAGCATACTGCATGTTTTCAGGATAACTGCTGCTATTTGTGGCCATTGAAGGTTACCTTAATCTTCTACATTAGAATGCTTAAGAGAGATTAAACTAAAATAGAATGGTATATTACAGATCTTGAATTACAAAGAGATTAGCACAGTGTTGGTATGCAAGAGGAAAAAGATGAATAGCACATGACAGCACGCCCTTGAAATTATCCCCCAACTTGATGTCATAGATTTTAGTAATGTCTACTCAGGGCTACTTACTAGTTTGCTAAGAAAATAACAAGCTTAATAAATGAATACATTCTGAACATAAATACTTCACTCTGTAAATCTCTCTCCTAACTTTTCTTGCAGATAAAGGGCTTGGATGTTCAAATATATTGCTTATCCATGACAATATGACAACCTCACAAGTGCCACTCCTTGGGCACAGAACTGAAAATAACAGAACTACATCATTAATTCTGGTGTTGCAGATTTTTTACTGCATGCGGGATGCGATGTGAAATTTCCCATGGCATCTTTTTTTTTCTCGTTAGTACTCTAGTGTGTAGACTACACAGCATATACAAAGAGTCCTCAATCTGCATAAAATCCCTCTTTCCATGTACTGTTACTTTTAAAGGCCAAGAGCCACAAAATTTGGGACCACATAAAAAGCTTTATTTCTGATAGTGTGGATTTAAGATTCTGTGTGCTATCTTATTTTTGACATACGAGTGACCAAAAATCTTAAATGTAGGTGTAACTTTTCTGATGCCGAAACTTGAAAGATACGCTGCCGTTGCCTCTCACTGTAGATCACCAGAATTCAGAACATTGAGAATCAATGCCCACATAGGCATACAAGCAAACAGGTGTGACAGCAGCATTAGCACGAGCGCACAGTTTGGGGACCTGCACTGCATCTGCTTGGCATTGGGTGCCCGCACTGTCTGCTAAGACTCCACATAACAAAGGTGGATAGCTCTACAAATTAAGACTATTGCCAGACCTGCTCCTTTGTCAAAGTTACTCCAGTCATATGCTGTACCACTAAGTAATAACCAACATATCCAAATCGAAATTTTCTAGCAGTTCACTTTAAAACGTTTTCAAAGGAGGTTGCTTGCTAGAAGCACCTCACACAACAGAACAAACACCTTGTGCTGAAAAAGTTCATGCCCCACACTCATGACACAAATCGCAACAAAAAAAGACAAGTGGAGTATTTCAAATGGAGCAACGATGTGGCAACAAACCTCCTCCCACTTGGAGGAACAAACGTAAAAGACCTCTGGAGGAAGCATGCCCTAGACCTTTCATCACAAAGCAGGAACTGTACTCGGCTGTCAAGCACAGATAGCACGGCTCTTACGCCTTTCCTTTCAGTGTTCGTTGGCAAGCTGGTGAGGGGAGAATGGAAATTGCAACCTCTGATTTGCGGAACACACAATCTTGCTTCCAGCTGGGCAATCGAAAAAACAAGGACTTCTCCAATTGCATATCGCGTACAAGTAGGAGATGCAGGTGTGGTTGAGACACATCTGTTTCACAAGTTCAGGTGGGCGACATTCCAACTGGAGTTGGCCAAGTTAATTATATTCAGGATGTGAACCAGCAGACTGTCCTTTTAAGGCATACATGAAGCCTTGGAGACCTGCTAGTTCTGCCAGAATTTGACAGGCTAGTGCGATGAATAAAGGATAAACTAAATAAAGCTCCCCATGCCATTAAGCTTATCAAAGAATTTACCTCCATACAGCTCGTGTGTGTGCTAACAGGAAAAAAAAATTATGCGATACTACATACTGCACTAGCATAATGCATAAAATATGCACATGCTGTTGAGAAAGCAAACAAGATTCCCGGTCACATGGGGAAGTGGAGTTCAAAACGGCTTGTAATCCATGAAACATATAGACTGCATCATTTAATTATGCTAAACTTTAAACTACCTGTTTAAAAGGTCCCAGAAGAGAACCACCAAATTAAAATCAGTTCGGGCTGTTTAAGCTTTTCTTTAGTATATTTTGTAATCTTACGGTGTTAGGTTGATTGTTTGATGAAAAATTAAGGTTAGCTTTCGATGTTCTTTTTTTTTTTTAGTTTTTTTGCCAAAACCCCCAATGACCATAATCAATGTACGTTATGGATTTCAATGTATTCTCTCTTTCTCTGTCTTTTGGCGCTGTTGTCGCATTTGGCTCCAGTAAAAGCGCTCAAAACTTTCTCAAGTTCAATTTTTGACTCCCTTAGAATACAATGTGCTCCATCTTTACTGATAAACATTAGCTCGGGCTGAGCAGATCCCATCAAAATCTATGACGTTACAGTGAGCTGGTGCGGAAAGTTCAAGGCAGCCGCCCCAATCATCGTTCATTGCTGCATCTTTTTTAGCTTAAGGGGCCTGCTGTAATTTTTCTCCTTAGTTTCCCCTTTGAAGATGTACTGACACATTCTCGACTGTACAATGTTTGCATTAAATGAAAGCCCAAGACTTTGAATCACTAGAAAAAATGCTGGCAACCTCGGAGCACCATAAATAATTTAATATAACAGCTTTTCTACAGCCACCTTCGGTTTCCGTCCTCCTGTGCTGTCGCGTCACGATGCAGAACGTGGTCACATGGGAGCAGGACGTTGCCATGTTTTGACACTCGCTCTGGCTTGTACAGTCGACTGCTATGCTGCTACATTGGCCCTCGCTACGACTGAAAAAGTTTCACCCTCTAAGCCTTAGGAACAATACCAGCAAATATCAAAGCATGCTATAATTTATAATATTTGTTCCTATGAACCAGTTGTCATCAGTAGCCAGGCAAATGAAAGAGAAATTAAGTGGCTCTATCTCAATGGAAGCTTGGTGCAGGCATCGCCAAAGTCCAGCGCCAACTGACGGCGTGTTTATCAGGCCAATGCCCCGCGTCCGGAAGGGAGCCATATCAGATGCCCACTTCCTGTCGTGCCCCTTGCTAGAGGAATGGTGTCATGTGCTGGGGAAGGAATTGCCCTGAGCCGATTATTGCCTTGTCAACTAATACCAACCTCAGATCTGCATTTAGTGACGAACTCTTTTCTTAATAGGACACAATAAAGATAAACACAGAATTGGTTTTTATTGGCCCAGTATTCTTGAAATGCTACTTCGACTTTCCTCAGCAGTTTTAAGTGCTTGCACAAAAAACACGCAATCTCTTTTTTTCTTTTTTGAAGCTCAACGGCCACTCAACCAGTAATTAAAAAAAGAAAGTGCTGACAAAGCTCACAGTGCCCTAAACAACATTTGTTAGTGTTATGATGGGAAGAGCTTGAAGGAACTCGGATATGGAACGAGCTGAGTCAAGAACAGAAGAGGAACTGCCTTTATTCAGGGCAGGATGTGTCAATTTAAGACGCACCGGTGGTGTGAGCTGTCATTTAAGAACATGAGTGGTGCGAACTGTCAGTTAAGCCGAGAGGCAACGAACGCCTGGATGGCGAGACAAGAAGCAACGCTCCTGTTGTGCGCATATGCAATAACAGTTATTTTAACAGTTGCTTCTACGACTATTTGCCGCAACAATTGTTTCTGTGAGCTAGCTTCGGTTTCATTACCAAGAATGTGCATGTGTCATGACATCATCATACTCTGGCTGACTCTGTTCATATGATGGCTTTGGCTGCTGCACATGAGCACAGCCAAAAAATAAAATGCGGGCAGCATTCTGCTATGATTGTTTAAGAGCATCGTCATCATGCCTAGCCTTATTGCTACACAATGTCGGCTAATTTTGTGATGTGTCATCAGACCATGACTAATGCTGATGACACCAGGATCAGCCTTTCGAAACCAACTTTAGTGTTGTATTAAAATACTAGTACAGCCGACTCCCGTCAATTAAACCTCAGTTAACACGGTCTTTCACTCAATTCAAATGCACTAGCAAGTACCAGCGAGAAACCATGGGTTGCTATGGAAGAAAAAGTTGTTTAATTCAATATCGAAAGACTGCCGCTTCGGTTCGTTCGACCCCAACCAGTGGCCCAAGTTCCAAAGCAAAAGTTGAGCTGACAGTGCTATACCATTTCCCTAGGTGGGAAGATCTGTTATTGTTATCTTATAGAGGCTGATGATTTTAGTTGAGCTTCAAGAGCAAGAAACAAAATGCCATTACACACTACTTCAGGCAATAAGAAATATTTTAATTTGCCATATTTTAATTTGTTCACTCTGCCATCATTCATTAATTCAACCAAACCTCGCAGCTCCACAAGGGTCGAATGAAACAGAAGTCAACCCTGTGTCCCAACCACCACAGTAAATGTGGTCACGCTAAGTGTGGTCCTTTGACATGCAAGACTAACACGGTCAATTTTAGAAACTTCAATAATATGTTAGGACTCCTTTAATTCATGCTGGCAGCACATTTATGCAGAGCTGATTGACCTGTAGAAAGCCAAAATGTTTGTATTGCAGAAAACTCGCGAGATCAGCTGTGATCACGAAGCTATGCCCACCTATTCAAAATTATAGACTATAGATTTGCAAATATAAGCACCTAATTGGTCAGAGAGTCTCAGACCTTTTATGTAGGATTTAACATCCTCGTCATAACGTGCAACGCAGCTCAGTGTATGGTTAGGGAACATCTAATATCCAACGAAATGCTCACAAGCGGATGCTGCTATCTGAAGTGGCGTGTCACTCCAAGGGCAATGTTTCATCAAAGAAAGCAGTCATGTGGGAAGAAAGGTGATAGCAGCGATTACTCAGCAGACAGACGTGCGTAACGAAAGGACCGTGACAGAGATAACTGAAAGAATGCCAGTGATAACGCGCGAGTCTGCCAGTGGAATTTCACACTGAGCATAGTAGCAGTGCATGCGACAGGTCTGCCACCTCATATTCACAGAGCTTAGCTATCTTAAAACTGTTCTTCCTTTTACTGAACTCATTTGTTCCAACGAAATTTATTTTCTGGACATCTTCATTTACACTCTTCATGCAGATTTCCAACATAGAGGGCGGCACAGTTGGGTAAAAAAAAAATTCATGAGCCATTTCACTCTGTGAAGGTGAATGACCAGCAAAGTTGTTTAGCGCACGACACAGAGGCAACCCAAAATATCGAACAAAGGCGTGAACACATTTAATGCCCTAATCTATGGTCATCGTGGCGATATGTGTATGCACACATATTCATGTATCACCTCTGTTATTAAACGTGCCCATCGCATAAGGCAATGAATGGCTCGCGCCCCCGTAAGCACGGCCTCCCCTTTCGACAGAAGAGAAGTGAAATCGTACACTGTAATGATTAGCGGCAATGCTGCCAGCGGGGGAAGACGACGACGCTCGAACCATTGCTGATGGTGAAAGTTTTTTGCACAGCGGAGCCAGCTGTGGAAGGAGATGAGGACCACGAACGCGTGCGCGAGCAGGGGCATTAGCGTGTTTGCACGGTTGGCACCAATAATCTTTTGAACAGTCCTTTTTCAAAAAGTTGCACAGAACATTTTTTTCAAAAACATCTGTTCTTACCCTTGTGCCCGTGACCTCTTTGTGCCCCACGTGTGACAAGGGCAGTTCAAGGGCTTGTTACAGGTCCCTGAGCGCACAGGGGTATGTGCCATTGAGCTTAGACCCTTTCTGCACTATCACCAGGATGGCCCACATGATGATTTGTTTTTGTCATGATCTCGAACACATCTTTTTCCAGATCCTAGCCCCCCCCTCCCCCACAGACAGCTTCGCTATAAAAAAAAAAATGCAGACACCGATCACAAAAACATGAATTTAAAAAAATGAAAACATCTTTCGGCCTTGCGGCGAGCCGGGGGCCCCAACGGGTCTCCACCGGCTAGTCCCTCAGGACCTGAATAAAAGTTCATTGTCTGTCTGTCTGTCTCTCGGCCTTCTCAGTTGTGTAAAAACCACACCAGAGCAAAGGGCTCCCAGGTGCAGGCACAGTAAAGAACAACACTTTATGTGTTCTGACTTCCTTTCCGAAGCTTCAGATCAGTGTCTGGATCTTGTTACGCCATTCCTTCCTGGTTCAGTTCTTAGCGAGAGTGAGTGAGAGTGTAGTGAACATGAAGAGAAGCGCAAATTTCAAGACACCTCCACTTTGCATAATAGCCAGGCTTGGCCGATCTAAACACAACTTCATGCTCCTTGGTGGAAAAGAGGACGACAGGGGGGCAGAAGAAAATATTGGGACAATCAACCATTCCACCTCCCCAACGTCTCCCCCTTTAGACTAAGCCACTTTTGTTAGAGAGAGAGAGCTGTCCTGTATTTCGAGTGCCTAAAGGGCCTTGCAGCGCTGCACAGTTGCCACTATTTGCTTTATCTTAATGGTGGGCCATAATGGTATTACAGAAGCAGCCACACTCCAGACAGAGTGGACAGCTGCGTGCTAGTGATATCAGGAAGACTTACCTTAACACAACTATCATAAACACTCATTCATGCATCCACTATGATACAGCAAGCGCTCCCCGTGTTGTGAGTATTCACGCCCATTCACAAGTGCTTAAAGACATTTAAAAAAAGACATCTAGCCGCTGCAGCCAACAGCCATCCCTCACAGAATAAGCAACCTACCACAGTTCAGGCACAGGCTATTTTCAGGCATGCAGGCATGTGTAGTTTTTGCAGCACAGGTCAGTAGTGCATGCATGTGTTATAAATATCTTGCAAGAAGCTGAACATGAAATCTAGGTTTTGGCGAAAACTTGAGTGCTCAGAGATGATCATGCAAAAAAGAGGTGAGGCACAGGACACAAGAGTAGAGAAGCGGACAACACGAACGCCGACTATCAACTGAAGGGAGCACTGAGGCGAAAAAAGAAAGAAGACACAAAACTCACATCCGTCCCTCGGTTTCGAGGGGGACGGACATGATTACAGAAAGCAGTAATATCAAAAAAAGAGTAGTGGCTATTCCGTACATTCATTCAGTGTCGCACAGGCTTAAGAAAGTTGCAAGTAGATATGATGTTAATGTTGCTTTCACTGCTCCCAATAAGCTAGGTAAGATATGCGCTGCCGTGCAGAGGAAAAAGGAGCAGGCAAAAGGCAAAAAAAGAACAGAAGTCCAGTGAAGCACAATAAGAACAACAGGTTTACTGACTGTCGTATGGGTGTGGTTAATAAAATTTCCCTTAGCTGTAGCCAGTTCTACGTAGGGCAAACGGGGTGGTGTATCAATCAAAAGCTAATGGAACATAAAAGGTCGTTAACCGGCGGATCGCCTTCTAATCTTTCCCTACATTGCCAACATTGTAACTGCACGCCAGAGTTAGATGAATGCGCGATATTGTACAGGCATAAGAATGAAGATACGCGTCTTATGGTAGAGGCTTGTCATATCTATAACGGTGGAAGTGCGTGCGTGAGTCAGCCTTCGATTACCTTACATAAGGAAGAGATTAAGTGCCTGAACAGTTATCTCTCACGTAGACCGACACATGTACCCGATTGACACGTGGTGATACCATTTCTGAGCTTGCGCAGATGAGTTTTGTGTCTTCTTTCTTTTTTCGCCTCAGTGCTCCCTTCAGTTGATAGTCGGCGTTCGTGTTGTCCACTTCTCTACTCTTGTGTCCTGTCTGCACGCCTCACCTCTTTTTTGCATAATGAATCCTTACCAACTAGCTCAGCTTTCTGTCATTTTAAGAGATGATCATGGCACAGAATAACTGACACCGACCAAAGAAATAGAAGTTTACAGTTTAATGCAGAGCATACATTACTAGGTGTCATATGATGCCTAATTAGTTGCTGCATTCGTGTGACACTTTACGTAGCTGTCACCCTGAGGTGCAAGGCAACCACCTTACCAAAGTAATGAAAGGTTTCTCCATAACAGATATTAGATGGATTCTTGCGACAGCTGTCCCACTTTCGCCTTACCTTTCTTTTAATCAAACCAAAGCATCTTTGTTGAAACATGCACAAAGTGGCCGACATGAAATGAAGCTATCAAACAAATGTTATAGTACCATTTTATCGAATTTTCCAGTTTTCCATTACTGGTATGATACCACTCACACACGTCTGCTGTAGCACCAATGGACGATAATTGCAGGCCACTGTGGGCCACTCGAAGTGTTGCAAAACACTACTCCAAATAAGCAGCACGAATGTACAAGCACTGTGGGAGAGGAGAGAGCCTTGCATCCCACAACTAAAACTTTCTGCTGTCGCAACATTGCTGCTGTCAGCATACCAATTTGAATTTCATCGCATGACAAGTGGTGTTAAGGTTATAAACAGGGATAAGGTGCCTCAGAAAGGCTGGCCAATGTTTCGAGAGGAGGACCTACCTTCACGAGCCTTTCAGGAAGATAGATTCTCCTATCGAAATGTTGGCCAGCCTTTCTGAGACACCTTATCCCTGTTTATAACCTTTATACCACAATGTGCTACTCCATCTGTCAGCCCCATTCTCGACTTTCAAATCCCACGACAAGGCCATTCAGTAAAGAGAGACATGCCAGGGGTGCGATGGCTGGCAAGTGCGTGTGCAGTAATCTGTGTGTGTGTGTGAATCACACAGGCAGCACAAGCAGCAATGTCTCGCTAAACCTTTTCGGGATTCATTATTGCATACAAATTATGCCTATTTTCCTGCCTCATAAGAACACAATGTCATTTTACTGTGCAGATTATGGCAATTGCAATGTAGCCGCAAATGATGCCACTGAATCAAAGCCTTTCTTGAATGGTCTAGGTCTAACTTGGAAGGTGATGGCACACACACCGGGTGACACACAGGATGGGATGAAAGGCAAAGGCACGACCCGCCGTGGTTGCTCAGTGGCTATGGTGTTGGGCTGCTGAGCACGAGGTCGCGGGATCGAATCCTGGCCACGGCGGCCGCGTTTCGATGGGGGCGAAATGCGAAAACACCCGTGTGCTTAGATTTAGGTGCACGTTAAAGAACCCCAGGTGGTCAAAATTTCCGGAGTCCTTCACTACGGCGTGCCTCATAATCAGAAAGTAGTTTTGGCACGTAAAACCCCAAATATTATTAAGGCAAAGGCACACACAAATGTGTGCAAGCACGCCTAGCAGCGGGTCAATTTTGCTGCTGCATCAGTGCGAATTTCACTAAGTAACAGTCACATTTGCTCGCATCTGCTAACCACTGCCGGAAGTACAAAATGGCACTTACGCTAAACGTTCATAAGCAGCCGCAGACAAACGCAGAAGTGTTTCTGCATGGAAAGTTCGTAAGCATAACTCCCCTCCCCCCCCCCCCCCCCCCACTGCCCCTTACCTCCCTAGCATCTCGCGGAGCAATTATATGGTTGTTCAAGGCACAGCATGGGAAGGTTCGTCTATCGGGCCATGCGCGGCCGATAGACCATGCGTAGACGCACGAAGAAAGGCGCCTGCGGGGTTGCGCTAGCCGTCGTCAGAGCACCACCGCGCTAGAGTTACAACGGGACACTTTCGCCGACGAGCCAAGAGGAAGGAGAACGTGCGCCTAAAGTTATTTCGCAAAGGAAGCAGCGCAACGAGCGCGGCAACGGCCTCGCAAAACGCGCGCTCACGACCCGGCACCGCGGTGTGCGCCAACATGGCGACCAACGGTCCCGACTCGCCACGAACGGGGGTAGATTGCGCGGGTACGCACGCGCGGGAAGTGTTCTTTCGCGACGCCGAAAATCTAAACGCGCAGGGGGACGGAGGAAGTGAGCGCGCATACAGAAGAAATGGTCCGGGAAGTGTTACACATACGGGGACGCCAAAGCGCCTGCATTATTAGCCGCGTTTCCGACTGCCGTGCGTGTGTCCCTGCACTACGTACCGACTCCCGCGATTCCCTCGTTTTAAAGCACTCCGACACGATGTGTGGAAGAAGCAAAGAATTCGAGACACGAGGAAGGCGAACGGAAAGAGGGGGGGGAGGGGGGGTCACGCGCCAGCGGATCACTCAGCCGGGTACGTGAATTCAACGCGCGCAACGGTGAAACAGTTAGGCGGTTTCAAAACAGAAGCTCAAAGCGAGTAGCACGCTGCCGTTACAACGCCGAACGCTTGCGACGACGTGCCGGAACGCCTGGCAGATGGGCACGAGCTGAGAAAAGCACCGCCGTGTTTACGCGGATGACAACGGATGCGAGCGTGGCCTCAGAGATCGCACCGGCGCTCTCTGATCCGACTATGAGGCACGCCGTAGTGGGGGACTGAGAAATAATTCAGGCAACCGGATGTTATTTAACGTCCATCTCAATCCAATTACACGAGCGTTTTTGCATATCGCCCCCGTCGAAATGCGGCCTCGAACCCGCAGACTTCGAGCTGTTCTTTCTTTATTTTTGTTTTCCTCCATGCACTTACGGCAAACGCTGATGAATGATGATACGAGCTTTCACTTCAGTAATATTAGTAAAGGAAAAACAATATTTATTGGAAAACACTATATGGGAGCCAGAAATACTCGTGTGGAGGAAAGTGTTAGGAGACGTTCCGATTCGCTCCCAGGTTCTTCCCACGACCTACTGTATAATAGAGTAGGTCGTGGTTCTTCCCTTGGTTACCACTTTGGCCTATCTTCTCACTGGGATGCACTGCGAGGAATACCGACAATTTTTTTTTTTGCATCAGCACCCTTTCAAAGGGACAGTTAAGTAAAAAAAAAACATATCGACTTGACTCATAAAGTATTCATACGAAATGTCCGTTCTTTCTTTTCTTTTTTTTTTTTTAATGTCGTGGCAAGATTTCGTCCAGCGAAAGCCGAGGAACAGTGGGACGGGCGAGACCGACGTGGAAGGTGGGCTCCCGAGCTACGAGCGTGTCAAATATGCCCAGCACGTGCACCGAGTGTAAGGCCATTTGTTCGGGCCACAGAGCACTGGGAAACCCAGGCGGTTCCAGCCATGCACGAGCTCACACCTCGCGCAGAGGTCTCCTCCTACGTTGCAATTCGTTTATTCGTAAGCCACAAGGCACCTTTCGAGTACGCGACGTTTTGGCGCAGCCCGCGCCATCTCCACGTCTTGCTGCTTCGATCGTGTCTCTGCTTGCTGCTCCACGTCTTGCTGCTTCGAAACGCCTCCACGCTTGTCGCGCTGTCACGAGAACAACAACAACAAAAAAAAAAAAAAAAAAACACAGACGGGGAGCTCGGTGCGAGTTAGATGCGGGTTAGTACGGTACTCCTTAGCACCTACCTTGTTTTGACAACGATAGCGGAGGGAGGGAAGGAAAAATATGCAGATCCCACGCGCTCTGGGAATCGATGTATGCGGAGCTTTGTCTGCTGTTTGCGTTCATTGGCGTTATTTGGCGGTGATATACTGACGGCATGCGACAGTCATGACGGGATGTGAAATGTTACCTTGCCTGCTCCGCTCGACGTTTTATATGCGAGCCTTCGCCTCGTCGGCACCAACTGCATGCTTCGGCGCCATTCTGGGTTGTAGCGTTGTAGCGTTGTAGCTCCACAAAACTGCCTCCTCTCTCTCTCTCTCTAGTCCCTCGTTAATATTCTCCCCCACTTCCTCCCTTTAGCGTCGTCGCTGTGAGCCCGGAGACAAGCGCGGCAGCTCCTGCACAGCGTTCGGGAGTGGTCACGCCTGGTTACGGCGTCCAGAGGGCGTTGTGCTCGCGGCGTAAACATTGAGACGAGCTTCCCCGGTCGCCTTTCCTTTGCACGACACTCCTGTCGCGCACTAACGCGACAGCGTTAAGGGCCCCGTGTCGCAGAAAATCCGGCGTCGACGCCGCGGAGCGTCGCAATGGTCATTCCGAACCACAACCGCGCAGGCCCTCCACGTGGCGCATACATTGTCTTAGATGATGATGATGCGTGGTGTTTTATGGCGCAAACATTGTCTTAGATTCTTTACAGAGTTACTTCTCGGAATTTCGAGAATGACAGCTCATAAACAAATGTCACGAAACGAAACACCGACAGCGCACGCCTTTTATGTTTTTGTGACATGGCCACGCCTCGATCCCGTCCCGACGCGGCCATCGTTTTCGTGGCGTGCGTCTCAGTTACGTCCTGACGTGGCCGGCGTTACGGCAGTGGGAAAGTCGAAGGAAGAGACAAAGAATGGATGGATGGATACAACTTTCTTGCACGTTCGGCAACGTTTAACGCGACCCGGGCTCAGGTCTCCCACGAGGGAACGTCAAGGCCCTGCCTCAACGCCGCCTCACGGGCTTGCTGGGCTGCCCACGTCTGGTTTCCGAGGTCTGAGCTGCGCAGAGCGGCGGCCCACCTCGACGACCAAGAAAGCTTCGCTTTAAAAGGTGTGTGTGTGTGGGGGGGGGGGGGGGGGGGCTACCTCTGCACTGCTAGGTGGCGCTGCGATCGATCCGGAGAAGGGGCTGTCCAGAGAGAAGGCACCGGCAAATGGGGGGTGAGAACAGAGCGGGCTGGACTAAGCCTGTCCGACACGCTCGCCCCGGTCCGCGCGCGAGAAGCCGCGTTCCACTTGCCTACATATTCGTCGGCCTGTCGACGAGATTCGATGCGCCACGTAACAGGCGTGTGCCCGCGGTTCGACGAGCTTTGCGACCGGTTCGCGCTGACACGTCGCGTGCCGCTCTCGTCTTCAATGGCGGCGACCAAAGCGGCTTACTAATCCTGCAGCCCAGGTGCCTCATCGGGGCTCGCTGTGCCCAAGACGAGGTGTCCTTCAGTGACTCCAAGGTGTCCTGGTGCACGTGTTAAAGGGCACACTGAAGGTCAAAGTTAAATCATTTCAGGCTGAAAAATAAGAAGTATTCCTTGAAAACGCTATTTTTGTTAATTTCTCGGTAATAAGTTATATACTGGAGAAAAAAATGAAGCCCACACTTTCTTTTATTTAAATTTCGCGCCTAAATGCCACTGCCGCTATCTCTGCTTCACGTCACGGCACGACCTTTTAAAAAAAAAAATTTTTTTTTTATGCGGGCGATAAAACTTGTCGAAACTTGGCAAGTTTAGCCAGTAGTCTTTAGAATACAGCGTAGCCCATCTTTACAAGTAAAGAATTACCTATAACCGAGTCGACGTCGTCAGAATCAGCAGCTGCGTCAACTTTAAGGCGGCGTCGCCACATGCCTCTAGTCTTTTTGACTTATCGCGCCTCCTCTCGGGGTGAGACCTTTTTTTTATTTTCTTTGTGCCAAGGCTGATTTACTAAATATAGCTCAACTATTTTTTCTTTGCTATCGTTAAAGTAAATGGTAGTGATTAATGATCTAACTTTACCATCAGTAGATTTGCGGCCACAATGCCAATGTGAGCTCTTGTCAGTTCGTTTGAAAACATCACTTTCTAGCAGTTTTCGTTCCTTTCTTTGTTTTTGCTTTTTTTTTCTTTTTCTGGGTTTTCTCGAGCGAGGCGGAGCCAGCGTCAAAACGTCGCGATGTTCTGCTCCCACGTGATCACCATCTCCACCATGACGTTAGACGCACGTACATTCCGAGAAACGAAATAACCCACCGTGGTTGCTCAGTGGCTACGGTGTTGGGCTGCTGCGCACGAGGTCGCGGGATCGAATCCCGGCCTCGGCGGCCGCATTTCGATGGGGGCGAAATGCGAAAACACCCGTGTGCTTAGATTTAGGTGCACGTTAAAGAACCCCAGGTGGTCGAAATTTCCGGAGTCCTCCACTACGGCGTGCCTCATAATCAGAAAGTGGTTTTGGCACGTTAAACCATATATTTAAAAAAATAAAGAAACGATATAGAAGCCGGGTTCGTACGAAAGCTATCGTCGTAAACCATTTATCAAATCAGGCGTTTTGTGTATGTACCCCTATGATTGCTAGTTATGTGTATTCTAAAGTAAAGCTTCTGTTTTCTCTATCTTAACTGCCATGTAAAAGGGGGCTCGAACGCCTGCCCAACGAATTTATTTCGGTTCGAGCCTCCAATTTTTTTTTCTTGAATGGATAAATAAATGTTCGCGTTCTAAATTGTTTACGGCGGTCTGAGGCGTGCCAATATCTTTGTTCTTCGTTTTTATTTCGGGGGGGGGGGGGGGGGGGGGGGGGCGATTCAAGTCCAGGAGGACTTCATTTCGAAAATGAAAAGCCGAAAATGTCATAACTATGGCTTCTGCGCTAACCTGCTTACACGCAAGCACAGCAGGGCATTATAAGTGTAATAATAACATTTGGGGTTTTACGTGCCAAAACCACTTTCTGATTATGAGGCACGGCGTAGTGGAGGACTCCGGAAATTTTGACCACCTGGGGTTCTTTAACGTGCACCTAAATCTAAGCACACGGGTGTTTTCGCATTTCGCCCCCATCGAAATGCGGCCGCCGTGGCCGGGATTCGATCCCGCGACCTCGTGCTCAGCAGCCCAACACCATAGCCACTGAGCAACCACGGCGGGTGGCATTATAAGTGTGTTTGCACAACCAAGTACAATGTTTGCCCGCTGTCTTAAAATGGCCGAGAGTTTCGCCGCGAGTTCGTGTTTTCAGAAAAAACAGGGACCACGTTGTATAGCTGGCGTGCGCGCCAAATTCAAAGGCATGTGGGTTAATTACGGCCTCCTCAGTAAAATTACCCCCCGCAACACTCGAAAGCATTACACAAGCATTGTGAGCTGGTTTCCCCGGCGTCTCGGAAAAGTGAAATGCGCAAGAAATGGGTGTGGTCACAGACCAGATAACATTCACGGGTACGCCGTAACAAGTGGTCTCCCACGAAACATATCGAAGCATCCCGAGATATTCTATAACCACGTTTTCAGATAAAGTATTTTATTACCCTCTCAATCTCGTTTCACATAAGTTCCAGTAACTAAGCGGAACATCGATGAATGTCTTTAGGCAACGCACAAAAAAAAAAAATACTTCCTGGCTGAGTTTCGGCTTTGAGCACGGAGTGTTTGGCTCAACGTCTTGGGCCGACATTGAACGACAGGCAGTAAGCGTCAACCGTTTGATTAAAGCAGTCACAGAGGGCGAGGCAAGAGAAATTTGGCCTGCGACATCTGTTCCACGTCCGACGAGAACTGTCCGCACAAGTTGCACACCAGAGGCCGCCATGGGTGGCTCGGGGTGAAGCTCGCTTCCAATGTTCTGCTATCTCGCTTATCATCGCTGGGACGCAAACTTTATGTCCGTCCGCTACAAAGAGAAAAGCACCGAGCCATCACCACTATCATCCAGGAGTAGATAAAAGTGTGCCAGCCTCTACGGAGCCCTGGGGGTTTAACGGAAAGTAATAAAAAAGAGCAAAAAATACAAAAAAAAAGACAACTGTGGTAATAACGAGAGTCAGCGGTTGCCCGAAGGCATTGTACGGCGTTTCCCGGGATGCCTGGAATTGGATGCACATTGAAGCGGGCGGAAGCGTGTATCAAGAGCGTCTGCCCTGGAACGGCACACAGCGTGTCCCGGAGACTCGCCGGGCAAGTTCGCCCGGGATGAACGACGCGAAGATAGCGGGACAGCCGATGTCTACAACGCCCTTCCCGCCGCGTGCGCAAAGGACAGGAGAGAGGGAGACGGCGTCGCACCCTTTCCACGCTCCCACCGAATGCGCCGTAGCCGTCAAACCATGGTCAAACACGCGAAAGCGGCGGCGAGGTCCTTCGACTGCCTCCTCTCCCTCGGCGACGCGCAGTGTCCCGCGAAGGAGGCGGAGGAGGACGCCCGGCGTGTTTACCCATAAAACCGAAGTGCGAGGTCTGCCGCTGCAGGACGCGAAGACGAGCGATCGCGCCCCCGCCATTCAGGCAGCGTCGAGCCAAGTCGAGCGCGCGAAACGACCGCAGCGAAAGGGAGGGAGGCCAACGAACCCGCCGTACAGACGGACGGACAAGCAAAGCGCTCGCAAAACATCGCGTGTGTGTGCTCTTCTTTCGTTTCCTCTGCACCACGAGAGTTGTGAGGGAGAGAGGCGTGAAATGTTTCAGTGGAGGCTGCAACTGCAGGAACAGTCTTTCTCTCGCGTGAAATTCACGCGTCACGCGCGATGCAGCTTAGGTGCATAAAAATTGTCGAGAAGAAAAAAAATCCATTCCTTATGCTAAGTTGATCCTTTACGCATGTGATAACGCAAAAAGAGAGAGAGAGAGAGCCACGGCGTCTGATGATGATATCGGCGTTATTGTGAACTGAAACAAAATTTTGAACCTGATTCCAGACGTTTCACTTCCAGGCCATACAACGACCAGCGGCAAGCGTGCGTGCTGTGATCTTGAAAACGTGACATCGCGTCTGATACCGGCTCTCGTTGACGATTAATCACCCGTCACGCTCTAATTTGACTAACTGTACATTTTACGTCACTGTTCCTACGGTTAGCCTAGTGACAACCATTCGAAAACGAAACAAACGACAAACGAAAACAGCGGCTGTCGCATCGACGCCGCCTATGAATGAAAGAGAATTCAGTCAAACCGCGCACCGTTACTTTGTTACCTCTCTGCTCTGATGAGAGTGACCCAAGAATCCCAGGTACACCGCGGACATTAGAGCAGGTCAGACAGTTGGGCGTACTATATATTGGCGAAAGTTTTTTTTTTTTTTTTTGTGCTGCTCGATTTCAATTCATTTATTTACTCCGAGGGCCGCAGCATCACAGATGAGGCTAGGGGATTGCAAAAAATACACAAATATAATGTAAGGAGCTAACGAGCGAAACATATAAAACATAAAATAATAAGGAACAGCAGCATCGAACGTGTTTTACATCGCTTGTGGAGGCGACGAATGCTGAAGAAGTGGTTCCACGCTGCATATGCTTGATTTTGGAACGAAGGAATCGAAGTTCATGTTGATGCGGCTCGTGGGGACATCAACACTGAACTGGTGGTCATTGTGGAATGAAATGTATGACGCAGGCAAGAAAAGACAACGCAAGTCCGGGTTAGAGTGTTAAAATTTTACGCAAATGACAGACGTGAGACTTTTCCAGCGCACTTAAAGGTTAGGCGGGATATGATTTATTTTAATTTGTTAACTCTAGCAGTACGAAAGCAACCACATTGTCGATATTGACACGTGTACTTATCTTTATCGGCCGACCACGTTTCGCCGCTTAACAAATGTAATCGCACAGCGCGGGACGCGCCCGTATGTATCCGGAGTTTCTGGAAAGTTATCGATGCTTCTACCCGGCTGTCTGTTGTCGCCGAACCTTGTGTTATCTGATTTCATCGCGTGACGCGAATGGTGTAGAACTTCGTGGAAGGCACGCGGGTCCCAACGATTAGTCTGGAACGTTCGACGACTGATCTATAAAAGCCGACGCGCTTGACCCGCGCAGATCAGATTTTCGACGATCGCCGACCGTGTTCGCCGCTATCGTTGTGCTATAAGTGTAGCCTGTTTTTGTGGGCACAGGTTCGCCCAATAAAAAGTTAGTTTTGTCTTTCGCAGTATTTGCTACCGTGTTCTTTAACGTCACCACCACGTGACAACATAAAGCAAGCGGTTCGACTTTGAATGGCGACTAACTGGTTTGCGGAGTTTGACATGCCGAAGCGACATATGGACTATGGGAAACACTAGGGTGGAACGTTCCTGGTTAACTTGATCAACCCATTGTTAAACGTGCACACAAAGCACGGTA
The DNA here is from genome assembly GCF_050947875.1 of Dermacentor variabilis. Taxonomy (NCBI): domain Eukaryota; kingdom Metazoa; phylum Arthropoda; class Arachnida; order Ixodida; family Ixodidae; genus Dermacentor; species Dermacentor variabilis. The sequence continues at coordinate 68,610,353 of NC_134576.1, read as the reverse complement.
CGCGAAAGCTAGCGCCCCACAGCCCGCATCGCAATACAGCCGCTGCGATCTTGTACTCAGCCGCACAAGGCCGCATTGTCCGAGGACCAAAGTCTACTATTATCGGCAGACTATTTATTGGTCACTACTGCGACTACCCGTGGAACTAGCGGATATACAGAACAATTAAGTGGGATTGGGGGGGGGGGGGGGTAGGGCTTCTATCCCCCTCACCGAAGTTACGGCGGCATTTACTTCGCACATGGGTGGTTATTTGCATTTGACACTGAGCGTGCATTGCAGCGGCTTAAGTTTGCATTAGATCGAGATTTAGGTCGAGCCGACCCAGCTTAACCCGGCCCCGTTTACGGGCCGATTGCCGAGCGGGGTCGGTCGAGTTTACCTATTCTTTGCAGGTGGGTTGATCGACCTCGCCTCGGAGCTCGCTCCGTCGCACGGCCCCGGACCTGCGCTAGCGTGAAACCGTAGACGACGGGGTTTCAAACCCCGACAAGCCAACTAGACAGGAACCGGTCGCGCGAACGCAGCTACTAGCTAGTTGAAAGCAAAACTGCCTAGCCGAAGGCTGACGCCTGAAAATCGGTTAGCACGGAGGTTGCGGTAAAAAAATGCGGGCAGAACAGGTGAAAGTAGTGAGAGAAGGCGGGGGCAATGGAGAAGACGGATATCTGCAGTGCACTGTGCCGTAATTTTGGGCGAGCAGGTGGAAGTTCACGGTCAACGCGCCTTGTTGCAAAGAAAGGGGAAGGGAAGAGAGAAAGTAAGGCGAAAGTTACACTCACGCGAACGGCTGCGCGTGTTTAGCTCATTAGCGCCACCCACCCACCCACACATCACTCGCACTCGGTGCTTCCGGGCTGCATTTTTAAGCACTTTTCAATCGCGAAACGAAACATACCGCGCTGACGTAGAGCAACGGTGAAGCAAAATGGCGCTGTCTGGCGCGATGCCCGAAACTGCAAGGTGAGGTGGAGAACGCCCACCGCCGGGGCGCGGCCCCCTTTTTCGGAGCTCTCACCGCCCCGCGCGAGGAGCGTCCGCCGGGCGATGGCCGAGATGGGGGTGGATGACGAACCCCCGATTACTCTCTCTCTCTCTCTTCCGAGGCATCGCAGAAGGCAACGAGCCGCACCCGTCCGACGCAGAGCCGGCGTACGACGAGAGATAAACGGGAGTGGGGGGCGCATATTCGGGAGCGCCGGCGTACGTCGCCATGCGTGCACCGCGTCCTCCAGCGACTCCAACACCGCCACCGCCCGGTTGTTCTCGGATGACCCTTTTCGGAGGTTTTTGTTTTCTTTTTTGCTGCAGAAACGTGGGGAGGAGACCACAAAGAAGCACAAAAAAAAAACTAAGTGCCCAATAATGGTTCAGAAGGTTTGATGCGGGAAATTTCTTGCCTGTTAAAAAAAATAATAACGATAGGATAGGAACGACATTCGGCAAAGTAAGGAAAAGAGCTTGGTGGCGCAAGTCACCACCCGGTTTCAAAGGGGGCCCGCCCACGGTATCCATCCATCCACACGCCTTCTCCGCTTTTACCCCTCCCAAGCGCGACGGCTGTGTGTGTGACGGACAGATCTCGCGTATTTTGACCAGGATGAATGGCCCGCCCGGACGAGTTGCGCCCATGTCCGCCCGCGAGTCGCACTCCCTCGATCGCTCGCCGCCCGATTCATGCATCAAAGCCAAGCGAAGCTGTACGAAGGGGGGGGGGGGGGGGGGCGTTCTCATATAAATCGTAGGGGTCTCGTTTGCCGCTCTAGCCTCCAACCTACCCGAGACTTTATAAAGGGGTCACGATTATGTCTACCAGACAAAAGTCTACCACTGTCAGCAGACTACCTATTCGTCACTGCTTGTGGCTGCCTGTGGTACTAGCGTAGTCGCAGTTTACTAAACCAGTATGGATACGCAAACGCACGCAGACACAGAAAAAAAAATAAAAATAGGGCTCTCGGCGCACATTTTAAACGGACATTAAAGAGAAAAGGTCATCTGAGCTGCACTTTTCAATTAGCCTCCTGAAACACACAAGAAAAAAGGTAGAAATAATCCGCTGTTACCGTGATCAGACTTAATTAGCCTGAAAACAAGCAAACACGAACAACGCCTGCGATGCTACCTTGAAATTTGTGCTCAAGCTCGCGCTGACGTCACCAAGTTTGACGACGCCTGCTCGGTCCTAGCCATATCATTTTACCGCGAATAATGACTACACTGTATTTTTAATGAGTCAATGGCTGATCTTAGCAAGTATCAGGAACCTTTATCAAACTACACCGGCCCAAATACGAGGAAAATAGTTCGCAATCCGTTGCGTCCCCTCGACGTACCGGCGCGGTGGTTCGGCGCCAAATTCGAATGATTAACGTTTCGCATTAGTAGGATGTTGATGAGGGCTAGTTGGTTCATATTTAGAACTGAGGTTAAACAGCGCGAATAAAACATGGACACGAGGAACCAAATACTACGGACAAGCGATGTCTGTGGTCTTTGTTTGCTCATGTCCTTGTTTTATTCGGGCTCTTCAACCTCAGTTCTAAACCTTTCGCATTCGTTTCCTATTATAATAATCGTCCTCGTAGAGCAAACTTAACGAAAATTGAGCTATACAAGAACGTTCGATCAAGTTTGAACTAATCCCAAGTCTTTTATCTTTAGCGTGCCTTCAAACGTTTCACTGCGTTCGAGCTTTAGTACTGCTGCACTATCCCTCACGTCGGGAGCGCATGTTTGCGTACGCTTCGCCGGTTCCACCGACGAAGCTGTCCGGCTGGGCTTTCCGACGGCGCCCGGTCATAACTCTTCGGAAGCTGCGTCGGTGGAGGACGTTCAATTCCGACTCCGCCACAGAACAAAACCCACGCCTCAACCGCAATCGGAACGAGGCTGGGCGCCAGTTCCCATCGCGCAGCAAGTCCGCACCGCAGCAGTCTAGCAAAAAACACGCACCCACCGCCTAGCCAGGAAAAATAAGCGTGCTCAAGCAGTAGAGTGCGTCAATAAAAAAAAAGGCCGTTTGGCGCATACAGGCTGCGGGCCAGTTAAACCACTGGCCGGGACGAGGAAGCTTCTTCTCCTTCGCCGCCGGGGACTCGCGACGTTATTAAGCGGCCGCGGGGTGCTGCATATAATGACAGCGAGGAGACGGGCAAGACGGCAATCAACGCCCAGCCGTTTCTGTCGGCCAACAACAACGACGAGCGCGACGAGGAAGACGGCCGTCAAACGAGGGCGAAATAAAAACAAACAAACAAAAACCCGCGCGTATAACTAAAGGGAGAGGAACAGCGGCGGTGGTCGTGCGGCAAAACGAGACGCGCGGTAACCCACTTTCGCCGCCCCCCTCCCCTCGATTTGCCGAGCCAGCCCTACACAGTTGACGATCCTGTTTAGAACTAAGAAGACTGTATATATAACCACGGGGAAAGTGCGTAAACCGCGCGGGCACGAGTTAAGCGAGATGAGAGAGAGAGAGAGAGAGAGAGAGAGAGAGAGAGAGAGAGAGAGAGAGAGAGAGAGAGAAACAAACTGGAACAGGCGTGCCGCCGACGGACGCGGGGCGCTCAATTTCAGGCCCGAAAACAAGAGCGCCCTCGGCGTAATCGCGAGGCGTGAAAGAGGAAGGCACCTCAATAAACATTCTCTTTTTTTTTTTTTTTTTTTTTTTTTACGAGTGCGGCCGCGAAAGGACCCGTGCGCTTGATCCTCCCTATCAGCCTTCTTATTTTATGTTTTTCCCCCCATATAACTGTTTGCGCAGCAGCCGGCCGCGTGGTGGGATAACAGCATACGCCACGCGAGGATTCGCCAGAGCGGTTGTGTTGCGCAATCGGAGTCCTTTCCGCTACAGTAGAGAGCGCACGTCTGTTGTCTCGTGGCTTGTGAGACTGCGATGCACACAATCAAGTTTTGTCTTGTCCCCCCTATACGTTTTACCGTTAACGCGATATCAGAGACGCAGGCGTCAACAGCATAAAACAGCCAGGCGGCTGTGTCGTCGCCTTACGGCGTTCGGTTCAGTCAGGGCGCATACGGCTATTACTTCAATGACAGCGGGGACATGTGCTGTTTTAGCTACAGACGTCAAAGTCAAAGTATTTTACTTAGGCATCAGAAAACAGTTGCCTAGGAGGCAGACATAAAGGCAATAAATGCCTGACAGAGTGCGAACTCCCTTCTCCCCACTCCCCTTGTGTCGCTAGCAACATAATTACGAAATATTTATTTATTTATTTATTTATTTATTTATTTATTTATTTGTACATACCGCTATACCAGGAGTGGGTTAACACAGGGAAATTATACACCGAGAAATACAGTACAATGATCAGGGTTGTGTGCTAGGACCATTCACTTTGGATGGCAGATACAAAACTTCTGCGTTGGAAGGGGGGATACGCCCATGTGCTAATTGTGGCCATGTCGTCCCTGCAAACTTCTTAATCTCATCCGCCCACCTAACTTTCTTCCACCCCCTGCTACGCTTCCCTTCCCTTGGAATCCAGTCCGTAACCCTTAATGACCATCGGTTATCTTCCCTCGTCATTACATGCCCTGCCCATGCCCATTTCTTTTTCTCGATTTCAAATAAGATGTCATTACCTCGCGGTTGTTCCCTCACGCGTCAATCCTATGCATCTGTCCCCAATACGACGTCGAGCGTGAAGCTCTCCAGACAGCACTGAACCAGCTGGACTCTAGACCTGTTTCGATAATGAAAATCCTTGCTGCTGCCGCTGCTGCTTGGACCATGGCCGTACGCGTTGATGGCACAGAAAGCCACGAAAGCGCTGCTGAGATAGCGCAAGTGGACCAGGTCTCAGCAACCGTACGTAGACTCGGTGCGAACCTTCAACTGTGCGCGAAACTGTGCTCGCTCTCTTCATCCCGATACCCCTTCCTCCAGTGCAGGGTAGCAAACCGGACGTGCGTCTGGTTAACCTCCCTGCCTTTTCTGTCCCCCCCTCTCTCTCTCTCTCTCTCTCTCTCTCTCTCTCTCTCTCTCTCTCTCTCTCTCTCTCTCTCTCTCGGGATGGGCATGAGCGAACAGACCCAAACAAAGAATTCCAGTCTCGTATGGAACGAGGGAAAAAGCTGAATTTAAATATGTTAGTGGCGTGCAAAATGTGGGACATCAAGCTTAAGTTGTGACGTCGTCTCGTCGACGACTCTGGCGCGAGGTTAGTATAGTTCTTTTTTTTTTTTAAGTCTAACGGAAGAAATGACGATGCTGTGCAAGAAATCTAACGATGCTATGCGACGACGCGAATAGAGCGAAGTTAAAGTGAAGGAACGAAGTGCTGAAGAGGGTGAGAAGTCAGGATCATAACGGTGACATATAAACCTTACAGCGTCTCTTTGTTTCCTGAATTGCTTCTAGCCTGTTAATCTCCCACTGCTTATAAGGGTTCCAAACGACAGATGCGTAGTCAAGAACAAGACGGATTAGCGACTTATATAACAGTAGCTTAGTATATTTGGGAGAGTTGGATAGTGTGCGACATAGGCAGCCTGAGTGCTTTGTTACAAATGTAATCAACGTGATTAGACCACGACACATTATGCGTAAAAATGACACCGAGGTACTTATACTCAGTACCCTACACACAGCACGGTTATTGAAGGAGTAATGAAGAGGAGGAGGAGATTTTTGACAGAAGGACATAAGGACGGCTTTATGGAAGGTAATGTTCATTTGGCAGGTGTTGCACTAAGTGCAAAACCTAGCAAACCACCCGTGGAGGCGGTAATGATCATTACAACAGTTAATCACTTCTTATAAAACACAATCATCGGCATAAAGACGAATGTTAGATGTTAAGAGGCAAGCCATTTATGTAAATAATGAAAAGAAAAGCAGTGGCCCAAGAACGGAGCCTTGGGGCACTCCAGATGTCACATCAATAGCTCGGTCGAGCTGTAAGAGACAAACTGGGAACGAAGTGAGAGAAAGCTTGAAATCCATTGAACTAGTTGAGGATTATTTAGTACAGCGTTAAGTTTAGCAAGGAGTTTTGAATGTAACACTGTGTCAAATGCTTTAGAGAAGTCCATAAAGATAGCGTCAACGTGGTTGCCAAGATCAAGGTTATGGAAAATGTCATGCGCAAACTCAACTGCGTTGTCGTACTAAAAGCCAGCCCAAACCGATGCTGTATGTCAGGTGACAGATCGTGCGATTCAAGGAAAAGCTCTATGCATTTGTGTGGTATTAGGCTATACTGTACGGGGAGCGCTCAAGTACCGCCATCTTGGACTGTTAACGCTGTCGTTTTCTATCACACTGACAACCGAGCGGACGTTAACGCAGTCGATCAGTGCGCATGAAACTGGCTGCGTACGAATGCGCTCGGTGCTTCACGACCACATTTATTTGACCTCACTGCACACTATAGTGAGAAATTGTTAGTGCAACAGCCAAATATGACTACACCCGTATATATATATATATATATATATATATATATATATATATATATATATATATATATATATATATATATATATATATAGTCTATCTTGTTTTTTTTACTTTTCCTTCAATAGAACAACACGAAACAAATAAAAACAGGTTTCTTAGGCCATTGCAGTTCAATAAATCACCACGAGATGTCGGTCGGTACCAGTCACATGTATTAACAGCGCTGCACTAGACAGCTACAGCTTGTCTCGTATGCGTATATTATTATTCACAGATCACCCGAGCCAACGGAGACGTAGACACGAACAGACACGTCGGCGGTGCCACTTCCGTGTCTCAACCGGATGGGACATAGAGCTATTACTGCAGTAACTAATTATAGTACACTTATCTGCCAGCTTAAAGCGACCGGGAGCGATGTAACCGTTAACGCGCATTTCCCCCCTATTTTTTTTTCCTTCGGCAAGAGTACCAACGCAACAAAAAGACGTTTCCAAGGCGTTTCTTTTCTTTTTTTTTTGGGGGGGGGGGTAGCTTCACACGATGTCGCGACCAGCGTTGCCCCTGTCATCCGTTATCCTGTAAGCCTGCATTCCATTCCATAACACGTTGTAAGAATAAGCCAGACCTAATATCTAGGGAAGTTTGGTTTGTGGTAAGGCCTCTTAAGTCACTTGCAGGACACTACGGGCAAATATGAGATATCCGACACATATGAATGACGTGGAATATTTGAAACGTGTCAATTACAGAATATTTTCGTATAATTGCCGCCTATACAATCTCCAGAGGGATGGAGCTCTCGTCGTTGGGTTGGACGGTAAAGGACCCGTTTGCAACCTTCAGCGAAGTGATTTGAAGTCCATACCTTCGCCACATTCATTCATTCACAAAACTTTATTAGTGTCCTGAAGCCCAGTCATTTCAGACCGAGGCGGGCCGCGTCCACGTCGGCACCGCCACGCCGAGCCTTGTGGCGTCATCGTGGACCCTCTGGACAGCCCGTAGTTGATCTTGATATGAAGAGCTTGATATCATTTTGTGCCAGTAAAGCCATTTTTCTTCGGGGTCGGCGAGAGTCGCGGGACAGCCCGCCAGCATGTGTCTGATGTGTGCCATCGCACACGTTACATTCTTTACTAATTTCTCTTTCGGGGGAATTTTATTTATGAAATACGGAGTGGGGTGCGTCCCGTTTTGCAGTAAACGTAGCGTGACTGCCTGAGGCCTGTTCAATTTTACGTGTACTCGATCGTCGTCGGGAGGTAGCGATCATCGGTGCTGCACCAATCTCGCGTCAAGGTACGGGGTCTGGGTACGGGACTGAGCTATAGTTTCGAACTCGCGTCATATTGTAGGGAAGCTATACTAGAGCGCCACCGGCAGCGACGAGCGCTACACACCACTGCACGCTCCTGTAGGCCGCTCCCGTGCAACGTCTACGTACGCACCGCCAGTTGGCAAAAGAAGAAAAAAACAAGAAAAAGTCGGCCGCGGAGCAGACGACGATTCCGGATACGGCTGCGCCGCGCGTAGCAATATGTCGTCCAAGCACGCTGATCACCGGCCCGCGGAAAGAGTTTCCATACAACGCCGCCACGAAAATGGGCAATCTGGAGGAGAGCACTCTCTCTGTCTCTCTCTCTCTCTCTCTCACCGGCAACTTATTCCGCAACGCAAGAGCGCCCCGGGGCCGTGCATCGATCGGCAAGTTGCGAAGCCCCCCCCCCCCCCCCCCAAATTTCGTCATATGCGAAGCGTAACGAACTAAACAAAAAATTGAAAATTATAGTCATACAGCGCGATCCAAGGCGCCCCGCGGCCAGTCACGGAGGTAAGGCCCGCGCCGACAGAGGAGGGCTTCGTTTGGGGAAAGCGCTTTTCTTTTCTTTTCTCTTTTTTTTTTTTTTTGAGTTTGCAAGCTTCACCGAGAACGTTTCGAAACGGCGACTCGACGCGGTTCTGCGCAATCAAGGGGGAGCATTCGCAGCCTGCAGAATACGCGGAACGTTGGATCCTCGTGTAAGGTCGCTCTGCACATCACGATACGCATTGTCTTCAATACGTCTTTTCTTTCTTTTTTTTTTTTTCAAAATTAGGCCCGAAGGCGCGGTTACGCGAAATATTCGTATACTAGATATACGGAAAGCTGGATACACGTGCAGCGACTACATAAAAGTGTTCTAACATTCTCTTGGGCTCAGCTAGCTCGCGAAAAAAATTGCGGAGATTTAATCTATCTACAGACTGTTGGGTCGTGACAAACGACGAAAGAAAACATTTAACTTTTGGGGTATTTAAGCGCTAAAAAGCAACGCATAAGAAAGGGGGCGGGGGGGGGGGGCGTATTCTCGGAGGGCCGCGCTTTCGGCGCTATCCCTTTCAGTGCGCGCTTTATTAAAGCTGGTTGAGCACTAATTACGTCACGCAAGAAAGTTACACCATTGCCAAAAGGGATCGTCCGAGGATACGTTCCACGATTATGATGCAGGGCGCATAGCAGCGGACTCCGGATTAATTTTTTTGACCAGTTGGGGTTCTTTAACCCGCGACAAATGCACGGTGCACGAGCACCCCCCCCCCCTTTTTTTTTTTTGCCTCCCATCGAAATCCCTCCAGCATCCCATCCCCGCGGCTTGGAGTCGAACTCGCGACCTCGTGCTCAGCAATGCGACGCCACAGGCTCAGCGCTAAGCCACCACGGCGGAGGGTGACAGACGACGAAAAAAGCAGCTGTGAGGTTCGTTACGAACACCTCGGGTTCGAGTTGACACACAAACATGTAGGAGCGACGTAGTACCACTGCCTCTCATATGCACCACCCCAGCGACCAGTACAGCACTTGACGGGAGGCCGAAAGCTAAGAAAATGGTCTCGCTCTGTCTCGAAAGGGTCACGAGGAGATGCTTACACATTTACCAAGACGTAAACGCTGGGGCTGCCATCTACACCTAGAGCGAATTAAGAAGAAAGAAGAAAACTAGGCTTTTCTCGCGTTGGTAACGTACCAGACGTTAATGCGAAGCGACTTTAAAAGCGACGATGCTCCCCGGGCTGTCGTGTTTCGGCTCGAGGAGTATGTGGCCCAAGGTTTCACGAAGAAGACGCCGACGCGCCGTTACGGCAACACATTTCTCGTGCCACTGCACAAGAGAGACGCAACAGGCACTTCTGCAAGAAGAGTTGCGAGAATGCCTTTCTCTCTTTTTTTTTTTTTTATTGTACTCTTCACAGGCGGCGCACCGAGAGAAAGAAATGCACTTTATTGCAGCAAAGCAAGAAGACGCCTCCCGCTTCGCACTTTGCGGGCTCGTCGGAGAAACAAGGAGCGAAGCCCTTCGAGCACGCACGGACTCTGCGAACGTGGGAAAAGCGATCGAAGACTCGGATGCGGATAAAAAAAAAAAAGACAGAATCCGAAGTTACGTACGCCTCGGAGCGAGGAAGACGGCAAGAAAAGAAATGGAAGTTTCACAAGAACGCCCACCAACCAACTCGCTCCCGAGACCTTCGGCGTCGCGGCCGTGGAACAGACCGCGCATTCGCGAGCACCAAGAAGGGTAAAAAAAAAATTGAGGGAGGGAGTTGAGATGAAGAAAGCCGAAAGAAAAGCGGAAAAAAGAAGAGACAAGAAAGAGGCGCTCCAATCCGTCGTCTGCACAACCGAATCAGGGATGCGTGGTAGGTAGTACAGGAATGAGAAAAAAAAAAAAGAAAGAGCCGCAACACAATCGCGAAAAAATAAAAAAATAAATACACGCGGCGCGCAGGCCAGGCACGTATCTGGGCTCGCCAGCAGGTTGCCTTGCGTTTCTCCTTGGAGCACGGAGGACGGGCTTTTCTGCGGGCGCCCGAAGCGGGATCAGAAGCGGAGAGAAAAGAACGGGGGCGGCGGAATACATTACAAACGCGGCGGCATCGCTCGGGCTGGTGCGCCGACTCGCGCTGTTCCGTCCCGGCGGCGGCAAAAGCAGGGAGCGAAACGGCGCGATTTATTTCTCCAGACCGGTGCCAACCGCGCCGAACCCACCTCCGTCACCCCGATGCGCCGCTTCTCTAGCAGCCCGACGACTCTCCCTCGAAGCTCGCTTCTCCAGACGAGGGTGAAAATGTGGGGCATACGAGCGGCGGCGTTAAAACAAACAAAGCACGAGAGGAGCAGCAACAACAACGACGCCAGTGGAAAAAAGAAAACGGGGGGAGAAGGGAGGCACAGCAGGTGAGCGCGGAAAAGGATGAAGAAGAAGAGGCAAGAAAAAAAAAAAGAAAGCTTGGCCACAGGCGGAGTGTGCGCGCGGCAAACTAGCTTGGACACGCGCGCGTACGCACGCACGCAGGTAGTAAGGCACAAACACACAACGCCCGACCACGCAGACCAGAAAGGCGGGCAACTCTTCGGACACGCACGAAGTGCGAAGCTTCGTCCGTTTTCTCCCTGCACGACGAAGCGGCGGAGCCCCAGAGGACCCCCCCCCCCCCTCCCCTCGTGCGGCAGGTACGAACGAGGAGGAGGAGGAGGAGGCAAACAACACTCGCCGCCGCCGACACCCGCGAGTCTTTTTTTTTTTTTTTCTGCACGCAGCACGACGAACTGCACCGAGAGGAGGAAGAAGAGTGGGCGAAAGAAAATGTAAAAAAAAAAAACACAAGAGAAAGAAAAGAAGTTTAGGATCGCGCGCCCTGAGCGCCTCGTCACCATTACAGGGCACGAAACTTTCGTTCCCTCGGCGTGACCGCAGCCCATCGGCGCATCTTCGTCCCCCCCCCCCCCCCCTCCTTTCTCCCACTTCGTCGTCCGCGCGCGGCCGTGGCGAGAGGAAGTGCGGACCGACGCGCCGCGACGCTCCCAACGGACACGCACGCGCGGGCTTTTCGCGCGCCAACGCGCAATCAACGCCGCGGCATTCCCTCTCTCCATCTCTGCCGCCCACCGAGCTGGGCAAGCAAATGCAACAGCACCTCTTCCTCTTTGAAACCACTCTCCCCTCTCTCTCTCTCTCTCTGAAGCAGTGGAGACAACAGTGGAATGCACCGTGCTGCCATCAGAATCACGAAAAAAAAAGAAAGGAGGTCGGAAGGAAGGCTATTGTGCACACGTGCACACGCCAGCTGCCCATCGGTCGGCCGGACACTGTTTCGAAAAAATAGAAGTCGCCGGCGCGACCCGCGGAGCCATTCTTGCTACGTTTACAGTGCCGACGATAGCGCCGTTGCCGTCGCTTCCAGCACACCGTCGTCATTCCGGGAAGCCATAAACCCGACATCGGCGTGCGACGACTTGGCGGGGGGCAGCACAGACGCGCTGACACATCATCGCCGTCCTCGTGGGCGGCCGGCATGTCGTGCAGAGTTCGGTTCGGAAACGACTGCGATTGTTCCAGCTTTCTTTCTTTTTTTTTTCTCTCTCTCTATTTTTTTCACGCGGCACCGCGGCCCCGAATGAGAGCCTCGGCGCATTACGTACGAAAGTCATCAGACACTCGCCCCGGCCGGCCTCGATCATGCGCGGCGCCGAGAGTGTCAGGCAGAGGAGGAGCGACCTAAAAGAGGCCATCACCTGAGCGTCGAGCTATGGAATCGGACGACGACGGCGACATCGACCCGACGTGGCAGCGTCGTCTCGGCAAATTCGCACGCGGTCGTTGTTGCTGTTTTCTTTTGTCCCGTTTCTGTGTCAAGTATTCGCAGGGCCATCGGTGAACGTTAACGGCCTCCCGACTGTAACCGCGCAGGAATGGCCGCGAGTAGGACAATAAACGTGGAATCCTCAAAGGATTCCATATGCTCGCACATGAGAATCACAGGTGGACACTTAGACGGAAACGATTGAGACTGATGCAGATGCACTAAGAGGGCGAAGGCAGTTTCATTTCTTTAATTTTTCGCCGAAGTGTGACGTAACAAAAAACTAAAAAAAAACGTTCCTTTTCTTTTTTTTTTTCGTACGTTGGTAGGCTGTCGCTCAATCAAAATTCTTTCAAGTTGCCTCATTCAACTTTTTTGTTTCTCTTAGAACACGTACAAATGGAGTCGGATCTTAACCTCTGAAAAAAAAAAAAAAAAAGATAGGCCTGACAAGACGGCGTCATGATGACGTCACGTCGAGTTGGTGCAAGAACCTAAAGGTGGTGGCGCTACACGTCTTTATTTTTAATCGTTGAAATGAAATTATGGGGTTTTACGTGCCAAAACCACGATCCTATTATGAGGCACGCCGCGCGTGGGGGACTTCGGAAACTTGGACCACCCGGGGTTCTTTAACGTGCAACCTAAGTCTAAGTACAAGGGTGTTTTCGCATTTGGTCCCCATCGCAGTGCGGCCGCCGTCGGCGGGATTATTTTTTAATCGCTTGCCATGCCTATTCTCAGGGTAAGAGCTTTGATACTTCAGAAGGGTCGCGTACTAATACGGTTCAAATAATGTTCCTCTCTAAGCGTACATTACATTGCATTTTTGCTTTCGCGGCTCTGAGAAGTCGTTACTAAAAAAAAAAAAAGAAAAGAAACAGCGCGATTTCGACACGTATTCTAGAAGGCGTGCGTCTGAAAACCGGTGCCGATTATGGGATTCCCGCTAATTGCACGTGGCTTCATTGCCGCTCGGCTTCGGCTTCACATTTGGGACACGTACCCTGAAATAAGTATCTATATATAGGCAGCTAGCTCTAGTGAAACGCTGTGAAGCCACGAAGGGCGCAAATTCAATTCAATTCAAAAATCAGTTTATTCAAACGACTAACAAGAAATACATGTGAATCATGTATTCAATCGAACTGCAATTTGCCGCGCAAGTAATGCCCGCCTCTTCAAGTAATACAGCTCACGTGACAGAACTGCGCTGTCTACCACAGCAGAATTTTAATGAGCGTTACCATTAAAAGAAAGACGAAAAAAGGAATAACACAGAAACAGCAGCTTGTTATCGGAGCAAATGTGCCGCGAAGTTCTACAAGCCAGGACATACAAGAAAGCGCAGAAAAGAAAAAAAAGTCTAACAAATAATGACAAAGGGTCTTCCCTTTATTTCCTTTCTTTTTTTGCGTTAACTTTTTTGTGCGAAGAAATTAATCGAGGAGTTGTCGCTTGCTGGCGACAGGAGTGAGCACATGGAATTTATATATATATATATATATATATATATATATATATATATATATATATATATATATATATATATATATATAATGAAAAGCGTCTTCGTAATTGTTCCTCAGTGGTAAAATTTCATGATGAGAACGGAGTAGGTTGGATGCAGTTAACAATGAAAAAAAAATTTTTTTTTCGCAGACACTTTGCAGTTTGCTAACCTCATTTCTTTTTGTGTGTGCTACTATTTGCTTTTGTGTTGCTTGCGTGCATGCTTGGTCTTCGGCTGAAGACTGCAGTACGTTGAAAATAAATAAAATACGTGGTGTCAAACCCACTGCACAATTTGGTAGATTTATCCAGGGAACGATTATCGGGTATTAAAACAAAACAATAAATAAAGAAAGGCTACTTCTCGCAATGGGTGATACTTAAGAAAGCAGGAGCAAATGTACCTTCACAAAGGGTGGAAGTCCGCCTCGAAACGTTTCGGCTGAAACAAAACGGCGCGGATGTCTGAGGCACGCGCAAGTTTCCTTCGGACGCAGGAACGAGACAATTAACACGCTCACCGTTCCGAAGTCAACGTTTCCCTTATTGCCAACGGGTTTATGCGAGCAGCCGGTGCGCAAGACCCGCTATTACAGGAGACGGCGGCGGACCGTAAAAAAAAAAAAGAAAAAAAAAAGCGGGCGCCCAGATGTGCGCGACAGATAACGCGACAGGTTTATACTCGCCCGGAAGCAGTCGCAAGAAACTGGCACTGCAAACTGTTTGGATCGGACTGCTGGTACGATCTGTTGGGAACTCGGCGCTGACGCCCGTGGTTGTACCTGGGTCGCAAGCCCCAAGGGTAGCGTTGGCCTGGCGGCCTGGGGTACAACTGGAAGCATCCGAAGGTCCCGGCAAAGCATGAGTCGACTGGTAACAACGAAACAACTTGTTTATTTTAACATCGCAAAGAGTTGGCGGTCAGGTTGACCGAAGTAGAGAGACGGGAGAGCACTTCACTCAACAGAAGAAATCGGAGCCCTCCTTTTGGCGTCCGGGGGCAGCTGTTTTTATACTCTCGCAGTTGAGGGCAAGAAGGAACCCCTCAAAAGACGAGCACGTGAATGTACAATGGGCTAATGGTGACGCACACTGTCGTAGCGATGCCGTAGCACCATGTCGAGCACGATCTCGTAGCACCCTGTCGTGGCGCTGCCGGTCGGACACAATGACTGTAATGAGAGGATGGTCCCTGCTTTGGCATCGCCTGTTTCGGGCACAATGACTGGAATGAGATCCCTGCTTTGGCATCGCCTGTTTCGGGCACAATGACTGGAATGCGAGGATGATCCCTAGGCGGTCGCATCGCCGCAGTCGCGCCTGGAAACACCTGGCGATGAGTGTTGCGGCGACGACGATCGGGCCAAAATGTCTGCCGCCCCGCCGCAGTCGCGCCGGCAAAACCACGTGTCGCAGGCGAAACGCAACAAAACGTGTGACGCCCGGTGTTCCTAAAGAAGTTGCGGCGACACACCTGTTTTCACAATTCGTCCGGCCGAAGCGCCACAAGCCCTATACACATGCCGCGCGGTTCGCGGCCAAATACCTTTCACTTATTTTACCGCGCTATAAAGGCTAACGGTCGGGCAGCTACTGATACGAGTCTCTCTCTCTCTCTCTCTCTCTCTCTCTCTCTCTCTCTCTCTCTCTTTCATGTATATATTCAGTGAGCGACGCTGTCGCAAGCTGCGAAGTCGTTTTACAAGTGCACATAAACAGCTCGGAGCCGACTCGTCGATGTCGCCCGCCCGCCCGGTCGGACGGCACGAATTAGAAATTAACTCCGGGCTTATTGATTCTCGTCTTCCCGCCGTTCACGATAAATAACCTCCTCGCGTGCGCACCGATAATAACGGCGCCGGCCGAACGCACCGAGTGGGGCAAACGGCGTCGTGCCCACTCTTCGAGCACGGACAGCCACGCCTTGCGGTGGTGCCAAACTGCGGCTGGAAAAAAGAAAAAGAAAGAAAGAAAGAAAAAATTGGAGGACGCTTAAGCTTCGCCTTCAAGAGTGGAACGCGATAGCGTTCCCGTCGACCCGCCAAGGGGTGTAAGACAATGGGCTACGGCGCAGCGACTACGCGCCCCGCATCGGACGCGGTGAACGTCGAGCAACGCAGCGTTCGGCGCGACAACGAAATGTGCGCCTGAGCAAGCGACGCACGCCTGAGCCTTAGAAACAGCTCGTTTCTAAGGCAACCCGCGTTCACTATAGGCGCTTTTGTACCGCTTTGAAGCATCGAACTCGTGGCTCAGTGGTAACGTCCCCGTCTCACACTCCGGAGACCCTGGTTCGATTCCCACCCAGCCCACCGTGGAAGTTGCTTTTTATTTATGAAGTGCCTGCCGTGATTTATCGCTCACGGCCAACGCGGACGCCGACGCCGACGACACCGGCTTTTCTGCGACACGAGCTCCTTAACGCTATCGTGTTAAAAGGAAAAGCGCCGCCGCTATATAATCGAAGAGCAACGAAGGACGAGCGGTGGTGGCGGCAGCTCGAAACCACCGCTGATCGCGGCTCAAGTGTCAGCATACGGCTGTTGTCCTCAAGCATCATGGTTCACATTACCCAATGCATGTGGGGAAACTCGGGTACAGATACGGCCTCAAGAACATAGAAGTTAAATTTCACTCGCTAGACAGTTACACCGCAGCAATTTCGTTTCGTCTACTTTCCCCTGATGACACATGTCCACTGGGGGGATTGGCCAAGGTTCGGATGGTTTTGCATCGGGAAGAAACGAACGAAAAAAAATTAACGCACCAAGAACTTATCGAGAAACTTACCTGAAAGAACTAAAAATTCCTCCACATGCTATGCAAGGATGTCTGTGAGAGTGTTCAAGAGAGGAGGCTCCCAGAGATATAATGTCCGCAATGGAAAAATTTATGCCAAGTTGTCTGAAGAGCGATTCTGGAATGTTCCTCGACGAAGAAAAAACGGCCGCAAAATACAACCAGGTGACCGTTCGCCCACCTTCTTCACGGAATGGGCACTGGGGCAAGGCGCCAGACCAGCCCTGTGACGTAATCGGTTGAAAAGCAGTAACTTCCTTTTCTTTGTGTTACGTAAAAATAAATAACCCATCACTACTACTACGGCGACGGCATGGAAGCATTCGCATTTGGTTCAGTAAGCACCTGGTATTTCCTTATCACAGCGAATTCTGCAACACGCGGATGCTCGCGGTCTACCTCAAGAACTTACGTAGGCGCATTCTCTCCGTGAACTTTTGCTTGCACACGTCGCGCTTGCATGCCCCATCATCCATGCTCTTTGTGCACTGGTGAACAAGCACTTACTTACATCTTGTTGTCTCTTCAATCTTGCAAGAAAAAGGTTCCTGAATATAAACCACTCTTCGCAGACTTGACATGGACTTTCACAGAAGCTATTAAGTCTTTCGTTTGCTCCCTCGGCTCCGGAATCCATCCACGTGAACGTTCGCTCCCACGTCCAGGATTTCCTTATTTAGTCGACCAAGTGTCCCGCTAAATTTGGTTACACTGGAACGCCTTTATAACGAAGTGCTCGGGGCCTCCAAAATCTTTCGTTATACAGGTCACTTCGCTCTAAAGGTGGCGCAAGCGCACAGCTCGCAACAGCACCGGGACAGAATTCCCCCTTCGTTACACAGGTCACTTCGTTGCAGGGGCGTTCGACGGTATTTGGTTGGCCTCTACGGATGCGTGCCTCTTTTCTTATTTTGTACTTTTTCAATTAGTGTTACTCACTGCCGTTGCTGCGCTCATTTTAGCACGATTTCGACTTTCAAGAGCATTTTTACTGTATATCAGTCTCTCGAAAATCTTGTTTCTCATTATAACGTGGTACGATTCAACCATTTCTTGGCTAGTCCCCCATAGTGGGTGCGCAGCTGTAACAACCCACGCGGCTGCATCCAAACGGCCGCGGCCAGACGACAACCGTAGGGAGGTAGACAGATTTTGCTGGTCGTTGCTACACGCTCACCTACACGCGCACGGCCACTGCAAAGCGCACAGCTGCACCGAACTGGGTTGATTTCGTATTTCTGATAGGCGCGTCGCCCAGAGAGGCTCGAGCGACGCGCGGTGAGCTTCGATGCAAAACTGCGAAGAAGCCAAGCGGACGCCCCGAAACGCTCCGCTAGGTGGCGGCCAAATCCGCGCGCCCGCGCGACGGCTCCCGCCGAGTAACAAGACCCAATCTCGAAGAACCAATCTCGAAGGCTACGCTTTTACCGACCGCAGCTGCCGGAAGCAATCGCCGTGCCGGAAACACGTTTGCACGACACGTTTTGGACACAGCCTACTCGAACTCGTGGGATTGATTCAATTGGCCAATCCGCAAACAGTGGGTACGAACAACTCATGTGAGGCAAGCCAAACAATCCAATCGACTCGGTAGCCGAGCGAGGGCACCGTTTTACCCCTCGCTGCCCGCGTGAGCGTCCTGCGCATGCGCATTGGCGTTCCCGCTTAGCGGCTGCGTGCAATTTGTTGGCCACACCGCTCCGAGAGGAGTGCACCATAATCGCTCGGCTGAAACTGATATATTTCTCTTAACATCACATTTTTTTTTTTCATTTATCCATCATCGCCAGCCGATGAGTGAAGGAATATTCTTTCCTTCACTCATCGACTAACATACAGCTGGGCCTCGCTGTACAAAATCGACAACTGCTGTATCAACAGCAGCAGCAGCAGTCAAGTGTAAGCCCACGGCAGGATGAAGGCCTCTCCAAGAGACCTCCCAAAACTATGTGTCTTCCGTCGGCCAACCTCAAAAAAAAAAAAAAAAGAAAGAAAGAAAAGAAAACCCAAGAGAGAGAGAAAACTGGGGTTTTCCGTACCGAAGTCACGATATGATTACGAGGCACACCGTAGTGGATGGCTCCGGCTTAATTTTGACCTCCTGTGGTTCTCTAACGTAGACTAAACCTAAATAGACGAGGATTTTCTTTGCATTTCGCCCCCCCTTGAAACACGGCCGACACGCAGGGACCGAACCCGCGACCTCGAGCTCAGCAGTGCAGCACCATAGCCGCGAAGCTACCGCGGGGGGTATCAGCCAACTCGGTATCTGAACTGCAAAGTTACTAATCTCGTCGCACCGCCTACTCTCTGATATATCTCGGGAAACTCGGTCGTCCTCGACCCAGTTTCCCTAACATACAACCCTGATGCCCATTTATAGTTGCTCTATAACAGAACACCAGCTACCTACTCTGTACGTATAATATGGACCCAGCTCAGCACCATCTCTTCCTCCTCATGTAAACTAGACTGTTGGCCGCCCCCGGCTGCTCTCTATGGCGTACACCGCTGTCTTCCCGTCTCTTCCGTCACCCGCAGCGCGGTCCGTACAGCTTCTCAAGCTTTTTCATTACAGTATTTTCCGGTGTATAAGACGTTTCTCCCTTTTGTTTTCAGTATTTTCGTCGGTGCGTCCTATACATGCACAAAGGTAAGTGCGCTGGCGCGACGAATAAGCGCGGCTTTTTTTTTTTTTTTTTTTTCACGAGTACCAGAAGCCGCGTGCGGCGGCATTCTGAAAGAAATTGGATCTTGTTTTAACAGTGGAACGACCGAGGGGACAAATTTAGTGGCCTGAAATTTAGTGCCCTGAAATGGAGAGAGGCCGACATTTCGCGACGAGCGTACAAGCGTGCATAATCGCGTTTGATCACGGCGAGCCGAGCTAAAATAAGTGCGTCTCATGCACAGGTGCCAGTTCTTTATTCGAAAGTCGCGAAAAGTATGAGCGGAAGCAGGGAGGGGGGGTGGAAGGGGCCTTGCACAAAGGTGCGAGTTATACACCGGTAAATGCGGTATATACCGAAGTTCCTGCCCCAAATGTTAGTACTAGTAGAAAGCAAACACTGCAGAATCTTCTTTTCAAAGGGGGCGTCGAATTCTTTCCGACCTCAACGCGTCCTATAACCGTCTACCAAAAAGCATAATACTTCCATTTTTACGCTGTTTTCGAATTGTAATCTATTATCCGGGGTGGGGAGGATACATTACGTGTCGCCTCTCCGCCTCACTGTTAAGTCACGAAACTGGCAAATGTTCAAAAGCAAGAACGGGATATGGCGTCCGACACACCTGACGCCGCTTTCCGGCAACGTGGAAATGGACATCGCGCGTCGGGCCTCGCCTGCAAGAACAGTTCCCATCTCAGTGCGGGGCTCACAGCATGTCTCGGCGTCGGCGCTTCAAGGGCCAGTCGTGTGTGCCCCTCCCCTTATCGACCCTCCCCTCTCAAACCCCTTCCCCTTTAAGATTCATGCGAGCAGTCAAAACATGCGGTGGTGATGAGCTTACACGTCACGCTGCGCTGGCCACGGAACTCACAACATTCAAAGCAAAAGGGAAACGTAATGAAACGAACGGACAACTCCAATTTTGCAGGTGTCAAGGCGCGATTGAACAGACAAACTAACGGTGCAAGATCCTTTGATTACTTTATTCATTACGGCTGAATGTGCGCTGATGTTCGTTCCGTACGATGAAATGGAAAGCACGACTTGGGGGGGGACTATTTGCATAATGAGCACAAACACGTTGCTCTGCACGGTAAGGAACGCAAATATTCGAGAACGTCTATTCGTCAGTTCATCTGGTCCGATTACTCGGTTAAGCGCTATTCTTCGGAAATTATAGACAAAGCACACGTTAGCGCAGGCAGACAAGGCAAAGAAGGAGAGAAGGCTACGTACGCCACCCCCCCCCCCTTTTTTTTTTTTTTTAGCCACCTGCTGGCGCTAAAAAAATGCTTTCCAAGTTTACCAAAACGTGCAACCCGCAACTGCACACTCCAGCTCATATTCTTTTGTTCCTGCAGTTTTACGTTTTTTTTCCTACGGGTCCGTTCCATTCGTGGACGATATTTACCGCGTTCCCCGCAGCCAATTAGTTCACGACTAGTACATGTTTAATAGGATGATCATCATCAAATTGGAAATAACTACCAACAGAAGGCGCTTCGTTCGTTCTTGTCCATTCCGTATGCTCCGTTATTACGCGATGAAGCGTGTCTGCGATCTCCACGCTCTCTGCCACAACGTTCGAAGCTGCCGCCACGCATTCCTTGGTTACACTTCCTCCAGTGATTGATGGACTAGTTGACTGATTGATTAAAGCAAGGAAGGAAGGAAGGATTCGATGTGCGCACGCGGAAGGATGTAATCCTACTCGCGATTTCAGCTCGGTCTCGCATCACGTCGGAGCTCGGCGCACGGTTCCTTAACCTGCAGCCTAGTGCGAAGGCAACAAAAGTACCTTCTACTTCCCAGAAAACCGCCTCGTATGGGAGAGAGCCAAGGAAGAAGGAACGGTGGGGAGGGCACAACAGTGGTCACTTCGGATCGGCTACCCTACCCTTGGGAAACGCCAAAAACGAAAAGAGGCATCGCGCCCAGAACAACCGCAGCAGGAACGCTCACTCGCATGGACGTTGGCAGTTCTAGTCGGGTATACACGTATGCGTTGGGTGCCTTCAATTAAGGCGTTGTTTTTTGCATCCGGTTAACTGAATTGCTTGCGTAAGTTAGCACATAGTAGCACATTAAGGTTCTTCGTTATTTGTCGATCAGCCTGCCTCGGCTTTCCGCGTAATTTTCGCGTCGACGAGTCGCTTTAGCGTGCGATACACTTCTTCATCTTATTGGTACCGGAATGAATCACAATTAGGCCTAACAATCAGGTGCGTTGAAACAATATACTTTTGCTAATATTTCTGCTGCGAATAAACAACAACGAATCGACGCCGTAGTCGGCGTGCTTATTTCTGTGCCGCAGAACTGGCGGGCGCGCATAAGGGTGTAGCCCTAATTGGAATAAGCTTGTTCTGAAGCATACGACAGCGTCTGGAGAAGTCCACGACAAAGGTGCGAGGGAGGTGCCCCTGAGAGCGAGGTGGAGTACGTCAGAGATTAAGGTGGGGGGGACGGGAACACGGATGGGAACTCTCTCGACCCCAGCGGGCTACTTCCAAACACGCGTGTATTCCATCCAACCCTCGGATAGACTGTCGCCGTACTCCTCTGAACTCTTCGCTGAAGCATCTGGCGTAATGATAAGCGGCCCCAGAACCTCGTCGGCGCCCCTTCTCCATCCACCCCCATACTCTCAGGGACAGAGTAGCCGCCTAGAGAAGTCGAGAACATCAAGTCTTTCAGATTTCTTAAATTCCCTTTCTCTCTCTCCTGTCACTTCGATGATAATTAAGGTCGATCGGCAGTCTAGGTTAGACTTGTCGCATCCGACAGATCCACCTCGCCGTGAGCCATGTCTTGGCATGCCAGGAAGACCCACACACAAAAGGGTACATGCGACGGGAGTTTCTTTCTTTTTTTTTTTTTTTTTTTTGCTGATGTTCCCTACGTTGCAATGTAACGGCCCAAAAAAAAAAAAGCACTAAGAAGACCTGGAAATAAGTGACGTGCCACTGCCACGTAGGTGCGAAAAAATGAAAATCTGCTCATTTTCCCATCTAATAACCAACTCATGCTTTCTTTTTCTTTTCTTTTTTTCTATCAGTGCAACAACGCAAGCACAAATCGGAAAGAATGCCCGTCCAAAACTACTTCCGCGAATCTCTTTGGTGGTCCTTCGTGTGACAAACCGACGCCATGCCGTCGCTTCGCCTCCGCAAAAGAAAGAAGAAAAAGAAAACGAGAGAAAAGAAAGAACCGAGCAAGTCGAGCAGGCCGCGCCAACATCCCGATATCTCCAAATACGTGCGCCAAGGACATGACGACGAAACAACAACAAAACGGAATATAGAAACAGGGGAAGAAGGAAAGCGGTTTCTTTCTCGCGTGCAAGGAAGAGACACGTATGTACTACACACAAAGCGACACAGGGAGGGAGAGAGAGAGAGACACCAGTCCTCGTACCCGCACCGACGACGGCTTTTCTCGTTTTTCTTTCTTTCTTTTTTTTTTTCCCCCGCCCGAACGGTCTTTTACGTCCCTGCCGTTTCTCTCGGAGCTAGCGGTCGGTTCGCCCGGCTCTTCCGGCCGCTATTTTTGAACGCCAGCCAAGGCGAGAAAATAAGCGAGAAACGAGAGAGAGAGAGAGAGAGAGAGACCCTTGTCAGTGCGGTGGCGATAGAAGGCGGAGGAGTGCGAGCGGGGCGAACTACATAACCGCATTCCAGTGACGGCGTAATACGTCGCCGTCGCGCGCGACACACGGCGCTGCTTGACGGGGTGTCGCTTTTTCTGTCGTCTTCCGTTCGGCTCATCAGACTGGCGGCGAGTTAAGTTGCCTCGGTTATCGTGGCGTGTCCACGACAAATGGCGTTCTGAATGAAGGCCGTTAGAAGGTGTACGCGTCGAGACGACACGGCTTGGCTACGCACTCGCGCGCTATGCGCATGCGCGCACACCTAACTGAACACGTCACCTATATAGCCTTTTTGGCACTTTCACTGAAAAGTGTTTTTTCCTATTGGGAATAAAATAACATAAAATTAAATGTGAGGGCGAGCCCGGACGATCCGTTGGTGTACCGGGCTTAACGCTAGTTATAAAATAACTGAAAAGGGGCTTTCCAAATAAAATTACAACAACAAGAACAAAAATTAACCAAGAAAGAAATTAGAATTCGGAGGCTACCAGCAATGAAGGGCAAATGGATGATATGCGCAACGCAGTAAAAATGTCCGAATGGTTATGGACAAATAATTTATAGTCGGCCGATGCGTTGCTCCTAAAATTTATATCAAGGTATCGTGCCGTGACGTCCGGGGTAAGTATAATTTACAATGCGTTAAAATGGCGGAGTAATGCTCGGCAGCTGTCCGATGGATCGGTTTTGCAAATCTTTATTAGCGTGATGCTAGATGTTTGTATAGTATTAGAAGGGGCCGTTACGGGCGATGGACGCACGCGATGGATCCCTGCATTAATTACTACGTCAGGTGCGCGACGAAAATGCGTCCGTGCGTCGTGGCCTCCGAGATGACGGTTGCGCGCACGGGCTTCGGCCATCCGATCTCGGAGGCAATGACGCTTCGCGCCCTGTGTCGCCGGAAAGCGCGGCGTCGCGTAAGCTGAGCGGCGTCTCGGGTTCAGTGAAGTACGGTGGCGAATGCGGCGCTTATTTCTTGTACTTTTATTTGATTCTGCCCCAATACGCAGCGCCATGGTTTTCCGAACGTCTTGGTAAGCGCGCATCTGAACTGGCTCGACAACCGCTCGCGTCATCTGTACGCAACACTCCAGTCACAAAGGAGGCCGGCCCCATGCATCCCGACTGACGTCACCTGGGTGTTCCCCGCTCCCGCTACAAAACCGCGCTTGAAAAGACTAAAAATAATGCACAACACACAAGTAAAAGTTCAAAAGCTATCGGCAAACGCGACAATTGGCAGCGCTTTCTATACAAGGCGCTGCTGCTCTATCGGGATCGTCAAAACCTGAACACCTGCCGACCGAAGTTCTGTAAACACTGCCAGCCGCGAACGACATACAAAATACGCCCTTCCTCCATCCCTCTCTCTCTCTCTCGTGGCGGCTTCACTTTCTAAACTGCGCGCTGTCGAAGAGCCGGAAATCAAGATCGCCCGAGACGCTTTTTTTTTTTTTCTTCTTCGAAATCTATCTGTAGTCCGAGAAGTGAGCCAGTCAATTTCCTCGGTTAGAGCAGCGGCGGCAATCGCCATACCACTGCCGCTGCCGGTTTCAAATTTCCCCGAGGAGCAACAACAGTGGTTTGTCTGTTTCCCTGGCAGACACATACCTCACTCACTTCCGCAGTTTCCTTGCCGCTTCCGCAAACACTACAACCTATCACGTTAGCAGAAACACGCCCCGCTTCTGAGGCGCAGACAGTCGCCAATGGCAGTGAATAGCACCTATACACTGCGATAGGAAACCTCTCGGCACGCATCGACTATAGCCGGGCGTCGATTGTTCGGCTATACACGGGCGTTCCGTCGGGGTGACTCTGACGCTGCCAAAAGCGAGCTGCCAGCGCACGCAATGCCAAGTTTGCCGGCGTCATTCGACGATTGCCGGTCGTCGACGCAACCCTTCGTATCCGATTCGCTTCGGCTCTCCTTCCTGCTTGCTCGACGCAGCTCCTCGCGTGCCTCGCCAAAGCGTGGCCTCCGAAATTCCGCAGGCGCACATTTTGGTGGTTGGAAATCAAGGAGGCCACGGTCGAAGCCAATAGAGTCCTCGCGAATTTTGGGTAGTCTCCAAAGCACGGCCACCATGACGGCGTTTCCGGCGACGGCGATCGATTCCACCGCTTGTGTCACTCAAATGCATGGCCTTCGAGATTGGCTTCCGACACTCCAAGAGACCGTCGCTGCGTGCAAAATTCGGGAAATCTGGCGCTAGTAAATTTCATGCCAACGTGTATGGACATAGCGGTTGGCACATGGATTTGCCTAGCCTTTTTTCGCCCTTCTCGCTTTAAACGATTTTCTGGTCTTTGGAAATCTATTCTTTTTCAACAAGATACTACTGCGTCGAAAACTTCAAGAATGCATATTTTTCTGTGCATGTGCGCACAATTTTATTGCCTTCGTACGCTTGAAAGCAGATTGCGATTGCTAAGCCAGTAAAAGCAGATAATGGCTACCATATAAAGCCACAAGGGCAAAAGCTACGACAAATCCACGCACTGTCTATCATTGGCTGTGTTGCCAATATTCGCCGTAGGCGGATAAGTATTCCACTAAGCGGACAGCGGGTATCTTAAGTCTCGTTAAAATTCTGACGAAGCCGGCAAAGGAGACAGTTTCGGGAAGACAGCACGGAAGTAAAAAAACAAAAAAATGATGCGGTCTACTTTGCTGTTCAAAGATGATGGCGGCTGAGCGGAATGGTTGGAAACTAGACGGGAAGACCATCTGCGCACACACGCACACACGCACACAAAAGTCACGCTTATGCGCTTGATGTAAGCTCTCCGTTGTGTTTTTCGTAGGTTCGCACACTGAACGCTTTAAAATACTGCGATAACACGCGATTATTTCAAAGGATTTTTTTTTTGTTGTTGTTGTTGTTCTGGTCGAAGCGAGGTGCATGGCGTCAAGTGGCAGAGACCAATGGTACGAAACTCCATCGCACAGACGTCTTCCCATTCAGGCGAGCTCGAAGCCACCTACGTATACCATGGCAGTCAAAATGAGACCGTCTTCCGATGCTGGCCAACACTGGAAAACGCACCCATTCTCGCGGTAGCTAAGCGATCGCAGCACCAGAAGAAACTCGAGCGGTCGAAGCCAGTGCGGGGACAAAAAAATGTCAGCGCCGGACCCCGTCGTCGCCATGGCGACGGCAGACGGTGGACAATGCGGCGGATCTCTCCCCCGGTGCCCCAGCGTAGGAGAGCGCCTGCCATCGGAGACTCAACGGCGATCACGTGGTGGCACGCCCCGAAGTGTCGCGGCGGTGTCGCGTTGCGCTTGGCGCACGGGAGGAACAGCACGGCACTTCGACTAGGACACTTTTCCTAACTTGAAAAAGATGAGGCAGGTCGTCAAGCTGAACACTTTTCCCAAGTCTCATTCGCACGACTCCCCGTCGTGGGCGTCGCACGTTCAGAACCGGCAACGGACCAGTTGTCGCTCGAAACGTCAAGGACGTCATGACAGCGTTCTGTTTACAGCGCCGTACCGCTCGCACCACGGGAAGGGATAAACGAAACTGACACACGTGTGCGCACACGACAATATTTCCTCCCTTTCGCGATACTTCCCCACCACCTTGCGGGATTCCGCAGAACTGATTTGTCTTGTTCAGTGAACAGAAAGTTCGCAGAAGGAGACGACGACGGATAGGTCCTCGCGGAACGAAGGAACGGCCGCCATGCTCTCGTTTTCCCACTTGCGCCGCCAGCGATTTCGCGTTTTAGGCCCAACGTCGTCCGTACCCCTATCGTACCCTGCCAACGGAATATCCAAACGGCCAAGACTAAATCAGGGCAGCTGATCTATATTAGGGCCCGAACCAGGGAGAGGTGCTTACGATTTCAACATCTATACTGAGCGTCAAGATTTTTTTTTCCTTTTTTACAGTACACAGATCTTTAAATATAGCTTGAGCCACGTGGACAACAGCAGGATTCGAGTACTTGAGATGCATTACTCAAAGAGGCTGATGTTACTTTCACGGGAAATCGTAAGATGTAATCCCCGAATTAAATATAATAATAATAAGCATTCCTTAATGGACTATTTAACTAGTAACTTGCACGTATTGCGAAATTTGCGAATTGCAGTCGGTGAGTTCGCAAGACGTATCCACTCGCCGCCAATTCTGCGGAAGACACCCATTTCGAGAAGTTAATTCTGGAAGTGCACTACAATATACATCGGCGTTCCGGCTATTCTTGGGCTTCAGTGCGTAAAGCGGCGCTTCGTTTGTTTGTAAGCAGAACAACAGCATACGTTAGAAACCGGTGACATTCTCAGAATGAGTTCCGAGTGAATATGCCTTGCAATTTCACCGGTAACAATTAATAAACCGTTATATGTGCCCTAATTTCGGGATAACGGCCGTAAGTTAAGAACTTGGCGAAACTCTGTTAATTACGGCGACTTTTAGAAACGCTGTTAAAAAAAATTACACCCGGTATATACTGAAGCCAAAGGTCAGCCAGCTAACAGCTTATATAAACGAGAACGTTAGCCTTTGAGTTCACGTGCTTAGGCGGTGTGTACGCCGATACAAAATAGCTATGGCAAAGGACGCAAACGCCATTGGGTTTGCAAAATAGGAGAAAAAAAAAGAAGGAAATCACCGGACTCGATCAGCGCCCTTTCGTGATCGGTCCCAAGTTTTCCTGTTCGACACCAGGGATAGCACGCAGTGTAACCGCGCCCGAGATCGCAATGCCGACATCTTCAACGTCGGCGCGTGAACTCAGCGGAGAAAAGTTTTTTACAAATCTTATCAGATTACCGCGTGTAAGACCTCATTTTCAGCGCGCTGACCGGAAAAAAGAAAAAATCAGATTTAAGTCGGAGACGCGAGTACAAACTTGTAAGACATCGACAACATTTTGTTTTGTAAAGGTGACTCCCACTCGTGTCATATAAGTCTAAATCAATACACTGAACTGTTATCGTAATATAATTGTTACCAATGGCATTGTGGTACTTTGACTGCGCGTCATAGCTTTTAGCATCGCCGTTTATTTTACTTATTTCTCTCTTTCTTTCAATTTTCATACCTACATCGTATTTTCGCCATATCGAGAATCGACAACTCTACGTTGCCCTTCGTGCGGCGCGTTCGCGTTAAAAGCAGAAAATTACAAATAAAAAACGAATTGTTGGGTTTTACGTGGACAAAAACCACGATCTCATTATGAGGCACGTCGTAGCAGGGGGTTCCAGATCAATTTTGACCACGTGGGGTTCCTTAGCGTGCATCTAAATCTTAGCACACGGGCGCTTTTGCATTTCGCCACCATCTGATTGCGGCCGCCGCGGCAAGGGATTTCATGCCGCGACCTAAACGACAAAAACCAACCAAGACTCCCATGATATAAAAGTCACCTCAGTTGACCTTGATCGACCTCAGACATAGTGCATTTCGATGTATATATCAGATGGGTGTCAGCCAGTCCTCATTGAGGTTAATTAATGCGTCCGACAGAGTGCGCCGCTGGCGTCGACGACAGTGGTGCGATGTCATTCTGCAGTATGTCAAGCGAGCTTTTACTGGGAGTGCGTCACCTAATGAGTTCATTCAAATTGCTCGCTTGTTTTATTATCTCTAGTACGTAGTTCTCATCTCCACCGGGACTAGGCTCTCGTCTGCAATGTACGTACTCCGCGTGTGATGCGATGCGTTTACACAGTTAATAATAATAATAATAATAATAATAATAATAATAATAATAATAATACATAGGCCAATACCCCCCGTAGGTATGATCCGCACCTTGAGGCCACAACAGCACCAGTTCCTTTTGTCCTTGAACCGATGTAGTGCGGCAACAGATAGAAATAACGCTGCCCCCCAACCTTTTCCACCCATCCCCCCAAAAGAAAAAAAAAGGAAAAAGAAACATACTTTGTGGTGCAAGTCTTTTTGAATGCCCCCAATTCCTTGCAGCTGCCTTCAGCGTCGCTCGAGCTTTGTCAAGTTAGGCCAAATCATTTGAAAGTTTCCAGCGATGTTTACAATTACGTGTAATCTAATCCGCCTCCTCTGCTTCGAGCCAGTTTTACTGCCCACTATCTCGAACGAACTTTCGCGCCGCTATCGGACTATCTGCCGGCTTTTTGTATATCTGCTACACAAAATTTCTGACATCCGCACACAACACGAGTCAGTTCACAAGCAAGTCGCACGCGCTGATGCGTTTTGACCTATTTCGCGAAAAAGTAAATACTCGCCGTGGCCGCTTAATCGCCGTGGTGTTGCGCTGCTAAGCACGAGGTCGCGGGATCAAATCCCGGCCGCGTTACGATGGTGGAGATATGAAAAAAGAAAAAAAGAAAAAAAAAGAAAACGCCCTTGCGTCGTGCATCTGGCGCACGTGAAATAACCCCAGGCGGTGAAAAATTAATCCGGAGGCGTGCACTTCGGCGTGCCTCGTAAACCAGAGCGTGGTTATGGCACGTAAAACCGAATAATATGAGACCGCAGAACACTGTAATCGGCCGCGGTGGGTGCTTTCCGGCTTCTTTTGTGGATCCACTGTTGGCCTCGGAAGTTTCAGATACACTGGCTACCGGTATAACGCAGCGATCGTCACCACCAGCCTCTTTCATCTCCCCGCTGCGGTACGAACGCCTCTCCCAGCAATTTTCGATTACCACTGTCCCGCGCCAAACTGCATTCAATGCGTGCGAATTTTCCCATCTCGTCGCACTTATCCATTACCTCTCATTCCGTCCTCTATGCTGCGTTTTCCTTCCCTCCGCCCGTTTATTTACTCTACTCGCAGATCCCCGACTATCCGGTCTACGCATTACTGTCAGAAAAAGCAATAGATTGGTCTTGTTGGTTCGTGCTGATTTTGCGAACACGCTGACGTCGCAGCAACATGCACTGGCACAACAGAGAAATCATGCAAACGTGTGTGTCCGTCTGCGCGTTCTCAAAATCCACGCATTAAGCGACCACTGCCACTCCACTTCCTTTTCACCGGCAGCTAGGCCGTCCCCTACCGACGTTCGGGTTTCCAGTCCACCCCCTCCTGTCGTCCTGCCTCTTAGCTGTTCCTTTTTTTTTTTTTCCTTCGTTCCATCATTTCTCGTTCCATCGCTCGTTGCGTGGTCCCGCTTAGCTCCTTCGCAAGCTTCTTCCACATCCGGCGAGTCTCAGCCCCACAGGTTGGTGCTGGTGTATGTGCAGAAGAAGGCATTAACCGTGCGTGCTCTTCCCTGTACAACCGACGCCGAGCGTAATGAAAGCGCGAAGCGGACGCTCATCCGCGGGTGGCAACCCACAGCTGACGGGAATGCGCGGCGACGCGCGATATCGGGGGTGGAACGCCCCCTCGGCCAGCAAGCTGTCGCGTGAGGTGACAGCTGACAGCTGACAGGTGACGGGCTGACGCCCAGCACGCTTCCGCCGGTCACTTCCTGCGGTCGCGGCGAGAGTGCGACCTTCGAGTCGAATTGATACGCCGACATTTCTCTACGCGCAAATTACTCGCGCGTTATCTCTCCGCAAATGAACGTAGTCGGCGCATTACGTTCGCAGGTTCGGGAGGCGAGGAATTCTCGGGTTTCGGGTGCCAAGGCCACCACACGCGATCATCACCGCAGTGGGTGAATTGGGATTAATTTTTGTCCGCCCCTAATCACCCCCTCGGCTCAACGTCGACTGAACGGAAGCTTTGCGAAGGAATCGGCAGAGCGCAATGACCGAACGCCCCCTGCGCCTCCTCAACTGACCAACCGATAGTTTTTGACGTTCGTGAGGTCACGCGCTGGACTCTGCTGACGCCACGACCGGCGAGGGAACCGCGAAAGTCCGGAGAGAAGCGCGCGCGCGCGTTTGTGTGTGTGTGTGTGTGTGTGTGTGCGTGCGTGTGCGTGTGTGTGTGTGCGCGTGTGTGTGCGCGCGTGCGTGTGTCTGAGTGCGTGTGTGATTTGTAGCATTAATTTTGACCCCCTGGGGTTCATAAACGTGCACCCAATACACGCTACACGTTTATTATTTTTTTTTTCCATCCGCCCGCATCGGAATGCGGCGGCCAACACCTGGATCGAACCCGCGACTTCCCGCTCGAGAGCACCGCGCCACAGCCAGCGAGCTAACGCGGCGGGTATACTTGTGGCTTCCCTGCTGAGCGTGGAGCTGCGATTTTCGCCAAGAATGATGGTCGCAGCATTCAGTGTACATAGTGTTTGCGCACACTCTTTTCTCTCTTAAAAGGTCTTCGACACAGTCAAAGATGACTTGCAGCTTAAATCAGACCTGCGTTTCGAAAGCCCGGACGGTGCATGGAACAGAGGGAGGCAGGGGCGACGTCGCCAGCCCGCACCACGTGGGTAACTTCTAATCACGATTCCAGCCTGACCTCCGCCATCTTGGTTACACCTGGCTAACTGAGCGGAGAAGCGCGCTTGCCGGTTTTGCGTATCACCTATGGCTCCACTACTTTCTACGAACCAAGAATGCAAGGATATTTCACGTCTGTTACGAAACAGCAGTGGTGAAGCTATCGAGTGCAAGTCATTGAAGTAACCTCGACAAAGCTGCAGGACTGGTAGTTGTCTAGTTTCCAGCTTATTAGACGCCTTCAAATGGCACGGAAGAAGACCACGCGGGCTCCTCTGGATTAGCGAACGTGAGGAGAACGCCACCCGATATCTCGGAGGGTCAGGCCGAAAAGTTGAGCGTCCCTGGTGCACGCGCGCAACTTTCGGCAAGAGTTAGTGGCGGTTCTTCCTTCATTTTTTTTTTTCTTTTACCGACGCAAAATTTACCGGCGAAATCCCGCCAAGAAGGGAAGCTTCACCGAATATTTCGCCATTCTAAACTGACTTATGGGGCTGCTCTTTAGCGTCCATTTTGTTTCAACTTTCTCCGCCAGTGCCCAATATTTTTTGAGCGGAAGAAATGAGAACGACGAGAGTTTTTGACGACTACTTAGTAGAAATTCATTTGGCGTTTCCCTTCAGTGCCCTCCTTACACAGAATTTTCGAGACTTCTTTGTTGCTTTTGGACGCGCTTGGAGCTCCTGGGAAAGTGAGTTTCTTTTCTTCATTTTCATCTTTCAACTGTTCTTTTTTTTTTCTTTTTTTTATCTGAGACACGAGCTAAAAAACTTTCCACTGGACGTACGCACTGGGATCTACCATCGCGTTCCTCCACGACGCAAGTCGGGAAAGTCGTTGTTTCAGCAGTTTTTGACTTTGCCTCACTCTTGTTTGCTGTTGCAAAAGTCTCGCGACAATCAAAGATCGCACCATTTTGTCAAACTGCCATGATGAGCGCAGCGCGCTCGACTGAGAAGAGAAGCATTCCACATCAAGACAACTGGCGATGCATGCCTAAGCCACGCGTCCATTTCCCTTCACTCGAAGGAGACATTTCTGTCGGAGTGATTTCGTGCCACAAGATCACGTCCACGCATGGTTCTATATACCACGAGTTTGTAGTAATCGGGAGCGGATACATTACACACACACTGCTTGAAAGAATTAAAGATTAGGAAATATATATATATATATATATATATATATATATATATATATATATATATATATATATATATATATATATATATATACGGGAGACCATAGCGCTCGGTATGGCCGGTCTCGCGCTGATAAATATGCTATTCACGCCGCTGTTTGCGTTTGCGCGAGGCGGCAAATCGATAGCTCACGCTGCAGCTTGCGATAACTTCGCTTTCCGAAGCGCCTTATCGGTGTCGCAAAAAAAAACAGGAAAAAAAATGTCGAGCGCTGAAGGTTATAGACGCGAGACTCACCGAAAGCAGGAATTTCGCCGCTACACCCAAGATAAAAACGCCGTCCAAAATTTTCGCGCCAACGCCACACAAACGAGAGTACAGGCCGCAAAATAACAGAGTGGTGCTAAGGGGAAGTTTTCTGACCAGACATATCTGATCTCCGCCCCCCTCCCTCAACCCCACAACCCGTCGGCTGCTTAGTGCTGCTGTCTCTGCGAATAGCGCCCCCCACCCCCCCCCCCAAAAGAAAAGAAAAAAAAAAAGAAAAACATTCATTGCGTGTCCGATGGTGGGATCAAGCATTGGTTCCTTTGCACCGCAACCCCCATGTTCTACCCATTAGGCCACAATCGCGTTTTTTTTTTTTTCTTTCGTGGTATTTATTACCTGCATAAGACATACAAAAAGCGCTCGTACCGTCAACTTCCTTTGTCATTCGTCCGGGTTCCGCTGCCCACCCCTAGGAACATGTTCAGTCACCAACCCTGCTCAGCTAGCTGGGATAAAAACAAGCGTGCGCAAGTTATGTACACGGCAGCCAAAACAGCCATAGCCGCGTCTACTAGCACGAAAAACAAACACTTGACAGTAAAATTATCAAAGTATAAACAGTTCACAAAATGGAAGCGAAAAGACGATACACTTCGTCAACAATGGGCACCAGTCCCGGTTGGAAGTCTCTCTGATCATACAAGTCTTTCAAATGTGAGATCGTCTGAATGAAATGTGACTGCGAAGATAGAATCGCTTCACGGCAGTTTCTATTTTAAGCCAAAGACGCAGGAACGAAATGGTGAACCTTATGGCATTAGATTAACACCGTTTCACGAATGCTTTGCTTCGCATAGATTCCAAGAGATGCGTTGGATCTGTATGACTTCTTTTTTCTCTCTTCCAAGTGTGTTCTAAAATTGAAATATATATATATATATATATATATATATATATATATATATATATATATATATATATTTGCTGCGAATGTTTTTAACAATTGGAGTTACCCATTACAAAGCAGATAAGACATACATGTTTACACAGTTCTGATGAGCGTTACCTGGAACATCAAGGCATTTCGGGACAAAACTTGTTGGACGTATTTTTACGAATTCGAGCTACAATTACATAATTTCTGATAAACGGAACTTCATTGTTTCACGGCTTAAATTCCACGATCGATGCGTGCACACTAAAGTGAACAATTGGTAAGTTAACTTGTGGAGCACTTAATTAGGTAAGGTAACACCGCGAATTGCTGCGCAGGTAACGTTCGCCCTTTTAAGTAATCCGGCTGATGGAAAGGAATTGCGCTATCTGCTATATAAAATGTCTAACGTGTGTTTCTATTCTAAGAAAAAAACAGTAAAAGAAAACGCCAGTTTATTGAGCCATTATGTGAGACCGCAATATATATATATATTTCAGTAGTCTGATGCTCAAAAGCGTCGCCAATTTCCAATGAGAAAATAAAGTGCCCAAAGGCAACTGTAATCCCATACCGTAAGCAAAAAAATAAAATAAAAATGAATTTAAGAAAGCGGTCTATAAAGAAAGCAACGGGATAACGGTTTACGTACCCGCAAGCGAGGAAACCCGAAAAGACTCGGTTGTGGGTCAAAGCCCGCAATATTTGGCATCGGGGACCCCTGACGCAATCCGCGCAACTCCACGACAGACAGACAAACAAACAAACAAATATTTTAGAAAAAAAAGGGGGGGAGGGGGGAACCGCGGTCGTCACAGCGAGTGGCGTAATCCCACAGTCGAAGGAAACCCGCCGACTAGAAAAATGGAAATGGGGTGGGAGGTGCTGGAAAAGAACAAAAAAAAAAGTGCTGCGGATTCCAAATTTGACAGGCCGTGACCGGTGTCCCCGAAGGAATCGACGAAGGGAATACTTAGGCTGCTTAGGCGCGTGTAAGTACCGCTGTTAACGTAGTCAAGTGTGCATACTTTACGGGTAACTTTCTTTCACGGCGGTAACCCTCGAAGTACTAAGACCGAAGCGAGGCAAGAAAACAATTTCGAAGAAGGAGACAAGTAAAATGAACGCGGTCGACTCACGAGAAGACAAGAAAAAGAAAAGTAGGTGGCGGAGGAGGCAGACGGCAATGCACAAACCCGGCCGCACACGACCTCGAAACGAAAGCAGGCAGCCAGCGACAGAAACGGGCAAACTCGGGCACCAACGCAGGCCGCAACCAACGCGATTGCTCGATTTGACTCTCGACCGAGCACCGCAAACAGGCACACAGACACACACACACATTTATATATATATCGGAAGTCGACGACGATTGGGGAGCGACAGCGAGTGACGCAAAACAAAACCGAAAAGACAAAGAGAATGGGGGGGGGGGGGTGCGATGACTTTTTTTTTTCTCTGTAGACAGGGGAGGGGGGATGACAAGAGTTCTCCGCGAATTGCAGGGCAACTCCCGGAACGGAAACGACTACGATGAATAAGGCGAAAAACAATAAACAAACAACCAAACTAAACCCCGAGCGGGCGGCAAACAAGATCGACTCACGGTTCGGCTTCGATGGACTTGAGCTTGGCCACATAGTTGGACGGAATGTAGCCTTCCTGCTTGGTCGACTTGGAGCGGGCGAACCACCAGTCACCCTGGGTGTCGTTGAGGATCTCGAGGTGCTCGCCCTTCTTGAAGCTCAGGTCCTCGTCCGTGCGCGCGTCGTAGTCGTAGAGCGCGACGAATATCTTGGCACCCGAGACGGGCCCCGCCGACGTCTCGACGTCGGGCTGCACCGCGATCGGCACCGTGGGACCATTGCGACCGATGCCGCCGCCTCCGCCGCCGCCCGCGAGCTCGATGTGGTGCACGGGTCGGCCCGACACGGGTTCGTGGGTGGTCACCGGGCCGATATTGATCGAGGCGACGTCGCCCCGGTCGACGGGTGCCTGCACCGACTCCTTCTTCGACGTCGACTTGGAGCCCGCCGATCGGCTGAAGCAGCTTCCCATGATGGCGTCCCCTCCCGGTTTCCCCTAGCAGACGATTACGGCGACGAAGAGGTGCAAGAGCCGACCGCTTCTCTCGCGCTCGGTCAGCGCGACGGCGCGGTGCCCGCCGCGTTCATCATCGACGGGCCAACACCGTCGTCCATGGCTAGATAGGCCTGGCACGGTAGCTCACGGAGCGCAGCACATACAGCACGCACGAACACATGAAACACGGCAAGCATGAACACACACACGCACAAGCGCCAGCCACGGGCAAAACTACACCCAACTACAACACAGACCACCAAGCTAGCAGCTCCGAGCTGCGGCCCGCACGGAAACACAGAGCGCCGTCCGGCTAGGCGAGGCTAGCGAGGCGCTGGTTGGTCGCCGAGGCCGAAGACAGATGAGGGTATCCCTCCGCAACAAGATGGCGTCGCGAAGTAGTTCGTTCTGTAAGAGTGCCTAATTCTCATCTGAGCGCTCAAGAGCTGAATGACTAAACGTTTTCAAACTAAGCCGCAATATTTGCTTGCAAAACGTGAAGCATTAAGTTCCTTTATTTAAGTATTTGTAATTCACTCAAACAAGAAAGCGGACGATTATCCGGAGCGTCGGTGAGATGCGGCTCGCTCAGCGTTGCCCGACAAGCAGTGCGGCCGCCACTGCTAATGTGATATGTCGAAAACGAAACCGGAAACATTTTGCTAGACTACTCTGCGCTTTTGTTTAAAATGACTGAACAGCTAAAATATATCAGACGTCCTTAGCGCGGCAGCTTCCAAAATCAAAAACCTCGCGCGACGACAGCGTGGAAGAGCGTCGTTTTTCGTCGTTTCCATGCGCGCGTTCATTGGCAACATTAGCCAAAGAGCAATAAAGAAATGAAGATGAGCGAAAGACTGCGTCTTTTGCTTCAATATGCTAATGGCCTCGGGCTAATGAGCTTTCAGGGGAGCGCTGAGGTCGACGCGGAGGCGCAAAATGTCAAAAGGCTACAAAACCGCATCCCGAGGCGCAGCGGCGTTATACTCCCTTCGCCGCCGCTACGAGCGCCCTAGAAGCTTAATACGCCCGTGTTTTTTCCCTTTAGTTCTTTAATCTCTCTCTCCTCTCTCTCTCTCACTGGGCGCCGTTCAGTGGAGTGGCGCACGGCCACGACATGACTGCTCTCGAACTCTTCGGATCGCGGCCGGGCGAGCGGAAGCCCTAGGCAACCGCCAAGGTAAGAACGAAGTACTCATCAGCATGGCACAGATGTTTGCGGGAGAAGCCCAATCCGAAATCTTCGGACTGATTGTCTTTCAACGTGAGCCGTACGGGGAAAACCGAGCATTCTCTCGAGTGTCTGTCCGTGCTTGTCAGACGCGGCGTAAAGGTTTCGATCGCCTGTTGATATTGCGTAGGCGGCATATATTGTCGCGGATAGCCTGAATGTCAATACGAATCAGCAGGCGTCCGCGATGCAAGATCCTGTGGTTTTTTTTCTCGTCGTCGAAGCACGAAAGCGAGGCCGAAAACAGCGCGGTAAGGAGAAAGGTGCCCCTGAATATTTGAAGGTTGACTTCGCTGCATGCGGGCAAGCTGTTGCGGAGAAGCAGTGCTACTCAATAAGGCTGGCGTGCGTGGCTTCCCACTAGCATGCACTGTGGCTCTTCGTAATTCGCCTAATCGGCCAGGGCTGCGGGCTTGCCTTCCGTCGGGGATCGATGAGTTTTGCAGCACAGAGAAGTGTGTGCGTGTTCGACAAGTGGTTGCCGCAAATACGCGCGCTGGTGATTTCTAGACCCGACACGACATATTACATCACTCGCAGTTCTAGCTTTGTTTTTCTTGTTGCAGTTCCGAATGGACTCGCCGAGCGAGCGGTTGCTGCTGAAAACAAATCACAAGGTAAGTGCCTCAATTTCGTTGCCGGTCTGCAGCGTTAACATCGTTTCCGTTACACTTTTCTTTCTTTCATTCATTCTTTCTTTATTATTATTATTATTATTATTATTATTATTATTATTATTATTATTATTATTATTATTATATTTTAATTTTTTTGTGCGGCAAACCACCTCATAACGTGAAACATGTACAGGGTGGCGGAAATGAATAATCGTAAGAATTGAAACTGCTGCAGCCGCTAAGCGCGGTCGTTTCGCGTTATTTCCGTTCATTAGGCTATCAGCAATTGCGTAATGACAGCTGCATAGTAAACACTATGGAGCGGCCCTGCTTACTGTTTTCGTTATTTATTTTTAGTGTCCCATTGGTATTTCATATTCTTAAAAACCATAATGGCCTAAAATGTAGTGTGCTACTTTTTAATGTTAGTACTGAGGGGAAAAGATTCTGGAAAGTATTTACTAACTTCGTCGAAACACTTCCGCAATGTAAGTCCATCTTTGTAAATTTTTCGTCGCTGTGTGTGCGTGCGCGCGCGCGCGCGCGTGTGTGTGTGTATGTGCGTGTGCGTGTGTGCGTGTGCGTGTGTGCGTGCGTGCGTGTGCGTGCGTGCGTGTGTGTGTGTGCGTGTGCGTGTGTGCGTGCGTGCGTGTGCGTGTGTGCGTGTGTGTGTGTGTGTGTGTGTGCGTGCGTGTGTGTGTGTGCCTTGGAAATATAGATGTATCTGTTAGTGACTGTTCTCATTTTTGATCGCCATGTTTTGTTGTTATGGTTCTCTACTTTGTATTTAATTTGTTTTCTAAAACGTTATTGCAGCTTTGCCCATATATGATATTTGCCACTTTTTTGTAACCTTTTTCTAAGCTAATGCCTTCCTTTCGTCTTCGTGGATTGATCATCGGCGGCGGTCAGGCTTTCACCGCTCATGCCAAGGGTGCGATAGTCAACGATAGAACGACAACAGCGAATATATCAGATTAAAACAAATAATCTTCGATGCAAACCTAGTTCTCACAAAACTCACGAATTCTACCGCAGCTAGAGCACTTGTAACGGTGAAACAGAGATTTCCTAAAGAAACCATTACGCATCTGAGGCCATTGCGTAGGTTCTGAAAGATGGGCAACTGGCCGACAGTGCCAAGGTCGAGCTCGGCTCCTTTGAAGACCTGCCTTCGTAACGTCTTGCGTTAAGCGTTATAACCGAGTCGTGCGGGCTAAGCGATGCACATATGCTGTCGCTCGAGAGCCTTGGGGTGGAGCGCTCGAGAAGGGCAGTCACCCGCCTCTCCCGCCGCCCTCTCCCCCTCTGGCGACTGCTGGAATTGGAGCTGGAACCGCTACACATGTGCCGGTTAGTGGTTCTTTAATAAAGTGAACGGCCTCCCCAAAGAGTTGGGCTAGTGGATTAAACTGCCAATCATTATGGGTGGTTTCTGCGCAATTATTTCCACGAATTATCTTCGCCTGTCACTTTGCTTTGTTTGTATTGTGTTTTATTGTGTAACATTTTGGTCCCCGTTAAGCTCGCCTTATTCTTTATGTATATGCCCCCCGCCCCGCCATCCAATACCCTTTCGAGAGCATTTAGAGGTATTGCGAAGTAAAATAAATAAATATCAGAAACAACAAACAAAGAAAGAAAGAAGATAACATGCAGAACACGAGGGCTGAAGAAAGACGAGGACAATGAGTGAACTGTGTCAGTAGGAACAGAAACACAACAATGCAGGTCGCACTAATTTGTATAAGATTCATACACAGCAGAGATGATGGCTACAGGTCTCGTCACTCGTAAACAAACAAGCAAGCAAACATGCGCAACGAACGGGACGCTAACTGAGTATCTCTTGGAATAAACTAAAGAGGGGCCCGATGGCGTCGCGATGCACAAACACTGGGACCCATGCAGACATCCGTCGCGGTCCGGGCGCCGCAGGCCAATTTAGAAGACCACATCCCCGCAGTACGGACGTGCGCTGCTCAAGGAATGCAGGACGCAAGCCGTGACCATGAACGCGGGACGGAAACGTTCCATCTGCAACACACTGTATATGTAGCCTGGGTACTGAGTGACGTGGTATAGCGACGAATCAACAGACGGGCGTCATCGAGCCTACGCGAAATTTCCGGGCAATCGCAGTTCCTTGTGGACACAAATTGCAGCCAGCCGACTACCTATTTCATTCTTCTTTTTTTTTTTCGGCGATACGTATACGTGCGAAGATGCCCATTGCATGGTCGTCAAGGGATGACCCCGTATGGCCCACGAGGTGTACTTTTATTAGCAGGCTCAATAATGCTGGACGCACAACTTCAGCGTCACCGCTCTGCTGTCTGCTACGGTCAGCGCGGGAGTCGGTGATGGTGCCAGTTTTCGGCGAGATTAGCTCTTCTTGCACGTACTTCATTGCAACATATCACTCGCTGCTATAGCTCCACAGTTGTTGATGAGGCTGGATAAAACACATTCGTATTTCAACCGAAAGGCAAAAGAAAGCTGCAGAAATGCCTTGACCGTCGCTTTGTACAGATGCACCTGTGAGATAACACGGAAATCTTTCGAGTAATATTGACTGGATCAATTGAAATAGCACCGAAAGAGGCAGTTCAGACTAAGCTCTGTGTATTTAAGAGGTTTAGATATAAATGGGGGAATACGCGCGTCTGTTGATAACGTTCGGAACCGTAGCTGAAGCAACACCATCGTAACTGCCAGCGATGGTTATAAATAAGTCTGCCATTGCTGATCCAATTCAAGAAAACGGCTGGTGAATCAGTCGATCGAAGAGCGATTGTCCATCCGATGCGGGTTGCAGACGCTCGCTACGACGGAGAGAGCTCTTTGGTCTACTTGCAGCCCACGGACAACTGATTCTTCCAGAGCTATCTTTTTTATTTTTTCAATTTGAGGCGATTTGCATATATACAGCTACACATAAGCATCCGCGGCGCGTTCGCATAGTGTCTCCGTATAATCTCCATTTTTGCCGTGCCTTCGAACACACGAGGTCTCCTTTCGACATAGCTAATTTTGCCAATAGTTTGCCAATAGCTACTACACTGCACTAAACAAAACACAGCGATAAACTCACTCGCGAGCTCGCTGATGCCTACAGTGTTAAATCACACAAAGCATGCGTCAGCCGTGCCTCAGCTCAATTCATTCAAAAAAGAAGAGTGCTTATGGACAAGACCTATAGACGTGAAGATATAATCTTGACTGCATTTGCATGCCAGTGCGCTGATTAAGGTGTGTTTATTATGTCGCTGCGTGATTACGTCGGGAACGGAGCGGGTAATTGGTACGCATGCAATGTTGGTAGAGATGGTCGCCTCGTATTACATATGCGAGCTGTCCTGTGTCGAGCCTTGCCGGGCGATGACGTATAGTGCCCGCGAACTTGAAGTCTGCGTAAAACTTCGAGAAAACAAGTGCTTCCGCGGGAAAACGAAAGACTGGAGGCGAGGCCAATTGAAGGTAACCCCAACCATACAGCTTACCGTGACGGCACTAAGTTTGAC
Source organism: Dermacentor variabilis (assembly GCF_050947875.1). NCBI lineage: Eukaryota > Metazoa > Arthropoda > Arachnida > Ixodida > Ixodidae > Dermacentor > Dermacentor variabilis. The sequence continues at coordinate 68,569,512 of NC_134576.1, read as the reverse complement.
GTCGTCTGCTCAAGCCTAGTTATCTCCTTATCGGTAAAGATGGACTATATACACTGTGCTAGCTAAGGACTGAACTTGGCAAGTTTCAAGAACTTTTGCTCAGCCGCAACGGCCCAAATGCGAGAAGGGGCGTTGAAGTTATGGCGACGTCATACTATGTGACGTACCCGCTCTGGGGTTCCAGCGCGAAATTTAAAAAATAAGAAAAAGTTGACGGCGCTTTCTTTCTTTGAAGATGATTGGCGGCGTTAATGGAATTAGCAGTCTTTCTTATGATGGTTGTGAATTGGGGACAGATGTGGTGTTTGAGTACACAGGTTACGCGAAACTGCTGCAACGTTTACGAAGGCTTTGCAAAAGTCCCACTGACAAATTAGTGGTACGTTTCAGAGTTGTGTATAATGACCATATTTGGTCCCTTTAGATGTCTTAATGACGGAAGGTTACAGAATAAGGATATTGTCTTTCCATGTTGAGATACGGAGCTGTAAACTTGATATTGCAGTTTTCTAATATTTGGAAATGTTCAAGAATTTTTCTGACGAAATCGATGACCAACATGAGAAAAAAATACAATTGCCTCAGTCTGCAGGTTTTAATATTTGCTCCTAATGATGCAACAAGTCCCATGAAATTTGGTGGTGTGGGTACCGAGAAAAAACGAATTTTCCGTTACCATGTATTTAAATAGGAGCCGCTGATGTAAGGAGGCCTAACTTAAGATTGACACCATCATCATGCATTTTTTACAACTTAAAAGGGATCCGCGCATAAGGAGGGAGCAAGTAATAAAAAAAAGAGAGAGATATCAAAGAGAGGAAAGACAGGGATGCCAACCAGACGAGCGTCCGGTATGCTACCCTACACTGTGGGAAGGGAAAGGGGGAATAGAAAGGAGAAAAGAGAAAGGAAGTGGATGGTTTTGTGTGCAGTGAAGCACCGTGACAACAAAGTGGAGTTCCATAGCTGGTGATCTACGTTGATCACATCTGGGACGACCAAAGGGCCAGTGGTCCTTGCACAAATAGGAGGCGGCGGGTGAGCTATGGGGCTTACTCGAGAGTTGCAATCACTGGATTAAGAGCATCTAGCACTGCAATGCACTTCGCTGCTAACGGAGTATGCAACTTGCTGAGAAATACACGAAGGGTATTTATGAGGGACCGAAGCATCAAAACCACTTGCTGGTCTTCTTCGGACAATTTATCGGGAGCCGGCATTGTGGACTCGGCCCCGGTGCGCTGTATCCTTTGATGTGACTGTGGCTCCGGCTGTGACATCGGTCGTGGCGCCGGCTGTGGTTTAGGCTGGGACTCCGGCTGCGGCTCCGGCTGTGGCTTCAACTGTGGCTTCAACTGTGCCATTGGCTGTAGCTCCGGTGTTTTCTTTGGCTGTGGCTTCAGCTGTGGCGGGGGCTGTCGCTTTGGTAGCGCGGGCCAAGCTTCAGTATTGGTAGTGTGCGGCACGACCTTGGACTCGACTCCGCCAAGCCTAGCGGGCAGAGGAGGAGGAGTTGTCGGATGTGGCGGGCTCTTCACGGAGGCATCTGTGTTCTTTGAAGTCCGGCGGTGTCGGGAGCGTCGCTTCTGGGCCGCAACTCGCCATTTGCGTCAAGACCTCCCTTTCTTTCTTCATTTTGGGACAGTCCTTTGAGGTAGCATCATGGGACCCAATGCAATTGGGGCATTTGAGAACCGTGGCTACACAGGAGTCTGCAGCGTGGGGCTCTGCGCAGCGCGAGCAAACTCTCGTGTTCTCGCACACAGCGCTCACGTGGCCCAGCGATTGGAGTGGCATTGGAGTGGCCTTCGGATGAATGGTCGCACGGGGTGCCTAAAGTGGCCCACCTTGACGTATGAGGGAAGAGATTCGCCCTTGAAACTTACCTTCACACAGCGGGATTCGCCAAGTCGAGACATGTGAGTTATGGCGAAGCCATCAATGGGTGGCTTCACTAGAATAGGCAGGTCAGCGCTGGAGATGGAGACGTCCACATCTTAGATGACACCAGTAGTGGTGTCACTGTCCAGAGGAATATACGAGCGGACCTTCATGCCGCCAAGTTCCGTAAGTTCGCTCAAAGTTCGCAGCGCAGCCTCATGTACAACGTCAACAGTCAATACATTTTTTCGTGTATTGACTCTGACGTCCGCGACTTTATTTGGCGTCACTGCTTCAAGCACCGAGACAGACTGTCTGTTGAGTCGCCTCAGGTAGGAGTCGGTAGCGACTTCCGGTACAAACAGAATCATACTGGCTGAAGTATTCGAAGTTGGTGCCATAGTCGACGTGCTTGAAGACAGGTATAGGCTCTTCTAGCTCAGCTATTTTCACCTGATCTTTGTGTATATCACGGGGGAGCCGGCATGGATTGTGGCACGGATGCAACTTGACGTCCCCGCGCCTCTGCTGGGGATGGGGACTTCAGTGGTGGCTGAGCTTTTAGGAAGCGAACAGGCCTCCAGAGCGACAGCGACCGCGACGATACCAGTGTCTACTCGCCTAGCAGTGAGGACTTCTCCGATGACGACTTTCAGCTTGTGAGGAGCCGCAAGGCGAAACGAAGAATGCAAAAGGAATGTCGTAAAACGAGAAGTGCAAGAAAGACGCAGGCACAAAGCTATAGAAAGAAAAAGGTTACAAACCAGAACAAAGAAAACAATAGGTTACAATACACAGAAAACAATTAATATACGTACAGCACAATGCAGAATAAAGCATATTAACACTTGTAATGAGTAATAACTATAGACTTTTGAATTGCTCGGTTTCCCTCTCACCCTCATTAACGACGTTGTCCGGGATTTTATTCCATTCATCAATGGCAGCGGGCATGCAGCCCAACCAAAACCGAAACGTCGAGTGTGCGCGGACGTTATCATAATTTCTAGCGTGAGAGTGCCGGTTATACCCGCGCTATTCGGAAAGTGTGGCGCCTCTGTGCGAAAGGAAATCGTGTTTATAATGTATAGGACTGGTGGGGAAGACCGCGGCCCCCTCGATTCCTTTTGATGCATAGCACTGGGTCACCTGCGGTGCGTGCATGCATACTGTATGCGCAACACAACGCGTGGGCGGTGCTACGCACGAGCGCTCGCTTGCACGACAGAGCTGCGGGAACAGGAACCGGAGAGGCCACGCGGGCCGGCCGGCATTCGAGAAGTGCACAAAGAACAGCACCTCCCGTTCCCGCCACGACGAGGCGAAGTATTCCATAGGGACGCCTAATGGAGGCACCGTGTAGGGGCAATGGTGCGCTGGCGATGAATTGCTCTATTCTTTTTTTTACTTTCTCCTGACTTGATATGTATCCCAGATCTACATACGTTAACGTACAGTGACTTTAATCCGACACGGTTGTCAAGTAAACAAATACCAACTGTAACATGCGTGTTTGGGCGTTCTTGGGGAAGAGTAAACTTATAGACGCGAGTAACTGTGTCGGTGGCGGACACCTTGCGACGCTGTGTCTCATCGGCGCGGGCAGAATTTTCAGTGCGACGGCCGACAGTGTCCCGAACGTGAAATCTACTTCTGGCGTAAACTGTTCAACAGCGAGGTATTCGTCGCGAAGTATTTTTGTGGAATCGAGGCGATAGGTTCGGAGACCATGGTAGCGCTACTGTACACTTTCTTTTACGAATGCTAGAAGAGGCGAGTGGCGTAACAGCGCTTCCAGTGTGGTGCGGTTGATCGCAGCTTCACGCCACATAACCGCCGGTCACCACATACATGGCTCCATGGCGCTGTTGCTGCAGGGTGCCGTTTCTCGACCAAAGTAGCTCACACGAGCTATAGGCGACTATCGCGGCAACTCTAATTTAATTGGTGCGATGCCACTGTATAAATAATTAGTTTTCATCATCGTCGTCATCTTCCGCCAGCAGTTCGGTACGCGTCAACAGCATGTGTCTATGATGCGTAGAGAGAGAGAGAGAGAGAGAGAGAGAGTCAAAGGAAAGACAGGGATGTTGCATCCGGAGGATATCTCCGGATGGCTACCCTGTACCGGGGAAAGGGGAAATGTATGTAGCTCCGTGTTGGCTGAAGGACATGGTAGGGTGTCGTACTGGGATCGCGCTGGGTTTTCGAGCGAGTCGAATATCACGCTTGTCTAATACACAGCGGTCGAGTGCGTCGGCTACGGATCAGCTAGCAGCGTCGCCTGCTGTATTCGACAATCTGAGGCCCTTAAATTCGGTTCTAAATAAAGTTCGACAATCTGAGGCCCTTATATTCGGTTCTAAATAAAGTTCGACAATCTGAGGCCCTTATATTCGGTTCTAAATAAAGTTCTTACGCTGGAAAACTGTTTGTCACAGCACATGCCGACTAATTGGGATGTACGACGTATATTTAAGCGAAGGCGACCGGCCAGTTATGGAAAGCGCTACTTGGGAACTAATTTCACGAGTTGCACTGCGCTACAGCTGCCGCAAAGCATGTCGGTAGTATATACTATAATGAATTCTTAGTGGGCAGAATGGCGACTACGGAGAGAAGGGTGTTGCGTTTTTACCGAGAAAAGCCCGCTCACCCTTCTAAATCCAAATGCAGAGGTGAGAATGAAAAGATTCTACCATATGTTTATGCATATCCGAGTAGGGTTGAGTAGACGCACCCCCCCCCCCCCCCCCCACACCCACACACACACGCACTATAATTGCCGCTTAACTCCACTGGGAAAAGGCCCAAATACTAGAAAGCAATTTAAAATCCATGACGTCACTATGGCATACCGGCACGAAGTTTTTGGCGCGAAATAATAAAAAAAAGTGGGCACCTTGGATTTCGTTTCTCTGCGCTATAGTAGCCAACCTTTTCCAGAGAAATAGATAAGAGTAGCTTTGAAAGAAACCTCGAGCTGTGTAAACTTATTCAGTGTTATTTGTTTAGGTTGTTACTTTAAGTAAAGCTTGTGCTTCCCAACAGAGCCATATTGTAACCGTGACAGCACCGGCACGACAACAGTGGGCACGAGTTCTTTTCTTTTTCTTCTTCGTTTACAGAGGTCTATATACACCAGTCCACCGAACACATATGGCCGTCTCCGCAACATAAGCCACGCGTGGCCATTTTTTTTTTTTTTTTCGCGCTGCGAGGATTAGCGGGAGCGTGCACTTTCGCTAATCCTTCGGCTAATCCCCACACTCCCGGACAGCCATTTTATGAGCGCCATCTTTGCGCTGCGCTTACATCGATCTCGCTTTGTCCTTCGACAGTCGTCTTTCCGAACCCACGTGGCACTCAGCCGCGATAAGCACGGCCACGCAGTCGACACGACTAAATCATGCGGCGGGGGTGCCTAACTAACCGTGTACCGACGAGCAATTGGTTTGGACAAACATGGAGGACGCTCGAGCAATAATTAACTTTGTTACCGTGGGATCGCCTCGAGCCTAGATAATTTCGTTCAGAAGAACGGAAATTCGGGCCATTTCGCATTTGTTATAGCGTTGAAACAGCGCATAATAAGCACGGACTATGCACGTTTACGAGGAACGGCATTGCCAAGCGCTAAACTATATGCTGCGTGATTCTGGAATTGAGCTTCCATTTTATATGACATAAACCTCAGAATACAAGCAGAATCAACAAACGGCGTGATTTTGTAATGAGGCTACGCAATCACATGCGAAAGCCATTGTTGATTATGCTAAATATGCGATCGCTAAACTTTGGAAGAAAAATAACCGTATAATAAAGCTTACTGTTTTGCTATCACTTATTATGCAGACGAAATGACGCAACACGATCGGATACCGCAGCAGCAGAATAAGGAAAGAGAGAGCACATAAAACACTTCAACGTACAATCTTAATTGTGGAGAGTCAATGAGAGAAATATATTTTGTAACGTTTCCCGTGTCAGACAAGTAAGGTCAATGCAAGTCTGAATATTTGTTTAATAAGCAGGGGAGTGTGCGAGTGAATTGCAAATATTTCGATCGTTCGAGGTGCTGGAAGAAACCAGTTTCTTGAGAACGTGTGCTGTGTGTAGTAGGTGTACCGCTTTTTTTTTTTTAATTGACAGGTCCATATGAAATAAGTTATTGCCCTTATTAGTTATGAGTATGATCGTGCGCGGCGCAACCTACAGAAGTCATTATCTTCCGTTATTCGGAAGCGATCAAGATTATCTTGCGTTTATGACAACATTAATACTACATATATCCGCTGTAGAGCCCACGACTACTGTAGAATTGTGCGAGGCAGTACAAATGAACTTACAACGAGGAAGCTGCGCATGTTCTGTGCAGCTGCTTTTCCTTGGCACGAGGAGGAGCAATGAGCGTTTACTTTCGAAACAGTGTACTGGGCTGAGCCCCGGTTCTACTCTAGGTGGGATGGTCTCCTCATTCCAGGAACCTCCTGGCCTTCACTGCCTCCTTGGCCGTAACGACCAGGCGTCGTTGTTGTTCCAGGTCCTCGGAGACGAGCTTGGCCTCTCACGTTCCTATAAGGTCTTCGCTTTCTCGTCTGGCGTTACAGTCCTCCGGTGGGGGCGATTCGTCTGTGACTAGATGCCATGGGCACTCGATGATCAGGTGCGCCAGGGTGTCCGATACGCCGCACATTGGGCAGTGGTGTCCTTGTAGCATTGGGTATAGTCTGTGCATGAGTATTCGGTGGGCGTGAGTGTTACTTTGAAGGTCTTCTGAGTATGGTACTTTATTCTTTGTTGAGCTTTGGGTAAGTCAGTGGGTGCACCCTGCGTTCCAGCCTGTGATGTTGAAAGATCGCTTGAGTAGGTGATGGGCACGGTCTCTGTGCCCGCTGACGCAGACCGGGTGCCGCGAGAGTAGGAAGGGTTGGCCCGGCAGGCGTGACCTTGGCCCGCGACATGTGCCGCTTCGTCACCCCGGAACCCAGGAACCCACGTCACGCATGCGTATAGGGGATCGGAACGCTGCAGTGCTTCAGTACCTCCAGGGCTTCTGTCGACACGCGATCCTTAGCGTAGTTCCTGACAGCTGCTTCAGAATCGGAAAAAGACGACAGCTGCGTCCATTCTCGCGGTAGTTGCTGGGGTGATCGCCGCCTCTTTTGCAGTCTCAGGGTTTTGCGCGATGACTGTGGCAGACGCTCCGCCCCTGGGAATCTACGACGCTGAGGGCGCAAGCGTTTCTTTGCGGGCATTTGGCTGCGCCGGTGTACCTGACGTCCGGATATCTTGCCCGCGTCTTCGCCGTAGGGCATCCATTCGGGCTCGTCTTCTTTCATTGTAGTACATGGGGTGTACGTTGCACATGCTAGCACAGGTCACAAATTTTAAGACATCTATCCGGAGTTGAACCGAAACAATCTAGGCAACCAAGAGTGAGAATTAAGTAATCTCCGTGAATCCGACAAGCCCTCGAGTTTTGTTTGCATCGAGGAACTGCTCGAGTCGAAAAATCAGGGCGGGGGAGGACAGTGGTTCCGTTATACACAGCTGAGCACGAGCTCGAGGGTGTGAAAATGCCACCGTCCTTCCAGTGCACGCTAAGGGACCCCAAACGGTCAAAACTAATCCAGGGCCTTTCACTACGGCGTCACTCACAGTCTGAGTGCCCAGCATAAGGAAAGTTAAACCTCAGTAACGGTCATTATTACAGGTCAGCTCGAGCTTCTCCTTGATCACCAGCGGTCGTATCCACCGATCGCGAGCTGACCCGTTGCACTCTACGAGGCTCCTTCGCCGTCAAACGATGTGCTGGCATTAAGAAAATAAATAAATGAAATAATAATAATAAATGAAATAATAATAATAATAATAATAATAATAATAATAATAATAATAATAATAATAATAATAATAATAATAATAATAATAATAATAATAATAATAATAATAATAATAATAAGCACAAAACGAAACTACAGCGAGCTTCCATCAACAAAATAGCTGGAAGTTACCTGACCACACCTGCCCGACGAGTCAAACGTGCCCGTTAATTGACCCTGTATTAAGACCGCTGGAACGCCATCGGGCTGTTCGACATAGACATTTCGCTGGCTCATTTCCATACTCATTCTCATAACGAGCTTCCAGCCACTTAGATGCCGGCGGCCGACTTCATACGAAACTATCATCGACAACGCGGACACGAAGGTCGCGCTTCGCTTGATCGTAAATATAGGAGGCTATGGCTTGATGTGGCTAAACCGGAAGTGAAAGAGTGACGCTGTCTCCCGTCCGACCAGCGAAAGCCACGGTGCGGCATGCATCATGCCCGGCCCGCTATATCGACCTGTACCCAAGTCGATAAACGCTGGATCGATCGCCGCCAAATCGCTTGAGACCAAAGAGCGCTCGGCCGTCGACCAAGACAGCTGTACCGCGCTGGGCCGGTCGATTTGCTCGTTGGTATTCAAACAGCAGCATTAAATAAAAATAACACAATGCATGAAATAAAGCTATAATTTTATGCTCCGTCGCGACACGCAACGGACGTGCTTGTTGTGTTTCGAAACCACACGGACATTTATCCTGGAAGAATACCGGGTGACCCACGCAACTTGAGCCAAGCAATAAAAGTACGCAAATGCCACGCACCTAGCTGGACAGAGCTAAGATAAGGTTGTTTGCCGTCGCTTGGAGATATTCAGATTATTCTTTTTTTTTTTTGCATTCCGCCTAGTTACATAATTGGTCTTACTTAATTAACCAATCGATTTCTCAAATATTATATTTCGATTAAATTTGCGGCATTTTTTTGTGCGTTCGCGGGCTTCTTTCATGCTTGGAAAAACACTTTTATGTAGCACATACTGAGAAACGGAAAGCTGTATCGGGAGTTTTTCATGTTGCTCTGCAATTTTCTTATTGATACTTTTAATCTAATTGTAATATTTGGGAAGTTGGTTAATTAATTTATGCGAATTGTGTAATTAGGCACAATTCAATAAATAATATGAGTATGTCCAAGCGACGACAAACAACATTACCTTGGCTCTGTCCAGCCAAGTGGCATTCGCATATTCTTAAAGTTTGGCTGGAGTTACGTGGGACAACCTAAATACCACTGTCTTTACCAAAGTGAGTTTGCTTTAGTTTGTTATTATATTGATGGCGCGTACCCACTATGGGGGATGGAACAGTAAGATGCTATTCAGAAAGACGTTTGATTCCTACTGTAAGAGAACGGAACTTTGGGAAGGAGAGTAAAAGGAATGAAAAAATAACATATGAATTTAGCAACAGAATGACCTTGAAACCAGTAGAAATTTTTCAACGGTGGAGCAACCATATATTTTGGACAGTGTCCAGAGAAATAATTCTAGGAGTAAAGAACATCACACACACACACACACACACACACACACACACACACACACACACACACACACACACACACACACACACACACACACATATATATATATATATTATTGTCTTAGCGCCGCCACAGTGGGTGGGAGGGGAGAAGGAGGAGAGGGAGAGCAGACGTGCCCTATGACGATTAAAGGCAAAGGCCACATTGCAGTAATCAAGTGCAAACTATTTAAATTTTTAGGTTGGGAAATACATTTTTCAATGGATTCTGCTTCTTTCTTCTCTTTCCTTTCTTTACAAAAACTCACGTGGGCGTTTCATTATTGGCACAGGTGTGTGAGTAGTGGGCGGAATTGGTTCTTTACGCTACTGCGAGAATGGGGGTGGCGGAGCGGAGAGGATGATGCAAGTCCCCTTAGCGTCGTCCATACGTCCATAGCAATTATGAAACATGTTGAGCCGACAGTTTCATTTAGCGGGTGTTCATCCTAGCCGTCTTTAGCTTCTGACGTGCCCTTAAATGTATTGCCCTTTGTGGAATGCCGGGGTTACTAGAGACGCAAACGTGAGCAACCGGGTTGGTAGCCCCACCTTGTAGTGAAGTGTTGAACCAGAAAGGGCACATTGCTATATCCAAGTGCACTCTCTATTGCCGCGTGCGTAAAGTTTCGACAGCGACGTCATCGTTAGAATGTGACCTTTCTCATCATTTACCTTCGACGATAATAGCCGTGGAACAAAAAGTGTCTAACACTTTGTGGCTTGACCAACCGTCACATCACTTACTACATTCGGATATGCAGTGTCGTTGTCTTCATATACACTGTAAACCAATTTGCACTACTAAGTGTGCGAAAGGATGTGAATCGATCTATAATTCGCACTCTTACACCCTTTTTGGCTGTACGGGTGTGGGATATGGACCGATTTACACCCTTATGTACTTTTAATGATGTAAATTAGTTTACGGTGCAGAAGGATATGCGTTGCAATCGGCAACGTGACGAATGTATGCAGTCTTATCGAGCCTGTGCTTTTGAGGCGGCAAACTCACACCTAACGCACGTGTTCTTCTGCTGGACTGACATAAGTTCAGAAGATGAGCATTACGCTTTGTAGTAAATCCGCAAGAAATCCGTGAAACTATATCGATTATACGGGGGTTCGCTCGAAGACGCACATATCTTCTCGTGCGAGCAAGAAAAATGCGGCGCTTTAGGAGACATCCGAGGGAGAAAAAGCCTACGGTAGCTCTTGACGACCGAGATATCGACCTTCGAAACCTAACAGTGCGAAGGCGTGTTCGGATTATCTGAAAAGCCCTTTGTGCTGGCGCGCAGATGCGTTTCTTTTTCTTTCTTTTCTTTCTTCTTTTTCCAAAGGCTGTGTGTCAGGAAAGACTTTGTCCCAAGAATACTCTCTATCGTTTCGTATCTTTTTTTTTTTTTGCCTCCTTTTCAAAGACTCGCCATTGCGGTCTTAATTCGCTGGCCTTGCAACGTGTGTTGCCCTTTTCCTTCTCCGCTTCCTTATGCACTGAATAAATGTTTAGTTTACGACAGTAAGGGCTCCCATTCTTTCGCGCATACTTTCTTCGGCGTACAGGGTCGACTTGAATAGAACGCCATACTGAAAGGAGGCGAGGAGCTGTGCGAGAGGAATGGCGGCAGTTGTTGAGGTACAGAATACCCCTTTCAGGATACTTAAGACCAGGATAAGGTCCTTTTTAGTTGTCCGTTCTATAAAGCCTGTAGAGTGTGTATGAATAGCGGCGACGTCGTGAAGTTCCTTTATACGCAGGTCTCGCTCTCTCTCACTCTCTCTTTATAATCACCTGAAGGAAAATTGAAAGGTAGGCTTTTTTTAGAGCCGGTTATCTCAAATTTACGCAAGCCTGAACAGCAAAACTGCACGTCATAATCGCATCACATTGTGGCGCTCGTCGGATTATAGTGTTCATATTGCACGCTTCGTCCAAAATGGCGCCTCTTATTTCTGGCAGTTGTACGCCCCCGTTCGTGGCACCACTATTCCACCACCAAACGCCGCAGGCATATCCAGAGTCATCAGTGCGGACCGTTCATAGCATCCTGCGTCACGAGAGAATGCGTTATGAAGTCGCCTACAAGAGTGTTCGTTGTGCATCGTGCTGCAATACTTCAGCGTTGGTTTCGGAATCTAGAAAAGCGCAAATTGGACCCGGCTGGTGCGAATTTGTCTAATTGCTACTGCTTTGCAGCACCGCTTCCCCGGTTGCCTTGCAAAACGCTTTCAATTGCAATACACGCACGCCAGATAGATACTTTCAATGCGCCACCTATCGCTCCTAAAATGAAGGGAATAGGTAAAGCGAGCTTCTCCACACGGTGAATCTTACTGAGGAGAAGCCAGCTTTAAGAAACGTCGGCGTTTTCGGGAACATTTTACAACAATAACACGTTAACTGAGCCTCTGTAACCTCACCTGCACGGTCTTTCAGACCACAGTATATTTATTCAGTTATTACACGCTGGAGGTCCTATACGGGCCCAAGCAGGGTAGGCAAAAACAAAAAGAAAGAGAGAGAGAGAACAAACATTGCAGGGTAAAACACAGAACACATAGATAATACTTCAGAAGGTTTACACAGTGTGAATATTTGGTACATTTCAGTTAGTCGTCTGTCATTGTTCAAGGAAAGAAAGAGTTGTGTGACGCATCTTGAACGTAATAAAATAACACAAAATAAAACCCAACTTCCGCACCGCGGCGCGTCCCCGACAGGTGAGCGTCCCCTGCCCCGTGCGGCCGCCCGGACGGCGAAAGTCGAGCAGCCGGCGGCTGTTCGGCGTCCGCTGCCACCTGCACCGCTTCTACGCCGACTGCCCCGAGGGCTCGCACGGGGGCTCCGGCTGCGGCTCTGGCTACGGCCACGGCCACGGCGGCTCGTCGTCGTCCCGCCGCCACGGGTCGAGGCGGTCCGCCCGCGTCGCCTGGAGCGTGTCCGTGTGGCTGGGCGCGCTGCTCTTCCTGCTGGGCGTCGCGGCGTTGGGCGTGGGCTACGCCGCCCCGCCGAGCCTGGTGCGGAGGCCGCACCCGTGGCGCCTGGCCGGCCTCTGCATGTTCTGCAGCGGAGGCTCCCTCCTGGCCGCTGCGTTGATGCTGGCCGCGCTGTGCCCGCGCTGGCAGGACGAGGAGCCGTACGCCCCCGTCGTGGGCGAATCCAGGGGAGCGCCGGAGGAAGAGGAGGACGACCTCAGGGTGCCCGTCACCGAGAAGATCACCGCCGTGCAACCGCTCAGGGACTGAGTGATGCGCCCGAGGCTAGGACTCGATCGTTCGTTTGAGACCGCGGCCACTTGTGGCGTGCGATGCTGCGGTCGTCCGGTGTGCGGGAACGGGTAGCCGATGTCGCTCACGAGCCGCACGCGTGACCCAGTGTCCCGCTGGGGTTGGCGGCCGAAAGCGGAAGACTCTGGCAGAGTCATGTTCCTCGAGCTTAGGACACGCGTACGGGCATTTGCTCGCTCCTTCTGAATGACGCAAACGAGGGGGATCGAAAAAGAATTGTGCCTGTAAGAGGGCGTACTAGCCCAGAGGATTAGGAGAGGTCTACATTCGGTAGGCGTGTGCGGCACAGTGCTTTACCTCGTTGTGATGTGCGGACGGAAACGGGAGATCGGGAACGTTGTCGAAAACCTGGCGTATAAGAGCGTGTAGCGCACCCGAGCCCACCATGCGCGTTTCTCGGTGGAATTAAATGAAAATCTTGGTGGTTGACCTTGCCGTAACTTGGCGGTCATCGCGGGTACAGTAGCCGTGTTTCCCGCAGATGTTTCGCGAACGTGTGCCGGAATCGTGATCACAGACGGACACCAGAGAATGCGCTTTCAAGCGAAAGTTATCTGTCAAAACCAGTTAGTTTATGTCAGCGACAATGAACCTTCAACAGAAAATAAAGTAAAATAGCGAGTCAATTATGGGCGTTCACCAGACGTATACCTACACAATACTATAACGCCATGCCCAGGCCAAAAAATAAAAGTTAAACGGCCGATATTCGTGAAAACCGGAGACAAGGAAGCAAGAAAAAGAAGATAAATAGCGGAAGGTCTGCTTGCAAGGAACTAAGCGTGAAGCTTGCAGGCTCGGTTATGTGTCGCTCCATGGTGGCAGGCGGACGTAAGCGGACCATTCTTGTTGGCACCGTTCGGCGGCAGGTGTGTGAGTGTCGTTCTAATCGTCGTGGAGTGTGTACGTGTTTACGACCTTAAGAGGAAGCTTTAGCTCGGGCCCAACTCCGACGCGGCCTATTCAAATACATGTAAAAACGCAAAAACGTTTTTCTGAGATAACCCCTGGACCGATTTTGATGAAATTTGTTGCATTTGAGAGAGTAAGATAAATTCTAGTGACTGTTGGAAGCAGAATTTTGATTTAGGGCTTGAATTTTGTTAGAAAGATTTTCAAAAATTCAGAAGTTTGAAAAAAATAGAAGCATGAAGTTTACAAACTAATAGCTCTGCATCAAGAACAGATATCGCGGTTCTGTAAACGGCATCCATTAGATCATTCAAAGCGGACAAATATTATATGTCATTTTACATCTTACGTGAATTTGTTACATTGTTTACGAGGGTTCTGCAAAAGTTGTAATTACATATTACTACATTTTTTGAGATTCATATGTAACATATCAATTTTGTCCGCTTCAGATGTGCTATCAGATACAATTCACAGAATTGCGATATCATTTTTTCTTGTTGAGTTACAGAGTTGTAAACTTTATAGTTTCGTTTTCTGAAAATTTGCAATTTTTGTCAATTTTTTATAAAATATTGACGGCCTAGCTCAAAAATTCGAAACCAACAGTCACCAGATTTTAAGTTTTTCTTTTAAATGCTGCAAACTCAGTCAAATTTAGTGCAGTGGTTGCCGAGAAAGACGAATTCTCCTTTTACATGTATTTAGATAGGAGCACCCGAGCTAAAGCTTGCGGCGACTGTCTGCACAGTTGGCGAGGAAAGGTACCCGTAGCAAATGCGAGGCCATCAGCCGCAGGCCGGGAAACACAACGCAGCCTTCGATGGATCACAATGAGCTCGTAAAGCGTTTGTTTTTCCCTCGAGGACTATTTGGTGGCCAATTGAATTACGCACGCTGCAGCGAACAGTGTACGTGTAACCGCGTTTGATGGTCCCTACATTCTGTACTTGAAATGACCGTTTGTCCCTCGCTGGTTGCCTTCAGTAAATATATATAGCGGACTCCCACTCTATAGGCGACACCTGTTGCACTTTACCGACGAAGATCGCGTTGACGTGGCGTGGCGTTCTTCCAAACTTGCACATGACGTCAGCTATTGGCAGATCGATCGTTCCGATGGCGGTGAATGGGCTAACCTGTGTTATAATAGAAGCCTATAGCTGCTGTGTTTTTGGATGGCGTGTCGTACCGCGTAGGATGTCAGAGAGAGAGAGAGAGAAGTAGAACGGCCAAAGACAGAGAGGGTAACACGAGATGTTATTCTGTACATCGTCGAATTCCGCCATGTTGGCGTTTTGAGCCAATCAGAGGGGCCCCAGCAGGCCCGTCAGCCAATCAGAGCTGACAGATGGCGGAATGGACAATACGGCGGAATTTGACAATTTCCATAGAGAGAGTACGGTTTGCTAGAGTGTCAGAAGTATACAGATTCCTCGTATGGCGTTGGACCGCACGTCTTTACAAATAAAATTTTCAAAAATACAAACAAAACGCGCGTCTCGCGACGAGCGATAACGTGAGAAACAGCGATAATTTGGGTAGAGCGGTCAGGCGAAAAAAATTATAATAATAAATAATAATAATCAACGCACGCGTGAGCAATATATGGTATTATTGGATACGGAGGTTACATGATTTGTGTTCTTCTAACAGGGCGGAGCGAATGGTATTCTCTAAAGCTGCCTCACCGGACAGTTGGCGTCTGTTAGGGATGCACAGTTATTAGTCTTGTACATAATACAGTGCAGCAACACGAAACGTACTGGAGCGGGCCCACGCATGTACACCGCTGTGTGCATGTACGCTTCTGTTTTTCTCGTATACATGTCTCTGCACTGTACTAGCGTCTAACCGCGCATCACGTCGGCCATGTTTGCAGGCCCTGCCAATATGCGCTACATATCGAAGAAAAAATAGATAACGCGCACCGTGACAACAGCCATGTTCGTGCCACCGCGCATAGCAAAATGTAGTCCATGGGATGTCGTACTTGAGCCGCGAATGGGCGTACAGGTTAACGTGGTTAAAGCAAGCACTGCATAGTATACAGGTATGTGCTGAGCCGTTTCGAAACACGCGCCAGATTTATTACTGATGCGACCTCTTAAATAGTTTGAGCAATCATTTGGCGGGCTCTAGCAAAAAAATAGATAACGAACGTATAGCTGTTTCTAGTGGGTACACTTCAATTAAACGTTTGTGATAATTTATGTGTTGACTTTTCTGTAGAGATATATGCTATATTGGGCTCGCCTCATGCCTCGCTACCGGCTGTAGGATTGAGCACCACACTCGGTGGAAAAAAAGAACAAGGACGACGGATGTTCGTGAACAACATGAAAAATGACAAGCGCGCCATCTGAATTAGGGCTATAAAGACAATGACAAAAGAAAGACCACACGCAGCAGATAAGCTCGTTAAGTGGCCTCCAGTGCTGCTCGAACATGGGATGTTTGAGCGAAAAGTTTCACAGTTCTTTTCAAATTGCATGTGGCAGATGGCACAATTCTAGTCCACGAGCTGGCCTACTCGGAGAGGCCCCGGACATTACTTGCACAAAACATTGAAGTGCATAATCGACTAACAAACAGCTATTCACAAATAAAGTTTTTAACCAATTACCTTACGGCACTCATTGAAATTCGCAAATTCTAGCCGGGCAGTTCTCGAGGCGGATCCACTCGGACCGAATTCTCAGGATGACAACAGGTTTCGAAATATTTATTCGCGAACTTTGCAGAGAAATGCACTCACCTTCCGGTTACGTTTGTGCTTCAATTCATAAAACAACGTTTTGTTAAGAAAGTAAGTGGAACGGCAGTGAATTTTTTACCGCGAGTTTGACGGCGCATATCTCGTAAATGGTGTCATCCTCACAATTCCTTTCAAGTGGAAGAGCCCGGCAGTTTCACCCGCTAGAATTTGTAAATTGCAGTACGTGTCATAAGGTAATCAGTTAAAAACTTAATTAGTGATTGTTTGTTAACTAGTCGAATGCGCATTTCAATTTGTTGTGCAAGAAATGCCCGCGTCCTCCTCGAGTAGACCACACTGCAGACTATAGAATTGTGCCGTCTGCCACAGGCAAGATTTTAAAAATTTTGAAAGTGTTCGCTGAGACACCCTGTATTTTAATGCGGGGCCCCGTTGGCCTTCCCGGCGTCGACAACAGTTGTCCAAGCAGCGCGCGTGCACAACACGCATACAATCGTTTCCCTCCGCGACGAGTACTGTTGTTGACAGAGCCAACAGCAAGCGCAGGAGGTGGAACCCGTTCCAGAAGTATGTCGTCTGCTATATAACTTTTGATGGAATGTTCATAGATGTATAGAACTGGTTTAATGTTACGCCTGTGATGTGCCATTGCTGATTATTTACAACCTTTGTATTTTTGTAATCCTTTATCACTGTTACTTGAAACAACAAGCTATGGCCTTTAATGTATAGCGTCCAAACGTACATTGTACGCATAGCTCTACGAATCGCCAGCAATTAGGCGACCGAAAAGGGAAGCCGTCGTTCGTAAGCCCTTAAAGCTTGCCACTACATTTCAGGTCGATTTCACCTGGAATTGACGACTGTGAGGGATCGAACGACGCGAAACAAGGCCGATCTATGATTATTTAATTGTCGCTTACGGAGCCTCATACGGTGTCCGTATTGTGTGTGCGATGCGTGCTATAGACAGGCCACTCTGACCGCAATTGTTGTATACGTTATTGGAGTGAACAAGTATGTACACGTTGTCAAGCGTAAAACTGTTGCACATATTGTGGATTAGCGCACTTTTCTCTGGCTTCTAACGCACGTTCCTGAGGTCCTTGTCCGCATCGTCACAGCAAAGGCCTTCGCTGAGCTGTCCTGTCCAGCGGAACAAGCTTCCAAGAACACCGTCATTAGAGCGCATACTAATAGTTGGCGCCATCTTGTGTTGCTTTTTTAATCATGGCACGAGGGTAATTTATTTCACTGAACAGTTGTGCCCCAGTTATCTGCCGGCGTAAGAAAATGGCGGCGGCGACATGCATGCATGATCACTGTGAATGAATGACGAAGTGATATCACGGCTAAACGGTGAGATCCGGGGCACTTAAAGATTTCACTTATTCGTATAGTGACTGCAATCTGCCTTCGCAGTCAACGACTAATTTGTCGAAATGCTGATCAGCCTCCACGTCGGCCTTTTCGCAAAACATAAAAAAAAAAAACGAGAAGAAAACCACGGATGTGTTCTTCGGACGTGTATTTTTCTAGCTCGCGTACATTTTCGTTCACAGAGTTTGTATATGTTTCTTTGAATGATTGCCTTAACCGAGGTACAACTTGTGAAATAAATGTGGTGCTGGTTGAAAGTATAGTTTGTGTGTGACTTGCTTATATTTTGCGTGTTTGCATTTATGCATTTCAATTGCGCATATTGAGTGACGTCGAACTATGCAGTTAATATATGTTTTTTTTTTGCGACATAAATTGTAGGCTTTGATGAGGAACATACGCTGCAGCTGAGCAACTTCATATCAATCTCGACCGCTTAAAATGACTTTAATTTAGCAACGATTCTTATACATTCATGTTGAAGTGCTGTTTTTGGGTTAGATCTACCATCATTTGGAAGGCTTAAGTTGATTACAGCGGACGAAACAGAAAACAAAATGTTTATTCTTGAGTTTGGCTACCGAAACACAGCGCACCGGTACGTTAGTATGACGTAACGGATTTGGAAGTGTACTCGTATGTTCGGGCATTTTTTTCGAAATTATTCGTTCAGGCAAAAAAAGAAGTTACCAAATTTACTAGAACTTGTTCTTGGTTCCTTTCGGGTGCAATTTAATCCGACCAAACTTATGTCCAAATTTTATGGTTTCATGTGCAACGAGCGCGAGAACTTCGAGCCCATCTATTACACGACTCCGCTCCAAGAATGGCATTTCTGGTATTCTGGAAATTTAACTCAGCAATACAACGCGCCAAGATCTCAGCACACGGGATTTCTTCTATTTTGTCCCTGTCGTCGCATCCGTGCCGCGGCCTGGACTCGAACTGACGACATCATTTGTGCCCTACAAGTTACATCACTGCAAGTGAGAGAGGAAGAAAATGGTTGCTTGTTTTCATGGAAACCAGGTCTAAGTTTACATACTAGCCCAAAGGTTCTAGCTGTGTCCATGTGTTCTCACCAGCGCCCTTAACCAGCCAGCACTATCACACAGCCATGGTGAGGAACAACGTAAAGGCGCCGTCCCCATTGTAAAATAATTTACACCTTTAGAGTGAATAACGCTGTATATTAGTTTATAACTCACACCATTATACCTTTATTTTATTGGGGGTGGCGTAAAAAGGACGTTAGGGTGCGTGTTATACAACGATTTGCACCCTTATTATTCACTTCTGATGGTGAAAATGATTTTACAGTGGACTACGACGTTCGCGGTCCCGAGTACGGCCACGCAGACCTTAAATGGGTCTTCGTTACCTCAGTAAGGAAGCCTTCATTGCGGTGAGGCTACCTTATGTCACTCTGAAAGCTTCCTTACTGAGGGGCCCTCGGTGAAGGCTTCCTTGGTGCTTCCTCAGCATAAGGTAGCTCCAAAGCTACCTTCATGCGTCCTTACGCCGCTCCTGGCCCTGAACGAGCGCTTCACCTCACTGCTTAACCGCGGGACCTTTGCTTGCGCATGCGCGCTGTCGCCCAGCTGCGGAGAAGCGCGAGCACGGTGGCTATGGCACGGTACGTCTTGCCAGGCATGTTCGTTTCAGTCACGCGTGCGGCATGAAAGCGTTGCTAGGCGTTGCTATAGGCGTTGCACGACGCCGGTGTGCCAGCGTTGATGGAGCACATCAAGTTTTGCACTGTAATGCGCTACTTTTTTAAAGTTTAGTAAACAAAACTAGCAGAAAGCGTCCACGCTTCTCTATATTAGCTCTTCAATTTAAAGATTGTGCGACGACACAACACTTTTTATTGAATAATGGTGTTCGCGTAAAGCTTTTAAGAGATAATCTCGAACCCAGGCATGCGGCAACCGCTCCTTTTACGTGAGGACGGGTGAAGGGAGCTGTCATAGTACGCTTGCTTCCTCCATCGGTCCTTTGCTGTAAGGAGGCCTCACGTAAGGTTAGCAAGCGCTCAAAGGAAAGAATCGTTTCATTGTTTGGGTGACACTTCAAACGAAAGCTTCCGACACCTGCGAGTCCTTCGAGAGCCTCGCTTCCTGCGTGATTATCAAGGGCACACGCATCGACGCCTCTACGCAAGACGCAGTCCCCGCAACGTCACTGGTTATTGACACGTGTCTTAGGGAAATCATCCAATGCGAAGCTATAACCACCACTGGAAACGCACCGGCCTGAGAGAGAGAGAGAGAGAGAGGCTTGGCAGGGCTCGTGACGTAAGCGTTGCGCGATCCCATGGCGACGCGACATTTAAATTTCTCCTATCTCCTCCGATCATATATAAATACAAGCTGGTCAAAACGGACCGCAACAGTTGTGACTAACAGCAAATAGTCGCGAAACACATCGCAGTATAATGACGCCAACACCTCATTCGGCTTAGGCTGTTGGTTCCAACCTTTTATAGATCTAAAAAAAAAAAGCCTGATCGAACGGGCACGAGAGATGGCCGTGGCCCGCGGCTACCTGGAATAAGGAGGCCGCCCACCTAGGGCGCACACTTTGCTTGCTCAGAATAAAAGTTTATTCTCTCTCTCTTTAACAAATCTGTTCTCCAATATAATTTCATCACTTTTCAGCATGTGGTGGCTGCGCAAAGACGCGTAAATTGGTTGAAACAAGTATAAGTGTCGCATGGTTTATGCCAGCTTTATAGTGCAATATATATTATGTAGAAATCTCAATCTTTGAATGTACACCTAAAGCCCTAGCGAGCAGCTCCGAGCCAAGAGTGCCCTTAGCAAGAGACAGGCTGAAACTCGGCGTGTAAATTCCAAAGTAACGACTTGAATTTCACATCAGCACATCACTTTATTACCTTAAAGACCCCGGTTAGGGGGTATTACATAAGGGGTGGGTTTACAAATCAAGCTTACAGAGAGTGATCTTCATGAGAAACAAATGTAGTTAAGTTGTCCGCAAAAGTTGATGAACACGTGATGGCTGCAATGTTCCGGGGAAGGCCATTCCAGTCCACTGCTGTGCGAAGAAAAAATGAGGCCGCAAAAGTAGTGGTGCGAGCACGTGCGCGTGCGATTGAGTAAGGATGGGACGTACGGGGGGATATGCGCGCCGGTGGGATGATACGCGGTGCTTGATTGAGCGGACTGTGAAATAATTTGTGGAGCAAACAAAGACTGGCGATGTGGCGACGCACAGAAAGATTAGCAAGATCAGTTTTACGTTTTAGGGATGATATGCTTATGTCGCATGAATATGAAGAATGGATGAACCTAGTGGCACGATTTTGTACAGATTCTAGTTCGTTTCTTAAGTATGCCTGGTGCGGGCTCCAGATGGGCGCTGCATATTCTTGTTTCGATCTGATGAGTGATTTGTACGCGAGAAGTTTTATGTCTGATGGTGCGCGACGCAAATGACGCTTTAAGAAACCGAGGGATCTGTTCGCGGGTGATATGATATTGCTGATGTGTGCGTTCCATGAAAGGTCAGAGGATAAGGTGACGCCTAGATATTTGTATGTTTGAACTTTTTCGACAGTGGAGTGGGAGATTAGGTATGACAATGATAGGGGATTAAGTTTGCGATGAAAGGAAACGAGCTTGCATTTAGTAGGATTAAGCTTCATTAACCAAAGATCACACCACTGTTGTACAAGGTTAAGGTCATGTTGGAGTGCAATTTGATCAGAAATCTTTGTAATTGTGCGATAGATGACACAGTCGTCGGCAAATAAACGGATATGGGAGGATACATGTACAGGCAGGTCGTTAATATATATGAGGAATAAGAGGGGTGCGAGTACAGATCCTTGGGGGACGCCGGATGTTACAGGGAGGGAGCTGGAGCGGCTACTTTTAATTGAAACAAACTGGGAGCGTTTGTTGAGAAATGCTACGATCCATGCGAAAACGTTAGGGTGCAAATTCAGCTGGGAGAGTTTTAGTATAAGGCGTTTGTGTGATACTGTATCGAATGCTTTTGCGAAGTCGAGAAAGATTGCATCGGTCTGAAGGTTGAGGTCGAGATTAGAGTGTAGATCATGAAGAAATATGGCAAGCTGGGTTTCACAAGATAAAGATTTACGGAATCCGTGCTGGGAAGGATGAAAAAAATTGTTAGTGTCAAGGAAGTGCATAATGTGAGAGTATATGACGTGTTCCATAATTTTACATGGGACGCTTGTTAGAGAAATGGGGCGGTAATTTAGGGGGGATTGTTTGTTACTTGATTTGTGGACTGGAATGACCTTGCCCTCTTTCCAGTCGTCTGGTAAGATTCCTGTTTCAAGTGAAAGTGAGAAGAGCATCGAAAAATACACTGCAATAATTTCTTTAGTATTTTTTAACAGTTTTGAGTTAATATCGTCGACACCAGCCGTTGATGAAAGTTTTAATTTGTCAATGAGGGATGAAATGCCAACGACAAAATTTTCAACAGGGGCCATCATTGGCAGTGTCGCAGTAGGTGGCGTAGGAAGAGGCAAGTCGGCTTCTTCAGTGAACACGGATGAAAACGCGATGTTAAAAGTGTCAGCACAAACAGCGTCGCTCATAATTTCGTCTTTATCGCTTGTAAGTGTGACGTCATGTGTTTGTTGCGGGTTTATGACTTCCCAAAATTTTCTAGGGTTAGTTTTTAGAATTTTAGCTAAGTCGTTATGAAAAAATGTTTCTTGCGCTTTCCGAATTGCAGCGTAATAAGCGTCTTCCGCAGAATAGTACCTGTCCCATGCGCTCGGACTTCCATCACATTTCGCAGTACGAAAAAGGCGCTTTTTCTTATTTTCGAGTCTTTTTAAATTTTTTACAGAACCATGGTTTATTTTTATTGGCAAGAAAGCTCGCCGTGGGAATGAATTTATTAGTCAGGTCAGTAATTTTGTCTTTAATCGCTAGCCAGTTGTCATTGAGGGAACGGGAACCGAAATTGCATTGGAAAACAGGCAGAAAATCTGGTAATTCATTATTAATTGCTTCACAGTTAAGCCTTATCGTACAAGTGAATTGTTCTGCCGAACGAGGTTAAGGACGAAGTTAAAAGCGGTATGAATGACTTTGTGATCGCTGATTTCTCGTAAATATGCGATATATTCCAAGCTTTCGGGGTTATTCGTTAGTACAAGGTCTAGAATGTTTGAGGATTCACAAGTGACGCGCGTCGGTTCTGTTACTTGCTGGATGAGGTCAAAGTTGAGACAAACATTGATAAGTTCGCTTGCTTCGGTATTTCCTGAAGTTGGTGAAGCCTGATTGAGCCAATTAACGCTAGGGAAGTTGAAGTCTCCATAAAGGAGGATGTGTGCATTGGGGCGTTTTTTAGTAAGCTGGGATAATATTTCATTATAAGTTCGAGGGCAAAATCTGGATCAGTTCGAGGGGGCCTGTAGCATACCCCAAGTATTATTGCTTCGGGAGGGGCCCGACACATTACCCATAGCGATTCCAGTTGTGAAGATGTAATGATTAGAGAGCATGACAGTTCTTTGTTAGTGGCGATGAGTACGCCCCCGCCACGTGCATTTTTGCGGTCGTGGCGAAAAACGTTAAAGTTCGGCAAGTCAGCCAGTGCCTCCGTATCTGAAATGTCGTCATTGAGCCATGTTTCTGTTAGTATCAGTATACTACTGCCGGTTGATTGTACTAGATTAGACAGGAGCACGCGTTTGGGAAGAAAACTACGTATGTTAGTATAAAGTACAGAAAATGAAAGATTCGCTCTTGCGCATTTATGGTGCTGATGGCGTGGTTGCTGACGGCGACATGATCCCTACGATACGGCTTTGACAATTCCTGGTGCAGTGTCAAAGATATATCGCTGGGCTCCAATATGCAATGTTTTGTAACGTAATGAAAATGGTACGGATTTGCTCCTAGCAAAGGCAATGAGCTGTTTTCGGGCGGTTCGAACTGAACGCGTGAAGTCTTCCACAATGCTGAAATTTGTGCCTTTTAGTTTTGGACCGTTTGAGAGGATAGATTCTTTAGTTTTGAAGGATGAAAGCTTCACTATGATGGGTCGTTTGCGGTTAGTGGTGTAACGCCCTAGTCGATGTGCTCGCTCTATATCTTTGGGCTCGACTGTATACGACCAAAGCGTTCAAGACAGTGGCTTATGATTATTTGCTCCTATTGAACGTATGTTTCCTTCGGGTTAGTGTCAGGAAGACCGTAGCATATTAAATTGTTGCGCCGGGAACGGTTCTCGAGGTCGTCAAGGCGCTCTTCAATATCGCACATACGATGGTTTAGTTGACCGCTAATGGCGTCAACTTCTGTTCGGAGAGCTAAAAGATTTTTGCAGAGATTTTCTAAGTCTGTGAGGCGGGTGCTTAGATTAGCAATAGTGCAGTTTGTGTTCGTTAGCTGGGTTTTGAGGCTCTGCATCTCGGATATTAGTGTGGCCTGGCCAGTAGACACTTCTTTTAGTTCGTCGAGGACGGCTTTTTCAGGACCGGGGTTTGTCTCTAAGTCCCCTGATAGCAGTAGCAAGGCGCGTATGACTTCAATACGTTCAGAAATAAGTAAAATGCAGCACCGTGGGCTTGGCAGCTCCACCAAAAAGTAATCACTTGATTTTTTAGAAGGAGCTTGATACCAACTACTAACCTGCATGATCAGGATGAACTGCTTAGCGGTCTGTGTGGTGGCACAGCCGCGAAGCCCACTGTGCGTGGTGGACGGTGGTTGCAGCTTTATAGGCTGCGCATATGATGTTGTCGACGGCGATACGGTAGCTTACTTACTTACTATTTTCTTACTTTCTTACTATTTCTTACTATTTCTTACTATTTCCAATTTATCTATGCGATTCCGAAGCCAAGTGTCCCATATCGCACAAGCATACTCTAGAAGTGGGCGTACGGTAGTTTTAAATATGAAACCGTGAGTACTCTTTAACAGCAGTAGTAAATGCTCATATAGAACTTCCACCAGGCGGCGTTGGGATGATGATAGGAATAGAGTTACTGTATATGCTACTGTAGGTAGCATATAGCACATACAGTAACTCTAGATAGGAATAATTTGCTGCCTCTTCGCTGCCTGCTCCGCGTTCTGTGACATTACAAACCAACATTCCAAGCAGGAGAGAGGGCAAGCGTACTTTAACTGCGAAGCATTTCTCGGCGAACACTTGCCACTTTGACATTATCTATCTATCTATCTATCTATCTATCTATCTATCTATCTATCTATCTATCTATCTATCTATCTATCTATCTATCTATCTATCTATCTATCTATCTATCTATCTATCTATCTATCTATCTATCTATCTATCTATCTATCTATCTATCTATCTATCTATCCACCTACGTCTTGGTGCTCTCATGGTCGTTTCGTTAACTTGGTATGTATTAAAATTGGCATAATATGAGAAGAGTGTATGACGAACACAGATTATAGGTCATGACATCAATATTATGAGATGCGTGTCATGCAGGTCATGAAAGAGCCGCCTACATCTTGGTGCTCTCATGGTCGTTTCGTTAACTTGGTAGGCTTTCTGCACACTGCTTCGCTTAACATCAATTCCCAAAGGGCATGGGATCGGCCGGCTTTTTTCATGCCGTTATTACCGAAAGCGAATAAACGCATGCTGGTGCTGCGAAAAAAAAAGCAGACTCCTGTCGCCAAAGCGGAAGGCATATTGGCTTTGCAAACGCAAAGAAAATATTTCTTCTGCTTTCGCCTCGACCCAACGTTGCTTTTGGCTACGATTACAAGCGTGGCTTATAGATAGCAGACGGAAATTCGGAAGGTCAGATATGCTGCACGGTGTTGTCCTCTGGCATAACCCACACTTACTGTATATGTTCCTCTTGGGAGCCTCCCGTAGAGAGCATATACAACAATTCTAGCATAACCTAGGCACGCGAGGAAAGGAAGTAGTTCAAGCGCAGACCTTGCCACTTCTTCAGGAGGCTTATATTCACGGACCGGAACTTCAGACAAAAATGCCCATGATTTTTTTTTACGTTCTTATGTTATATACCTCTGTAGCATATTATAAGCACGAACTTTGGGTCTAGAAAACCTTTACCGGTGTTTTTATTGCGCCTATAAATGCCTCATTTCGATGTTTGTGCATTTATTGAATTTGCAAAGCCTTCAAAATGCCTTTTTCTTTCTTTTATCCTAGGCTTACTTTGTTTGTGTTGTTATCACACGCTGGGGAATTTGGCTTAAGGCAGCCGATTATTACCGCGAACATTTTTCTGGTGTAAAGGCAGTTCTTAACAGCTTTGCAGCAGACGAGAGCATCGCTATGAGAAGACCTTAATCTGCTCTGCGATATACTGAAGCTGATCGGGCTCACTTGTGCACCAACTTAAAGTTTTCTTTTTTAGCCGACATCACCGAAAAACTTAAATGCTCGATCGTAACTACGGTCTGGAAGGTTCAGAAAAGGGTCACCACCCTCCCCAATGGACCTGCTGCTGATAGAGTTAGTTCGAAACTTCAATCTCTCTCGGATAAAAATCCCGGACTTTCTGGACTGAAATAACTGTCAAGGGTTCTGATCGGCAAACATTGTGCAATTGCAGAGGGCGTTGGATCATCCAACGTTCCGAAGTACAAGTACTTGCCACCAACTTCAGTAGATGTTGAGCGTCCCTTTTCTTCATGCAAAATAATACTCATAAGACAAAACAAAAAACAAACAAACAAAAAACACGACACTATCGAAACCTCAAAACCTTGGGGTGGTGGTCCTTTGTCTTTGCTTTCACAACTTTTGATGTGGTTTTTAGTCACACTAGATTTCAGGTAAAACTTGTAACCTATGCAACCTGCATCATCCCGTTTTATATAGAAAATAAAATGAACTTTACAAAACAGGGGTTTAGTGGGCTGCGTAGCTTGGAAAATCATAATTCATCCTCAGATGCACAGCAAAAGTTCTTATTAATGGAACCTATACATGCCTAGAGGACAGTAATTGGTGCCTATATACGCCTTAAATGGCAGCTTTAGTGCTTCTTATACGTGCCCAATACGGCAATTTTAGTTGCCCAAACATCCGGTCTCCTTTGAATGAATTCACGAATCACTCGGGAATTAAGTCGCAGCTGGTTTCCTCAGTGGCTCACAAATCCCAATTACTCAGTAGGTCACCGTGCCACCTTCGTTGAATAAAAACTTCATTGATATTCGAGGCTTAACACTATGAACAGTAGCCGGAGAAGGGAAACCGCAGCCCGGACTTAACGTTTTTACAAGCTAGGAGATCGACTTCGACAGGGCATCTGGGGCGCTATAACGTAAAGCTATTCCAAACTTTTCTATTCCAATTCTGCAATCAGCCCTACGTGATTGGTCGAAAACTTTTTTGGACCACCCCCCCTTCGCCTGTCTGTCACGCGACGTCCCGAAAACCGCGATAGTTCCCCATCTGATATGGCGTGTACACACTGATCATGCTTGATTTGACCGAACGAAAGAAAAATTGTTATTTCTGATTGGACGCCTTTTCAACATTAGCCCTCGGCTATTGGTCAAGAGTTTTCGGGCTGCACCCACTTCATCTGCCTGTCAACCGACGTCACAAAACCGCGGAAACTCACCGCGTCAAAGTGGCGTGTACGCATTAAAGATGCATTAATATGCCGAACAAAACTGAATATTCTTCTGAATAAACGCAGGCTGCCCCGTTCTGAAAGGAATAAAAGATCGCAGCCGCCAATCACTCAGTATTCTTCCATCGTGACTCAGGCACTGGCTACTCGCACCTGCCGGAGGGCATGGGTTTATTTGCGTATAATGAAGCTTTCTGCGTGGTCGTGTAACGTTTTCGAGCACTTTCGGCATGTTTACGACCTCGTTCTACCAACGCATCTTTGTTGAGGATCCGTTGTAGTGTCATTCTTAAATTCGATTTTCAGTGCAGTGGCTCGGCCCCATCGAATCCCTCTCCACTTGAGTGTGCTGCTCGCCTCTTGTCAGCCAATAAGATACGACAAGCCGCTCAATGTAGGCAATGTTATTCGTTTTTCAAGCAAACAAAAGTGACCTCCTATGATCTAGGACAGCGTTTGATTGGTGTGTTCAGACAACCCTGCGGGTCACCACCCGATGATTGAGTCGGCGGTTACGCAGATTTGACGTCAGAAGATCGGAATAAAAACGTATTGGAATAGTTTTACGTTATAGGGCCCCTGGTATGCGTGCCTAGGCAGTGTTTGTATGCCTTTCTCCAGCCACTGGCCGATGTGGAGAGGACTCCCCTCTCTTCCTCTTCTCTTTCTTTGTGTGTTTCGATAAGTCTCCTTCCCCCCTGCCCCCTAATGGCAACCCTTGGTCTGCCTCTCTTCAACGCCTCCCCTCGCTCCAAATTGTGAAAGAGAAGGCAAGTACACATTGTAAGGTGTTGGTCGGGTAAGGGAAGTCGAGCTGTTAAAAGGAAGGATTCGTTGTAGCGGGAGCTAGGACGGGGAAAGATGTTTGACTTCCAGTAATTATACCTTGTCAAAACTTGGTGAATGACTTCGAGTTATTGGTTGTTCAAATTAAACGGCGGATCTCAAATTTCTAACGACGGTAAACATTTCGTTCTTCACTTTTTAAGATACTTTGTTTAGTGGCCCTTTGCTCGCGCTCGGAAATGGCATTGCTAGACCAATATTAGTACAGGCGTACTTAAATATAGCGTAAAGCATCTTGCGTTTCTGGACGCCATGGTTTCATCACGTCGTACTTCTTCATTTTTGGTTCTAGGGTAATTTAGTTATCTGCATTGTCTCAGAAGCAAAGACAATGAAGGTCGAAGTTGAACGACTACTTTCTTATAGGTCTAGCTCCGCCTGTCATGAAGGCACAAGAGCAACGCCGATAATGGGTTCCCATTATCGCCAAGCAAAAGAAATCCGCTAATCGCGCCGTACGGCCGTCCGGGATGTGCCCTGTGTGAGGGTTACATGTGACAATATTATGTGGCATCAAAACTTCCCTCACAGAAAAAAAAGGAAAACTACGGCCCATACGCGAGAAAGTCAGTTAAATGGTGCGCGAAACTCGAGAGCTGCTGTCGAAACCGAAACCGAAATAGTAATGGAGCAGGGATAGAGCAAAATCAAACAAAGTTTAGAAGATAATTTGTATGCATATTTACCGAATCAGCGGATAAGCGGATAAGCAGTTAAATTTGTGCCATCACCTTAAAGTAGCACCATATTTTGAATTGCAAGCTCTGATGTGGTGGCACGTCCTACCTCCCGTTTCATTGAAAAGACTGGAGACATTATTATCATTCCTCTTTGCACTCAAAGCGCAATCATTCCTCTATACTCACATGCTGTTTTGCTTTCGTGCGCACGTTTTCGGTGCTGTTCAAGTAGCGCGAGTGACTGAAGTGATATAGAATATCCGAGCTTTTGAGGATTGCTCGGCGATATTCAAGACTCGCGGGAATGAATGTGCTTGCGTTCGTTGATGTGTGATTTCTTGTGCATTCACAACACGGTGCTCTATGGCGGACATTCGCTCGAAGGTTCTGCAGTACGAAACCTTCCTGAACGACGTGCTAAAGGAGGACCTGAGGTTCGTTGTTGACAGCTGTGTTACGCTTCGTTGTAGCAATGTGCGTTTGTTTTAAAATCCAGGAGATGCCTCGAGGAGCGCGATCGCATCTGCGCAAAACTAGCCGAGCTGCTTCAACTGCGGACTGTCGTCGAAAGAATTCAGGCAAGCTTTTGCAAGCGTACGGGACTGGCTTTTCTCGTAGCAGCTCTCACTTATTGTACCCACCTCCGCAGGAAGTCGCAGCGAACAAGGAGACCTTTCGGACGCAGGTTGATCTGGGCTGCAACTTCTACGTCCAAGCCGTCGTGTACGTAAGCCAGTCTTTTGTGTAACAGATTAACGATCCATACGGAAAAGAAAAAGAAAGAAAGCGATATCTTTGCGACATTTGAGCAAAAATAATGCAGCGATGAGCTCGAAATCTTCTTGTAAAGTTAGTTTAAAAGAACAAGGCCCTCTATGCTTCCGAAGTAGATGCATATCATTTATGTGTTACGTCACACGTGATCCTTGCTGTGCAAACAATACGAGGTAGTTGCGAGCAGCTGTTGGTGGACTAGTTCGCTGCCCATTGTTTTTGTAAAGGCAGCGCACCTCTAGAGACGGGCGCTTATCTATATGCTAGATTAAAGCGCATGTGCAGTGGCTGGAAAGCAGTGAGGGGACACATCAAAGTGTTTAAACATTACGGCAACGAATCCAGCCACAACATCACCAGACACCCAAAGAAACAAAAAAAAATATGGAATCGAGTCATCGTTATCAAAATCAGATGCGTAAAACTCGATTGACGAACCAACAAACCAGCAACAAAGATTTAGTTGCCGTTCAGCACCTGTGCCCGTCTCAGTGTTCGTATACCTTACAGCACACATTTGCCACTTGGATTCTAATGGGCGTCGCGTGAACCCATTTCAGGCCAGACGTGTCGAAAATCTTCGTGCAAGTCGGCATGGGCTTCTTTGTGGAGCTGACGCATGATGAGACGCTGTGGTTTGTGAGCCGCAGGGAAGCAGTGCTTGAAGCCGAGCTGCAGCGGGTCTCCAAGGAGTCGGCCAACATAAAAGCACACATCCAGATGGTCTTGCAGGTCAGTACTCGATCGATCGAAGTGTTTTTAGCCGTGGCCCTAGTGCCTAAATTGATAAGTTAGGCTGCATCAGACAGACGAGGGCGACCAATGGGTATGCGAGGGACGAAATGCAGTGCGTTACAAGCACTGGACCAAGATGCTGATATCCTCCGAGGACAGGATCTGGCTGCAAACGAATGCTGAGGACAACACACTGTGGAGTTTTGTTAAGCAAGATTTGCATAGTAGGATGTAAATATATTCTCCTGTGATGGAACAGGCAGCAACAAGTCAGAGATGATAGGACGGTTCACTCGTTTGACGAATTCATGTTGTGTGCATCAAGCACCGCGCTGTCTTTAGTCGACAAGTGAGGTTACAGTCATTTAAGCTGCACAGCTCGAAGCTGTCCTTCATTGATGGAAACCACAGTCACACCGTGGTGTGCCAACGTTGCTGCCATGCGCGAGGTCACAGGTTGCTTACCCAGTTGCAAGTGCACATCTTTTCGACCATGACGCAAAAGCACTAGTTTGTGAATATTTCAGTGCAGATTTTAAAGGGACACTAAGGAGAAGCACTACATCACCTTATACTGACTGGCATTATACTGGCAGTTTATACTGGCAGTTTATACTGGAATTTTTTTTTTCTTCAAACGTCAGTTTTCATTGATATTACGATAAGAGGTTGATTCTTGGAAAATAGCATGAAGATCAAAGTTTCATTTCTTAAACTTTGCACTGCATCATCAGTGCCGGTACTAGTGCGATTTCACAGATTTAAAGTTTTTTTTCTGTGTTTAGGATGTTGTGATTCAGTAGAAGTTCCTGCAACTTGCCGAATTCAGTCTTTGCCTTTTCTAGAATATGAACTACATCCTTCCTGATAAACTTTAACTAGGCCCGAGCAGTTGCCATCAAAATGGATGAATCGTGGCAAGCAGGTGCAGAAACATTGAGGCGGTGTTTCCACCTGTACGGTA
The DNA here is from genome assembly GCF_050947875.1 of Dermacentor variabilis. Taxonomy (NCBI): domain Eukaryota; kingdom Metazoa; phylum Arthropoda; class Arachnida; order Ixodida; family Ixodidae; genus Dermacentor; species Dermacentor variabilis. The sequence continues at coordinate 68,538,292 of NC_134576.1, read as the reverse complement.
TTTCGTTTTTATTTCTTACTGTGCCTCTTGTGGTGTTTTCCTTGATACTGTGGAAGGGTAATAATATAGCTGAAATTATTTTTCCCTGGGGGGTCGAATTTATTCCGAAGCATTCCACTGTGTCACACCCCAAAGTCTATTGTATGTAGCGTGGGCTAGAAATATAGTAATTTTTCTGTTTTTAAAGTGCATGTTCGGTCATGCTGCGACATTGATGCTATATTTCTTGAGGTTTAGATATGTGATACGACAGTTGTTATCATTGAGTTTATGATATGAATAAAGGTATTCAGTCAGTACAGAGGCTTGGAAAAGTAAGAAGCTACCCCCATTATTGCTTTTTTATCAAATCATTCTGCACTAATCACTGCCCCTCAAGCTGTGTAAATGTGCAAGTTTCTCAACAGACACGATACCTCTAGCATATTTTATCAATAGCAGGGGACCAACTTACTTTCACATGGAGATTTTGTGAGCTCGATTTTTTTTTGCCAAGTTTTCGGAGTAACTACTTACCAATAGTAATGGATGAACTAACATTCACGTACATTGCTTGTGAGCTTGGTACTTCATATTTTTGACCTACCCTTTTAGAGTAATTCGTGAGCACATTATGCTAAATGGAAAGACTGCAATATGTGTCGATTGCAAATGCAACTTGTTCTCAGGCCTAACATATCTTCTTAGGCTGTTCACATCAAACACGAAAATTACATTCATGTTAAATATGGGTAGCGTGCGGTAATGCACACCTAGCTTTTTCATCATTGCTCCTGTGCTTGTGTTCCTGGACAAAGGGCAGCTGTAAACCTCAATTAAAGGAGTCCTGCAACACTTTTTGAAGGCTGCCACTTTTGCTTTAGGTTTGCTTTTAGCATTCGAAGAAAGAAAGAGCAGGTGTAATTATGAGATATATAATACACACAAACCTAAGTTACCGTTGACTGAAATTTTTGTAGCTAAGGATGCTACGGTTTACTCACCCATGACTCGAGTGAACTACAACAACTAGTAACGTCAGTTACATAGCGGTGCGCCATGGTTGCCAAACCCTGCTTCGTTTGATGATAGTGTGGTTGTCGTGATGATCGGATGACAATTAAAAGAACTAAAACGGAAGATCGTAGTTTTTTCACAGTACTCATGATATTTTGCAAAATGCAAAATTGTACATTAAATTATTAACCGGGAACCATTGTGCAGCAGGCTACTCACATGTCCTTTGCGTGAAGTTTGCGAAATCACCTCACCACGTCAGTTGCACAAAGTGGACAAAATTGCCAAATAGTGATGATGCGATCGGTGATGCCCCGTAAGCTTTTTGGGTTGTTGCACAAAGTGGACAAATTGCCACATAGTGATGATGCAATTGGTGATGCCCCGCAAGCTTTCTTGGGTTGCATTGCTGGGCCTCTCTAAACTCCATCACTCGTCAACAGTGTAGAAAATGAATAAAGGACCGTGAAAGATGAATGCTAGGCAATGGGTGATATGCGAAATTCTGCAAATGCGCATCCCCGCACATCTAGTAGTTTGACCTACACAAGATGCTGGATGTTGCCCTATAGGTGGAGATAAAGCAGGAGCTCGTACCGTCACCTCTGCCACCATCCCTTCCTTAATACATGGTAGCCATTTTGAAGCCTACCTTCGACTTGATGGTGCTACGAGCTTGGCAGTCGGCCATCTTGTGTAGGACAGCCAAATTTTGTGGAAAAGCCTGCATCCTTGCAGTGTATGCCCTATTCATGTATCCCCTTTTGTAGGACAGCTGCAGCTTATCATCTCTTCTTCCTTTTACTCCACACTTATTTCAGTAAAGGCTAAATTCTATGACAGGTGTGTAGCATTTTTCATTTTTGGACAAACAGTATTACTGCTTCATCACATCTTGTGTTTTCAGGGGCTGCGCGAAATCCAAGGCCTGCCAGCCAATCCTGACCAACCCAAGCGACGGGATGTATTCTGACAGCATTGTCACGTGTAAAATGGCCATGTGCTCAAGTGTGTATAAATTTGTAAATAAACGCAAAAAAATCACACTTCTTGCTCACAGGAATGAGCACTGCAAAGGTGCGATTCCTTTGGTTGTTATAACACACAACTCATTGAAAAAAAAAATATTGTTAATAGAAGTTATACCACCCAACTCTGTGGCCTCTTTGTCTACTTTAAAAGCTGGCCAAATTCATTCTGCAGATAAATGAGGACATAATAGTTGAGGCCATCATGCCGGTGACAAGGCAGAAGAGAAAAGGGGAAGCTGCTCCCATTGTTTCATACCTACCCTACTGATCTTGATAGCCATTGTAGTTTGCAAAACCTGTTCTAGAAGGAAATTTTCTAGTGTTATGTGTGCTTCTTTAGCAGGGCTTCAGCAAGAATGGGAATAGGAAGTACAAGCATAGGGATTGTCCCAGCTGAAGGCATGATACACCATGCAATTATGGCTGGGTGCTACATTCTTTTGCCAACAAAAAACCCAAAAAGTGCCAAAACATTTCAGTTCTGCAATTCCTGTGCAAATTTCATTGCCAGAACTGTAGCATATGCAGAACTGCCACGAAGTTGCAAGTTTTTTGTTGGTCATACTGTCTGCTGACTGAATCAATAGTACGAGTGCTACCTTCGAAAAAAAAAAAAAATGGTGGCTGAAATCGCCAAGCCTGTTATAATGCTGCGTTTGCTAGTGGCCCTTACTATTGGCTCACTATAGATAGCAACACCATACCTGTATTAAAAGTGAGAAGGCCCTCCTCACAAGATATTGCAGTAGCGGCAGTCTGAACTAACCATCCATGAGCTAAATAATGTACCTGCCAAGTCTGATGCCGTGAGTCGGTCAAGGGAAAGCTACAGTGGTGAAGCTTCTGCACGAAGTTTTAAGCCATCGTCCGACAGCACTTCTGCTGCACATGGAAGCTGTGCTGATTTAGCATTTTTTGCAAGATATTTAATCAGCAAAGTTTCCACGTGCGATGGTTTCGTATTTTATCCAAACACTGAAAATAAAAGCAGGAAAAATAAGTCTAATTTAACCCTAATAGGTGTACTTGGCCTTTTTAAGCTGTTGTTGACGAGACGTTTCTTTTCCCCAACCTAAACCAATGCAGACAAGAATGTGGAACTTTCTCTTTTTTTTTTTTCAGAAACGTCCTTATTCATGTGCATTTCCCCCCCTAGCCACCACTGCCACAGAAAGCTGTCTGTGAGTGGAGTATTCGTTTTTTTTTTTTTAAATAGCCCACATTCCTGGGCAGAACCACAGCAGTCATTTTGGAGCTAATGTGAGCTGGAGGCTGTGCTGCCGTGGTGTAGCCAGGGGGTGGCACACCGGTAAGTCAATAAAATCTTTGGCAGACTCGACAGTAGTCGACATCTTCGTAATGCAAAGCATTGCGCAAGTCGTTGCAGCACGAGGCGCCGACGTGCGAGAGAGGCCTGAGCGGCCAGTGACACGCATTGCCATTTTCGCAGCTTCAACACGCTTATGTTTGCGCTCCTCGAATTCGGCCTGGGTCAGCAGCTTGTTTGGGAGGGGTATCTTGGCGGGAAGTTTTGATACGCCCGCTCGGCAAGAAACCTTACAGTAGGAAACGCCGACAGGCATTGAGCCGGTGATGCCTGAGCAGCCCAATATGTGTGCTGTCATTATCCAATTGTGTGGCGTTTTGAGACTGCGATGCCCCCAGCATGACATGACATGCAGCCAAACATGACATGCACATCGCACCGTCTGCAGCAGACAACAGCAGCATGTCTGCATAGGTTATCACCTACTACATGCGGTATGCTTCCAAACGGCACTACGCCACGCACACTGTGAAAGAGATAGGTAAAGAAGCTTATTGCATAGCTGAGAATGCGACAAGCGACGACCTGCAAGGAGATTTGCCAGTACAGGAAGAGGAAACTGAATGCGTGTCAGTATTTTCACGTGACATGGGCTGCAGAGGAATTGCCGTGATGGGCACCTGTCTGCATGTCTGTGGAACTTTTTGTGGGCGCCTACTTACCTACTTGTGCATGCCTTGCACCCTTTTTTGTTCACAGGCGGAAAACGTATCACAATCACAGTTTGCCGATGTGCGTAACGTTGGTGCAGAAAGACAGTGTTTTCCGAAAACATATTAACCGACAAAAAGAAGAGTAACTGCATTGGGTCAATTTTTGTGTTCTTAATAGTGAATGTCAGTGCCAGGAAATTATACGAAATGAGATCCTATCTATGAGGTTCTATATTCAACACGAAACCGTGCAGAACTCGCAACACAGTGAATGCATAAAAAAAACGAAGGCGGAAAAGCGAGAAAGAAGAATACATCACCTTGATTCAGCAATAGCAAGGCTTGAAAGCCTTAGGCTGAGCTTTTTATTTCTTTTTTTAAGTCAATTACACCACATTGGGTGGCGGTAAAAAAAAAAATAATAATAAAGAGTCCAGTTTCCCCCGTTGCCCTGACACAACGCCACACGAGCCATCTTTCACTCTCTCCTGTCAAACTGGTCGTAAAAAGCCAGCCATGCATGCTGGGCATTCAAAACTGTCTTTCTGTGGCTTTTATTTATACAGTCTAAGCTCCAGTCTCTCACGATGTCTTGGAAAGCGCAGCTTAAGAGGTAATAATAAAGGGGGTTGGGAGTAAAGGGAGACGACAGAGTGACACTGGGGGGCAGGAAGAGGCAGCAGGCAGGCAGCACTGGTGTTTTGGGAGGTGGCGACGGCGGAAAGGCATCTTGAAAGTTGGATTCCCTAGCGGCTTGAAGATCAATCCGCTTCCACTTCGAGTATGCGGGGTCCATATAGCAGTACGTACGCCGTGTGCCAGTCACCTGAAGAAACACACAAATAACAAGTCTTACACTTACAGCTCTGCATGGGCTTGGAACATGCAGGTTTTAGGAGAGACTGTAGTCATAGTGAAAAAAAACTACTGACATAAAAAAAAAAGACTCTTCACATAAAACCGCAATCGAAAGGGCTTGCGATGGTAGGTCCAGGCCACCCATGCACATGCAGTTGAACCTAATCGTATCAGAGTCGCATCTGACCCAAAAATATCTTCATTATACCCAGTATTTTTTACACAAATTGGAAATGTTAGCCAGAAATATTTGTTATGTTTTGATATTGATAGTGAGCCAATGTCTCGTCAAGGAAACATCAGCCAGTGCCCTTTGTGAGGGCACAGTATGATAAAGATGAAGTGAGAGTGGTGGAACAAAATGTTCCAGCAGAAGGCATCTCACGAAGAATGACAACGTTAGTGCGATTAGCATTAAAGCAATGTAGTGATGCACTGTTGTACCAAAGCTGAAACGCGTCATGTATGAAGCGGATGTGTGCTATTCGGGCTCCTCTCTTGTGCTTCCCGCTAGACGCATTGCGCCATCTAGAAGCGGCACCGGGAAGTCTGTCTGTGGCATGTGTGTCAACTTACAATCTTACAAGATTGTTTGAATATACCGTAGACTTCCGTTATTGACCTTGACGGGACCGACGGAATTGGTTGAATTACCCAGAGGGTTGAATTAAGCAAGATGCAGAAAAAGCATCGAAACACACCGATTTATTTGGTAACATTTTGTCCGATTCTAACATGCCTTCACATCAAATGTATGCCTGCTAATATGCATACAAAGTACAAAATTGATGTACAAATGGCATTAAAGCTCCTAACAAAAGTAGAAATCTAATGTGCACCCGACTTTTTAGAACGAAAAATGGTAAAACGTCTAATATGTGTTGAAAGATGGTGGCCGGTTGCCTAAAGTCAGCTTCGCTGCACTGACTTCCAAGTGAGCTTCGCCGCAGCAGCCGTGTTATGAGGCAAAGCATACGAATGCTGCAAAGGCGGTTTTGGTTTTGTATTTGACTGCACCATGCAGAAAATTTTCTGTCCAAACTGAAAAAAAAAAAAAAAACGAAAGAAAGAAGGGGTGCGTTAAAATCGTAATCAGACAGACATTACGCGACACCGTTATTGCTTGAAAACTTTCCTAGGGCAAGCCGAAAATAGGCGTTTTCGACAGGAGATGTGTGTTCACTGTCTCCTAAGTACCTCCGAGACATGCTGCCACTAAAGGGGTCACTAGTGGGGTCACCATAGAAGTCAGACGTGTGCATGCTGATTGTTCAAGTTCGAATTATTCAGTGAATGCCAATTATAGGATCAAAATGAAAAAAAAGTTTGGGCCCATAGAAATGCATGGGCGCAAACCAGGACTTTCGGTCAGGATTGTAGTCAAATCAACAGAAGTCCATCGTATTACTGATGTGGGTTCGATGCCGCCCAACACCGGAGAAATTATAAAGGATCTTTTTTTGTCACTGATGAACAGCACGTACACAGTACCACGTGCCCACTGACCTGAATTGGCGTCAATGGGTTCATTGATGAGTGGCACATAACCAATCACTCAACTTGGTGTTAAAAGCTCACTGAAAAGCGGCGCATTCCCAGAGTCACATACCCAGTGTCATATACCCAGTGACCCAAGTAGGTAGGTCTGAAGGTTGGTATATAGCCAGGTTCCCTCAGCACAGCAGCATGAAGCTCTAGCCATTAGACCACGGACTACACAGTGACCCAAGTTGTCAGGAAAACAGTTAGAAACATGGATAGATAGGTAGATGACACCGGAAAGTACATGAAGTATCCTAAGAATGCTAATCCCATCGAAAGGCTTGGTTGACGAATAATCACTGCGCACCACAAAACAGAGTATAGTAGAAAATACTGGGAGAGTTCAAAGTGGCGAGTGAATATATGAGGGAGCGTGAAGCTTTTCTGTTGAGCAGCCGCCTGAGGCGCTGCTGTGATAAACCTGAGGCATGTCTCTGCTCGAGGAAGTGGTGGATGTCTGCTACTCGCTTGGTTCTTTGCACAATGCAACCTTGGTTATTGTGCATAAGCACAATAACCCAGGTTTTGTTAAAAGAGATGTCACTTCAAAACAATACCGTAGCAACCAGCCACACAAAGTAGGCGTTTGTGTGCTGTCAGCACTGGTAATTTATAACATTTCCTTCCATGAGTCCAATGGACTACCCACTTCAGCCATCGCTGACTGGCTGGAACTGCACTGTGATGAGGAGACGGGCAACCCAAGCCAGCTCTTTCTTTCACTGGTCTGGCGACTGCCACTTACATTCATCGAACCTGCGGTATGGGAAGTGTAGTTTTCATTCTACACTTCTGCTATAAAAAATGGCTTCGTGTAGGTCGACGGAGCTATACTTTTTTTAAATCGATTGAAATAAAATGGCGACTTCCTACACTGGCTACATTTGAGCAGCCAGTGTAGGTAAAAAAGATAGCCCTAGTACTTTTCCATATTTCACAAATTGTGGCTCAGTAAAGGTCCTCGAATCTTGGTAACTCCAGTCTTTGGTTCTTTTAGAATGCAACATAGTCTGTCTTAGCTGATAACATAAGAGTTTCTCACTATAACACCTAGAGGGAAATCTGGCGCCACCGTCTATGGGAGTTTCTTAAGGGGGCATCGTGCCGTCATGGGAATGACGGTATATGTGTCTGCGAGGCTCGTGTTGGCTGGTGTTGTAATAGGCTTTGTCTAAAACGTGGATATGGCTACGCAAATAATGCGTTCTCAAAGTAAAATCTTCATGAATTGTTTCCATTCATGCATATTACATCTTTACTTACCTGCAATGCATGACCAAGCGTACAAAAGCAAAAACAGATGACAAATTGTTTCAAAGAGAGCTTGAACCTTGTCGTCTGTCCTCCAACTTTAGCGGCCCGCTGATACTTTTTATGCAACATATAATCGTACACGCAATAACACGTTCTCATAGTTAAACAAAACATGTTTTTGCGTAATAATCAAGTTAAAACAGCTTTTTACGTGCCGTTTCAGTAGAAAATGAATCATTGTGACGGATGGAACGGTGGTTGCCAAGTGCATCTTCAAGGTGTCCTGTCTCTCCGAGAACGATGCCAATCCGAAGTCACAACAAACCGGCATTCCCATGCATACCACAGCGCAGCAGCGCCACATTGCCCTCTAGGTAATGTAGTGAGAAATTCTATGGTTGATAAAAAGCTGACTAGGCTCGAGAAAAGGTAGTCAAAATCTGTGATGTCAGGACGAACTGGTGCAGGAACTTCGAGGCGGTGTTGCCACCCAACTCTCACTTTTGCGTCATTCCTGGATTACCAAGCTTCTTATCACAGTAAGAGTGGTGTTTCTGGTATCGTAGAAGGGTAATCTACTAATACAACTGAAATTATTTTACTCTTTAATAGGGGGTTTGCAATTACTCGAATATCATTGAATTGAAATAGATAGTGAACGTGCCAATAATTGGATTCGCGAATCGAATATCTGATATTCGATCTTTCGAATATTCGGTATAGAGACCCACGCAGTGCCGCATTTTGCGTGCGCTACGGAGCCCCTCATACACCTCATTTCATTGTTCTTGGTGCAAATTCTACTCTGTTTGTTGTACACTTCTGTGAAATTTGTTATATTTATTTATGTATGTGTATGTATGTGTATATATGTGTATATATGTATATATATATGTATGTATGTATATATGTGTATGTGTATATATGTATATATATGTGTGTGTGTGTATGCACTGCATTTGCATGCTTATGATATATGCGACTGAGTCTGTTGAGTCTGTGTTAAATAATAATATGCAAGATAACAGATTGTAATTGTATACTGGGAGTTATTTGACGCAGCTGTATTATAACTAGTTTCTATGTAATAACACGAAAATGTCTATGTATTTCTGTTTAAACATACTCTTATATCCATACTTTATGAGTGATTGTATTGCTACACCAGCCGCTACCGTGCCTATCTGGGAGACCGGAGCTTTATCAAGCCGAAGAATTTTCGGCTTTTTTTCCGGCTCTCCCTTTTTCACCTTGTATCGAGTGGTGAAAATAAAAATCATGATGATGATGATGAACTGAGCACATAGTGTATGGGCCAACCTGCCCCAGCTGACACGATTGCAGAATTTGGCTCTGTGAGCTCTTCTGCTCTTGTGCATATGCTCCTCAACGTTGGCCCAATGCGGAAATACCGCATCGCAATATTTGAGAGTTATTTGCGACTTTGTCTCAGTTCTTGCACAGCAAGCATAGTGGTTTTCAAGAACACCTCCCGAGCACCACACCCCTGGAAAGCCGGACGCCTGGCCGGTAGACTGCTTGTACCTGTTTTATAAACCGGTGGGTGTCCGGCAGTGGGGATCGAAACACGCACCCCGTGCAGCCGAGCTGGGTGTCCTACCCACTGGGCCGTGACTGCGGTATCCCGCCTGAACACCACAACAGGCCGAACGACGGTGTGTCAGCCAGAGTCGCCTTTGTCGATACAAGGTTAGTCCATGTCGACAGGACCGATTGCAATGATAATACAACGCCAGACAGAGGGAACAGCAACAAAAGCAGCACATGTTACAGAAAGCGTGGAAGCTTGTGCTAATATTGAGCTGATCAGCTGCCAGAAGGCATGTAGATTGTGTTGGACATGTAAGCATGATCTCTGGACTGATCACTGAAGAGCCACCTGTACGAACATATTAGAGGCAAGAATTCTATGACGACTTGCGACGCATTAACACATTGGCCAGTGGCAAATTTTTATCATGGCCATACTATACTGCCTAAGCCATCAGGTCTACTTTGGCGCTGCTTCACAGGGCATTGGCGACTGAGGTTAGTTTTGTGCTGAATCGACACAGATCTATTTGCAACAGCCACACGACACTCGGAAAGCCGATGAATCGCATCGCATATGAAAGTCCAGAGTCCAGAGTTCAGAGTCCAGAGTTCGCAACAAAGTCGCTCACGGTCACCATCTTTGCGACACACCGTACGGTGGCCTCTCGTTCCCGATGCTGTTTGTAGATACACATCAGTCTGTTTGCGTAGCTTTGAGCAATCAGTCCCAAGAGAGCTTTGGATATACACAGCAGGTGCGAAAGTGTCATGTGACCATAACGAAATGACTGCCCAGCTGCATACATTTGCGTGGACGGTGCAAATGTATGCAGCTGGGCAGTCATGTATGCGACTGTCACGTGAACTTGCTGTGACCCTCTCAATTTCAGAATATTTGACAAGTGGCAAGTTAAAGGCAATCCTTACAATGAAACGGTGCCTGTTCTTTAACGGGGCTGCTGACCGCTGTCGACCCGCACAGCGCCAATGATGGCTGCGCGCGGAGCGGTGATCGAGTCACGTAATATGCAGTCCACGTTTTCGTGTCCTGCAGTTTGACCTTATGATAACCCACCTGCCGTAAAGATGGGAAAGTCCTTCCGTATTGTATTCTGGAGAAATACCTGAAAGCGAGACTTCTTATGCCATCAAAGACTGCGATAAAACACAGGTTGACTATTAAACTGAGAACCTCATGGGTATTCAATACAGCCTAATGCCTCTAATTCTTTAGCTTCAGAGGGAAACAAGCGCTCGATTCTGTTTAGCAGAGATTCTATTGACAAACAAAAATATTTTATAGACCCTCATATATACTAGAACCGAGCTGTAGTTAGTGTTGGCAACACTAACTTGAAGTTCCCTTTAATAAGAGTAGACGGTACTATATATTACTTTGTACCCAAGTTACGGACTGCTTTTCTTCTACAATCTTGCCATGCAATGCCAGGAGACACCCAAGGATGTGCGGCATCGTGTTTGCTTTCCCAAAATTTGCAAGCATTCAATTTGGTAAAAATTTTGGAGACATTTGATATTCGACTTTCAACATTCTTTTCTTGATTAAATTTTGATCATTCAATTTAAAGATCTGCTATTTCGCATTCACACACCTCTACTCTGTAATGTCCCTTTAACACAGCTGTTTGTTGAACAACTTTAACTTGTTCCAAGCACTGCACACTACAGCAGGCTGACAATGATGAACTCTGAAGGGGGGCCTGCACTTACCTCCGCCAGATAGCTTGAGGATCTCCTCTGTTGTGACCACGGACACCTTGTCATCGTCACACTTGAACCACTCATCTGCGTGACAAACACGACCCAACAGCGTGATCAATGCTCCACGATAATCCAATAATGCTTAAGCATGCATGCAAGTCACTATGCACCTTCTAAACTGCATAGAAAAGCAAAAACATGCATCAATGTGGACTTTGAAATCTTATCGCCGCCTAATATCTGTTAAAGGGGCAAGTCTGTCAAGCGATTTTTCTACCGTGCCGGACATAAGCGGTGGTTCTGGATTCCTCCTACGCCCTGTCGCATGTAATAAAGTTCAATTTTGTGTAAGAACGTAGCAGGGTTCTCTACGCAATGAGCGGAAATTCCGCCCACTGCTTCAGTTTACCATCCCACCATTCTGTTTTACCACCCACACCTTCGAGGGAGGACTCGGCAATGGGGAAGGTAGATTTGATCGAAGTTTCTGATTGTTTGCCCCTGTGATTGCCACGTGTTCCCTTACTGCGTAGAAAAATGTTAGAAAGAAATCTAAGCATAAGCTGAGAAAATCACACTTTCTAGTGTGCGGAAGGTTCTATCGCACTGTGGATTTGTGTGGCTATCCATTGACGCAACATCGCCATCTTGGTACCATCGCAAAGAAGAGAGATTGGAGCTACAGACAGGAGCAGTGCTTCATCTTGCCATGCAAAACTAAAAATGAAAGAAGCATGCGAAAAGAGGACAAACTGGCGTTGTGATTCGTTACTTCTGTAACATGCACACAGGAAGCGCTGCTATTGGTTGACACAGGGTTTAATTGTACGAGCGTTTAGCATACTTTTTGACAGTGGCAAGCTGTGCATTTCATTATCCCAGTGAGTTGCGGCAATCACAGTAAGCTGCGTCGCTGGCTTGAATTTCTTTTGTTAATGCGCCCCAAATGCAAAATTGTTGAATGTGCCATTCAAAATGGCAAGTGGGGAAAAACAATGCAGGAAAAAGTTTATTTGCATGTACTAGGAGTAGCCGCCATGAGACAATGTGTTAAACTTGAAACCAATTCTAAACGCTCTTACATCGCACAGTTTCTTGGCAGTAAAAATATTCTGGACTCCTGGTTACATGTTACGTTGCTGTCAAAGCTTTTATGCTACCAGATAAGTCGAACACAATTGATCACGGCAATAGAGCCTTGCACAGACGTTTTTTTAAAGAAGAGCTCGCCAAATGACAATATCAGTGCTGCTGCCCCAATTCTGACACCTCAAGGTGGCTAGCAGAGGTAATATGAGGGTAGGCTTGATTGTGCATACCAATCTAAAAAATTGATTTGCGGAAGAAATCATGCAACTAGCAATACAAATTTCATTAAAAGCTTTGCACCTCAAAAAATTATCACATTTACCCCTTATCTGGAGTCAAGCTAGTGACAGCTCAAGATACTAGAACTCTGTCATCTGTCTATTGTAAAGAAATGAGTCACGGTTGCAAACAGCACTTCTCATGCTCAACATAAGTAATTTGAGAAAACAGAGAAATGGAACATTATAGGCAAGTAGGGCCTGTGCAAGTTAGAGCTAACAACAGTGCATTCTTTCATTTCCGCTTTTGCCACTTCACATGAGGCAGCCATCAAAAAGTCACAGTTTTGCCTCAAAGGCAAAGCATTGATTGCGATAGTAAACTATTAGACAGGTATATGCAGTAAGGTTAGTAGTTTCATCAGCTGTATAAATGCCTGCAAAATTTCGCTTACTAACTAAATTAACAAGCATGATGCCACATATACACACAGGCAAACATGAACACATTTCACTCTATGACTGTGGACACTTGCTGTTAGAACGCTGGCACGACGAAGAACAGCAGCGAGCGAATTCCCCTTCATGCTGCCTCTTGCTTCAACACGAACTAGGTGCGCAAAAACACAGCGCACACAAAGCCATCAGCTGTCCCAGGTTGGCTAGCCTTCGAACCCACCACACATTACCTCCAAGATAGGATGTGCACAACCAGGGCCAGAGTAGAAGCAGAGATGTCATTTTCAATTGTCTTGCATCAGGCAACTCCACCTTATGCCTGCTACTAATTTCCTAATCTCATGACACCACCTAGTCCTCTCTCTAAGCCTACGACTGGACCTTCTGTTACCCCATAACAGACCAATGGTTAGCCGTTTCACGCACCAAATCACACGCTGAATGTGTCTTCCTATGTCATTTGTCAGCATATACTGATTTGCTCCCAGCACGAAGTATCATGTAATCAATAGTAGAGGAATAAGAGAAGCCTCAGCCTGGAGCCAACATTCCGACAAGGAGACTCGCCTTTGTGAATCATGACAGGAGTCAAAATGAGTTTTACTCGGCTTCATGCAATCAAGCAAAAGTGAATCAACACGGCCGCACGCTACTGCTGAGCGCGTGCGGCCGTGTTGATTCACTTTTGCTTGATTGCATGAAGCCCAGTAAAACTCAATGACCTCAATGCCGCCCACAAGACTCACCTTCTTTCCTACGGATCCAGGCGACGTAGTGACCGCTGGACGTGGACCGGCCTTTGTGCGTGAGCACAGCCTGGAGCGAGTAGAAGCCGCTGTTGTTTGAGCCTGGGTCTGCACATAACATGGCAAGGAGGACCTCTGACTGAGTGCGTGATTAATGAATATCAGCGCAATACGACAAAGCCTCTACGAGAGATGAACACAAGACAGCAGTCTATAGATTTACACTAAGCAGTTAATACAAAATTTGACTGTCTCATGAATTTCACAACTCATATCCACGGATGAGCTACAAAGAATGCACGCAGTAAAGGGCTTGAGATTAACTTAAAGGGAAGCTGAAGCAGTTTTCAATTTCCATGACTTGCTGGGGTTGGGAAGAACAGACCTATTCATTTGCGGTTCTGAAAAAATTTTTTTTTTGTTAATACAAGGGGCAGAAATAGCGTTCTAAATCCCCCCCCACGGACACGCCCCCGTCGCTTCCCGGAGCGCCGAGTGAGGTGGTTGCCAGAGGAGAGAACCGGCGAGAGTGATGCCACTCGCGGGGACCGTACTGCCGGACCGGCGTGCTGGCATGTGCTGGCATGTTTCTTCCCGTCCTGCGCTTTACTAAACGACGCTACGAAAGATATGCCGCCGCTGACGTTTGTTTTCTTTTGCGATTTTCGTGAACTGTGCTTCCTTTCTGTCTTGCGTGAGTGCCTACAGCCAAGGGCGCCTAACCTGCCCTCGTTCTGTGCACATTCGGCTGAGCGAACACAGGCGGCCGAGACGATGTGGTGTTTCACATATTCCCGAAGGACAAGAAACTTGCAGTGCAGTGGGTCCGTGCGGTGAGGAGAGATAATTTCGTGCCGACGAAATCAACTGTGCTGTGCTCGGACCATTTCCGCGACAGTGGTTATCATCGGAGCTTGACAACGATGCGGGCAATCGGTATTCCAATTAAATCGGCGTGACTGAAGCCCGGCGTTGTTCCGTCTATATTCTCCCACAAGACAAACACCTCGCCACCTCCAAGAGCGGCCCTCGCCAAGAGGAGAAAGGGTGAGGTAAGAGTTTTAATGTGCACACGGGCAATGTTTTAAACAGATGATCACCTGAGTGTCGAACAAACGCCTTACAGCGGCCTTTGACAAAGCGAGGTGGAGGCACAGCCGGGAATATGCACATGCGTGCAAACAGCTTGCCGTTTTCATTCTGTTTTTCCCCTCCGCTGTGTCACGCAACACTGTACTACGGCTGTTTGTTCGGTGCTGTTTTGATACGGTGAAATAACTGACTAGGGGTACGTTTCTGCATTACGTGATATTTGCTATTTGTCCTACCACGCGGTGCCCGCAGGTTTAGCTGTTCAGCATTCGTGTTCAAATCGCACGACATGAGGTGTTACGGTAATATTTTCATGCTCGCGATACAGTAGTTGAACTTGGCGTGTAAAAACTTTGTTCCGTAGATTTCGCACTCACAGCTTGCTACCAGCAGCGAAATGCCGAAAAAACAAGCGTCGGCACAGCCACGCTTGTGGCAAGGCAAACGGCCTCAAATAATGAAGTAACGTTGTGAGGTATTGAACTTGTCTGCGTTCGATGTCGTCTAGCCCAATACAGGCATCGCTGCTGCACAAAAAATGTTTTCTTGCCTTTGCACCTAGACAACTAGCTATGTATCAGGCATGACAAAATTATTATTTAAAAGCAATTATATTACATTACTCATTACTTTCTTATTACAATCATCAATTTGAATTACATTACCGATTACTGCTTTCAAAAATGGTATTACTTTACGATTGCTTCCAAAAAGTTTTCATGCATACAAGAAGCAAAAAGCAAAGTTTAAAGGGACGCCAACCTTTCTTCAAGGTAACACACACTTGCCAACATTTCATGCCCCATGTTCCTCCACGACACCGAACGACACTATCAACGTTCTGGCACTGTACACAACTTACTGGTGCATATTTAACGCAATTAATAAATTACTTCAGCCATGAAATACAGACACCAAATAATTTACATTACTAAATCACTAGACAACTAATCCATCACATAAATTACTGAAAAAGTATTTCAATTATTGGAAGTAATGCAACTATTGTCATGTTTGCTGATATGCATGATTTGCTGAAATTCATGACATCCATGCCTTGCATTCTTTCAGGTTCTAGTAGAGCACCTAGAGAACCGAGCCCCTGATGAACCTGTTCTACTACCATCACCAATCGAAGAGTTTGAAGCAGCCAGTGTGACACAGGCAGATAATGTTGAAGAGTTTGAAGTAGCCAAACGCGGCACTTATGTTCGCGATCGTGTACCAACACACAAAAAACCACGTAACTTTAGACAAGCAGCGGCAAGGTGTTTGACATCGCGTAATTGCACCCGTGTTTACAATCTAATGAGAAGTTAGTGCTTCGGCATTCTTCCAGCAGCAAGTTCCCAGTGACACTTTAGCGCATTTTTTCTCCCGTCATTGAAATGTGCAGCTACATGAAAAAAAAAAAAAAAAAAAACATATGTACCAGCTAAGATTTCCAACGCGTGAGAAGGTGCACAAATCGCTCTCGTTGTTGGCACACTCAACATCGTCGTTGCCGCCATCATTTTCCTTATCGGCTGTCGGTTCGAACATGTACGACGAAATTATAAGCTGTCCGTGACAGCGAGAACGTTCCATAATGCTTACAACTCAGCTATGAAGCCAGAACAGAACAGCGTGCTACGCTCTGAAACGGCGGCGTCGACCGGCGACTGCCGCGAGTGACGTCACAGCGGCCCCGACCAATCACGGGCAACAGCGGCGTTCGCGCGATGCCCTGAGGCGCTGGTGCGCGTTTTCTTGGAAAAACAGCCGCTTGCGTTTGTTTCCGCCCCTTTTGAACCAGATATTCATGTTCAGGGGACCCAAAACTGTAGAATGCCGCAGAGAACTCATTTTTTTCGAAAAGCGTTTCAGCTTCCCTTTAAGCAAATAGGGCCTAGATTTGCAATGTTTTCTTTTCTTGGTCCCCCAGATCATAGGCTCGCATACTGCCACGCTGCCGAAATCAACAAATCGGTGTGGCAGATAATGAGGAATGAACAGAGCAAAAAGAAAAGAACTGTTCCGAAGTGTGGCCTCCTAGAGGGCTTCATTATGTGCTGGAACCTCTCCACACTCTGTCTTGCGTTCCAATCAAACTGGAGCGAGTGCAGTATGGCCGAGAATGCTCAGCATTAGAACCTATGCTATCACCCTGCACTGTTCCAGACTCACTAATTCTTTGAAATAGTGTTGAACAAGACACTCTACATCTATACCCTTAATTAAAGGACATTAAAGGCAAACAATATATCAGTTTAGACTGATGAGATATCCTTTAAAAATTATACTTTCATTAATTTCATGGCAACGGGTAAATTGTTAGAAGAGATAATGAACACCAAGATTCCGTGTTCTCAAACTTGCCCTGAAACTTCAGCGCTAGTATTGATGTCACGAATTTAAACTATTTGTCGCATTTAGCAGATTGTGGCACAGTAAAGGTTCTCGAAACTGGCTGAGTTCCGTCTTTGGATTTTTTAGAATACTACAATGTAGTGCATCTCTAGCAAGGAAAATTTAAGTAGGCGCGGGCAGGTGCCGTAAAAAACACAAGAAGTAATGCGAGTTGATGTGGGAGCTTCAAGATGGCCTTGCCTTCAGCTATTCATTTTTTGTGCCTTTCCTGGCTCACCAATTCCCATTTTGCGGTAACAGTGGCTTTTTCACCATTGAAGAAGGGTTGTATACTAGTACAGTTTAAATAATTTTTTCTTTTTAGTGTTCCTTTAAAAGTTTTAACGGAGTACTAATGACACTAATCATAGAATGAGTCCAAATTTGTAAACATTACAGAAGATTTAGGAGAGTTGACAGGTATGGAATGAATAGTTTTATGCCCCACACCTCCACCAAAATATCACAGGTATAAAACTATTTACACGGTGTGTTTATAAAGCATATATAAACAGCTGCCGAGAATCCCAAGAGGCTCTTGCCACTTCGTCCTCTTCACCATCAACGACCTTGTTCTCTTTTCCCACCGTAACAATATAGATTCTGGAAAGGCTATCCTACCAGCCTAAGCGATCTAGCAGTGCTCTTTAGAGACCCTTGAATAAAGGCAGCAGAAAAAAAAAAAAAAAGGAATTAGACAGCCAATGAATTTCCCCACAAAATACTGCTCAAAACATGCTTGTGCCCACCATCTGGAAAGGAGAACGGCTCCTGCTTGGTCTCCTTGAGTGGCTTGTTTGCATCATCAGGGTGCTGCAGTTTGAGCTGCAAGAGCAGGTGGGAAAAGGAGGCGACAAACGTTTACATGTCACATGTGCAGCAGGTCACCGGTTGAAACAAAACTCCACCTCCAACACACAAGTGCACTTGAATATTAAAAAACATGGTCACTGTAACTGCACCTATGCCATTTCCTCTTTAGTTATATGCTTTCACCATGCCATCAACTTTATGGTAGGTAGATAGAATTTATTGACAGGAAAGACAGAGAAGTCGACCTGAGCTAGCGCGCTCTATATTCTGCTACTCTGCACTGGGGCAGAGGGAAGGGGAGTGAAAGTACTGGGATGGATGATGATGATAAGAGAAGTGGTGAGCACTCAGGTATATTAGACAATAACAATAACAATGACATGAAGTGGTGAACACATGTAATAAAACCTTAAGGGAGTTCCTTTGCTTTGTGTACTGTTGAACAAACTTTACCACATGCTTCTTGCTGTTACAGGGACTGCACTTAGCAAGAGTGAAGGTTGGAAAATTCTTATATTTTAACTTGCTACTAACCACCCTGAAATGCCAGCCCTGGCATCATGGAGAATATCATGATGTCAAGAAGACAACAAGATAGCAATGGTGTAGCAATAAGGCTATGTGTGATAACATCGCTCATGCTGTGTGGGTTTCTTCTGGCTGTGTTTGCATTTGACAGCATCAGTTATTTCTTTAAAGGGACACTAAAGGTTACCAGAAACTCAAGTTAAAGTGGTAGAGCAATGTTCTAGAACGTCTAAGGCGTCAATATAATCGCGAACCGAGCTTTAGTAACCGAGAAATTGAGGTAAATGTATGACACGATTTGAGACCCCCCAGCGACATTCCGGTACTAGCCCGATGACGAAAGGACTCCTCATAATTTGTGTTACTAATACTCAACTACTCGTATTAAAAATATCATTTCATTCGATTATAAGACGGAAAAAAATGTTACTTGTCTACGTCTATTCGATTCTAAGAAAAAATAACATTTTGACGTTACCCTTCAGTAATATGGGTGTTCGAAAGGTTTCGTTTTCGCTCGACTCTGCGCGCTCGACTCTGCGCCGCGCACGCTTTGGAGTTTCAGTAGTTTCGTTATCGCGTCGTGCTGTGAGGGTCCTGCTGGCTCGCGAAACTTTCATTTGGAACAAGCAGCGAGAATGCCCCGTCCATGTGATGTCGTGGGAAGCCCTCATTGCTTTCCCGCTCCGGAGAGCCGGTGTCGAGGCCACCGTCGTAGTACGCAACGACGCCGGCAGTGCGAGCCCTCAGCAGCAGGTCGCGCTCGTCGGTGCTCAAATCACTGAAGTTGAGCCCACCATCGCGAGCCAATCTGTCGGTGTCAGGGTCCATTGCGACGAGCGTCGAAGTTAGCGTCATAGATTGAAGTACCAGCTTATGGGCGTCTTGCGCTGGAGTTTGAGGTATAGTAGCGGCGCCTGGTGGCGGTGCGGGAAACGACATCTGGGTCGTGCCAGCATGGGTCGTATTGAGCCCTGGCTGTGACGAAGCACGTTTCTAGGCCGAGCTTTGCGTCGATTCGCACATTTTTATGCCCTGTTGCGAGTGCGAAAAGGCTCGTCGCTTCTCACAGACCACACCGACCACGCTGCGAGCTCGCCGCAGCCTATAGTTTAACGAAAACGGACTCTCCGTGTGCCGTGGGACGTAATGTGGGACGTAATTCGTTTCTCCTTCTGCTAGCCACCATACTCCCGCTTTCGCTCTGCTGTCGGCTCTGCTGTCGGCTGTCTTGGCTCTGTTTCTGGCCACGCGTTCACGTTTTGCGCAGAAAAGCCGTAGCGCCGTCTGCGGACGCCGTTCTACTCACCGATGGCGCAACGTCACTATGAGACCATGATGTCAGTACTCCTCGATCGGAGGGCTAGAGGTACGCGGACGCTTCAGAACGCATTTTCTCTAAAATAAGTCTCTCCTTGGCACGAAACAAGCGTCTCGAGGTTTTTGTGATGGTATTTCAACAGTCCACGTTGACTTAATAGTAACCTTTAGTGTCCCTTTAATAGAGCAAGCTAATGTACTGCAGTGTCATAACGTGCTCACCTCCTGGGTACAGAAAGTGAAATCGGTTCATAGAAAACAGTGTTATAGTGTAAACTATATTTAGGGTGTTCTGATGCTTGCCAGTACTGGTTCAGAGGGTTTGAAAATTCACTTATTGTAAATAGTAATAATAATAAGTCAAAAATGTCATACTCATTTAGAACAGCACTCTGGCAGCTACCACTACACTGCAGGCAGCTATGGTGCCCAAGTAGGACAGGTTATGTTGATACTGTCAGTCATAAACCTTCAAAAGCAAACATTTGAGGTGATTAACAAGCAGTACAGACAGACAACTGCACTGGCATTTAGTATTCGAACGAAAATCTCTAGTAAAGTACCACAATACCTGCATAATACAGACAATCAACTTTTGTAAAATTTAGTTTTGTAACGTTTATTGGAAGAAATAAATGATAGCAATTGATGCCAGTCTTGTTGTGGTGGAGCAAGTAAAAATTTTAATAGTCACATCTTCATGAAAATGGAGTTGGTCAATTGACAGCCATTTTAGGTCGCTACAAGCTCACTGACTAACTCATGGGGTTTGTGGACCATGTCTACAGTGTGTGGGGTCGGAGAATATGTTGAATTTGCAAGCAGTCTGTGACCACAACCAGTGAAGCCACGGAGAAAAATCTTGATCCCCCCATATACAGGTACAGGTTACAAATAAAAATACCAGGCTGCAAATGTATTTATTCTTTTATGAAATTCTGCAGTCCGTCAACTCTTGCATTTGACTACCTGCTTTATGTGGAAGAGGCCATTATGGATTGGATTTGTAGGCTAAACTCTAACCCCCACACGTTTATGGCTGTGCTTATGAGACCAGCCAAGGTGATACAGTGGTTATGGCATTGCAGTGAGAAGCAGAAGGTCGTAAGTTCAATGCCTGGCCACATTCTGATATGGGCGGAAGGCAGAAACACTCACGCACTGTGCTTTGGGCGCGTGTTAAAGATTCAGAGGTTGCCATAGTTACTCCGGAGCACTCCACTATGGTGACCCTCACAATCGACTGTGCAGTTTCGCAAAGTTAAAACCTCGTAATTTTTTAAGGTTGTGTGGTTGCCAGTGAAGCCCTATACCCCACCAAATTCAGCTGCTCCTATCAAAGTTTGTCTTGTAGAGCAGGCTAGTGCAATCCTGGTGGTTTGGAACAGGATGGTGCAACTAAGTGCACATCGATTTCATTATTTGCGCAAGCGTGGACTCTCAATGGCTATCACTGTAAGGACCGAATGGCTATCACTGTAAAGACTCAAAGGCTATCGCTGCGAAGCAAGAGGGAGTTAGAGAAAGTGCTCTGAACACGTACCTTCTGCTCGACATCCATCTTGCGGTCCTCGAGCTCCTTGAACTTGGTCCGCATGGGGACCAGCTTCTGCTGAAGTTCCTCCGAGCAGAGTTCGAACACGTCCAGCTGGAGCGGGAACTTGATATCCTGCGGCGGGGAAACAAGCGGATGCAATGACGAGTGGATTGAGAAAACGCTGCGCAAGGACGAGTGCGAAGATGTGCGGGCGTTGCTCACCTTGAGGATCTTGGCATTGACGGCTCCCTTCTCCTTGTAGAAGAAACGGACAAACTGGACGGCCAGGTATGCGGGAAGCCGGCTGATGGTGCTCTGGAAGCGCAAGCACTCAGTTCATTGCTCAAAGACCTGCTTTACACTGACTGGTGCTGCCAAGCTGTCTTACATATGGTGACCAAATCAAAGAAAGAAAAAAGAGAAAGAAAGAGAAAAAGAAAAGAAAGGTAGGCATAGGACATTCAGAAGCAAAGGAATGTGTGAGTGCGTTCTCCGACTGAGCAAATGATAGACTACTTTCTCGGAGGAAGCATAGTCATGGCCATAATACACAGTCCTGATCTGCATTACAATCTCTTTTTTGCCTTGCATACCCCGTCTCATACTTAGCATGACACTCTGGGGAAGCTATGCAAGTGAAGTTGTACATGTCTCATTTTGCACGTTTCAAAGTGCCATCCATTGTTTTTGATCTGAGATGCTTTCCTCAAAAATAACTTAATATGCAACTATCACAAGTTGCAGTTGTATTAAAACTAGGGTGTCAAATTGAACCCGAACCGAAAATCAAACCAAACCATAAATTTAGCCGGAACCAAGCCCAAACGGAACCCAAACCGAAAAATATAACAACAGTTAGCGGTTCAGTATGAAATGATTCAAGCATATAATGTGCTTAATAGACAATCAATTCTCCAAAACGTTTACTTCTTCAGTCGGCACACCCCACTAGCAGATTGTTACGACTCATGAGTTGTACTGAGTGCGAAAATGGTAAAAGACCTAGGCAGAAACACTTGCACTTCTGAACTTGGCCATGACAGATCCATCCCACGACTGAAACATTGGTTCAGGGGCTCCGCAGAATCACTGTTTTTAATAAGTGCCCAATTCGGCTGTTATAGGTCAACTCGCTAATGTTACTAGATATACCGCAAAACACGCAGGACACACGGAGAGCAAAAATGACAGCGTTCTCGAGAAGGCAAAATAGAAAAACCAACAAGCGCATCAGCATGGCTTTTTGTAGCAATAACAATGCGATCCTCAATATGGATGCCGTCACCATCTTGGTGTACGGCAACAACAGCGCTTGATGGCACAGGAAATGTGCTTTTGTTGTGTGCTATGGTTTAACATACAAGCGCATTACAACGCTCTTCGACTTTTAATATCACGGCAGCCCTTTGCATGCTGCTGTGAAGCCTGACTTGAAAGTAAAATTATCCCATAACCCACGCACCAACTTTACTGTTAAATCTTTTGAATATTTGGTGCGGGCTATGCACACCTAAGTTCGGTACCGAGCAAACTACCGAGCGCAAGAGCAGACGACATTGCGGGCCGCCTCAACAAGAGGAAAAGAAAGACGAGGGAGGCTCGTGCAGCGGGTGAAAAGGGTCTCGCGCAACGGAGATCGTTGGAACGCCGGCGCGACTAGGGCCACCGGGCCTACGGAACCCACATCTACCGGTGAGGTTCACCTGACCGAGCGTCAGTCTTCGGGACAGGGAACGCCTCGGGTCGTTGCACGGCACGAGACCCCGGAACGGCCTGCCTCAGCCTCGAACCCGCATCTACACGCGAGGTTCGGGAGAGCGAGCGTCCGTCGTCGAGACGAGGAGCGCCTCGGGTCGTTGCCTTGCACGAGGCCCCAGGTCGGCCTGCCGGCATCTTGGAACCCGCTTCTACGCGCAAGGTTCGAGTGACCGGGCGACCGAGTGGCCTGTTCTCGTCTACGGAGCTGTGGGCCGTCCACCTTTTCCTGCCCGTGCTGCTGCGTCTGCTATTCCACGCCAGTCATCACTCGACGAACAAGCGTTTCACGTCAAGGACTACGTGTCACCACACTCCGGACTTAACCGCAACCTCGTGAGACTGCATTTTTTCCTACTTACGAACAACCTTGTATGTGTGGGTCTAGGTTAAGATATTTTTTTCGTGTTCACGTGCCGTCTAATATAATTGTGTGTTTGCTCATCATGCACCGTCTCCTCCATCTTCCTCGCGTCACACGCTTTGCAACGTGACGATCCTAACAACATCACACCTTGCAACGGGAGACGGAAGCAGCAGCCAGCGCGAAGCCTCACTGCCGGGTCCAAAGTGCCGCGGTATGTTCGAATTATCATCACAAATGCTTACGAGTTACTGCGCATCCTTACAGAGTGAAATGCACATAATTTTGATAGGACCACAGCATCAATTCAAGTAAACTAGAAGTTTGAATTAAGCGGGTTTGAATTACTGAAATTTCACTGTATATTTTTTTTTTTGTAGGGTGGTACTACATATAAAGTAAAATTTGCATCTCTGGTGACCTCATTATAAATGATCTATACTGTAAGAACAACACAGGCTAAAGACAATGTCTTAACACAAAAAGCCTCCAGAAACCAATGTTTTGATGTTGGTGACAAACATTAAACAACCGGGCTGTCCAAGCTTACCGTTTTCTTGTATTCACAATCCTTGTTCAACGTGGGTGACATCTTGTTAATAGTTTCAGACAGTTTCTGTGAAGTCAAAAGAGAACAGATGGCAAGTCAGGAGACGGGCAAAATTAAACGTACTTGAAATTCATACAGAAATTCTGTCACCGTACTCACACTTTTAAGGCCAGCCATCATGTACTTGACATCTGAAAGGACAAGGAGCGTAGGACAAGTGTGAGATGGCCAAGCATATGATAATAGCCATGTGACCAAATCTTGGAAGGGCTTTCGCGCTATTTCAATGTCTCCAACACCACTGCAAAGTGTAGTCATTGCTTATACAGACAAACCTTCATAACAACAAACATGGATGTAATATTCCGTAATATTGAATATTACGAAGTAAATCTAGCATGTTTCTTGCCGATATCAGCTTGAAACTAATATATGGTTATCACGAATATAAAGTATAATGAAGGTATTTACATGTCGTTATAACAAGGCTCAACTGTAACTACAGTAAGATTAGTACAAATGAAATGAATACTTTTGTATCGAGCTGTTGCAGTACAACACCAATGACAATTGACAACCCCCCCACCTCCATTCCAGAATGACTCCGAGACAACAATGACACGCCGCAGACAACTTGCAATTTTGCTCATTTAAAACACACAGCAGTTTTGGGGTCAGCCTGCAACATTTTCAGTGCTTTCTTTAATTTTTCAGCTGAGATGAGGCCTTCACTTTGGTCAAACCTTCTTTCTACACGTAGAGTGGCAAAAATATATTGCAGTTTTCTCAACCAAATGACGAAGGAAGACATCTGCAGAGCACCAAAATATAAAAACATGCTAGTAAGGAGAGTGACTGCTGTTAAGAACGGCCAGCTGCAGTGCAAGTTTTGCCAACCAGTTGCGACTGTGGAGGCAACATCCCGGGAGCATCGCCGCCAACCTCTAGCCACGGCGTGACTAAGCCGACTTTGTGTCATGAACAATACGCACATCCTCCACTCTCCGTCGCTTCAGCTAGGATGCATTCGACGAAACAGGCTTCGTGCGCAACAGCACAACGCCGACCTGATCTGCTACGGGTGGGGGAGTTGACGCGGGAATGCCGACGCAGGGTTCTTCCTACGCACCGACCAAGACACAAGACAACGCGCTACCCGGAACGGCTCCGAGTTCTACGAAGGCCCTCTGACGTCGGCTCCGGACCATCGCACCTGTGTGTATGCGTGTGTGCATGTGTGTGTGTAACCCGTCCCAGAGAGAGGCGGCCTGTTTAAAATGACTAAACGAACGTTCGGAAAGGGGGTTAACCGAGGGGCCCGATTTTTATTAGTCATATCATAAGAAGCCAACAAACACTGACACCAAGGACAACATAGGGGAAATAACTTGTGCATAATAATAGAAATAAAGAAACGATAAAGTAACAGAAATTAAAGTGGATGAAAAAACAACTTGCTGCAGGTGGGAACCACACCCACAACCTTCGCATTTCGCGTGCGATGCTCTACCAATTGAGCTACCACGGCGTCGTTTTCCCATCCGCTTTCTTGGGTATTTATGTGTCCTAGTAGAACCCTGGGAGTGTTAGCCAGCGCCACCACTCACAGACCTTGGCGGCGGACGTGGAACGTCTTTTTTGCCGCAGGCGTCACGAGAACGTGATCTTTTAGGGTGAAGGCAACTGGTCAATAAACCCACATATGCTACCTGAAGGCATCAATGTTGCCGGATTCGAGACCCTCGTTATGTAATGAACGAGAAGAAAGGGGGCTAACCGAGGGGCCCGATTTTTATTAGTCATATCATAAGAAGCCAACAAACACTGACACCAAGGACAACATAGGGGAAATAACTTGTGCATAATAATAGAAATAAAGAAACGATAAAGTAACAGAAATTAAAGTGGATGAAAAAACAACTTGCCGCAGGTGGGAACCGAACCCACAACCTCCACGTCCGCCGCCAAGGTCTGTGAGTGGTGGCGCTGGCTAACACTCCCAGGGTTCTACTAGGACACATAAATACCCAAGAAAGCGGATGGGAAAACGATGCCGTGGTAGCTCAATTGGTAGAGCATCGCACGCGAAATGCGAAGGTTGTGGGTTCGGTTCCCACCTGCGGCAAGTTGTTTTTTCATCCACTTTAATTTCTGTTACTTTATCGTTTCTTTATTTCTATTATTATGCACAAGTTATTTCCCCTATGTTGTCCTTGGTGTCAGTGTTTGTTGGCTTCTTATGATATAAACGAACGTTCGCGTCACCTTGTATCGGGAGAGGACTGAGTGTTTAAAGACCACTGTTGTGCGGCTGCTCAGGACACTCTCTCAAGCAGTCATGTTAGACTGATGTACTTTCTCAAACAGTCATGTTAGACTGCTATAAACACCGTAAATAAACCCATATTCCTCGTTCTCAATGCGAAGCAGTCCTTCCCTTCATCAACGTCCTCAGCGTAGATAAGTTGGACGACGGCATGGGCCAGCTACCTTCTAATTCATGCCGGACTCCAATCTTGACAACGGATCATGAGCGATGGGATTGAACCCCCAATCATAACACTGCTGGCATTTGGCTTCCAAAGCAGCATGACACCATGAGAGGCGCTGCTCTGGATGGCTCTAGAATCGGGAGATTTAGGTTTGGCACCAGCAAAGTTGGGGACACAAAAGCCTGGACTTACAAAAGAATGCAAGCAGGGCGTAGGGCTTTGGATACGCTAACAAACGTGGGAATGCTAGCTCTTTAACTTGCAATTAATTCCGACCACATGGTATATTTTTTAGGTGCAGTATAACGTCTCTACTCAATAATTAAAATTCATGCAGAAACCATCGCAGGTGTTTATTTAAGTGAGCGAATAGCCTGGCCTGACATCAACGGGCGTCCACCGCACTCGTTTGCCGAGCATGACATTCTCATTCTTTGACATTGCGCACAGCAAAGCCTATAGCATAATGTGGTGTATCTTGACAAGACGCGGGTAACAGACTTAGACGGCGAACGCACCCTGCAACTGTATGTCCAGGCGACAGAGGAATGCGACCCATCACCACTACTGACCATAGTATCTTTGGCAATGAAAGAGCCCCGCAACTGCCCTCTCCCTAAGCTCAGCACCGACACTCACTTTTTTAACCGTGACATTAGTTGTGACAGATGTGCCGACGTGGGCCAATCGCGGAGTGTGGCGAGGACCCATCAACAAGTGTTCCCTTCTACTCCCACCTCCATTACTAATGATCGCCCTTTCCCTCTGGAAAGGTGCCCAGCCACCGGCACCCAACCAGGCAAAACGGGAGCCAATAAAAACCTATTCGCTTTATTGAATGCTTGAGTTGCTTGATGTGGGGCTTTGACCAGCCTAGCATTCAGTGAGCACAATAAACAGCAAACAGAAGTGGTTTGAAACTGTGTAAAGCTATGATCTGATGTATGCACCTTTGGTCTGCTCAAATATGCAATACTCTTTCTTTTCTTTTTTGCAGCCTACTCTAGAAACATAATCATTGGACTGATACTTTACATATTCACGTCAAAACATAAGCATGAAGTGTGTGTGGTATTTTTATTAGTTCGAAATAAAAAATTCCGTAAGGAATAAAAAATTCTGCTACATGCAGGTGGTTACAATAACCAGTGTGCTGCACACGTTGTTTTAGGGTTCATTGCAATTGTGGAAAATAGGAATCCTGGGTTTCCTTAAGAATTGAAAAAGTATGAGTGTCATTATGTTCCACAGCACCAAAACAGAACAGTGCCTCCCACAAAGAAACGCATTTAATTGCACGTGAACGAAAAAAGGCAAATGGCTTAGTGAATGCACCAACACCAGCAATTACGATCCTGGGATGCTACTGGAGATGCTCAAATTCTGTCATGTCATTCTTAAATTTTGCCATGTCTGCATTTAGAGCCAATCAAAACAGGCGCCACCACCCAGTGAGCTATTTGGAGCAAAGCAAGTTTGACTGTGCCTAGAACAGAGCCCTTACTAAGATGACTAGGTAGACTGCCTTGACTTTTGGATGGCATCAACTTTATGGCCATGTCGTCGCATTAAGAGGAAGCTTTAGCTCGGGTGCTCCTATCTAAATACATGCAAAAGAAGAATTTGTTTTTCTCAGCAACCACTGTACCAAATTTGGCAAGGCTTGTTTCATTTAAAAGAAAAACTTAAAATCTAGTGACTGTTGGTTTCAAATTTTTTTATTTCAGTCGCCAATATTTTATTAAATATTGGCAAAGATAGAAAATTTTCAGAAAACGAAGCTATGAAGTTCAGAACTCTGTAACTCGACAATGAAAAATGATATCACAATTCTGTGAATTGCATCTAATAGCACATCTAAAGCGGACAAAATTCATATGTTACATATTAATCTAAAAAAAAATGTAGTAATATGAAAATACAGCTGTTGCAGAACCCTTGTACACAACGTAGGAAATTCACGTAAGATATAAGATGACATAAAAAATTTGTCCACTTTTAATGATCTAATGGGTGCCATTTACAGAACTGCAATATCTCTTATTGGTGCAGAGCTATTAATTTGTAAACTTCGTGCTTCTATTTTTTTCAAACTTTCAAATTTTTGAATATCTTAACAAAATGCAGGCCCTAAATCGAAATTCCGCTTCCAACAGACACTAGAATTTAACTTTCTCGCTCAAACGCAACAAATTTCACTAGGATCAGTTCAGGGGTTATCTCAGAATGTTTTTTTTTTCGTTTTACATGTATTTGAATAGGCCGCATCAGAGTTTGGTCCGAGCTAAAGCTTCCTCTTAAATCTGAAGCTTAGCATACAAAAATTATAGAATTTTCAAAGCTCTGCATAGCATTTAAGGGCCTTTAAGGCTTTGAAAGTGGTGCTTTGGTACTGAAAGGCATTCAAGGCCTTCAAAGATCACTACGAATTGTACTAATAAAGTTTACTGTGCCAACAAAGTACTGAACCGTGCTAATAAAGTGTGCCTGTAGTCAGCTGAGCTGAAAACTACTTGCAAATGAACAGGAATCAAGCAAACAGATGCTTGCACAAGGAAAGAAGTGGAAGGGAAGGAGCACGTCACATAAGAAAGCTGGGCCATGAAAGATGTGTGAGCGTAACATTTCTTTTTTTCACAGAAAAAGAGTGCAACCATTTTGACAGTAAGACAGTCCGATACTCTCAATTATTTTAGAGTGCAGCTCTCAGGCGGCCGTTCCTGCGGCGAACGTCGGCATTGTCCCTCGTAGCCGAGTGAACGAGCACAGCGAAGGATGAAAGCGAACGCAAAGCATAGCAGGAGATGAAAGACTGCGACTGCGAAGAGAGCACGAGGCAGAAAGCGGAGGAGCGCATGACACAAGTGCAAGAACGAAAGTGTATTACCATGTAAGACTACTCTGCAGCAACCATGGCTACAAGATGGCGTCAGAGCCGCACATGTCATCCATATGGAAACAAAGTGCTGCATGAGTGGAGGTCTGTCTGTGGTGGCAGCTGTGAATCGCGCCCACTCGTCAAGCATAAAGGCCGTTTTCGTATTTGTTCTTGTTATGGTTCTGCTATAAGCCCTAAACATTCAAAGTACCTCTATCCGTAATGGTAGCTGTTTTAGTCAGGCAGCTACACTGCACCTTTCTTGATATAAATTGTGACGTGGTATGGCTAGAAAAATTTCAACTTTGCTGGATGTACAGAGTGGTGGTTCCTGGCCCTTAGAGGGTCAATTTTTGGGATACGGACAGACCAGCCCACGGACTACAAGCAGTTAACTATGGATGACATGTTTCACAGGGGGTCATGCATACTTCTTCTTCAGGAAGGACCGTACGCAATTATTTAAGCATAACATGCCCTACGAAAAAGGGTGCAGAAAAAAAAAAAAAAGATCCAGTACTCGTACTGCCCACTTATTTTGCATACCCATATTTTTTGCTGCTTTCTCGTCTATTCAAAAAGGTGCATAAAACCTGCCCAGTAAAGAACTTTGACATGAACCATTTCAGTTTCCTTGCTTGGAGCAAGCTAAAACACACAGCCTCCTCGGTTTACTTGGTGTTACCTTGACAAGAAAATATAGCGCCCTCTGTGCTGACCTTGAGAGATGAAGCAGCTCAACTGGAGAAAGTGCTCTTTGGTCCGCGTCTCGGGCTCCTCCTCGGACTCCATGCACTTTAGCCTGTGCCATCATGCGGGTCCTAGCCGTCAAGGTTGAACACAATATGGCAAAACCAGCAACTCTGCAAATTCCATTCCAATGACGCTTTTCGATTTTCACTATATACGCGATTCGCCGATTCATCGATCAGGTGAGCCGATGGACGACGATAAATGAATGCAACTGGAGGAAAAGAGCCCTTACAGAATATGGTCCCCTGTGACAGTCACAGGGAATGCGCCAGAGTGCACGCGGGAACCAGTTCGTGGCATAACACTCATTGGCATAACACAATGGCATAGACAAGATGGCAAGTGAAGCACATGGGACATAGTGCCAACTCTCTACTGGAATCTCTCTACTGAAGAGAGAGTCACAGCATACTTATGCACGACAACCGTTTCTGATAAAAACAAATGACTGGGTAAATCAATAATTAATCACAGCCCAGCCAGAACAAAGCCAAACACACAAGCACTAAAAGACAAAGGATGTCCACACTTTTGTCCTTAAATGCTTCTGTGATTGCCAGCTAGCTGGCTACGAACTCTTTCTGGTTTATCAATGATGCAGAATGGGCATGAATGAAATTCTAGAAAGAGAGGTTTGGCCTAAATTTTCTTTTCTCTACATTGATGCCCTCCCTCCTGTATGTGCTGAAAAAGTGAAAATAGAGTTTTAGTTGAACCCTCTACCTCTCT
Organism: Dermacentor variabilis; assembly: GCF_050947875.1. Lineage (NCBI taxonomy): Eukaryota > Metazoa > Arthropoda > Arachnida > Ixodida > Ixodidae > Dermacentor > Dermacentor variabilis. The sequence goes on along the minus strand of NC_134576.1, from coordinate 68,507,644 downwards.
GAACTGTATAGTTTCTCTACAGTGTCCCTTTACCTAATGGGGGTTCGATATTTCAAGGTTGCTTCATAAATTGGTTTTGAAAATTGCCCATGTGTTACAATTTCTGCCGTGTCAGATCAATTTCCCATATTATGTTTGTCTCTCATAATACAAATCAGGGACAGGCAACATTTCTTTCGTTTGTTTTTTTAAAATAAAAGTTGACAACACTTTTGATTTGAGCACAAACCTTTTTTTTTTTTTTTTGAACTTATAACCCACAAAATTTTGGGTGCACATGGAGGCAACATTAGAATCAGGCAAGTACGATACAAGTTGTGGAATGTTGTTACAGCTTTTTCAAGCCTGCCTATTTTAGCGAGACCAGTGTTTCATTAGCTGAGAGAATGTGAACAGGCAGTATAAGACATTAAAGCCTGACACTTCCTGTTTTGCTGTGGCTCTTGAGCGACACAGTGGACTCTGTTGTAGCCGAATGCATTGTAATGGCACAAAGGGTGGAAAGACACAAAGATGACATAACTGGCACTTTCACATTGCCTTCGTTGGTTTTCAACTTTTTTTAACCTGTTAGAATGCCATCAGCAAGATGAACTAAGTTTCCCAGCTTAAGCTATTGTTGCTTCTGCTGCTAGCCACCTCTTCTGACGCCATGTTGCAAACATGAAGGATGCACCCAGGGACAAAAGTTTGTATGGGCATTTTTTAACATTTTTTAACACAGGGATGAGGTCGTGAAGTGAAGCGGTGGCAGTGACATGCTGAGAGGCTGTTCTTAACCACACCTAATGAGACCGCTGTTGAAAGCTGCGGCAGTGTGCTGTTATCTGTTGGCACAAAAAGTTTTCTGAAGCAACTAAAACTTCCTAAATGCAGTTCTTTTCTCCGGCAACGCATACATTTGCAATACTGAAACCAGCAGCACATTCTGACTTGAACAAAACCTGGACCAAACGCTCTTACCAGTGCCATCACTTGTTTTTCTGTCTGGCTGCTCCACGAAACGTGCGGTCCTGACGCGCACACGTACCGCACCACTGGCAGTACCGGCCTACACCTGACCCACGGCCCATCACCTGAATATGCCATCTGCTGCACCAAGACCCAGCGTCACAGCTGTTACCAAGGTCCTCGGGCAATGTCCGACATCGCATAAACTAATTGCTCTCTGTGTGCAAGAGGGTAGAGGCAAGGATACGTGACGTCGAAGACGCCGCCGAAGTACTGGTCGATAAAGTTGGTGTACTTGTGCACTGGTGCGGGCGCGGTCTCGGAGGCCGGCTGGTCGATGGGCGGCAGCTTCTGCTGAAGCATTCGCACCACTTCTGTCCAGCACTCGTTGGCATCCTGCAAAGTTGCGTCACACTTGCGTCAATGAATAAAAAAATCTGCATGTTTCAAGCCCAGCGGTGTCCCGTTTCCCTCTCTGTTTCAATGGTGGCTATTTGGGTAGCTTCCAACATGTGGCCTTGAAGAGACACGGAAACAATTTTGACTGTAGAAACGTGCTGAGTCGTTAAGGTAGGTCCTTCTGATCATTTAGTGACACATTCAAATGCTCCATGCAAAGCGTGTAATTTATTACATGGCTTTAAATATGTGCATCACCACCGTTCACAGTGGTGCCGCTCCCCCGAGTTGTCAGTCACCCCATCATCATCTACGTAGCAGGTGTGCATGACGTCAGTCGGGCGAGCTATCCGAACAGCTACCCACATTGCTTCATCGATAATTTATCCTACTTCATGGTGAAAAAAATGTTGTTTGTAATAGTTGGAAAATTGGTTCATTTGTTTCTATAAAAAAAGTAACTTAAAGACAATACGCAACGACAATTTATCACCACACGCAAGCACTTACGGCACACGGCAAGTGTCGTCTGCTTGTGTCGCAACCTGCTCTATGCTGACACGAGCTGCATGTTCAGTATTAGTCTTCTCGAGGTTTCTTTTCGCGAGGACCCCCAATCACCCTTGCTGTGTTGTGGACTGCAAACCGAGCAATTGGCGACATGTCAAGCCGCGACACTGTGTTGCTCTGAAAGGCGACAGGCGAGCAAAGCGGCTGCAGCAGTCCGGGCTGTCAGTATCCGATTGGCACCAGTATCTACGCATTTGCGGCCCTTGCTTCATGCCGGAGGATTACTGCCACAATAAAGAGCTAACACAACAAAAGTATCTATCTGTTACTATGCTATTTGTTACTATTCTATTTGTTGCTTATTCATTGTTATTGAATGGAGAATAACCTGAAAAAAAAAAAGCTAATAAAGCAGTAACCAAGTGTAATCGACTTTGCTGTTGGTGTACAGACCCTGCACTTCAATACCTTTCTTATTAGTTCTTGATTGATTTTGACGAAACTTGCTGAGTTTAGTATTCAATGTGTTAATTTTAAATATACATTCAGTTTTATTGCACAGCAAGTAACTTCCTAGAAATTAAAAAAAAAAATCAGTTTTTTTCATGACTAGTTTGCATGTGAGCTATTTACAAACTTTACATGGCACAATTAAAACTGACATAAGAAAATAATGTGGAACTAACAAAGAGTGCAAATTAGCAAGAACTGTGTTCTAACTGAGAGCATTCAAAGCTGAGAGACAGAAATCCACCTAACTACTCAAAAAAAAAAAGAATAATTTTTCAAAAATGTTCTAATAAATGCAACAAAGTTATTTGGTGAATTTGCAATCTCCACAGCTGTATCCTTCTGGCAAAAAAAAAAAAAGGAAAAGAAGAAAGAAAGCAAAAATAACAGTGATAGCACAAGTAGAAGCAGAGACATTGTACCTCCAACATGGTGTCATCATCATCATCAAAATTGTGGTTTTGAGAAAACAGAAAACATTTTGCAACTGATACATCGAAAGAAAGGCACCAGGTGAATAACAGAAGTGCATGATGTCACTGCTTTCGTCTTGTGCATCTTCTTCAGCGCACGCAAAGCTGCATGCCTCTTAGTATAGCTGATGCTATGCCACAAGTCCTTTCCTGCTGCTCTCCCAGAGCCAGTTCTTGGCAAATTCATGTTGAGTCCCCCTAGGATTGCTGCTGCTCAATGCTGGTTGCCAGTGTTGAACCGGAGGGCAGCTTCAGCACCTCCAGCTTCCACAGCAAACAGCGATGAACGATTCTCTTTGGCAACCAAACTCCAGATCACAGAGTGAAAACTCTCATTTGAGTTCCGAGTTGGCCCTCGGCGGCATCTTTCCAACAGGCTTCTATCAGATAGGCACTTGCACACAGCCAGTAGTCCTTCAGCTACATCCTTGGGCAAGTTGTACCTCTGTTTTGGCGTGAGTTCTCCTCTGGCTGTAGCAGCATTGTGCCGGCACCAGGACTGCTCGTCACTTGGGTGGAGACTGTGGTAAGGGCACTTGTCTGTGGATGTGACGTGATAGCAAGTTGCCATCACAGCTCGCTGCATCACGTCCACATCCCCTTTACGCATTTTGAAAGCATGCTCATCGTACAAGCTCAGTTTTGTTAACAGATCAGCCGTCAGCCTAGCTTTGCCTCCAAGACTTCGCCAATCTTCAGTCTTTTGCTTGTGCCCCAAGTTCCAAAGTGCAGTACCCATTCTCTCCTGCACATGGTTGATGCAGTACTCCTTTCGACATGCCAACAACGCCATAGGTCTTGGCTTGATATATGCAAAAGTGCGACCGACACCACTGCACAAGATGGTTGTGTATCAGAGGTTGTTTTTCTGCAGGTATCTTTGAAATAAAATGAGGCCTGCTTCCACCTCCAGCTGCCCCGATTTGCTTTCGGTACTCGTCTGGCATTGGTGCCTTTCTTTCCAGACTTCATGGCCCTTGGAGCTGGGCTTTGGAGCTACCTTGTAGCCCAAACAAAAGTTTGACAAGACTTTATAGTCTAACACATAGCCCGAGAAAAGTTCAGAAAAAAGCTCCAACACCAATGTGTGACTAATGGCCCCGTGTCATCCATGTGCCATCGTAGCATATGGCAATGTTGTTCTTGTGTCAAAAGCACAAATCTTCATAAATCATTGCTGCTTTACCCTTGCACCCTTTCATTGTAGTGTTAGCTGCTTACATGGCAGCAGGCTTCAGTGCAATTTCCTGGTGCTGTTGAAACATTTTTTTCTTTTTGTGCATTCCTCGACAGGACAACCCCACAGCCGCAAATATATCATTCCTGGCCGTTAGGCTGTTGCCAGTCAACAACAAAGTGCGCGCTGCAAGTGGATTCACTCAAAAAGAATTACACTTTTTCGAGCTCTCAATTCTCCATGAGCTTCATCCCAACGCAACTTCTTCAGTTCTCACAAAATACAGTTAGTTTTGTCGCAAGACCGTAATCCCATTCACTCTGTGGAAGTTTCACAGAACCACCGCAAGTATTGCGCATGAGAACACCGAGAAGAGTGTTCACTGCTGCAAGTTCGATGACAATGTAAAGAACAGCGGGCTACACGAAAGAGGCTGCTGCACTACCAGCGGTGGGATCTTCAACAAAACGCCAAACCTCTTGCTCCTTGGCCAGCATGCCCATGTACTCTTACGTTATCCACTTCCTCTCCAGTTATGACAGTCGTGTCAATTCTTTTGTGACTGGAGCCGGCGTGTGGGGATGGGTGATGCGGTAGAGCAGTCGAGGTGTCAGTGTTCGGTGGTGGTACAACGTCAGCAGCAAGCTGCCGGGTATCCTGTACAGACTGCGACGGCAGAATCGCTTTTGGAAGTTTCCTGCATCTTGCACGTTTCCGTCTGTAACGGTGCACGGAACGAAGCTTTGTCGGACGTTCAAGCACATCCAGTGCCGCACTCAAGAGACCAAGACAACACGGCGGCTGTATTCGTCGTTTCATCGCTCATGTTCCTCGAAGCCAATCATAACTTGCAAACTTGGTCGCATGCTCAAACTGGCCAATAGCCACATGTGCGGTGCATTTATTTTGCTGTTGATTTCTTCTGTGACTGCAGCACTAACAATGTTGCCGACCAATGAATAAAGAAGCCACAAACGTGAGCTTTCGAATAATACCAAAGGACGCTGGCAGAGTGCGTCATTACCAAGTTATGCGTAACAGGACCAGGTACAATTTTCCCCCAATTTAAAAGGCAATGCTTGAGGACTCACAGATTCAGATCGCAACAACGGAAGAAATATGAGGTATTTTGTAACCAAATTTCAGAGATAGGTGCCAAAACGCATCAGGAATGCAGAAAGTAATAAATTGAAAATTTGATTTTTTGGGCCGATTCCCGGTCCCAAAGAGCCGGGTACCCCTGAAGGATTTTCAAAGCCTTGAAAACATCATTTCATTTTTTTAGCTTTTCCGGGATGTTTCAAGGACTGCTAGGAGCTTCAACAGAGGTGCTCTGGCAAAATATCCGAATGACAGCCCCTCGCTCCCGCTTACCTGCTGGGCAAAGCCACCCTGTTCGGACTTCTCGGCAAACCGGGGGAAGGCCGTGTGCAACACCTGCAGCAGCACGATGGGGGGCACCACGGCCGACCGCTCCATGAGACCTTGGAGGTCGCGCAGGGCAGCAGTCACGGACTGCGGGCTCACGCCAGATGACCGCATCAGGAACAGTTCCCCCTGGAACCTGCCAGGACAACATTTAGGCGCATCCATTAGGTCTCCGGCGCCATCTATCAATGCAACATCAGGCGCTCAATTTCTTGCGTGACCTCTAACCTCTAACTGCGTCAGCACTGAAGTGAGAACTCGTATACAGAAGAACCTCGTTCATACGTATCGGAAAAATATGTGAGAAAAAAACGTACTAACCGGGAAAACACACAATCCAAAGTCAATAAATAACTTGGTCAACTGTAGTTGACCTTTACGTAAAGTGAAGCATTGCAAGAATCGTTGCAGCACGAGATGCCCATGCATGCTGAGCTGGATGGGTGCCAGCAGCCCGAGAATCGTTGCTGAAACTTTTCAGGCTTTTGGAACCGATTAACCCAAGATGCACTTAGTTGTTTTCCTGTTGAGGGCAAACAAAAATCAAAGCGAAATCGAACTGTTGAGCGACACCGGAATGCGATGCCACCAGATCCATCGTGCTGCCTGCAGCAGGCAACTGCGGCATGTATGGCCTATGAAAAGCATGCAGTATGCTTCCAACGTCACTAAGCCACACGTGCTGTCAGACAGGTGGGTGAACATGCTTATCACAATAGGGTTGGGGGCAACAACTGTGAATGCAGCATGCGACGACTGGCAAGCATATTTGCTGGTGTTGGATCAAGACACGCCTCCAAGACTGCTATGGTGGAAGTCGCAAGGACTTCACTGTTGCGAGCGCTAACCAGCCGTGAGATGACGAGAACTGCAGCTTCCACACTGCTTTAGTGCAAAATAGAAAGAGGATTTGCCGATTCATTCAATAAATAAAGGCATGTTGATGTAGTAAGTTTTTGTTTGTTTTCTTGATACCCTCAATAATTCAGCATTCAATTAATTTGGACATTTCTTTTCGCACCGTGAAATCCAAATTAATGAGGACTACTGTGTAAAAGATATAGTTGTTTGGTAGACGATATAGTAGATCAAAAAGAACTCCAGTGCGAAACACATGGAATGAACTTTTTATAACCACCCAACTTGTGTAGCTTTAGCAGTGATACCTGCTAAATACGAAACTAAGTACAGAAGAAAAACGAAAGGCCAAAGCTCAATTTCAAATATTTCGCACCAAAATGATAGCATCGGAACATCAGTATGACATCACAGATTTAAAAGCTTCTTTTTCCCATGTTTCGGCAGTTATGGCTCGGTAAAAGCTTTTGAAGCTTGCTAATTTCAGTCTTTTGTTCTTTTAGAATACACTATAGTCCACCTTTACCAATAACAAAATTAACTACGCCTGAGCATATGCTGTTAAAATCCATGCCACAGCGCTGATACTGAAACTTTAACTGAAACTGAAACTCTTTCGTTCTTGCGTCTTCATTCATATATGAGAAAAGCCTCTCACACTAAGAGTGGCTTCTTTTAGTATTCAGAGTTGATGCTGGCTTGGAAAACAAAAGTTCAAGGGTTTTCAAGGATGGGTCTTCGCATATTCAAGGGCTACGTACATGGTACAACGTGTTCCATTAGTATTCTACCATTTGAAACACCGAAATTACCCTTTGGTGCACGAAGTAGATCCAAAGAACAAACTCTCATTGCATCTTACGAGAGGTGACATTGCCGTTTTCTTATTTTTGAATTCTGATGCCAAAAATTTCTTGGTCTTCACCTTTTAGCAGCATTCCTAAAGCTGTTGGATTTACTGACTGACTGTCACTGTCACTGGTCACTTGTGCCTTCTCTGCATAAGCATTTGCTAACGCTTTCTATTAGGAAGCTGTTGCTTCCTTTTCTTCAGGTGTTCATTACCCTCATATGCCATGCATCTTCAAGCTGCAGTTTTCGCTTTCGATTCCATGAAGGCACATTAATCATGCGTTGCAGAGGACACAGCCATCTTAAGTTATCTTATAGGTAGAAACATTCTGAATAAAATATGGCAAGAAAACAGCACAAATAGAACACATTGTTGAAGTCCTCGCTTGTGTCGCGTCCTTCCTCAGTGCGTGTTTTATTTCCACTACAGTCGAACCCGCTTAAAACAAGTTCCATGAAAAGTATCTGTCGTATCTGTAGTTTGTTACTAGTGAACTCAGCCTGTAAAACACAGAAAGATTAACGACACTGAAGCTGGCATTGGCAGTTACGGCTCCACGCAACTTTGGTCGGAAATTTTGATTTTCTGCATCTTCACTTTCGTTTCCGGCACTTTCCCGCACCTAGCCGCAAGTTTCCGTTACAAAGGTAACCTAAAGAACGATGTGCAGCGTTGTAGCCTTCAAAACGGAACCTGGCTGGTTCAGATCACGAGCCATTTCGAAACTACGAGCGATGCCGCCACCGTTTCTTCTTCGAGAGCTTGTGGCATATCTTACTGCCAGTAGGACACAAGTGGATTCTGCATGTGACACCAAAGCGTCCTAGTCGGCTCCAATTGGAAACTACTGCAGCACGCCAATATTTTGCAAAGGTCTTGCTGTCATGACGGCAGCATCAGCTACACATGCGTTGGGAGTTGCGAAGTTACGTTTTCAATGTTGCTGTGGCTGAAAAAGTGCTCAGTTCAAAAACTAAATGCCATCGCGAACTGCTATCAGCAGCAACTTAACCGAAGCATCGACGAACCTTGATCTCTCAATAATAACGGAGCAACCGCTAACTCTTTGCAACTTTGCGTGACAGTGGGACGTCATCTTCATTCACAATGAAACATCTGTAATAAAATGTTTGTAATATCTAGGTGTAATAGGCAGGGTTGGAAAACCATAAATACAGTAAGATGTAATTGTTATAACCTATAAATAGTTATGTGTGGGGTCGTTATAAGTGGATCCCCGACTGCGTTTCCTCGCAATATCATCCTCAGCACGCTGTGACGACATAAACACCAAATTACTTAAAAGCACCATAACTCCCTGTACTAAATTTTTGTACCTTATATTTAATCAATCCTTAAACACAGGAAACATGCCCGACGATTGGAAAAAAGCGAAGGTAGTTCCCATTTTTAAAGCAGGAAGGTGCGATAACCCTACTAATTACCATCCGATCTCTCTAACCAGTGTTCTTTCTCAGCTCCTTAAGCACATTATAGCATATAACCTGATGAATTACCTAGAATCAATCAATTTTTTTTACCCTTTACAACACGGTTTTCGTAAATGTCTGTCTTGCGAAACTCAACTAGCCGAATTTACGCACGACCTACTACTACACATGGACGATCACCTTCAAATAGATGCAATATTCCTGGATTTTTCAAAGGCCTTTTATCGCCTGTCTCACAACCATCTCCTTGCAAAATTGTCCTCCCTTGGTATCCACCACGAGATTGTCAAATGGATTGAAAGTTTTTTAACAGGATGCATTCAGTTTACCTATGCTAACAATTTTCAGTGTAACAATACCAGCGTAACTTTCGGTATTCCCCAAGGCACAGGTTTATCTTTTCTATTGTTTTTGATTTGCATAAATGACCTTCCCCCTAACATATCAACGAAGCTGTGGCTTTTTGCAGACGATTGCGTTCTTTATAACCACCCTCATACATCTAACGACGCAATCGCCCTACAACACGACCTTGACACTATCGCTTCTTGGTGCGAAAAATGACCCCCCCCCCCCAACATGCCTCTAAACCTCACTAATTGCAAAGTAATATCCTTCACGTGCAAACACACTGCCATACACCCCACTTATCGCATTAACTCTGTTCCTATTGGCCACACTTGAACTGACACATATCTAGGAATTCACATGAAGCCATCACTTTCATGGGTGAAATACATTCAAACAATTTGCTGTGAAGCTTCACGCACACTAGGGTATTTGCGACGTAACTTAATATCAGCATCGACCGAAATAAAAAAAACTAGCATATTTAACGTATGTGAGAACCAAACTTGAGTAGGCATCATCCATCTGGCATCCCTCGCAAGCTTACTTCACCGATGGCTTAGAAGCTGTACAAAACCGCGCTGCTCGCTTCATTACGCCACAATATTCAAGACGTATCAGCGTAACCACCTTAAAACAAACTTTGCTTCTTCCATTGCTTGCTTCACGGCGCGTAACTTCTCGTCTTTGCCTTCATCACACTTTCTTTTATCTCACCCAATCAGGACATGCTCTCTTAAGATGCCCGTTCAGAACATCATCCTGTTTGTCTAATAGTCGCCCCTTGGCGGCGATAAAGTGCCGGACAACGGCGATGAGCAGCTCATTCTTCCCCCATGCCACAACACTTCGGAACGCACTCCCGGATAACATTGTTTCATGCAGCGACCGCAAAACATTTCACGAAAAACTAAACGATTTTGATAATGCCAACATAACCACCTAAATACCCCACTTGTCTTATTAATATTTACTTATTGCCTCGTTGGTACTGTGTATATGTTCCGTTTTCTTCTTTTTTGTAATTCTCTCTTTTTTTGTACCTATTACAATCAATGTGCACTTTCTTATGTTACTTTCTTATGAAGCTGTACAACTTTGATGCACACGCCCCCTTATGTAATGCCTTTGGGCCCTCAAAGTTGAATAAATGATGAAATGAATATGTTTCACCCACAAGGCCGTATCCTTGCCAGTGATAATGGCGACTCTGGTGACTGCAGTGCATAGCATACGCAGCGATATGGGGGAAAGTTTCCTCTCAAGGGGGATGCGGGGAGAAAAACTGCGATTTCCACCAGAAAAGCTCATTTTATAATTTTGTTCACTGTGGATAAAGAAGTTCATTGCTAAGCTGGGTTGCAATCTGCGCTGTGGAAAGGAAGAAAATGAATTCTGTTCTCCAGACAGTGGCGCGCGTTCGCCGTCGAGAGCGCTCATGAACACTTTATTCAACCGAACACGGAGCGAAGTTCCACATTAGAAAGATAGTTTTTCACACATTTTAATCATAAGGGACCTTCCATCGAGAGTAAAGCAGACTGCAAAGAAAAATCTAATAAAAAAGGAAAGGCTTAATTCTGGCTGCGGTGCCCTTGTTTGCGAGCGCAGACAAGAGCGCTAAACTGCTCTAAACCGGGACCAAAAAAAAAAAAAAAAAGCGAAGACAATCTGAAGCAATTGCTGCAGAGCAGGGTCGAACTGAAGAGAAGGGTCTAACCTATGGAGCAGGGCACTTTAATTACTTTTGGTCTTAAAATAAGATAGCATGTTCTGAAATCTTCGAGCTAATTTTTCTCAGTTTGCACTTTTTGGCTCAACAAAACCTTTAAGAAAACTATCATTTCCAAACTGCTTTCAATGTAGTTTCTGGGCTGGAATTTTCGCAGGAACAAGATGAGGTACTTGTTGTATTTCAAACTTTATCAAGACTAATTAATACATATCTGACATATAATGACAACGAAAAAAACTGAACTGAGCCTCAAAGTGATGACATTGTCACAGAAATGCAATGAAAAACACGCGACTTGCCTTATCCTGCCCTATGACCCCCCCTGAAGATGTTAAGCACAATGTGGCAACTCATAAAGAGGAGAAGACTGGGTTACCATGAAAGAAGGGAGAAGGGAGCTTCAACACGCAGGGGTGTGGAGAGAGCAAGGCTATCTAGGAGAAAACGAAATTTTGAATGGCAAAGAACCTTGCCTTGAGATGTGGCTTTATGGCAGCGCGAGCCACAACTAAAGGTGGAATTCGCATATAATGTGCACGCTGACTTTACTGCTAAATATTTAGCATTTTTGGCGTGGGTTATACACATAAAGATACGGTAAATAGAGTCAACGACCAGATTTTTCGGACGCCCAATTTTTTGAACATGCCTGCTAATTCACATGCCTCTAGCATACCGCCACATACTCCTTCATCCAATATATAAGGACACCAGAAATTTCAGATGCTGAAACCCTTGATTGTCTGATTTTCCCGACTTTTTGCTGTGACTATATGTCCGAAACCACCAGCTGAAGCCTCCACCGCCGCCATTTTGATTATCTTGCCGCCTCAAACCAACACTCTCGCATGACAATCTTCTAGCAGCAGTAGCCAGCCGTAACCACCACGGCCATCGTGTTACACTCGTTACAAAGCTTCGTGCTGCTCGGTGCTGTGTTTATCGCCAAAACAATTCGCCGCTGTCAGCAATGGTACCGACTCCGCCTTCACCATTCTTGCCAGTAGCGTTGAAGCGCAGAAAGCAATTCAAAAGTCTCAGAAGCATAGCATAAAGTCGGTTTCTAAAAGTCAGCTTCGCCACAGTACAGCGGTGTTACGCGGTCAGGCATATACAATGTATTCAGATGAAGCATACTAAGAGTGGAAAGGGGCCACAGCCCCGAGACACATTATTGTATTTACTCGATTATAACGTGTCCTCGATTGTAACGCGCACCCGTTTTCCATGACCACAAAAAAAGAAAAAAAGAAGCGCTCTCGATTGTAACGTGCACCCATTTGCCGTGACTTAAAGAAGAAATGTCCTTTACATTACCGCACACCTCATTCTTTCATACAGAAATACAACTTTCTCTCAGTTGGAAGAAACTAAGGATTTACTCCCAATGCACTAAAGTTGCGATAAATAAAAAAAAGTTGCAGTTTCGCCTGAAAGGTGAAGCATCGATTATGATAGCAAATTAATAGACAGCTATACGAAAAGTAAGGATAGTAGTTGTATCTGCCGTATAAACTTTTGAAGACTCACTCACTAAATAAATTAACAAGCATGGTGTCAGGCACGCACAAGTAGACATGAACACGTCTCACTCAATGATAGCGAAAACTCTTTAAATGCTGTAGTAAGGAAGTGCGGTAGCAGGAGCGAGGGAGCGAGCGATAGTAAAAAGCATGCATTTGTTTTTTGGGACTGGCAGATTTTTCAGACGTTTTCATTGTGCTTCGGGAGTATGGAAAATTGGACGTTCACTGCAACTACACAAATGGAGAAAAAGCAGCAGGCCAGAGTATACGGAACAGTACTCACTTCTTGAGCGCCTCCTTGAGCTCTGGCACGGTGAGGAGGCACTGGACAGTGGCGTTCATGTAACATGTGTTGCCCAGGTTCGTCAGGCCTGCCGGCAGGTCCAGCTGCGACGATAACACAAGATCAGGCTCACGTGGAATACTCCCGAATAGTCCCGAGTGGATGCTAGGCGGACGGGTGCGCTGTGTTTAGTGAAATGGAAAACAGTCACTTCGTTGTTGAGTTTCGACATGTAAGCAAGTGTTTGTGCCACTGAAGAACAATTACTGCGAATTGAAAAAGGCTGCCAAGCACCAGCGAAGGCTGCGGCTATTTCGAGGCACGGTGTGATAGGTGCTAGGCTACTCAGTAAGGCTGAAATTAATTAAATTAAATTAATTAATTAGTAAATCTGAAAATTTACCTGCTGTCTCCCTCATCAAAGGGAATGTACAGGTACTATTGCTATTTCTCTTTTGTATGTGTTCTTTCAAATATTTAGCCACCTCATCCTTCAACACTTCTTCATAAAACTTGACAACATTTGTAATATCACAACTTTACAAAAAAGTTGGGAGACTTGGTAGGTATGCATAGAGTCTACATTCTCTAACCTTGAAAAGAACTCCTAGAAAAATTGCAAGTTCTTAATCTATTCTGTGGCTGTGTGCCTGTAATTTAGAGTTTGAAGAAATGTGAAACTAAACTGCCAATCAACAGAATTACTTGGCGCCTGAAGGGGTTAGGAAACATTTGGTCGCCAAACTAATTCTGGCTTCCTCCCGCGGTTTCCCCAAACACAGGTAACGTGCTGCGCAAGGCTTACCGCAGTGGCCAGCTCGCTCTCGGACATGTCCTCCATGAAGACTGGCTTCTCGGCAGGTTCCGAGGGCAGCGCTTCCTTGGTGCCCATGAGCAGCACCACAGCACCCTGGCAAATTGAAAGGCACCGTATTTTGCAGTTGGCCGGAGGAACGCCAGAGGGGGTGGATGCATGCTTCAACCTTTTGCATCATCATCATCAGCATCATCATCATCATTGTAATCATCATATTAACATCAAATGCAGGGCAAACGCCTTCCTCGGCAATCTGCGGTTGCTTGTCAAGATGCTGGTGACAACGCCTGCGCGGGATCGGCTGCAAATTCGGTAAAACTCCCGAAAAACCTATGGTATTATGCGACCCTTCACTTCCTCAGATGGATTTTGGAGTGGCAAACCGGGGCGGCTGCCCTCTCCTAGGACTCCGAGCGCAGAACATAGCCCCAACACCATCAGGGCAACATCACACAAGCCTCACGCCTGCATGAATCTCCCACTACTTAAATACTTCACCTTGACAGAACTTTCCTCCACAAATTAAAATGCTGCTTATTGTAGCGTGAAGATATCTCAGGCTTGGCTGAAAGCTGGCATCCAAGATAGAGTTCAGCTAGCTACTGCAAGGTGCTGGTGATGCTGCTTAAGCGCATGGCATTTTTTTTCGCAACAGCCTCCAGAATAAAAGAAAAGAAAAAGCATCCTGGCAGCTTAAAGGCAGGACACCACATGCTGGTCGTAAGAGCCTTCTTCCTCACATCTCTAGATGATGAAGCCAGCTCTCATCACTGAATGGCTGACATGAGTTCAAGCCTTTCCAATCAACACCCCTTATAACATTATTCAAGTGCCAATGAAATCCAACTGTTATAATTGGGAATTGTTATAACCAGGTGGCACGGAAAAATCAGAGGGGGCAAACATTCACACGTTTTAATTAAACAGAAAGAAGCACAGTGAAACTCACTTAAAGCATTGCTGATTTTAACTATACCCGTACTAACAATGAGTAGTTCCTGGACTGTGAACTTTTTCAGTCTTCTATGGTAAAATAAACTGCTCACTACACTGTTCCCATGCCGCATTATTGGTTATACCAATTAAATCCGGCTACTGGATGTCTGCGCCGAAAAGAAAAGGAATGCAAAATATAGAAAAAAAAAAAAGGACGTAGAAGCCACTTCGCCATATCTGCCTTCGCGCTCAGCACCCTGCCTTTGTCGCCCCTCTCTCTACACCCCCTCCGGCATCAGCGAAAGGGTGGAAAGAAGACGAGGAAGGGCGCGAGGCTGACAATGCGATGTGATGAAGGCATGCCATGCGGGGTGCACTGCACAAAGGCAGGTCTGGCAAAGCGGCTTGCATTCTTTTTTTTTTAATGCGACAAAGTGGCGACAAAGTGTCTTGCGGGGTGCGCAACACACAGGCCGGTGTGACAAGTGGCTCGCAATGTTTTTTTCTCGAGAATTTCACTTTCTTTTCCTTTCAGCACACGCACATGCCCAATAGCCATATTTAGTTGTTATGACCGATAACACGGCATTGGAGCATTGTAGTAAGCGGTTTATTTTACGACAGAGCACATACAAAAGTTGACAGTGCATCGGCTGCTTGTTGTTATATCCGATATATTGTTAAACCCGATATCGTTATAAGTGGTTTTGACTGTACTGAACAACGTTGGCAAAGCAGAGGACAGCTCCTAATTGAACAACATGTTGCCAGCAAAAAATTACGGCTCTGGATGCCCGCAGCCTAGCATGATGCTGTTATCAAGATCTCCAGTGCCAAGTGAAGTCGGATTTGCTGCTACAGGATGCAGGTGGGCTCTCCTGTGTACTCGCGATCTCTAAGTGACGTGTCGAGTAAAATCATTTGGCCACGATCACCAGCAGGTGCTCCACAAATTGCATCTGTTCACACAGGACGTACACACTTGTTTTGCAGTCTGTTAACTGGAGCGCAAAACACACGACAGACTGCAAGAAGAGGAGAAGACAAACAAGGCAGGAGGCAGGAGCTTACATCTTTGAGCTGCACATTTCCCCAGTCATGGTCCTGCAAAGGTACAATGCGACGACAACAATGTAGCGACCCATAGCAGTAAACAGCAGTTAAACAACAGTCAGCAACAGGTTAAGAAAGACTGAAGATGAGGCTAGTTAAGGTTGAGACAGGTTAAGAATGCCGCAGCAAGTGCTTGTCAAAAAGGGACTGGTACTCATTCACCAGACAACTGTTGTCCCCAATTCATCGTCACGAAGCGTGTGCCTGGGCATACTGTGCATTTTTCATACACAAGCCAGTTGTAGTTGCCGATTTGTGCCACTTCCTAGAGTGCTAGTTGTGTTCCTCAGTTGCCACTGTCTTAACTCTTTTTGCAGGCATCCCATCAGAATGCCATTCTGTGAGGAGTTTGCTGCTTTCAAGACACGCAGCTAGCTGTTGCCATCTGTGTACGTTTGTGCAACCTTTGCTAAGTACTGAGCCGCTGTACCACCTGTGTGACATGTCCTACCCTGCAGTGCTCACTGTATCTGCCTTTTAAAAAATTTCTAAGCTTGTGCAGCCATTCAGAAACAGCAAAAGGGACACAGCAAACAGCTGTTAACTGACTGCAACTTCTTTTTAACGAGTGTTTTATTCTTTGCCATCTTGCCATAAATGACTTTACTATACATTTATAACTTTCCTCAACTTTTCTTCCCCCTTTACTTTTGCTCGAGGTCATGGGTAGGCCTTCGCTGCCACAGTTCGACGTGGACAAAATGCAAGAACGACCTCGTACTTAGATTTAAGTGCGTGTGTTGAAGAACCCAAGGCGGTCAAAATTAATCCAGTCTCCCTCTACAGCATGCCTAGGAATAAGGCCACACTTTTTGGAACATAAACCTCAGAATTCAAACTTTTATAATTCTAGACAATTCTTAATTTTCATTTGGTTGCAAATTTAATTTGGACAAATCTTAATTTGGTTGCATCTTATTGTTTTTTAACATGTACTTTATAACAACCCAAGGACTGTACAGATTTTGTTTTTAAAACTTGCGTTAGGAATTTATCTACATCTAATTTATAGCCACATGAATTATTTACATTTTGTGCAGCACAGCCATCATGAAAACCTACAGAACTTGCTGTGAAAAGGTACATTAAAGCACTTTGTGTCTAGCCTATGTCATTATTAATTCTTCCCATTTTGCAACATGTAATGAGTGAGAAAACATGTAAAGCTTGCCACTAACATCTATTAATAGTACAATCTAAGCGAGTGGCATAAACCACACAAACGCTTCGCCATAGTCAAATGTCCATAATCAGTGTTCCACTGATAGGTGCACCAAGTATACCCGACTCCCCCAGCTAAAATACTAGCTCTTTTGAGCTGAAATTTTAAACAACGGTAGCATTCTGCTCGGTCGGAAATGCCGCTGCATGACTTGGCACACCACTGAGAGCACGGTCGGCGGGACAGCACGTTCAAATTAGCCATTGAAATACTTTTGTATTCAAATTACTGTGACTTTGCACACACTCGAATACACATCACTGTGACAGGGCCACAACATACGCTTGAATATACCGAAAATTCGAATTAGGCAGGTCCGGATTAATGAGATTCCACTGCACCGAAAAAAGTGGACAGGGGGATAGTATCCATGGTAGCTTATCCGGCTTCATTGTCTGATTCCTGCATTTGGTTGATTATATCTGATGTTTCATTATCTTTTACATTAAGGCTTGACTGTATTTCGCAGTTTTTGTACTCCCTGAGTCTTTGTAAAATTTCATGCTTTCTTTTATTTTGTATATTAACTCCCTCCTCTTTCTGTTTCCCCTCCCTCTCCTCTTGCTGCTGACTACTGTCTGGCCTAGTGAACAACTTGGGTCGATGGGTATGCGCGGATTCTTGACCAATACCCAAAGACGCATGTGGCCCTATGACACAAGAGGTACGAAGCTTTAAATGTATTTAGTTATGTTTTGTACTTCTCTGCACACACCTCTCATCAAAATTTTTTCTTGCAACAAGCACCGTACATCGTCTTCATCCTTGTGATGCAGACAGCTAACAGCTACAGGCAACGACACTGTGGTCGTGTCGTCTGCTACTGCTGCTACCATGCTAACTCAAACAAGCCTGGCATCACTTGGATTCCAACATTGCATCCGATTGACATAAGCTTTCTTTTTTTTTTTTTTTTTTTGCTCCCCGAATAAGCAGTAAGTGCTACTGCAAAGGTCGCTTTATTATGAGTGAAGGGCTAGATTTCAACTGTACCTTAAGCACGGAGCCCTTGACGAGCACTTTCTGACGGTCAGGTTCTACGCCCGTGAGTGCAAACAGCTGCGCCTTGAACAGCATGGGCTCCTCACGGGTGTCCACCTCCACATTGGGGTACGTCTCCTTGCCCCATTTCACCTTGACTGTAACAGATTTGTGCAAGAGTGTGAACACGGTCAATCATCATCGTCACCACACTATTTTATGTCAACTGAAGATAGAAGGCCTCTCCCGGCCTTCTATCTATGTATGTCTTATGTCAGCCGATACCATCCTATGCCTACAAGTTTCCTAACCTGATCCCTGGTTTGGAACTAGTGCAGATTACTTAACCCTTTAACTGTCGATGAATAGTGTTTATCGTACAGAAATTGCAAATACTCTTGAGGAAAAGTGTTGTTCACTGATGTCCCCTGCTGCTCATTTTGATGGTCAGTGACAAGGCATACTCGTTCATTCTACTTTAAAGAGGAACACAAAATTCATGCGTTGCATTTTTGTTATATAGCCGCTGACTCATAGTATGATGCCTCAATTCCTTGAACATGCAACAAATGATGACCTCTATGATCCTTTAACTACCAGCTTGGCCACGGCTCTACACTCGGAGACGGTACTAGTACAACATTTTTCTGCAATTGTTTCTGGTATTGCTGCACGATGTAGAGTAAACAATCAAGGCAATAAAGTTTGTTGCAGTGACTGTTGTGGTGCTTTCTTTGTTTTCATGTGTTATGCACTGCCTCCCAGCCAAATATCAGTCAGTGAGTTAGCTGGTTGACGCCTGAGTACTGAATGCAATATGTAAACAAAAACTGATAACACAAGCAAGCCTGCTTGTTTAGTTTTTTTTTAATCCTTGCTTTGGGTTGCTCCTGCTGTTTAGCATGAATGAAAAGATTACACACATATCAATGAATGAAATATTTACTGATATGATGGTACTTCAAACACTGGACAAAGGTGTGCAAGAAAATTTTCTAGCATTTTATTATTAACATTTCTTTCCCTCTTCTAGGCAACTTCTTTACTGCACCCACCTAAAGTGCACGAAGTCTGCATATCAGGGCAATGAATGAGTTGTCCCTGACAAGTTCACATAAAATGCCAGCAGTGAGCCGTTACTCAGGTGTTGTGATGACCACTGATTGTTTCATTGTTCGATCGTGTCCAACACACAGCATTCTTTTGGTCATTTATCAAAATTTGCTGGCTTTCTAACAAGCCATTTAGCGCACTAAGAGGTGCTGCTTTTGTATACATGCGCCGTATTTTGTGTGCCGTCAGAGCAAACAGAGACAAAAGCTTCATTTGTGGAGCTCGTAACTTCACGTATCGATTAATGGGGTCAGTTTCAATGAGGTCGGCTTTAATGCACTCTCAACTACACACGTCATGCAATAATTAGATGGTCGTCAATTTCAAAGACTTGAAACGGTGACCAGATTTAAAAACAGACGGAGACACAAACACACGAAGCAAGCAGACGGCTAAAGTACTACCGACAAGCCAAACCTACTGTGTGCTCAACGCGGTGTCATTGAAACCGTTACGTTTCGTGCTTGATAGTGACAACTAACGCGCATGCTGGTCACAGTTCTGATGACTGCGGGTATTCATCAAGGCCAGTAAATATCGCGTTTTCATGACATCGCACGATTTTCAATCCGAACAGTTCGCCAACTTCGTACATTTGGTGCCCCCTACCTGAAGAGCAGTAGCGTGCAAACATTCCGCAACGTCGCAATCGATTAGAGCTGCCTCATGCTTACGTCAGCACTGTTATGCGGACGCACTAACTGCAGTTGTTGATTCCGTAGGATCCAAACAACGGATCAATTAGTACGAATTGTCAACCAGCGTCAGAATTCTCACCTGAGTTACAACGTAGTTAGGTTATTAAATTACTCGTTCACTATTTCAATCTCCTACATGGGGCGACATTAACAGAAGGTCGAAAGAGTATTTTGTGGGAAAAATAACGGTACGAAACGTCACCGGCTTCCGAGAAACTCCCGCGAGAGGCTCGACCGTGACACTTTGCAAGAAAGAAAGCGGTTCCTCCAAACCTTTGTACATCGTCGCCAAGGATGATGAATCGTGTCGATGATGCTTTTGATATCGAGAACGCTGCTAGTGCGAGCGAAATTCGATGGACGCGGTCCTTTTCGAAGCGGTGAATAAACTACCAAGTCATGTAGGTTGCAGCAATGCAGTTGTCTTGTCGGCACGCCGGCAATCCACTCGCCGTTATTTTCGCGGCGGGCTCGTGCGAGGCGAGGAAATACAACCGACGAAGAGTGGAAACGACAGTGTATGCACTGGCGTTCGGGGTCGGGCAAGAAGCAAGCCACGAAACAGAGGCAGCGTGAACACACGTTTCAGAGAAAACCACACAGTCACTCCGTCACTCTTCGGTCTCCGCGCAATCAAAAAGTGAATTGTCGCAGTGACAGCGACGCCGTAGTCACGCCGACAATACTCGTAACAAACTTGGCGCAAGGAGCTACGTTAAGAATAAAAAACTGGAATATTTTTTTGCCACTAAAGGAGTAGACGACAAAATTTATTATTTGTGAAAGGAGTATGAACATTTGTTTTCCGCAACCATGTGGCATTGTACATTAATACGTTTCAAGTCAATCCAAGCCACAGGCAACAAATGCTTTAAATAAAATAAAGTGCATGAGCTCAAAATATTAATTAGTAAAAATAATGACAACTACTAGCTTGTAATATACATTTCACGGTTTCATTTTTGAAGAACAAACGGTATTTATGTATGACGTCACAAGTCTGTTTGCAATGACGCCAGGCGGCGCTACAAGCTACTGGTGCGCCACGCGCGCAAAATTAAAATTTTAAAAGCGAAACTTCGCAATTATAACTAAAACGCTCTCAAAGAAGACCGAATTAGACAAGTAAATGAGGCAAATAAACAATGCCACATTTTCGAATACCTGAAAACGCAGAACTCAAAGATATAAGGAGAAATGGCGCTCGCGATCTACTGCGTAATGTTATACTTTTAGTGGCAGCTCTCCAGGGTAACTTGCGCCGTCGGCGCCACCTTTGGCGTGATGTTCCGCGTAAAGTACTAGTGCGATAAGATTCTGTTGTGATCTTAGTGCGCCATGCACCCCGTACGCTGTGAATGCGACGGAGAGCGAGAAGGTGAGTCCAGAAGGATGAGGGCTTGTTGCGCACCGTCTTCCCGCTCACGAAATATTGTAGGTGACGTGTATAAGCAGACGCTAAGAGAAGAGAGTTTGTCGTGTGCGTATCATGGCCACGCACGCTTATATCGCCTTCCGTTTCTCTGCCACGGTTGCGCTTTAAAACCACGGCGCTGCAATTTTGCTTCAGAGACTTTCCTTTCCTTCCTTCTTCTCAGCCCTTAAACTGGCTCTCTTAACTACTACACGCAGAGACAAAGCAACAGCGCGCGCATTAGATCCCATAGATGAGATGAATATTTACAGTTATTATTAGGGTTATAATTATATTCGAGTGCTGATTGCTGTGCTATCGTTTGTTAACGAAGCTTTCCCTCATGTCTAAATATTTTAAGGCAGTTTGTCCTGTGCGTATCATGGCCACGCACGCTTATATCGCCTTTCGTTTCTCTACCACGGGTGCGCTTTAAAACCACGGCGCTGCAATTTTGCTTCAGAGACTTTCCTTTCCTTCCTTCTTCTCAGCCCTTAAACTGGCTCTCTTAACTACTACACGCAGAGACAAAGCAACAGCGCGCGCATTAGATCCCATAGATGAGATGAATATTTACAGTTATTAATAGGGTTATAATTATATTCGAGTGCTGATTGCTGTGCTATCGTTTGTTAACGAAGCTTTCCCTCATGTCTAAATATTTTAAGGCAGTTTGTCCTGTGCGTATCATGGCCACGCACGCTTATATCGCCTTCCGTTTCTCTGCCACGGTTGCGCTTTAAAACCACGGCGCTGCAATTTTGCTTCAGAGACTTTCCTTTCCTTCCTTCTTCTCAGCCCTTAAACTGGCTCTCTTAACTACTACACGCATAGACAAAGCAACAGCGCGCGCATTAGATCCCATAGATGAGATGAATATTTACAGTTATTATTAGGGTTATAATTATATTCGAGTGCTGATTGCTGTGCTATCGTTTGTTAACGAAGCTTTCCCTCATGTCTAAATATTTCAAGGCAGTTTGTCCTGTGCGTATCATGGCCACGCACGCTTATATCGCCTTTCGTTTCTCTACCACGGGTGCGCTTTAAAACCACGGCGCTGCAATTTTGCTTTCCTTTCCTTCCTTCTCCGCCTTTAAACTGGCTCTCTTAACTACTACACGCAGAGACAAAGCAACAGCGCGCGCATTAGATCCCATAGATGAGATGAATATTTACAATTATTATTAGGGTTATAATTATATTCGAGTGCTGATTGCTGTGCTATCGTTTGTTAACGAAGCTTTCCCTCAAGTCTAAATATTTTAAGGCAGTTTGTCGTGTGCGTATCATGGCCACGCACGCTTATATCGCCTTCCGTTTCTCTACCCCGGGTGCGCTTTAAAACAACGGCGCTGCAATTTTGCTTCAGAGACTTTCCTTTCCTTCCTTCTTCTCCGCCCTTAAACTGGCTCTCTTAACTACTACATGCAGAGACAAAGCAACAGCGCGCGCATGCGATCCCATAGATGAGATGAATATATATATATATATGTATATATATATACACAGAAAATTATCAGTCATAGCTCTCGTAGTATAGCCCTCTGGGCCGTTTCGTTTTATTTCGAAAATAGTCATATTAGGGTTATTATAATTACACGAAGGTATTTCGCCCTCGTCACCAGCAGTCCCTGAGATAGTTATTCTGGCGGCTAGCTTCCCACGCTATGCGTGCCGCCCTCGCACCTATTTAAGCTTTTCCTAGACGCTAGAGTTATACTAGGTCCGCGCAACCTTGAGCGATCGGAAAGCGCGTTTCCCCCTCTTGGCCGGCGGAGAAGGGAGGCTTTGTTCCGGCCGCAGAGCCCTCCCCGTCTCAGTAAGGTGCCTGGTGGTGGTCTCGCGCGGACGATGCCCTCTCGGTGAGCGCTTATTCCCCCTCATCTTTTAAGAGATTCAATACTTACAAGCATTTGTCTTGCAAACCATATTTATTTCAAGGGAGTTTTCCACGTCTCAATAATTTCTCTCGTCGTATTCGAGTGCTGATTGCCGTGTTATAGTTTGTTAACGAAGCTTTCCCTCAAGTCTAAATATTTTAAGGCAGTTTTCCTAGTCTCTCTAAAGCCGCTCAAGTTCGCTCTTTTCCTCGGGCGGCCATTTTTCCAAGAAAGTATGCCTTCCAACAACTCGGAACAAAAAGCGACTATCGCGGACAATGTCAGTCCCTTTCCACGTAAGTATGAGGCTCGGAGCAGGAGCTATGGCGCTTGAAAGTAACCTGGGGCCTGACGAACCAACCGACTGAGCTATCTTTCCGGGCAACACCCAAGGGTCACGAGTTCAAATCACCACTTATGTTCCTTTTTTCCCCCCCAAATGTTTTTTTTTATTTTTAATGTCTTTTCCTTTATTTTATCACTGTACGGGAACCCTCCTTCAAAAAAAAAAGATATATATGGTCAATTATATATGGCCACACATGTGCAGGTCATAAATACCAGGTTCTCTAGCCGAGTGCCATCAGTGCGGTATAACCAAGCTCAGATTGGTCCACCTTGACTGATCAAATAGGGCACCACTGTAGGTGAAATGAGGCGCACAACTCCTGCAGGACCCGCCGTGGTTGCTCAGTGGCTATGGTGTTAGAATGCTGAGCACGAGGTCGCGGGATCGAATCCCGGCCACGGCGGCCGCATTTCGATGGGAGCGAAATGCAAAAACACCCGTGTACTTAGAATTAGGTTCACGTTAAAGAACCCCAGGTGGTCGAAATTTCCGGAGTCCTCCACTACGGCGTGCCTCATAATCAGAAAGTGGTTTTGTCACGTAAAACCCCATAATTTAATTTTTTAATTTAACTCCTGCGGGGACGGTAGAGTATCCGCCTCCCGTGCAAGAGAACCGTGGTTCAAATCCCGGTGCCGCGCAATTCTCCACCGGAAAATAAAAAAAAAACCGTGTGTTGAGAAAATTGCACAAACAGGCCTGGAGTGCGGCCTGATCCCGGTGACCAGAACCAGTAACGCACTCTCTCACCAGAGCAGGATTGGCCACCCTGGTGCAGTACTTGGCCACAACCTCCTATATGAATACAACAATCAAACCCCGGCCCTCAGTCCCCAGCAGCCGCGAAGCAACTGACCACGGCGGCGGTCACACCTGCAACGCAGCAGAGGGTGCTAAGAATCACTGGCTCCGGACAGGCCGCCATTCGAATATGAACCTGGCAACGTTTAACGCTAGAACGTTATCTAGTCAGGCGAGTCTAGCAGTGCTATTAGAGGAATTAGAGGGCAGTAAATGGGATATAATAGGGCTCACTGAAGTTAGGAGGCCAATTAAAAGAAGCATATACAGTGCTAAAAAGCAGACACGTCCTGTGCTACCGGAGCTTAGTGGAGAGACGAGAACTAGGAGTCGGATTGCTGATTAATAAGGATATAGCTAGTAACATACAGGAATTCTATAGCATTAACGAGAGGGTGGCAGGTCTTGTAGTGAAACTTAATAGGTACAAATGGAAGGTCGTACAGGTCTATACCCCTACATCCAGTCATGATGACCAGGAAGTCGAAAGCTTCTATGATGACGTGAAATCGGCAGCGGGTAAAGTCAACACAAGATACACTATACTGATGGGCGACTTCAATGCCAGGGTAGGCAAGAAGCAGGTTGGAGACAAGACAGTGGGGGAATACGGCATAGGCTCTAGGAATAGCAGGGGAGAGTTATTAGTAGAGTTTGCAGAACAGAATAATATGCGGATAATGAATACCTTCTTCCGCAAGCGCGATAGCCGAAAGTGGACATCGAGGAACCCGAATGGCGAGGCTAGAAATGAAATAGACTTTATACTCTGCGCTAACGCTGGCTTCATACAAGATGTGTGCGTGCTCGGCAAGGTGAGCTGAAATTACCATAGGATGGTAAGAACTCGAATTAGCCTAGATTTGAGGAGGGAACAGAAGAAACTGGCACATAAGAAGCCGATCAATGACTTAGCGGTAAGAGGGAAAATAGAGGAACTCCGGATCAAGCTACAGAACAGGTATACTGCTTTAACTCAGCAAGAGGACCTTAGTGTTGAAGCAATGAACGACAATCTTGTGGGCATCATTAAGGAGTGTGCAATGGAAGTCGGTGGTAACTCCGTTAGGCAGGATACCAGCAAACTATCGCAGGAGACGAAAGATCTGATCAAGAAACGCCAATGTATGAAAGCATCTAACCCTACAACTAGAATAGAACTGGCAGAACTTTCGAAGTTAATCAACAGGCGTAAGACAGCTGACATAAGGAAGTATAATATGGATAGAATTGAACATGCTCTCAGGAACGGAGGAAGCCTAAAAACAGTGAAGAAGAAACTAGGAATTGGCAAGAATCAGATGTATGCGTTAAGAGACAAAGCCGGCAATATCATTACTAATATGCATAAGATAGTTCAAGTGGCTCAGGATTTCTATAGAGATTTATACAGTACCAGTGGCACCCTCGACGATAATGGAAGAGAAATTAGTCCAGAGGAATTCGAAATCCCAAAGGTAACGCCGGAAGAAGTAAAGAAAGCCTTGGGAGACATGCAAAGGGGGAAGGCAGCTGGGGAGGATCAGGTAACAACAGATTTGTTGAAGGATGGTGGACAGATTGTTCTAGAGAAACTGGCCACCCTGTATACGCAATGCCTCATGACCTCGAGCGTACCGGAATCTTGGAAGAACGCTAACATAATCCTAATCCATAAGAAAGGGGACGCCAAAGACTTGAAAAATTATAGACCGATCAGCTTACTGTCCGTTGCCTACAAAGTATTTACTAAGGTAATCGCAAATAGAATCAGGAACACCTTAGACTTCTGTCAACCACAGGACCAGGCAGGATTCCGTAAAGGCTACTCAACAATAGATCATATTCACACTATCAATCAGGTGATAGAGAAATGTGCGGAATATAACCAACCCTTATATATAGCTTTCATTGATTACGAGAAAGCGTTTGACTCTGTCGAAACCTCAGCAGTCATAGAGGCATTACGGAATCAGGGTGTAGATGAGCCATATGTAAAAATACTGGAAGATATCTATAGCGGCTCCACAGCCACCGTAGTCCTCCACAAAGAAAGCGACAAAATCCCAATAAAGAAAGGCGTCAGACAGTGAGATACGATCTCCTTAATGCTATTCACAGCATGTTTACAGGAGGTATTCAGAGACCTGGAGTGGGAAGAATTGGGGATAAAAGTTGATGGAGAATACCTTAGCAACTTGCGATTCGCTGATGATATTGCCTTGCTTAATAACTCAGGAGACCAATTGCAATGCATGCTCACTGACCTGGAGAGATAAAGCAGAAGGGTGGGTCTGAAAATTAATCTGCAGAAAACTAAAGTAATGTTTAACAGTGTCGGAAGAGAACAGCAGTTTACGATATGTAGCGAGGCACTGGAAGTGGTAAGGGAATACATCTACTTAGGGCAGGTAGTGACCACGGATCCGGATCATGAGACTGAAATAACCAGAAGAATAAGAATGGGCTGGGGTGCGTTTGGCAGGCATTCTCAAATCATGAACAGCAGGTTGCCACTATCCCTCAAAAGGAAAGTGTATAACAGCTGTGTGTTACCAGTACTCACATATGGGGCAGCAACCTGGAGGCTTACGAAAAGGGTTCTGCTGAAATTGAGGACGACGCAACGAGCTATGGAAAGAAGAATGATGGGTGTAACGTTAAGGGATAAGAAAAGAGCAGATTGGGTGAGGCAACAAACGCGGGTAAATGACATCTTAATTGAAATCAAGAAAAACAAATGGGCATGGGCGGGACATGTAATGAGGAGGGAAGATAACCGATGGTCATTAAGGGTTACGGACTGGATTCCAAGGGAAGGGAAGCGTGGCAGGGGGCGGCAGAAAGTTAGGTGGGCGGATGACATTAAGACGTTTGCAGGGACAACATGGCCACAATTAGTGCATGACCGGGGTAGTTGGAGAAGTATGGGAGAGGCCTTTGCCCTGCAGTGGGCGTAACTAGGCTGGATGATGATGATGATGAGAAGGGGGGGGTGCAGTTGAACAGGCGTCCCTTCCTCCAACCCGGCCGCGGTTTCACATGGCTGTCCGCGCAGCTGAGCGCGTACGCCGCCCGCGCGCATTATCTTGGAATTGATCTCCGGCTGGTGCAAAGATAGGCCGTGACCGAGAGACGACGTTGCCGTAGGTTGGTGTGCTTTGTCCGGAGAAGGTATTCTGTAAGAGTCCACCACAGCGGACATGTCTGTTTCGTTTGCAGCTGATGTGATGATTGGCTGTGGCACCTCGCTGCTACGAACGCGCAGGGAAACCCATCCGATCAGAACGCCAAAAGCAGATGAAATGGACAGGTGGAATACCTCCTCAGGTTGTTATGGCAGAAGGTCAATTTTTTTCGCCGCCGGATTCCAGTACACTGCGTAAGAGAAACGAACATTCTTAGAAAAAGAAAGGATAATTTAAAGGGGCCGCGACACCAAATTTTTGAGCGTAAGATGCATTTTTTGCTAAGCCGTACGCTTTCCAAAGGAAGCTGCCAAAATTTGAGTGCATTCGGTGTAGTGAAAATTTTTTATTTGAAATTTTTAAATGTCGCATTTGAAACGTACAGCAGTTTAGAGACAATGAGGGGTGACGAAATAAATGAGCACTCCTGGAAACGGCTCCCTCGCACAACAGAAACCAGGCTCGAAGGTTACGCTTTTGTGTACTACAAACACCGAAAGTGATTGCAGGAGCTGGAAAGACGTCATGGCCGCCATGCGTCGTTTCGTTTTCGCATGTGCGCCTCGGCAGATATGTATGTGATTTGCTAGGGCTTTTTACGCGCAAGTGACAGAATCGCGCGTCAGTCGCGCTTACGTGCGGAGAACGTAACGCTGAGTTGCATGCTTATTGAAGTTGAACATTCCGTGATATTTTGTGCCAGCGGTTACGATAACGCTGTGTTGTTGCTGCAGGTGATGTTTAGCAGTTACGCCTGGCAGTCATTGCCGGCAATCCGGCTATCCATCGCTGGCGGTGGAGCTTGCGCTCGCCTTGTGGAAAGGTGCGCGTCAAACGGTCGCAAACAAGGGAACTCCTTGTGCAGCTGAGGCGGATGAAACTCACACACAGCCTCGTCTCCCACCTTGGAATCTGTCGCAGTTCTTGCAGTTCACGATAGGGCCCGTCTTCCTTCTGTCCTTACACGTTTTAAATAGTATTAGGCAAGCGACGGGCGGCTGCTGATGCCTGCTTGCTCCTGACTCAGAAGGCAGTCAATGGCAGGGCGCCTGTGTGGCGGCTCCTGGTGGGCAATGTGCAGACAGCTCGCTGTAACAGGTCCATCCCACCTAAACTTTACATAGACACACTGCACCACCTAGCTTGAGCATTCGGTGTGACGCGGGTTTGATTACGCCCCGCACTAGATAAATTTTAGCTTTTTTTTTTCAATCGAAGAGCGGCACATACTCAGTAGCACATACCCAATCATTGAACCAAGTTGGCGTGAAAACGGTTACGTATATACGGGCAAACATATTCATACATACCACAAACTCGGTGACGTTCTCAAGGAATGGCAATCACATTAAGAAGAGGGGTAAGTAGTACGTTACAAAAACAGCCAGTATATAGGATTACACGTTCGATTACAGAAGGCCCAGTCACACTATTGAATTGAGAAGCATAATTCGTGTTTCTCTCGGGTTGATGATATGTTTTCCTTTTCATGAAACTTCCTCCACAATGCAGATTCCCACAGAACTGATTTTCCATTCTAGCACACCATACCATGGATTCGGTAGCGTGCGTACAGCTCACTGTACCAAGAATTATGCGATGGTTCGCATGGCTTCCTGGAAGTTTGGAAGTTTTCGGCGCTGACTACGCAATCGCTGCTTGGCGCGTACATACGAACCGGGGATATGTGTTCATCTCGAGCGCAGCTACAACTCAGACGCCAAAAAAACTACCTGCCTCTTATCTCGTACACAAGACTTTCCACCTTTAAATGACAAGCAGCGACGACCATAGTACGTAATAATAGTGGCCTCCAAGATCTGTTGCTCTGCGCGGCAAGTTCAGTGACTGGCTTCTTCGGAGTATTGAAAACCAATCTCGAAGGCTGTGCTTTTGCCAAACTACTGGCGTTCAAACGTAGTAATGACTTCGAAGCAGTTACTTCATTTAATGCCACGCGTTAGCCGGCCGAGTTACAAGCTTACTGTCACTCCTACATTCTTGTTTCTGGATTTAGTTATTTGTACTACGGCCTCGGCAGGAGCCGCAATGCAGTTTGGAAACGACCTATGTAAAATAACACTGTTCTTTATGCACGAAGAACGCGTCTCGAAACAAGAGAAGAGCAATCAATCGCTTCTGGCACATGCCGTGCGCAAGAAGCGTGGCCTTAGAGACTCATTCACCACCCTGAAGATGGGAAGCTTGACAGCGCCCTCTCTTGCCGTATTCTCGCACTAGGCGCGTACCTTCGAGCGGAGTGGGTGAGCGCGCGCACAGTGGTTTGACAGGCGCACGCACACCGGCGACGCGTTCTCCATAAGCGGGCGGCTTGCCGCCGTGCGTGCTTGTGTCTTGAACTGTGTTGCGTGGGGGTTGCCGACGGAGCCAGACGGCCAGGCGATCTGCCAGTGGAACTTTTGTGCCCGAACCGTGAATCAGCGCATCGGCGGATTCGTTTGCCATCAGCACTCATCACCCTATCGGAATATAACGGCGCCGTGAATAGGCATCCTCCGAAGCAACGACCGTTCCCAGGTGAGAACGTCCAGCGCAGGGCATCCGCGATCGCACCCGAAAACTTGCCACCAACCGACCAGCCGGCGGCTGGCTAGCCGCGGCGCTTCGCGTCTAGAAACAACAAAAAAGAAAACCTCTCTGGTGAAGTGTCAAGGACGGCGTCTGCTAAGTACACGGTATCGTGAAGCGGCCTGGTGCGCGTGGCGGTGTAGAATAGAAGTGAACGAGTCGGGATCAGTAGCGATTTGCGAGAAAAATAGTTGCAGTCGCATCGAGACGAGTGTGATGAACGAAGAGAAACGTTGCGGTGATAAGGTATTCGGACGCACCGTTTATGCTAAGCGTGATTATTTCGTATATGTAGCTCTGTGCGGGTTCCACTGAACATAATTATTTTTTTTTTGTGTGTGAAACTGTTCTCTCTTCTTCTTCTGTTCCTTTTTTTAAAAAAATCTCTATCAAAGCTAAAACAGGCGTGTAAGCCTTGACCATGAAAGACTGTTGGTAAACTCGCAATTGGTCAGACCTGTTGGCATGTCTTTGCCAGTACGCTATATTTCTCTAAACCTTTGCGCCACGGTAACAAGAACAGCACTTTTCTCAACTTACTGCCGAAAGAAAAAAAAAAAGTTTGTAAATAGAAACAGTACAAGTCGGCGTCCATGTGTTTGCGCCGATAGGGTATGTGTCGTGGAGTCCGCAAATCCACATACTCAAAGGAGAGGTGGAATGGCCAACGCGCAAATAACAGGAATAAATGCATAAAAGCGAAAGAAGGACGCGCGTGCGGAGCTTTTGTCCCATTCGCGAAGTCAGCGACCGTCGCCAAAAGCTGCCGGGCGCACTGGAAGTTCCGCCCAACTGCCGGACTTTTTTTCTGCGCAACTCGGAAGGTTGCTTTTTTTTTTTCACTCTTCCTAAAGAGTGCTTTTTTTTTTTTTGTTCTACACGTAAGCTTCTCGGCAGTGAGCCGGCTTGTTGGACCCGGCTGGGCGCGCGGAATCAAAGAAGCGTGAAACGAAATGTCGTCCTGACCGGCAGAGTCCTCCTCCCCCCCCCCCCCCCCAAAAAAAAAAAAAAAAAAAACGCTCGCCCGTTCCTCCGGCGTTTCTGAAGTCCAGTGCCGTTTGTTTATTTCGCGCTGCCGCGTTCGGTCGGACGTGATTGACCGCGCTGGCTGTGGCACGCACGTTTTTTGGAAAGTGATCGGAGGAGATTATCGCGCGGCTTTTGAACCCCGAGGAACGTGAGCCGTATGATCAAGCAGGCTGGCTATTGTGCGCGAATACCGAAGTCGCGCGCGTGTGTGGTGTTCATTTGCGGCGCTTTTGTCGATCTCCTGTGATGGTTTTGTTTTGTTATATGACAAGTTCGTTGTCCGTGCTTTCGGAAGTCGCCATGCGCGCCCGCATACATTATATATTTGAAATCTTGACTGGAATTTCAAATTTATGCAAATCCGCTGTCGCTTGGAATGTCAGACTGTTACACGCAGCTATCTCGTTGCTGCGAAAACTATGAGAAAATTCGTTGACGCTTTGCGTGCGGGTCCCCAGCGAAGGTAGACTTATGGGGCTAAATATAAGGAGGAGAAACCATTTATTCACGTGGCCATCATTTGTAATACTCCAGGGATATCTTAGAGCTCGTCTGCACGGTGCTCTACCATAGTGTATTCATATTCGAAAAGCTGCGTTACGGCCATGGAAACCCAGCTAAGCGAAACGAAGCTGTGTGGCAGTGGTTTTGCGAATATTGCGGCGTCTCACACGGGCTTGTTAGCAGGGAGCGCCGTATTCTTAGCGGTATCATTCTCGCTTAATTATTTCGCTTCGTCGAGACGCCGTCACACTGTTTGCGTTACGTCCACTTTCTACCTAAATGCCGTAAAAGCGAAACTTTTCCGACAAGGTTGACTTCATTGTAACGAGGTTTGCTGTTTCGCATGAATACTAGCCGTCAATTACGTTTTGTAAACGAGTCTATTATGATGAAAACTTGACCGATAAACAAAACAATGATAACCGTTGCTTTCAGCAGCTGCGAAAAAAAAAAGAAAAAGAAAGGCTACAGGCTTCCATCACTCCTTCGTGACGCGTGGCACAGCAATTTGCGATATGATATGCTGCTGTGGGAAGTATATGATGAAAAACAAGCAGAAAACTCGTGTGTGCCGTTGCCTGCCGAGGAGGTCACGCCGTTCTCAACCAGACGGCTATGCAGATGATTCATTGTCCGGAGAGGGTAAAAGAAAAGAAACGCCGTGTGCTGCGGCCTTGTCGAGCTGTTGCATCCATTAAACCATTTCAGGGACGGATAATGCATCAAGGTTCTGAAGAACGAGGGTTCGAACAATGGAACGGTCGCGCGTTTATTTGGCACAGTGCCTCGAAACGGCGTTCTTGCGTTCAGCACGTTCCGAGAAAGAGCAAGACAGCTGCAGCGACGGTAACGGAAATGCGGCGAAAAAAAGAAAGAAGGAAGTAAAGAAAAAGAAACGTTATATGGGAGGAAACTGGCCGGAAGAAAGGCATTTTTTGGAAACATCCTGCCCCAAGCTGCATGTGCTGTTCAACATTTTTAGACGAGGAAGAACGCATAGCATGCGGACGCATGTCTACGTCGGCAGCATGCACGAAGTCATCTGCTTTCCGTGAGCCTACCGTCGTCTGCTACTAATATGCACGCAGCAGACGAAAAAAGAAATAAAGCAAACATGGCTGCCAGGGAAAACGGAACAACGCCTGTGCTGCGTCTTTTCGCTTTCGTGCGTCTGATGAACTTACTTCCCCTTTTAATACGTGATTTTTTTTTTTTTCGTGCCGTCTTCTAACGCGCACCAGCGAGAAAATGCCGTGCCGCAGTCATATACACGTAAATGGCCTGGCGGCACTTGTCATTTTGCGGAAAACAAAAAAGTTCGTGCATATCGTGGCCGGTCTGGGGCTTCGTTCTGCACGGCTCCGCGCATACCGACTTTATAGCTCGTGTGGGGAAAAGCGGGTGAGGGAAAGCGTGAAATCGGACACATGCGGGGTCACCGAGACACACGGAGGATGTATATAGTGTCACGGATCTCCTCGTGCCGAGGCTGGCACGCCTCGCAACGGTCGCACGTGTATAGCTTATTAGTGCGTGGCACGATCTTCGGATGTTCACTCGAGCTCTTTCTCAAGCGCTGTTTCTCTCTTGGAGGCATCCCAATATGGTAACTGTTGCACTGGTAACGGCTGCACTTGTTACTGCATTCCTTAGGAAAAAAAAATTCACGCAGAAACTCCTCTGGGGGGGGGGGGGGGGGGGCGGGGGAGTCTAAATATGCGCAAGCATTGTGCCACTTGCTCATCTCTGAACAGCGCGGTGTCATTATCACTGTTATGAAACTTGATCCGACCAGTACAAACCCTTACATAACATCATCGGTCGTTATCAACCTTCTCGGACTCGAACCGTGCCTTATAAACCTTATCGGATATGATCCTAGGCTTATCAACCCTCATCGGATTTGATCCGACCTTTATCGGTACTTGTTAACGTTAACTAAAGAACCTTTATCGTTCTTTAGCACCTTATCCATCCGCGTTGAACCACCCACCATCAACCGTGATGAGACCCATCGGACGCCTAACCACTTCTTATGAACTCGATGACAGCTTATCTCTCTGTGTTGCTGACAAGGAAATTTATTCACCCGTAGGCACGCTTGCAACTGCGGTATGAACGAAAAGTACAATATAAGGTACAGCACGTGTAATACATCCTACTTGATGTAAACAAAACAGATTAGCAAACGAAATAATAAATGGTGTCTGCTTGACACTGGCTTTGCGACATACAACAACAACAACAAAACTCATTACAGCGTCCACGCAAAAGCATTATTGTCAGCCTCGAAT
Organism: Dermacentor variabilis; assembly: GCF_050947875.1. Lineage (NCBI taxonomy): Eukaryota > Metazoa > Arthropoda > Arachnida > Ixodida > Ixodidae > Dermacentor > Dermacentor variabilis. The sequence continues at coordinate 68,474,232 of NC_134576.1, read as the reverse complement.
TTATGAAAGGTACCCGGGGCACATACAGATACAGTCTGAACTCGGGCAACAGAATTGAGCATTATTCTGGCTGTAGAAAGACTGCCTCGGGAGACGGTTATGTACCGCGTAGACCAGCGGCGAAGTGAACAATTGTTCTTCAAGATGACCCCATACTATCTCTCTGTGTTGCGCGACGTGAAGCGAATGAGGTCTCAGAGATTGGCGGCATCACGGTCGGCCAGGGAGCGCCCCAACGGAAGGCACATCCCGCGACCATCGAAACGCATCGTGGATGTGGCGTGCTCGGCATTAAATTTTCGCAAAATCGAAACCTTCCTGACGTCTCCAAGGCTCTAAGACGGCTCTACATGGGGTCCTAAAGACGGCTTTTATTCCACCACCATCGAATCTCTCAACAAAGCCTTCATAGAAACTGCTCCCCTTTGAAATTTGTTTTGTACCGCCAGTAGAACGCATTCATATGGTTCAGATATATTCACTTTATGCAAGCGTGGGTGTTTATCCTACAGTGGGTATGACGCTCAGTTTCTGAGCGTGGGCTCGTAGGCTCGGAACTCACCATCGCGTCAACGTTTCTCCTTTCGAATTTGCTAATGCGGAATCATTAGATGGCTCATGAAGCGTAAAACCCGGCCGCGTGGCCGGAGATGTACAAAAGGTCACGTGGTCACAGAGATGTGCTCGTGCCACTGCTCGCGCTTTCGTCGTCGTCTTCCACAGCTGGCAGCGTTCCCATACTGCCCCTCACTCTGCGAAGGCGCTGGCGGCACTGGTGTGCTGGCAGTCGATCCCTGCAAGGGCTGCAGAAAATAGCATCTTTTCCTTGCCACATTAACCCCACCACCTCCCCTATATATGCAGTCGTTGCGGTGATTTCGGTGAGTTCTGCCGTGCGCACCGATGTACGAACCTTCTTCGTCTGAGATGGTACAAAAAAGTCACGTGGTCACCGAGAACACCGGGGCGAGGACTTACGGAGTCGCCATCTGTCGGAAGCGCCTCTCTTGCGTAGTATGGGGGATCGCGCGGCGCGCTCCTCGCAGGTTTGGCTTACGTTCGGCGCTCAATAAGAACACCACGTGGCAGCCCACTTGGACATTTATTTAAGTGCTCGCAAAAAGAAGGAAGTTTTTTGCTGTCGAAATAATAATCTTGGGCAAACTGAAAGCACAGAATCGTTTACACACGCTATCTATTTACCGAATACGTACAGTGAACGCCACTGCGCGCGGTCGCCGCGATGGAGTCTCCCGAACCGGCTTCTTGCGGGAAACGTAGACAAACGCTGAGGCCAAACTATGTGAAATATGTTCCTATAGTGTCTGTATAACCAAATGGAGCATAACAGAATGAAGCATCAATGCAGCGATCGCGCGGGTTCGCAGCGACCGACTGCGCATCTACATGCATGTCCGCGCTCAATGTTTCGCTCTCGCTGCGTGCCCGTTTTCGCACCGTTTAGGCCGCAGATTATGAGCATTTGACCTTACACAAGCAACCGTTGCTCCGTGGACGCTATCAGAGCGGTTGAAAAATAATTTCGTTATAGAGACTTCGACGCCTAGCTACCGCGACTGTGATGTGCCGTCGCGACGATTCAATCTTCTTTTCTTCTAACTTCTTGGACATTTCAACATTATTTCTCAAGTTGCGTCGCACTGTATGTCGGTCTTCTCAGCGTGCGATTTCGCGCTGCTTCTCTTTCATAATCCAGTGCATTAATTCATAACACGAACATGACCATATGCCATACCTTTCATACTTTTTACCGCTCCCGTTCCATACCAGTGAACTTACCAGTATCTAGCATCCACAAGTTCATAGACCAAACGGTCATGACATCAGCCGGGCAGCGGGCGCGGGCGAGCGCCTCAGTGCGCGTTTTCTGCTACTCGCCGAACATCGCAGTTCTGGCGCCGTAGCAGAAATCTTCCTCGCGTCTGTGCTTGCATACCTCAGTTGTAGCCGATGGCTGTTTGCTGGTTCTGAGTTTCGCGAGCCAAGCTTCACGCAGCTTCTTGTCCTGCGGCTACGTGTGAATAAGGCTGACACCGGGCTCCGTTATTTACGTCCGGCACTGCGGCACCGAGCAGTAGCCTACCATATGTTGCACGCCTTCAATGGCAGCCACTACCTATTATATTGTTTTCAAATGTTGTCAAGCGGACACCCCCAAGGCGGGAAGGCCTCACCACTTAATCAGAACCGGAGCGCAGGTGGTACTTTTAAAACTTTCGTTTTCAGCTCGCTTCGGCGCTTAGGAGACACCGATACCGGCGCTGTGTCCACGTGATCCCCCATGCCACGTCACGCCGACGGTGGCGCCAGCTTTTCCAGTGGTGGAGCTCGCCCCCATGGAATAGTGCCGCGCGTCGCGGCGCTGCCAGTCGGTGTGTTCATTTCGGTGAGTTCTGTCGTGCGCGCCGATGGAAGAACCCTCGACTTCTCGGTCAGTCGCTGCGCGCGGCGTTTTAGGACGTCCACGCAAGTACGCGATTGAGGCCGAGGCATGTGATGCGATAAACGATACAATGCAACGTGAAAACAATACCGTTTCGTAAAACGAGTCGTCATCGGGAAGACGTCGCAATGCTTTCTCATTCATCCGCGTAGGGGTACCTCAGTGCCCTTGACTTTATTGTTTTATACATTAATTTCTCTATAGCGATTCGTATTACGTGACGGACAGGTTTCCTCGTTGGGTAGGCATAGAAATGCTTGCGCGCATTAAAAAAAAAAATGTCCAGCACTTCGCGTTGGTGTGCTGCTTATCACAAAACTTCCGAATCACTATACATGTAAAGCTGTGGGAAGGCCAGCGAACTGTATGACGCTGCGTACGTCTGCATATCCCTATTGTAAACGCCTGAGTAATTATGTCTGAAGAATTGCTGATGGCTCAAGATAAACGCGATGTGACACGGCCCTCTTGAAAGCAGAGTATATTCAATATGCTATGGTTTCTGTGGTGTCCTGTACACCGACTCAGTAGCGCATGATGCGTCGGACAATAATGTGTAACTTTTGTACGAAAAGTTCGAGGATTGATTTCGTACTAAATCGCATATACAACACACAAACTAATGAATTTAAGCTTTGCCGTAGTATAGACCGTTTCACCGGGCGAGGAGGATACGGCGCGCGGAAAGCCTTTCCTCCTCTCTGGCTTGGGCGATCCGGCGCGGCGCTGCTTGAAAGTATGGCTGTCGCGTGCTGCGGAACGATTTCGAGATGTTTTAGATGGTGCTTTGTGAAATTTGTGCCATGTTCGTTCATATAAGGTCGTCAGGGAAGCCTTTCGGTGCATCGGTAACCACTGTAGGCATGAATATGTCTTGGGGGCGCAAAAATGTGACGCGCATAATCAGCCACGGTGTACGCGCATTATCAGTCGCGGTGCGTGTATGTGTTGTTTACTATTTTACTTATATCGATTTTAATTCAACAAAGAAAACCGGCGTCTCTCTATTACCAGCATTAAATGGTAAATCAGCTCACTGTCTGACCGATTGGCGTAGGGAGTAAAACATAAAACATAAGAGTGCATGATCGTTCGTGCACGGCCAACCTACGGCAAACACGAAACACCTAAACGGGAGGCGCTATCAAATATTTGTGATACACTGACATCGTTCTCACGCATTTCAAGTCTAGTATGCTTGAAATTACCATATGTCTACGCTAGCCTTGCTGCATGAGGCCCATGGCGCTGCTCAATACAGCGATCACTGCGGTTGGTGAGCCAGCACGATACATATATAAGCTCTGTGCTTCGGCATTGCCTTTTTGGCCTGTATACAGCCATAATATATGAGAGGGTTCGCATAAAAAGAATGCGATGGCTATTTTTGAGCGCAAAATTTCCGTGATACGTGTGAGTGCGTCGTAGAGAACTGAACGAACACAACCGAAAAAAAAAATTCTGTTATCATTCTCTTTCTCTGAAAAGCAAGAGAAAACGGGCCAGCGCCACACAACGTTTATAGATATATAACCGCTGATGCCGTATGCTTGGACCATGCGCTATATAGAACAAATATATCTGTAATTCAGCACCTACTACTGCTTAGGACGCTTGCGCAGTTCGTAAACGGTCGCTTTGCTGGACAAGCTTAACACGGACTGTAAGGTATGCTGCTATTACTAGCCAAAACTATTTTATTCATGGGTGGAAAGCTCATGCATCCAACCAAGTAGTCACGCAATTTAACCTGCAGCGAATAGATTGAACGCTTGTCAAAGTATAACAGCACAGCTCCTATCATACAGAACGGTACCCACGCTGTTACGATCGTCGCGTATGTTTCATGGCTCCTAAACCGCAGCTTAGGAATAGAGGATAATACTGCAATAAGGTCACATTAGTGACTGGAACATTCAGAAATACACAATTGATCTCCGAGGCTGATTGTAGGCTCAAATATGCGCGCACACATCGGGCTGCGTGTTCCGTCCACCAATTCTGGCCACGACGCCTTAAACCACTTCAGCACGCCTCACAGAGCCGTTTACCACGTAGAAGACGCACGTCATACTTAACAGACCGCACGACCGCGAAAACAAACGCCAGAACCTACCGCCGAGCGTATACCTGCCATGCAAAAGACCGCTTTCACCCAAGCCAGTATGGCGCTGCTCATAGGCGGCGCCACTGCGTTCACAATATGGCGGCGCCTACGAAAAAACGGTCTATACCTCCGCTATCTACGTTCAACTGCCACCAATTCTGAAGGTTATGGAAGAAGGCATGAGAAATGGTCATTCGGGGTGCTCTGCAGCACATTATTCACAGCAATTTGGACTTCTACCGTGTCTTCATGACATTTCGCTTTCAGCGATAGTTTCTCACGGGGAAGCAAGAAATCACACGGTGATGGGTCGGGTGAATAAGAGGGATATGGTACATGGAGCAGGAATACATTGTTTGGCGAGCTATTTCCAGACTAATACAACAGAGTGGGGCCTCGAGTTGTCGTGCAACAAGAACCACTGTCCAGATGACGACAAATAATTACAGCGCCGCGAATCGCTCGGTGCAGGCGATTTCAGACGTCAGTGTTGAAGTTCTGGTTTACCTTTTGCCTTTTAGGCATGGAATTCATAGTTTTCCAAGCCTCTAGCTAGGAAAAAAAGGAAGCAAGATTGTAAATAACATTGTCTTTGTCTTCTACAATTGTCGCTTCACTCTTTCAGAGAAAGGTGAACCGTTTGTTTGTCTATCTGGAGGCTTTGCCGCTTCGTTTGAGGACCATACCTTTAGCGCTACCAACTTTTATTTCCGGCAGTGATGCTTAACGGTCACATCTGGACTTTTTACAAAAGTTTAACGGTTATTCCGCTTACGCTTGGGCGTCGCATTCACCAATGCATATACGTTTTTGATTGGAATGACTGATAGCGCCGAGTGCAATGCCTGCGGTGCCGAGGAAACTATAGAACATCTACTGTGCTACTGCCCATCTTTTCAAAACGAAAGACATGACCTCTGCACAGCTCTCAATCAGCTCGATAGAACACCGTTCACCTTGAAGAAGATCTTGGGACCATGGCCTCGCATATCGCAGCTACAAAAGGCCACAAAAGCTCTGCTGCGATATTTGAAGGCTACTGGATTGAGTCAGCGACTATGATCCGGACTGAGTGACTGAACGATATCCCCGGTGGACTTTCTCTTCTTCTTTTAATCTTTCCGTCCCCTTTTCCCTTTCCCCAGTGTAGGGTAGCCAACCGGGCGCAGTCCTAGTTAACCTCCCTACCTTTCCTTATCATTTGCTCTCTCTCTCTCTCTCTCTCTTTAACGGTTATTGTTCGTATGGTACCTCTTTGCCTTTCCCACCCCGTTTCTCTCAGAAGATATATGCTTTTTGAGAAAAGTTCCAGGATTTGCTTTTAATTTCTTTTTCTATGATAGTCAGTCTGGAGAAATGGATGTTATCGAGTCTCTTTATGCATGTTCAGAGAATACATCTTGGAAGAGTTTCCAGGGAAACTCACTAGACCGGACAGCTGTCTTTAGCAATCCCTTGTTTGGCTTCTACTGGCGCAGTTAGTTGTGCGTGACACGAGTGAAACGATGGACATAAATTCCGAGCAGAGTCTTAGCATTAATTTCTGCATTAGGCTAACGGTTCATTTAAGTGGTTGCTTTCGAGCGCTTTTGGAGCGCTCTCGCGGTGCGGTTTACACATTCGGCAGGTCCAAAGGCGAGCGCTCGCAACGCATTCGTACGGCTCACTCCGAGCGACTCGCTCCAGCTCAGAGCGCTCGGTGGAGCTCATGTCTCCGAGCGCTCACATAGCCCAGGAGCGCGTTCGAGATCCGTCATAAAACTCGATCTCGTGGCTACTGCGATTGTTCTGGGAGCAGCTTGCGCGTTCGGCTGGGGCTGGCTTTCTCTGGCTCCAATCTCGAGAGGGCTCCTCGTCGCTGCAAAACGAATTGCAGCGCGGTATAGGAACCAGTGGAATGCTCCACAAGTAAAACTGCTAGTGAGACATGGAACAGTGATTGAGCAAGTATACTGTGACGAAGCATTATGGAGAAGCCTTTTTCTTCGAATGGCATCAAAGGTTTCGGGAGAGAATTAAGAGATTCGGTGCAAGGACGATCCCGGAGTCAGCCGCCCGTCTACGTCACGCAATCCGTTTAAAATCTGGAACGTGTGAGGCAGTCACTACATGGAAATCGCTCCGTTACTGCGCGTACGATATCGGAAGATCTGAAATTGGGCGGTGATGTGTGTGTCACCGGATCTCAAGCGACGATTTAGGAAAATGGAAACCGAAACGAAAAATTGTCCCTCACACGCTGAACTAAGTTAACCGGTAGAGATTCCGGTTTGCTACCCTGCACTGGCACAAGGGGAAATGAAAAACGGAAAGAACAGAGGAGAATGCTTCACGGAACGATGTACGGCTGTACTCGCGGACAACTTTTCGTGGCTATGAAGGCAAAGCTACGGTGGCAAAGCGCCCACAAGTGAGAGCGCTTCTGAAAAGAGTCCCGCGTTTCAATCCACGTTACTTTACTCTGGGGAAGAGAAAACACAAGCACCTCATTAGCAACAGTGAAATAAGACAGAGCACACCACTGAGTGTTAAAGTTAGCTTATTTTGCGACTTTTCCCTTCCGCGTCTGGGCAAACGCGAAACCGTCGCACATGGAAGCTGCGTCGATTAAGCGTCTGTTCCGAGCAATAAAAAGCACTGTCAAACGCTGCCGGACTACTTGGCGCGCTAACACATGTGCAGCAGCCACGCGCCCGTAGCTTTCCCTTCATAGCCACAAAAAGTTGTCCGCGTATATTGGCGGCGAGGAGTTACGGAGTCGCCATCTATCGGAAGCGCCTCGCTGGAGTAGTGTGAGGGATCACGCGGCGTGCTCCTCATAGGTTTTGCTGTCAGCGCTTACAGAAAACACCACGCGCGAGCTCTCCCGGACATTTCTGTAAGTACTTTCGAAACGGGAGAAGTTTTTTACTGTATAAATAATAATCTTGGGCAAACTGAAAGCACAGAATCGTTTACAGACGATATCTCTTTGCCGAATGCGTACAGTGAACGCCACTGCGCGCGGTCGCCGCGATGGAGTCTCCCAAACCGGCGTCTTGCGTGAAAGGTAGGTAAATGCTGAGAGCAAACTGTGTGAAATATGTCCTTATAGTGTTTGTATAACTAAATGGAGCGTAATAGAATGAAGCCTCAATGCAGCGATCGCAGATGCGCAGCGACCGACTGCGCGTCTGCATGCTTGTCCCCGCACTGTTGCGCTTTCGCCGCGTGCGCGTTTTCGCACCGTGCCACGAGCTTTAGGCCGCAGAATATGAGCATTTGACAGTATACAAGCAACCATTGTTCCGTGGGCGCTATCAGAGCTGTTCAAAAATAATTTCATTGAAGAGACTTCGCCGCCTATGGGGATGTGCCGTCGCAACGATTCAATCTTTTTTCTTCTTCTAAATTCTTGGACATTTCAATATTATTTCTCGACTTGCGTCGCACTGTATGTTTATCGGTGTTCTCAGCGTGCGATTTCCCGCTGCTTATATTTTGTAATCCAGTGCATTACCTAATAACACAAACATGACCTTATGTCATACTTTTTTATAATGTGCTTCTTACGCTCCCTTTCCACTCCAGTGAACCTGCCAGTATCTATAGCATCGACAAGTTCATCGACCAAACCGTCATGACATTAGTCGGGCAGCGGACTCGGGCGAGCGTCTCAGTGCGCGTTTTCCGATGATCGCAGACCCGGCGCCGTAGCAGAAATCTTCCTCGCGTTTGTGCTTGTTGCATACCCGAGTTGTAGCCGATGACTTTTTGTCGGTTTTATGTTTCGCGAGCCAAGCTTCACGCAGCTGGTCCTGCGGCTACATGTGAATAAGGCTCACACCGGGCTCCGTTGCGTACGTCCGGCATTGCGGCACCGAGCAGTAGCCTACCATGTTGCGCGCCTTCAAAGGCAGCCACTACCTATTGTAGTGCTTTCAAGCGTTGTAAAGGAGACACTCGAAGCGGGAAAATCTCGCCTCTAAATGAGCACCGCAGCGTACGAGGGAATTGAAACTCTCGTTTTCAGCTCGCTTCGGCGCTCCCGAAGCAGCCGACGCGGCCGCTATGTCCACGTGATCCCTAATAGCACGTCACGCCGACGGTGGCGCCAGCTTTTCCAGTGGTGGAGCTCGAGGCCAATATTCAATAGCGAGATTTAGTTTAGGGGACGTAAGCGTCCTGCGCACGCAAAGATCTACGGGCGACGGTACTGCGCATGGGCAGACCCATACGTAGTAGTCTGCGCATGCGCAGTACCGTGGCCGCTTGTTCTTGCGTACGCAAGCCGCTTGCGTCCCCTAATCTAAAACTCTCTAATAGCCAATTTCGTTCATGAAGGGCGTGTGCTCGGTTGCCGCGCAGATTGCCACCTTCCACTGGAAGCCGTCGGCACATTTTAGTCTTGACGGCTGATGCGCCAATGATATGAAAATTTACACGCTTCCACACTGGCGCAGCTACCATGAGAATGATGGACAGTGGACATATTTGTATAGTCTCCGTACTGGTGGCTTCAAACGTTCCAAGTTGCAGCTTTATTAGCTTCGCTTTATCTGCCTTTATTGGCATACATTTCGAACCAATCATATTTTACTAAACTGAGAAGGCAGTTAGACCCTGTCCACATTGTGATTCATCATTGTAGTCATTGCAAGATATCGTACTTCACAAGTGATATTTTGTTCAACGTTAACAATTTGCTAAGTCACGAAGACGTCTGGGTCTGAAGAAAGAAAGACGACGTTTAGGCAAATACATGCACGAACAATCGCTGTTTTACATTTATTCGTTCGTATAATTTATATTGAACTTCCCGGTTTTTGGCCAGTGCCCCAGAGTCCAGATGTATGCACCACTAACTTCAAGGCTTTAGACTACGTCGTTCCCAGGCTAACTGCCCTGTTTGTGGCTTCTGCAGACACGTTTCTCTAGTGATCTTTGTAGGAAACTAGGTAGCGTCATCGACATCGCGTGAAGCACGGCACGCGCTCTTGTCGAGTGTGATTCACAGCCCAATAGACGTCTTCGGTCCCCATGTTTGCGATCTCTATTTGTCCAGACCTCCTGGACAGAGAGCGGCATCCCAATTCTGTTTTTAGGTTTTCTTTTGCTGAAATAATCTATCGGGCTTGCAACAATGACAGGCGCCGCCGTCTTCGAATAGCAGGGAGAAAAAGAAATCGTCCCTGGATTCTTTCGTACAGCTACGCCTCAATTTGCTTTTTCGATCGCTTGCCAGCCATCGTCGTAAGCCGCGGATCCCGGAGGTGGATGTGCGTGCTTTCTTCAGCTGGCCGGGAACCGCAATGCACTTCCGATGGAATAAAAGGCGGAGGGAGGATCAGTTATCGTAACTTGCTTTTCATTTATTCGAAGAGACCCCTCTCTTTCCCCCTTGTATTCTTGTTCCGCTGCCGCCAATTCAGCCGTGTTCAGCCAAGCGCAGACGATTACCGCGTGAGGCCAGTCGGCGTCGTCTGCCTCTCGACTTGCGTCGTCTGCTGCTGCACCTTTCGCCTGTTGCGTGTTCGTCCGGCGCGGCGGCTTTTCTCGTAGCAAGCATGTGTCGTAGCGTGTCCCCTCCCGCAGCCAGCTTCTGGCAGTTTTCTTTTATAACATTTTTTTTCTTTTAATTCCTTCTTGGCTCGTCGGGATGAGGGCTCGGTTTCCGATGGAGAAAGGCCGGGGGAAGAGGGGCTATGATTACGAACGAACAAAGTAAAGAAGGGTCATCGTCGGCTCTCGCTCGCAGGCGAAGGTCGTGGGAGACTTGTCTGCACCAGCGGCGCTCGTCGTCGTCTGCTGCATACGTCCAGCCAGGATCCGTCGCGTGTGCGAGGCGCGATGCCAGCCGCGCCGTCGTCTCGTATCTGGGTCAGCGAGGCGTCTGACTAGCTCGTGTATGCGCTAGCGCCCGCACCTTATTTTCTCTCCTCTTATGTATTTCTTTTGTGCTTGGTTTGAGTGGGGGGCCGTGCACCTTTGTTGGAGGGTTTGAGAGCGCCGGGCCTCATTGAGCGAGGGCGGGTGCTAAGAGCTGGCCGTGCGTCTACGCGTTTCACAACATTGTGCCGCGGCTCGAGTTGGCTATGGCGTTTTGCTTCTTTTCGCAGTGATTGCTTTGAATTTTTTACTTATTCTCACTGGCGGTTTTGCTAATGGTGTTGCGGGGCCAGCGAGCGCATCGCTTGCGAAATGCAATATATCTCGGCGACGGGTGGTTGTCCACGTCTAGTAGAAGGATGGATGTGCGAAACGGATATGAACTGATGTCTAGGGGATTGCCTGTTGCTGTTGCGTGGTAACAGGTGTCATTTTGAAACGCGTGCTCCTAACATCGCGTACGCCGGTGGTGACCACCTGTTTACAACAGGCCGTTTTTCAGTTCTCCCTTGACTGATCTGTTTCCCTAGTTCTTCGACATGAACCCCAAGAGAAACACTATATTTGTTTAGATTATTAAGGCATCCTTTTAAAACTATTTTCATTACTTTCGCAGTGATATATTGATTATTAGAAGATTGATATATTGATTATTAGAATTTTCTTTAATTTCGTGCCAGAGACCGGTACGTCACTATGACGTCACGGATTTGGGTCTACCATATCGTATTCTGACAGTTGAGGCGTTCGCAAAGATTCTTCAAACTTGCAAAGTTCTGTCTTTGGTTCTGTTAGACTGCAAAATAGTCGACCTTATTGACAAAAATAAAATAACTAGGCATGAACAGACGCCGTAAAAATTCACGACTTCACGGCGAGAAAGGACAGGAACATGAAGGTGGCGTCGCCACCAATCTTTCGCTCTTGCGGCTTTTCTGGCTTACCTAGCCTCTTATTTAGGTAATAGTGCACGGGTTATGTGGCATTGTATGAAGGAATGAACGTGTGTTGTTTAATGGCACAAAGGCTAAGTACGGCCAAATAGCGGTATTTGGTACTGTATAAGGATATAGTTTAGAAATACAGCGGAAGTTATTTTTAAATAGCTAAGCATTTATATGCCTACCCAACGAAAATCCTGACCGTACCTTCACGTAAGACGAATGCAATGGCTCATACCCGCCTAAAAACAATGGCTTCACCCCCATAAGCAAGCAACAAATGCAATGGCTCATATCCACGTAAGTCAGAGGCTACAATCGCTCAGAAAAGTGAAGCAAACAGTGCATACATTTATTGAAAACACCCACACAACACATATGCAGCATATACGTTTCAATAAAGAACAAACACAAAACAAGCATCCGAACCATGAATGAAGCATTGCATACCCCCCTCAGCAAATGTAGTGGTGGTTCTGCAACAGCTTCACTGGACATCCTGGTTGATAATGACCGATGAGAGTTGATATATGTGTCGAATCATGTTCGATAAGGTTGATAATGGTTTATACTGGTCAGATGAAAGTTTCGTAACATTGATAATGACACCGGACTGCACGGAGACGAGCAAGTGATGCAATGCTTACGCATACTTTGACAGCTCTCAGAGGAGTTTCGGCGTAAATTTTTCTCTCGTGTCCCTCGAAGTTCGTCCTACGTGGCTCCTTTGTGGATTATTCGACTGTCCTGAAAAAGAAGCAACAAGATATTAGATGCATTTGTTGAGCCTTAAGTGCGGGCATAGCTGGAATGATTATGTGGTCTTCGCGAAGTGACACATGGTTTTTTCATACCTGTTTATGTGGTTCGAGAGGAATTCATAATTCATGAAATAATGATAGCAAGACAACGTCATGGCGAATGTCCAAGTGTTGGAGCGAAAGTTCCTGTTTTATTCGTGATATACTGGATTGGTTACTGTAGTTATTTGAAATGAAATGTCTTGCTCTATTCTGGATTCTTCTCTAGAAGTCAATTAAATATTTTTGATGAGGCTACCAAATCGAACACGCATATTCAAGTTGAGGGCGAACCAGAGTTATATATGATAATTTGCGAATGTTCAAGGTCGCGGATTTCTAGTTGCGTCCCAAGAATCCTAGAGATTTGGAAGCATTGGCTGAGGTTGCCTTAATATGGTCGGACCAGGACAGATTCGGCGTCAGTAATACGCCCAAGTCCCCATATGGCATTGTAGTCGATAGAATGGAATTACTAATGCTGTAAGGGAACTCATATGTACGAGGTTTACGAGTAAATGACATTACATTTTGAAACGTTTAGAGCCATATGAGCCATGTATTGCACCAACTATGTTAATAACCTCGAGATCTTTTTGGAGCGACAGGTGGTCAGCGTTTTTGATTGGGCGATAAATAATGCAGTCGTCATCAAGCACTCTAATGCAGGAAGAAGCCGCAGTTCGTTGATGAATATAAGAAAAAAGTAATGGTGCGAGTACGCTACATTGTGGTACATCTGAGCAAACGTCGGATAGGGACGAAGAGAAATTGTTAATCATCGTGTGCTGCTGACGATTAGAAAGGAAATTGCGAAGCTATGACAATGTAAGGGAGTCTAAATTCAGGGCGGAAAGTTTGGATATCAGGCGACAGTGTGCAAAGCGGTCAAACGCCTTCGAGTAGTCGAGAAACGCGCAATCAGTTTGATAGATATTGTTCATATTAGAATGCAGGTCTGCGGTAAACTCGAACAACTGAGGTTCGCACGAAAAGACCTCTCTGAAACCGTGCTGATTTTTGAAAAAGAAATTATTATATTCCAGATGTTTGTAAATATTACTAGCGATAATGTGTTCAAGAATCTTGTAACAAATGCAAGGGAGCGATATGGGGCGGTAATTTTCGCATAAGGTTTTATCTCGGATCTTAAATATTGGTATTATTTTTTGCCAACTTCCATTCAGATGGAATCATGCCAGTATAGAGCGAATGCCGGAATATGTAATGCAGTATTTTGCCTGTAACCGTCACTCTATTCTTTAGCACCTTTGAGTTAATTCCACCCACGCTGCGTGAAGACTATAATTTTATGTTATTTATGAGCGTTATTAAGCCCTCTAACTGAATTTATATCGGTTCCATGAACTGGTAATCAAATTTAGCTACGTAGGGTACGTTGGTGCTATTTTCTTTCGTGAACGTAGGAGTAAAAAAAGGATTAAACGCCATCGGGGCACTGACTTTCTGAAAGAGGGACATTATTATGATCGTGCAATGAAACGTGTTCGCTCTCGAGTGTGGTTGGATTATTAGAATAAAGCTTCTCTTTAGCGCACTATGGCTTTAGTTATGTTTTATAATTAAGCCATAACTAAGAAGTGCCCAACCGCTTAGCATTAGTGAACAGGCATTCTTTTTTTATACCGCGTTATGCGAAGTTTTTTAGTTAACCAGGGATTTGATTTGCCTTTGCTTATTTTAATAAGTGGAACATGCTTGTCAACTAATGTACACAAAAAGCGTTTTTGAAAAGCAACCAGTTCTCTTCAGCGGACCTGCTTCAAGAATACGGCAGGAGAATATTCTGAAAAAAAAAAAACCTAGTTCAGTGTTAATCGCCTGGTAATTACCCTTCATTATAATCCAGAATTTGTTTTGCGGTTACACCGGAAAGGGGAAGGGGAATGTTTATATCTACCTGGAGTGAATTAGGATCACTGAATCGATCCAGGTAATCTGATTACGTACTGTTTCTGTAGCGGTCGTGATGATAAGATATAGAATGTTCGGGCCTCGTGCGGGTTTAGAAAGAGGTTGAAAGAGGTGGAAATCTATAGAGTCCGATTAAGGAAGTCAGCTGACATATGACAGGACGATGACGGTGTAGTCCAATCAATGAGCGGAAAGTTGAAATAACCAAATAAGTCAGTTATTTCAGCTGGGAAAGGTTCAGATGCCTTGATGCTGCAACGTAGTATATTATTAAAAGAAGAATCCGATTCCGCTGAATAATAGCAGCAACCTATCAGAATTTTAGAAGGGACCGTGCATTTTTGTTGTTTGGTTAAATTGCATATACTCAATGCTTTCCTTTATTTTTAACCGTCTTTTGTTTGCTTTTTGGATTTATTATTCGGTCACCAAGGTGGCTATCGCTTTATGATCGCTACGATATACGGCCAGCGGCTCTGCGGCGATACTGGTAAGGTTCTTGGCCAATGTGAGGTCTATGCGCGACCGACGACGCGTCGTGGGCACACTGACGTTTGCGTGACATCGAATGCCGAACCTTTCCAAGAGAAACCCCGCGAACCACCTTCCGACTGGCCGAGGCACGTCTGTGTTGAAGTCACCCACAATTACGACGGCAGTGGAGTCGGTAGGGGTGATCCAACCAAAGGTACATACGCCTGATGTTTGCGGCACGATCTTCGTCCGTATCTGAGACAGCTTTAGCAGAACGTTTCCTTCGTCCCGCTCCGCTCCGCCAGTGAGCGGAGGCGCAAGTGCGCATGCGCCGAACGCTCAGCCGCGAGCGCGTGGGCGGACGGCCGCCGCCGTTGAGCTCGCTTAAAACCCCTTAAACTTCGTAAATAGCGCCACGCTTCGAAGAATGCCTCCTCCTCCTCGCACACTCTGGCCGAGGCCGACTCCGCGTCGCGATTGTCCTAATAGCATCACGTGGGCCCTCGCGCCTTGGTTCAGCGCCATTTTTGCTCGAGAAGCGTCCACGGAGTGGTGAGAAGCGCATGTTGGCGCCGTTGCTACGCTCGCGCAGTGTAGGCCGCGCCGTGGTCGAGGAGGGAGCGTGAAAGAGGAGAAACGAGGAGGAGTGAAGGCGGAGGAAAAGAGTATCGCTACATTACGAAGTTTAAGGGGCATAAGTTCTCAAGAGAGCAAGGAAAATACAAAATACAAAGCTTTAAGGGCTTAAGAGACCAAGGAAAATACAAAATGGCTGCCGCCATTGCCGCGGTAGGGTGGCTAGCTTGGCCGCGGGCTGGCTGATCTGCTTGGGTCACGCGTTACATCGTCGACAGAGTGGCTAACGAAACGAGACGGGGGTGGACACTCGGCGCCAAAAGCACGGTTGGGAATACGACGATTTGTTGACGAGTGCATAACTGGCACATCAAGCGTCATCGACTCAGAGCAGCCCCTCGCAGCCTTCGTGTGACACTGCACCCGCCCGCGTAAAAAACGAAGAAAAAGACAGTGAATAATCGTTTTAAAAATTCAAACATTAAAAAATATTCTCTGCTTGGCATCGCCATCTCGCCAACCGAACCGGCTGTTGGAATGAGCCTATAAAAGCCTACGCTCTAAAGGAGAGCTTCGCTGCAGTACTAAAAAAAAACGCTTCTGTTATACCAAAATAGTCCTTACCGTTAGAGTAGGCTTGGACGTAGTTATAGGAGACTCAAGCGAGCAAGTTTCGACAATATTTTATGCGCCCAATGGACTCAAATACGAGGAAATACATTAAAATCAGTGACGTCAAATTGGCCTACTGGCTATCGGCGCCAGATAAAAGAACGAAGGAAAATTTGGCGTAGTTTTCACCAGTGATTATAGTTATAGTTATTATTAGTATTATTATGTTTGAAAACATATGCAATACCATAACGTCTGCTAGTGATCAAGCTGCACTACAGCAGGACCAGCGCGAGATATGAGAGACAGAAAAGAGAGAGAGCGAGAGAGAGAGAGGAGAGAAACGACTTTATTTACGACATAACGAGGTCGTTAAATTAGCTTGCCAGTGGTCTGAAGGGTAGTGGCCAATTGTTTGCCACGAACGTTTCGGCCCAGTTAGTTCCTTCTGCCTGAATCTGGTAGTCAGTCGTCGACAGGAGCGATTCCCATGTCACGTGGGATGGAGCTGGAGTGGAAAACTGGCGTGCACTGTGAAAGCGACAAGTAAACGTACCAACGTGTACACTTACGCAAGTGCTTATGTAAATCTCTCTGCACCTTCATTAAGTTCTATGCCATTAGTCGAGGTCTCGTCGTATCACTGTCTTGGAGTCACCAGGTAAACCACTCGGACGGGTTATCACCACGTAACTCGAGCTCGCGTCCGATGCTTCCAAAGCACTCGGCTTCATCAAACGGTTCCTCCACCTTTACCCTCCATCTAATTAATACATAACATTCAAACGCACAGAACTTGAGTGCGTGCTTGGGCAATCTAGGACCCACATCAAAGCGTTTCATGCGTTTCATAACGTCGCAGTACGACCGTTATCAAATTGTCAGCGCGAATAAATCAGCCCTGGACCTTTCCCCTCTCCTTTACCGTCGAGCAATCGCTCGGTTATTCTTGCATTTTGACTCACATTACAATTTTCCTAGCCAGCATAATTTCATTGTTTTTCTTGCAACACGTAGGTCCCGGCATCTATTTAATTCCCGAAGTGTTGAGCTGGTAAAGTAACAGCATTGAATGGCTGTTCTACCTACTGCTAAAACACGAGATAGCATTGCCAATTAGCGGGAACCTGGGGCAGTTAAAGCAAAAGTTATTCCTCGTTACAAGTGTTAGTATGCATTATTTATAGTTGCCTGTATTATGCTGTATATTGTTTTTCTGTATTGCAACCCACTGTTTCCTTTATTCTGCCTTGCAGCCTTTTCTTTCCTAGCCTTTTGCCTGTATCGTGCTCACGCTTGCTATTTTATGACCATTTTTGTATATTATTTATGTCTTCCCCCCTGTGTAATACCACACTGCGGGGCCTTTAAGGGTATAATAAATGCTGGTGATGATAATGTGCGCAGAAGGAAACTGCCACTGGAAAGGACGCAACGCGTACTTAAGTTCAGGAAGGAGGGGGTAGAACATAGAAACTAAATATAAAAAAGAAGGCAAGGAAAGAGGAATTAAATTGACTAGTAATAACCAACCCTTCTTCTTTTTGCATAATGAGTGAAAGTGGTTTTGAAATATTTGCTTGTCTAAACTAATGCAGTGCACGCAGCTCTTTAACATCCAAGGAAGCACAGCGCGAATAACTATTGACATCCACCTGTCGACCCACAGCATTATTACCTTGTTGGACTCGCATGATACTTTTGACCTCGAGCTCCACCACTGGAAAAGCTGGCGCCACCGTCGGCGTGACGTGGCATGAGGGATCACGTGGACACAGCCGCCGCGTCGGCTGTTTCGGAAGCGCCGAAGCGAGCTGAAAACGAAAGTTGAAAGTCGCATCTGCGCCGCGGTTCTGATTAAGTGGTGCTGCTTTACCGCTTGACAACATCTGAAACTACTATAATACGTAGTGGCTGCCTTTGGAGGCGCGCAACATGGTAGGCTACTGCTCCATGCCGCAGTGCCGGACGTACGCAACAGAACCCGGTGTCAGCCTTATTCACACGTAGCCGCACGGCAAGGAGCTGCGTGAAGCTTGGCTGGCGAAACTTAGAAACGGCAGACAGCCATTGGCTACAGCTCGCGTATGCACCAAGTACACACGCGAGGATGATTCCTGCTACGGCGCCGGGACTGCGTGATGTTCGGTGAGTATCAGAAAACGAGCACTGAGACGCTCGCCCGCGCCCGCTGCCCGGCTAACATTAGGACGGTTTGGTCTATGAACTTGTTGATGCTAGATACTGGCAAGTTCTCTGGAACGGAAAGGGAGTGGTAAGACGCATATTAAAGAAAGGCATGACATATGGTCATGTTATATGGTCATGTTCGTGTTAGCAATTAATGCACTGGATTACAAAAAAGAAGCAGAGGGAAATCGCACGCTGAGAAGACCGATGAATATACAGTGCGATGCAACTTAAAGAATAATAATGAAATGTCCAAGAATTTAGAAGACAAACAGAGGTTGAATCGTCGCGACGGCACATCATAGTCGCCGTAGGCGTCGAAGTCTCTAGAACGAAATTATTTTTGAACAGTTCTGATAGCGTCCACGCAACAATGGTTGCTAGTGCACTGGGAAATGCTCCTATGCTGCGGCCTAAAGCTCACGGCACGGGGCGAAAATGCGCTCACAGCGAAAGCAAAACATCGTGCGCGGACATGCATGCAGATGGGCAGTCGGTCGCCGTGAACACGTGCGATGGCTGCACGCATTGAGGCTTCGTTCTGTTATGCGCCATTTGGTTGTACAGACCACACACTATAAGAACATATTTCACATAGTTTGCGCTCGGCGATTGCCGACCTTTCACGAAAGAAGCCGGTTCGGGAGACTCCATCGCGGCGACCGCGCGTAGTGGCGTTCACTGTATACGTATTCGGTAAAGAGATAGCGTCTGTAAACGATTCTGTGCTTTCAGTTTGCCCAAGGTTATTATATCGACAGTCAAAAACTTCGCTTGTTTTGAGTATACCTACGTAAATGTCCAGGAGGGCTTGCCGCGTGGTGTTTTTATTGAGCGCCGTAAGCGAAACCTACGGGGAGCGCGCCGCGTGATCCCTCATACTACGCAAGGGAGGCGCTTCCGACTGATGGCGACTCTGTAACTCCTCGCCGCCAATAGTACCCGCTGGCGATCTTGTGGCCTTGACTGCAGCTACAACCTAAAATTTGCAAACGTTTTCATAAAGCACGCAGCGACAGCTTCGCAGAAATAGAGCACTTCCGCTGAAAGCGACCAGTAACTATATGGACAGTAAAACTTCGTTATAACTAATTCAAAGCGGGAGCCAGAATTACTTCGTTATATCTATTACTGTGTGTACTGCGCTATGAATCTCTACGGGGAATTCAAAGGGAATTTCACCTACTTCGTCATATCCATTATTTCCTTATATGCCATTTCGTTATAACGAGGTTTTACTGTAGTGATTTTACACTGCTATTTTATCCGCTCTGTAAATACATTTCCAATGTACACGCTTATGTCTATAGTAGGTCGTTAAATGCGGTAGCTGCGAAACGTGACGTCACGACGCCGCGGTGAAGGTGCCACCAGTTTTGGCGCGTACGCTACGCGGGCAAGAGAAGCGGCCGTCCTCAATGCGTGACCTGCACGAATGAGTGAGAGCGTAATTGGCGCCATTACCACAAGATTCATGTGCGTGGGCTTCGCCGTATGCACAAGGAACAAACCCCTCGGGGGCAGCAAGTTTATAAGAGCTTTGTGCCGATGAGCGCCATCTAGTGGGTGCCATCTAGCAAAGGAGAAGGGCAGTCAGTGTACGAGTCCGTTGCATTAGAGGGATTTCCGACGTATTTTCGAAGTTTTTGAAACTTTGCCACTAGCTTCTCGCATGTAAAAGGATCATACTTATACGGCGGTAACACGGGGCACTTCCGATCGCGGTAAAGCCCGATAGGGATCGAATTCTCCGATTTCACTTGGCTCCCTTCCTCAGCTTGCGCGAAAGAGCCAATCACGATCCAGAAGTTCAGTCCCGATTGAGGTCGATTGTGATCGAAAGTGCCCCGCGTTGCACCGGTGTTAAAGGTGATACGACTGGTGTCACTGACAAGTTCAATGCGAAAAGGCTAATTACGTGGTGTACCTTCAAAGTAATCGCTCTCCAGTCTAGCACACTTTTCCGTTCTTCTGTGTCATGCCTCTATGCGCTGCCGGAAGCGTTCACCTGGGATGTTCCGCAGATCAGTCGTTATAGCCGTCTTGATGGCCTCCACGGGCTCAAATCGGATACTCTTGACAATTCCGTTCAGCTTGGAGTCTTGAAAGAAAGTAACGGCTGCAGGCCAGGATCAAGGAGGTTGTCGCAGGATGCCGATACGTTTTCTTGACGCAGTAGCCACTGGTATCTCCTCGCAGCTTCCCTCTCACATCGCGCACTTGGCAAAAGGAACACCGCAGTATCTCTCTGTAGGCCTGTTGATTGATCGTCTGGCTCTGTACCAGACGGTCCCTGTGGACGATGACTCTCGCTTCGAAAAACGTGATCAGCGTTCTTTCTCTTTTGACTGCCTTGCTTTATTTCGGCCTCGGTCATGGCGAAGACTTCAATCGACAACACTGGCGTTCGAATTTTA
This sequence comes from Dermacentor variabilis, assembly GCF_050947875.1. Taxonomy (NCBI): domain Eukaryota; kingdom Metazoa; phylum Arthropoda; class Arachnida; order Ixodida; family Ixodidae; genus Dermacentor; species Dermacentor variabilis. Next base: position 68,453,848 of record NC_134576.1, on the reverse strand, counting down.
GGTCGAAATAGACGCCGATGTGGGATTTCCCGAAAAAAAAAAAAACTTTTTCAGTTGAGGAAAATTCGAAGTTCCTCGACCTTACGGATTTCCGCTGCAGCGGTTTGCCAAAGCGATAATTTTCTTGGCCGAAATTCCTAGCAGCGGCGATCACAAGCTGCGCGAGATAGCTACCAGTAAGCATCTTATATAACTAAATCTTACGAATGAACGGTAAGAATTTTAGTGCTGAAAAAGACGAAAACAGAGAGAAGGAGAGACATGGAAAATCAACCATGTACAACAAATCCGGTTTGTTAGGCAAAACGCCCTGTGTCTCTCTGGAGACTAGATTGTCCTCCACTGGAGACCTTCTCAACTTCACCCACGGTGTTCTCGCCGCTCTGGCCGCGCATGCGCCGTTGGTGTCACGGCTGTAGTACTCTGGTAGTCGACGGCTAGATTGCAATAAAACGAGGGGCGTCGACTGAAGAAAGAGGCGGGACTGTTTAAATAGTAGTATTCGATTTAGTATTCTTAAGAGATAAAACGAAAGTATGGAAAGCGGACGGTTAGTACGAAAACTGAATACATCAGTAGAGGCGACTGTACATGCGAGCATTTGTCCAAGGCACGCGGTGATTTGGGCTCGTTAGACATAGTGAGAAACTGAGTAATCGCTATAAGTACAAGGGGACGGGCATGAAATATACGACAACACATGACACCCGTCGTGGTGGAGTATAGTGGCTAAGGCGCAGCGCTATACTTAACCCGAGGGCGCGGAATCGAGTCCCGACTGCGGCTGCTGCATTTCTATGGGGGCGAAATGCAAAAAAAAAAGAAGAAAAACACGCCCGTGTATTGTGCACTGGGGGCACGTTAAAGAACCCCAGGTGGTCAAAATTAATCCGGATACGCTCACTACGGCGTGCCTCATGATCAAATCGTGGTTTTAGCACATAAAACCCCGAACAGTAATATTAACACACGGCGCGCACTTCCGGCTGTGTATTTCGATAACATGCTACGCGATATTATAGAGATCACACTAGGCCGGGTTATCAGGAACTTTGTTTAATCACTTCAGTTTTTAGTCAGTGCAGGAGAGAGCGGCCGGCACGTGAGATGACTGAAGGCGCAAGCACGCAAAATTTCGCAAGAAAAATGTGCGTGTGGCGCGTACCTGTCACTATAACCAGCACTCTCGAACACTCACGTCTTTAGCATACACGTTCTCCTGCCCTGTTTGCCAAGCGCAGTGTGATCCGTATAGAATTGTGGAGGTTCTCGACATGAACAGTTGGGAACACAATGTGCTGTCGTTCTTCGTATCTGTTCTTGTCGTTATAGTGCTACTAAGTTTCCTGGTAATCTGTCTGCTTTCAGTAGGTGTACTTTGCTACAACTATTGTTATATATATATGTATATGGAATCGTGCGCGCAGAGCAGTTTCATCTGTTAGAAACATCATGGAACGACGCTTTCTGAGCGGCGCTTTTATTTTCTAAAGCGAAGCTTCCTTATAGCGCCACTGACTCCCGCACTGTGGCGCCTGCTTGTTTTTCTAACTCTACCGATTGCCAAAGCGTTCGCTGGCGTTGCACAGTCTTGACGTCATATGTAGGCTTATGTAGAGTGCATGGGACTCGCTGCGGAAATCCATGCAGTGCGTCTATGGCGTTGCGCTGCTGAGCTCGTGGTCGCGGGTTCTGTGACGGAGACAGAGCCCGCCTTGCGCTGTGTTTTCGCGGTTTAGTTCGCGTTGGGGGGGATACGAGAGGCAGCACGAAGCTCAATTCGCTCGCCGCTGCTGCTGCGCTTCCTCCCGCCAGCTTTTTGATAGCGAGTTTCCGCGGTCATCTAGTGAGATGTGTTCGTGTTTGCTTGTGCGCGCGTGGCACCGTGCTTGGTAATGTAGTTAGTGTACCTGTGTTTACGGGTTTACACGGCTGATAAAACTGCTATCCTTACTTCGTATAGCTGCCCACTAATTTGCTATCGCAATCGATTCTTCGTGTTTCGGGCGAAACCGAAACTTTCTTTTTTTTTTCAGCTCGTGCGTATCTTTCGTTAAAAAAAAAAAAACATGCCAGCATAGGAACGCTGTGTATTTGGCAGGTTTGAAAAATGCAGGGTCGAAATACACGTAATCAGCGTTTCCGGGCAGCTCAAATTAATTATATGCAAGGAAACAGAGAGATAAGGGACAACCATGCTTCGTCTTCTATATAGCGGCGAACATCGACGAACACACCGTATTTGACCACAAATAAACGATGGGTCGAAATAAGGAAAGGCAAATAAGCACAAGGAGAGAGAGAGAGAGAGAAAACGATTACGCTCCTTCCTCTACCGAACATCGGTGAATAAGCAAGTTCGATCGCCGCATAAAAATGATACACAAGTGCAGTACAGATACGCGACACGATGTCAAAAACCGCGGGGCAAAAAAAACAAACAAAAAAACAAACAGACATGCGCGCATGTGCGGCGCGCGATTGAAGACATTTGCGGTCATGACCAGAAAGGAAAAGAATGAAGGAAAGCAAGAAATACAAAGAAAAATTAAAGACGATCCGCTATCGCGGCGAAGCAGCAGAGGTTCTCGCAGCAGCCTCGATCTCTTTTTTTTTCCCCTCCGATGCGTGCTCAATCTCCGCGATGTTGTTTATACAGAGACGCTCGGACGCCCTCTCGTTGTCGGCTAACGACCGGCGCACATCGAGGGGCAGCGTTTCCGCGATTACGGCGCCGTCCCAACGGTCGTTGTCCGGCCAAGCGGCCGCTCTCCTCGGTAATCGATGGGCCGCCGATGATGGGGCGCAGCGCGCACGTCGGAATGCCGCTTTATTTCACCCTGCCTGTACGTATATAACGCGCGTTCATCACCACGCGCCGTGTCACCGCCTCAGGCAAGGCTGAAGGAAAGCCCCCCGATACCCCCCCCCCCCCCCCCCCGTCTACTTTTTTTTCTTCGAGCGGCGGCATCGTAGGAGAGCCGACATCACCGCTGTGCAATGCGGCGGTGTCGTTAACCGCGCTGTTAGGGCCGAGAGTTCTTGTCGGCGGAGCCATGCAGGCTGGCTCCTCACTGGTCCAAGATCCCCTGCTCAGTTGGGGAAAGGTGCTCGATGAAGTGTGTGCGCGCGCGTGTGTGTTGTGAGGAGGAGGGAGGGAGTGAGGGATGGCGAGGTCGATCTTCCTCGCCTGTGTATAATCGCGTCGACGACCCACATACGCGATGCGCTCGACGAGAACCGCTGTACAGCTGATATTTTTATCGCGTAAATTGATGCACACGCGCGCCCATCGCGCGGCTTCCACGCCAGTTAAGGGTGCCCGTGCGATACGCTACTTCCATCCTCTAACCGTTTTCTCTCTCTCTCTCTCTCTTTGTCTCGTCTGTGCTCGATACGAGCGTTGTCTCATCCACGCCCCGTTACTGTTTCTTACCATGTTTTTCGCTTTATTAATTTTTTTTTTTGTCTTCCCATCTCGGCTCTCGTCTAAGCCGACGGGACTTTCCTGTTAGCGCCACGTGTGGTCGTAACGCGAGACAAGAGGATGTCGCGCCAGCCGTGGAAACTTGTCGACACACTTTGCTGCCAGTTTTCTTTCTTTCTTTTTCTTTTTTTCCTGAATTGATAAACTGACCGGAGGGCCGCGATGTACCACTCCGTGACCGTATGATCCACGCTTGAACGACAGAGCGCGCTCCATCGAGCCGGGACGCGTTGAGTAAAGAGCGTTGCGTATACTTGTGAGACAGAGAGAAATGTGCTTGCGCGCGTGTTTAACCCAGGACGTGTTTGACGAAACCGGGGAGGACGCGTCGCGTAGGAGGGTTCCCCGTATGCAGGCTGTCCAGCGCGTCGGGCAAAAGCAGGCCGCGGCCACGTGTTGTGGCGGCGTCAATTAATATGGCTCGAAACTGGGGCCGCGACATCGTGGCGGTGCCTCAATTCCACGGCGATTCTGCGCCACACTCTTATCACCCACCGTTCGCGACCTGCCGATCCCACTGATAACGCGCGCCACTCTGGCCACGGACGAAACAAGAAAACTGCAAAAAGCTATAGCACAGGAAAAGGGCACCCCCACAAGAAATCGCGCCAGTATTTGCTGTGCGCTTTCATTCTCAAGACTCGCTCACGCTAGGCCGACCCGACACCGATTTCGGTCTTCCGACTGCAGGCGACAGCGTTTTTTAACCTTCGTGTCGGCGCCTCTGTCACACTGAACCGACGCCGAAAAATCTGCCGACGTTCGGCGGAGAACTCGGCGTCGGTTCAGTGCGACGGAGGCGCCGACACGAAGGTTAAAAAACGCTGTCGCCTACAGTCGGAAGACCGAAATCAGTGTCTGCATGGTCGGCCTAGTGTGAGTGAACCTATACCGTGACGATGGCGGCCATTGCCGTTATATATCGTGTCGCCATCGTCAGGCCATCTTTACGTTTTCAGCATCGCCTTCATCATCTGACTGGCGTTGTACTACTGAGATCAGATGTCGCGGGTTCGATGCTGGGCGCATTCCCATGTTGGCGAAATGCAATAACGCTTGTTAACTTAGTTTTACGTGCACCATAAAGGAACCTGAGGTGGTCAAAATTAATCTGGAGTCCCGCACTATTGCGTGCATCTTAATCAGATCGTACTATTGGCTTGTAGGAGGAGGAGGAATAAACTTTTATTGTAGAACCAGCACTTTATGATGGCCGGGCCTAAGCCTCCCACGAAGGGACCTTAGAACCTTAGAATTGTTAATGCAAAGCATTATTTGCAAACTTCAGGTGTTTTGAATCTATCTATCTATCTATCTATCTATCTATCTATCTATCTATCTATCTATCTATCTATCTATCTATCTATCTATCTATCTATCTATCTATCTATCTATCTATCTATCTATCTATCTATCTATCTATCTATCTATCTATCTATCTATCTATCTATCTATCCTCCTAAGTGTTATGCCGTCGTGGTCGTTTCTTCAACTGACATGCATACATGCAATATGACATGCATGCATACATGAATGGCATGTCATGACATGACTTATTTGCCATGGCACGAATGACATGATGCCGTCGTTGTCGTTTCTTTAGCTCATCATATATCACGATATGAGTGAAATGCACGCATGATCTAACATGGACGACATGACATAGATGTCATTACATGAATAACATGGATACCATAACAAGTCACGTGCGTCATGACATGAATGGCAAGACATACAAGCGTCATATCATGGCATCAATGATATCACATTCTTACCATGACATGATGCTGTTGTGATGCTATTGTGGCCGTTTCTCTAACTCCATATATATCTGGATATGAATTACATGACATGCGTACATGACCTGACATGAATGCCGGGAATAGCATCACATGTCGTGTACGTCGTGATGTGGCGCTAATGACAGTACATGCATGAGCTTGTCATTCCATGCCATTATTGCCATTTCTCGCACGCATGTCACGCCGCAAAATACCCTGAGACATATTCAGTTACAGAGACGACGTTATCACCGCACGTCATTTGTGTCAATCGGGGCAGTCACGTCATGATATGCTTGTCATGTCATTTCGTTCACGTCGTGAACATCCTGATATATAGCTGGTCAGAAAAATGGAAGCTGACATTAATGACAGTCGTGTCATGACATGAATGACACGCCATGCATGTCATGACGTGAATCTCATAAATGACTGTAATGAACGTAAATGGCATGGCATGCGTTTCTTTAACTCGATATATTCTTCGCAATCCGCTAGAGCCAGGTGGCATGCGTAAGGAGATGCCGGAATCCCGACAGCAGGGGTGGTTGCATGCGTTCAAACAGCGACTGAAAAAAAAAAAAGCAAGTTTCCCACGAGCGTTGATTTCCGAGCGCACAACAGCAACCCGCCACGTAGTACCTTCCTTTCGTCCCAAAGCTCGCACCGGACTTGCGCTGCTCTTCCCGTCATTGCCAGGCCACTTAATCAAACATCGAGGCGTGCTCTTTACATAGTGTCCGAGTACGACAACGCTGCATATAATTTCACTATAGCAGCTTCAACAAGGCCCGCGGCCAAGGCAAGCAGCTGCCGCATGCCACTCGTTCGAATGGCTGTAAGATGACACGGGTTTTAGGCTGTGCTGCAGTAATCGCCGTCAAGCCCCCCGTCTGCGTCCTCCGTGCGATACGGTGCGCTGTCGTCGATGGGCATTCAATCTCTGCGCTTCTTTCCCATTCTCTAGTAGCAACAACTTGATTTGTGTCCTCTTCGCGCTGCTGGCAATTCTGTAGTTCACTGTACCTCCGTCACAAACACACACACACACACACACACACACACACACACACACACACACACACACACACACACACACACACACACACACACACACACACACACACACACACACACACACACACACACACACACACACTTACTGGATTCAAACAAACACATTGGTCAACCTGGTAACGCTCTGCGGAACGCCAAACATTGATGTATAGCCAACAATCTGCAAAATACTTCGTGTAAAACGTCGATTGCCATAGTGCGTGGGATCTGCACAACCTTTTATTTAATTTTCACCACATGAGAGAGAACAAACACTTTGTCTATACCACCGCCGTCGCCGGGATTCGATCTCTTTTGCCTTCGGGAATGTGCAGTTGGGATATATCATCATCATCATTAGCCTATCTTTAAGTCCACTGCAGGGCGACGGCCTCTCCCTGTGATCTCCAATTTACCCGTGTCTTGCGCTAGCTGATTCCAACTTGCGCCTGCAGAATTCCTAATTTTATCACCCCACTAGTTTTCTGCCGTCCTCGACTGCGCTTCCTTTCAGTTGGCACGGTCCACCGGTTATCTGCCCTATGTGCTGCATTGGCCGGCTTTAACCTCCCTGCCTTTCTCTCATTTGCATCTCTCTCCCTCCCCGCTCCGTTTCTTCTGTGAATGTCAACTAGAATATCCGCCTATCCCCGTTTGCTCTCTGATATACGTCGCTCACTTGCTGCCTCTTACGTTATACCAGAGTCCTTCCATGTTTTTCTGGTCACGAAACTCCGCCGTCACGCTATGGGAGAGGTTCATATGCTGCCCAAAGGTGCCGCGACGCGGCGCCACTGTGCCACAGAGGGCATCGTTCGCGTACCGAAATGCGTGCGCAGTGCGAGGCAAGCTGACTTTTCGGGTACGTTCTGTGCATGTGCTGTGCTATTTTTCGAGTGTTGGCTGTTTGGTTGAAGTGGTGGGGTGGGACAACGATTCCGAACACGTGTTGCGTGCCTGGGTGCCGTTCTGGCTACAAGGGCACGACCGAAAAGGTGTCGTTGTTCTGTTTACCTAATAACAAGGAGCAGAGCGAGAAATGGAAGCGGGCCATACCGCGGCAGGAAAGTGGCGGTTTTAATTTCGAATCGAAGTATACACGTGTGTGCGCGAAACACTTTGACGCCTCGGACATCGTCACTGCGTACAATTTCAACATCAACGGCGACGGCGTGTCCCTGGAGCGTGAGAAGCCGACGCTGAACACATTTGCTTTATGCTTTGTTGCAACCTCAATTTGTGTTATACCAGGATAGAGTAGTTCACAGCAATAGCGCCCTTACCCCGACCATCTATGAAAGGTATAGCATTAGAATTCCTTTAAATGCAAGTGTTAAAACAGAATAATATGCATTGTTTTATTTTCCATTGTCCTTTAGTCTTGGCTAATGATGGGCTACAATTCTTCAATTGCACGTACTTTTAAGTCTATAAGCTGCTATGAGTAAGAAGGTTATTAGCACACTGTTAGCTACATTTGTATTGTGATTTGCTGAGCAAGTTTTGTCTGCATGTTTAAGTAACAGCTGAAGAAGTAGAAAGGTGGTATCTCTAACAAGCCATTTAAAAAAAATTGCTGTATTTGTGATGTGGCTACTTGTGTTCGTTTGAGAGTTCTTTAGCCGTGTATTATGAAATGCTTATGCTTTACACTTTCTTGTTTATAGAAACAATCGACTATGCATTCTGTACTTATTCCCATTCGTTTGCTGGTGTTTGTTTCCTGCCTCCCAATGCATACCTCTCACGTTTGATCTTATTTCTTTATGCGTATTATATCAGTGTCATGCTTTTAACAAACTTCTTGCATTGTGAATGGTGGACCATTTGTGACCGGACGCCTCCGTGCTATCTGTATTTCGCTCCGCTTATTTTACATGATAAATAAATGATCGTGCTTGTATTTTGTTTTTGCACCAACATGTTTTATTTATTTTCTTAATCGAATTATAAAGTTTTTTTTTTCATTTTTCGACCATGATAAGAATATCAGGACCGGTGATTGCAACATTTTAACATATTGTAAATAGTTGCGAATTAAGAACCAAAATACCTAGTCTCGTCGTTTCTGCGTCGAAACCACGAGCAGTGAAGTGCTGGGCTTACTGACGCTTCTAAACGACTGCTTGCTAAGGCAATTGCCTAATTACAGCTAGTTTCAACTGTGCAGGTCCTAACACTTCAGGTTCGCCTTAATCCGTTGTTAAAAGCCGCACCGAAGGCATTTAGCAGGATGCGTTGTTGGGCAAGTTGGTTCATTGTAATAGGAAACATTGGTTGCGCTTTCTAGACAATCACATGTAAGAAGACAGGACAGGTCTGTCTGTCTGTCCTGTCTTCTTACATGTGATTGTCTAGGAAGACATTTAGTAGCGAAGTTCGTCTTGCATTAATTCTACCTAAATCTTATTCAGAAATGACATCGCTTTGCGAGAAATCTTAAGCGCATGGAGCAGCTCAGTTCCCTTTTCTTTGTCATTAAGTATTCTACGGTAGCAGCCCTTTGCAATAGCAATTTCATTCTTTTGATCTCGTTATAAGATACTGCCCACAGAGTCCTTCTATGCCACAGTTTAACAGAAACTGAACAGCTGTGCTCGGCGAACAATCTGGCGCTATGCGCAACGAAGAATTGGCGCTTACTCCTCTGGTGATAAGTGGGACCACTGGCGTTTTGTTGCGAATGCGCGGTGTTTAATTAAAGGCAAATATTAAAAAGCGGAGCCCACCGAAGCGTTTAGGCGAACGGCGATGACGAAGAAATCCGGACCGTGACCGCCCGGCCGTGTACAGCGGACGCACTTCGACGGGGGCGAAATGCAAAACACCCGTTTATTTAAATTTAGGTGCATTTTAAAGGATCCCAGGGGGTCAAAACTAATCCCGAGTCCCCCACTACGGCGTGCCTCATAATCGTATCGCAGTTCTGGCTCTTAAAGTTCCAGATCTTTCTTCTTTTTGGTCTGAGACCGCCGCAAGCTCCATGTTATGAGCGGCTTTTTTTTTCGTCCCGTGCGCTCATATCATCGCAGAAGACACGCTCAGGCAGTAATTTAATTATATTCAATGTTAAAAATAGTTACGTGAAACTAAAGCGATCGTTGAGGAAGTTGAGAAAGCTAGAATACCGAGGCTGCCCCACACACAACCACAGCGGTAGCGGCGTTCGCATGCCCTCTCATGCACGGTTGCGCCTCTAGCGGCGGGCGCTGGCGCTATATGAAACTGAGGCGGCAGTTTCGTGACCAGAAAAAACATGGAAGGACTCTGGTTATACGCTAACATTTTTCGTTCCGTCGCCCTTTGCGCGGTCCTTGTTCCCGAGCTTCTTTGTTAACCTCCAAGTTTCTGCCCCATGTGTTATAGCACCGGTAGAATCCAATGATACTACACTTTTCAGTTGGGTCGTACATTTGTATACATAACCGAGAGAAGGAGGACAACCGCGGGGCTCGATTTTTACAGCGTAAGCAGTTATGGTCTCATTCCAATAGCCCTTTCGGTTGGTGTCCACCGCCGCCTCCGCTGCTGATGTAAAGTGTCTGCAGCTGCTATCACCGGGAATGAGAGAAAAGAAAATGCTGAATTGCCGCCGGTATCGAACCCGGGCCTGCTGCGTGGGAGTCAGCTACTCTACCACTGAGCCACGCCAGCGCTTGCAACGGAAAGATGAGTGAGTGAGTGAGTGAAGAAACTTTTATTGCAGGTTCGTCGCGCACCCGGCTAGTCCCACGTCGGGACCGGCAGGTCTAGACGGAAAGATGTCCTATAAACGCGCCCTAGCGTGCGAGGAGACACGCGATGTGACATGCGCGCCGCCTAGCGTCGATATATGCGCATTGTGCATCGCATATATCATTGCATTTTCGGCATTCTGCCAAGGTTGCCGATAGGGGAGCTCGTGTGTAGCCACTCCTTCAGCTTACGCTAGGACTTACGTGACCACACTAAGCCAACAGACAATGAAGCCAAGGAAAGCACTGTTTGCATTGGTTGCGATTAAAATACAGAAAAGAAGAAAAGAAAAGGGAAACGAAAGGGTTGACGGAAAGGTAACTTGCCGCCGGTGGGAGCCGAACCCACAACATCCGCATTACGTGTACGCTGCGTGTATATGTGTGGGACTGATTTAGCGAACACATACTAAAGCGAACGTTTCTTTGCCTCTTCTCTCGACTTTCCGGGCGCTGCTGTAATGGCCTTGCCGCGCGTGCCGCTTGGGTTTCCTGCAACGCCACCAGGTGGCGCTCGCCTCCGCGCATCGCGGCCGGCGCCGCCGTGGCAGCGTGTCAGTTTGTGCGTATGGCACGTGCTGTGTTTGTTTGCCTATGCGACAAAAATTCAGGTGCTGCGCCGTGGCGGTCGCGTGCTGGACTGTGATAGTGTAGACATTACAATCGCCCATAGCCTGAAGAGAGCGCTTGCAGCTGGCGTTTCTAAAGCGTGCTGGTCACGTACGTAGAAGCAGCACGTAAACACGCGCCAGAACACTAGCTCCAAAGCGTGCACTCAGCGTCGAGGACAACCAGGCCCGAAAGAAGCGTCGAGTGGAACAGGAGCGTCTTCGCTACGCAGCGAAACGCGGTGCAGACGGCGAACGTATGTTTACAATGTAACATAAGATTATAATAATTATTTGAATTACGTAGAGCCCCACAATTCAATCAAAGTTTCACACTTCTGCCACGATGAGATGAGCCATGTGAGGCAATGATAATGCTCAACCCTCTCAGAGATTATGAACAATGACGCGCAACAACACCACAAGCAAACACGTCTCCCTGTGTTTTCTGTGGACTACGCAGACACACAGCAGTGGTGCACGCAAGGTAACGTTTAATTTCAACTCACCACTCTCGTATCGGACTAAATACGGAAAAAAACTGCACATTCGCCGCCAACATCACCGCTAATTATCGTCGATATTGTCGATATTGAAAGCAAACAGCATACAAAGCTTCGCTTACGTCGATACCCACAGTCCGTGGGATCCGCGAATTTTCTTCTTCTAACACTTGGACCGTATACCGTTGTACTGTATAATATATACAGCCGATGGCCATGTAAGGTGCAGGTGGTGAGGTGCGTAGCGTCGTCCTTATATATGTAGTAGATGTGTGGGAAACAAATGCAGTCCAGATGTTTAGTTCCATTGCGCCATAATCAATCAATCAATCAATCAATCAATCAATCAATCAGTCAGTCAATCAATCAATCAATCAATCAATCAATCAATCAGAACTTAGGTTGTGTGTGTGTGCGGGTTCTATGCAATGCGAACACGCGCAGCGTGTTCCGTGAATGCGACGTGTGTTTCTCTGAGAAATTAATAAAGGGAGAATGAGACATCCACCCCAAACGTAGCTATAAGTGCTACGGTTTCTCTGAGAAACTTCAACAGAAGACGAAACATTGCTGTTATGGAAATCCAGTATCCCTGCGGGAAGACTAGTCCACCATGTAGCGCACGGAGCCACTCAATGTTTAAAGCCTTTAAAGGGAAAACACGGGAAAGGCGTAATATGGAAATTCAAGACGATGAGCAAAACGAGAACAATGTAAAAGCGGGAGCCAATGTTTCGACAAGTGAACTTGTCTTTTTCAAGAAGGTAAAGCGGGGGCCAGTGTTTCGACAAGTGGACTTGCATCGCGTATGGCTGCAGCGCCTGCTCTTACGAAAAGTTCTAGAGGGTAAAAACGTTCTTTGCGAATACTGCCCGCGAGATTCCTAGCGGCGGTTTACCTGGTGGCGCTTGCGGGACCATGCCGACGCCGTCTTCGGCATCAGGCGGTAGCGCACCAAATATCCTGGTTCGATTTTCCTGTAGCTGCTGCCGTGCGCGCACCCACTCGCGGGTTCTCGTGCGCGGGCTGCCCTCCCTTCGGGGCGGGGGCCCTCTTCGTGCGCGTGCTTCCTCTACCCGATTAGCGATTGGGAGCGCGCATGCGCACTGCGTCTTGCGAGAGCTGCCTTTTAGAGGCAACCCCCCGCCGTAACGAGGTGAAGGGTAATTGGAAGCGTGGTTGCGGAGCGCCAGCAGCCGGTGCTGTGGCACCGCTGATCGACCCCGAGAAGAATGGGCGATTAAACGCTCCGCGGTCTCCGCCTCCGCGCATGGGCTCGAGCGAGAGGCGTTGCAAGTTCGTGGAGACTTTCTTCGGACGGGCGTCTTTTTTATCTCGACCGAAGTATACAGGAACCGCGTCCCTTTGTTTTCTGCGGTCACGCGCCGTTATAGGTCATGAATTTGACCGGGCCTTCAAAGGAGGGGGGGGGGGTAGTGTGTAGGAAAAAACGAAAAAGGGGCTTCGATCGTAGACTTCCTTTGCGATGGATTGGCGGGTATATAAGGCTGTTGGGTCGGCAGGACTCGAGGCCGGCTGGTCCGGACTCGCAGGACCGTGCGGCCGACCGCATTTTTGGCCGCGCCGCGGACTGCAAAACGGTGCGCTTTGTCTGGCATTAGGACGGGCCAAGTTTCCGCGCGCCGGGATTTCGCACGCTCTAGAGAACGCTGGACCGGGTCGAGGATGAGACGGGAGGGGGGACCACCGGCCTTCTAGTGTGCGGCGCCCCTGAGCGAGCTAAGGAAAAGAGAAGGAAAAGAATTACAGTAGGGAGGTCAACCTGGCGAGCGTCCGGATTGCTACCCTGCGCAGGGGCAGGCGGATAAGAGGAGGGAGAAGGTGAACACGACGTGCGCGAAATGTAGTGGCCATCTAAGATGGGGCCGAAATAAAGATGTTCGATGATTTGTTAATGCGAGCTGTGGGTTTTTAAACACTGAAAGGTAAATGTGACGAGCTTGGTGCCATGCGCAACCGCTCCGTTTCACAGAGGATGCTCACAAAATCCGCCCGTCCGACAGGGTTCTGCAGTCTTCCACGCCTTGAACAAATCTCTTCGAAGTGGCTACGGGTGGAATTTCAGGACCGAACTATTAGATCGCGTATCTCTCTCTCTCTTTCTCTTACGCCAGACAGGTACCTGCATCGCGTGCTGTGACGCAAAGTGTCAGATACCATGGGGTTCGATGAGCGGGTGAAAACGTCTCTTTTGTGCAATGTGGACCCTTTTCATGGCTATACCGTGGGCGCCGCCATGTTCGATAACGTGGTGACGCTTCCATTGTTTGCCTCAGCTGCCTCCGTTGCCTCCAAGTTTACAATGGTTGATCACCAAGCCGGTGCGGCTCAGCAAACCTCTGTTTCGGCGGATATCGTATAGATATTGACTGGGTGGAGGACAGGAAGCTTTGGCCACAGTCTCACAGAACATGTAAGCGTTTTACGTGCTCATTACTCCCTGTCTAAACGGCGCGAGCAACTTATACGGTGCTTGTACTAAATGCGAGGCTAGAGATGTATTCCAAGCGGTCCAAACGTTTCGCTTATGAATTAAATCAGGATCAGTGTGTTTTGCTCTACGTTCCTTATTTGGCAAACGCTTTGAAGCAGTTGCTTGTCATGCTTCTAAATACGTAAGGTTCCTGTCTGATTGCTTACTTTCTGCTTAATCGCTTGCGGGTGTGCCAAGTTGCATTAGATTTGTGCGTGCTGCGCACAAGGCCTGGCACATAAATGTTCTGTGATTCAATTGTAATTGCTTGCAGCAATAGCGTAATATCCCTACTCAGTTGCCCACTCAGTGGACCGTCTCGAAACGTCCAGCTTCGAACATTCGTGTGTAGTTAGTGTAGTCGCCCGCACCCACGCTTCGGCGCACTGATTCAAGTGTTCGCCCATTGAATTATTCTTGATACTTTTGCGATATAGTGGACGTAAGGTTACGTGTGAGTTGCGGTGGATGTGTGTAGACAAAGTGCGAGAAACTATGCCAGAAAATACTCCCTGTGCTACTGCGTAACGAGCGGCACTCACTCTTGCCCACGTTCCGGGGTTGAAGTCCTTGCTTTGGAGGTTAGCGATACAACGCTTGCGCTTGAGCGAATTTTTTCGTTAATCCTCAAAGAAAGACGTGCATTGCGAAGGGCCGGTGACACCGGTAGTCCTTATGCAGCAGCAGTGCGTGGAGTTGGTCACACAGATTCATTCCATTGCTTACTATGCCAGTCAGTATTTTTTGCAGCCAAACTACTGCACACGTCTTCTCTCTGCCGCTGCACATTTTTCAGCATGAATGGTGCAGAGCACTTTCGTGAACGCCCAGTTGCATTTCCGGCAGCTGATCGCGCAGAAGCACGGCAGACGCGGTAGTGGCTTCGTATTCGTTCGCTTTCGCTGAGGCAACGTGCGGCGCGCCGCAGAAAGCGCCATCTCGTTTCTGTAGAACGAACTGCTCCGATAAAAGGGTCTATAGCCCCTTTGTTACATTTCTATTCGAACATAAGGGAAAAGGGGGTGTTATAGACACACCCTAACATAACCTAGTCCTCGAAGTCGCCTAAATTGCACACAGACAAAGGTTTGTGTGTCTCTCTCGTTTGTGAAATTCGAAGTATTTGCCGCAAGACATATAGTGATGAAAGGAAGTAAATTCCACCCGCCGCCAAAGCCATGTCTTCAACAGAGTTCCTGGAGGACACCTCGCTGCCCAGCAGTCTCGAGGGGTCTGCTGCCGCCCACTGTCGGTCCCGCTATGGGACGCCACCTTTCCCCCTCTACTCTTTACCTCATTCTTCTGTCGACTCTCTTCCCACTTCTCTCTCCCCGCAGACACTTAACTATGCTCCTATTAGAGCTGCAGAAGCATGTGCCTCTTTTTGGCCTTCACATTCCCAAAGGAAGTAAATGAATGAAAGGCATGCAGCTCTGCTATACGAAGGACCAGCAAGTGTGCCTGCGATAACTCGTTTCAGCAAGCCCAGCGGTACGGTATGGCCTCCGAAAACGTCTCTGTCACGCAGCAGATGTGTAGGTCTCCGACGAAATGGTCTTTATTTAGTCCGACCTTTCTTAGCGTCTTTAGTTTCGCAGCTCACCTACCAGCGCCACAAATGTCACTACTTCCAGGAAAGAGGGCTTGGTAAGCCATAAACGATGCAATAACGACAGACGAATGGCGACGCCGCCTTGAAGTCCCCGCACCAGGTCTGTGTGACGTGACGAATTTTTACGGCGTTTTCAGGGCTGGTCGAATTTTAATCAGTGACGATGGATTACGTTATGTACGAAAGGAGGCACGAGACTGAACTTTGCAAGTTTTGATACCTTTTATTTCGTCACAGTGACTCAAATACCAGGGAATAGTTTTGGAATCCATGACGTCAAAGTGACGTACTCACACTGATGTTCCGACGAGAAGAAAAAAAAAGAGAAAGAAAGTGGGAGCTTGGTCTTTATTTTATTTTCCAGTAATGATAGCCTCTTACTGCGAAATAGGCAAGACGCATTTTTGAAAGAATAATTTTAGCGGTCATAAATTTCTCGTAGTTTTCTCTATAGTATCCTTTTAAAGGCTTGCATGGTTGAGTGGACGATAATCACGACCAAATGAACGCTATGTCCCAGGTGAGAAATGCGATTCTGGCAGCTCGCTGTGCCACCCCGTATCCTTCTGTAGAGCGTGTCTTCATCGAAGTCTCGCGATAAGATGAGAAACAAGAAATGCTTCGTGATCATTTCGACGTTTCAAGTAAAATGTCTCTACATATAAAGAAGGTGCTCGGCTTTTTTACATTCTTCGAGAGTTCCTGGGAAGGTATACCTTCCAAAAACAGGCTATAGCCTGTTTTTGTTTCTTCTTTTTTCTTCCCTGCGGCTGTCGCTTCATGACAATAAAATTATGTAATATTTTGCGCTCTTGTCTGCAGCTTTCAAGATTTTTGTGTACCTACCCATACCTGTCAGAGAAACACCTGTGAGAAACACTAGGGAGCGAGCGAGAGAGAAATACCCGTGGCGAGGCGCGAGTTGTGACGTCATGTGCCTCCTCGGAGCACCGCCACGGCGAAATCGCAAGTTCGCGGCCAGTAAAGCTTTCGCTTTAAAACAGTTGTGCAGAACCTTCGACGATGATCGTCAATGCAAGCGGATAGAACGAAAGAAAGAATGAACGAACGAACGAGCGAGTGAGCCAGCGAACGAACGAACGAACGACCAACCGAGGAACGAACGAATATTTTCGCTCCGCTACCATATCTGAACACACACATCAACGCTCACGCGCAAGAGCACGTACTACGTATCATATGCTATTGGTGTTCGGCGACGAACAGGCCAAGCGACTCGGTTGCGCGAGAGCGCGGGCTTTTTGTACCAGCGTCTTATCGCAAGTCCGACCAGCGGCCACTGCGACCACAAACCGCTGACGACCGCCAACCACGAAAACGGGCGAAAGGGGAAAAGCTATTAGCTTTAATATACGTACATCCGGCCACAAAATATTACGAACCATGAAATCTGAGAAAAATATAGATATCTCCGCAACCTCACAACGCAGCCTGGTATTTACATTTCGGACCTCGACTAGAATGTGCTAACATTGTCGTATACAGTTTTACTAGCTGCTGCTACAGGCTGCTCGGGAATTCAACGTTTTCTGAGACCCCGTGGTCCGTAAACTGTTGAGACCGGGTGTACCTAACTAGTCCATTTTTCTTGCTATACGTAGAGAACTGAACCTGTCCACGCAGAGAGCACGTACGAACCGCAACTGCACAAGCCAACCTTTTGTGTGTCTTGCACGAGACACCACGTTCTTGTCCGGTTCGCTTCAGCGATGCGACGAGGCACCTTAACAAGGTTAACAAGCGTGAACGGCCGGTATCCTAGTTTTTGCGGAGGGCCTCAGTTCCTCTGGCGTCGAATACCTCGCCAACTCGCTATACGCATTACTATACCAGAACTAGATTTTTTTTTTTTCGTGTGAGCAGGCTCCGACAGGGACGCCGGTTCTTCGTGTCCAGTGGCCTGTTTCATAGTTTGCTCCAATTCCAGACGAACGACGACCGTGCCTTTGTGTTGCCCATTTTTGGCCGCGCGGAGAGCTTCGGAGCAGCCCAAAACTAGTAAAACACACCGGGCAGCAACGCGGGAATCGCGGAGGCACGACAATTGTGGGCAGTAATGAGCCCGAGATTAAGTTTCGCGCACTTGCAGGCATTATTTCGGGGACGTTCCCGTTTCTGGCGACAGCTGCAGGTCTACGCTCTTGTTTTCGCAACAATAGAATTCCCGCGTATATACAGCAGTCGTACGCATGCTGCCGAATGTTCCAAGAAAGCACGCACCTCTAAATAAGCTCGCGGCAAGACCATTTCCTTCCATCTCTGCAGTCGCGGAATTTCCTCACGCCAAATGCTGAGCGCGATTCCACGTCTGAGAAGAGGGCAGCGTGTAAAAAGCGAGAAAAAGAAAAAAGGACCGTGAGCCGGCAGGAATGAATTTGAGATCGCACCCGAAGAAAAACGGCGGCATCCCAAATTGGCCCCCTGGTGGTAGAGACCTGTGTTTACCCGATTCACAGAGCCGCCGCTCTTCAGCGATCGAGCACACTTTTAGGGCGCTTCCGCCATAATCGTCTGCTACCACTGTTCGCGCGGTTATTGGTCGTCTGCTCCGGACCGGGCAGTTTCGGCCGTTGCGACAGTTACCGCGTTGATTCGTACAAGGAGCCTTCCAGATATACGCTGCGTTCCTGTCTGCCAGGGTGGCGCACGTACACAAACGATCGCAGGATTCCCCGCGGCGGTGTGAACGGCACACGCATTTGGACGCACTGGTATCATAGTAATTTCGGGTGGCCCTGATGACGCCGGCGTTGCGTCGTGACTGAAGCGGGCGACGCATGCCACAGCATCTTTTTTCTTCTCTTTTTTTCTGGAATCTGGCGTGTGTTTGTTCAGATGTACGTACCCCTGTCTGTGTATGCATCCGTGCGCATGCCCTCTGCTTGTATTTGTCTGCTAGTTTGTGTATGTGCGCTTTCGTCTGCACTGTGTGCGTGTGTCTGTCGTCTGCCAGAGAGCCGCCGCCGGTGTTTCTTTGTACACAGAGTGCCTCCATGCATGTCTCGATGCACTCCTTGAGAGAAGCCGTGGCGCGCCGAGCTCTTTCTTCTCGGCAGGTCCAGCGCGTGACCCGTTTCGGAAACTGACCGCTATCGGCCAGCGGCCGGAAACAGGCGGCCTTGAGTGACCGCGATCGACCTCCGTCCCGGCAACGGGCTCCCGAAATCAGTCGGGTAATTCACGGACCGCCGCACCATTGTTCGAGAACTGCTAGCACAACTGATTACGCGCGTTAAGAACGTGCGCGGTTTGAGGGAAAGGGAAACCCCACGTTTGTATTATTGTGGAGCTACTCGAGCGGAACGCTATTTTTGGGACGTTGTTATCTTCAGTTATGAAGTCGCCGCCCTCGTCATCGTAACTTACCATGTCTTGAAGCGGCCACATATAGGCTATGACTAATGTTACTAATCGACTGCGGCGTCGGAGGTACTTATTCTCTTCTCTAGGCGCTGTATGCTCATTATTCGGAGCTGCATTTGTTTGTATCAAAGAAGCGCGTCTGGCTTTTGCATAGAATGGCTGCAAGTGTACAAAAAAAACAGGAATGTAAGAATGAAAAGTCTTTGGCTGCGGCCTCGGCTTGTATATGAAAATCCAAACTAAATATTTAATTAACTGGTCACAGGGCTTGGTTGCGATTAACTTATGCCGTTCTTTTTTTTTTTAACAGCTTCTTTGTGTTCAGTAAAGTACTGAATAGTCTAAGCGTTATGCATTGGCATAGTATTTATAAACGAAACATGACGTCCCAGCACAGCTTTCTTTTACGCGAATCCGACGCGATTTAGTCGATTTAGCAGTCGGGTCGAGACAATTCGACCATATAACTCGCACCACATCAACACCAGCTGCGTTTACCTGAATGCGACAGAAGCGTATCGCGTCAGCTTTCAAGCATATCGCATGGCACCTCAAGTAAATGAGGTGGTCTACCAGCCTACATACACGTCGTCGTAAGACAATTGTCGCCCTTTCTGCGCGCAGAAACGAATTTCGAGCGTGGAAGATGCTTTTGTGGACGTTTTCGCGTATGCATGGTCGCTAGCGCAGGCGTATATGCGGCTGTGCAAGATTGGCACGCGTTTACGATGCGAGAATCTCGTAGTCTTCGTTAGCACATTTCAATTACACTGGTATCTCCGACCAAACGCGCTGTCAACTGGAAGATGCGCATGTTGCTATTATCTCGCGACGTCGGACTACACTGGACACCCCCGAAAATGCCACCTTCATATACTTGCACCAATGTGTATGTTATTACCACAGCATCTTTCCACGGTTTTTATTTCCTTGCTTGGTTAAGAATAGACGATTTTCATAATGCTGAGATGAAGGGTGACATCAGTGGTTACGTGGTTCGGCCTACAGCAGGACAAGGTACCTTCACTACACAACGACATTGAAACTAAAAAAAAAAAAGGAATAATAATACGTAAAGGTTGACCAACAAATTTTTGTAACTAACAACATGCTTGTAAACAGGATTCAATATTCACAACAATGCATAAGTAACTAAAAAAATCATAGCAAGAAAATATCGTTACACTTTGCACTTCCTCCTGTCTAGATATGCAGGCGAGAGCGCACTGGATCACACGTATCTCTCAGCGTTGCTCGTAAATAATTCTCCCTAGGTGTGCGCGAACATTCGAAATTTTGAAGATGAATGCTATTGTCTTTGCTATTCGTTTGGTATTCGGTTCAAGAATTCAGTAATCGGAGTTGTCGAACATTCGCTTTTGTTCGATCACGAGAGATAACAATGCATGTTGGAGTCTCAGGGAAGGGAGACTGTTGGCAGAGAGCGGATTGTTCCGAATGGTTCCGAATGGTTCCGCTGCCGCACAGCCGCGGCTGCGCCGAGGCATCGGGGGCCGAATTCGCAAAACTTCTTCGTTCGTAAGTGGTCTTTGCCAGTGGCCGACCGCCGTCTTTGCTAATGATATGTCCAACACTAGGATTGTACGGAAGTTCCTCTTGCGAACAGTTTTAGCTTGGGAACATTTTGTGAATACGGACCCAGTATCTGAGCGAACACAAGGGGAGGGCAACTTCCGCTCAACAATTTCTAGTGATTCAATAAGAGTGCCTATCTTTTCAACATCTTACGTACACCAATTTACTATTGCATTTAGGCATTTCTTTACTACTTGGCCAGTGTGCTTATTTTTGCATCCGTTTAAGAATACCGTGTAGTTCTGTGCATCACACATCTCTGCTTAACAGTTCACGTGCATGTGATGACGTGCTTGTTCCTTGCCTCATTGCTGCCGTTACCAGAGTGCAACGGATGACTGCAAGCTCCTCAGTTTAGCTGATGCGTATGGTTGCGAACATCGATCATTACATGCATGCATCAAATAATGTAAATGCGCATTTTTAAAAATTAACATACGTGCTCCACACTGACTTAATATCTATCTCGCTTTGATTGGAAATAAGGAAATATTTAGTGTTTGACTCGACATTCGAAAGTCGATTCCAAATAGGAAGTTTTAATGTATGTTTATACATCGCACTCTCTTTAATTACCGCTGTTCTTTGTAAGGCCACGTCATCAAATAGGTGCAAACTTCCCCGTCTTATCACACAACCTAGAGCTGTATCGACGGCATTATCCTTTTCTGGGCATTCTTATTCTGTCATTGGAAAAGACCAGCGGTTATCTTCTTTGCGCATTGCATAACTGCGTGTTTTCCTCCTAATTCTACCGTTTGGTACCCCGCATACAGGGGTCGCAGAATTGTTAAAAGAACAACTTGGCACAGTGTCATATACCGTGTTGGTTGTAACAGCGGCGGATATTTACACAGGCTTCAACTTTTCGTCACTTGTGGTCAAGCAATCCAAAATGGCCGTTTGATATAGGTCTGGCCGCTTTGCAAGATAGCTGGCGTTGAGCGATTATGAGGCGGGCAAGACATCTAGACATACGAGCTTCGGGAGTTTAGAAAATGGTATCGGAATCTCGAAAAATTACAAGCGGTTTACAACAGTTGAGGCGTTGTTTGCGAACGCATTGTGGTTTGTAGTTGTCGCACCCTGGTGGTTGCGGTCTCAGCCGTTCTTGTCACTGCTTTTCACGCTTTAGCGTTCTAAGCTTTCAAGCAACCATACTTCTGATCGCAAGAGAGCATCACGTTTCTGCACGCGCATACTCATTGCGGATTGTTCACTTACAAGGCGGTATATATATATATATATATATATATATATATATATATATGATCAATTTGCGATGCCACTAAGCCGGTCGAAGCTGCAAGAATGAACTTTAGGCAATCCCACGTATACTACTTGTCATAGCGTGGCAAAACTTGCAGCTTTCGCCCATACTAGCTCCAGCCAGCTCCCTCTTGTAACTTTTTGTAGGAAACTATGGCGGAGCCCTTCCCGCTTTCTGCAGTTTGAGCTCAAGCGTCGCGCTTAATTGTCTTGCCGCTTGCCGAATTGTCTCGAGCGGAGGAATTTTTCTCGAAGGTGTGACCGGCCGGGGGTCGGTCGCGGCGTCGGGCGACGACGGTGCATTAGACGGTGCATTGAGCACGAGCTCATCAGGACCACGGATCGTGAAAGCGGTCCATTGTCCCGACAGGAGTGGCCGCTTGTCGCGCGGCGGCCAGCATCTATCTCCTTCGCGGCTGCTGGGAGAAAAGTGTTACGACCGTGATGACCCCTCGCGGCCTCGCCGGACTTCCCTTTTGGCTAATAAAGGGGGGTGCATAATAGCGCGTGCGCGCGCTTCTTTTCTGTTCCTTCTTTACTTTTCTGCTGCACGTGGTCGCACGGGTTCAGGTAATTTGGGACGACCCTCTCGCGGAGGAGGCCACGTCCGAAAACGAAGCGGCGTGTGTGTGTGTGTGTGTGCGTGTGTGTGTGTGTGTGTGTGTGTAGAGAGCCGAGGAGAGAGCGTTATTGCCGGTTCATTTTGCCGCCTCTGGCCTTCTTGGCCCGTCTTCGTCGCTTCCTGCGGAACTGCCGGCCGCTCGCTATTGCGGCCTTACTTCGCGGAAACGAGCGCGTTAACGAGCTGCGCTTCCTACGAGAGGCGCAGAGTTAAAGGGGGGGGGGGGGGACGGAGATGAAGCCCCGCTCGCCGTCCCGGCGGAAGCCAGACAAACAAGCGCCGGCAAGTGTCGCATTGTAGCGCGAGCGGATGATCACGGGGGCAGCGGAAGGTCTGGAGCCGCGCTGCGATCCCTGTCTCTGGTGTACAGACACGCGTGAGCGTGAAGCTGTCATCGCGAAGTTGTTTGTTTTCACTTCCGGGGCGGTGAGTTGAAAAGATGGATGGTCGGGGGGAATGGAGGGGTGATACAAACGAAGCGGTTGGCCTCTCCGCGGCCTGATTTTGAGCGGGTGGATAGCGCGCGGATGGCGTTGGGTAAGAGCCGGGTTTAGTTAAACCAGTTTAGGTCGGTTGTGCTTCCGGACAAGCCGGCTTCGCGCACGAGCTGGACAAAGCTGTGTATACGTGCTGAAAGCCATTTCTGTTTATTTCTTTTACAAATGGCGTTTAGGAAATCGCATATAATATGAAGCCGGCGCAGAAACGCCACCAACTGTAGACCAGAAATTCTAGCGCCTGTAGGCGGCCGCCATGTTTTTTTGTTACGATGACGGTGATGGCGAGAGGATTGCGGGAATAGCGCGGGCGGCAGCAGACCGCGGTTTGTCAGTCGCCCGCGATAACTGGTTCCGAAGGCGCTGCAGCCGCCCTGTCGCCTCTGAATGCGGTAAGTGGCCGTCTTTCGTGCGATCACATTTCAGATCACAGAAATATCATCCTCATCAGCCTGGTTACGGCCACTGCAGAGCAAATGCCTCTCCCCTACTTCTCCAACTACCCCGGTCATGTACTAATTGTGGCCATGTTGTCCCTGCAAACTTCTTAATCTCATCCGCCCACCTATCTTTCTGCCGCCCCCTGCTACGCTTCCCTTCCATTGGTATCCAGTCCGTAACCCTTAATGACCATCGGTTATTTTCCCTCCTCATTACATGCCTTGCCCATGCCAATTTCTTTTTCTTGATTTCAACTAAGATGTCATTAACTCGCGTTGGTTCCCTCACCCAATCTGCTTTTTTCTTATCCCTTAACGTTACACCCATCATTTTTCCTTCCATAGCTCGTTGCGTCGTCCTCAATTTAATTAGAACCCTTTTCGTAAGCCTCCAGGTTTCTGCCCCGTAGGTGAGCACTAGTAAGACACAGCTATTATACACTTTTCTCTTGAGGGATAATGGCAACCTGCTGTTCATGATTTGAGAATGCCTGCCAAACGCACCCCAGCCCATTCTTATTCTTCTGATTATTTCAGTCTCATGATCCGGATCTGCGGTCACTACCTGCCCTAAGTAGATGTATTGCCTTACCATTTCCAGTGCCTCGCTACCCTATCGTAAACTGCTATTCTCTGCAGTTCTCACAGAAATATACCACGCAAATAGTTTAGCGAGAGAACCCTGCGGCAGCGTCTGCCTCAATTGACGAAGCTCCAGCGTTGTCTGCTTCACTACGCTATACATTGTTTCTTTCTTCTTTTAAAGGCAAATATTAAATTTGTCCCGCGCGCTATCGCCACATAATGTCCTGCATTTTTACCCTGCATCGTCATAGCGATCGTCTTGCGCTCTTAGCTTACCACGATTGATGCGAGTACAATAATGTTTTTTTTTAATATACGCGGAAAGCAGTCGCAGGGAAAGCTCAAGCTCCTGCGTGTTTACTTAAGACTATGACACGAAAGCAAGTATAAGCAGCATTTCGCACTGACAACGGGCGCACTCAGCAGCACAACTAATTAGTGGGGCAGTACATTTTTATATCACGTGAGCAGCCAGTTACAGGCGCTTTGTTAATTTCTCCCTCGCAGTCAATAGCAAACACACAATAATTTGTGTGGCCGTGTATGACATCCCTGAAGGAGGGCACCAGTTCTGTTAGGAACTACCGAACACGTTCTGCGTGTAGCTGAGTGTGAGCATTGCAGAATTCTGGCATTTCAAGCACCCACACGTTGCGCGAAGGAAATAAAAAAAAAATCAAATGAGGCATTGACGCGTGCACAGCCCTGTTTCGGTGGACGCTAGTTACATGCCGCTATCCCTTCTCGTGGTCACGAGTGCTCGAATGCCGCTCATTGAGGTGCATGGGAAACACGGGACACAAAAACCATCCAAGTAGTTCTGTGCAGTCGTGTTTATATGCCGCAACGGGAAAACGGCTGCGCAAGTTACGAGGTCGACACACACCCGAACGCTTTCTGCTTACCGTTCGTTCGTGACCAAAACGAAGTTTTGGGTACGAGCTGACCTCCGTGGGCTTTCGATCTGGAAAGTGAACCGAGCGTACCCAAAATAACGACACCGATAGGTCGTAAACGGCACTGTAATTATGCTTTTATCGCAGGCCCGCAGCGCGGGAAGGCAAGGCGCACACTATCGCGCAGTTCACGACAACAATGCGAATACCCTACCGGGCAAGTTTGCTGGGCACGAAATCTTTTCTGTTTAAAGCCGCCATCATCCGATGGCGTCGTTTCTCAGGCACCGCAGGAAACTTTTGCCGCGAGCACACTGCACACATACACAAAATTCTTGTGTCCCCGCAAAGGTCGATCGCAGGGTTCTTGTGTGAACGGCTTCCTATCTTGCTGTGCTGGTTGTTGGTGCGGCCAACGACTGCACAGAGCCGCCGGGACCAATAACCTTTGAAGATCCCGCTCAGCAGATGCGGTAAGAACACAACTAAAGCAAAAAGCTCAGCAGGTGCCGGCCAGAACACGTCTAAAAACAGAGACGCACGCGAACACGCCACCATCAGTGCAGCCACTTTCTCCAGTTTCCCCCAGTCATCACAAGAAGGCAGCACCTGGTTTCGAGAGTAGCGGCGCGGCTGACACTCGCACTACGAGGTTATCAAAAACCTGGTCTATAAAAACGTGGAAAAAACGTAGACACAGTGCGGTCTTTCGAATAATTTCTGTTGTGATCACACTTACATGCATATGTTAAGTGAGGAAAAGGTACGTAAAACCGCCCAAGTGCCAAAGAAAACGGAGCAAACAAACAAACAACGAACATTATGGCACGAGAAAGTGAAGGCGGAGAATGGTGGTAGCTACAGGCTTATCTAGCCTGGTGTTCTTTTACCACCAAGTGCGGCAGGACACGAGTCAGAGATGACGCACAGAAGTGCTACAGTTGGCTATAAGTTGATTCTCGTTAAACGCAATAACATAGATACAGAAAAGTTACCGTATGATGAGTAGTAGAGAATCGCGTGAAAGCTCCAACATAAACATGAAAGAAGCAATGAGCAAAAAACATTACTGCTAACGTGGTCGACGTGTTACTTGGGAATACGCACTGTTAACTCCAAATAGCATATTTAGAGCGCAGCTCTTAGGCGCCCGTTCATGCGGCGAACGTCGGCATCCCCCGTAACCGAGCGAATGAGCACAACGAAAGATGAAAGAGCGAACGCGAAGTTCAGCGGGGGATGTAAGACGTCGACAGCGAAGAGAGCACGAGTAGGAAAATGGAGGAGGAGGCTGCAGTGGAACCATGAGGGGAAAGCTGAGGAGGAGGGCATGGTGAAAGCGTGAGAAGAAAATCGTAGTGCCGCGCAAAACGGTCTCTGCGGCGACTGTAGCTACGAGATGGCGCTAGAGTAGCGCGCGTCGCCTGCTCACCGATGACGCCACCGATACCATATATCTAAGCAAAGCGCTGCATGAGCGGAGGTCTGTCTGCGGTGGCTGCTGTGAATAGCGCCCACGCGCTGCCTCTCGCGATCTCCCGAGGCAGTCGCGCCACAGTTCGCTCCGTTTGCAACGTGCCGCACGAGACATATTGTCCGCGCCAGCCAATATATCGCGAAATGAAAACACGCATAGAGCTGCGCTCAAATTTCGCATTAGGGAGTGTCGTAGTCGTGGGTGAAATTTTTCTTCTATCATTTACTCTCATATCCATTCTCCATAGTCGTCATTAACGTCACAGCTGCCGCAGCTAGACAGTTACGGTGCGACCAGCGGTAATTTGCATTTCTGTCATGGAATAAATAACAAATTCTTTTATTAACACTGCATGGCAGCGAGGATACGCTAGACGCAGTAAGTTTGATAAAAACGGAAGGAACTATCCGATCGAAGTTAACACGGTACGTTGGAAGCCCACACGCGTTCCTCAGAATGAAAGTCCCACTGGAAGAAAAATTATCCCTCGTCCGGAAGGATCGAGCCGGGCACAACCTCTTTAACGCATCCGTCGCTCTACCAAACCAAGTAACAAATATATGTGTAGACTATGGTAGACAGCGGTTAGGTAGCGCATTGACATTTCTGAGCGCGGGAGCAGCTCAGCCGATCGTCCTCACTCAAAGACGCCTCGCACTGGCGCAGAGGGCGTGCAAGTCCACTCAGTAGTGGACCGACGCAAGGTGCGCCTTTCCCAGTTCGGTACGCCTTGATCTGCGCCTTTTTGTTCCGGGTGTTGACCCATCGCGTGAAAACGTTCTGTCACCGTTTGCACAAGCGTCCATCTCGCGACCCCTCCGGCACACATGCGCCCGACCACGCACTCTTTCCTCTCTGTCTTCGAGGGACACGCGGCTGGAACGGGTCAGCCGTTCCTTTTTCTTTCCGTCCATCCGTCATGGTCGTGACTCGAGAGATGCAGCACCAAGGCGCTCGGCAGGCCCGTAGTAATGAGACCGGGCGATTATGTCGCTCACGCAGGTGGGGGGGGGGGGATTACCCTCCGGTCCTTCCTCCTAAGCCCCTTTGTTTTCTCGCCGTGGATCCCTTCTCTGCCACCACCGTGTGCATGCAGCTTCCCGCGCTGTCCGCTTTGCTTGACATCGGGGCCGTCGGAACATCAGAGGCCGAATTCACAAGGTTTTTTTTTTTGTTCTTAAGTGATCCTTGCCATAGACCGGCCGCCTTCGCTAATGCTGCGTCCGGAACCAGGATTGGGTAAAGTGTTCTCTTACGAGCGATTGTAGCGCAAGAGCTCCTTCTAAATGCAGGCCAGTGAATCTTTAGGTCGGACAATTGAATCCATTTCGCAAAACACACACACACACACACACACACACACACACACACACACACACACACACACACACACACACACACACACACACACACACACACACACACACACACATATAAATTTCCCTAAATACAAAATTCACCCGCAGATTGTCTCATGGGTTAAAGAATATCTTACCCTGCACCGGCAGTTCGTGGTTGTAAACGGGGTTCAGTCGCGCCCGCAAGAAGTTACATCTGGTGTACCTCAAGTCTCCGTCCTGAGGCCTTGGCTGTTTTTATTTTGTATGAATAACATTGGTGAAGGTCTGACATCGCAGTTAAGGCTGCTTGCAGATGACCGCGTGCTATACAGGGTGACTAGCAGCACGGACAATGCCAGCCTGATTCAGCAAGGTCTCAGTCTGATTACTGAATGGTCCACCAATCGGCGCATGCAGCTGAACCGAACGAAAACAGTAGGCACGAGATCCGCTGGAAAGAAGAACTCTTTAAATTCCTCTTACGCCTCGAATGACAATGCAACAGCTAAAGTAACACAGTTCAAATACCTATGTGTTTTGTGCACCCCAGAATTATCACGGCAGAAACAGGTTAACTATGTAACCGCAAAATGCTGGGTTTTCTTCGTAGGAACTCCAGAGCATTCAGCCAGTCTACGCGAGAGCCGCTATGCAAAACGTGCGCAACGTCCGTCCTCGAGCTCGCCTATGTAGCGTTGGAGTGTGGGGCCCTCCGACGGCACGCGACATCGATAAACTTGAGACGGTACGGGATCTAGGTGCGCGGCGCATGTCAGGGCTATACAATGTTAATTTCAGCGCTACGAGTGCGAAGGAAGAATTTAAATCGGACACCTTAGAAGTACGACGCAGAAAGCTGCTTATGTAGCTTTTGCACTTCATATATACTGCGGTGCAACTGGCATACAAAGGGGCGAGTAAACTATAATGGCGTCTTACTACAGGTCACAACACGTGGGACATGAACTAAAGGTACGAGAAGTTCTGTGCAAGACAGAACTGCTTAAGAAATCTTTTTTTTTTTCCCAAGAACTATGCAAGAATGGAATAGGTTGCCTGCCGGTGTCGCCAACGTCGTGTCAAATGATATATTTTAAATGTGTGAGCACTTCTATGCGTATACGCTACGAGAAATGCGCCCGTCACGTAAGGCAACGAGTGGCTCATACCCCCTTAAGCAATGGCTCATACCCACGTAAGGCAGAGGCTGCAAACGCTCAGCAAAGGGAAGCGAACAGTGCATACATTCATTGAAATCACTTATACAACACACAGAACAGCATATGTTTCAATACAGAACAAGCTCAAAACAAGCATCCGAACCATTATTAAAGCGTGGCGTAGCCCCCTCAGCAAAGTCAGTGGTGGTTTTGCAACAGCTTCGATAAATTAACCTTAATTTAGCTTAATTAACGCCAAATGTCGAGGATTGCGAGTACCTTAGTTAACTCTATCTTAACTAACTGTGGCTAATTACCTTCACCTTCATTTACACCAATGGTCATGGGTTCGTGGGTTCGAGTGCCGTAATGAACTATATCTTAATTAGCGCTGCCTTATCATGTTCGCTATCGAGCATGGTAAGCGAACGACCGACGAGGGTTGATAAGGGTTTATACTTATCCAGCATTGTAACTAAATAAATAAACGAATAAATACTGGTCGGATGAAGTTCCATATAGTAGTGATAACGACACCCGGCTGCGTGGAGATGAGCAAGTGGCACAATGTTTTCGCATGCGCAGACAACTACCAGAGGACTTCCTGCGTCATTTTTTTTTCCCTGCTGAAGAGGCTCAACTTTATCGTTTGTTAGACCGTTCACAGCGAAGCTGTGTATGGCCAACGTTCAGTGTATTTTTGGTCTCCGTGAACAAAAACTATCATTATGCATGGCTCATGCCCCCGTAAGCATTAATGCTCCCGTAAGGAAGCAAAAAATGCAATGACTACCCTCGTAAAGCAGAGGCTACCAGCACTCAGCAAAGTGAAGCGAACAGTGCTTAAATGCTTTCTAATCACGCATACAACAAACAGAACAGCATGTCGAAAACGGTCATCATCAATGGCTCATACCCCCTTGAGCAATGGCTCATACCCACGTAAGCAAAGCAAAAAAAAAGCGTAAGAAAAGTCCCGTAAAGTTCATACTCACTTTGAGCGAATTAGCTGCGATGACACTACCCCTGTTGTCGGTGATTTCAATGTAGATGTGTCGGTGCCGAAAAGGGAGCGGTTTACGCGTTCCGTGCTGCAGACATATCCCTTGCGATGCCACACCGATCCAGCCCCACCGAGCACCGAGCGGCGTACCTGCGTCTATTTGACTTTGTCAAAGAATGTGATTGCAGTTGCGAGTGAAATAATCACCACCGACCAAGACAATAAATGAGTGTGGACACCTTTCGTCACGATGACCACCCTTCAAGACAATCAATGAATTCGTACCTTTGTTCAAAATTATGTGTCACCTCCGCGTCGTGTGGTAAACAGCTTCACTGGTCAACCACCTTCACAGAGTGGAATGGCTCATGATTTTTGTTGTGTTGCCCATGTATAACTCAACGTATTTTGAAACTGCTGTAACTTTTGTTGAGCTTTCGTTATTTTTTCTTTTTTGCGTCACACGTCGTGCAGAAAAAAAATATTACGTGAACGCTTTTAACTGTTTGTAAGCCCCCTCTCCACTGTAATGCCTTCTGGCGCCTGTCGGTACTGAACAAACAAGCAAACAAACAAACAAACAAACAAACAAACAAACAAACAAACAAACAAACAAACAAACAAACATCTCGCAGATTCCCATTATTGTTTTAGCCGAGCCTTCGCACTTCCCACGCGCGCCTCTTGCGTGGCGACATACACAGCGCGAACCTCGAAGAAGACGCCTCACGACGTTCCTGGAGGTAGCATGGCCTACGGAAGCTAGCATCACGAGGTCCGGATGTGAGCTGTGTCGCCACGCATGTCGGCAACGTTAGCGCGTATGCACGTTTTATTTTCTAAAGTTCGAATTTCTTTGCCACTTTAGGATTGAAGCATACGCCGACGGTTTTGGGTTTCTTGTTCGTCTTCCGCTTAATCTACTGCCGACTTTTTTTTTTTTTAATTTGCTTAGCCGTCGGACAGTGGGATATGTCGTTCATCTAGAAGTCAGCCCGTTAAATCAGTCGCACAGGCTCAGCGGCTATGGCGTTGTGCTGATGAGCACGAGGTAGGCGGTTCGATTCCCGACCACAGCGGCCGCATTCCTACGGCGCTCAGGATGTGCAAATGCTCGCGTACAGCACTTTGGATGCGCGCTTTGTACGAAACATTACCGCAAATTCGCCAATAAATGCGATAGCGACATCTTAGAATATTACACGAGGTGTAAGACTCGTAGCTGTAGTGGCAGTATGAATTGAAAAGGGGTCCTCTATTGGAATCCCGCCGTCGGACAATTTCGTTTACGTTTATTAATTGAAGCGAACGTTTTCCTTAGCGGTTTTACCACCACTATTCCGTATCGCGTATGTTTCAAACCACTTTCCTGGGCCGATCCCGGAGGTAGTGCACTGCCCAAACCAATAAAATTGCATCATATTGAGTTTCTAGCACTGTTATATTGTTTCGCACGTTTAATATGTAAGTCTGAGAAGATTTAAAATAAAATACATGCACTGTCGGTGTTTTGTTTCGTGACGTTCGTTTGTTGTCTGTCGTTTTCAGAATACTGAGAAATAATTTTGTCAAGAATGTAAGACCTGGTATGAGCAACTTGAGCGATAGAATGGCGTGGCAATATAACCCGAATATATACCGCATGTCATATAGCATGACGTGGCATATAGCATACATAGGCCTTAATATATATGCGGAACCTCACGGCGACGGCAAAAGTTCGCGTATAATTGCTATCGCAGTAAAAAGGCTCGTGCTCCTGGAAACGTTCTTTCGCTAACAGTGTTCGTAAAAGACGATGCAAGCCAATCATGGCGTCAGTCATATTATTAGCGAAGCATCATTATTAGCATTTTATTTATTTATTTATTTATTCGTACTGAGGACAATAAGTACTACCTGCTTGTCCTCGCGACTTTGTGCACACGATTGCAATTTCGCCCCTTTGCAAACGTACGGAGGGAGTTTTGCACAGTTGTCATCTCGCCCGTATAGGCGTAAAAGGGCGGCAATGCTTTCTTTCTTTTTTTTTTCAAAGCGAGGGGCTGTTCTGCGCCCATAGCTGCTGCCCACGGTCGCAGTGGTCGGTCAGTGGGCCCTGTCGCTGAGAACAGCAGGTCGCGGGTTCGATGGTGGAGAAATTCATTACGCGCTCGCATGCGCATATACTTAAGTGCGTGCTACAGAGACTGGCAAGAATAAAGCAGCACCCACCACGCGTCTGAGGTAGCTAGCCCGGGGGTCGCTTGCGTCGTGACGATTGTTTTCATTTTCCGTGTGTTTTCTTTCTGTTTCTATTTGTTTCTGTCTCTTTTTCACCATCGGCTTGCTTGAGGATGGCGTGACGCTGTTATCACCGCGATCAGCCATCTGGCGCGCTGGTCATTGGTGTATGGCGCCCAGTGACCAATCCTCGTGGTTAACGGTGCCACTCCGTCGTGAAAGCCAGTAAACGTATCGCGATTGTCGGTGGCGGCAATCTTGGAAGTAGGGTACGCGGTGCAGTAATGCGTCCACTTTTAATACGTATCTATCTTCCTTCCGTTTCGTAATGCGATTATCATTCTTTCGGAACTTCACCCAGTTTACGGTCCGTCCGTCTGTCCGTTTTTCACGCCAACTCGGGCCATTAGATACGCGCCACCGGGTATGTGTGCCGCTTTTAAATGAACACAGTGATGATTTCTGTCGTCATGAAGCAGCCGCGTCATGCCCAACGTCACCATTGACACAGCGCGAAAAAGAACGAAACGTTCTCCGCGTTGTCCAAGTTGAGCGCGCTAACAACTGAGCTCACGCGCAACAGTGCTGGGCAGTAGGAGGAGGAGGAATAAACTTTTATTGTAGAACCAGCACTTTATGATGGCCGGGCCTAAGCCTCCCACGAAGGGACGTCGAGGGCTTGCCTCGCCGCCGCCTCGCGGGCGTGCTGGGTCGCCCAGGTTTGGTCGTCGAGGGCGGAGCTCCGCGGAGCCTCATGCAACCTCGACGAGAGAGTCGTGGCGTTAGTCTGGGTGTACTGTGCTGGGCACTCCCATAGCATATGAGGAAGCGTAGCCGGGTGAATTCCACAGCACCGGCAGTTGGGGGTAGTGTAGACGTCCGGAAATATAAGGTGGAGGCGGGCGGGTGAAGGGTACGTGTTTGTTTGTAGTAGACGCAGGGTGGTAGCCTGCGCCCGGCTGAACTTTGGGTGAGGCGGGGGGAAGATTCGGCGACTGAGGTGAAAGGCCCTAACGAGATCGTTAAAAGTTGTCAGACTGTCCCTGGTGTCCAACTCATCTCCAGTGACTCCGGCGCGGTTGACTAGACCTCGCGCAATGGAGTGGGTGACCTCGTTGAGATTGGGGAGGTGTGGCAGTAAGTGCAAGGCATTACGTTCCACACAAACTTTGAGAGTAGTGACGGATGTGCAAGTATTTCGGATGCCAGAACGAAGATTGCGGTAGCGGACGAGGATTACACTACGTGGCATCACTTAGGAATTGTTCTTGACATGACGGTAGAGTGCTTGCGTGAAATGCTCCCTTGTCATGTTGGTGAAAGTAGCAAACCAGCTAACCAAAACAATGAGGCTGACCTAACAGAGTGGAGGAAAGAATCAGAGAAGCTCGTGCGCCCGCGACGGGTCTTCGAAGTTCAAATTCTTCAAAGCCCTTACCAGGAAAGAGGTAAGGGGTTCATTGTGCGCGGTTGTTGTCTGAGGAGAGGAGGAAGGCGCCCCTCCTTGCATTTAAAGTCGGTACGGATGTGCCGGCAGCCGCGGTACCGTAATATCTCACGTACAAGTACGACATTTTCTCAGCCGAATTTGGTGGCTTGCATTTTTCACCTCGTAGCGTTTCGCCGTTATTACGGGTCACATGGGTGCCGGGTCGTGAGAAAACAAATTTTCTGAACGAGCAAACAGGGGTGGTGGTGTTTTATCATTGTCACGCACGTTTTAAGGGTGTTTATTCTTGTGATTTCAATGAAATTGATATTTTGATAGTTAACAGCGGTTTGTCCGTCCTCTCTTTCTCATTGCATTGTGTAATTTGGCGCTGTAGCTTCAAGTAGGGATTACCACCACGCCCAGCGCATGGTTCTTTTTGGCAAAGAGTGGCCTGGCGCACTTATGGCTGCGACTCTGAAGTCACGAACATCAGCTCGCTGATATATGGTTCGATAGAAAGTACACTAAATCAGCGCATTGTGTCACTAACATACGGGGCTGAAATTTGCATAACAACGAAACTTGAGAACAAGCTAATGACGTCGTAACGAACACACAGAATGAAAAATGATGGTCTTTGAGAAATAGGAAGTCGGCTGTATGGGTTACGAAGCAGACCAGAGTAGCCGGCGTGCTAGGTGACATAAAGAGAGTGAGAAATGGAGTTGGGCAGGCCATGTAATGCATAGGGTAGACAAATGGTAGTCTGTTGCAGTTACAGAATAGGCAGTCTGTTGCAGTCTGAGACCGTGGAGAGCTAGCTGGCGTGATAAATGTAGGAAGTTTGCACGCATAATCTGGTGTCAGCTGGCATAGACAGGGGTAACTGAAGATGGCTGGGACAAGTCTTCGTCTCGCACTGGACAATCAGTCAATCAATCAATCAATCAATCAATCAATCAATCAATCAATCAATCAATCAATCAATCAATCAATCAATCAATCAATCAATCAATCAATCAATCAATCAATCAATCAATCAATCAATCAATCAATCAAATGTTTGTTATAGTGCCCAGAGGCAGCTACGGAGCCTTCGTACAGGTGCACTTAAAAAAGCAATACGCGAGACAAAATGTACAGGGAAGATAAACGTAGTAGACAGAAAAATGTGAGATATGGAAACAGAAACAAATAGGGGAACAGAAAACGAGGAGGCGGACGTAATAAGGGGGCTGATCATACAAGATGATTATATACATCCATACAAAACACAGAAAATGAACTCTGAAATATGTCAATGCACGCAAATGCTTATTACATATCTTTTGGAGTCGAGCCATAGGACAGTCTCTAATGCAAGGAGGCCGCGCGGAATACGGGGAGTGCTCTCTGGTATACTTTTGCAGCACGGAAAGTTGCGCGTTTCGTAGGCAAGCTTAGCGTTTTGTCGAAGTACACATAAAGATATTTCATTTCATCGACCTTAGGGGATGGAGCACACCGGAGGGTGTATCAGAATTGTACATGGTGTGCTTTCCGTGCATTACTTAATAGCATAGTTTTGCAAGCATTTAAGAGTAGCCTATTGTCTCTGTACAGGTTTGAGAGCGAAAAAATGTATTTTTGGAAGTCAATGCAGTCGGAACACTGTTGACAGTCTTAAATAGCTTTAACTCGTCAGCGTATAGAATGAATGAAGAGTGTTGAATTGCTCACAAAATTTCATTTAAGAACAGTAGAAAGAGAAAAGGGCCAAGAAGGGATCCTTCAAGAACTCCACCTAGTGACCTGAGAGCCAAAAGAGTTCTGTCCATTAATGCCAATGAAGCACGGATATTTTGCTTATGTATTTAGATATCAGGGCAGTGATGGAAAAAGATAAGTCCAGATATGTCCAAAGGACATATCCAGGGTGCTCATGATAAACTACATCAAATGCTTTACTTAAGTCAAGGTAAAGAGCGTCTAACTGGCCCCTACATTGCACCACACTGGAAGCATTGGTCATAAATGCGACCACGTTCGTTGTAGTAGAGCGTCCTGATACAAAGCGACACCTTTCATCTATTAAAATGTTCTTAGCACTAACATAAAGCAGGGAATGCAGTACATGGGCCCTATACTGCAAAACTATTACAGTCTGTTTTTATTCCAATCTCATGACGTCAAATTTACGTGACCGCCGACGCAAGCATCGGGCGGTACCTTGCATTACGTGGGACAAACGGGAAGGTAACTAAACATGAGACTACAGGAACATAATAAGAAAGTTCAAAAATGGAGAGAGGGTTTCGTTGGAATCCATTGCTCCCAATGCAAATGTCATCCACTCTTCGAAAAAAAAAAACAGAAATAATAGCAACCAACGGGCAGGAGAACACTAGACTCATCATTGAGGCAGCGGCTATCGCTGAAGGCAACTGCGTTAGCAAACCATCCCTAGCATTGACTGCTAAAGAATTTGCATTCCTGGGGTTTGTACGTGGGAGGCCATCTTAAGCCTTGGCTCTTGTTTATTTGTGGTGACCATGTTGTCTTGCACGATTGTGACTGATTATGATCAAGTGCGCGAGAGTATATATACATGCCTTTTTGTAATAGACACCAGTTAGAAGTTAGCGCTTGTCCTTGTCGCCTTTTTTGTGTCCCGTGCCCACTTTTGCGCTAGTCACTTCAGCATTTTGGCTGGGACCGGGCTAGCACAGTGAAGGAAGGAGGAAAGAGAAAAGAAGAAGGCAGGGAGGTTAACCAGAATAACGTCCGGTTGGCTACCCTACACCGGGGGAATGGGAAAGGGGAAAGCAAAGATCACAGGGAGAGAGAGGAGGGAAGGAAAGAATGAAATTGTGGCAAGTTCGCTGACGCGTGCGGTTTTACAGAAATTGCCTTAATAGCACAGTGAAAGTAGATAACATGATGAGGAGGGTGGTGTGGGCGTTTGCGACTGGCCCGCTCCTTCTTGCTTAGCTTTCGGTGTCAGGTAAAAAGCTGCGGCAGCATGCAACGGAAGGGTAAAAATAAAAAGGCAGCTAAACAAGGGTCCTCAGCGAAAAAAATTTGGCAGATCGATGTCGTGTACGTGCCGCAAGAGCTCGATAACGTTATACTGTCACGCAGTAATGTTTAATATACGCAAATAAATCCATTCTACCCGGAAGCTCCGAGTAGCCAATGCC
The DNA here is from genome assembly GCF_050947875.1 of Dermacentor variabilis. Lineage (NCBI taxonomy): Eukaryota > Metazoa > Arthropoda > Arachnida > Ixodida > Ixodidae > Dermacentor > Dermacentor variabilis. The sequence continues at coordinate 68,417,470 of NC_134576.1, read as the reverse complement.
AGGGCCTGTTGGCGGACAGCCGTCGTCTATTTATTCCGGAACGGGAAAGTCTCCGACTATTCCGAAAAAGAAAAGTTCAGTTTTGATCGGCATATTAATGCATGCGTATACGTTACTTTGACGCGGTGATGTTTTGTGGTTTTGTGACGTGGTGTGACAGACAAGCGAAGTGGTCGTACTGGCCCGAAAACATTTTGACAAGTCATGCAGGGCAGATTGCTGAAATGGAATAGAAAAGTTTGGAATAGCTTTACGTTATAGCGCCCCAAGTTCAAACACTCTGGACGCAGCGCAGAGAATAGATATATAACGGTAGTTAGTAACTGTACTTCCAGCACCCGATTTGTGTACGGGTACTACCCGTGCTACCTTCCAAGTGGTAAGGAACGCACTAGACTTTAGAGAACTGTTCAGTATGCTTGTGAGAACCGGGACAAGTATGCTTCCGTACTTCTTGAACAGTGCTCGAGGAGTACCATAAGCGCCACAAGAAAGGGAAGGTTTGAGGCGCTTTGTGCACTTCAAAACAAGGTCTTCTTGACTGACAGCGTACACACCATACCAGACTGAAAATGAAGGTTACTTGAGGCAGTAGCGTCTTTTACACCGAATACAGAACAGAAATGTTCTCAAACGGCATCATCATTGTTTGAGACAACGTCGCCGTGATCATCAACAAGAGATACATCTTCAGCCCTCATTTTAGAAGAGGGAGAGCGCACGTAGCGACAGGAATATTTTGATTTACGTGTCATGCTGGCTTCAACACGTTCAATGATGTGGTCGTAGTGCTCATTCTTATAATAAGACTTGCGAGGACAACGACAGCGCCTAAATTTCATTTTCCAGGTGTCCTGCTAGCCTGTTTGTCCCGCTTTTCTGTGTGCACGGTATTTCAGTTTTATTGCCCTGTTTAGTTCGTTAGAAAACCAATGAGGGAACTTTGTCTTTTTGAGCGTTTTTGTCGGCATGAATATGCGCGTGCCATCTTAGATAATCTTTGCAACAAATTACCTTCTTCGGCAACATCAGCTGTAGCACCCACGAACGACCAGACGGCATTTTCAAGATAATGGCGCAAGCCAACCTAGTCTCCAAGGGAAAAGTTGAAGCTGCGCTTCGTGTTGATATCGGGAAGGATGCTGCATTCCCGTGCTGCTAGAATTAAAGAAACAATTAAAGGAGTCGGCAACTTGTCTGGCGCAACCAGACAATGATAACAATTAAAAAGAATCGTTTAGTCCTATATGATGAAAATCCTAAATGTTCCCTGTACATATCCCAGACGGACAAATGTAATGTCTGTCACGATCCGTCCGGGTTCGTGAACGAGGGAGGGCTCGAGGCACCCTCCGTTAGACGGACGCTCCGCGGCGTGGTGTTGATGAACGATGACTGACCCCGAGCAGCTGTGCTCGTCGGTGTTTATTGGGTGCGGTGACCAATGTTGCCTACCGAGCATGGCAGGTAACCCAGCCTTCTTCGAGTCCCCAATCGGTTTCCCAATGACGGAAGTAATGGAGTAACGGAAGTCAATCTCGAACGCCATGCATGGTTTCGCGTACTGCAAACGCCGAAAGCCATTGGGAGGCAGTATAGCCAGAAACATGTCATGGTTGCCACGTGTTAGACTTTGCCTGATGCATGCGGGATTTTTCGGTACCTCACTTCGCGGGCGCGTAAGCGCGTCGGGAAAAAGGCGTCGTGCGCTGTGCGCGAGCGTGTGAAGTGGCGGCAATTAAGCGTTTCACTGGCGGGTGACGCCAGGTCGCAGCGGCGACGGCGGCTGGGCGCGGAGTACCGAGAACGAGCTTGGTGCCAACGCGTTTGCCTCTGCGAAAGGAATAGCGAAAGAGTGAGTGAAAAAAGAAACAAAGACAAGAGAAAGGAACGGGACGGGCTGGCGTTGTAGGAGTGGGAGGGGAGTGCTGTAAGCTCCACAACTTCTTGTGTCCGCGCGCGTCTCTGTGTGCTTGTCTGTGTGCGAGCTTTCTCCTGTGTGTGTGTGTGTGCGTGCGTGTGTGTGTTTGTACGGCACAACCGCCGATTTCACATGGTACAAAAGGACACTGTGAGCCGGCGGGCAGCCTTAAAGTATGGCCACTTTCTTGGTGATATTATTGATGGGGTCTTTAATGCCGCCAGAGTTATACATCCACCCTATTAGAGACGCCAGAGTGGAGGGCTCTGAATTTGTTTTGAACTCGAGAGCGCAAGGACATCCGCCCCTATACCGGCAATCGAACACCATACCTCGTAGTATTCGTCGGGTATTCGAGAAGGAGGTAGTGCCAGGGATTCCCGGTAAGGACACTCGCCGTGATGGGAGATACAGGCTTTTTCTGTCTTGGTCGAATACTCCTGTCGAAGTAATCTTAAGGTTACGATACCATCGACAGACATCATGAAAGTCGGACAACAAGTATACCAGGGTTATGCATCTACGAAAAGCGACGTACCTGGGGGCCATGTACAGTTGTACTCACACCGCGTGGCTTTCATTAAGGCCACGTCGTGGACGCTGTACTCTCGCACTTTTGGCATTTCTTGTGAGAGCAATCGCCGACTCACAAGGAATGCCGAACGTGTGAAAGTAACCTCGCCATCTTCTTTTATCGCAACGAGATGTACAGTCGATCGCCTCTACGAAGAACGCGTCTGCAACGAAATCACCTGTATAACGAAAAAATCATTCTGCCCCGGTTATATTGTGATTGGTGCGGTGCACAACCTTTACAACGAAGCGACCTGTATAACGAATGATTTCGGAGGCCACAATCACTTCGTTATACAGGCGTTCGACTGCATGCTTTCTTGAATGAACCTGTAGGGGGAATTGTCAATTCTTTTTATTCGCCAGTGTGATTTTCCAATAGCCCTCGCTAATGAAATGTCCAACATCAAGTTTGGCTGGCGTATGTTCTTACGAACAGCTCCAGCGTAAGAACATTTTCATCGCTTCGACGAGTTAGTTAGTGACCGCCCTGTACACATAGAGCTGTTGCAATTACTTTTGTATTTTTGCTCGTATTGTTTTGTCTTACACTGCGCATATGTGACTTTGCTTTCCGAAGAAAATGTGCAGCTTTAGTGTAGAGCTCGTGCCGTGTGTTTTCTCATTCGCGTCCTACACTTTTTTCCGTTGTTACAATGAATTCGCACCAACTATAGCCAAGGGAAAGATTTCACGAAGGTCCGTAAAAGCTGTCTCCCACTAGGCCGCCTTTCTCAATTGATGTGTCCAACACAACGATTAGCTGGAGCCTAGTATCACGCGCATTTGTAGAGTAAGAGCTATTTTGTAAATACCAGTCCCGTCCAGTCCAGTGACATTTCCTTACCTTGCCCCCCAGAAGTGAAGAGGCAAATGATGCACGCAGCGTGTGACAGACTGCACAACAGGCTGCCATCAGAGCAGGAATATGTAGGCCAGTGCTTCCGAAGTAACTCCGCGCGGAAAGTTATGGCTGTGCTCTTGAAGTTCCTGAGATCCATACGAGCCTACATGGCCGGCTTTGAGAACGCTGCCTGCTACCGCTGGATTCCGGGTGCGGTTTACTTCGTTCGGGCTCCCCTCTCTTTTTTTCTCTCCTGACCCCTTCTTCCGCGAAGGGTAGCCAACCGGAACCACCTCCGGCTAATCTTCCTTACTCCCTTTTCGTGTACATCATTTCACTCTCTCTCTCTCTCTCTCTGTTTAGCCTGATAGTGTGCGAGCATTTTCGCGTACCGTCTTTCCGGCACGCACCCGATGCGGCCGGGAATGGAAGTGGCAACCTTGGGCGCAGCAGAAGGCCGTATGCCCTCTGTGGGCCCCTCACTGGCGTCCGCTGCTGTTTTAGCTTTCCTTATACGGTGGACGGAGATACCGCGACGAATGAACTGATCGTGCGCTTGTGCGGGGAAAAAAAGACTACGATTTGCGATTAGTTCTGCATGTGCGGGGAGTGACAGCGCAATGTGAATTCGTAAAGCCTAGGACTCGTGGCATGCGTATACAGCCGCGGTGGTGATGCATCACCGCGGCGGAGCGATGGGGCTAAAAATTGGCGGTTGGATTAGAGACGCCACTGCGCCACCTGGAGTCTTGGGCCTATCGGTGTTGGTGTATTCCACACTTCGATCACGGAGTTGTACACTTCAGTTTCGGTGCAGTTTCGGTTTCGTCGGTCAGGTCGCTGCGTACGGATAGCAGCGCTAATACGTCACTTTTTGGTCATTCTGAGGGCGCACCTTCCATATCCTATGCCCTGGGATCGTAAGGCTCCGCCTTAAGCATGGCATGAAATCAAACGATTGCACTGAAAGTGTCCAGCAGAAGGCTTTCATGCCCTTATTGCAGAAAACCCTGGGCGCACATTGTCCTTTCCTCCCTGCTGCGTTTCACTTCGCGTCGATCATCGTTTTAAATTTCAAATGCTACCTGTCAGACCAACGTGAACTTCCGTTCGTTTCTGCAGAATACAAAATATTGGTAGAATCACACGTCTCCGCCTCCGTCGCCGGCAACCCTGATCACACTTCCTTCAAGACCGCCATACGGAACCTAATTTGAATTTACTATACTCCTATCTGTAATGCCTAAATGGCGTTGAAAGTATTGACTTTTTTTTTACTCGTGTCTAGTCTTCCCTATTATTATTATTTTTTTTTGAGAGGACGGGGGATGTTATGGCTTCGTCTAAGCTGCCCATTCTTTCTGAGCACTGGGCTGTTTTGGTGCGTTCCAATGGGAAGGCCCGCTACAGCACCTGGAGCTATATATAATATGCGCACACTCGAATGCCAATGACGTGCACGCCACATTCTGCGGCACCATTGGGACGCTGTGATACGAGCCCGTCGTGAGTGAACTTGGCGAACCCTTCTGAGTACTCGTGCAGTTCACCCAACTGAGAGCAAGAGCACGGCAAACACGAACGGGGCACATTTGCGACGCTTTCGTTATTATTATTTTCTGTCCGGCATGGTGCCAGCCAATAGTGTCGCGTCTAGTGTCACGCTGCGCGGCGAGTGGGCTGTAATACTGGCCTGCAGTGCCTTTGGAAAGGGATTCATCGCGGGCCAGTTAGCTCTGATGAACTTCGTTTTGTGCTTCGGCGCACAAGTCACATGATTTCATTGAGAACGCGGTCCCGCGCAAGCCGAGGTCCTTCCTTTTTGCACACGGCTTGTCTGCAGCGAGCGGCCATTGTGTTTGGCCGGGCGAGTAGACGAGTAAAAAGGTTGCTATAGGCAAGTGCCAGAAAGCGAGAGAATTCGCTTTTTCCCGTTGAAGACATACCGCGTGATGCCTTGATCAATCTAAGCCTCTTTAATTGCGGAAGGCGAGATGTAAATAGCAGTGCACTTCGATATCACCGCGCGTTGCGTGAGAGAAAATTTCACCGAAAGTGTGACGCGCATTGGTGATGTCAGCCAGAACGCAAACAGTGGGCGACGTTGCTTGATGACCTTACATGCTTAAGGTGACTCTACTGCGCCCATATTACAAATTTTTACTTACATTGGGCCTTGAGATTGTCTGTAAATGAACAGCGAATTGAATAGCTGGGAACTGATATTAAGGGAGGTAAAACAAATAAACGTTCACAGTTTAAGTTCTGCAGCACGGGCGCTTAGACGAAGCACAAAGTAAAAAGAGGCACACTCGCATTGCTCAGAGTAAGTGTCGTTCATCTCTGCGCGCTTGTAGTTTCTGTGACCACACACACACCAATGGAAATTACGTGCGCCTTGTTTTCCACCGCTTCGAGCCCCTGCTTCACCGGGTCCCTTCTCCACGAGCACTCGCCCAGGAGACTTCGCGCAGGCGTGCTTTGTAACCAGGAAGATGCGCTGACTACATACAACGCTGCGCCGACGGTGTTCTTAACAAGACGTGCTGTTGGGCTAGCCTGGTTCATGATACGCAACAAAGTCAAAAGAGCGCGGAACAAGATAGCTCGTGTCTTCGACAGTGATGCGCCTGCACTTTGTCTTGTGCTTGATTGCGCTCTTTCGATTTTATTCCGAAAGCGTTCTAGCCGTGTGATCTGAACCTCTTGCCACAGCGGGCACGTGATGAGCTGGACTGGAATGCTGGAAGTCATCTGGAAAACGTCGCACGGGAGAATTAGTTCGCGGGAACGCGGCTATGCTTCGCGAATAAAATACAGGCGCCCCGTTGTGTTTTATCTTTCCGCGCGAGCTTAGCTTTAAGTGAATGGTTGTTCCTACATTTGCAAGGCAGCCGCAAAGAGAGCTCGTACGACGTGAAGGCGATGCATCGACGAAACTTCCCTGTTTCGAGGGCAACAAACAACAACACAGGCGCTGCCCCCCGGACATCTCCGGTAGGATCTTCACTATAGGTGAAGTTGTATATCGACGCGGTTCCTCGGCTGCGCTAAAAGGCGCAGTGTCCACTATAAACGGCGCGGTATAGTGTACAGCATGTGGTTTCGTATGCACTACACGGAATAGCATGCCCTATATGGGGTTTAGCATACACTGTATACCGGCGCCACAAAGGAAGACTCGAGATCTCCGGCATCCTTTTTTCTTCCTCCGAGAGCGCGTGCGATTTTTTTTACCGCCGCAGGAAACCGCGCCAATTTGGAGGGTGCGTGTGGATTTGTATTTTTTTGATCTCGCCGCGCCGTTGTCCGAGTTTCGCCTCGCGTCGGTGGGAACTGGGCGACACGTGAAATAGAGGAGCGCGAACAGGCTGTCGACTCTGCGTTCGTTCGTTCGCACGCCCGCCCACCAACCCGTCGGGACGGCGGCGAGTATAGAACGGCGAGAGGTGAGGTAAAGGTGGGGGGGGGGGGGGCGTGTATAGTCCGATTAATTATTCATCAGGGACGGACGGCCACGCGCGTACGGGTTTGGCGCGTTATATGCGCGCGCGGGCGGTCCCTCCCCGTTTAACTGGCCGTGCGTGAAAGCGGAGGGGAAAGTCGGCGTGACAAGGACGAACCTACGCACGACGACGCGTGTGAGCGCGTCGTCGCCGTGGACGCGTCGTCGTCACGAGGGGTGTGAAAGTTAACGTGCTCCAAATGCGAGAGCGCCGAGCAGCGCGCCTTGCAACCGTCGTATACATTATTGGGCTCTTCTTAGGAGCCGCATATATATATATATATATATATATATATATATATATATATATATATATATATATATATATATATATATATATCGTCCTTGGCGTCTTCCTATTCTACCTGTCCATATAGCCTCGTTTCGGGGGCAGCCTTTCTGTTTTCTCACCAGCGTCGCGTCCTCCATTCGGCGTTACGGGTCGGCCTGCAGTACGGAAACAATAGGCGCGCGGGATTTGGCGCAGAATTAACGCAGAAATGCGCCTCCTGGTGACGCGGGACGGGTGCTGCGAGCCGAGCGCGTTCGCTGCGTCCCGCTGGGGCCGGATGGTTGCGCCCGGCACCGCCAGGCCGGTGTGCAGAAGAGAGCCATGGGCATGCCCGGGATAAACTGGGCGACCGCTGTTGTATAGGCAGGAGCACGGGAACAAAAGAGGCGGACGTAGAGATAAGATATATTTATCTCCTTGGAGAATCAGAAATTTCAGTATCCGGCCCTGCACTATAGCGCCAACTCCACGGTACCGATAAGCGTTCACCGCGGGCAAACCCGCCGAACCCTATCCGCACCTGTATCATAGCCACTATTTTCGGCTGTTTCCGGGTCTTCTCGCAAGCATTCTTGTCGTACAGCTGCCATCCGACAGCATGTACCAGGCATGGTCGTCGCTCTCTTGTAGTTTTCTTGTCGCGGATGTCGGAACTAAGCTTAGGGCTCATTTTTTTCTCACGCGTCCTGTGTGTCGTTTTCTCTTCCGCAGGGAGGCTTGGCTGAGCGCGGAATGCTTCGTGGCCGGCCCTGGCAGCACCGGAACGGCAGGCAGCAAGACAACTCCCGGCCATGATCCTACCGCGGCGCAGCGTGTCCTGAGAGCCAACAGCGTCAGCGCACCGCCGCCGCGCTGGTACAGCGCGGTGTCCGCAATAGTTCCTCCTCGTCACCTCGCTCAGCGGTTGGGAGCGCCGTCTGAAAGCTTCAGCGCAGTGCTAGCGGAAGGAGGCGTGCCTTGTGGTTACTTAGGCGAACGCGCATTCCACATCGCAACCCGGTGATTGTTGCGTGCCTCACGTCCCAGGCGCGTCTGAGTGTTTGATCTCGTGTGTTCGGCTGCGGTGTTGTCCATCGGTGTTTACCGCGCTTCAAAGGCAGCGCCCAGTTCGACCCACCAGTATACCTCGGGATGCGCGTGAGTTAGCCTCCGTTAGGCGTACACGCAACGCACCAAGGGCACCTACCCATTGGCGCCGGTTCTTAATTTCCCTGAATAACACAGTCCGCACGAAGACTTCGCTTCCGTACCCGGTTCCTGCGGAGGTGCTTGCAAAGCTACGGCAACTCCGAGCGGTCCGCCTAGATTGCCCCTGCCTTACTTGCCGTGCAGGGCTACGGCAGGTCTACTGAAATCGGTGCGCTGCTAAGGTGCCCGCCTCGTGCATTGCCTCTGTGCCTGAAGTGTGCGAGCGTGAGTGCGCGCGCTCGTGAGTGGGCGTAGGACGTGAGACCCCAGGTGAAGGCGTTCGATCGGACGAGGACTGCCATCCGGCCAAAGCCATGCGCGAGGACGACTTCGAGGTAGCCCTGAAGGTGGTCGTGGTGGGCAATGGAGCCGTGGGCAAGTCCAGCCTCATCCAGCGCTACTGCAAGGGCGTCTTCACGGCCGAGTACAAGAAGACCATCGGCGTCGACTTCCTGGAGCGCCAGCTGAGCATCCGCGGTGAGGACGTGCGTCTCATGCTCTGGGACACGGCGGGCCAGGAGGAGTTCGACGCCATCACCAAGGCCTACTACCGAGGGGCACAGGGATGCGTCCTCGCATTCTCCACCACGGACAGGGAGTCGTTCAGGGCGATCGAGTCGTGGAGGAAAAAGGTACGTCGGCGGCGTCCTCTACTCACTTGGCGGTGTACAGTCAACCGCAAAAAGTTTGTGGACCGCTGGATGTGAGAGAGAAATTTTGGTACATGATCCTCGTTCCCCGCAAATATAGAATTGGCTTCGCCGTAAGGGAAGTATACAGTCGAAAGCAAAGGTTTATGGACCACGCGACCACCTCGGTACGCGTTACCCGTAACATATATAACGCTATTTTCTGCAAATGTTGAATTTATGCGACCTTTGGTTGTCCCCGCGGCAGCGGGGAAATGTTGTAGGCGCTTCATGTACCGCCTCTATGTTGGCGAAAACCGAGGGTTCAGCAATTTTCATTGAGCCCATATAATTAACACACACTTAACAATTTTCGAGCGCACCACCCCCTATGACATGCCGCACACTCTCACAAAATGAAATCTTTTTGAATTATCCGCTCCTTCCGGGACTCCGTGAAAACACGCTTATAAATTTTTCGAACGCGTCTAGTCGCAATAATGGCTTTGCTTTAAAAGTTGGATACCTCCACAAAACCCAAACACCATTTTATTCCAGAGAAAATTAAAACAGCTTGTTTACCTGTCTTTCTGGCCACGGTGAGTACATTCGTACAAAAAAGCAATGAAATCTTATTCGAGCAAAAAAAAAAAGAAAGAGGAAGGTTTGCTAGTATAGTAATTCATAATGAGTAATTGGTTTGCTGAGCTATCCACGATTGAAAACGTTCTCGAGCATGTCCAGAACGCTGCTATGTGATTGGCGTTATGTTTTCCGCGATAAATGAGCATCGTTAAGTACCAAGCTATCAACAATGAACCGTAAGACATTGTGGGGACGTGCCCGAAGCCTCGGAAAGCAGCCTAGTTAGTATTCGAATCACCAACCTGGTTACTGTACTCGCGGACAACTTCCCGTTGACTTCTGACGCGAAAGTTGCGGGGTCGGAGCTTCTGCACACGTATTCGTACGCAGTGTTGTCGGGGCGAGTATGGAATCGGTTTCGATTTCTCCGACCTTGCATAGCTCCTTTTCAGTTAGCGAGGGCAGACGCAGTAGACGCTGCATGCACGCTTGTTTTGTGTGCTTTGACAGCCATTGAATGTTGAAGCTGGTCGTCAGTCTCAGAGGAGAGCGCTCGCAGGCACGACAGCAAGCGACGAACACTGATCAGAAGACGCGGGTGTCGTGTTGCCTTTGAGGAATGCGTAAAACGTGCGACGGTCACGCGTGTGCGTAAACTCGAAAGGGCAAAGAAAAAGCAATATATAAGAATGTATAAGTATCTGACTGGCAAATATTGCGTCTCGTCTGAGGTAATGTGCTGTACAAAACGAAACAGTTATGTTCTATATTCTTCCACGTGTAAGAAAGCGTGGACGAAATTGCGGGACTACTTCCAGCAGCGGCGCCACAGGCGCACTTCGCTTTCGTAGCCTTCACTACATAGCCAAGAAAAGTTGTCTTCGAATATTACTAGTGTATTAGAACAACATAACCCTATGCACTTGCTTCTACATGGCTAATATACGGTTACAAACTACTCCCAAGTTCAACGTTTCTTCAGATCCCGCGGTACGCAAACTTTCGCGGTTGCCTGTATAAGCTAGCGGATCATGCAAGAACAGAAGGCAGTTACAAAAGAAATTGTCACGTGGTCTCAGTGGTCTCGGTGTTCCCGGCGTCACACAGGTCGCTAGCATGCGCAGAAATGGACGTTGTTTCATTGCGCTATGTTGGCTGCTTGTCGCCATTGTCACCACCGAAAAGTAGTGGACGTTTAACTGCCGTCAGAGCCTTAAATGCGTCTCATAATAACTGTGACGCGTATTTGTCGTTGAATGGGTTGCAGCTTGCTCTCATTCTTTTGATGATGATGCTGCCTTTTTGAGTGATGCTGGCTACTTCTTCGTGCTTAAATACAATACACAGCAAAGATAGACCGGCTCAAACAAACAAACAAACAATTAAGACATGATATTTAAACAAAATATAAATAAATGTCAGTGCTTGCTTACTCACAGTTAACGGAGTCTAAATTAGCACACTTTACGTTACAACACGCATCATTTGCACAGCAAGTGACATACGGATACTTCCCGTAGTACGGGCATGGCCATAAATCTCCTGAAAAACTTCCCGAACAAAAAGAAACAGAAAATAAGGAAAAAACGAAAACCGTGTCATGCAGCACAGCTGCATCGTAATTGCCATTATGCACTAGGTAGCTAGCCGAAGTCAGATTTAAACACAAGCCATTTGTGTGTAGGCATTGTAGGCCTAACCAGCCTAACTCAGTTCGCTTCAAATAGAGACGTGTTGAGGCGAGTGCGCTTGAGGCAAGGTTCTAATATACGTTGCATAATGACCGTTTTTTTTCTTATGTTAGCTTCGCCGCAATACTGAGCTGTTATGCGGCGAAGCAGACAAACGTTACTGTGGTGAAGCATATGAAGAGTTGAAAGGGGCCACTGTCAAAGGGACATAATACGTGTTTCTTAATTTTACACGTGTGCACGCGCCTTCTCAGATCACAGTACGAGCGCCGAGACGTCTAATAGGTGCACTGGAAACCATTAAGTGCTCTTGCTGACGTTGTTGTGATTATTTGAGCCCTTGTTCCGCCCGCCATGCGCGCCCCGTATTAGAGACCGAAATGGGGCTTAGTACGCACTCCTTAATTATGCAGGTGCGCGCGCGCACAGTACGAGAACCGAGACGTTTGACTATGCTGCTGGCCATTCAGAGCTGTTCCTAACGTTGCTGTGTCCTAGGAAAAAGAGCCAACTCGTTTCTTGGATATGAAACCTGCCGCATGGCTTTCATGTCTTGACTGCGTAATGCCACATTTTTAGAGAGCCATCGCTGCCTGTTCATGACAAAAGTGTTTCGCATGTTACCGTCACTCGCAGGTGGAACACGAATGCGGCTCCATACCAATGGTGCTGGTACAGAACAAGATTGATCTCATGGACAGGGCCACAGTGTCCAAGTAAGCGCACGCACGATTCTCTTTATTGCGGTAGAAATTTCGTCAACTTTGGAGGCGCATTTTCCCTGCCGCCGTCGCCGCCGCCGTGCTGTTCTAAGAAAGTCAAAGCGTGAGGTGAATTCGCTACCCGCGCGCGCCGTGTGTTGGTGGTCACGTGATGTGACGCGAATGCACGGGGGGAGGGTGTTGAGAAGGCTAATGGTTTTATGCGCGCAGTTTTCCCGCGCGCCCAATGTTGGAGTTCACGTGATTGAACACTCGCTGCTCCATGGCCTGGATAGACGAGAAGCCCGCTGTGACTGCCTGCGTGAACTCGCCACCTCTGAGACTCGGCATATTGGCCGAGAGTGTGTGGTTCCGGTAGTTTTTAATCGATGCGCACTTGTTCGACTGCCCTGCCGTATCTGTGCCCGCGGAGTTGGAGCACCAAAACTTACCGCGCGCTCTTACGGCACGATCACGTGTTGGAACGACTCCTCGGGCGCAGAGCCCGACGCAGAGTGATGCGCAGAGCTACCCACTGGTTATTTCTTTCCTCCATAGCCTGCGCATAGGCGACCCGCGGGCCGCATATTGTTGGTCTCATCTGCTGCGGCTGCCAGGGCGAAGGACAAGCATGCATGGGCGAGGAGAGCAGGTCGGTGGCGTCATGCGCGCCGTCTTCCCGCGCGCCTAATATCGTAGGTCACGTGATCTGATACCTCGCAAGGTAAATTCGCCCGCGCGGCGCGGGTGATGACGGTGCAAACTGCACCACGCGCACCGCTGTTCGCGCCGACAGCACTTGTGGTTTCGGCGATCTGTGCGACAAGACTGGCCGTACACTGCAATATTTTATCTTCATTTTTATTTTTTTTATTTTCTGCCTTTCAAATGTAAGAACCAGAACAGAAGCGAAATTATCTCACTAGAGGTGGATCACGCACTGCGGCCAAACCTGATGTGCGCGCCTGTCAATGGTGAACACTGGACGGCGCGCACTATTTCTTCACTTATGCTTGGGCCGCGCGCTCCGTTGTTCAAGTTTCATTTGACGCTGATTGTACGTAATCGTAATGTTTACCAGGAAACGTTCGCGGTGTACGCTATGCACGGAGGCGGGCTTTCTGGTAAAAACGCGGCGTCCTGCGTGGGCCGCGATGCGGCGGAGGCGAGCACCATCTGGAAGTGTTTCAAGGAAGTGGGCGCGTCGCTACGTGGACTCCGAGATATCTACGCGCCGGCGCGCGCAAATGGTGGACGCCGTCGGCCGTTTATGAATTGTAGAAACGCTGGAAAAGGGGGTCTGTTTGAGTTTTCGCGTAACAGAATTATGTTTTCTCATATAATCAAATTACAATCCGAGAGCTATCATGTGTGCAGGTTGTGTGAAATCCGTAGTTTACGATTTCTCCACGTATTTTAGCTTGAGAAATTCGATTAATTTAGTAAATTTCTTGCGTCACATGGAGGGCCTGGGTATGTGTGGTTCTAAAATATCTTGCCAATGCGACGTCCGACACCGACGCAGGTGTTCTACGGCACGGGATCCTTAACACTATCACGTTAAAACAGGTGGTGATGCTGCATTGTACTTGTGCCGCCAGTTCACCACGATGCAACTGATTTTAGTAATGCCTACTCGGGTATAATTAACTGTTTAGCGTCAACGACGTAAAATGCTGACTACGAAAGAAGCAGACTCAAACTAACTTCAATAACTATTCCTGTGCCAGAACAGCTCAAAATACTTCTGTGTAAGGGCGTTCGCTGATTGGCCAGATTTCGTACGCCTGAAGAGAGGAATTTTGGGCCTATTGGTGATGCATATTTGAGTGCGGAAGCGCGAAAGACAGGACAAGCGCTTGTCCTGTCTGTCGCTCCTGGATTTGTTCCGTCTTTCACACTTCACCGCACTCAAAAATTCGTGCGCCAGCTACTCGTTGTGATGTGATCGCTGCAGCGGTATATTGCGAACAACGGAGGCAGTTATGCATTGTGAATACGGATGAGCTCCAAGGGTCGAATGCAGAGAGTTTCGTCCCTAAGTGATGTGAGTCTCTGGTCAGCCGCTTCCACTAATATGCCCAGCATCGGGAACGGCTGAAATATTCTCTTACGAACAAATATAGCTTAAGAGCTTTTCGAGAATGTGAACCCTGATGTTGTCATACGCAACAATACACGCGTGGCGTTAGACATATATGTAAAACAAGGCCGAATGCTAGCCTCTGCGTCAACCGTAGGACAGTTTAGGTGTCGCTCTACTCGCGATTGACGAGATTTTCGTGGATCCTGAGTAAGCCCGTCTAGAAGAGTTTTCTGAAGATGCGCCCGTTCTTTTGAGCAGGGAGGAGTCCGAGGAGCTTGCCAGGAGAATGCAGCTCCGGCTCTACCGCACCTCGGTGAAGGAAGACTTCAACGTCAACGAAGGTAAGTTATCGCGGTCTTCTACAACATGCATTAGAACGTATGTGCATCATACAGCCACTACATGTAGGCTCAACTGTTTAGCGCATTTGCTGACAGGCGAATGAAAGTGCAGCATTGCGTGCGCAGCTGTAACGTGGCCATCGGCGCTGGCGACCAATTGAAAGAGACAAAAATAAAATAAAAAAAGAAACAAAGGACTCTTTTAATGTATTCTCAGTTTTTCTGAGTAAGCGAGGGCCTTGAGACTGATGCCTGTTTTACATCGATGGGGCATTTTGCTTTAGGCGTTCACCACGAGGCCATGTTTCAAAGGAGTGTTCGAACAGTTCCTTTCATTTTTAAATTCTTGGCTCAAGTTATGTGGGACAGCCTGTATATGTATAGCGGTCCCGTAACGCGATGCTTTTACTGCCTCGTTATAGGATCTATGTTAAGGAGGGTAAAGGAAGGTGTGCGGGCACAACTAAATTGAGTGGCTGCCATCTCATCTATGACGTCACACCGAAAGCCGCCACCTTGAATTTGGGAAACCGAAACTATGACGTTATTTTGTCCCATGACGTCATAATCACGTGGTTTCCACCCCCATCCGCCATATTGGACCGTCACGTCATCATTTGCACCCAAATGTAGCCGCCATCTTCGATTTCAGATGCCGAAACTATGCCACCATTTTTGATTACCACGTCATAATCACGTGGTTGTGCTTCTAACCTCCATATTAGATTATGACGTCATCATTATTACACGAATTTGGCCGCCATATAGGATTTGAGATTCCTAAACTATGCCGCACTCTGATTACGACGTCATAATCACGTGAATTCACTTTTACCCGCCATATCGAATTACGACGTCATCATTGGCACCAAAATTTGGCCGCCATCTTGGATTATGTCAGTCACGTGACGTCACCAGTTGGGTTGCTATTGGTTTACTACGCCATCTTGGATATATCAATGACGTCACCAATCAATTACCAATTCGATATACTAAGGACGTCACCAATCGCGAATTGGGTTGCTTTATCCATTACGATTTATCGATTCATTGATTACGAGAAAGCGTTTGATTCAGTCGAAACCTCAGCAGTCATGGAGGCTTCGCGGAATCAGGGTGTAGACGAGCCGTATCTAAAATTACTGAAAGATATCTATAGCGGCTCCACAGCCACCGTAGTCCTCCATAAAGAAGCAACAAAATCCCAATAAAGAAAGGCGTCAGGCAGGGAGATACGATCTCTCCAATGCTATTCACAGCGTGTTTACAGGAGGTATTCAGAGACCTGGATTGGGGAGAATTGGGGATAAGAGTTAATGGAGAATACCTTAGTAACTTGCGATTCGCTGATGATATTGCCTTGCTTAGTAACTCAGGGGACCAACTGCAATGCATGCTCACTGACCTGGAGAGGCAAACCAGAAGGGTGGGTCTAAAAATTAATCTGCAGAAAACTAAAGTAATGTTTAACAGTCTCGGAAGAAAACAGCAGTTTATGATAGGTAGTGAGGCACTGGAAGTGGTAAGGAAATACATCTACTTAAGACAGGTAGTGACTACGGATCCGGATCATGAGACTGAAATAATCAGAAAAATAAGAATGGGCTGGGGTTCGTTTGGCAGGCATTCTCAGATCATGAACAGCAGGTTGCCATTGTCCCTCAAGAGAAAAGTTTATAACAGCTGTGTCTTACCACTACTCACATACGGGGCAGAAGCCTGGAGGCTTACGGAAAGGGTTCTACTTAAATTGAGGACGACGCAACGAGCTATGGATAGAAGAGTGATAGGTGTAACGTTAAGGGATAAGAAAAGAGTAGATTGGGTGAGGGAACAAACGCGAGTTAATGATATCTTAGTTGAAATCAAGAAAAAGAAATGGGCATGGGCAGGACACGTAATGAGGAGGGAAGATAACCGATGGTCATTAAGAGTTACGGAATGGATTCCAAGGGAAGGGAAGCGTAGCACAGGGCGGCAGAAAGTTAGGTGGGCGGATGAGATTAAGAAGTTTGCAGGGACAACATGACCACAATTAGTACATGACCGGGGTAGTTGGAGAAGTATGGGCGAGGCCTTTGCCCTGCAGTGGGCGTAACCAGGCTGATGATGATCGATTTATTGTGGGGGCCGCCGCTTTGAAAACCTCGGACTGAAAATTTCACGCTGAAGGGAGGTTTCACCCCAAGGAATGAAGAAACGGGATGAGTAAGAGCTAACGCTCTTAAAGATATACTCGGTTCCCGCCAGGATTGAACCCGGGCCCGCTGCCTGGGCTCGGGTTCACGCAGCAGAAAAATGCCCTATAAACGCGTCCTAGCGCGAGAAAACACGCCGTGTGACATGCGCGTCGCGTAGCGTCGATACCTGCACATGTTGCAGTGCAGTTGTATTTTATTACACCAGGTAGAACGCCATGTAGCAGATGCACAGGTAGTGGTGCAACGTGTTTAAAGATGGTTTGAAGAAAAAAATAAAAATTGAAGGAGGTGTATGCGAGAATGCATGGTAGAAAAAAGTATATATTCTGTACCTGATTAAATCAAGATGGCTAGGTGACTATGTCACCACCGGGTTTCAAAGGGGGTGCCAATAAATCATCATCATCATTAGCATCGTATCGTGCCACTTGCGTTGCAATGTGAGATGCGCGCCGCGCGGCGTCTATACGTGCGCCCTTTGCGTTGCAGTTGCACCAGGTGTCACGCCGTGTAGCAGTTGCATAGGTACCGGCACAGGGTAGATAGAGAAGTCTTGAGGAAGAAAAAGAAGATTATGGAGATATATAAATATTGATGCAGTGAAAAACATGTATGGCATACCTGATTAATTCAAGCTGGCTAGCTGACTGCTTGTGACCATCTCGTTTCGAAGGAGATGCCAATGAACCATCATTACCATAATCATCAACAGCAACGTCCCGCACCCCTGGTCAAGGGATGTGACATGTGCGCCACGTAGTCCGGATACCTGTGCTTACTCTTCGGTACACTTCATGGCGTCTCCTCGCAAGGCAAGAACCGCTGCTGCTCAAGCTACGCGCGCGCATGCAACCAGACAATGTCGGGCTCAGCAGACTGCTGCGCAGAGAGCAGGACAAGCCGCACCTCAAGCCGCAGCTCGCCGTCGACTCCGGGTGGACAGTTCAGATCGTCCTCGTGAAAACGACGCGAAGAGACTTCGCCGCGAATACCTTCTAGTGCATGGTGCCGAAAATGAAGTTCCTATGGTGCCGCTCCTCCAGCTGACGCTGTGACTGTACTGCTTGTGCCGCGCAGGCCTGCGACTTTTTTGCACTGAGAGAACAACTTTACCCGGTCTTCTAGTTTTTTTTCTGCTGAACCAATAGCACCCGAAGTTTCAGTTTGGGAAGCTAAATGAGTTTGGCGCTGCGAATATAAGAGAGCTAAAGTACGGTTGATAGACTTTTGTTCCTTGTGGTACGCGCTCGTTTTCTTTCTTTCTTGTTTTTGTGAGCGGAAGACATGTACTCACAAGACTGGCCGTGTGCTTATATTAGGACTATGTGCGTCGTGGCGTTGACATGCTTTACGACATCTTTTGCTGCGCTTGCATGTGTCGCGTGGAAGACAAAGTATTTGCGTGTCTTCTGTTATCAACCCGTCTTAGTACCAGTTTAAACAGCGATGCACTGTAAGCCGATTACAATGCGTGACGCGATGCCACTGTGTAACCAAAGGTGTCTTCGCGGTATAGAATGGACGGAAGAAGGGTTTATTACGCATAACACTGTTTATACATTTTCACGGCGGTCGCTGAACTCGGGGAAGGAGACCGCGAGACCCGAGCGCCCGCTTTGGGCTCACGCCACTTGTCCATTTCATCGTCTTACTTTAACGTTTAACAAACATAACGTTGGTACTGCAAACAGTGTTTTTGGCGCAAGGTTGCACATATATCTTCTCGATGACCCACCGCTTAACCTGACGAGTCACATTTGCTGCTGTTGGAGTTTGTGTTTAGACTGTCACGGTGACGTAGTGTGCGTGTGTGTCAGACGGCGTTATCTCTCCTGCGCAGTGTTCCGGTACCTGGCCGAGCGGTACTTAGACCAGATGAACAACCCTGTAGACGACTACGTCCGCGGACCCCACTCCAAAGGACTGCGTGAGTATATCAATGGCAACCGATAACGCTTTCTGCGGAACACGCGGAATTGTACTATATTAGTACCAGCGCAGGTGTGTCCGTAAGAGTTGCCGTGTAACGCGAGGTTCTTTTTTGTTCTCAATCACTCACGTTTCAGGTCACGCGGTTTCTTTTCTGAGCCGAGCCTCCCCATATACAAATGCCAGTTGGCTCTTTAACTCGCTGGTCTGGTACACTAAGCGGGTTGCCATGCCGGCTCTCCTGGCACTGCTTATTTGCTCATTTAGAACGTGAATGCCTTTCCAGCTGGACGCATTCAAACCTAATGCCGGCCGGTTTGGTTTGAGAAGCCGAGCAGCCTGGCGTCTAAGGTCGTCTTGTGTATCTTTGGACGCCACTCGCGGAGAGCTGATTGATTTGGCACAGCTGAACGACGGGGATATAGCAGTTAGGACGGTCTCACAATGAAGCCGCTTGCGACGTTTAGTTCCTGCTTTGTTGAAGGGTCGCCTTTCAGTTCTGGTCTTCGGTGCACCTCGTCGACTGACGCTTAATCTGCAACAGAGTGGACAAGGCAAGTAGCGCTATGTCTGTATGTGTGCTTACGTAACGCGGAAGAAAGAAATGTCGATCCCTTCGCGAAGCTCCCAATGCTGGGATGCTAGTAGTGCCGGCAGAGGGATCATTGTTGTGAGAAATCGACGAAGAGCCCATGACATCCACGCGCAATGGAAATTATTTGTGGTGCGAAAAACGTTGCGGCACTCTTAAGTTAGTGTTTTCAGGAGATGTATACGTTCTAATAAATGGCGGTGAATAGTTTGTAGCCTTGCGCTGGCAGTTTAGTGAAGGTCGACGTTTTCTTTTGTGCGACTCAATGAATAGCTCTATACGTCTTTGCACACTTTAAGATTAGGTTCAGCACACGAAGAAATGAAGGAAGGAAGAGCGCCTTGTTTTTGGACACGGAATGGAGAAAGAGGTCGATAAACTTGGCGACTAAGTACTGTGTGGTGGGTAGTCTAAACAGACAACCTAGGGTCATCAAAAAGAAAATGAGAGAAACGGAGGCGGCAAATTGGATGCAAAGATGGAAATAAGAAAGTCCACGGAGATTTAGACATACGGCGAGGAAGAAATCGGCAGAAAAAAATTTTCCGATAGCAAAAGGGGGCAGTGCCTCGCCATTTTAGGCTCGACCTGTCTGTCTGAAGACAAAGACGTACCGGTCGAAATATTCGCAGCAGGATGAGGCATATGTGTTTGCTGCAGCAAGAATCCGGAGATTACTAAGCACATTGTAACTTGGTTTAGTCGAAAGAGAGTGTTAGGAGGGCGATATGCTACGAGAACATTCCGTCTTGTAAATTTTTAGCGGATAGACATGTGTTTGCTTCTATTTCAGCACCTTCTTAACGGTGCTAAAATGCATGACAAATCGCGCACGATGTGCGCTGTTCTGCGGGCAGAGCTGTAATCCTGTCAAAGACAGTTACATCCATTTTAAGGTTCAGTACACTTTTCTAGGGGAATTAGATGTGGTACAACGCATAGCAAATCAGCGAGGCAGACTAGTCACACTAATAACTGCGAATTATTGGTGCTTCGGTGGAAAAAGACCAGGAAGCCGCTGCATGCCTGCCTCAGTAGCGCTGCCTGCATTTATCGTCAGTTTCCGGTCATTTTACTGACGGAACTGTTCGAGACATCGGACGACTCGAAAAGGTACCTTCCGTATCGGAGACCGTGGATGCTGCGCCACCCGCCGCCTCAAAAGCTGCCAGAAGTACCCAAGCTGGCATCGACAAGCACACTGCCATGACCTACCAAGGGGTGACACCGGGTCACAAACGCCAGCTGGTTCGTACAAGCCTGCCTGACTGTAAGCGAAAAGACACTGGGGGAATCTGAGGACGTATCAACACGGGGACACGACGAGGCAAACTTTTCAGACCTACATATGGGAAAGGGCGGCTTCCAAGTTGTGAGCAGTCGTAAGGACAGGATGCTGGGAATTCCAGTGCTAATCACTGTAGCATCCGAAAGACCTCATTTAGGGTAGGTGAACCATATTTCCTATACTCTGAGATTTAAACGAACCTGGGACGAGTCAATACGGGGACCACGACGAGGCGAACCTTTCAGACCTAGATATGGAAAAGGGCGGGTTCCAAGTTGTGAGCAGTCGTAAGGACAGGACGCTGGGAATTGCAGTACTAATCACTCTAGCATCCCAAAGACCTGATTTAGGGCAGGTGAACCCTGTTGTCCTATACTGTGAGGTTTAAACGATCCTAGGACGAGTCAACACGGGACCACGACGAGGCGAACCTTTCAGACCTAGATATGGGAAAGGGTGGCTTCCAAGTTGTGAGCGATCCTAAGGACAGGATACTGGGAATTGCAGTACTAATCACTCTAGCATCCCAAAGCCCTGATTTAGGGCAGGTGAACCCTGTCGTCCTATACTGTGAGATTTAAACGATCCTAGGACGAATCGACACGGGGACTACGACGAGGCGAACGTTTCAGACCTAGATATGGAAACGGGCGGCTTCCGAATTGCGAGCAATCGTGAGGACAGGACGCTGGGAATGTCAGTGCTAATCACTCCAGCATCCGAAAGAACTGATTTAGGGCAGGTGAACTCTATTATCCTATACTCTGAGATTGAAACAATCCTCGGTGGAGCCCGAGTCGAGAGCCCTTTCACAGCGCAGGGAACATTGCTCTTATATGTAGAGACAGAAGAACAAGCTAAATTCCGTTTAGAGACCAAGTATATCAGCGGTATAGCCATATCTGCCCGTGTCTCACAGAGTTAAATGAAAAACACGTGCGTTGTTAGAGAAGTCCCAAAATGGTACCTGTGTGAAGAGCTGCTCAACTACCTGAGACCTCAGTGAGTATTGCATGCGAGAAGAATCATCCGTCGGGTCAAATCCTCGTCATCTGAATGGGAGTCCAGGCGCACTGACTCTGGTTCTCACATTTTCTCGAAGTTCTGAACGCCCGGAGAAGGTTACCTAACCTCGGCTTTTTACCAGACACGAGTTTGTCGACTACATGGAGACACCACCTCGCTGTTTTAAGTTCCAGCGCTTCGGACATGTAGCTAAGTACTGTCGTGGGGAACAGACATGGAAGCGCTGCGCGGTGTGCCTCATGACCTTAAGACGTGTGCACGTAAAAAAATTGTGTGTGCTAACTGCAGCGACGACCACCCAGCCAGTTACGGCTGATGCCCTCCACGGACAGCTGCTCAGCGTAGGAATGAGATTTTTGTCTTGGGTCCGAAGGATGCAAGCGCATCATCGAACACGAAGACGTCCAGCGCGCCACAATTAAGTGGCTTGGAAAGCACTCTACGCATATAATTTCCCGCGTCTCAAACCGAAAAAAAAAGAGTTATCGAGCCAACCCAAATGGTCATCGCCGCTGTTCCAAAAGAGTCGGGAAAACGCACCTATGCGTCCGCATTGAATCGACCCCAAGTACCAGTGGGAAGCAGTCAGCAGGAAAACTGCCACCATGTGATACACGCTTTGTTCGCAGCACTACTCTCACAGTTCGCGAAGATGCCTGCGAGTTCAACGAAGGCTATGCTGGAAGCAGTGCTGGCTCTTTAGTCTTCTCCATTGTGTCGGAATGGAACGAAAACAAAAACGAGAAAAAGGGCAATATTTTTTTACCCGTACGAAAACATTACCGAAACGGTATTTATTATTTTATTTCGGAGTGAAAACGAAATATGTTTGATCGTTTTTAGGTTTAAGAGGAATGTCGGCAGTGCGATACAACCGATGTCAGGCAACGTCAACATTAGCGCGTATCTCAGGCAAGGATAGTGCGAGCGATGTATATGTCGGTCGCTCCACTAACCTAAGCGTGCCGCTCGGCGCACTTCGTGATAGGCATCGTAGCAAAACCTGGGGCTTGCGCGCTGAAGAGCTTATCGTTTCGTCTGATAAGGGTACAATGCTTTTTTATCCAAATTTTATCATTCGTTTATATTCGTTTGAGTTCGTTTTATCGGAGCAGCAGTCTAGGATTTCGGCGAGTACACTGGATGACGGGCTGCTTCTGAGGTCATGCTCAGTGCCCTGACTTAAGGCATGATCTTCGAATTCGTAGTGAACTTACTGAGTAAAATAAATACTGTTTGCATTGTTGCTTTGCTTCGAAAAATTTTGCCAGCGAACCAAGACCGTTATGAACCGTTACGGGCGTTTCTTTTTCATTCCGGAGCAGAACCGGAATAGAACTTTCTTTAATGAAACGAAACTAAAACGAGAAAAAGAAAGTTCGTTCCGACACCCTGCTCTGCCCTACTTCCGCATACGCTTAGTAGAGTAATGGCAATTTCTCGCCCCAGTTGGTCCTTTCCATCGTTTAAAAGTGCCCTTAATAATGCATTGGAACTGTGCCGATATAATACAGCGTCTGTGCGAATATAACCTTTTCCCTACAAGACCTCTACCAGTTTCAGCCCTCTTTGGGGCTGGTCTGCTTTGTCGAAGGGCGATCTCGGAGTACATCACACATGGCAATTCCAGCATACCCTCATTTGCAGAAGGAAGTGCCACGATATACATCAGGCGAGAAATACCTCATGTCGCCTTATCAGTGCAAGACCTTCGTTCTACCTTCTTGGAAGTCGCCACTTCGAGGGTGTGTCTGGGGAACCGAAAACTCAGTGTAGTATTAGTGTACACAAGTCCACGAAGGAAGGTCTTTGCGGAGGCATTTATAAAGGACATTTGCATTCGTTGCCCCCCCCCCCTTCCTAGAATAATCTGTGGCGGTATTAACGCACACCATTCCTTCTGGGGAGTTAACATTGTAGATTTTTCGAGACAAGGAACTTACAGCATCCGCGGATACTGCTGACTTAGGTGTGGCGAATGATGCCAGCCGACTTTCTTCAGGCCACCAGATTCATGGAGTGCAATATACCTGGTGTTACATTCTACATACCTTTCGGCATCATCGACAACTGCCCCAGACAGGATGGGCAGGGACCATTTCCTGCTATTTGCCAACATCACCGGATTTCAGACTGCTGCTCGACAATTCGGTGCTGTGGCACGCTGGGACACATATGAGAAGCGTTGGACGAATCCCTTGGCGAGCTGTTCGGAGATATGTTGCGGAGCAAGAGAATGACTACTTCAGTGTTTAAACTGCCATATCACTTCCCTACTCCTGACTTGAAACTAAAGAACCTCTACGCAGCGTGTAGGAGAGCGGAGCGGAAACTAATGATAAAAAATGGAAATTCATCTGCAAAAACGGAATATAACAGCATAAATGCTGTCATCCGTCGCCGCACATAAAGATTAAGAAGAGTTCAATGGGCTGCCTTCTGTGAGAGATTATCGGCGTTCACTCTCATGACAAGGACATGGGGAGTAGTCAGTGGCCTTTCCGGAAAGATTCGCCCGCACAGGCCGTTCGAATCACTTGCTTTAAAGCAAGGAAAATATTTACAAGCCCTTTCAGAAGATTTCGCAGATGTAAGCACATTTGACAGATCAACGGGAGTGGTGAACTCTCTATGATCTCAATCATTCCATACGATGGATACGTCCTTCTCCTTTCGTGTGTTGGGTTCGGTGCTTAGCAAATTAAGAAGACGCTGTGATCAGGATCCCGATTTTATCAGCAATCATGTGCTGACAAACCTGCCATACGAACGAAAACGCGCCCTCTTGGAGATATTTTATCACGCCTGGAGCATATGAGAGATCCCACAATGGTGGAACACAGCATGGGTGGTGCCAGTGCTGAAGTCTGAAAAGGATCCGGCAACCCGTGCCTCATATCGGCCAGTATCACTAGCATCATGCGTATCAAAGTTGATGGAAAGACTATATTTGTTCGAGGTTAACTTAATATCTGCAGCAAGTAAGTAGACTGTCATCGCGTATGACCGGGTTTCGTCCCCGTTTGAGTGCCCAGGACAGTGTCTTGGACTAATGAAGCCACGTTGAGCACGATCGCGTCCACGATCTTTCGACCATCTTCATGGAAGTTGCCGAAGCATACGACTGAGTGCTTTATACAAGCATCATCAACGGACTCCAAGCCATGGGCGGAGGAGGAGGAGGAGGAGGAGGAAAAAACTTTATTCTTGTCCTGTACAAGGTGTTGCCACTCGCCTGGCTAGTCCCATGTTGGGACCGGGAGGTCAAGCCTCCCAGCCCTATCACGGGCGTACTGGACAGCCAGGACTTGAGGGATATGATCTGGAGATCTTATCATTCCTAAAAACCGATTCCGGGAAATGCCAGGGCCGAGCGACCCACACTCCCAGAGCATATGTTCAAGCGTGCATATCTCCTTTTTGCATGCTTTGCATATAATATTCATGTCTGCAATGTCATACCATTCCTTTATTTGTGCAGGTGAATAATAAGACTCTGTTTGTAATTGCCTAAGTGTAACTGCTTGTGCTCTGTTTAGTCTATAGTGAGGGGGTGGAAACTCCCTCCTTCCCATGTAGTAATGTTTTGTAATTTCATTGTATGTAATGAGGGTATCTCTCTGTAAGTTCTCCAATCCAGCAGAATCAAAACCATATGTAAAAGCGGCCCGGTCTGTAAGGTCGCGGGCGACGCTGTTGGCCGATTCATTTGGATTGACAGGAATACCATCAAGTGAACCAAGGTGCGCCGGGAACCAATAAATGAAACGCGTAACATTTGTTTGCCTTTTCTTAATTATTTTCGCAGCCTGTGGGGCAATTTTTCCCCTATTGAAAGCTCTAATAGCTGTTTTCGAGTCGCTATAAATTTCTGTAAATCTATCGTCTGTTAGTGCCAATGCAATGGCAACTTGTTCAGCGACTTCAGGTTTGCTAGTGTAGACTGTGGCGCAGTTGGTGCAATTGCCCTGATGATCCACTACTGCCGCCGCGAACTTAGTTCGATCGTTGTAAGCAGCCGAATCAACAAAGCAGGCTCCTCTGCCCCCTTTATCCATTTTCTTGATTAACGCCCTGGCTCGCGCAACTCTCCTGTTGATGTTATGTTTTTGGTGCATATTCCTGGGTAGCGGTGCGACAATTATGTTGTCTGCGAATTCTTGATTAACTTTAGTGTACTGTGCTGGATCCGTAATCGGGTTGATCATAATCTTGTCCAGGATTGATCTTCCCGTGCTGGTTGTAGATAGTCTCGCTATTTGTGATGTTTCTTGAGCCTCCGCGATCTCCATGGTCGTGTTGTGTATTCCTAACTTGAGCAATTTTGCAGTGCTGGTTCGAATTGGGAGCCCCAATGCGCTTTTAAAAACTTTCTTGATCGCTGAGTCAAGCTTCTTGAGTTGAACCTGCGTCCAGTTGTACATGGCAGCGGCGTATGAAATATGACAGAGCACGAAAGTTTTTTTTGTTGTTGTTGATTAACCTGATGAGGTTATCTTCTTTCATGCCCTTGTGTCTTCCTGCCAGGCGTCTGATCATCCTGCACGCGTTATCCGTTTTAAGGGTGATTTTCTTGACCTCCGTATGGTTTCCACCGTTTGCGTCAATGAAAAAGCCTAGTACCCTGATCACGTTGACTCTGGGTATATTGGCACCATTTTCTGTATGTAGGTGTATATTGCTTTCCGATAGAGGTTTCCAGCCCTTAGGCCTGCCCCCTTTTTCACGTCTATAAAGTAGCAACTCCGATTTATGTGGGGAGCACCTGAGTCCAGTGGGTCTCAGGTATTCTTCCACCGTCTTGATCGCTTCAGTCAGTGCGTCCTGTATCTGCCCTTCACTGCCACCAGCACACCATACAGTGAGATCATCAGCATAAATGGTATGGTCAATGCCCTTAATGTTGCCCAGCTTTCTGGACAGACCAATCATGCACAGGTTGAAAAGGACGGGAGAGATCACCGATCCTTGGGGGGTTCCTCGATCTCCGAGCAGAACCACTTCCGAGTTTGTGTCTCCGACCTTTATCATCGCCGTGCGTGCTTCAAGAAAGGATTTGATGTATTTAAACATCCTCAACCCGAGTCCAATGTCTTCTATTGTTTTGAGGATGTACTCATGCTTGATGCTGTCGAACGCTTTTTCCAAGTCTAATCCCAGTATGGCCTTAGTATTTCTAGAATATCCGTCGAGTATGTGGTGTTTAATTTGCTTCATGGCATCCTGCCTGGAAAGTGCGGACCTAAAACCCAGCATGTTGTGGGTGAATATATTATTATCCTCTAAGTGGTCCTTTAGCCTGTTAAGGATTGCGTGTTCAGCGACCTTCCCCACGCATGATGTAAGTGATATTGGCCTTAAGTTGTCCAAGCTTGGAGGTTTTCCCGGTTTCGGTATTAGTATAACTTGTGAAGTTTTCCATTCTTCTGGCACTTCGCCTGAGATCCATGCTTCATTGACGAAGTCTGTCAGCGATTCAATTGACGGCTCATCGAAATTGCTAAGTGATCTGTTTG
Organism: Dermacentor variabilis; assembly: GCF_050947875.1. Classification (NCBI taxonomy): domain Eukaryota; kingdom Metazoa; phylum Arthropoda; class Arachnida; order Ixodida; family Ixodidae; genus Dermacentor; species Dermacentor variabilis. Next base: position 68,390,562 of record NC_134576.1, on the reverse strand, counting down.
TTACTCCATCAGGACCGGGGGCTGACTTTCGATTTAGTTCACTTAACACCCTCCGGATTTCGGATGTGCTGAAGGGTTGGTCGAGTTCAGGTTGAGCGGCTCCCCTGTATTCTGATTGAAGTGGCTGGTCCTGCTCATTTCTAACTGGTAGGTATTTGTCAATTAGTTGTTTGGTTACTGTTTCGATGGGCTGATCCTTAAGGGCTATGTGTATAGCTCGGGCAAGGCTGTGTCTCTGGTTGGATTTAGTGCCTTTTTCATCCAGCAGATGCTTGATCAAGTTCCACGCCTTGCCGTTCCTTATTTGCCCATCGAGTGACTCACAAAACTCGTCCCACTGTTGCTGGTAGAGGGTGTTACAGTATTGTTCGATTTGTTTATTAAGTTCTGCGATTCTTTTTCTCAGTCTACGATTTAGTCTTTGGGCCCGCCACCTTCGGGTTAAGGCTTCCTTGGCTTCTATTAAGTGGGCAAGTTTCGAGTCCATTGCCTCTACATTAGTGTCTGTAACAATTCTTTTGGACGCTGTTTTAATGTCCCTTCTGATGCCCTCACACCAGTCTCTGAGATTGAGTTTGGTGGTTTCTTTTCCGCTTTGGGCTCTTAACTTACGAAAAAGGTCCCAATCTACGACCTCGAATTCTCGAGTTCGGCCTTTCTCTACTTCCAGTTTGACTTCTATTACGTAATGATCGCTGCCAAAATTCATGTTTGTGTTAGTCCATGAAACATACTCTGTGTTCTTGATGAACGTAAGGTCAGGTGTGGTGTCTCTGCAGGCAGAATTGCCAACCCTTGTAGGATGTGCCTTATCCGTGATTAAGACTAGGTCTAGCTCATCCGCGTGGTTCCACAGATTCCTGCCCTTGGCATTCGTCGTAACGTAGCCCCATAGCTCGTGGGCTGCATTGAAGTCTCCTAATATAATGAGAGGTCTACTTCCAGCTAGATTAGTAGCCTTTTCGAATAATCTCTTGAAGTGTTGTTTCTGGTGTTTCGGATTGCTGTAGATGTTGAGTACGAATAAGCTATTGTTCCTTTGATTTTTGTGTGAAGTTGGTACTACAACCTCAATCATGAGGTACTCTAGGTTTTTGTCTACGATGCCTAATTCATGTGGGATGTGTGTAAGCTGCTTATTTACAAGCACGCACAGGCCCCTACCGAAGGTTTGACACTCTATGGCTCTGTATCCAGTGAGCGTGACATATCCATATCCTGTCTCTTGAAGTGCGATAATATCCGGTTTAGGCTGAAGTGACCTAAGGTATTGCTGGATGATGTTACGTTTGTTATTGTACCCCCCGCAATTCCACTGCCATATTCGAAATTCCTTCTTATTATGAGCCATATTGTATGTTCATCTCCCCCACCTGGGGAGTTAGTGTAGCTCTGAGGAATGACGACCCGCATTGTTCCCTTACGTCCGTTGACGTAGTCATCATTTCCAGGGTTTTGATTCTTTCGCCAAAAGCTTTCAGTCCCTCCTTAGGGTCATTCAGTGCCGTCTGTATTTGGCCTACATTCATTGTTAACTGTGAGACACTGTCCATAAGCATCTGCATGTTGTCTTTGAAAGACGCCAGCGCTTGTTTGACTTCCTCCATCTGTGTTTCAGTGTTCTTGAGCTTACTTTCAACAGCCCTACGCTTGGCTGACATGGGTCCCTCACCAACAGGCGCGGGGACTGGGGCTTCCTTCCGTGTATTAGTGCTATCTTTGTTTTCTGCTTGTTTAGCCTCACTTAAGAGTTTCCTTATTGCCGTCATCTCTCTAATCATGTTCTGATTCATTTCCTTTAGTTCTGCATTCTCTTTCTTGAGTCTTTCTATTTCACGATCCTTACTTTGCTCTGGGGGTGGGTCACAAAGCATGGCACTTACCGGATCGGTACGCGCGTCGTCGGCCCAGATAAGTCTTGTCTTATTGGTGTCCCGGTGAGGAGGCGTCTTGTCCGCTATGGCTGTTCCCTTGACTTTGTCGGCCCACGTGGATCCGTTGCTTCCTTCCCCGGGTTTCGATGCAGCCTGCTGACTCCGATCTCTTGATCCGGATGGCGCCCTGGAATGGGATCTGGATGTGGGTCGGGATCTGGACACGCTTCTTCCCCTGGAGCGCGAGCGACTGCGGGACCTGGACCTGCCACGGGACCTTGATCTTGGCTGCGGGTCGTTATTGTCCTTGTTGATGTTGGTTGCTAGTGCTCTTTCGTTTCTCCGTTTTCTGACCACGTATGGAGTTGTATAGCGCTGCTTACACATTTCGTCCGCCGTTGGGTGTGGGCCACCGCACAGTTCACACCTGGATTGGCACTGATGTTTGTCAGACGGATTCACTGCACCACAGCCTCGGCATATTCTCTCTTGCGGAGACGGGCACACGTCAGCTCTGTGACCGAGCCGACCGCAAGCGTAGCATACGTCGACTTGTTTCCTGTATAGTGAGCACCTTACAAGGACCGGGCCGTATCTGACGAAATTCGGAACCTTGTGTCCATCAAAGGCGATGATCACCGTACCGGTATTCTTGATTCTTTTAACGGCGAGAGCCAAAGGGTTTCTTGAGTTTACTATGTTCTTCTCCAGCTCCGTCGGGCCATTTGCTAAGTCAACGTTCCTTATCACTCCCTTGCACGTGTTGTGAGGTGCAGCCTCATATGCATTGATCTCGAAGCTGCATCCAACCAGGTTAATTGACCTTATTCTCACATATTTCTCAGCATTCTATCGTTGAGGCGTACTGGCCACAATTATGTTTTGGTTGACGTTCGGGCATATGATGTCTGATGCAATGTGTCCGAGCTTAGACCAGCTGCTTCAACGATGGTTTTACCTATCTTGGTGGAGCCAATCTTGCTTATATTGAGGCCGCCGCGTGGTCGGAGTATGATTTTAAAGTGTTCTTTCGGCAAGTATGGCATTCGGGACGCCCTGGCGACCCTGTTCTTGACTCGACTGCCGTTCTCGTATGTTCTAGGCGGCGTAGCCATATGAGGCCTAGCTCCAGTTGAATTGCCGCTAACAGCGGATCTGGTCGAAATTCGCCTAGAAACTGCTGCCTGCCATCCGTACTCTTCGGTACACTCGTCGGGAGGTAGTTCCTCCCCTTCCATCATGACTTGCATGTCTGACGCCTCCAATTGCCACACTCAGGCAGCACCTGGCCTAGCGCGGCCGCGATGGTGCCGGCTCAAAAAGTATCTTAAGATGCGAATAGTTGACCCACCGTAGAAATCCTGGTGTCGCCGTGATCCTCTCGATGCTAAGCGTCGATTGATGTAACCGAACCAGGGATACACTCTGATTAACGGGTCAAAACCGATGTTGAAAGCGGGAGTCGATCTTTTTCCATGTTCTTCGATCAAGCCATGGGCGTCTCTGGAAGTGCTCTTCGATTCGTACATGAATTTCTCAGAGATTGATGTGTCCGGGTTAAGCTCGGGAATATAATGAACGAAAAGCGACACGTTTCCCTTGGCGTCCCACAAAGAAGTCTCCTGTCTATCTCCCTTTCTTTTGAACGTTGGCATGGCCAGCCTTTAAGACGAAATGAAAGTAGGTTTGACGGCAATAAAAGTGTCCATCTACCCAGATCACATCTTCATTTGGATCCCAGTGTACCAACACGAACGGTTGGCTCGTATAGCCCAGGGCGGAACCTCCATCATTGAACGCTACTTATCGATGATTGGCCTATCGTTATGAGAGGAAACATCTGCTCTCATGCTTTTCCCGGGAGAAAGGCGAAAGTCTACATGCTTGACGCTGAATATAAAGAGGCCATCCAGTTCGTCGTGCAACTAGTGTTCGTTTCATGGGTGTCACCATCTACAGCAAGCTACTGTGGCGACGCGCGGTTGAAAGTGCTGTTGCTGCATCAGTGCAAAGAGTCAACGCACTTCATCGCACGGCAAGTGTACGTTGAGGAAATAATTCTGTGTGCATGCTTAAAGTGAATGCTTCACTGATAACCAGCCGCGTTCTCTATCAGCTGGCACTGATATCTCCATCACCGAGTCGATTCGAGCGCTTGCAGAAAGTACACAGAAAACGACTTCGCTTGGCGATGGGAGTTCCCTGGTTGGCTTTAACCAAGAAGGTTACTAACGAAGCAGAGTGTCTTCCACTCTGCCTTTTGGCATCTCAGGCCTTGTTGACGCAGCTATTAAGGCTGGTTTAGTCCCTCGCATTCACGGCGCTTTTCTGGCAGCAAAAAGCAAGAGCTCGCTCCAATTTTGATGCAGCGCAGAATACCTTCCAATTTCTAGGACCGGAATGGCCTAACGGAGTCGTCTCGACGCACCATGGTACTTTTCGGGCGTTACCTGCAGCCTCAGCGTACCCCAGCTACCGGCGAAAGGTACCATTGGAACTGCCGAAACAAAGTTTCTTGTACTGGACCACTTGAACACAGCTTTTCAAAGCCACCTACAAGTGCAAACAGACGGGCCTGTGTGTGCACAACAGAAAGCTATGCAGCGGCATTCTGCATACTCTTGCTCGATGTGACATGGTCTGGCCGCCTGGATCGCGTAGTTTTGTCTACAACAGTAGAAAGCACCGCAATTACCACGGCTTTTCGAAAAGTACGGGCCTATTCTGCACGAGATGTTGTGGTGTTGACGGACTCAAAGTCAGTATTACAACGATTACATCGTGGCCTACTTCGAGAGAACATTACAAGGAAATCTCTGGCACTGATTAATAAACTAATGAGCAAGTGATTTAACGTAAAATTACAATGGATGCAACCCCACGTAGGAATTGAAGGAAACGAAAAAGCTGGCGTTCTTGCACGTATAACACTGACAGGTGTTCCAAAAGGGAGACCGCCAAACATTTTTCAGAACTCTAAGAATGCAATCCACAATCACTTTAGAGCGATCCGCAGGACTCCGCGTCAAGCCTGTGTGATCCATGGACTTACTCGAGAAGAAGCAATGTTGTTGTACCGCATAATAACCGACTCCGCGTACACCCCGGCTTGATTATTAAAGACTCGACGATGCACTTCCCCGCTCTGCACCTTCTGTGGTGAGATCGGCGACATTGAACATGTAATTTGGCTATGCCCCAATTCAACACAGAAAGAAAAGCGGTGGTGGACAGCCTTCAAAAGAGTGGTCTTACGCACGGGGCCTTTGAAGAGCGTGATGAATTACCGTAATGGGCAACCTAGACTGCGCATGCGCAGACGGTCTCGCGCAGGCGCACTACGCTGCTCGGAGAACCCAAATCTAACAGGATTGTAAATTTGCCGATTTGGTACCAACCCATATTTTTACAGCAACACTTCTAAACGCGGACTTTTGCCTGTCCGTTCTTAGAAGAGGCGCTGTAAAAAGATGGCTCCTAGGAGATATAGTATGGCTCGCTGAGCTAAGGTACCATATTCTAATCCAGTAGCTACGGTAAAGATAGCAGAAAAGCAATTTGAACGCTACAGCAGCTATCGAAACAGAACGGTCTGAATTAACATTTTCATCCTCTAGCGTGGACACTGTGTTCGCTCTCTACTTCTTTTTCCCTTTCCGTCTTACTACCAGTGTGAAGTGTCAAAGCGGACGGTCATCCGGTCGACCTTCGTAACTTTCATCATTTTAAAGCAAGGCAGTCCCAGGCCACGGCAGCCGCATTTCGATGGGGGCGAAGTGCGAAAACACCCGCGTACTTAGATTTAAGTGTACGTTAGAGAACACGAGTTGGTCCAAATTATTCCGGAGTTCCCCTCTATGGCGCGCGTCATAATCAAATCGTGCTTTTGGGACGTAATACCCCATAATTTAAAGCCAAGCATTCATTGCTTCCTCCAAGAGATTTGGCGCTTCTCGTAGCTTCCTCGCAGGGTGTATTTGTGGATATGTATAGACAACTTGGGCCACCGGGTTCGCTCCTGGATAATCGACTCGCCGCTGACGGATGCGTGGCCCGGTAGGCAACTTGGGTCACTGGAGGTGTGTGTCCATTGTTGGCGAATGCCCGGCAGTGTGTGTGGGTGAGGGGTGAGGGGCGTTAAACGTATTCAGACATGCGCCGTGCATGTCTGTGCATACGCATCTCGTCAACGTTTCTTCTCACCACATGCATCGTACATTGCCTTCGTCCTCGCGACGCGGACAAAAGGAATCGCCGCAGGCTACGAGGCCAGTGCCATCCGCTGCTGCTGCTATACCTCGCTAGCACAAGCAAGCTTCGCGTCATCTAGGTTGCAAGGCTGCTTTAGATTTGCCTTTTTAATCTTTGTCTCTTTATTTGTGCGTCCGCGTGTGTGTATCTGTGCTCAAAATTACCCCCTCGCATTGAGCTCATTGTCGCATCATATTCGAACAAGTGCACACTGTTGCTACACATGCTTCGGTACTTAAAGGCGCATTAAAGGAAAATGTTAAGCCGAGCTAGATAAGCAGATTATTTGCCTAGAAGTCTATCATCCTTTTCTGTACGCCAATACGTGACGTTGTTGCGCAGAAAATAGGGGATACGCTACATTCCGTGGACAGGCTTTCTCACACAGCTAACTTGCCCTACCCAAGATAGCCGCGTTCCAGCTAGTATCGCTGTTAAGCCTTAGCCGCGCGTTTTCAAAGCTTAGATGGTGCTAGGGTGGGAAAGCAGCAGGTACGGCGTCAGCAGCTCGCATGTTGACACCTTATAATTATGATTCTGACCCGAAGTCCACCGTTGTGTTTAGGTCAAACTAGGTGTGTGGAGAAGTCTGCTTACGGAATTTCGCATTTCTGTGTTGCTGTCACCTCCCTTCAGAAGAGTAGGCAGGCGTTGTGCCTCTTCCGGTGGCAGTTGCCAGCCTGCTCCTCGCTTTCCCTTTCCTGTTAACTGTATATATGTGCATATGTGTTCAAAACAAATAATAATAATATCGCATATTGCCTCCGGAGGTGCCGCTTCTGCTCCTCAATTCGAATCGTCCGCATCCAAAACTGACGAGTTGACGCCATCCCTTCTTGATCCTCCTTTCTACCGCTCTCCATCAGCCAGCCAGTGCTGACGTCACGCGAGAGATGTCGTAGTCCAAAATAGGTGGTGCCACACCAGTTTTCAATTTTCGTCATTGTCTCGCTTAAGAATGCTCAGTTGTAGCGACAAATGACGTAGCCATTATGACAGATGCCTAATCTTTCAATATGGCTCGACTTAATATTTTCATTTAGTCTCCCTTTAGGGGGAGTAGCAACTAGGATGGCGACATCTTCAATACCTTTCTTCTTTCTTTTGCGTTTTTGCAGACCCGATGACCAACAATCTCCGCAACGGCCACCTGCTGAAACCCTCGCAGGCTCACAGAGACGGCAACACCATCAGCCTCCACCGGAGGCTCAGGCCGTCCAGGAAGTCGCTGCGCCGCAGCTGCTCCTTACTCTGACACGAAGCTGTGGCCCGTAACCACTCTTACCCAAATTTTAGCCGGAGCACGTCTACGTGCAGATGGGAACAGGCCCAGACTGTCCGTGAGGGTTCGATCTACTATGTCATCCGGGGCCATGTTTGCCAACGCTTCAGAGATGGCAAGGGCATGCGTCGCTGACGGAGGAAGCACATCGAAGGCTTCTTGGTTGGCTGCTGGTGCACCGCGCGCCGGTTTCTTCCGAGCAGTTCTCGTGTAAAGGCCCTGGAAACCATCATTGTAGTGGCAGGGTCTTCGACATAAACACATGCATAGTCGTTGGTCCTTTTGGCCTCGACGCGGTGCTTTCCGGATTGCGCTCATCGCGTTGAAAGCTCGCGTTTGAGTGTCGGTGTGAGACGGACTTGTGAAGGAAGTGAGTTCCCCCCCCCCCTCTTTTTTTTTTCTCGAAGGAAAGCATTTCTTAGAATTCGAACGCTGTACTTGGATCCAGCAATGCCGAGACATCGCGTTGTAATGATGTCTCTGCAGGAGAGCACATATCGTTAGATTAAGTCTGCCTCTATGGCATTCCCTTTTCTTTATGTCGACGCCTTTGGAACAGTTTACCGCTGTATGCTTTTTGGTGGGACAGGCGTCGAGCAAGACTGGCAACATTATATAAACAGGAATGCCAGCACTTATCATTGTACAGTGGCATTTTTGGAGTCCTTACATGGCGGAGTCCTTACCGCAACTTTCGTCGTCGCGTACGAAGAGAATGTACAAAGGCGCTTCCATTGGCGTCAATTTGAGTGGCGACATCGAATTGTAGTAACATCTAAAAGGTCATCAAGCAAAGTGCCTTAAACAATTTTCTGGTGATTACGACATTACGATTACGACATTTTCTCGCGAGTGCGGCAGCTTTGCCTATCGCTGGTTTGTCGGGTCAACAGCTTTAGGCATAAACGCACAGGCGTTTATTCATGGAGACGTTTCCATCTTAAGGGCAGTGAAGAGGAATGTAAGCAGCAGCAAGAACCAACCAACAACAACAACAACAGCAACAACAAAAGCATTCAGCTCTGTTTGCTGCACTATCCTGGAGTAACCCCTTTGTATAAACGAAGCGAAGGTCCTCTATTTTAAGCACCGCCGCTCTGACACCATGACTACAAATGCGTTAAAGACACTGTCTTTATTGTGGCTATCGATTTCCTAATTTTTGCTTTATGACAGTCGTTAAACTTTCATCGTGAAATTAATTGACGTAGAAAAATAAGTATAAAGGCTGTCAGCAAACATTTTGTCTGCTTCATTAAGGCAGGAAAAAAAGTGTCACATCGTATTCCTCCGTCCTTCTACAGCGTGCCTCGAATGTCGTGCCACATTAACCTTGCGATAGACAGGGTAACAGTAAACGCGTGCGCCATTTGCATCTTGACGGGCAGCCGATCACATCGCAATGTTTGGTTTATCGTCATCCGTGACGGAACAGGAATCGCCGCGCCGAACCTCTTCTGTGACATTTGGGCGGAGTGGCGTACGTCGAGCTTTCGATTTTAGTTTCTTCTCCAATTCTCCCCCGTTGTGAGACACAGTGTTCAATGCGTCAAATACCAGAGAAAGCACGCGAAATAATGTTGACAAGGTGTCCACTGCTTTGATCAAGAAGGGTCAGTTCGACCTCTCACCCAAGCGACAAGTAGCGGTTGGTGCAAGCGGATGTTGCTGTTATTTAAATATGTTTAACGATACGGGTGCTGTTGGCGGATGGTTTCAAATGCACATGACAATCTATTTCCGCTGCTGTTTTCGTCGCTTCTGGATTGCACTGGCGTGTTGCTGAGGAGGGGCACCGTGCCACCAGAGCCTTACTCGGACGAGCCGGGCGGTTCCAGTCGTGCAAGAGGCGGTCGTCCTGTCCAAGGGGCTGTCATACTAGATGTTCGCGTTGTTCCACTTAAACATTATTTAGCAGTAGCGCGTGGTGCCACAAATCATGTGACCGCGTGCAACGCTAGACGCACCTTGTTTGTGGGCTGTAGGTCATTGGGGGCTTAGAAGGGCAACCGAACAATGCAGCGTCAAAAAACCCACACTCAGAATTGATTGAGCAGGTGACAGAGAGTTTGCAAACGAACAGGGTGCTTTGGTTCGGTGGGACGAGCGACAATAGTGCGAGCTTTGCGGCTGGAAAAATAACACGAGCGTGCCGTACTTACCGGCTGCTTTTTTGTTTTTTACTACGCGCCGCTTTGAATTATGATATCCCGCAGAACTTTTTTTTTAAGAGTTGCCTTAGAGCTGTTGCTCACCTTGCTTTTCAGCAGTACTCTTAACACCGGGCCACTTGTCGTGACTGCGGTTATTGTGCCCAGAAACTCGTTCGAGCTCGTCAGGTAGCGGGGGCAGCAAGATAACTATTGCCTCCGCAGAATATGATGACAGCTCATTCGCGTATCCGTGACGTCACGCTTTGCGGATTGTCCTCTTTCAGCGACGCCCATAGCGTGAAAAACGTTGGTCGGACTGGAGCAATAGTCCGAAATGTTTCAGTACCTATTACTGCTGGAGAAACGCACATTTACTGTGCATTTTAATGAGTCCTCAGGTACTGGGATTCTCTTTTTAACAGCTAGGGCCGCCGTTTGTATAAGGTGAAGAGGAGAGTGTTAGTAGAGTACTTCGAGTGTTCAACGCGCCAGATGAGATGCACACTGCCTGAAGTAGCGTCTCATAGTCCAGGTGAAAAGAAGTGTTCTCAAGCGTTACGCCATTTTTCCACGTTCGGAATGCTGAAAAAAAAAAGTTTGGATGAACCGGTGAGTTCAACGAAATCCATGTTTTTTATCGCATGTGTTTGTGTTTTTAACTGCGTGTTCTGTTATCCCGGTCATTTGTAAGCGGTCAACAAATAAAAAGGCTATTAAATTGACGTGCTCTGCGGTCGTGTTCTTTCCCCGCGTGACATTGTGCTGCTTTGTACTCTACGGCAAGAAAGAATTAAATATGATTACAGGAACAAAGGAAAGGCTGTGTGATACGACGTGGTCTCATTGCAGCGAAGTCTAGACACGATGCTTGGAAATGGGGATTCCTTACTGCTTAGCATTCTGTCAGTATTCGCAAAGGGCGCTAAAATCTTCCAACACTGCTAGCACAGGATCGATGTTACGGTGATAGGTATATACGGCTCAAGGTAACTTTGTTATGGGGTAATAATAAATGCAAGGCATTTTCTTGTTGGAAAGGCATAAAAGGGCGATAAAAAGCGCTGGTTAGAGGCTACTGAAGAAGAAGAATGACTTTATTCTGATTCATAGGCTACCAACCTACGAGAAAGGGAGGCAGAAGATGGTACAAGGCCTGCCCTTCCCTTAAGAAAAATAAACAAAGAAAGCACGGCAAATGGACATTTTGCAGCAATGATTCCTGCTGCAACTTTAGAACTACGACTTAGTAGATTGTTGTACACAAAATCATTACTGAAGAAATAAATCAACAATATATACCAACGGACAAAGAAATCCTGAAAGTAAAACACGAGCACAGCAAGAAAAAAGAAAACGCAGGGAGCTCAGATAAAAGGAAAATAGAACTTAAATACAATGTGATGAATATGCTTCTTGAGCCCACAAAGCCCATACACCATTTCACATAAAATGAAATTAAGAAAGTTTGTTCGCATATATTTGTGGCCACGGAGAGTATATGGGTACGAACAGTGGAATTTAAAAAAATATTACATTATGGGGTTTTACGTGCCAAAACCACTTCCTGACTATGAGGCACGCCGTAGCCTGGGGTTCTTGGTGATGTTTGGTGTTTAATGGCGCAAGGGCCAGGTGTGGCCAAAGAGCGCCATGCTAATGTTAATGAGTTCGCAGTGGACAGATGGGTTCTGTGATCTTAATGTGCCGTGGCTGTAAAGGGGCCTAAAGGAGTTGATGCAAATTCCATAAAATGTAGGAGTAATAAAATTATGGGAATGACTATTGACGTGTACTATGAACATTAGAAGGCATTGAGAAAGAATGATGCAATATATAAAATACGTGAGATGCTAAAATGTCTGGAGCACTTCTGCCTCACCAGAGCCCTTGAAAGCCAAGGACCTAGAAGCATGTGCTATACAAAGAACACTATCGTAGATGTATCCTCTGGAAAGAGGATGCACTACAGAATAATTGGGCTTGTCACGTGTAGCACATCTTTCAAGTAAGCGAGGACTTCTTTGGTCTTAAAAAGCGGTTCTACACCAACAAACATGGCCTGATGCAGAGGGACGTGATGGCTGTATGCAAAAGGAAAGTGTTTCCTCCTGTCTCTTTCGGCTTCCCGGCACTCCAGGAAGACGTGGAGGACAGAAAGCCTGTCGCCGCATCTACCACAGGTTGGAGGCTCGTTACCGGTCAGGAGAAAGTTATGAGTGCCGAACGTGTGTCCTATTCTTAGTCTAGTGAACAGGACGTCTGTTCTTCGTGTTTTCGTTGTTGGGTGCCACAACCTAACTTGGGCTTAATTACGTGAAGCTTATTACTCGTTTCTGTGTCCCCCAAGCGTTGCCAGTGGCTTCGCAGTTTGTTTCTGAGGAAAGGCTTCATGTCTGTGGCAGGGACTGCAGCAGAACGAGTACCCTGCGATGCCATTGATTTGGCCATCTCGTCAGCAAGCACATTTCCCTGGATTCCTCTATGGCCAGGAACCAAGCATATTACTACATGTCTGTGTGATGAGTAGATGTTACATAAGTGTGTGTAGAGTTCATTGAAGACAGGATTTGTATGTTTTTGTAAGGAAATGAGTGCTTTTACAAGGCTTAACGAGTCTGTGAATATTATTGCTCTGTCAAGTTTCAGTGTCTTTATATGTTTTATTGCAGACAGTACTGCATAGGCTTCTGCAGTGAAGATACTTGTTAGGGGGTTCAACACGTCAGATTCAGAAAGAGAGTGACCAACAGCAGCGTAGGATACGTCAGCATGGGATTTGGACGCGTCTGTGTAAAATTCGTAGCAGGAGTACTTCGATTGAAGCTCTCGGAAATGCATAGCAATTTCAAGCTCAGGAGCGTGCTTCGAGACCTCAACAAAGGATGTGTCACATTCTATCACCTGCCAACTCCCAGGGCGGTAATAGATTAGCAGGAGTCATTAGGCGATGTTCGAGTATTGGGACATCCATTTCTTCACTAAGTTCTCTTACACGCAGCGACAAAGGAAGTCTCGTGGAGGGTCTGTTACGGAAAAGTGTTTCACACGTTAAGTCGTTTACTGTCGTGAAACACGGATGTTCCTTGTTAGAGCGCACTTTAAGAAAGTAGGTGAAGCTGATGTATGTTCTCTGAAAATGTAGTGACCACTCGTCTGACTCTGCATATAGACTTTCGACGGGGCTTGTTCTAAATGCGCCAGTGGCGAGGCGGATACCCAGATGATGAACGGGGTCTAACATCTTTAGCGCGCTCGGTGCGGCGGAGTGATAAACCACGGCGCCATAGTCCAGTCGTGATCGAACTAGGCTCCTATAAAGATTCAATAAACACTTTCTGTCGCTACCCCATGTTGTGTGGGATGGGATTTTAAGTAAGTTCATCGTTTTGAGACATTTTGCTTTAATATATATTTTATGTGTGGGATGAATGTAAGCCTGGAGTCAAGTATAACACCTAGGAATTTGTGTTCCTTGTTTACGGGTATTCGTTGCCCATATATTTCAACAGTGGGATCTGCAGCAAGCCCTTTTTTCCTGGTGAAAAGAACGCAAGAACTTTTGTTGGGGTTCACTTTGAACCCGTTTTCGTCTGCCCACTTGGACACTTTGTTTAAGCACTGTTCTACCTGCCTCTCACAGACTGTTAGGTTGCAGGATTTGAAACCTACTTGTATGTCGTCTACGTAGACGGAATAAAAAATAGGTGGGGGTAATGTTTTACGAAGCGTGTTCATTTTAACTACAAAGAGCGTGCAGCTCAGTACGCCTCCCTGGGGTACCCCAGTTTCCTGTATGTATACACGCGACAGCGCATGACCTATTTTCACTCGGAATGTACGGTTTTGCAGGTAGCTTTATGTAATGTTTAACATAGTGCCGCGGATCCCCAGCGTCGATAGGTCACGCAGGATGCCATAGCGCCAAGTTGTATCGTACGCCTTTGTTATGACGAGAAACACGGGTAAGAAGGACTTTATGTACGAAGGCACCGCGAATGTTTGCTTCCATGCGCACTAGATGGTCGGTTGTAGATCGTCCTACTCTAAAACCACACTGATACGGATCAAGAAATTTATTTAATTCAAGGAAGTGTAAAAGTAGACGGTTTATCCTTTTTTCAAAAAGTTTGCATATACAACTTGTGAGGGCAATAGGGCGATAACTTGTTACTAATGTGGGGTCTTTGCCCTGTTTAAGAATCGGAACGACCAACGCTTCTTTCCATGCGGTAGGGAGGTATCCCGCAGCCCATATTGCGTGAAAAAGTGCTAGCAGAGTAATTTGAGTAACACTGGGGAGGTGTTTAATCATGTCGTACATGATCCTGTCCGGTCCAGGTGCGGAGCTCTGACATGCAGTCAAGGAGACTCTAAACTCGGCAATGTTAAAAGGCGCGTTGAAGGGTTCGTTCTGTCTGCATTTGCGGTCGATAGCCTTGTGTTCTGCTACTTGTTTGTGTTTTAGAAATGTCTTAGTGTAATGGTTAGAACTGGAAACGTGCTGGAAGTGTTCGCCAAGGGCGTCTGCTTGGTCTTCCAAGCGGTTTGCTTCACCGTTTACTAGGGGCAAAGGATGAATTTCTTGCCCCTTAAGCCTTTTCAGCCCACCCGATACTTTGGATCCTTGAGTATACGAGTTTATACCAGATAGAAACCTCTGCCAGCTTGCCCTCTTTGCCAGTCGTCGCGTCCTTCTTCCCTGCGATTTAACCTGTTTAAATTCTATTAGATTTTCTGCTGTAGGACTTTCGCGTAGTTTGCTCCAAGCTTTATTTTGTCGCTTCCTCGCCTCTCTACAATCGTCATTCCACCAGGGGACCCGTCTTTTGGATGAAGTGCCTCTTGTTTGAGGAATGAACTTTCCAGCGGCGTCAATGATAAAGCGGTGAAGTATGAAACAGCATGATCTATATTAAAATTATCTATAAAATCCCGTGATATGTGGGTGGATTCTATAAAACGTTCCCAGTCAGCTGAGGCCAGTTTCCAGCGAGGGAAGTGTGGATGCAAGTCATGTTTGTTTACGAAGTTCAGCGTTACTGGGAAGTGGTCACTTCCGAATGGGTTTTTAATTACATGCCATTCTAAATCAGGAAAGATGGAAGCGGATCCGATCGCCAGGACTATTGATGAGTACGAGTTATGATGTGGATTATAATACGTTGCTTCTTTCTTATTGAAGAGACACGCACTGGTGGTTAAAAGGAACTTTTCAATGAGTCGACCTCACGCGTCGCATCGCGAGTCTCCCCACATTGTGTTATGAGCGTTAAAATCTCCCACTAAAATATAAGGCCCGGGAAACTGGTCAATTAGGTTATAAAAGTCTGTTTTTTCGAGACGCTGGTTCGGCGGTATATAAATGGAACACACAGTTACTATTTTATTAAAGAGAATGGCCTGAACAGACACTGCCTCAAGGGGCGTGTTAAGGGCGACGGGTCGGCAAGCTACCGCCCTGTCGGCTATTATTGCTACACCGCCGCAAGCATTAGCCTCCTCAAGGTCTTTGCGGAAGATGGTGTAGTTTCGAAGAAAATTTCTATTGGTAGGTTTGAGGTGTGTCTCTTGAACACACAGCAGCTTCGGATTATGTTTGTGTATTATTTCTCTAATGTCGTCGAGGTTATGTAGAAGTCCTCGTACATTTCATTGTAGTATTTGTGTTTCCATTTTGATAAATGTGTTTGGTGCTGTGTGTTTAAGAAACGGATTAGTTCACAGGCGCTTTGAAGGCGCCGTGACGGGAGTGTTATCTCTTTTGGTGTGATCGAGAGGGCCTCGCCGCTCCTTAGGCGCTGGTGGCGCCGTGTGGCTGGTGGTGTGTCCATCGCCTCTTGGGAGGCGCTGGACACGCGCTCTTCTGAGCGCTTTGTTTGGCGTGAAGGCCTCGGCACGTTGGACGAGGCCTTCGGGGTCACCTGCCCGGAGGTAGATGGCCCCGTCTGCTGGGTTGGCGTAGCAGCACTATCTGCATCCGCCGGGGGCGCTGATGGCGTCACTGCCGCCTCACTGGGTGTGGGTCGGACAGCCGCCGGAGACCGTTGTGGCGCTGCCCCCTGGCGCGCCACATCGGCAAATGTGTTTTTGGGCAGGTAAGATACCCCCCTGCGTGCCTCCTTGAAAGATATGTTTTCTTTGACTTTGACTGTCACAATTTCCTTCTCCTTCTTCCAGGGTGGGCATGACCGCGGGTTTGCGATGTGCTCCCCTTCACAGTTTACACAATGGAGAGTGTTCTCGCAAGTTTCAGATGTTCGTGGGCACTGCACTTCGCACAGGTTTGACGGCATCGGCAGCTCTGCGAACTGTGGCCGAAACGTTGGCATTTGAAGCATCTGAGAGGATTTGGCACATATGGCCTAACGCGGAGCTTGATGTACCCGGCCTCTGCAGACTCGGGCAGAATACTTGAGCCGAAAGTCAATATAAGGTGTTTGGTCTTGATTTCTTCGCTGTCACGCCTGATCTTTATTCTTTTAAAATTGATAACATTCTGGTCACTGAAGCCCTCTAAGAGTTCATCCTCAGCGAGCTCCAGCAAGTCATCGTCCGAGACAACACCGCGGCTTGTGTTCATCGTACGGTGCGGGGTTACAATTACTTGGGTTTCCCCAAATGACACTAGTTTTGTCAATTTCTCGTAATGTTTCTGATCGCGGAGCTCCAAGAGGAGATCACCGCTTGCCATCCTCGACGCCTTATAACCTGGACCAAAGACTTCAGTCAGCGTCTTAGAAACAAGGAATGGTGAGATTGTTCGTACTGGTTTAGCTGGTGTTTCAGACTGGATCACGTGAAAACGAGGGAAAGATTCTTTTTGCCGACCAAAAAACTGGAATACTTCATCGGTGCGCCCTATTTTCTGAGGGCGATCAGGAAGCGCAGGGAAGGATGTTGCCATAAAGGAATTGAATTTTCGGCAATAACGCCAGCCACCCACCATGGAGTCCTACAAGGGGACGCTACAGGGACTGTAAGAACAGGTCCTGTAAACGCTAGCTGTACGTCATCACTATAACCAAATATGAAATAACCTAGGTTGGCTATTCACGCAAGGTTAACCCTTGCTGCCTGGAAAAAATGGAAGTAAAGGGAAGCCAGGAGAAGACAGGAAAGGTGGAAAGTGAGAGAAAGACGAAGGCTGGAGGGAGAGAGAGACAGGAAAGGGCAACTACCGATTTCCCCCGGGTGGGTCAGTCCGGGGGTGCCGTCTATGTGAAGCAGAGGCCAAAAAGGTGTGTCGCCTCCGCCGGAGGGCCTTAAAGGTTCAAACACCCGGCATCGGCTCAACCTCCAGGATCCCCCTTTCCCCAGACACGGCTAAGCCGCGCACGGCTACACGCGGGAGGGTCCAACCCTCGTGTGCTCGGGTACGTGGTGTCGCAACACCGCCTGGGGTTCTTTAACATGCACCTAAATCTAAGTACGCAGGTGTTTTCGCATTTCGCCCCCATCGAAATGCGGCCGCCGTGGCCGGGATTCGGTTCCGCGACCTCGTGCTTAGCAGCCCAACATCATAGCCATTAAGCTACCATGGCGATTAAACAGTGGAATGAGATTGAGTAAAATTAATTAGTACGGTAATTACTTAATTAGTAATTGATTTGCTGAACTATACCCCAACTGAAATGTTCCTACAGTATATCAAAAACGCTAAAGTAGATTTCCAGTGCCTAAACCAGAGTTTTTAGTCATCAAATACAGTGTATCAAAAGTAATACGTTGGGCATTGAGGGAAACGATGCAAAGTGTAGTTTCTATGTGCAAGTTCAATAATTTTGGAGTGTCAGTTTAACGTCTGCAGAATTTGAAACTACAGTTTTTTGAATATCATAATTCGTCCGTCGTCTTTCAGACTGGAAATACGTATGTCAAAACTTGTAGACATTGTGCACGGCTATATAATTGTGTTTAAACCAGGGTGTCTACCAACCGGGAAAACCAGGAAAACCGGGAATTCTCAGGGATTCTGAATAGTCGAAAATATTCGGGGATAACTAGGGAAACTTGTGCTTCTATCGGGGAAAATGAGCGTAATTTTATTAAAAGGGAACGAAAGTCGCAGTAATGCTGACTCGAGTAACAAAGAGTAATCGTAATGAATTGTTTTTGAAGCCGTGACATTCGTTTGAGGAGTTGCCACTTTACAGTCAACGACCGACTTTCCGGACGCCCGATAATTTGAACGGCTTCGCGGCACCACCACGTACCCCATGGCGTCAATGTATAAGAACGTTTGAAATTTCAAACGCAAGATCCCTTAACTCTCTGATTTTGCGGACTTTTTGGCGTGACCGCAGGTCTGAAACGGCATTAATCAAAGCGACTACCGCCGCCATATTGATTACCTCGTCGCCTCGAATCTTCGAGGCGACGAGGTAATCACGCAGATTCGCTGGCAGCTGCGTAGCCACCATCGCGGCAACGCTAGGCTTAGCTGTTTTGACCTTCGCTATTAAGCTTCTTGCAGTTCTGTGCCGTGTTTTTCATTGAAAAAATTCGCCGCTGTTAGCAATGGCACCGACTCCGCCTTTTTGGTTCTCGCGATTGGCTTCGAAGCTCGGAAAGCACAATGCGTTGCATAATGCCGGTTCCCGAAAGTCAGCTTCGATTTAGTACAGTAATGCTATGCGGTGAAACATACGTAAACGTATTGCGGTGAAGCATAACAAGCGTGGAAAGGGACAATTGTCTCGGGACACAGTATGTACTTTTTAATTACACACGCGTGCACCCGCCATCTCTTGTCACAGTACGAGCACCGATATGCCTAATAAGTGTACTGGCTGACCTTCAGAGCTTTTTCGGATGTGCGTGACGATGTGAGCCCTTAAGGGCAGTAAAACACATGGGGCCATGTTCTGCAACGATCCACTTCGGCTACACTATCGCCTCGGCGATAATTGGCCGTCAGGCGCTGGCTAATTGGTTGTTTTAGCGAAATAGAATAAGCTACGTCATCTGATTTCGCCTAACCAACCAATCAGCGTGCTCCTGAACTATCGCCGGCGTGATAGTATCGCCGAAGTGGATCATTTCAGAATACGGCCCATGCATTCCTTTTTTTTTTTCGAAATGCCCGAATTTTCAGACGTCCTCGCGGCCCCTATGTAGTCAGAAAAATCGGATGTTGACTGTGCAACTGGCCAAGAGGATGCTTCAAACGGTCCGTGGGGCGAACGCGCGAGGGAAGGAGGACGAGAACAGAAAGGGGCTTGTGCATTGAGAAATGAAGGGAAAAGGAAGCGCGCCGCCGCTTCTTTGAAGTAGCTTGAGCTCAAAAGCAGTGTTGGCTGACGCCGAGATGCAGGTGTCCCTCATCCAAACCAAATGAACTCTCTCAGTCCGTCTTGTCATAAAACAATGTTCTGTGTCACTCAGGGAATTTCGCAAAGGCACTCGGCAAAACCCTGGAAAACTCGGGGAATTTGGAAATGTCAACTTGGTAGACACTCTGTCAAACTGTGTTTCGTCTTTGTTGAATAGAAACCACATATTTATAGCTAGCTTCCTGTTATATGTATGATGCACGCTCGGCGATTATCTCTGGAAGTTCACCCAGAAGGTAAGTTTTTAACTGTTACAGCTCTTCCTATTTTCTTTTTTGCCTATGTAGAAAAATATAGGGACAAAAAAAAATACATGGACAGACGAATGGTACATTAACTTGCACCAGGTTTATGAGAACTCGTTTCGGATGCGCATTCTGAGAAAAACTGCTTTCGCGCAGAATGCGCCATGAAAATATGTAATCTGCCGGACTGCCGCCATCTGCCGCATCTCCCAAGGACATACGTTACTGCGACAGATTGGATTTTTCTAATGCATTCTTATGCACACAAGACGGTTCCCACATGGTTACACATACTACAAAACTGGTAAAACAAGTGTTTCATACGCTGCTTCTCATACCTAGGAACTCTGGACACAATCTGTGGTCCTTCACAGCAATGCAGAAGCGTAACTGAATGGCCAAAATTAAAAAGACATGTACTTCAATATATCGGCCGAGGGTCTACAAATTTCAAATGACTATTCCGAGAGGGTAGCCCCTTCTAGAAACATACGTTTATGGCACTTAGTCGGAACATTTATGGTGCGTTAAAGCAGTGTTTTGGTCACGGATGGACGGTGAAGTCACACTTCAGGAGCAAATTGTTTTGCGTCCTCCCGGCAAAGGAAAAATTGGGGCAATTTTTTTTTTACATTCACTTCGTGCAGACTCGTGTAGACGGGTATAATGCAGGGCAGAGGCGTCGTGTGCTGCACTTGGCTCGCTGGAAGTAGCCAATCAGAGCAGACTGCGGGTCGTCTTCTGCATCAGCAGACGAAAAGCACCTGACTTCGCACTTGTCGGCTGCGTATTCCAGTGTTAGAGGCGACAACACCCAAGGGAGCGTCACATCGAGCCTTACTCGTAGCCGCTCGCCGTCGCTCCTTACAGTACCAGTGATCCCCGTCACACACGCTGGCATCGCCGGCTGAAGAAGCCACGGACTAGCGTAGCACTGCCCAGCTCACGCTACCATGAAACTAAACGTGAGCGTACGATTTTCCTTTCAACAAATCTAGACAAACTGCAGCTAAACCCACCGCGAATGCGCACATTCGTAAGCAAGATTTGGGTCGTATCTTGCCACACAACAACATGCACTCGTCATCTGTCTTGCGCATTTCCTTTCTTTAACCGCAGCGAGCCCGGTACTTCCAAGTCACGAACGGCATGCGCGTTATCAGCATGACAGAGCATTCTCGGCAGGAAAGTAGCGGGCGCAGCGCTTTCAAGAAAGGAAATGCAAGCAAGACAATGACGGTTTCGTTGTGTGGCAAGATACGACCGAAACGGTGTAATTTCGCTTAACAGTGCAGTGCACGAAGACAGCGCGGAGTCTTAAACAGTCCGCACGATATGCGAGTAAGATAATTTTACTTTTTTTCGAAGACTAGTTCACCTCCCTTCTGTGACACATGGTCGCGCAAGCACTTCGCTAGTGTCCTTGCAGCGAATATTCACTATCGTCGCTATATGAGCGCCGACAGTATCAGACAAAATGGCGCCACGCGTTCGCAACGCCAGCCTGCTTGTTTGACGTCCGCGTCCTGCACTCATAGAAACTACAGTGTAGAGAGTGCAATTTTCATGCTACACTATAACTACAAAAATGGCTTTGTGTACGTAGGCGGAGCTACACTTTTCTACACCAAGTAAAAAAACGACGGCTTCCTACACTAACTACACTCGCGCAGCCAGCGTGGGTAAAAACATAGCCATTTGACTTCAAGGACCACCAAACTTAAATCATAGAGTTTTATTATAGCTGACGTTGGAACAGTAGTTGCAGAGCGAGTGTGATTCATTCGTGTTTGCATGCGCACGGTTTTGAGAGGCAGCAAGGAGGGAGAGGAGGGAGTACATATGCGTGTGCACGTCTTGAGCGTACGGTCGTGTGTACACCCTAAAGACTACGGATGGTATCGCAGGAGTGGAGGGGCCAATTTACTCTTCAAAGCGTTGTTTTACTCTCGCAAAATGTCGAGTCGATTGAAATGCATTGTTAACTCCATCAGCAAAGAGAGAGTGAAAAGTGCTTTTCACTCTGCCCTTCTGAGAGAGAGTAGAATGCCCGTACTACTCTTGCGGCCATAGAGAACAAAACGTAGCGTAAGCTTCTGCTTCAACTGTAGGAGGCTGGCCCCGAACATGGCGATGTATCACTCACGCACGCTGAGCAGAGAACACACCGTTTTCCTTCTAAGCGAACAGGCAGCCACAGTTCAAAGGAACGCGGAGCCAGCGCTCTACTTTTTCACTCGGAGTTGCCCCATCGCGCACGCGCACAACATCGCGGAAGAGCACAGCAGTGGAGAAAGGTGATCCGTCCAGCGAGCAGCAACGAAGGCCATCAAGGGTGATCGTCTGTCAGTCATCACGCGTCGCCGCGAAAACACGACAGCCGTTCGTCATTCGCTGGATATAACAACAAATCCTCCACGGTAAGGGAATTCTAACTCAGGTGCACATTCTGCGTATTGGGGGCGAGGACTTACGGAGTCGCCATCTGTCGGAAGCGCCTCCCTGGCGTAGTATGTGGGATCACGCGGCGCGCTCCTTATAGGTTTCGCTTACGGCGCTCAATAAAAACACGTTTGTGTAGATACTCTCAAAACGAGGGAAGTTTTTGACTGTCGATATCATAATTTTGGTCAAACTCAAAGCATAGAATCGTTTACAGACGCTATTTCTTTACCGATTACGTACAGTGAAACCCACTGCGCGCGGTCGCCGCGATGGAGACTCCCGAACCGGGTTCTTGTGCGAAAGGTAGGCAAACGCTGATAGTAAACTATGTGAAATATGTTCTTATAGTGGGCTGTCTGTATAAAACCAAATGGAGCATAACAGAATGAAGCCTCGATGTAGCGATCGCACGGGTTCGCAGCGACCGACTGCGCGTCTGCATGCATGTCCGCGCACAATGTTTTGATTTCGCTGTGAGCGAGTTTTCGCACCGTACCGTGAGCTATAGGCGGCAGCATATGATCGTTTGACAGTACACTAGCAACCATTGTTGCATGGAAGCTGTGAGAACTGTTCAAAAATAATTTCGTTATAGAGACTTCGACGTCTACGGTGACTTTGATGTGCCGTCGCGACGACTCGATCTTTGTCTTCTAAATTCTTGGACATTTCAATATTATTTCTCAAGTTGCATTGCACTGTACGTTTGTTGGTCTTCTCAGCGTGCGATTTCCCTCTGCTTTATTTTTTCGTAATTCAGGGCATTAATTCATAACACAAAGATGACCATGTGCCATGCCTTTGTTTGATGTGCGTCTTACCGCTCCCTTTCCATTCCAGTGTACTTCCTAGTATCTAGCTTCAACAAGTTCATAGACCAAAGCGTCATGACATAAGCCGGGCAGCGGGCGCAGGCGATCGTCTCAGTGCGCGTTTTCTGCTACTCACCGAACATCGCAGTCCCGGCGCCGTAGCAGAAATCTTCCTCTCGTTTGTGCTTGCTGCATACCCGAGTTGTAGCCGATGGCTGTCTGCCGGTTCTAATTTTCGCGAGCCAAGCTTTACGCAGCTCCACGTCTTGCAGCTACGTGTGAATATGGCCGACAATGGGCTCCGTTGCTTACGTCCGGCATTGCGGCACCGAGCAGTAGCCTACCATGCAGCACGCCTCCAAAGTCAGCCACTGGCTATTATAGTGCTTTCAAATGTTGTCAAGGAGACACACGAATCGGGAATACCTCAACACTTAAACAGAACTGCAGCGCAAGTGGGACTCAAAACTTTCGCTTTCAGCTCGCTTCGGCGCTTCCGAAGCAACCGCGTGCTGTGTCCACGTGATCCCTCATGCCACGTCAGGCCGACGGTGGCGCCAGCTTTTCCAGTGGTGGAGCTCGCCCCCAATATGACATGCTATCGCCAGGAAGTCGTCGCGGCGCTTAGCCGACGCGATTGACAATGGATTGGCAAGGGTGCTGTCTCTCTCGATGTCAATCGAAAAAGCCAGTGGTCGCGATAACTACATGTGATTTTATCACTTGCCGCTTTCCGTGAGAGCTTTGAAAATCGCAAACGCTGAACAGATCCATGTTCAATTAGACGTGAGGCGAGACGACACTTAAAATGGTTTGTTCACCAGCCCATGATTCCGAGCCTATGCGGAGGGTGCTTAGCGTGCGTTTTGTTTGTTTGAATTTATTCAGTTTGGCAGTCTACTGTGTACGGAAGACTGTTGAAACGAGGAGTCACATAACAGAAGGCGTCACTTTGCTGGCGGCATGCTTTTGTTATAAATAAGCCGCGCGCTTGACGGCGTCTCGCCCATCGGTAATGTGCGACTACTGAAGTTACGTGCAGCGCCAGTGCTAGTTAGAAACTTTGCCGCAGGCATTCAGCTGCATGGTGCAAGAGGTCAGTTGGGCGCGTTATCTTGAACTTACTGAAAACGCATGAGGAACTAATGTTTTATGCTGAGCAAAGTATGGACCCGAAAAAGCGATCTTGCGCGCGACAGCGACAAGGGATGCGATGGAGATGGCTGTCGCGTTCGCTCGTCGCCTACAAGTCATACTCCGTGCGAGCGACGATCTTGAGCGACGTCTACCCGGTGTTGCTGGTACGAGGGCTGCAAATACGCGTCGAAACTAGCCTGACGCGTGCTTTAGTAATTTAAGTTGATGTATTTTACTGTAAAAAGCAGCATAAAATATTTCTGAAGGTCTTGTAGTAGGTTCTTATCCTTGCACGTATAAAAATCCAATTGTTTGCTCATTCCGTGCGACAATCCGTAGTACTTGAGTGATGCGCATTCAGTTCCGGCTTCGCCCATTGGCTAGTCGCTCATAGCACTTCCGGGCGACGAGTGACGAATTCTAGATTTCCTAAACCGAGCGACCTGTTCAAGCGACGGGCAGTTTTGTCGCTAGAAGCCGTTGCTCGTCGCCGTCGCGCACAAAATCGGTTTCATGGGGTTTAGCCCTAATACTGATCTGTTTTTGCCGATGTATTGAGATGGTGTGATTGTATGTCAGATAATATGTCTTCTGTTGCGGTTATCGAGTGCGGCGCGAATCTGAAGGGGTGCTTACTTGTACGAACTTGGTGAATTCAGGGTGTCTACCGACCGGGAAAACCGGGAATTCTGAGGAAGTTCGAATAGCCTGAAAATACTCAGGGAAAACTCGGAGAATTTGTGCTTTTATCAGGGAAAATTAGCTGTAATTTATTGAAAGGGAAGGAAAGTCGCGGTAATGCTTGCTCGAGCAACAGAGAGAGATTGTGAAGAATCTCCAGCCGTGTCGTCGGCTGGCGGAGTTACCAGTGTACAGCCAACGACCGACTTTCCGGACGCCCGATAATTTGGACGGCTTCGCGGCACCACCACGTACACCATAAAGCCAATATATAAAAAGTTCTTAAGTTTCAGACGCAAGAACCCTTCGCTGTCCGATTTTCCGGACTTTTTGCTGTCGGCAGGTCCGAAACGGCATTAATCAAAGCCACCACCGCCGCTGTTTTGATAACATCGCCGCCTCGAACCGGCCCTCTCGCACACAGATCTGCTGGCAGTCGTAGCCACCACGGTGGCAAACAGTATACCTAGCTGCTTCGACGTTCGCTATTAACCTTCTTGCCCTTCGGCGCCGTGTTGTTCATTGAAAGAATTTGCCGCTGTCAACAATGGCACCGCCTCTGACTTTGTGGTCCTCGCGATTGGCTTCAAAGCTAGGAAAGCACGACGAGCTGCATAATGCTGGTTCCCAGAAGTGAGCTTCGCCTCGGTACATCAAAGTTACGCGATGAAGCACACGCGAAAGTTTGTGGTAAAGCATACTAAGTGTGAGAAGGAGCAATTGTCACGCGACAAAGTGTATATTCCGTAATTATACACGAGTCCGCAATCTCCTGTCCAAGTACGAGCACTGATATGCGTAATAAGTGTACTGACAGGCCTTTCAGGATGTGCCTGCAGCGATTTGAGCCAGTAAGGGCAATAAAAGACATGCATTCATTTTTTTAACTGCCTTATTTTTCGAACGTTTTCGGAGCCTCTAGGCAGTCCGAAAAATCGGACTTGACTGTACAATTGGCCGAGAGGATGCTTTAAGTGGTCTGTGGGGCGAACGCGCCTCGGAAGGAGGACGAGAACAGCAAGGACCTACGGATGGCGGAATGACTGGGATAGGAACCATGCCGCCGCTTCTTCCAAGGAGCTTGAGCTCAAAAAACAAAGTATTGGCTGACGCCGAATGCAGGTGTCCCTCATCCAAACCAAAATAAACTCTTTAAAGTAGTGAAACGCAACACTGAGAATTCGTGCGCGGGCTGAGAGTATGTCAGGGCAGTTGAGGTTGACATACCAGCTGTCAAGACAGAATCTCACTTGTGACAATGTTCGGGCCTCATACCAATGAGCTTGCTACACTTTATAGAAATAGCTCATATCCCCTTCATTACAGCACCCACATTTGTGGGCACGACCTATTTTTGCCATTTCTATGCACTGGTGGCAAGGAATAAAGCACAGACATTAAGCTTAGGATAAATTGAACACTATGATGACTTAAATTACTTCCATTTTACTTCTCAGTGGTATGTACCGTTACAGAGTACTGCTCTTGTGAAGGCACTACTGTTTTACGTGACGTTTAACGTGGGGGCATTTCGGTAGCAACCTTGAAATATACTTTTTTCTTTCTTGAATTCGAGCGGGGCATTTAATACTTTTTGTAAAGAAAGGTAGCATGACTAACTCTACAATGTTCAAATATTTATTTACTCTACTTCTGAGGACTCATCATAAGATGCTCGAAGAGTTATTCCGCCACCTTGATTTGCTTTCAGTACAGTCTCGAGCACCAGCTATGCTTCACATATGTATCGACAGTCGCTCATAATTCGTGACTAAATGGGATATTCGAAAATATTTGTTTCTGTGTGCATCTTATATTATTCTTATTTGAGAATGTACGACTCGATTTGCAACAAGTTTTACGTTTTTTTTCAAAGATATCTTATGTGCTGTGCGTCTTACTAACCCCTACCTCCGGATTTCTTTTTGAGTACAATAAACGCTGATCCTTACTATTGAAACTGGATTAAGTCTTTTTTTTATTTTTCAGCATGCTTACTAGAGAGTGAAAGCATTGGTACGGCCACATGGTGTCAGCCCGCCTTGACATAAAACGAAGTTCTGTGTCACTCAGGGAATTTTGCAAAGGCACTCAAGGAAAACCTGGAAAGCTCAGGGGATTCGGAAAGGACAACTTGGTAGATACCCTGGAATTGTCAAGCAGCGAGTTATGCATCGACATCGACTGTACCGGCTGCTGTGTGGAATTACAATTGCAGGAGCGTTTTGCATACCCTTATTGTTTTGGTCATGCCTGTGCATTTGCTAATATGAGTTGGCACTTCAGAGTTATGTCATATGAACAGCTAAATCACCTTTCCACTGGGAGTTACAAGCGCAATGTGTGTATTTTGCTACTGCATGGCAGATAAAAATGCGTTTATCGCTTTAATATCTTTAGTGGAGAGATAAAGTATCTAAATAAAACGTTGCTTTAATTCCGTGTTATCAGTCGTCTGTCGTACACGAAACAAAGAGCGGGTCTAGTAAACTAATAACTGCAGTCTAACTGCAAGTTTTACATGCCTTCAAGAATGTAAAATGCTAGATTTAAAACTGCAGCAGTAGTCGAGTCTGTCAAAAATGAACTCCATTACCCACCTGCCCAATGCAAAGAACATGAATTACCCAGTGCAAAGAACTGAGAGCAAATGAGTGGAACACTCATTCATAAATTGGCCGATGTGAACCTCGTGTTAATCAAGCAGAAGCCCCTTAGTATGATGGCTTCTGCAGACATAATTTTTATAAGGCAAAATAAAATTAAAGCATTTTTGCGGATGGTAAATTTCTGGACCTAAGATAGAGTGCACAGTGAGGCGATGCATCAATCATCACACACACATATGTACTTGAGACGAAGATAAGATTCTGTGAAGCGCAATAATTGTTCTTACTCTAGCGCATCTTAACCACTTCAGTAGGAAAAAAAGCTTTGTTTTCAGGTAGCTCGTTCATTATGCTAGTATATGCATAGCCGCATGCAAAATCCACATGCATGGAAGGGATATGTGAAACAGGATGGTGCCTTTACCATCTTATGGTTTGCTTCTTTGTTTGTCTTTTTCGTGCACTTCCCTGCCTGTACTTCTGCTTATGTCGCCTTTGATGAATCATTCATCATATCTGATTTTTGTTTCACATCTGAAGCCATGCTATTCTTTAGCTAGATTGCATTTTCAACTAGTCACAATGATTGATTATGTAATTATGCAAGCTGCAGCGCAGAAGTGTCGCATTCTTACCGTAAAGGGAAAGAAAAGCTACCATTATGACAAGAAATTTGATGTGCAAGATTTTAATGATAATGCACTTTGTAGTTTTGTACTCTTTCGCTGCACAGTAGATAATATTGTAAATGTAATTTTATTTATTTGCGAGAAAGTGTAACAGATCAATCCTAACAGCACCAGGAAACTACTTTCGTGAGGAGGCCAACCGAATAGGAAATATGATACGCCTCTGTACTGCTTTGAGACCACGCCAGGATATTGCTGCCTGCAGAACCACAAGACACACTTAGAAAAGTTGGGGTGCAGCCCATACATGAATAACTTTATATGAAATATAAGCAACGCTAGCTAGACCTGCGGCCTCACATGAGACCATACAACACATTTCTACATGCGCTGTCCTATCAGTCAGCAACGTCCATACGCTGTACAGGACTTTGGCAAATGAGCTGCTGTCTTAGAATATGGCACACAAGAAAGTTTCTTGCACAATTTATCTACATTACCAGCCCCATGCTTAGCAGCTCATCTGGTAACCTCCGCCGTATAAGTGCATGCGTTTCGTGCCAGAAATGCGTTTGCTGGCCAGTAATGTGGCGCATACTTCTCTTCGATCGTAGTGTCAATACTTTGTGGGTTTGCACACGTCTGTTCTATGTTTAACTTTTCATTGTATACTTTATTTTTGAGAAGGTGGAAACAAGCGAAAATAAAGGATATTTCTACATTGTAATACTTATGTTTTATTAGATGTGTTGTAAAGTTGATGAGCATCATTGTAATCTGATTTTATGCGTTTACAGTATGGGCGCTATTCCGTAAAGCTATTCCAAACTTTTCTATTCCAACTCTGCAGTCAGCCCTCCGCGATTAGTCCAAAACTTTTTTGGACCATCCCCACTTCGCCTGTCAGTCACGCGACGTCACGCAAACCGCAATACCTTCCCATCTGATATTACGTGTAGACACTGATTATGCATGGTTGGACCGAAAAAAAGAAAAATAGTTATGTCTGATTCGACACCTTTTCGCAATTAGCCCTCGGCTATTGGCCAAAAGCTTTCGGCCAGCACCCACTTAGCCTGCCTGTCACGCTACGTCACAAAACCGCGAAAGCTCACCGTGCCATACCGACGTGTACGCTTGAAAGATGCATTAATATGCCGAACAAAACTAATTTTTTTTCTCTGAATAGCCGCAGGCTGCCCCGTTCCGAAAGGAATAAAAGATGGCTGCCGCCTGTCGCTCAGGCACTGGCTACTCGCACCTACCGGAGAGCATGGGTTTATTTGCGTACTATGAAAGTTTTTGCGTAGCCATGTAACGTTTTCGAGCACTTTCGGCACGTTTAGAACCTCGCTCTGCCAACTCTTTTTTGCTGAGGATCCGTTTCAGCGGCATTCTTAACATTACACTGCATGCAGCCTCGACTTTCGACCAGCCACCGCAAGCTAAGCAAGGGAAAGCGAACCACTCGGAGACGCCGGCACCACTCTATCCATCCGGTTATCGATTTTCAGTGCACTGGCTCGGCCCCATCGAATCCCTCTCCACTTGAGCATGCTCCTCGCCTCTCGTCACCCAATTAGATAAGACAAGCCGCTCAGTGTAGGCAATTGTATTCGTTTTTAAGCAAACAAAATAACTTCCTATAAACGAGGAGAATGTTTGATTGGTGTGTTTAGACAACCTTGCGGGTCACCGCCCGATGCTTGCGTCGGCGGTTATGCAAACTTGACGTCAGGAGATTGGAGTGAAAACACATTGGAATGGTTTTACGTTATAGGGCTCTAGGTTTCTCAAGTTATTATTCAGTTTGTCTTGTGAGTGATCAATAAAGATTTTGACCTAGTAAGAGAGAAAATGTTTCATTTGAGTAACTCGACGACTAAACATTACGTACAATTCACCAATCATAAGTGCCGGAGCTGCTTATGAAGGAATCAAATATTCCCCACATGTAAGTATTGCGAATCCCTTCTAACGTGAACACTGCTATACATCGTGCTTTCACACTATTTGGAAGAGTACTAGCATTCTCTTTAGGGGAGTAGAAACACTAGACTTAGAGTAGTAGAAGTACTCGGTTTGGAAGACTAGAAGCACTCGGTCTGGGGGAGTAAGTGCTAAGTTCGGATCCCTGTGGGAAGAGTATTAGCACTCTGCGGAAGAGTACTAGCACTCCCATGCGGTGGAGTAACAAAACTGTCGAGGAGTTATCCCACTCTCTCTCAAAGAGGGTCGATTTACTCTCGAAAAGAGACTGAAATGTGGGACAAGCAGATACTCCCTCGAAGAGAGTGCCCGGAACACTGTTTTTAGAGTGGACATAAAACTATACACAGGCACGCTCAAGACAGCACACGCATAATCAGTCTACCGCTTCGCACACTGAACACGCCGTTCTGAAGACGTCTTGGACCAGCTTAAATGAACTAAAACGTCTACCAGTTAGGCGGGCTGCAAGGCGTCTTATAATGCACGTCTGAACGACGTTCTACAGAAGACGGCTAGCAGACATCTTGTTAAGATGTGTACTGCTCACATCTTGCTAACACGTATTCAAAACGTGGTCAGACGACTGCTTGAGAACGTTCTGCGTAAACATGAAATATGTATGTCCTAATCTGTTTTGGGATATGTTAAAATAAGACATTTCGGTGCTTTTCTCGGCGAGCTTACGCGGCTGTTTCATATTGTTACGTAGGAAGACGCCGACGAAAAGCTATGCACAAGTATATTTACAAGAAAATACGTTGCGCTTGGCCAAGAGGCAACAGCCCGCGCTAGCTTCTGATCGTCGTCGTCCTCTTCACACTGCTCGCCTTTTCGTGATCGCACATATTGTTCCGTAGCACTACCCCCGGCTGCAAAAGCGCCGTCCCGGAGCGACTAAAGATCGGACTCGGAAACAGTGCAGTAGGCCTTGATCCTACTGACATGCACGACATCACTAGACGCCAGAGGACAGGACAAGGTTGAACCCACAGGAGAAATTTCGTAAGTCACAGGCGTCACCTGGCGCATCACGCGGTAGGGCCCTGTGTATCGCGAAAGGAGCTTCTCTGAAAGTCCGACGTGACGAGAGGGCGACCACAGGAGCACGAGCGCACCAGGCGAAAACTACGTCACGATGGCGGGCGTTGTAGTGACACTGCTGAGTGGTTTGTGAGGCCGTCAGTCGAGCACGGGCTGGCGTGCATGGTCGGCGAGGGCGATGGCGTCGCGCGCATACTCGCTTGTTGAGATCGCAGCAGGAGCAAGTGCCGTGTCTAGGGGCAAGGTAGGTTCGCGACCGTACAGTGGATAAAATGGAGAAAATTTGGCGGTGTCGTGCCGGGAATAATTGTACGCAAATGTTACGTAAGGAACGGCAATGTCCCAGTCGTGGTGGTCGTTGGAAACGTACTTGGAGAGCATATCGGTAAGAGTACGGTTTAACCGCTCTGTCAGGCCATTGGTTTGAGGATGGTACGAGGTAGTCAGTTTGTGTTGAATGGAGCAGGAACGCACGATGTCAGCGATAACTTTCGAGAGGAAGTTTCGACCACGGTCAGTAAGCAGCTGTCGCGGGGCGCCATGAAGCAAGATAATGTCACGCACGATAATGTCACGGGTCCGGTTGCACTCCGTTCGCGTCAACGAGATGTCCAATGACGGTAATCTGGTGACGGCCGAATTGACACTTCGATGCGTTGAGTTGCAGACCGGCTCGACGAAAAACGTCCAGGACTGCTGAGAGGCGCTCGAGGTGCGTAGCGAACGTTGGGGAGAATACGATAACGTCGTCCAAGTAGCAGAGGCAGGTGGACCATTTGAAACCGTTAAGAAGGGTGTCTATCATGCGTTCAAAAGTGGCAGGGGCGTTACCTAGAACGAACGGCATCACTTTGAATTGATAAAGACCGTCGGGTGTTACAAAAGCTGTCTTCTCGCGGTCGAGATCGGCCACGGCAATATGCCAGTAGCCGGAGCGAAGGTCAATAGAGGAGAAATAGCGAGCACCGTGGAGGCAGTCAAGGGCGTCATCAATCCGAGGTAGGGGATACACGTCCTTTTTGGTAACCCTGTTAAGGTGCCGATAGTTCACGCAAAAGCGCCATGAGCCATCCTTTTTGACCAGTACTACAGGTGACGCCCATGGACTATATGATGGTTCAATAATGTTCGTGGCAAGCATTTTGCGAACTTCTGCGTGAATAACTTGACGCTCAGCTGGTGACACTCGATACGGGCGGCGATGAATAGGAGGGGCATCGCTGGTATTAATGCGATGTTTTACAGCTGTAGTTTCGGCCATAGGACGATCGTTAAAGTCAAAAATATCGTGGTAGGAAAAGAGAAGGCGTTAGAGTTCACGAGCGTGCTCGGACGGCAAGTCGGGCGCAATCATTTTCTGTAAGTCAGCGATGGCACAATTTGCCGACTGCGATGGTAGAGGAGTATCGGATGACGTGTCGTCTACTGCAATGGATGCTACTGAGTGATCCTCGAATGAGCAAAGCTGGGCCAGAGACATACCGCGTGGCAGAACTTGTGTCGTCAAGCCAAAGTTGACCACTGGCAGGCAGACGCAATTCGCCGTAATAGATAAAACTGTATGAGGTACTGTGATCCCGTGTGTAAGGACGACGTCTTGCATAGGAGCCGCGATGTAGTGACCGTCGGGGACTGGTGGGGATGACACTAGGTCAACGTTAGGTCAGTGCCGAAAGTGGCAAGCGAACGAAGTCGACGGAACTGAGGCGACTGGGGTGTGGTTCAGCAGGATCCAGAACAGGCAGGTCAAGGCGGAGAGTACTGGCGGAACAATCGATGAGAGCAGAATGTGCGGAGAGAAAGTCTAAGCCGAGGATGATGTCGTGGGGACAGTGGGCGATGACTGTGAATAGCACGATTGTTGAGCGATCGGCGAAGGAGACGCGGGCGGTACACATACCAATTACGGGGGCTGTTCCGCCATCGGCGACACGGACAACAGGCGTCGTGGCGGGCGTGATAATTTTCTTGAGCCGGTTACGAAGGTCAGCGCTCATTACGGACAAATGCGCCCCAGTGTCTATGAGTGCAGACACAGAAACACCGTCGACTTGCGCATCAAGAAGGATCAGATGAGTCGGCAAAGTCAGTAGAGGATTTGGCGGCGTAGGGAGCAATGCAGCGTCACCTCGAGGCGCTGCATCGTCTAGTTTTCTGGCTGGGAGCGGCGTGCGAAGGGAGTCGGCGAATAGGAGCGACGGGGCTGGGGAAAGCGAGATTGTCGTCGTTGGGGCGAAGGCGAACGAGAATAGGAGCGGTTCGGTGCACGAGAATCAGCGGCGGCGTTATCGGAGCGTGCGGCATAGGGACGAGAAGGGCCACCTGGGGGGCGAGAGTAGGCAGTATAAGTAGACCGGGTCGGGGAACTCCAGCGACTGCGACAGTGCCGAGAAATGTGCCCGATTGGATGGCAGTGGAAACAAATTGGCTTGTCGTGAGCAGTGCGCCATTCAGATGGGTTGCGGAAACGTGCACGGTGGGTAAGAAGATGCGGGACGGGGCGGAATCGAAGACGCCGGGCGAGTATCAGGACGATGGGCCGAGCAGATGGTGTGAAGACCCATGTTTTCGAACTCTTGGCGGACAACTGCCTGGATCAGTGAGACCGTGACTGCAGATGTGTTGGTGGGACTGGAGTCGAAGGCAGCCGGATAGGCGGCCTCGATATCACGCCGGACGATCCTGGTAACATCGGCAGTGTTTTGGGACGAGGAGTGTCGGCAGATGAAGATGTCGCTAGGGTGTTGGGCAGGCGGGCAAACTGCTGGTCAATACGTCGGCTTTTAGCGAGTTCCAGGCGGCGGCACTCCTTTATAACAGCATCCACCGTCGCTACGTTGTTGCAAACGAGCAAGTTGAAGGCGTCATCAGCAATGCATTTGAGGATGTGGGCAACCTTGTCTGACTCAGTCATGTGGGTGTCAACTTTGCGGCACAGAGCCAAGACGTCCTGAATGTACGTGACATAGGGCTCTGTTGACGTCTGCACACGGCCGGAAAGCGCCTTCTGCGCGGCAGGCAAGTTGGTGACCGTAGGGGTTGCCGAACAAGTCTCGAAGCTGTGTCTTAAGTGAATCCCAACTGGTGAGTTCATCTTCGTGCGTGCGATACCAAACTCTAGGTGTGCCACCGAGGTAAAAGACTACGTTGGCGAGCATAATAGTAGGGTCCCACCGGTTATTGCGGCTGACGTGTTCATACAGGCTGATCCAGTCATCGACGTCTTCCCCATCTTTGCCCGAGAATACGCCAGGATCACAGGGAGCGGGGAGAGTGATGTAGGTCGTCGAAGTGGCAGCAGGTGTCGGAGCCGGCGGAGTCGGGTTGTCGTCGCGGGAGCCATGAAGGAAGGCTCGACGTACCGTCCACTGCGAAGCTCCGTGACGAGGTACAGGGAACGTCCACCTCCACCAGATATGTTACGGAGGAGGACGCAGACAAAAAGCTATGTACAAGTATATTTACAAGAAAATACGTTGCGCTTGGCCAAGAGGTAACAGCCCGCGCTAGCTTCTAATCGTCGTCGTCGTCTTCACACTGGTCGCCTTTTCGTGATCGCACATATTGTTCCGTAGCAATATCTACCACACCAAGTTACTATAGCTTGTATAGCTTGTACGTGCACTTCTTGGTACCCTATCATTGAGTCTATACGTACATAACGAAAAAACAGAATCGATCCAACGTAAAATGAATAGCGCTAAACTCGAGTGAGAACGCGTATATGCATAGGCCAATATGAATCGAAACTTTAGTGAACAAGCGATTTGCTTCAGAATAAATACAAGGACATGCGTAAACGCACGTGAAACACACACGTGGGCGCAAATAACGCGCTGTACACTGTTCGACGCACAACTTTCACAGTGTTTCAATGTTTTTTTAAAGAGAGAGTTTGTCCTTTTTCATAAGAACGGGAAATAATTCTATCTCGATGCTATACGACTATTTGTTGACACTACAGCTCTTGCTGCACAAAGCAGAACAGCCGGACACCCGGATATATATATCGCAGCGTTTTATTACTGTCGCCCAAAGTGGCGACAGCACGAGCATTGCGCCAACTCATAGTGGCGAGCTACGCGCACATAGTGTCCAGGTATGCGCTTTGCCTTTGCCATAGCTTTCTCAGTGGCCTAGGGTGGTTGCTTGGGCTAGTTGGTAATTCATGATCAAAAATAACGTACAGCGCAAAGGACAAGGACAGCGATAGACGACATACACAGCGCTGACTTCCAACAAGATTTTATTGCGTTGCCACAGCCCCTGTGACTGTCGTACATTTTCTGCGCATGCCTCGTCTTGTGTATATACACACGATGTGGCAACGCAATAAAATCTTGTTGGAAGTCAGCGCTGTGTATGTCGTCTATCGCTGTCCTTGTCCTTTGCACTGTACGCTATTTTTCTCAGTGGCAACAGAAAATACGAAGGTTGGTCGGAGTGGAAAAGTCGATCGTCTGAAAGCGCAGTATAAACATTCTGCATGCCACCAAACAAATGACAAGATACAATAACAATTTATTGGTTTATGTAGAAGAAGCATTTAAGCAAATGTGGTGCTACTACTCGGATATTGAACATGGTGCACTTATTCGCGAACATAAAAATACATACAATCGTATAAATCCGCCCGCTTCAACTTCAACGAAAAAGTAATCTTTGAGTGGAGCAGGGCACTCCTGCTTGATTACGACTCGTGGTATCAAAAACTATAACCGATCACGTGAAAAATAGATAGTAAAATATTCTATAAATTCGGAAAAGATCGCAACAAATACTTTAGAAACACAGCATATTTAATGCATCCTAACAGCCAAGAAACAACAATTTGAAGACATTTACCCAAGAACAGAATGCGGTTCAAAGAAGCAGCATGACAACAGTACGACCGACCGCAAAAGACTATAGATCAGCCACTGAAAATCGGCATAAGTAATAAGCACATAAAATAAGATTATAAATGAAAATTTCAGTGCACAGCCACGTAGGATTTTTTTTTACCTTGGAGAAGATTTTTAGATTACTAATTAGGCAATGTGACTGGCAAGCAGAAACTAAATTTTTTGAAGTGCGCTATTCGGCGCCAGATTGTAATTAACCATGAAGCTCCGACAGCTTAAAGGCGCTACAACCTCGCATCTACGTACACTGTGAAAATTAGCAATATATTTGCGCCATATATAAAAGGTAAGGCAGGTATTTGTCAAATTTCATTCGATTACAGTGTTCATAAAGAAACAAATTGCGGCGCGCAAGTCACCATCATTACAACAAACAGGTGATATGAATGTTAGAAAAAACGGTTTATCATAAGACAAAGGAAAAGCAAGCTTAGCGTAAGTCGCTCTAACACAGTGGATGTTTGACTTAAGCCTGTTTCACATGATGCGATTTTCTTCGCAACGGAAGTGCGATTTCCATCGTTTGCGATGAAAATCGCAGTCGCAGTGCCGACCCGCTGATTTTCGGCTGCGACCAACCGGTTGGTTGCACAGTCGCACCGTCACAGCGATCGCTGCGATTTTCCGTCGAAATTGCGCGGAGAGCTATCGCGGAGCTATTTCGCCGATTTGTTTTGGAAAATGGCGTCTCGCACAAGTGCAATGCGCGGAGACGTGGATTGCCGAATTCGGTACGTACGGGAAGGGAGAATAAAAAAACTTGTCCTGCAGATTCCATTCTCCCGTTTCTATGGGTTTGTTCACTCGCTACGCAGCAAATGAAGTGCATTTTCACGTTTGCGTTGTACGCCTTTGCGAGTTGTCAGTACTAGGAGTTGTTCGATCCCCACCAGACGATGAGGTGGTCACAATTTTCTTTTGTTCAGTAGCATGCAAAAATCGCGCTTACGGAGCAGCTTGAATTATTTCAACCTCGGTAAGGGCAAATGACAAGACAGCAAAGTACCCGAGGTTTCAACGTTGTGCTGAATGCGGTACCATTCAGTTGCATTTTCTTGTCGGTTTTCAAGCGTGAATTTCTCGATGTATCTTGAAAGCTTATTTATTATTAAATTTGACAGAGCAAAAGTGCAGGCTATCCTAATGAATTTGCTACAATAGCATTAAATCCGTGGCTTGAATAAAATATTACATGCACGTTAAGTTGCACCTCTTCTCTGGAGAATTTTTTTTTCTTGCACAGAAACCAACAAACATTGACTATGTTGCGGACTTTGTATCCTTACTGCATCTGTATTAAAACTTGCTTTGAAAGGTAATTAACTCTACAGCTAGTAGATTAAGTAAATTACTTGCTTGCTATAATGGCACAGTGACAACGTACCCTCCTGCACCGCCATGTAAAACTAGTGCAACAATGCGAAAAGCAGGCAAAGGGCCTGTTCTTGTGGGGATAAAACAGTATAAAACGACATGCTCAAGAAAAGTAACTCAAAACTGTGCAGTTAAGTCAGCCAGTACAAGCAGTTCTTGCACGTTCACAGCTGATCAAGTATGCAGAAACATTCATGCCTTACATGTTTCTAATAAGTTCGTGATCACATATCTTAGTGTGTAAACCCATATAACGATATCTGCTGTGATTACTCGTTATATGTAATGAAATACCGTGCTACTTGCAGAACTTATTCCAAATTTTACTTACATACAGGCAAGAAAAAACATCTATAGACAAAAATATTTTTCTTCAATTTATTCACCTGCCACTGTGGCTATAGCATTCTGCTGCTAACACAAGGCGAGGGGTTGATTTGCCAGCCATGGAAGTCGCATTTCGATGGGAGTCATAGGTAAAAAAAAAGCTCTTGCACTTAGATTTAGTTCATCAAGATTTATTGAACCCTTAAACTTCCAAATACTATTGCAGAGGGGGGCATGCTAATGCAAAATCTAACACCAATAGAAAGCAAAGGGCAGAATTGTAAAACAACCATCTTTCGTGATAATTCCTCTGAGTAAATATTCATTGCATCAATATGTATTGTTCAACAGCCCTGCACAAATAAGCATAATCAGGTATAGCAAGTACTCTGTCAGGAAGCTGGTTCTACAGATGGATAAATGTCAAGGCATGAATGCTCATACTACGTCGCACACATAGCACAAAGAAAACGTTTTTCAAGAGTTGTCCCCCTTCTGGCAGATATGAGTGGGCCATAAGCAGCAGAAACTTTATTGCAGGACATTGTGTAATACCGCTTATGAAAGAATGAAGAGAGTGAAGAGGCTTTTAACAGCAGTAACTCATGCTACTCTAAGAGGAACGATGAGCAAAAACATTTCTGGTAGAGCACTTAAACAGTAACTTTCTGAAAAACAGAAAATTCCAGGTGAGAGTTGGAGGTACATTTGGCCCACCCACACCAAGAACACAGGCATACTACAAGAAACACTACAGCCTATGGTGTATTACAGTCTATGGGAAAGCTATCTTATACAGAAATCAAGAATGATACAAGCCCTCGACAACACTGCAGACTTTCTTGGCCAGTCTGGCCTCTCGCTTTCTGATAAGTCGACTTACATCGACGTCGGAAAAACAGACTAGAATCAAGAACTACTCCAGATTGCACATTGTGCTCCCAATAGTTGGAGAAACATACCTGCAAGTCAACATCCGCAAATCCTCAGCAAATCCTAAGACCATGACAGCAGAGCCAGCATGTGGGTGAAACAATTATGCCATGCCTCGATGCAAATTCTATACCTTGTGAAAAGAATAATCTTGAAATCTAGGGGGTTGGACGAGTGGATACTGTGGAAAATCGCAGATGCTGTGCTTGTGTCCAAGGTATGGTACGGTATGAATTACCAGCAGCACACAAAAAGACAACTCATCGAATACAGGTATCGGGTAACAACAGGCATTTCAGACTTTACCATGCTTGAAGACCTCTATGAGAAAGAGCAAACGAACAAGCGCCTAGACAGAGTAGAGTTGTAGCCTGCAACACAAATTCTTTGCCTCAAAAGCTCAGAACCTGGTCCCAAGATACTATGCCAGCTAGCATATGAGATGCAAGGACGACTACTTCTCCCTTCAGAAACAGCCTCGAGAGCACCTGAACTTGAAGCACAACAGGCCCATACCGTGAAATATGGGGGTAAACAATTAGACCAGAAGACTATGCTACTGCCAAACACACAGAGGAGGTTGCTAATCATGAATATGCAAGCAAACATCAGGCACACATAGTACACTGATGTGGCAATAGCAGTGTAACAGTAGCATGACACTACATAAAACTAAACCCCATATAAGTGAGTACCATTCCAGGTCACCCTGCACCTAGAAAAGCTGAATTGAAAGCAATCAAAGCAGCACTTGTAATGCAGATTACACCCTGCACAACATCCTGCATGGATTCACCAGATACTGTCTGGGCCTGCACATCACACAAGATTGTCAGGAAAATCAGGAGATTGACACGCGACTTGTAATCACATGGCCAGAAACTAAATTACAGGATACATAGCCATGCAGATATTCCAGGACACAAGCGGGCTTGTAAGCCCGACATAATAACTGAAAGCTGGATGAGTTTGTGTGTATTCATTTTAACTAATGAAAAGATATACAAGAGATAGACAACAGATACAGACAACAGGTGCAACAGATAGACAACAGACAAGAACGAAGCGCTGTGTGTGTATTTCTGTTGCCCTATAGTTAATGAATTCATAAGGTTGCACAGGAGAACAATGATACCTCCACTCAAGGGCCTGATTTCACATCCAAATCGACTTGTGCACACACACACACACACACACACACACACACACACACACACACACACACACACACACACACACACACACACACACACACACACACACACACACACATATGTTGCAAGAGTGCATAGCATGAAGCAGTACCAACAGGATAACACTAGAGATGGATGAGGACTAACTTTCATCTGAGGTTCATTTGTAAAAAATGTGACGAGTTATACAAATTACCAGAAAAAAAAGACGATGAGCAAAACGAGAACAAGGTGAAAGCAGGAGCCAACATTTCGACAAGTGGACTTGTCTTATTCAAGGTCCACTTGTGGAAACGTTGGCTCCTACTTTCACCTAGTGCTCGTGTTGCTCATCGTCTTGAATTTCCATCTCTCGTCTTCCCCGTGTTTTCCCCAGAAAAAGAAAGACATCTTTGAAGGATAGATAAAAATTTGTGCTTGATGCAGCCAAACAAATAAAAATGCTACAGAAAGAAAATACAGAAAAATTCCAAGTGCAGGAAAAAAATCATTACAATTGCCAATCCTGCATGCCAGCAGCTTTCAAGAAACACTGTTGTTATTCCAATAGACAGACTGACAGCTTGCTTATGCAAGCACATTCTTCCAGTTCCATGCCATTGGGAAAAAATGAGTTTCCTGGAAGGTAGCCACATCCACACTTGATCACAATGTTTTTTCCCTGGACTTGTGTATCTATATGTATTTGCTATCTTTCCCGCTTTTATGTTTGGTTTCATCAAGCACTAGTCTTTATCAAATTTTGTTGCTGTACTACTTTCTGGTAACCACTGCATTTTCACTAACCTTTTAATTAGAAGTTAGCGTACCCTGTTCTTACTGCTTCACACTATACATTCTTGGTACATTGACCAAATGAAAGATTTTATAAGGAACACAGAAGCATCATAAGGGCCATTAAAGTGACTTGTTGCAGTCTAAAAAAATGATGAATGGCCTGGCTGCAAATGGCACCAGAGAACAGATAGGACGAACAAGAAAACCGAGATGATCTAACAACCAAAAGTTTAATGTACACACCAAGTAAATGGTCGCTGACAAGCAATAGACCGAACATACACAAAAAGGAGAAGCAAAAATTCATGTGCGTTTCCTGACAGGAAATGCATCCATTTCTAATGGAGGCCGTGCTGACAAGGTTCTCCCAGCAGTTTTCGATCTATAGCTTCCGTAATTTCTCTAGGCAGCCGATCTGCAGAGAATGCTAGCTTCTTCCTCTACAATGCACGTTCAGATGTGGAGAGTGCATTGTAGAGGAAGAAGCTAGCATTCTGTGGAGATTGGCTGCCTAAAGAAATTATGGATGCTGCAGATGCAAATAGACTGGGAGAATCTTGTCAGCATGGCCTCTGTTACACTTTCAGAGATGGATAGGTTTTCTGTTGGGATCTGTATGGACACACATCAGTTTTTGCTTCTGCTTTTTGTGTAACTTCAATCTATTGCTTGTCAAGCAGCATTTACTCGGCATGTTCAATAAACTTCCATTTGTTAGTATGCCTTGGTCTCTAGCAGAAAGGTGTTCATTCGTTTTACTGTGAAGCTGTATAAGCCTAGGCAAAACACTCATGGTCCGATCCCAAAAACCCTAGTGTAGGGGTATGAGCCATTGTTTAAGGGGGTGTGAGCCATTGCATTCGTCTTCCATGATGGACGGAGAACTTTCTTGTTGGGTACACATAGAAATGCTTATGCATTTCAAACATACATTTACCTAAGTATTATTGCAGGGAATGGACACAGAGGGGGACGGGGTTAAGACAAGATCATGATGTCATTATTTCCTCACAGCAAAGGTGTGGTGGGCCATTGGCTAGACCGATAGTGACGTCGTTTATCTCTAGGAGCAGAGCGCGCGTGCAGCAGTCTCTCTCCGACTTTGCAATAGGCTCAAAAATGTGTCCGTGTATTTAATTAAATGAAATGTGCAGCCCCGGCGTGTCACTTGGTAACTACAGTGCATAAGCGAGTCATAAACATTATGATTAAAGCATTAAAAAACACAAATGCGTAACATAATTCAGGATGACTTTGATGGACCCGCTGGGTTAACACAATGAACCATTCATTGCACATTCCATGATGGTGATCTTGCAAAGTGCGATGTGTGGCATTCCAAATAAACCATGTGATAAACCCAAGCCAAACGTGTGCATAACCTCATTAAGGAACACAGACATAACCAATAATATAGAAAGACTTGAATAAATCATTGGAATTGACCCAGTGATAAACACCGGGGCCGCACATTTCAGCTTCGCTGGTTTACCATCTGTACAGGGTGCATGGGCAGTAATTTTTTCTGTTATTGTTTGTTAAGTATTGTATAACGTTGTGCCAGTAAAACACGTTCGGCTAGTTGGTGCAATGTATTGGTACTGCTTTTTTGCTGTTTTTTTAATGTTGTGTCCTTCTTCCTTTTGTAACAACTTTGTTATTCCCCCTCGCATAATACTCCAACCTCGCAGCCTGCGAGGTATATAAATAAATATGTACATAAGAACGTCATGCATTCCTCTGCATACACCTCGCACCATTCCTTGCTCAACAAACGTCACTGTGTTGATGTCTCGCAGCGTGCATCTACATTAACTGCCGTTTGCATTTCGGTATAGTTTGTGAACAGTGTAATGCATAAAGATTACATGGCATTAAGGTTGTGGCCTATGCGGGGCATAAGCAAACCTTGCAAAAGATGACATGTTGGATTGTTGCAAATAAGACAAATTGTATATATCGCAGTTACTTTAACAGCATTTAATTGACCACTTGACAAAAACTTCACTTCGCATAGATTCCAACACGTACACGGAATCAGCAGTTTTTTGTGCTTATTAATGTAGTCATTACTGCATGGCCACATTGTAGATTTGAAAACAAAGTAAAAAAATTTGTTTGTTGCAATATAACAATATGCGTAGATGACTGCGATTCCAACACCAGAACTTATACAAACATGCACACTATAGGATGCAGACAAATGCTCAGGACAAACTCCAGAATGTTTGTATCCTGATACTTATGAAAGTGAACAGTTTAATTCCATGGCTGTCAATGAGAGGGACAAAGAAAACTTAATTGTGTTCGTGGAACAAAAACGCATTGATAAGTTTAGAGATATAGCCATTGCTTAACACTTTCTAGATGAATAATTATAGCTTGCTATCGACATTGAAGCAGCCTTTCGACAGCAAGAAAAGGAATCAGTTTTTCCTGCTCTGAACATTGAATTGCAGGAAATGCAAGCAGGCATAAAATTCTGCCAATATAATCTGTTTAGGAATACTAAATTGGAATAAACATTGAGACTTGCATTTGTACTTTCGCTGGCTGAGCAAGCTAGTTTGAAATGACTCCCATAAGCATGTCGTAACAATGTTGATCTAATACAGGTTAAATGCATGACTAGCTTAAGAAATCTGCA
Organism: Dermacentor variabilis; assembly: GCF_050947875.1. Taxonomy (NCBI): domain Eukaryota; kingdom Metazoa; phylum Arthropoda; class Arachnida; order Ixodida; family Ixodidae; genus Dermacentor; species Dermacentor variabilis. Next base: position 68,347,924 of record NC_134576.1, on the reverse strand, counting down.
TGACTGCTATAAATTACAGTGAAGAAACTAGAAGATTTAATAACATTAATAATATAATAATAATATTTATTTCCATAAAACAGGCTAACCGTGAGCGGCGTGCGAGGCTGAGCACAAAGCTGAAACATTCTACGGCAAGTGCGCCTGCCGTGGGCCTACGATCCTGCATTATGGATAGCGCGTATTGATATGGTCTTCTTGTTAGAAGTTCCGAGTATACTACCAGCGCGAGACACAGGACAACAAAGTGGACGAGAAGCGTGTCTTTTAGAATGCCATGTTACAACGTACAGGTTTCTACAAACGTGACGGTAACTGCTCGAAACATTTGATGCGTCGGCTTTTGCGCCTTTAGAAACATTTAGCGAGGGCTCCCATATATATATTTGCAGCGTAAGCACGGCGATGGACGAACCAGGCTAGAGTTAAGGTTGAATTTCACAACACAATTTTCATTCCACGTCGTAATCACACAGATTATTTGAGGCTTCGTTCAGAGGCGCACGCGGGCTTTCGGGTTGGTGCTCCTTGTTGCGTTTTGCGTAAGAATATGGCTAGGAGCAGGCACCACATATGCGCAATCACGGGCAATATACACGCATCATTTCTCCAGAAGCTGGCGCCGAGCACGGGTAGCGCGAGGATCTTGTTGGGCTGACACGACGACTTCGTGGCAGCCGAATTCCGAATACTGCATATGCGGTGAGGGTAGCTATATGAACTGGTCGATAGGTCATCTTGTAGATTGTTGTAGCGCAGACAGAACGAAATGGTCATAGAATGTAGATGAGACAACACACAGCGCTAAACCACCTGCGAACAGCTATTTACGTGAGCCATGTCGCACTGAACTACAGGAACCGCCGTCGCGCACTCCAAGACAAATCTTAATTAACGTTTTTAAATTAGTAAACGTACATATTATTTGCTACTAATCAAGAGAGGTCAGTAATACTATAACGCAAACGTTTCATTATTTACAATAAAAGAATTATGCAGCGCGTGCCACAAAACCTGGCAGTAAGCAACCCTAGGCGTCGCACCCGTCGCATTGTTGAAATCGCAAACATGTGAAATGAGCCCTCTAAGAATCGCATTGCGACGCGTGCGACAGCACCGATTTTCGTCGTTCCAGTCGCAGCATGCGAAACAGCCTTTAGTCACTTTCTTTACCGAGGCACAGCTGTCCAAACACAAAAAATGGCATCCTGAGGCCACGAATAGGCGAGTTTTCGCCTAACTAAACTCTAAAGCACAATTAACTGTTCGGTATCCTATTACAGATATGAATACGCTTTTCATCTAGCTGATCGTTTCGCGACGACAGGAAAAATAGAGAACGCATAGAAAAGCACGAGTCACTTGCAACTGCACATGCATATACGTACGCCCATTTGTACGCGCGCATGCCGTACAACACACCTGTACAGACAATCTAACACCGCACAGTAAACGCAAAGGTGTCCGCAGCAGCAGAGCAATTCTCTGAACTGCAACACCAATACGTACCCTTTTCTTCGATACTCAGCCGTTCCGAAATGACAGAATTTGGCGCTTGCTCGTTCGAGATGTTTGTCATATTCAATCCCTCAAAGAAAATGCAAGAACGGTCACCTCTACAGACACACAAGACGCACATTCGTCGAGCACGTCGGTCGCTTCGCTGGTGTGTCGAAAAATAGGTATAAAAAAACCGAAAAAGCGAGAGCGAAGCTGAACCCGTCAGGGGGGTACACGTCAGTGCTAAACGGCGCCGTGCCTGGCAGAAGGGAAGAAGGATGACATTGGTAAAGCCCCTTAAACTTCGTAAAGCAGTGACAATCAACTTCACGTCTCCTCATCGAATTCTTGAGAGACTGGTTTGATGGACATATGGTGAAACCCTTCAGCGGTATTGTGCGACACGCTCGGGCGGAGCAATTGCCGTCCTTGATCGCCAGGCTAAACGCGCCTGTTGCTACAATTCACCACCACCACCACCACCTCCTCCTCCTCCGCCTTCGCTCCTCCTCGTTTCTCCTCTCTTTCACGCTCCCTCCTCGACCGCGGCACCGCCTACAGTGCTCGAGCGTAGCAACGGCGCCATAATGCGCTCCTCGCCACTCCGTAGACGCTTCGCGAGCAAAAATGGCGCTGATGCACGGTGCGAGGGCCTACGTGACGCTATTAGGCCAATAGCGACGCCGCGTCGGCCTCGGCCAGAGCGCGCGAGGAGGAGGCGGCATTCTTCAAAGCGTGGCACTACTTTACGAAGTTTAAGGGGTTTTAGACATTAGACAGTTTTAGTTACACGTACGTAGAGGCTTTGCGTACGTAGAGCTTCTACGTGTGAGCAGTGCGCATGCGTAGAACGTAGCGGGCGCGCGCGCGTCTCACGGACGTGAGATTCAATTCTTTGCGTGCGTTTCTTGCGCACGTAGGCAGCTTCGCGCGGGAGTTCCGCGAGATCACGAACAAGCGATAGCGGGCCGCGCGCGCGCGGACGGCTCTCATCGAGACACGGCGACAGGATTGCATTGGCTACCGCCGTGTTCACATTTCCCGATAGATGGAGCTACGGGGTCCCTCTTGGTGTGCGTCGCGTACGTGTAGCTAAAAGCGTTTCAGATGGCGTGCACGTAAGGTACGTAGGCTTTTCACGTTTACGTACGTGAAGCCTCTACGTACGTGTAACTAAAACTGTCTATTGGAGTATTCTACTTTCCCCCACGCCCTACGGCCCAGGCGCCATCTCGAGACCTCGAGCAATCACGTGACCGAAAGCCCCGAAAGAGGGCGTTGCTTAAGCCCACCCTCGCTCTGCTTTAAAGATTTGTCTCCAAACCCTCTCTTCAAATCTTTCGCACTTTCCCATTTTCCGGCGGGAAGCCATGGGAAGCGGCGCCGCTTGCCCTGTCGAGTCGGTTGGCTCGGGTTGGCGTCTGTGCAGGCACGCACCTTTGTTTAAATTTTGAACACTCTCAAAGCAAGATCAACATTTTGTGCTTTCGACAACGTTGATCAACGACCCTCGGAGTACGCGACATCGCTTCTTTGATTCAGAAAGCGGATCCAACCACGTCGATGACAGCGTTTCGCCGACAATAAAAGTGAGTACCACATCATCATCATCATCATGATCAGCCTGGTTACGCCCACTGCAGGGCAAAGGCCTCTCCCATACTTCTCCAACTACGCCGGTCATGTACTAATTGTGGCCATGTTGACCCTCCAAACTTCCTAATCTCATCTGCCCAACTAACTTTCTGTCGCCCCCTGCTGCGCTTCCCTTCCCTCGGAATCCAGTCCGTAACCCTTAATGACCACCACATCAAAGCGCCTTATTCCTGATCATTGTTACCTCGAAATTAGCTTTGCATGGACATGTCACGCTTGCGCGACGCGTTCTAAAGGTATACCGTGATCTTCGGGTTGTGTCTAATCTAACCTTAAGACACATAATTTCACAGATAAATCACTGCTTTTTGTCCACATTGCGAGCGCCTATTTCTCGCGTCTTCACGTTTTTCTCCGTGATCCTGACACGCGTGCAAGGTGTAGTGATAACGCACAAACTTTGCTTTCTAATTACAGCCATCCATGGTTTTTGGAATATGTACGGGAGAGTTAGTACCTCAGTCTATACAGGGACATTAAGGAGAGTTAATTATTAATGACAGGCTTATCAAAGCCTTATCAAAACAGGCCTGACAGGCTTATCAAAACAGGCCTGGAGTGCGGCCTGATCCCGGTGACCAGAACCGGTAACGCACTCTCTCACCAGAGCAGGATGGGCCACCCTGGTGCAGTACTTGGCCACAACCTCCTATATGAATACAACAATCAAACCCCGGCCCTCAGTCCCCAGCAGCCGCGAAGCAACTGACCGCGGCGGCGGTCTGGTCTGTGACGCTTCAGAGGGTACTAAGCATACCTGGCTCCGGACAGGCCGCCATTGGAACCTGAACCTGGCAACATTTAACGTTAGAACGCTATCTAGTGAGGCGAGTCTAGCAGTGTTATTGGAGGAATTAGAGGGTAGTAAATGGGATATAATAGGGGTCAGTGAGGTTAGGAGGACAAAAGAAGCATATACAGTGCTAAAAAGCGGGCATGTACTGTGTTACCGGGGCTTAGCGGAGAGACGAGAACTAGGAGTCGGATTCCTGATTAATAAGGAAATAGCTGGTAACATACAGGAATTCTATAGCATTAACGAGAGGGTGGCAGGTCTTGTTGTGGAACTTAATAAGAGGTACAAATTGAAGGTGGTACAAGTCTATGCCCCTACATGCAGTCATGATGACCAGGAAGTCGAAAGCTTTTATGAAGACGTGGAATCGGCGATGGGTAAAGTCAAAACAAAATACACTATACTGATGGGCGACTTCAATGCCAGGGTAGGCAAGAAGCAGGCTGGAGACAAGTCAGTGGTGGAATATGGCATAGGCTCTAGGAATAGCAGAGGAGAATTATTAGTAGAGTTTGCAGAACAGAATAATATGCGGATAATGAACACCTTTTTCCGCAAGCGGGTTAGTCGAAAGTGGACGTGGAGGAGCCGGAATGGTGAGACTAGAAATGAAATCGACTTCATACTCTGCGCGAACCCTGGCATCATACAAGATGTAGACGTGCTCGGCAAGGTACGCTGCAGTGACCATAGGATGGTAAGAACTCGAATTAGCCTAGACTTGAGGAGGGAACGGAAGAAACTGGTACACAAGAAGCCAATCAATGAGTTAGCGGTCTACGAGGGAAACTAGAGGAATTCCGGATCAAGCTACAGAACAGGTATTCGGCTTTAACTCAGGAAGAGGACCTTAGTGTTGAAGCAATGAACGACTATCTCATGGGCACCATTAAGGAGTGCGCAATAGAAGTCGGTGGTAACTCCGTTAGACAGGAAACCAGTAAGCTATCGCAGGAGACGAAAGATCTGATCAAGAAACGCCAATGTATGAAAGCCTCTAACCCTACAGCTAGAATAGAACTGGCAGAACTTTCTAAGTTAATCAACAAGCGTAAGACAGCGGACATCAGGAACTATAATATGGATAGAATTGAACAGGCTCTCAGGAACGGAGGAAGCCTAAAAACAGTGAAGAAGAAACTAGGAATAGGCATGAATCAGATGTGTGCGTTACGAGACAAAGCCGGCAATATCGTTACTAATATGGATGAGATAGTTCAAGTGGCTGAGGAGTTCTATTGAGATTTATACAGTACCAGTGGCACCCACGACGATAGTGGAAGAGAGAATATCCTAGACGAATTCGAAATCCCACAGGTAACGCCAGAAGTAAAGAAAGCCTTAGGAGATATGCAAAGGGGGAAGGCAGCTGGGGAGGATCAGGTAACAGCAGATTTGTTGAAGGATGGTGGTCAGATTGTTCTAGAGAAACTGGCCACGCTGTATACGCAATGCCTCATAACCTCGAGCGTACCGGAATCTTGGAAGAACGCTAACATAATCCTAATCCATAAGAAAGGGGACGCCAAAGACCTGAAAAATTATAGACCGATCAGCTTACTGTCCGTTGCCTACAAAGTATTTACTAAGGTAATCGCAAATAGAATCAGGAACACCTTAGACTTCTGTCAACCAAAGGACCAGGCAGGATTCCGTAACGGCTACTCAACAATAGACCATATTCACACTATCAATCAAGTGATAGAGAAATGTGCAGAATATAACCAACCCTTATATCTAGCTTTCATTGATTACGAGAAAGCGTTTGATTCAGTCGAAACCTCAGCAGTCATGGAGGCATTACGGAATCAGGGTGTAGATGAGCCATATGTAAAGATACTGGAAGATACCTATAGCGGCTCCACAGCCACCGTAGTCCTCCACAAAGAAAGCAACAAAATCCCTATAAAGAAAGGCGTCAGACAGGGAGATACGATATCTCCAATGCTATTCACAGCATGTTTACAGGAGGTATTCAGAGGCCTGGAGTGGGAAGAATTGGGGATAAAAGTTGATGGAGAATACCTTAGCAACTTGCGATTCGCTGATGATATTGCCTTGCTTAGTAACTCAGGAGACCAATTGCAATGCATGCTCGCTGACCTGGAGAGGCAAAGCAGAAGGGTGGGTCTGAAAATTAATCTGCAGAAAACTGAAGTATTGTTTAACAGGCTCGGAAGAGAACAGCAGTTTACGATAGGTAGCGAAGCACTGGAAGGGGTAAGGGAATACATCTACTTAGGGCAGGTAGTGACCACGGATCCGGATCATGAGACTGAAATAACCAGAAGAATAATGGGCTGGGGTGCGTTTGGCAGGCATTCTCAAATCATGAACAGCAGGTTGCCACTGTCCCTCAAAAGGAAAGTGTATAACAGCTGTGTGTTACCAGTACTCACATATGGGGCAGAAACCTGGAGGCTTACGAAAAGGGTTCTGCTGAAATTGAGGACGACGCAACGAGCTATGGAAAGAAGAATGATGGGTGTGACGTTAAGGGATAAGAAAAGAGCAGATTGGGTGAGGCAACAAACGCGGGTAAACGACATCTTAGTTGAAATCAAGAAAAAGAAATGGGCATGGGCCGGACATGTAATGAGGAGGGAAGATAACCGATGGTCACTAAGGGTTACGGACTGGATTCCAAGGGAAGGGATGCGTAGCAGGGGGCGGCAGAAAGTTAGGTGGGCGGATGACATTAAGACGTTTGCAGGGACAACATGGCCACAATTAGTACATGACCGGGGTAGTTGGAGAAGTATGGGAGAGGCCTTTGCCCTGCAGTGGGCGTAACTAGGCTGATGATGATGATGATGATATCAAAGCGGGTGTTGTATGTATCCCGAAACTAAGGATTCAACCAGTGTTGCTCGATGGGCGACATAGAGCTGCGTTCCTGGCGCTTCTACTGGTCCGCAATTCACGCATTGACTATCACGTATGCGATCAGGCAAACTGGTCTAGCCGAAATAATTTGTATGACATGTATACTATACAATATCTGGGTGGGAAGAACAGCCAGAATCAGACTGGACGAGGAGGAGAGTATCCAGGTGGACATGGGCAGCGCTGGAACGCCGCAAGGGTCCGTCGTGTCACCGATGCTCTTCAACCTCGTCATGATCGTACTATCGGAAAAACTGGACCGAATAGAAGGCATTAATCACACCGTTTATGCAGACGACATTACGATTTGGGACCACGAAAGACGCAAGCGAGGGCGATATGGAGAACAGACTTCAAGGGGTGGTGGAGGCAATCGAAAATCATCTAGAGGGCACCGGACTTGAATGCTCGCCGGAAAAATCGGAACTGCTGCTCTACCGCCCCAGGAGGTTCGGCAAACCGTCCAGAGACGTAGCGGAACTACACAAAAGGGGAATCAGATTAACCACGAGGAAAGCCACGGAGATACCCATGGTCCAAAAGATTAGAGTCCTGGGTCTCTGGATCGAAGCCAGGGGAACAAACACGGAAACTATAACACGCCTGGAAAAGAAAGTCACGGCGGCCATTCAGCTAACACAGTGAGTCTCCAACAACAGGAGGGGCATTAAAGAAAGAAACGTCGTACGGCTCGTTCAGGCCTTCGCGATCAGCCACGTCGCGTACGTGGCGGCATTCGTCCACTGGAACAAGGCCGAGAAAGACAGGATCGACGCGCTCATTAGAAAAGCGTGCAGAACAGCACTGGGTCTCCCCCAATACACAAGAAACGAAATGTTACTACAACTCGGGGTGCATAACACGCTGGAGGAGATCGCAGAAGCACAGAGAATAGCGCAACTCGAAAGACTTTCCGGAACCAAGGCGGGCAGAGAAATCATGGGAAAGATCGGCATAAACTACCACGGAATGAACGGCCCCAAGATGCAGATTCACCCAGACGTCCGAACCGCAATTAACACGGAAAATATCCCGAAGAACATGCACCCCGTGCACAATGTCGAGAGAAGAAAATGCCGCACGAAAACGATTCTCAAAAACCACGGCGCGCGGGAGCGGGTGCTCTTCGTAGACGCCGCACGGTACCCCTGAAACAGGGACGACAATGGTGGTGTCGGCGCTGACAAAGGTAACTCCCTCTTCGAAATGGCGGTCGTATGCACGAAAGGAAAGACCGTGACTGCGGGCTCCGTAAGGACTAGATCGTCGGAGGCAGCGGAAGAAACGGCAATCGCATTGGCTATAATCAGCTGTCGGCAACAATACAGAACAATAATCAGCGACTCCAAGACGGCTATTAGGAATTTCACAAAGGGCTAGGTCTCCACCGAGGCGGCCAAAATCCTGAACCACAGAGCAGAAGACTCTAAGAGCGGCACAATTACACCCAAATACCTCAAATGGATCCCAGCACATATGGGAAAAGTTACCCTGAATGCCCCTCCCAACCTCAACGAGAATGCCCACCGAGTCGCGCGAAAATTAACCCACCGCGGCACGGACAGTGACGGCCCAACAGCCCGCAACCCCCGGGAAAGGAGGAAGGACTGCGGCGGAGGCGGTGGAGAAGACGGAGGAGGCGACGACGACGAAGAAGCGATAAAAGACGACAGGGACAGACTGGTCACGTACCACGACATACTGGCACACTACACGAAACAAAGAGAAGCATACCCACAACCCCACAAACAACTCGACAGTTCTCAAGAAACAGATTGGAGAAGATTGCAAACCAGAACGTTCCGAAACCCAGTACACTTAAACAGAATAAATTCAACACAATATCCAGACGCAAGCTGCAAGCTCTGCAAACACGAACACGCAGACATGGCACACATCTTGTGGAAGTGCACACAGATCAGTTCAGTATACGTAGAGGACAAGATAGAACCGGACCTTCTCGAGGAGCGATGGCTAAGCCCTCTGACTAGCTCAGAACTATCAGAACTACACGACCAATTATGGGCTATCCAGCGGGCCCGGGCAGCGGTGGAAAGGCTATGCCTCACCGCACACAATGCCCGGGTGGCCTGAGCCCGGGCTGGCAACCTCGCAGGTCCTTTTTCCGTTAAAGTTTTTTCCGTCCATGTGGGTGGCGCGCTATGCTGTTCAAAAATATCCCTGCCTCGAATGTAATTCACGTTCGCGCTAATTCGCCCACGTGCTGTTACGGCAACGCCTTTCGTTTCAACTTGTATTGTGCTGGGGCCGAATTGTGTAGCGGTCCGCTTTGGAACCGGTTTGGTCTGGCTGTTACGTGTGGATTACGTCAGTCGGAGAAAGAGTGGAACGGAGCGGCGTGAGGGGAACCAATCAATGGCTACTGGGAGTTCTAATATTATTTGTGTTGTTTTCTTATTTAGTCGCTAGGTGGTGCGCCATACGTTATGCAAACAACTTGCCTCGCTTTGTTTACGTTTTGGACTTGTTCGTGCGAAAACCGAAACGATGTCGTCGCACAAGGACAGGCGGCTGGGTCCTCATGTTTCAGCGAGGCAGCGCGAAATATTCGTTTCATTTGTCGAGGAGCACCCCTACCTAGCAAAGGCGTCGTGTGTGAGGCGCGCCATAACAGTGCACTCCGTATAAATATTGAAACCGTAATCTTGATTACCGTGTCCCGAAATATGTCTGCGTGTGTGCTTTTTATTTGGCCCCCGGCGAAATGCGGCTGCCGCCGTCAGTATCATGTTCGCGACCTCTAGCAATTCCATAGCCAGCAAGCTAGCGCGGCGGAAAAAGAAGTGGTGATTTCTCGGTTTACCCCTTCCGTCGTTTTGCTTGGACCCTGCGTTGCGCTATAATTGTTCCGGCTGTGCTTCTACACGCCGTGCGAAATTCGTCCGCTAGACATATGTGCAGAGCGTTTATATTTCAGAAATTGCATTAACGTAGTGTACCGTACCTGGAACTGAAGTTAATCCAGTTTCCCCGCTACCGCTGTTGTATAATATTAAGGTTTCGCTGCTTTGCCACGTCACCTCCCCTTGCCGTCGTATGAGAAGTGCCTTTTCTCCGTGCTTTCTACAATTACAGCTGCGTTCCCTATCGGCTGGCACGTTAGTATAAAGCGAGGGCTGCCGTATCTACAAAGGTTTGTGGGAGGTCACGGATAATTACCGCTGTCAGAAGGCTAAAGTGGAGACGACCAGGGGGCTCCAGAGGGCATTGAGCATATTGGACACGGTGGGGACAAAACGAGTTTCTCGCGTCGCCTTTCCTTTCTGACACGCGCCTGTCATGTATACACGCGCTCTGAACCACCCCACGACGCGCTGTGCCAGAAAGCAGTACGGCGAGCACCAGCAGTGGGAAAGTTGAAGAGGCAATGAAAGCTTCGCTTGGAAAAAAATTTCAGGCAGCCCATGTCATGTAGGATGTCGAGGACGTACGTGCAATAAGCATCGCATAAGTTGTAAGACTCGGAATTGCAACCGCCAAAGGCTGTCCTCTAAGAAAGCGTGCAGTCTAGCTTCCCTCTGCGCGCACTGCGACATCTGCTGGCGCCGGCGCGAAGTGTAGACGTAAAAAATATAAATGCTTCCATAGAAATTAACTAACGACGTTAGCGTTCAGCGGGGATGCCTCATTGCGCGGAACATGAGGACACGGTCAGTTTCTTTCGTCTTCCCGGCAAGGGACACACGTGTTCGTGCTTGCGTTTCTAGAATTTTCGTTCGCCATGTACACGGAGTATATATCAGCCCCACTGTAACACCTCACAACAGAAAGTCTGTCTTCTCGGCGATTCTAGAAGTCGTTAGCATGAGGGTGGTTATTGACGTCTTTGTTCAGCAACGGCCCAAAAAATATTGTGTGCGGGGTGCGGCTTCGCGTCGGCGATGAGAAATATGTTCTGTGTTGTGACTCGAGGCAAAATGGAAAGGCTATGGAGAAATCGCAGTCGCGTAGAATGTTCAAGACAAGCACCATGACACTTTTAAATGTGAACGTCAGGAGAGGTCCACCACTTTGTAACGCCTTTGGCTAAGCATAGTTTTAACAATAGCAACCTAAAAGATTGCGAGGTAAGAGGGGTATAGGCTTTTTGGTTTGAAGAAAGAAAAATTGTAAAATTGTTATTTTGGCTTAGTTTCGAAAGAGAAAAAAAAGAACACGCGTAGGAACAAGACAATATATTACACGTGGAAAGTGTGTTGTCTCACTTGAAAAATTTGATAATGGACCTAGGACTGTGTGGTAAGAAAAGTACCACAGCAGAAGGCTTAAGAAACCTGCGCAGGTGAAGAAAAATTAACAATGTATTAGGTGCCGTTAAAGCAATATAATGAGCGCCTGTTCGGGAAGATGAAATTCCGCCTTTCTGACATGAGCTTTTTCAATATAAATATCTGGCTACCCATTTTTTCCGAATGAATGGAACCGCAATTCAAGTTGAAGGTCAGCGACCAGAACACAACACACTCACCTGGAGGGACGCACTTCAAGAAGGAAAGTGGAGAGGGAAAGTTAGGAAGGGGAAAGGTCGCCTCTGGCAGATGAGGCGGGCGGTCAGTTGTCCGCTGACGTCGCTGCCGTCGGACGCCGCCGAGCACGCTGTCTGCGCCCACACGGTGTAAGTACCGCCTCAAATACCAGGATGAGTTTCGACAGCTGCCTCAACGTCACTCTTCTCTCGCAGGCGACGGAGAAGGTCTGGAAAATGAAAAAGGGCGTAAAAAGTCGAAAAGGCCGCAAGAAGTCCGTAAGCCTTCACCGTGAGGTATTGCTGCAGCACTTGCTCAAAAAGTGGTCATGGCTTGACGACTCTCACAGAAGCACCTCAAGCGACGAAGAGGACAGCGATGACAACGATTGTGGGCCTTCTTTACCCGTTGTCCCTGGCTCCGGCGTGAAGCGTGGGCGAACTGATTGTGATGGTGAGGACACACATTTTTCGAACAAATGTTCGGCGGATCATGGAGGTGTCTCGCCCAATTTTGCAGATGGAGAGCCTGGCCCGTCCAAGCACCCGAGAGTGGACGAGGAAGAATGTTCTGATTCCTCTTTAGAGCCTAGTGGTAACCAGGACATTTACAGCTCACCGCAGCTTCAAGACGGGTATGGCCCTTACCCAATAAACGTTGCGCCTTTCCCAGACTGGCTCGACAGTGAAGGAACGGTGTCGGATGAGCCGGTGCAAGACCCTGATCTGTCTTTTCTTGATATCTAGTGCTTTTTGTGGGTGTTTTTGTCTCGTCTCATGGTTGTAGTGTAATATTTACCTACGCTTCATTACACATGTTATCGTTTTCTACAACAAATGATTTATGTACGTTTATAGTACTGCCAGCGTATTCTAGGTAAGAAAGTACACGTCCTTTTTTGATAGCGATATCACTCTTGGTGCATGCTGTTGTCGGCATTGATTTTTTGTTCGTCGTATCAAATGTTGCATGAAAGTGTTTATTACTCCATGTATAGCAAAGTGGTAAAAAATGATTTACACAGATGGCGACACTCCACGAAAACAAGTTCTAAATTTAGACGCATAATTGCAACAAGAACACGAAAACTAAATTTACTGGCTAGCATAAGTGCAATACACAGACCGACAGAAAACAAACAATGTTTGGGCTCAAATTGAGCGCAACGTTCTGGTAAAGGCCTGATTTATTCGCTTGTGCCAGACACACACAAAATACAAATGAAAAGACAGCCTGCCATTGGGTTTACCTAACGTTGTGCATCGCTGCCACGACTATAATTACACAGAAAACAGCCATTAAATACTACTGAATATTTGAAGGCGGTGCGTTATCAGCTGAAGATATAGTACACAGAATAAATAGAGGCGCTCCAAATTTTACGAATTATGGCAGGTAAAAAAATTGACGTGGATCTTACGCAGTGTTATAATAAATGTAAGCGAAGCATTCTGCGCGGGTTGCTTTGACTCAAAATAAATAGCGGTGACGTTGACAGGGAAAGCTTAATTTCTTCTACGTTTAGTCTAGCAGGAGTGGTGAGTTGATGTTAAACGTTACCCAGGGTGCACCACTGCTGCTTGTTTGCGTATAGTACGCAGAACACACAGGGAGATGTGTTTGTTTCAGGGGTTGTCGTGCACCATATTTCAGAACTTCTGAGAGATATTGGCGTTGTGATTGTACCACATGGCACATTGTGTCGTCGCCGAAGTACAAAACTTGAATTTGATTATAGGGCTGTGCTTGCCTAAACCACAATCGTACTACAAGACGCGCCATAACGGTGCACTACGTATAAGTATTGAAACCATAATCTTGTTTACCGTGTCCCAAAATATATCTGCGTGTGTGCTTTTTATTTGGGCCCCATCGAAATGCGGCTGCCGCCGTCAGTATCATGTCCGCGACCTGTAGCAATTCCATAGCCAGCAAGCTAGCGCGCCGCAAACAGAAGTGGTGGGTTGTCGGTTTACCCCTTCCGTCGTTTTGCATGGACCCTGCGATGCGCTATAATTGTTGCGGCTGTGCTTCTGAATGAATGTATAGTTTTTATTGGCGCAAGGGCCAGATATGGGCAAGGAGCGCCAGGTCTACGGTGATGAGTTTGCAATGTAGGTATGAGATCTATGAAGTTGGTGTGGCGTGGCTGTAAAGGGGCCTTAAAAATAGTCGCTGTATAGTGCGTAAAATTTTTCTGTAGTAAGATTAGGTCGATGACAAATGACGAATACTATGAACATTAAAATCCATCGTAAAAGAATGACGCAGAATAGAAAATAAATGAGACGGTAAAAATACCTGGAGCACTGTTGCCTCGCCAGAGCCCTTGAAACACAAGGGCCTAGAGGCACGTGCTATACGAAAGAACTATCACAGCGCCATCCTCTGAAGAGAGGAGACGCTACGAACATGTGGGGCTAACAACATGCAACACATCTTTCAGATAACTTAGGACTGCGTTGGTGTCAAATAGCGGTTCTGGGCCGAGTAACATTACTGGATAAAGGGGAATGTGCTGCCGGTATGCTGAGGGAAAATGTTTCTTTCTTTCAGATTCGGCTTTCCGGATCCAGGAGGACGTGGAGGACGGTAAGCCTCTCCTCGCATCTACCGCAGGTTGGAGGGTCATTTCCGGTGAGTAGAAAATTATGGGTGTCGAATGTGTGTCCTATTCTGAGACGACGGAATAGGACGCCTGTTCGGCGTGATTTTGTTACAGAGGGCCAGAATCCTAACTGTGGCTTTATCACGTGGAGCTTATTATTTGTTTCCGCGTCCCATAGGCGCTGCCAGTGGTTCCGTAGTTTCCTCCGTAAGAAGGGCTTCAGATCTGTGACAGGAACTGCAGCGGTGGGATTACCAGAATGCCATGCAACTGACGTGGCCATCTGGTCCGCCAGAACATTACCTTCGATTCCCTTATGACCTGGTACCCAGCATATGATGACATGCTGGTTACCTATATACGCTTTACACTGAACGGAATAGAGTTCATTAATTACCGGATTTTTGTGGTTAGAGAATGACATCAAGGCCTTCACAACACTAAGGGAGTCCGTACATATGACTGATTTCTGGAGTTTTGATTTCCTGATATGCTTCACAGCCGACAATAGTGCGTAGGCCTCAGCCGTAAAGATACTAGTTTCCGGATGCACTACATCGGTTTCCGAGAAGGATGGACCGACGGCTGCGTAGGACACCCCGTCGTGTGACTTCGATGCGTCTGTGTAGAACTCCGTGCTGGAGTTCCCGGAAATGCATGAGGATTTCAATCTCTGGAGCGTGATTTGTAACTTGCATGAAAGATATATCGCATTGTATCAGCTGCCACTCCCAAGGAGGTAGCAGCTTGGCTGGATACATTAGGCGAAGCTCAAGGAGTGGAACACGCATTTCATGACTAAGCTGCCTCACACGCAGCTAGAAAGGCTGTCTTACGGAGGGACGATTATGAAAGAGTGTAGCACATGTCATCTCGTTAACGGCATTATATCACGGATGTTCAGGATTAGAGAGGACTTTCAGAAAATATGTTTGGCTGATGTATGTTCTCTGGAGATGAAGTGACCACTCATTCGATTCTGCATATAAACTTTCAACGGAACTTGTCCTGAAAGCGCCCGTGGCTAAGCGGATACCTAGATAGTGAACAGGGTCTAGCATCTTTAGCGCTCTCGGGGCGGTAGAATGATAGATCACGGCGCCATAATCTAATCGTGACCGAATCAAGCTCTTATAAAGATACATTAAGCACTTCCTATCACTACCCCACGTAGTCTGGGATAGAAGTTTCATTAGGTTCATTGTTTTCAGACATTTTTCTTTAAGATGTTTAATGTGGGGGACGAAAGTGAGTCTGTAGTCAAGTGTAATACTTAGAAATTTGTGTTCTTTGTTTACAGGTATCTGTTGTCCACATAGTTCTAAGCAAGGATCTGGGATCAGGCCTCTTTTACTTGTAAAAAGAACACAAGAACTTTTGTTAGGATTGATCTTAAATCCATTTTTGTCTGCCCACATTGACGCTTTGTTCGGGCCATGCTGTATCTGTCTCTCGCAGACTGCGAGGTTACAAGATTTGAAAGCTATTTGAATGTCGTCCACGTAGACAGAGTAAAAGACGGCCGGTGGTAATGAAGCTCGAAGCGTGTTCATCTTCACGTTGAAGAGCGTGCAGCTGAGCACGCCTCCTTGGGGTACACCAGTTTCTTGTGTAAAAGGACGTGAGAGGACATTGCCGACTTCTACCCGGAAGGTACGAGTGGACAAATAGTTTTCTATTAGGATTAGCATATTACCATGGATTCCTATTTCTGACAGGTCTCTCAAGATTCCGTAGCGCCACTTTGTGTCGTATGCCTTCTCCATATCGAGGAATATGGATAGGAAAAACTGTTTGTGTACGAATGCGTCACGGATGTTTGCTTCAATATGTACAAGATGATCAGTTGTGGAGCGCCCTTCCCGGAAGCCACACTGATAGGGATCAAGCACTTTTCTCTGTTCAAGGAAATGGATGAGTCGCCGATTAATCATTTTTTCAAATACCTTACATAGGCAACTTATGAGCGCTATCGGGCGGTAACTTGCCACTGAGGAAGGATCTTTGCCTTGTTTCAGAACAGGAACCACAATGGCTTCTTCCCATGCAGTTGGAAGGTATGCTGCAGCCCAAATGGTGTTAAAAATTGTGATTAGTGTAACTTGGGTGTCATTGTGCAGGTTTTTGATCATTTCATACATGATTCTGTCAGTTCCCGGTGCAGAGCTCTTGCATGAGCTCAAGGCAGCTCTCAACTCGGCAATACTGAAAGGGCAGTTGTACGATTCATTCTGTAGACATTTTCTTTTGAGTGGCTTACATTCTTCTATTTGCTTATATTTCAGAAAGGATTTCGAATAATGTTTTGAACTTGACACGCTCTCAAAGTGCTCCCCAAGTGAGTCTGCCTGGTCTTGCTGCGTATCACCCTGCGTGTTTACCAGAGGGAGTGAATATGTTTGTCGCCCTCTAATTCTATTTACGCGGTTCCAGACTTTCGCCTCATCTGTAAACGAGTTGATGCCGGATAAAAACTTTTCCAACTGTCTCTTCTGGGCTGTCGGCGGGTTCTCCTGCCTTGAGACTTAACTTTATTAAAGTTAACAAGATTCTCGGCAGTGGGCGAAGCGCGTAGCGACACCCACGCTTTGTTGTGATTCCTACGTGCGATTCTACATTCATCGTTCCACCACGGGACATGTCGTTTGCATGCCGAGCCACTTACTTCACGTATGCATTTAGATGCGGCATCTATAATGAAGGCTGTCAAGTACTCCACAGCAGCATCAATTTCTAACGAGGACATGTCATCCCATGATATGCTAGTTAAGGTTCGGAATTTCTCCCAATCTGCTGTGTCAATCTTCCACCAAGCAGCCTGTGGTGGATATTCGTTTTCTTTAAGTGTTCTTAATAGTATGGGGAAGTGGTTGCTTCCGTAAGGATTGTTCGTAACTTCCCATTCGAGTTCAGGCAGTATGGACGGGGAAACTATGCTCAGATCAATTGAAGAATAGGTGTTGTTCGCAAGACAGTAATATGTGGGTTTCTCTTATTCAGAAGGCACGCACCAGAAGAAAAAAGGAACTGTTCAACAAGACGACCTCGCGCATCTATACGATAGTCGCCCCACAGGGAGCTGTGCGCATTGAAATCGCCAAGAACAACATAAGGTTCGCGCAATTGATCTATAAAGGATTGAAATTCATGTTTCGTTAATTTGTAATGTGGGGGTATGTAAAGAGAGCTAATGGTGATGAGCTTGTTTCGGAGAACAGCTCAAACCGCCACTGCTTCAAGGGGCGTTCGTAGCTGTAAAGGTTGGCAGGTTATGCTTTTATGAATAAAAATGGCAACACCTCCTGATGATACGAGAGCATCATCGCGATCTTTGCGAAACGTGACATACGGTCGGAGAAAGTTGGTGTGTTGTGGTTTTAGGTGTGTTTCCTGTAGACACAGCACTTTTGGATTAAGTTTTTGTATAAGCTCTTGCACATCATTAAGGTTCCTAAGAAGACCTCTGACGTTCCATTTATTTATTTGCGAATCCATATTCGAAGTAAATCGATGCTGTGTAAACAGAAACACAAGTGATGCATTAGGTTACAGAGCTCTTTCGAGGCCCTGTAACCGGGGTTTTCCTTTTTCTGAAGCGTTCGAGGGAGCCTCACCGCTCCTTAGGCGCTTGGTGCGCCTTAAGGGTAGGTGTAGTGTCCATTGCCTCTAGTGAGGCGCCGGACACGTGCTCTTGCGAGCGAGAAGTTACCAGCGAGGGCCCCACCTTGGAGGGCAAGACCCCTGCGTCCACCAGCCCGGAGGTCGACGGGGCTCCCTGAGGGATTTGGTTGCGCCGGCTGTGGCCAGCGCTGGAAGGGGCCGGGTAGGTTGGGGCAGCCTCGGCTGCACCCACCTTCGGGGTCGATGGCCCCGTCTGCTGTGTTGGCGTAGCAACGTCAGCTGCAGCCGCCTGGGGGAGAGGGCGGATGGCGTCACTGCCGCCTCACTGGGTGTGGGTCGGACAGCCGCCGGATGCCGTTGTGGCGCTGCCCCCTGACGCGCCACATCGGCAAAGCTTTTCTTTGGCAGGTATGCTACCCGCCTGCGTGCCTCTTTGAAACGTATGTTTTCATTAACTTTGATGTGACTATTTCTTTCTCTTTTTTCCAGGACGGGCACGACCGCGAGTATGCGGCGTGCTCCCCTTCACAGTTTACACAATGGAGAGTGTTCACGCAAGCTTCAGAAGTATGTTCGTGGGCACTGCACTTCGCACAGGTTTGACGGCCTCGGCAGCTTTGCGAACTGTGGCCGAAACGTTGGCATTTGAAACATCTGAGGGGATTTGGCACATATGGCCTAACACGTACGGACCTTGATGTACCCGGCCTCTACAGACTCGGGCTGAATACTTGAGCCGAAAGTCAATATAAGGTTTTTGGTCTTGATTTCTTTGCTGTCACGCCTGATCTACAAGTCGTAAGCATGAGGGTGCTCCTTGACGTCTTTGTTCAGCCACGGCCCAAAAAATAATGTGTGCGGGACGCGGCTTCGCATCGGCATAAGGAATATGTTATGTGTTGGGACTCGAGGCAGAATGGAAAGGCTATGCAGAAATCGCTGCCGCGTAGAATGTTCAAGACAAGCACCATGAAACTTTTAAATATGAACGACAGGAGAAATCCACTACTTTGTAACGTCTTTGGTTAAGCATAGTTTTAACAATAGCAACCTAAAAGATTGCGAGGTAAAAGGAGTATAGGCTTTTAGGTTTGAAGAAAGAAAAATTGTGAAATTGTTATTTTGGCTTTGTTTCGAAAGAGAGAAAAAAAACACGCGTAGGAACAAGACAATATATTACACGTGGAAAGTGTGTTGTCTCGCTTGATAAATTTGATAATAGACCTAGGACTGTGTGGCTAGAAAAGTACCACAGCAGAAGGCTTAAGAATCCAGCGCAGGGGAAGAAAAATTAACAATGTATGAGGTGCCGTTAAAAAAATATAAGGATTGCCTGTTGGGGAAGATGAAATTCCGCATTTTTGATATGAGCCTTTTCAAGATAAATGTCTGGCTACCAATTTTTTCCGAATGAATAGAAACGCAATTCAATTTGAAGGTCAGCGACCGGAACACAACACCCTCACCTGGAGGGGCGCACTTCAAGAAGGAAAGTGGAAAGGGAAAGTTAGGAAGGGGAAAGGTCGCCTCTCGCAGATGAGGCGGGCGGTCAGTTGTCCGCTGACGTCGCTGCCGATCGGACGCCGCCGAGCACGCTGTCTGCGCCCACACGGTGTAAGTACCGCCTCAAATACCAGGATGAGTTTCGACAGGTGCCTTAACGTCACTGCTCTTCTCTCGCAGGCGACGGAGAAGATCTGGAAAATGAAAAAGGGCGTAAAAAGTCGAAAAGGGCGCAAGAAGTCCGTAAGCCTTCACCGCGAGGTATTGCTGCAGCAGTTGCTCAAGAAGTGATCACGGCTTGACGACTCTCACAGAAGCACCTCAAGCGACGAAGAGGACAGTGATGACAACGATTGTGGACCTTCTTTACCCGTTGTCCCTGGCTCCGGCGTGAAGCGTGGGCGAAATGATTCTGATGGTGAGGACACACATTTTTCGAACAAATTTTCAGCGGATCATGGAGGTGTCTTGCCCAATTTTGCAGATGGAGAGCCTGGCGCGTCCAAGCGCCCGAGAGTGGACGGGAAAGAATGTTCTGATTCCTCTTTAGAGCCTAGTGGTAACCAGGACATTTACAGCTCACCGCAGCTTCAAGACGGGTATGGCCCTTACCCAATAAACGTTGCGCCTTTCCCAGACTGGCTCGACAGTGAAGGAACGGTGTCGGATGAGCCGGTTCAAGACCCTGATCTGTCTTTTCTTGATATCTAGTGCTTTTTGTAGGTGTTTTTGTCTCGTCTCATGCTTGTAGTGTAATATTTAACTACACTTTATCATACATGTTATCGTTTTATAGAAGAAATGATTCATGTAGGTTTACAGTCCTGCCAGTGTATTCTAGGTAATAAAGTACACGTCCTTTTTTGATAGCGATATCACTCTTGGGGCGCTATAACGTAAAACTATTCCAAACTTTTCTATTCCAATTCTGCTATCAGCCCTGCACGATTGGTCAAAAACTTTTTTCGACCACCCCCACCTCACATGTCTGTCACACGACGTCACGAAAACCGCGATAGCTCCCCATCTGATATGATGTGTACACACTGATTATGCATGATTTGACAGAAAAAAGAAAAAGTTATTTCTGATTCGACCCCTTTTCGTCATTAGCCCTCGGCTACTGGTAAAAAGTTTTCGGGCTGCACCCACTTCACCAGCCTGTCACGCGACGTCACAAAACTGCACAATCTCACCGCGTGAAAGTGACGTGTACGCGATAAAGATGCATTAATATGCCGAACAAAACTGAAGTTTCTTCGGAATAGCCGCAGGCTGCCCCGTTCCGAAAGGAATAAAAGATGGCTGCCGCCGATCGCTGAGACGCTAGCTACCCTCACCTGCCGGAGAGCATGGATGTATTTGCGTATAATAAAACATCTTGCGTGGCAGTGTAACGTCTTCGAGCACTTTCGGCACGTTTACCACCTCATTCTGCCAACTCTTCTTTGCTGAGGGTCAGTTTTGGCGTCATTCTTAAGCTTCCGTTGCATGCCGCCGCGATTTTCGACAAGCTAAGTAAGGGAAAACCGACCAATCGTAGACGCCGGCACCACCCTCTTCATCCGGTTATCGATTTTTACTGCACTGGCTCTGCCCCAGCGGATCCCTCTCCACTTGAGCGTTCTCCTCCCCTCTTGTCAGCCTATTCGATATGACAAGCCGCTCAGTGTAGGCAATGTTATTCGTTTTTGAAGCAAACAAAAGTGACCTCCTATGGACGAGGAGAGTGTTTGATTGGTCTGTTCGGACAACCCTGCGGGTGACCGCCCGGTGCTCGCGTCGGTGGTTACGCAAATTTGACGTCAGGACATTGGAATAGCTTTACGTTATCGGGCCCTTGGTGCATGCTGTTGTCGGCATTGATTTCTTGTTCTTCGTATCAAATGTTGCATGAAAGTGTTTATTACTCTATGTATAGCAAAGTGGTAAAAAATAATAATAATAATAATATTTGGGGTTTTACGTGCCAAAACCACTTTCTGATTATGAGGCACGCCGTAGTGGAGGACTCCGGAAATTTTGACCACCTGGGGTTCTTTAACGTGGTGGTAAAAAATGATTTACACAGATGGCGACACTCCACTAAAGCAAGTCCTAAATTTAGACGCATAATTGCAACAAGAACACGAAAAGTAAATTTACTGGCTAGCATAAGTGCAATACACAGACCGACAGAAAACAAACAATGTTTTGGGCGCAAATTGAGCGCAGCCTTCTGGTTAAGGCCTGATTTATTCAATTGTGACAGACACACACAAAAGACAAATGAAAAGACGGCCTGCCATTGGGTTTACCTAACGCTGTGCATCGCTGCCACAACTATAATCACACGGAAAACAGCCGTTGAATACTCCTGAATATTTGAAGGCGGTGGGTTATCTGCTAAAGATATGGTACACAGAATAAATAGTGGCGCTGCAAAATTTACGAATTATGGCTGGTAAAAAAAACTTACCTGGATCTTACGCAGTGTTATAATCGATGTAAGCGAGGCATTCTGTGCGGGTTGCTTTGACTCACAATAAATAGCGGTTACGTCGACGGCGAAAGCTTAATTTCTTCTACGTTTAGTCTAGCAGGAGTGGTGAGTTGATGTTAAGCGTTACCTAGGTTGCACCATTGTTGCTTGTTTGCGTTTAGTACGCAGAACACACAGGGAGGGGTGTTTGTTTCAGGGATTGGTGTTGTGATTGTACCACATGGCACATTGCGTCGTAGCCGAAGTTCAAAGGTTGAATTTGATTATAGGACTGTGCGTGCCTAAACCACAGTCGTACTATAAGACGCGCCATAACGGTGCACTCCGTAGAAGTATTGAAACCGTAATCTTGTTTACCTTGTCCCAAAATATATCTGCGTGTGTGCTTTTTATTTGGCCCCCGTCGAAATGCGGCTGCAGCCGTCAGTATCATGTCAGCTACCTCAAGCAATTCCATAGCCAGCAAGCTAGCGCGGCGCAAATAGAAGTGGTGATCTTTCGGTTTAACCCTTCCGTCGTTTCGCATGGACCCTGCGATGCGCTATAATTGTTGCGGTTGTGCTTCTGCACGCCGTGCGAAATTTCTCCGCTAGACATATGTGCATAGCGTTTATTTTTGAGAAATTGCATTTACGTACACATTAAACATTTTTACACCCTTAAGGGTGTTGGAGAGTGTGTTCTCGATGTTTACACCCTGTATAACACCCTTTCTGCTCAAAACACCCCGCAATAAGGGTGCAGACGCATATAGGGTGTGAATTTGCCATTAATAAGGGTGTGAAAGCATGAAGTAAAGGGTGGTAAATAGATTTCTGCATTGATATACATGCATGAATTTCAATAATTGTATATTGCGCAATGCGTTTGTGTACTGCTATTTTTAAGATAATGATGTGATGATGTGATTGATATGATGGGTATTTGAAATGGGTATGGCCACTAGTACACGTGTCAATTAATAAAAACTGCGTTCATATAGCATCATTTAAAACAGTGATACATCTTAACACAAAACTTAAAAAGCGGAACATTACGGTTAAAGCAACAGACACATTTTGGTAGAACTTGAAATGCCCCTAAAAGCTTTTCCACAAAATACAGAAAAAACTTTCGAGTACAAACTGTAAGGACACATAGAAACGCAGAAGCAATTGACATACAAGTTTTATTGAACATACAGTTTTATCATTGTAATGTTCTAATATTGACTCAAACTTAATAGTACTGTCAATACTTTCGTTAAGAGCTCGCTTAGGGAACCAGGGAAAAAGCAAATAACTTCGAACATTGAAAAAGGCCTATTCAGCACTCTTGCCTGTTTGCATTTTGTAAGAGAATATTACAAATCGCCAATGCCCATTTGAATTCTTAAGCTTGCTATAAGAAATCCCATCTTTTTTGTGATGCTTATGCTGCCAGGTGTACAGTCACCGGCACTTGTTTTATGAGAGTGTGTATTATGCTACTGCACGACAAATATATTGCAGAATTATTCATGAAAACATATACTGGGGATGCCACATCTAGACAATAGAGCTAAGGGTTGCTTGCCATGCCTGATAAGTATAACATTCTTAGTCAAGTTTTATTTATCATTTCAGTGAAGCTTGAATTTCTCACATGATTACAAACCAAACTGTACAGATATACGTAAATATTGAAAACTATAAGTACAGGCTGTGCAGCCACAAATTTTACATCAAGAGAAACAGCAACTAGGCAAAAATTGAGATGCACACTTCCACATTAGGCAGCTGGTTTACGCTAAACTTTGACGAGTGCCTATCACACTGCGTCTCTTGTGCTGCCTCATGTACAATGGCTCGTTCTGATACTCTGAAACTGATGTCAGCACCTTGTACTCTTCTGTCATGCTCACAACATGAACATGAAAATGTTCATCAAAATAAACAGTCCCAAGCACATTTGGCGTAATCAAAAGTACCTTGCTTACATAGTATAGCCCACATACATGAACAAACTCTGGCATATCATCAAGTGAAATGTTTTCAACAAGACAACAACTTGCCTTGTACATCCTGCCATTCACAGTTAGAGAACTTACAGTAAATTAATCTGAGCATTCAAGACTGTGTTCAGAAACGAACTACTGTACATATTCAGGAAGGTGCTCAAAGAGCTCAGGGCAACAACCAGTCGTGTGAACACTGCTCTCATGAGGAGCTATAAATGCAAAGCTTTGCAATAACTGGTGACTGACTGCCAGACTATACGAAAGATGCTTCCAATTGCGAATCTTGCGTGAAATGTCCTTAAAATATGAATGTTTTCCTTCAAATCGCATTGTCCAGAGTGCATTTAGAGGCCCAAACTTTGTGATGAGTGAAGGATAATGTATTAGATAGTGCACTTGCAAGGTAGTGATGAAAATGGGAACAATAACTTGAATTCCAGACAGAAGAAGTGAATTTTTCTCTGCAGGTAGGCAACATACTTAGTAGGAATTCTGTAGCTCATGATAATGTCTACAACTTCACGTAAGAGAAGGTAAAGCTGCCGCACACCATTTTCTGCTGGAACGCATTCACCAACAAAAAAAGTGAGATGACGAAACAAGCAGAACACTTGAGCTGCTGAGGCCTTTGTACTCGCTTTTCCTTTCAAAAACTCTTTTGATAGAGGCTCTGGTTTGTTGCACACATTATGAGCATCGTAATTCTATTCACATATCAGGGAAAGAAATTCTGTTTCATCAACGATTAAATTATATGCTGCAACGCAAATGGCAATACACCTTCATGAATGTCATGCATCACATCTGGAGGTAGATGCTGTGTTGGATTAAACCCTTTGAATGTGAGGGCACACGCTTATCTAACTCCATACAATTATGCAGTGGGAAGCCCAGCACTTAACATGTTTAAATGGTGCTGATGGCCTTGTGGTGTGCGAAGGAGAAAATCACTTTTTAGAAATTTGTGATTGAGCTCAAGGTGCAATGCCATACAAAACCTGCAAATTCTCCCATGACTGAATGAGCATTTAAAGCCACCTACTCTATGGCTGGACAAATTATCACCTGTGAAAATAAAAACTGAACCTTTTAGCAGTGTTCCATTTACGATAATAGCTTCATATTCTAATTCATTTACATCTGTAATTAAGGGAGCCAGGACCTTTGAAAAGCCGTAGGTAGCCGCATGTTTGTCTTTAACGAGCAAAACCAAATGGATTCCTGAGAGTGCTGAACGGAATTTTGTAGCAAAATTCAACACTGAAAAATACACGGCAGTCATTTTATGTTTTCCTCTTTTGCTACCCAATGGGTTGCACACCTCGAATTCATCACTATAAAGCAGAATGCATAATTTAGAAGTGTCCCCAGCAAAATAGGCATGATTTTGGAATTCAGTACCATCAAAAGCAGAACACAAGTAGTTTTCTTTTCTTGGGTAGCTGTTGAAATCACCAGATAAGTGTGTGTTTTCCAAGATACACTTCAGTACATCACAAAGTGGCACATCCTCCATGGTGTCAAATCTTCCGTGGCCATCAGTTCCCAGCACTGTGGTACGAGGCTCAACAATTGGAAAATGTGTCTTCCAATATCTAAGCCGACCCGACTTCGAGGTTCAGCTGCTGCTTCCATTCTTGCTCTGCATGAACGACAGCACCAATATTTGTGCACAGCTGTGCATCCTCAAGCATTATATTAATAAAGGAAATAACATCGTTTGCTATTTCATTCAAGGTAGACTCAGGAAGACGCCTTTCTTCCTTGCACTTCAGAAGCAGTGTTGAAAGCTGATTCACGTATTTGCTTAAACTGGGACCTGACTTAGATGGCTCGGGATCACCTAAAACTTCTTGGGCTTCTGTACGCTCTTCACTATGCGGCTCAAACACGCTCCTTTGCTCCATTTCCAATGGCATACTTGCGATGGGCTGTGCTCTTTCCGTTAGCAGTTCGGGGTGATTCCGGTACACATGCCTCTTGTATGAAAGAAAGTCTAACATGCCTTCATGCAGCCTCCTAGGCCACATATCCAGTTATCTTCATGCCCATGAGCTATACGGAGATGTCTGAAGAGTTCCTTAAGTGAGAACTTTGGACACCCGCATCTTGGGCACCGGAAGTACCGAATACCTGGCATCTGAAAAAAAGTAATCTTTTAGAAATTTTCTGCATCGTGAAATTACAATGACAAGCGATATATTAAAACATGCCTATTTTAGTATAATCCAGTGTCTAAGCTTAGTTTCCTGACAGTATAGGCAGGTAAGCAGAAGTCGTAAAATAACGTAGCCACATAGCAGTGCCGAAGGGAGGGAGACTGGTTTAGTGCAGCTCTGCTTGGGTTTATAACTTGGCCGTGCATTTATCAATTGTAACAGCACTGAGCGCGCTCCTGCGCTTGTGGCCTGTGCACCCCAAGCGCACCTCTGTTTCGTCTCGAAGAGCTCGTATGTCGCCTCCGTTTATTTCCGGTCTCACACCGCACAAAACTTCATGAGCGAGTACGTAAGGAATCCATGACACGGAAAGGTAGACGTGCAAAACACGGGCGTAAGAACGAGAGGACGGCGTCTGTGTTGTATTCCTTGTCCTTGTATCCGTACAGTGTAAGCTTGCCTTTTCCTGCCCGAATTATGGCACCGCTGCTAAAATATAACATATTGCTATGGAACAATATGTGCGATCGCGAAAATGCGAGAGGTGTGAAGACGGCGACGGCGATTAGAAGCTAGCGCGGGCTGTTGCCTCTTGGCCAAGTGCAGCGTATTTTCTTGTAAATATACTTGTTCATAGCTTTTCGTCTGCGTCTTCTTACGTAACATATCTGGTGGAGGTGGACGTTCCCTGTACCTCGTCACGGAGCTTCGCATTGGACGGTACGTCGAGCCTTCCTTCATGCCTCCCGGTGACGCGTCCTCGTGCAGTTGACGCGCGTTCATCGGTTCTGGCTTCTGCTTTGGGGGCTGAGGTCAAGTATCGGGTGGTATTTTCTTTTGTCAGCTTCTAATTTCACATAACCTTTATATATATATATATATATATATATATATATATATATATATATATATATATATTTTTTTTTTCTGATGTGTTTTTCTGTTAGCCTTGCTTGATGTCTGTAGCATCACCTGGCTACGGGGCTTCCATGTGGTCAGCCTCGGTAGCTCCTCAGGAGCTGCCGCTTGAGTTTTTTCTTCGCAGTGGAGCCGGCACTGTTCCTGTGGCCATGGTGCCGACCGACGGAGGGACGATCAATATGAAAAACCCAAAAACAATTCACGGTGAATTGCAGAAGGCCTCACCCCACTTCCGTCAGATCACAGAGGTCCGTCAATTCGGCAGAGATGGCATAATATGCTGCTCGCCAGACCACACCTGTGTCAAAGAACTACTGAATTGTTCCACATTCGCTTCCCATCCGGTGAGCTGTTTCGTAACACCACATCCCACATGCTCCAGAGGCGTTGTACGAGGGGTGGACGTTACTTTAACCCCTGAGGAGATTTTAGAAATGTTCTCGGTAGCTGGCGTCATCTCCGTTTACCGGTGCAGTCGAGTGATTGATCATAAGAAGATACCAACAGAGTCAGTCATAGTTACATGTGCTGGAACGATGCGGCCAACAGAAATTAAGGTCTGGCCCATAATTTACAAGGTAGAAGCTCTAGCTCCACGCATTCTGCAATGTAACAAGTGTTGGCGATTTGGCCACAGCGTCAGAGGCTGCAGATCTGCACCCCGCTGCCGTGCTTGTGGAGACAGCCACAGTTTTAGTGATTGTTCCTCCAAAGAAGAGAAATGTTGTCTCTGTGGTGGTGGTCATTCCGCCAACTACTCGAACTGTCCTGCAAGATCACAGGAAATGCAAGTTGTAGATTTAATTGAAAGGAGACGTTGCTCACGCCGTGATGCTGTTGTTGAGGTTCAGGGGAGGTCTAAGGGATATGCAGGAGTGACAGCCCGTCAGCAAATGGTTGCAGACTCCGCCCTTTCCGATTCTATTGCGACATCGGTCGAAAAGGCGTTGTCAAAAGCCATGGAACGACTAACATCAAACCTGTCGGAGACTCTAGCTCAAGTGTTGACATCACAAATGATTCAGCTTTTCAGTTATTTAGCGAGTTTCAATGCTAGCTCGCAGATTATTACACAGACCCTAACATCGAATGTTGAACAACTAGTGGATCCTTCATCTGTTATTGTACAAGACGCAGACAATGCGAGGCCATCAACTTCAACTCAGCAGACCGACAAAGGATGCTTCTCTGGATCAGTGTCGGAAAACAACCAGGATGTAGAAATGGACCTCCCGACTCTTAAACGCACAAGATCACCGAACGATAACTCATCGAACTCTGTCCCGCACTCAAAAACCAAAAAGTTTGTGAAAGATAGTCTTTCCAAGTCAGATTCTAATCCTAACTTTTCCAGCTCTGGCCCTCAATCAAAACCAACAAAGTACGGTAAAGACAGTCTTTCGAAGAATTATTTTTTAAAAGACAGTATTTTAGAGCAAGCGGTTTCTAAAGCAGGCAATAATTCATCATAGGTTATTTAAAGGTATTACTGTGGAACTGCCGTTCCATTATTTCTGCAGCTACTGATTTAATATATTTTTGCTCACAACTTTCTCCCGACATTATCCTTTTTCAGGAAACTTGGCTCTCCAATGGGCAAGATTTTTATATACAAAATTATCGTTTATTTCGATTGGACCGTCCATCGAGAGGCGGAGGACTTGTTTTCTTGATAGCAACTAAAATATGCCACAAAGTAAAAATTTCCTACCAGTATATGTCTACGGAGTATGAGATACTAGCAATAGATGTAACTATTCTTGGTTGTTCCCCATTTTCCTTAGTTAATACATATTTTCCCACAGGCGTGCATGATACTCGTTTCCTCGATACCGTTGTCAACTATTGTAGGAAAGAAATTGTGATAGGCGGAGACTTTAATTCGCATCATGTGTCTTGGGGTTTCAAAACGGACTCATGTGGAAAGCGATTATCCGACTGGGCAATTAATCAAAATTTTTGTTGCTTAAACACGAAGTCAGCTACCTTTATTCAGGGTCTTTCTAAATCGGCATTGGATCTAACATTTGCCAGTTCAGGAATTTCCGTAACTTCCTGGTCTACTGTCGACTCAGCTTCAAATAGTGACCATCTACCTATTAGGTTTGACATTGTCTGCCCTGTTATTCCCCTGGATTCTCCGACGCGTACTTTTGTCAATTACCAGAAATTTCAGAGTATCTTGAAAACGGTACTCAGTTCCCAGAAAACGCTACCAAATGACATCAAAGCCATGAGGCTTTGCGCAGTAGTAAAAGGTTCCTTTAAAAAATCCCAATTTAATGTTAAGATAAGCAAAAGTACTTCCTCTCCTTGGTGGAATTCGGATTGCACGCGGGAATATAGAAGACGAAAAGCGGCCTGGAAGAAATTGCTTTACAATCAGTGCCCGAGTAACTGGAGTGACTATAGGTTCGCAGCTGCTGCCTTCAAGAGAAGAATTTCGAATGCCAAAGACGAGTATGACGTAAAACATCATGAATCCCTCTCTAAGCCCAGCAACAAAAAAGCTCTGTTCAGATTCCTTCGATATAGAAAATTCATGCCAACACCAGCGAATACTGAATCGATAATACTTTCACCGCGCGAGTTATCTGCTTGTTTGGAATTCATAGGAAAGGGCTTAGCGCAACGCTTAACATCACGTTTGCCGATTGGGCCACTAAGACATCCCATCGCTGATGACTTCGTGGAAGTCACAGTGTCAAAGCTCTCTAATGTCCTTAGATCTCTGCCTGCCTCAGCTCCAGGTCCTGACGGCATTTCCAATGCCATGCTCAAAATGTTGTTTGAAATGTTTTCTGATGACATTCTCAAGGCAGTTAATTATTCTCTAAAAATGCTTGGATTCCACCAGAATGGAGGACAACCAAAGTTATTCCGCTGCTTAAAAAACAAGGAGCTGGCTACAACCTTGACAACATTAGGCCTATCTCTCTTAGGTCAAATATGGTAAAACTAATTGAAAGAGTTTTATATGATCGTATGATGGATCATATATCTGAAAATTCGTTACTAAGCCCAAGTCAAATAGGTTACCGGCCCGGTCTCTCCATTTGGTGTGCGCATGTAAATTTGGAACGCCGCATCCAACTTGCTCAGCATAGAAAAGAAGTTAGCGCTTTAGTGGCACTTGACATAGCAAAAGATTATGACAGCGTTGAGTACTCTCTACTGCTGGACACATTGCAGGCCTACAATTTTCCGAAATATATAACGGCATGGATTTTCGAATTTCTAAGAAACAGAAAATTTCATTGTTTTCAAAACGGCTTTTCTTCAAGAATGTTCGATCAGACAAGAGGGGTGCCCCAGGGGGCTGTTCTGTCTCCTATACTATTTAACCTGTTGACGAGTTCAGTACCACTTCACCAGGATGTGAATCTGTATGTCTATGCAGATGACATTGCATTTTTCGCGATAGTTAGAGACATCAATTCCCTTCACCTGTCTTTGCTAACGTACCTCTGTACTCTACAGACATAGCTTCACAACCTGCACC
Organism: Dermacentor variabilis; assembly: GCF_050947875.1. Classification (NCBI taxonomy): domain Eukaryota; kingdom Metazoa; phylum Arthropoda; class Arachnida; order Ixodida; family Ixodidae; genus Dermacentor; species Dermacentor variabilis. Next base: position 68,317,825 of record NC_134576.1, on the reverse strand, counting down.
TGTCACTAAGCTTAAACAAAAGTGCAGTCCTTGTTTTTCCGCTTTCCAGGCCGTTACAGTTATCATTAGTATATGAACAGAGAACCATTCCTCAGGTAGAGTCACTTAAATACTTGGGTATCACATATGACGGAAAACTGAACTGGCGTTCTTACATACAAAATATTGGAACGAAGGCGACAAGAGCCGTAGGTTTACTATGTAGAATCAGTAACCGACACTCTGGCATGCGAAGTGACACATTAATTATGATTTATCGTATGTATGTACGACCGATTCTAGAATTTGGTTGTGTTTTGTTCTCCGAAAGTGCAAAATATAAATTAAGGCCCCTTGTTCTGTTAGAAAGAGAAGCTCTTCGACTATGTTTTGGTCTTCCTAAATTCGTTGCTAATAATGTATTATACCAGGAAGCGCGCCTACCTACACTTCACACACAATTCCGCATGCTTACGGTTCAAACCTACTTAAGAGCTTATGATTCTTCGCTACGACGTGGACAATATGCATTTATTAGTGAACCAGGTCCATTTTTTGAGACCACGTGGTCACGGTTCCATACCGCGCAAGTTGTATTTGTGCAAGCGCAATTAGCACATTTAAATGTTCGCCTTAGAGAAATAATTCCGCTCCATAGGTCTCCGGGGTCACTGAAAATTCAATTTGCAGACATTTTTCCACACAATGCGAAATTTCTGCCCACAACATATTTGAATGACCGTTTACAAGATTATTTGGCCCGTTTCAAAATAAACGTAATAGCGACCGATGCTTCTTTGTGTGAAGAGAAGGCAGGTGTGGGTATCTACTCACCATCCCTCAATTGGTCTTTTTCACTTCGCCTACCAGATTACGCATCAATTTTTCATGCCGAACTTCTGGCAATAGTTCTTGCCTTGCGGAAATTACCCATTCATATTACAAGAGTTATTATCGTCACAGATTCTCTATCTGTATGCAGTGCACTTACTGCGTCTACAAAGTCGCCAACCGGAAACACGTTTTGTTCATTAGCTCCACCTCACTTAAGTTTAGTGCATATAGTATGGGTCCCTGGCCACCGAGACATTCATATTAATGAAAAAGCCGATTCCTTAGCAAGAGCTTCTTTAGCAGGTCCTGTGCTATTTGTGCTGCCGGCAACTGCGCACATTACTGCAGCCAGATATCGGCAATTTTCTTTGAACGAGGACAAAAAAGCTCTGTCATTAGCAAAATGTTCACGTTTTTTTACACTTAAATTATTCTTGGAACCGGCAATGGTGTCCTAACCGGAAATTCGAAGTTTCATTTACTAGGCTGCGTTGCCGTATTCCAACACTTAATTTTTTGTTTGCACAGATGTGGTCTGGCGGTATCCCCTCTATGCTACCTCTGCAATGAACCAGAAACTACAGATCATTTTTATTATCATGCCGGCGGTTTTCTAATCATCGAAAACTATGTCTAGAAATTCCACTTCAAAATTTAGGATTACCTTTAAGCAGCACTGTTATACTCTCCCTTGGGGAAACAGTTTTGGGATATAGCCACAGGAACGTTTGCCTAGCCATTTATAATTTCCTATGTGGCACTAGAAGAATGCCTTGTTAATAGTTTTTAGTTTCAAGAATTGATTTATTTCTACTGCAGTTTAGAAAATTCAAAAATTAAAAGCACAAATTCACAGTTCGAATCTTACTATTATTATTCATAATTTACGTTACTCAAGTTTAGGTATATCCTTTTTTTTAACATTCCTATCAACGCAAGGCTTACTATAGTATTGATCAATACTTCATCTCGTGTATTCATAGTTTATTTTACATCTTGGATTATTTGTTTTCCTTTCTTCTTGCGTGTTATTTATTTATTAACCATTTTATTTTATTTTATTTATTGAGTCATATTACCACCCGATTCGTGGCCTATCCCCCTTAGTGGGTTTGTGTCATTACCTGAGGCTTCATCATCATCATCAACCCGACTCCGCCGGCTCCGACACCTGCTGCCACTTCGACGACCTACATCACTCTCCCCGCTCCCCGTGATCCTGGCGTATTCTCGGGCAAAGATGGGGAAGACGAACATGACTGGATCAGCCTGTATGAACACGTCAGCCGCAATAACCGGTGGGACCCTACTATTATGCTCGCCAACGTAGTCTTGTACCTCGGTGGCACACGTAGAGTTTGGTATCGCACGCACGAAGATGAGCTCACCAGTTGGGATTCACTTAAGACACAGCTTCGAGACTTGTTCGGCAACCCCTACGGTCACCAACTTGCCGCGCAGAAGGCGCTTTCCGGCCGTGTGCAGACGTCAACAGAGCCCTATGTCACGTACATTCAGGACGTCTTGGCTCTGTGCCGCAAAGTTGACACCCACATGACGGAGTCAGACAAGGTTGCCCACATACTCAAAGGCATTGCCGATGACGCCTTCAACTTGCTCGTTTGCAACAACGTAGCGACGGTGGATGCTGTTATAAAAGAGTGCCGCCACCTGGAACTCGCTAAAAGCCGACGTATTGACCAGCAGTTTGCCCGTCTGCCCAATAGCCCAGCGACATCTTCCTGTGCCGACACTCCTAGTCCCAACAACACTGCCGATGTTACCAGGATCGTCCGGCGTGAGATCGAGGCCGCCTATCCCGCTGCCTTCGACTCCAGTCCCACCAACACATCTGCAGTCACGGTCTCACTGATCCAGGCAGTTGTCCGCCAAGAGTTCGAAAACATGGGTCTTCACACCATCTGCTCGGCCCATCGTCCTGATACTCGCCCGGCTTGTTCGATTCCGCCCCGTCCCGCATCTTCTTACCCACCGTGCACGTTTCCGCAACCCATCTGAATGGCGCACTGCTCACGACAAGCCTATTTGTTTCCACTGCCATCGTATCGGGCACATTTCTCGGCACTGTCGCAGTCGCTGGAGTTCCCCGACCTGGTCTACATATACTGCCTACTCTCGCCCCCTAGGTGGCCCTTCTCGTCCCTATGCCGCACGCTCCGATAACGCCGCCGTTCATTCTCCTGCACCGAACCGCCCCTATTCTCGTTTGCCTTCTCCCCAACGACGGCAATCTCGCTCCCCCCAACCCCGTCGCTCCTATTCGCCGACTCCCTTCGGACGCCGCTCCCAGCCGGAAAACTAGACGATGCAGCGCCTCGAGGTGACGCTGCATTGCTCCCTACGCCGCCAAATCCTCTACTGACGTTGCCCACTAATCTGAACCTTCTTGAACCTTCTTGAACCGTGCTGCCACGCGGGATGGCTCTGGCCCAGCTTTGCTCATTCGAGGATCACTCAGTAGCATCCATTGCAGTAGACGACACTTTATCCGATGCTCCTCTACCATTGCAGTCGGCAAATTGTACCATCGCTGACTTACAGAAAATGATTGCGCCCGACTTGCCGTCCGAGCACGCTCGTGAGCTCTACCGCCTTCTGTTTTCCTACCACGATATTTTTTACTTTAACGATCGTCCTTTGGCCCAAACTACAGCTGTCAAACATCGCATTAATACCGGCGATGCCCCTCGTATTCATCGCCGCCCGTATCGAGTGTCACCAGCTGAGCGTCAAGTTATTCACGGAGAAGTTCGCAAAATGCTTGCCAAGAACATTATTGAACCATCATATAGTCCATGGGCGTCACCTGTTGTACTGGTCAAAAAGAAGGATGGCTCATGGCGCTTTTGCGTGAACTATCGGCACCTTAACAGGGTTACCAAAAAGGACGTGTATCCCCTACCTCGGATTAATGACGCCCTTGACTGCCTCCACGGTGCTCGCTATTTCTCCTCTAGTGACCTTCGCTCCGGCTACTGCCAGATTGCCGTGGAAGATCTCGACCGCGAGAAGACTGCTTTTGTAACACCCGACGGTCTTTATCAATTCAAAGTGATGCTGTTCGGTCTATGTAACGCCCCTGACACTTTTGAACGCATGATGGACTCCCTTCTTCACGGTTTCAAATGGTCCACGTGCCTGTGCTACTTGGACGACGTTATCGTATTCTCCTCAACGTTCGCTACGCACCTCGAGCGCCTCTCAGCAGTCCTGGACGTTTTTCGTCGAGCCGGTCTGCAACTCAACGCATCGAAGTGTCATTTCGGCCGTCCCCAGGTTACCGTCCTTGGACATCTTGTTGACGCGAACGGAGTGCAACCGGACCCAGGCAAGATCCATGCTGTTACGCACTTCCCTGTTCCAAAGTGTGTTAAGGATGTGCGCAGCTTCATCGGCCTTTGTTCGTACTTCCGCCGTTTCGTGAGAAATTTCGCCGCCATAGCACGACCACTAACCGAGCTTTTGAAAAAAGACGCCCCTTTCCAGTGGGGCGATAACGAGGCCTCTGCATTCTTACATCTAATCGAGATTCTCACAACGCCTCCAGTTCTGGCCCATTTCGATCCTTCTGCGCCTACCGAAGTCCGTACTGATGCCAGCGGTCACGGAATTGGCGCAGTACTGGCACAACGCCAGCGTGGCCACGACCGTGTTATCGCTTACGCCAGCAGGCTTCTCTCACCCGCGGAGCGCAACTATTCCATCACTGAGCGTGAGTGTCTGGCCCTAGTTTGGGCGGTTGCGAAATGCCGCCCATACTTATATGGCCGACTCTTTTCCGTTATCACAGACCATCACGCGCTTTGCTGGTTATTCTCACTGAAAGATCCTACAGGAAGACTTGGTCGCTGGGCCTTACGCCTCCAAGAATATTCGTATACTGTCACCTATAAATCTGGCCGACTACACAAGGACGCTGACTGCCTGTCTCGCTACCCTGTCGACGAGCCTGACGACGCCGACAGTAGTAGCGCCAACGGCATTTTCTCTGTGTCTGCCTTCGCTAACATCGCCGATGAGCAGTACCGAGACCTATCGCTGCGAGTACTCATCGAGCGCCTGCGCTCTACACCTACCGACGCATCCGTTCGCCGATATGTGCTCCAGGGCGGCATTCTGTATCGAAGGAACTTCCTCCCTGACGGCTCTGATCTTCTTGTCGTGCCAAAACAGCTACGACAGACTGTGCTCTTTGAGATGCATGACGCACCCACTGCAGGACATCTTGGGGTAACCCGCACGTACGACCGCGTCCGCCGCCGCTTCTATTGGCCTGGTCTCGCTCGCTCCGTTCGACGCTATGTTGCTGCCTGTGATCCCTGCCAGCGTCGGAAAACACCTCAGGTGCTACCTGCCGGTCATCTCCAGCCGATCACCGTCCCTGTGGAACCATTCTTTCGTGTTGGATTAGACCTGCTCGGTCCCTTTCCCACGTCACCCTCTGGGATCAAATGGGTAGCCGTCGCGACTGATTACGCCACCCGATACGCTATCACTCGGGCTCTCCCTGCCAGTTGCGCCACTGACGTCGCGGACTTTCTCTTGCGTGACAATATCTTGCTTCATGGCGCCCCGCGACAGCTGCTTACTGACCGTGGTCGAAACTTCCTCTCGAAAGTTATCGCTGACATTGTGCGGTCCTGCTCCATTCAACACAAACTGACTACCTCATACCATCCTCAAACCAATGGCCTGACAGAGCGGTTAAACCGTACTCTTACCGATATGCTCTCCAAGTACGTTTCCAAAGACCACCACGACTGGGACATTGCCCTTCCTTACGTAACATTTGCGTACAATTCTTCCCGGCACGACACCGCCGGATTTTCTCCATTTGATCTACTGTACGGTCGCGAACCTACCTTGCCCCTAGACACGGCACTTCCTCCTGCTGCGATCTCAACAGGCGAGTATGCGCGCGACGCCATCGCCCTCGCCGACCATGCACGCCAGCTTGCCCGTGCTCGACTGACGGCCTCCGAAACCACTCAGCAGTGTCAGTACACCGCCCACCATCGTGACGTACAGTTTTCGCCTGGTGCGCTCGTGCTACTGTGGTCGCCCTCCCGTCACGTCGGACTTTCAGAGAAGCTCCTTTCGCGATACACAGGGCCCTACCGCGTGATGCGCCAGGTGACGCCTGTGACTTACGAAATTGCTCCTGTGGGTTCAACCTCCTCCTCTCCTCTGGCATCTAGTGATGTTGTGCATGTCAGTAGGCTCAAGGCCTACTACACTGCTTCCGAGTCCGATCTTTAGTCGCTCCAGGACGGCGCTTTTGCAGCCGGGGGTAGTGCTAGGGAACAATATGTGCGATCACGAAAAGGCGAGCAGTGTGAAGACGACGACGGCGATTAGAAGAGAGCGGGCTGTTGCCTCTTGGTCAAGTGCAGCGTATTTTCTTGTAAATATACTTGTACATAGCTTTTCGTCTGCGTCTTCCTACGTAACAATATGTATGTAACATATACTCACCTCTGAGTCGCAGAAAGAATGGGAGCACCTTAAATGCCGCCTTTGTGACTATCTCACGCTTCTCGATTGCGGTACACACGATTGATTATAAAACAGCTGTTCCACGCATGGCGCGCTGATACAGGGCTTATAGTTCCAGATTCTCCAGTGAGACAAGCGATCCGTCCGTGTGGCAGCAGGGTATGGACACGTTTAGGACTTATAATTCCAGAATCTCCACCGTGACAATTGGTCCGACCGTGCGACAGCAGAGCATGGACACTTGATTGCTTTTTTAAAGCGAAGCCTGCGTGGCAGCAGCGAGTCACAGAGGAAAGGCGATGCTGGAAACACGTTTTCACCCCACCGCGTCGAATGTGCAGAATGCCATCTGGAGCTACCTGGCCGCCGCCACATTATATAGCCGCTTGGTAATTATAATTACCGGTGACTCCCCTCAGAAGCATTGCAGAAATTGCAGCGCTTCCCTTTCTAGTAACGTAAGAGGCCAGAGGGGACGCAGATAGCACTGTAGAGAGGAGAAGGAGAGGGAGGAGAAGGCAGTTCCCAAAAAGAGAGGGGGGAGGAAGGCGTGAGAAGGCGAGGTAACCCCACTACTATACGACAACGGTTGCGGGGACACAGAATAAACTTGAGTTAAAGGTACGATAAAGGATGTTGCTGCTATTTATGAAAATAAACGCCATGCAAATATGTCGAGCGGGCAACTCACGCAGGGCGTGTAGAAGCAGCGCCGCATTAATTAAAGCGCACCGCAGGGTCCAGGAGACACTACGGAAGCGGTCGACCGTCAAATCAACACTTCTGTGCCCGCCGCGTTAGCTTTGCGGCTTTGCGATTTCTAGAGGTCGTGGATTTGAGCCCATACGCGGCAGCCGCATTTCGACAGGGGCGAACTAGAAAATGCGCAAGCACTTAGATTTTGGAACACGTTAAATGACATCACGGTGACAAAATTAATCCGGAGTCCGCCGCTACGGCGTACCTCATAATCAGAGTGTGGTTTTGGCACGTACAGCCCCATAATCCAGTTCAAGTTTAATACGTCTGCCGCAATGCAATGGGCCATGTGAGGCAATGACGACGCTGAACCCTTTCAGAGATGTTAAATTATGGCGCACAAGAACGCCTCAAGAAAACACCTCTCCCTGCGTGTTCTATGTACTACGCAGACAAAGAGCAGTGGTGCACGCACTGTAACCGTTAACATCAACTCACCACTCTCGTGTTAGCATAAACGTTGAATAAATTAAGCTTTAATCGTCAACTTCACCGCTAATTATCGTCAAACAAAGAATCCAGCACGGAAAGCTTCGCTTACATCGATTCCCACAGTGCATGGGTTCTGCTTACTTTTTAGCCCAAAGTTTCGGAGCCTGTTCGGCTCCTTCTCCGGGGGGTATTTGTCGGAGGTGGCGGTGTGCAGCTTAAAGTATAAACCCCATGCAAGCGATCTTGCACGCGACAGCGACAGGCGACGCGATGGAGATGGCTGTCGCGTTCGCTCGTCGCCTACAAGTTGCACCCCATGCGAGCGATGTCTTCGAGCGACGTCTCCCCAGTGTTGCCGGTATGAGGGTAGCAATATAGGCGCCAAAACTATCGTGACGCGTGCTTTATTAACTTAAGTTGATGTATTTTACTGTAAAAAGCAGCATAAAATATTTCTGAAAGTCTTGCAGTAGGTTCTTATCCTTGCACCTATAAAAATTCAATCGTTTGCTCGTTCCGTGCGACAATCGGAAGTACTGGAGTTACGTACATCCAGTTCCGGCTTTGCGCTATTGGCTAGTCGCTCATAGCACTTCCGGGCGACGAGCGACGAATTCTAGATTTGCAAAACCGAGCGACCGCGCGACAAGACCGAGCGATCTGTTCAAGCGACGGCCTGATCCGTCGCGCAAACCCGTCGCTCGTCGCTGTCGCGCACAAAATCGCGCTAATGAGGTTTAGCCTTAAAGGGTCTTCCGTAGAAAGGAGGGGAGAGTACGGAACGTAGGGACACAATTGACATCCGGAAATAGAGGGTGAGGGGGGTAGGGTCGGTTGCTGCTGAGGTGCTGGTCGGCTGGGATGACCGATGCTGGGGGAAGCTTGACCCGTGAGAGTGCAGTTGACAGGATTAGTGCGGGGGATGGGGGGGGGGGGGGAGGATCGGGCACGGGGGAGCGCAGACGTTTTGGTGTTGGTGACCTCGAGCGGTAATCTACCTGGCTAGGCGTCCTTTTCTTTTCGCCATGTCGCCAAGGCCATGGATATACACCGAGGGTAGGTTGCCCTTCACGCGGTTTATGTTACCTCCCCCATCCCTCCGCCCCCCCCCCCCCATATTCTGAATGTGCCATGACTCCAGTAGTATTTTTCGCGAGTTCGTCTCTGTTTGAAGGATTTGGGTTTCTTGGAAAGCAATTTTGTGGTCGGCGTGTCCAGAAAGTTCAGCGACGGCGCTGCGTGTTCGATTTGTTCTGACGTCGTTCTCGTGTTGTCTGATTCTTTCTTTGAGATTTTTGGTTTCCCCGATGTACGATTCCAGCAGTCGGCACAGCTGATTTTGTAGACGACGCTTTGACTTTTTTCTTTTGTTGGACTATATATTTGGTTTAGGGAGGAGGATATCGAAAGTGTTTATTGGTTTGTGCGCAACTTTGAGGCCTTTTTTCAGTATTCGGCTGGACCTTCGCTGGTACTTTGACGTATGGGATTGACACTCATTTCTGGGGTAGGGGAGCAGTCGTCTGTGTCTGGTTCTTCTTCAAATGAAGTCCTCTGTGTAGCCATTTCTTTTAAGTTCATTAAGAACCATTCTCTTTCTTTTGATCTGATTCCGATGAGAAATTAGTTTCGGCTCCCCTCAGAAGCATTGCAGAAACTGCAGCGCTTCCCTTTTTCCTAGGGTGAGATGTAGAAAGGAGGGAGGAGAAGAAGCAGTTCCCATACAAGAGAGGGGGGGGGGGGGTGAGGTGACCTGAGAATGCAAGCAAACCCTACTACTATACGACGGCGGTTGCGGGGAAACTGGATAAATTTAAGTTCAAGGTACCGTACAGTACGTTGTTGCTATTTCTGAAAAATAAATACCGTGCAAATATTTCTAGCGGCCAAAATACGCAGGGCGTGCAAAAACAGAGCCGCATTAATTAAAGTGCACCACACGGTCCACGCGACACTACGGAAGCGGTCGACTGTCAAATCAACACTTCTGTGCCCGCCGCGTTAGCTTTGTGGCTATGACATTGCTAGAGTCCGTGGATTTGATTCCAACCGCGGCAGCTGCATTTCGATGGGGGCGAAATCGAGAACTCACGTGCACTTAGATTTAGGAACACGTTAAAGAAGATCACGGTTTCAGAAATAATGCATAGTGCGCCACTGCGGCATGCCTCATCATCCGATTGTGGTTTTGGAACGTACAGCCCCATAATCCAATTCAAGTTTAATACCTCTGCCGCAATGCGATGTGCCATGTGAGGCAATGACTGTGCTCAACCCTCTCAGAAGCTGTGAAATATGGGGCACAACAACGCTTCAAGAAAACACCTCTCTCTGCGTGTTCTGTGTACTACGCAGACAAACAGCAGTGGTGCCCGTAAGGTAACGTTTAACATCAAGCCGCCACTCTCGTGTTAGACTAAACGTTGAAGAAATTAGGCTCTAGCCGTCAACATCCCCGTTAATTATCGTCAATCAAAGCATCCAGCGCTGAACGCTTCGCTTACACCGATTCCCGTGGGATCTGCATAATTTTTTATCATGGACTTTCGTTTTATTCCTCGCTGTAGAAAACAAAATGTCTGTTTGTAAAGACATTTACTGTCTGTTTGTAAAGAATGTCTGTTTGTAAAGACAAAAGTCTTGTTTTGTAATTTTGCTGATGTATAAGCAAGAAGTATAGCGAAATCTATACCACACAATTTATGTGCCATGCGAGGCAATGACTGTGCTCAACCCTCTCAGAGGCTGTGAAATATGGGGCACAACAACGCTTCAAGAAAACACCTCTCTCTGCGTGTTCTGTGTACTACGCAGACAAAAAGCAGTGGTGCCCGTAAGGTAACGTTTAACATCAACCCGCCACTCTCGTGTTAGACTAAACGTTGAAGAAACTGGGCTCTAGCAGTCAACATCACCGCTAATTATCCTCAATCAAAGCATCCAGCGCTGAACGCTTCGCTTACACCGATTCCCACAGTGCGTGGGATCTGCATAATTTTGTTATCATAGACGTTCTTCTTATTCCTCGCTGTGGAAAACATAATTATTATGTCTTGTTTTGTGATTTTGCTGATGTATAAGCAAGAAGAAACGCAAAATATATACCACGCAATTTATTCAGATTATCAACCCTGCCTAGAAATAAATAACGCCTAATTCTGTTGTCTGTTCACGCTCCTGACAACTCGCGAAGCTCCGGACGGCTATCCCCATGCTATCCCAAATCTCCTGACTCAAGCTGTCTGTTGGCAACCGTCTCCATCGCGCACCACCTCCTTCCTTCAAGCTGCCGCACACCTTCGGGCGCTTTTTTAGCTCTCTCGCTCTCGATCTCCCCTTTCCTTCAAACTTTGTACAGGCCAGCCGCGCCAGTGCGTGCATTGGGCATTGTTTCGTTAGCTGCGCCACTTGCGCTGTTCGCTGGCGTCTCTTCGTGCTTGTTCGTTTTCTGCTCTACAAATTTATACTTGCGATTAGTTTTGTGCACGGTGTCAACGAAGATGCCGCCTGTACGTTGCCTATTAACTGCGCCGCACCTCCGTGCGAAGCGGTCGTGCACGCTACAAGATGGGTCCTTGGACGCGCTCATGCAAGCAGTTGCCACTTGTCCAGTTCTCGGTAGCCTGGTGGCACTGTCATCAAGCAAATTTCAGGTATGTGCACGTTGATTTTGCATTCGTTTGTGGACTTACGTATTTGAATTACGTCGAATTGCGTGTATGACAGAAACGTCGGGCGAGGCACTTTTTTTTTTCTAAAAGCTCTTCGCAGCATAGTTCCGAATTCAAGCGCTTAGAAATATGCCAACACGGCGATTTCAGGACGGTTCCAATGACAGGTGCAGCATTCTGTTTATATATGGAGCACTATGGTCGAGCTTGCCGTGGATAACTCCGTGCATTTATATCTGACAAGGTTATAGCTGGTGTTCGCGAAGTTGAGGTGCGCGCTAGCGCAGGACATCGACTTACAAGCTGGCGGCTGCGCGAGCCCGTGCCACGCGGCCGGCGTGATTTTCTTTGCCTAATCGTGTTTATTTTCACAATGGCCATTTAAGTATACTTGGCGGCGCCTCTAGGGCACCAAAGGGGCAACTGGGGCACCAAAGATGGAGCCCGGACTGGCCCAATAGTTCGGGGCTCGACGAGACTTCTGCATGTCGCAGTTGCGAGCACCCTTGGCACGCTCTGACCTCGGTCGTTCGAACACACAGATCGTTCTGGTTCCAGCTGTGACCTACGCGCTGAGCGTTGGGGGCTCTAGAGTTCCTCCGCCATCCACTTATAATTTCGGGTGCTTTCCCGAGGCCTCCGTTTGTCGGTTACATGTGTCTTCCTAGCACTTTAAAAAAAAATCATATCCATCGTCGCGACGATAAAAGTGCTCCGTTACCTCTGCAACAGCAGACCGAACTTTGCCTTATGTTTTGCCTGGATGTTTTTCATACGAGTACATGCGGAGTTGTGACTGTACTAAGAAAAAAATGTGACGAGGAAGCTTTAGCTCGGGTGCTCCTATCTAAATACATGTAAAAGGAGGATTCGTTTTTCTCGGCAACCACTCCACCAAATTTGACGAGGTTTATTGCATTTAAAAGAAAAACTTAAAATCTAGGGACTGTTCGTTTAGAATTGTTTAGTTAAGTCGTTAATGTTTTATTAAAAATTGGCAAAAATTGAATATTTTCAAGAAACGATACTATCAAGTTTACAACTCTGTAACTCAACAACGAAAAGTAATGCCACAATTCTGTGAATTGCGTCTAATAGTAAATCTAAAGCGGACAAAATTGATATGTTACATATGAATATAAAAAGTTTAGTAATATCGAAATACAGCTTTTGCTGAACCCTTGAAACCAACGTAACAAAATCACGTAAGATGTAAAATGACATACCGAATTTCTCCGCTTTTAATGATAGAATGGGTGCCGTTTACAGACCCGCGATATCTGTTCTTGATGCAGAGCTATGAAGTTGTAAACGTCGTGCTTCTATTCTTTTTCAATCGATCGAATATTTGAAAATATTTTTAAGGCAAATCAAGCCCTAAATCTAAATTTCGCTTCCAACAGTCACTAAAATTTACCTTTCTCTCTCAAGTGCAACAAATTTCATTAAAATCGGTCCAGGGGTTATCTCAGAAAAACGTTTTTGCGTTTTACATGTATTTGAATAGGCCGCGTTGGAGTTGGAGTTCAGGTGCTCTATTTAAATACATGTGGAAGGAGAATTCGTTTTTCTCGGCAACCACTGAACCAGATATGACAAGGTTTGTTGAATTTAAAAGAAAAACTGAAAATCTGGTGAATGTTATTTTCTGATTGCTTATTTAGGTTGTCAGTGTTTTATTAAAAATTGGCAAACATCGAAAATTTTCAACAAACGAAATTATCAAATCTACAACTCTGTAACTCCGCAACTAAAATTGATAATACAATTCTGTGAATTGCATCTAATAGTACGTCTAAAGCGGATAAAATTGATGTTACACATGAATCTCAAAAAATTTAGTAATATGTAAATAAAGCTTTTACAGAACCCTTGTAAACAACGTAAAAATTCACGTAAGATATAAAATGGCGTATCGAATTTGTCCGCTTTGAATGATCTAATAGATTCTGTTTACGGAAACGAGATACCTCTTTTTTATGCAGAGCTATGAATCTGTAAACTTCGTGGTTCTATTTTTTTTCGAGTTTTCAAATTTTTGAAAATCTTTTTAACAAAATTCCGGACCTAACTAAAGATTCCGCGACCAACAGTCACTAGAAATTAACTTGCTCTCTCAAATGCAACAAATTTCATTAACTCTCTGAGGGTCGATTTTTTTTGTCGCCAGATGCGACCGCCCAGGGTCGATTTTGTTTATTGCAGAAGCCTTTTCTTTTTAGGGAGTTATTTCGAAAAACGTTTTTTAGGGTGACCGTAAAGTGAGGAAAACATATTTTGCGTTGGTATATATGTACCCTTCATTCATGAATAACAACAATGAAATAGGAAATAAAGATAAGAATTGAAACTTTTAAGCATTGTTATAGTTCAAGGCTTTGAAAAGGCGCACACGAGAATATTTCGCAAGACTCCAATATTCCTGTTCTTTCACGAATATGTACATCCATAGCGTTGTCGAACTGCATAGGTGAACACACTCAAGAAAACTGTGGTTGTGTGCCCATCAAAAAAGCAAAACGCGTGACAAACTTCCGCTAATCGTCATCTCATCGTCAACTAGAGGCAATTAGTTCCCGCGAGTGTCAAAAAAAAAAAAAACCACCGGAAACGCATGCACGGCGGCGTCCTTCCTATGCGCGCCCCTGTGAGCACTAAACGAGTGAGAGACAGGCGGTCGCCCTTTGAGCGATTAGTAACCAAATAGCCATCAGTTTTGCAAGTGCAAGAAGCCGAAACCGCCTGCGGAACAAAACCCGAGCCGCCGCCGGCCTCCTGCGCGCTCGCCAATGCGCGAACGGTACTATATAGACGCGCGGGATCGAACCAGCGCTAAAACAAACCATGCAACGGAAAATGAGAGAGGGTGACGCGAAAAAAAAATTCCCTGTATTCCTACATGGTGGCAGCGCATTACAGAAGAGGAAAAGTTGGGAAATTGGCGCGCTTTTTACACATACAGACGGTGCCGTAAATGTACGACATCGACCATTTTTTAGTTCGTTTGTGGCGCCGTATATTTACGTCATTGACCCAAAAAGGGCTAAAATCGTTTCAGGGGTTGTCTCAGAAAAACGTTTTTGCGTTTTTGAATGTATTTGAATGGGCCGCCTCGGAGTTGGGCCCGAGCTAAAGCTTCCTCTTAATGCGGTCTCCTAAGCAGTTCGCCGGTTGAGTGACTACGCGGACCTTGGTTTCAGCTGCTGGATCCGACATTCAACGACTATGTTGACCTCGCTGCCGATGACAACATACCTGATATGGCCAAAATCATTGTTGACGCCCGACAGGAAAGTGTCGCTGAAAGAGCACCATCATGTTCATCATCACAGGTAAATTTCTTAGTGGAAGGTTGTCACTGTAGTTAACTAATTTTTTTTTAATATTTCACACGTTCGCGAGCTCGCGCTAGTTTTAATGATTACCGTGTTTGCGCGAATATGAGGCGTCTTTCTTCTTTAAGTGTCATATAAAGGGCCTCGTTAATATTCGGGTTAGTGACACGAATATAAAGCCATTTTATTTTCGTCTGCTCGCCGTGCTTGCTGGCACTTCACCTTGCGCAAGAGCGCCGCGGTAGGAGTTGCCACCGAGCACTTTATTGCGGTTATGGTCTATTAATTGCAACCTTGAGTAAGACGATCGAGGCTGTTCCTCAGGCACGTTAAGTGAGTGGTCTTCATTAAGTTCCGCGGCGCATCATTGTGTAATACGTGAAGGACATTCCCGTGTTCCATATCTGAGGTATCTTTAAGTTTTATAACCATGATATGCGCCAGGGAGGTTGAAGGTCTTCTCACCAACCGTGACAAAAACATAGTCAATCGTACTTTTACATTATCTTGCGACTGTAGATCGCAGGAGTGATGAATGTAGCGCCCTGCGGCCATTCGATTTTATGCGTCATTTCCTCATTCATTACTGCATCCCTTCGCGTTATATTATTTCATTTATTTTCATCTTAAAGGCTCGGTGGCATTATATAAGGGACGGCTTTAATCCTTGGAATAATGTTAGAACAAATGTACAGAACATTAAAGAAACAACAATAAACAAATACAAGCCAGGAACAATTGTGAAGAAAAGGGGAACATCGTGTTAAAGTGAGGGTAGGTGGGATCGGTAATTAAGCAGTGTGGTTATTTAACAAATCGCAGAACGTTTTACGGTCAGTGCATGACACGATATCTTCTGGCAGGTGGTTCCAATGGGTTATTGCGTCGGGGAAGAATGAAGTGCTCATGGCAGATGATCGGGTCTTAATGTTTGCTATGGGACGACTGTGGCTTAAGCGAGAAGATGTACGTAAGGGTGGATTTAACAGGGAATGTCTGGAGTGTGGATGGTAATAAAAGTTGTGAAGCAAGCAGAGACGTGAGATGATGTGGCGGGAAGCAAGTGATGGTAGTTCAAGTGTACATTTCAGTGCGGTTATGGTGGTACCACGAGAGTAATTGGAAGTTATAAACCGAGCAGTGCGATTTTGTGTTGCTTCTATGTCATAGACGATGAGCAAAACGTGAACAAGGTGAATAATGCAGGAGCCAACGTTTCGACAAGTGGACTTGCCTTCTTCAAGGCGACATATGCTTTCCTCGCCACAGTATATATAGGTGGGGGTTTTCTAAAGTGGAGAGGGTGTGAGGCGGGGAGGACGCGGAAACGAGGGAAAATGTGTTAGCGTGTCGAATTGAAAGTAAAGGAACACTGTGTCCAAGGTCAAAGCCTGGGCACCCCCCCCCCCCCCCCCGGTCTGTCAACACACGCGCGTTAGCCGGCGTGTCAAGGGCGTCTGACAAGCCGGCTGAAATAAAAAGAAGGAAAGGAAAGGCGGGAAAGAAAAAAAATGGGGCGAGATACCCAAAGAAACCAAACTAAGTGTTGTTGCCTATAGCTTGAAGTTCAACATAGCGAATAGATTCTAAAGCTCCCTTTGAAACGTTTATGCCTATTGGTTGCAGTGTCTTGAACTTATGGATAAGGTATGATTCTCTGTATTTTCTGGATAAGGTATGATTCGCTGTATTTTCTGGATAAGGTGTGATTCTCTGTATTTTTTGGATAAGGTATGATTCTCTGCATTTTCTAGGATAAGGTATGATTCTCTGTATTTTCTGGATAAGGTATGATTCTCTGTATTTTCTGGATAAGGTATGATTCTCTGTATTTTCTGGATAAGGTATGATTCTCTGTATTTTCTAGGATAAGGTATGATTCTCTGTATTTCCTATATATACTGTGGCGAGGAAAAAACCCCACCTATATGCACTGTGGCGAGGAAAAAACCCCACTTATATATACTGTGGCGCGGAAAAATCCCCACCTATATATACTGTGGCGAGGAAAAACCCCACCTATATATACTGTGACGAGGAAAAATTCCCACCTATATATACTGTGGCGAGGAAAAATCCCCACCTATATATACTTTGGCGAGGAAAAACCCCACCTATATATACTGTGGCGAGGAAAAAAACCCCACCTATATATACTGTGGCGAGGAAAAAAGGCCACCCATATATACTGTGGCGAGGAAAAAACCCCGCCTATATATACTGTGGCGAGGAAAGCGTATCTCGCCTTGAAGAAGACAAGTCCACTTGTCGAAACTTTGGCTCGTGCATTCACCTTGTTCACGATTTGCTCATCGTCTTGAATTTCCATCTCCCGCATTCCCCGTCTTTTCTCTGGATTTCTAAGTCATAGGTTAGATATGATTGGGAAGGGTGCCAGATAGATGACGCATCTTCTAACTGCGGATGTACGAATGTTAGATATGCTAGCCTTTTTTTATTTCTGGTGATGCGGCTTTCAGGTTGCGTGTTAAATATCCAAGGGTGCGTCAAGCATTAGAACAGATGGCGCCAATATGAGTTGCCGTGATAGCGTCGATGTCATGTGAACGCAAAGATAGTCGTAAGTCGGGGCATTATTGATAGGAGCAGAATTTATTGTGTAGGTATGACTGGTTAAGCTGTGCTTGCCGGTGATTGATAGAGCAAAAAGGAGTAGTGGCTATTCCGTACATTCATCCAGTATCGCACAGGCTTTCCATTTAGTAAGGTTAAGCGGCATGTACAAATTCTCGTGCCATACTGTGATGGAATCGCGATCCTGTTGTAGTGCGGTGATATCCATGGTCGCTTTAGTTGCTCGCAAATACGGCTTGTGTAATAACGAATTCGTCATTAGCAAATAAAACTTTTGTAAGCTCGAAAATGGCAATGGAAAGTTGGAGGGGCTGAAACTATTGTTCACTATGGTACCTGCAACATAGCGTCAGCACCAGCTGACTCACAGAGAGGGCTCTTATGTTCCGCCACTGCTGTCCGCATCGCTTTCTCTGTTATTGTGGTAGCAGTTATATAGAAGCTACAGGCGAATTTTTATCATTGTCGCTTCTGTGCCATCAGATCATATCGCGCCCTGCTCGCCGTAGGTTAAAAGACATGCGGCAAAAATATTGTGTTTGTTCAATTGCGGCAAAAAGCATGTCTTTTAGCAAGCACCAACTAGGCCAACAAGCAGTTCTGTCGCCGTAGGTTGTGGGAGCCAAGGTGAGCCAAGAATTCTTGATGCGCGCTCAATATTGGAGGTTACGTAATAAAGTGCATGCTTAGGAGGGCCAGGTGAGCGCGCGTTATTTGTACACCAGCAGCACGCCCGCACCCTATCTTAAAATTCTGCGGTAGGTACAAAGCTTGGTGCGCCTACTCGGCTATTATCTGCAGTGCGCCTTCACACGCCCGTAGTACTGGAGGTCTAGTGACCTCAGGTTTTTGGAGACTCATTGAAGGCATAAGCAGCATAAACATTTGGACCGCTCGGTTCGCGCTCTTCCCGCCTGTGTTGCGACAGCGCGTGTATGGGTTCGAGGGACATCTGTTCATGTTTTCAGGTTTCGTCTTACCAGCTCACCAAAGCATTGCTTGCACGTACTCCCACAGTTCACAAAAGCTGCATGATTTTATAGCCAATGGTCGCAAGAGTATGTGGCCTACCTGGAGTAAACGATAAGTTTATGGCTTGTTCCTGCTTTCAGTGCACATCAGAGGTCACTTTGGAAACTTGTGAACAGAGCAGACCCAGTGAAGCCCTTCATCACCTTGAACTTTAAGTGCATGTTTAGGTACAGTTGTTATTGCACTTCTGATAATTTTTACTGCAGTGATTACATGTTTAGTGAATCATTAGCTCATACTTCTAGAGTTATCACCAGTACAAGTTCATACTTCTAGCTTGGAGCACAGTAGAAGCTACGGTGCTGTCAAAGCTGCACTTACAAGGCTACACTTGACGAAGCTCGAACTGTACTCATTCAGAAGGATATCTGCAATGACATAGGAATTTTTCAGTCCCGTCAGCTACAGCTTCCTCAATTCTACAAACCACTTGTGTGATGGCATATACATCTGAACCTTTTTTACAGCAACATAGCACACTCGCGGCACTCAACTGACACTGTTAATATCGCTTTTACTCCCACTTAGCTGTCGAAGCCTGGACAGTACCATAAATCCAAGCAAATGAGGTTGACATTTTGTTGACAAGAGTACACAAACATGGAAGTTTACAGCTATCTGGCACTTTCAGTTTTATAGAATGTGTGCCAAAAATGATTTTAGGTTTGTATCCAAAAAGACTTATTAAGTGCAATATTCGGTTTAATGTTTGCGAACTCAATCGTAAGGTTAATTGCCATTAAGCTAATCTCGTCGCTATAATAGCTTTTTTATGTGTAACTTAAAGTGTCATCTCTTGTAGGCCATCCAGCTCAGATGATGACGGGGTCCATTTAGTGATGCCCAGCCTTGGTGCCCTCCATGAAAAAGTCATCAGTGGCGAAGCACTCACTCCTTCTTTTAGACAGATCACCGACATCTTGTTTGGTGCAATGGCATCCATAACATTGTAAGTGCATATTGGCTTGCGTCTCAGTTTTTTGTCTTCCATAACTTTTTTATGTGTACCACTGAAAATGCAATGCACACGTACAGTTTGCAACACGTCAGTTCTACAACAAGATGACGTCTCTGCTCCTTGACAAGTACCCACGGCTGCGAGACGTTGGAAGTGGATCCGTGAGTAGATTTCATGCTTTTGTACGCAGAAAAGGCGGCCTCCTGTAATTTTTTTTGTACTGCCTGCATATTGCATATCCACAGCATTAGTTTTGCTAGAAACCTTGGGAGTCATTATTTTCATCAAAGGAGGTACTGCAACTCCAGCAATGCAAATGTCGCTTGTACTGAAAGCACGTAGCACTACGCGTGTTCATAAAATTAATGTTACTTCAGCTTTTTAACTTACCTTATGTTGTATTGCACGTATACGTTTAGCCGCATAAAGTGCATTACCTTTTATTTAAAACCCTACTCATCTTACACTTCAGTACATAACTTTTGAAACTGGCTCATGCTCATTATTTCAGGTAATATTAAGCAATGTATTCACACCCAGATCCTCAGGTTAGAAGTATTTGAATTTAGCATTGGATGAATGGAATAACTTTAATGAAAGGTCCTGCAAGCTTTCATTAAAGATCGGACGCCGCCGAGCACGCTGTCTGCGCCCACACGGTGTAAGTACCGCCTCAAATACCAGGATGAGTTTCGACAGGTGCCTTAACGTCACTGCTCTTCTCTCGCAGGCGACGGAGAAGATCTGGAAAATGAAAAAGGGCGTAAAAAGTCGAAAAGGCCGCAAGAAGTCCGTAAGCCTTCACCGTCAGGTATTGCTGCAGCAGTTGCTCAAAAAGTGGTCATGGCTTGACGACTCTCACAGAAGCACCTCAAGCGACGAAGAGGACAGCGATGACAACGATTGTGGGCCTTCTTTACCCGTTGTCCCTGGCTCCGGCGTGAAGCGTGGGCGAAATGATTGTGATGGTGAGGACAAACATTTTTCGAACAAATGTTCAGCGGATCATGGAGGAGTCTTGCCCAATTTTGCAGATGGAGAGCCTGGCCCGTCCAAGCGCCCGAGAGTGGACGAGGAAGAATGTTCTGATTCCTCTTTAGAGCCTAGCGGTAACCAGGACATTTACAGCTCACCGCAGCTTCAAGACGGGTATGACCCTTACCCAATAAAGGTTGCGCCTTTCCCAGTCTGGCTCGACAGTGAAGGAACGGTGTCGGATGAGCCGGTGCAAGACCCTGATCTGTCTTGATATCTAGTGCTTTTTGTAGGTGTTTTTGTCTCGCGTCATGCTTGTAGTGTTATATTTAACTACGCTTCGTTACACATGGTATTGTTTTCTACAACAAATGATTTATGTAGGTTTATAGTACTGCCAGTGTATTCTAGGTAATAAAGTAAACGTCCTTCTTTGATAGTGATATCACTTTTGGTGCATGCTGTTGTCTGCATTGATTTTTTGTTCTTCGTATCAAATGTTGCATGAAAGTGTTTATTGCTCTATGTATAGCAAAGTGGTAAAAAATGATTTACACAGATGGCCACACTCCACGAAAACAAGTCCTAAATTTAGACGCATAGTTTCAACAAGAACACGAAAAGTAAATTTACTGGCTAGCATAAGTGCAATACACAGACCGACAGAAAACAAACAATGTTGGGGCGCCACTTGAGCGCAACCTTCTGGTTAAGGCCTGATTTACTCGATTGTGACAGACACACACAAAAGACAAATGAAAAGACAGCCTGCCATTGGGTTTACCTAACGTTGTCCATCGCTGCCACGACTATAATCACACGGAAAACAGCCATTGAATACTACTGAATATTTGAAGGCGGTGCGTTATCTGCTAAAAGTATAGTACACAGAATAAATAGAGGCGCTCCAAATTTTACGAATTATGGCAGGTAAAAAAAACTCACGTGGATCTTACGCAGTGTTATAATAAATGTAAGCGAAGCATTCTGCACGGGTGATTTTGACTCACAATAAATAGCGGTGACGTTGACGGCGAAAGCCTAATTTCTTCTACGTTTAGTCTAGCAGGAGTGGTGAGTTGCTGTTAAACGTTACCTAGGGCGCACCACTGCTGCTTGTTTGCGTATAGCACGCAGAACACACAGGGAGAGGTGTTTGTTTCAGGGGTTGTTGTGCACCATATTTCAGAACTTGTGATAGGGATTGGCGTTGTGATTGTACCACATAGCACATTGCTTCCTCACCGAAGTAGAAAACTTGAATTTGATTATAGGGCTGTGCTTGCTTAAACCATAATCGTACTAGAAGACGCGCCATAACGGTGCACTCCGTATAAGTATTGAAGCCGTATTCTTGTTTACCGTGTCCCAAAATATATCTGCGTGTGTGCTTTTTATTTGGCCCCCGTCGAAATGCGGCTGCCGCCGTCAGTATCATGTCCAAGACCTCTAGCAATTCCATAGCCACCAAGCTAGCGCGGCGCAAACAGAAGTGGTGATTTTTCGGTTTACCCCTTCCGTCGTTTTCCATGGACCCTGCGATGCGCTATAATTGTTGCGGTTGTGCTTCTGCACGCCGTGCGAAATTTCTCCGCTAGACATATGTGCATAGCGTTTATTTTTCAGAAATTGCATTAACCTAGTGTACCGTACGTGCAACTGAAGTTAATCCAGTTTCCCCGCTATCGCTGTTGTATAATATTAAGGTGTCGCTACTTTGCCACGTGACCTCCCCTTGCCGTCGGATGAAAAGTGCCTTTTCTCTGTGCTTTCCACAATTATAGCTGCGTTCCCTATCGACTGGCACGCTAGTATAAAGGCGAGGGCTGCCGTGTCTGCAAAGGTTTGTGGGGGGTCACGGATAATTACAGCTGTAAGACGGCTAAAGTGGTGACGACCAGGGGGCTCCAGATGGCATTGAGCATATTGGACACGGTGGGGACAAAACGAGTTTCTCGCGTGGCCTTTCCTTTCTGACACGCGCCTGTCATGTATACACACGCTCTGAACTACACCACGACGCACTGTGCCAGAAAGCAGTACGGCGAGCACCAGCAGTGGGAAAGTTGGAGGCAATGAAAGCTTCGCTTTGAAAAAAATTTCATGCAACTAATGTGATGTAGGATATCGTGGGCGTACGTGCAATAAGCATCGCAAAGGTTGTAAGACTTAGAATTGCAACCGCCAAAGCACGTCCTCTTAAAAGGCGTGCAGTCTAGCTTCCATCTGCGCGCACTGCGACATCTGCTGGCGCCGGCGCGAAGTGTAGGCGTAAAAATTATAAATGCTTCCATAGAAATTAACTAACGACGTTAGCGTTCAGCGGGGATGCCTCATTACGCGGAACGTGAGGTCACGGACAGTTTCTTCCGTCTTCCCGGCAAGGGAAACACGTTTTCGTGCTTGCGTTTCTCGAATTTTCGTTCGCCATGTACACGGAGTATATATCAGCCCCACTGTAACACCTCACAACAGAAAGTCCTGTCTTCTCGGCGATTCAACAAGTCGTTAGCATGAGAGTGGGCTTTGAAGTCTTTGTTCAGCAACGGCCCAAAAAATATTGTGTGCGGGGTGCGGCTTCGCGTCGGCGATGAGGAATATGTTCTGTGTTGTGACTCGAGGCAGAATGGAAAGGCTATGGAGAAATCGCAGTCGCGTAGAATGTTCAAGACAAGCACCATGACACTTTTAAATGTGAACGTCAGGAGAGGTATACCACTTTGTAACGCCTTTGGCTAAGCATAGTTTTAACAATAGCAACCTAAAAGATTGCGAGGTAAGAGCGATATAGGCTTTTCCGTTTGAAGAAAGAAAAATTGTCAAATTGTTATTTTGGCTTTGTTTCGAAAGAGAAAAAAAAACGCGTAGGAACAAGACAATATATTACACGTGGAAAGTGTGTTGTCTCGCTTGAAAAATTTGATAATAGACCTAGGACTGTGTGGCTAGAAAAGTACCACAGCAGAAGGCTTAAGAAACCAGCGCAGGGGAAGAAAAATTAACAATGTATGAGGTGCCGTTAAAAAAATATAATGATTGCCTGTTGGGGAAGATGAAATTCCGCATTTTTGATATGAGCCTTTTCAATATAAATGTCTGGCTACCAATTTTTTCCGAATGAATAGAAACGCAATTCATTTTGTAGGTCAGCGACCGGAACACAACACCCTCACCTGAAGGGGCGCACTTCAAGAAGGAAAGTGGAGAGGGAAAGTTAGGAAGGGGAAAGGTCGCCTCTCGCAGATGAGGCGGGCGGTCAGTTGTCCGCTGACGTCGCTGCCGATCGGACGCCGCCGAGCACGCTGTCTGCGCCCACACGGTGTAAGTACCGCCTCAAATACCAGGATGAGTTTCGACAGGTGCCTTAACGTCACTGCTCTTCTCTCGCAGGCGACGGAGAAGATCTGGAAAATGAAAAAGGGCGTAAAAAGTCGAAAAGGCCGCAAGAAGTCCGTAAGCCTTCACCGTCAGGTATTGCTGCAGCAGTTGCTCAAAAAGTGGTCATGGCTTGACGACTCTCACAGAAGCACCTCAAGCGACGAAGAGGACAGCGATGACAACGATTGTGGGCCTTCTTTACCCGTTGTCCCTGGCTCTGGCGTGAAGCGTGGGCGAAATGATTGTGATGGTGAGGACAAACATTTTTCGAACAAATGTTCAGCGGATCATGGAGGAGTCCTGCCCAATTTTGCAGATGGAGAGCCTGGCCCGTCCAAGCGCCCGAGAGTGGACGAGGAAGAATGTTCTGATTCCTCTTTAGAGCCTAGCGGTAACCAGCACATTTACAGCTCACCGCAGCTTGAAGACGGGTATGACCCTTACCCAATAAAAGTTGCACCTTTCCCAGTCTGGCTCGACAGTGAAGGAACGGTGTCGGATGAGCCGGTGCAAGACCCTGATCTGTCTTTTCTTGATATCTAGTGCTTTTTGTAGGTGTTTTTGTCTCGCGTCATGCTTGTAGTGTTATATTTAACTACGCTTCGTTACACATGGTATTGTTTTCTACAACAAATGATTTATGTAGGTTTATAGTACTGCCAGTGTATTCTAGGTAATAAAGTACACGTCCTTCTTTGATAGCGATATCACTTTTGGTGTATGCTGTTGTCTGCATTGATTTTTTGTTCTTCGTATCAAATGTTGCATGAAAGTGTTTATTGCTCTATGTATAGCAAAGTGGTAAAAAATGATTTACACAGATGGCGACACTCCACGAAAACAAGTCCTAAATTTAGACGCATAGTTGCAACAAGAACACGAAAAGTAAGTTTACTGGCTAGCATAGGTGCAATACACAGACCGACAGAAAACAAACAATGTTTGGGCGCAACCTTCTTGTTAAGGCCTTATGTACTCGATTGTGACAGACACACACAAAAGACAAATGAAAAGACAGCCTGCCATTGGGTTTACCTAACGTTGTCCATCGCTGCCACGACTATAATCACACGGAAAACAGCCATTGAATACTACTGAATATTTGAAGGCGGTGCGTTATCTGCTGGAGATATAGTACACAGAATAAATAGAGGCGCTCCAAATTTTACGAATTATGGCAGGTAAAAAAAACTGACGTGGATCTTACGCAGTGTTATAATAAATGTAAGCGAAGCATTCTGCACGGGTCATTTTGACTCGCAATAAATAGCGGTGACGTTGACGGCGAAAGCCTAATTTCTTCTACGTTTAGTCTAGCAGGAGTGGTGAGTTGCTGTTAAACGTTACCTAGGGCGCACCACTGCTGCTTGTTTGCGTATAGCACGCAGAACACACAGGGAGAGGTGTTTTTTCAGGGGTTGTTGTGCACCATATTTCAGAACTTGTGATAGGGATTGGCGTTGTGATTGTACCACATAGCACATTGCGTCCTCACCGAAGTAGAAAACTTGAATTTGATTATAGGGCTGTGCTTGCTTAAACCATAATCGTACTAGAAGACGCGCCATAACGGTGCACTCCGTATAAGTATTGAAGCCGTATTCTTGTTTACTGTGTCCCAAAATATATCTGCGTGTGCTTTTTATTTGGCCCCCGTCGAAATGCGGCTGCCGCCGTCAGTATCATGTCCAAGACCTCTAGCAATTCCATAGCCAGCAAGCTAGCGCGGCGCAAACAGAAGTGGTGATTTTTCGGTTTACCCCTTCCGTCGTTTTCCATGGACCCTGCGATGCGCTATAATTGTTGCGGCTGTGCTTCTGCACGCCGTGCGAAATTTCTCCGCTAGACATATGTGCATAGCGTTTATTTTTCAGAAATTGCATTAACCTAGTTTACCGTACCTGCAACTGAAGTTAATCCAGTTTCCCCGCTATCGCTGTTGTATAATATTAAGGTGTCGCTGCTTTGCCACGTCACCTCCCCTTGCCGTCGGATGAGAAGTGCCTTTTCTCTGTGCTTTCTACAATTATAGCTGCGTTCCCTATCGACTGGCACGCTAGTATAAAGGCGAGGGCTGCCGTGTCTGCAAAGGTTTGTGGGGGGTCACGGATAATCACAGCTGTAAGACGGCTAAAGTGGTGACGACCAGGGGGCTCCAGATGGCATTGAGCATATTGGACACGGTGGGGACAAAACGAGTTTCTCGTGTGGCCTTTCCTTTCTGACACGCGCCTGTCATGTATACACACGCTCTGAACTACACCACGACGCACTGTGCCAGAAAGCAGTACGGCGAGCACGAGCAGTGGGAAAGTTGGAGGCAATGAAAGCTTCGCTTTGAAAAAAAATTTCATGCAACTAATGTGATGTAGGATATCGTGGGCGTACGTGCAATAAGCATCGCAAAGGTTCTAAGACTTAGAATTGCAAACGCCAAAGCACGTCCTCTTAAAAGGCGTGCAGTCTAGCTTCCATCGGCGCGCACTGCGACATCTGCTGGCGCCGGCGCGAAGTGTAGGCGTAAAAAATATAAATGCTTCCATAGAAATGAACTAACGACGTTAGCGTTCAGCGGGGATGTCTCATTACGCGGAACGTGAGGTCACGGACAGTTTCTTCCGTCTTCCCGGCAAGGGAAACACGTGTTCTTGCTTGCGTTTCTAGAATTTTCGTTCGCCATGTACACGGAGTATATATCAGCCCCACTGTAACACCTAACAACAGAAAGTCCTGTCTTCTCGGCGATTCAACAAGTCGTTAGCATGAGAGTGGGCTTTGAAGTCTTTGTTCAGCAACGGCCCAAAAAATATTGTGTGCGGGGTGCGGCTTCGCGTCGGCGATGAGGAATATGTTCTGTGTTGTGACTCGAGGCAGAATGGAAAGGCTATGGAGAAATCGCAGTCGCGTAGAATGTTCAAGACAAGCACCATGACACTTTTAAATGTGAACGTCAGGAGAGGTATACCACTTTGTAACGCCTTTGGCTAAGCATAGTTTTAACAATAGCAACCTAAAAGATTGCGAGGTAAGAGCGATATAGGCTTTTCCGTTTGAAGAAAGAAAAATTGTCAAATTGTTATTTTGGCTTTGTTTCGAAAGAGAGAAAAAAAGACGCGTAGGAACAAGACAATATATTACACGTGGAAAGTGTGTCTCGCTTGAAAAATTTGATAATAGACCTAGGACTGTGTGGCTAGAAAAGTACCACAGCAGAAGGCTTAAGAAACCAGCGCAGGGGAAGAAAAATTAACAATGTATGAGGTGCCGTTAAAAAAATATAATGATTGCCTTTTGGGGAAGATGAAATTCCGCATTTTTGATATGAGCCTTTTCAATATAAATGTCTGGCTACCAATTTTTTCCGAATGAATAGAAACGCAATTCATTTTGTAGGTCAGCGACCGGAACAAAACACCCTCACCTGAAGGGGCGCACTTCAAGAAGTGGAGAGGGAAAGTTAGGAAGGGGAAAGGTCGCCTCTCGCAGATGAGTCGGGCGGTCAGTTGTCCGCTGACGTCGCTGCCGATCGGACGCCGCCGAGCACGCTGTCTGCGCCCACACGGTGTAAGTACCGCCTCAAATACCAGGATGAGTTTCGACAGGTGCCTTAACGTCACTGCTCTTCTCTCGCAGGCGACGGAGAAGATCTGGAAAATGAAGAAGGGCGTAAAAAGTCGAAAAGACCGCAAGAAGTCCGTAAGCCTTCACCGTCAGGTATTGCTGCAGCAGTTGCTCAAAAAGTGGTCATGGCGTGACGACTCTCACAGAAGCACCTCAAGCGACGAAGAGGACAGCGATGACAACGATTGTGGGCCTTCTTTACCTGTTGTCCCTGGCTCCGGCGTGAAGCGTGGGCGAAATGATTGTGATGGTGAGGACAAACATTTTTCGAACAAATGTTCAGCGGATCATGGAGGAGTCTTGCCCAATTTTGCAGATGGAGAGCCTGGCCCGTCCAAGCGCCCGAGAGTGGACGAGGAAGAATGTTCTGATTCCTCTTTAGAGCCTAGCGGTAACCAGGACATTTACAGCTCACCGCAGCTTCAAGACGGGTATGACCCTTACCCAATAAAGGTTGCGCCTTTCCCAGTCTGGCTCGACAGTGAAGGAACGGTGTCGGATGAGCCGGTGCAAGACCCTGATCTGTCTTTTCTTGATATCTAGTGCTTTTTGTAGGTGTTTTTGTCTCGTGTCATGCTTGGAGTGTAATATTTAGCTACGCTTCGTTACACATGGTATTGTTTTCTACAACAAATGATTTATGTAGGTTTATAGTACTGCCAGTGTATTCTAGGTAATAAAGTACACGTCCTTCTTTGATAGCGATATCACTTTTGGTGCATGCTGTTGTTTGCATTGATTTTTTGTTCTTCGTATCAAATGTTGCATGAAAGTGTTTATTGCTCTATGTACAGCAAAGTGGTAAAAAATGATTTACACAGATGGCGACACTCCACGAAAACAAGTCCTAAATTTAGACGCATAGTTGCAACAAGAACACGAAAAGTAAATTTACTGGCTAGCATAAGTGCAATACACAGACCGACAGAAAACAAACAATGTTTGGGCGCAAATTGAGCGCAACCTTCTGGTTAAGGCCTGATTTACTCGATTGAGATAGACACACACAAAAGACAAATGAAAAGACAACCTGCGATTGGGTTTACCTAACGTTGTCCATCGCTGCCACGACTATAATCACACGGAAAACAGCCATTGAATACTACTGAATATTTGAAGGCGGTGCGTTATCTGCTAAAGGTATAGTACACAGAATAAATAGAGGCGCTCCAAATTTTACGAATTATGGCAGGTAAAAAAAAACTGACGTGGATCTTACGCAGTGTTATAATAAATGTAAGCGAAGCATTCTGCACGGGTGATTTTGACTCACAATAAATAGCGGTGACGTTGACGGCGAAAGCTTAATTTCTTCTACGTTTAGTCTAGCAGGAGTGGTGAGTTGCTGTTAAACGTTACCTAGGGCGCACCACTGCTGCTTGTTTGCGTATAGCACGCAGAACACACAGGGAGAGGTGTTTGTTTCAGGGGTTGTTGTGCACCATATTTCAGAACTTGTGATAGGGATTGGCGTTGTGATTGTATCACATTGCGTCGTTGCCGAAGTACAAAACTTGAATTTGATTATAGGGCTGTGCTTCTTAAACCATAATCGTACTACAAGACGCGCCATAACGGTGCTCTCCGTATAAGTATTGAAGCCGTAATCTTGTTTACCGTGTCCCAAAATATATCTGCGTGTGTGCTTTTTATTTGGCCCCCGTCGAAATGCGGCTGCCGCCGTCAGTATCATGTCCACGACCTCTAGCAATTCCATAGCCAGCAAGCTAGCGCGGCGCAAACACAAGTGGTGATTTTTCGGTTTACCCCTTCCGTCGTTTTCCGTGGACCCTGCGATGCGCTATAATTGTTGCTGCTGTGCTTCTGCACGCCGTGCGAAATTTGGCCGCTAGGCATATGTGCATAGCGTTTATTTTTCAGAAATTGCATTAACCTAGTGCACCGTACCTGAACTGAAGTTAATCCAGTTTCCCCGCTATCGCTATTGTATAATATTAAGGTGTCGCTGCTTTGCCACGTGACCTCCTCTTGCCGTCGGATGAGAAGTGCCTTTTCTCCGTGCTTTCTACAATTATAGCTGCGTTCCCTATCGACTGGCACGCTAGTATAAAGGCGAGGGCTGCCGTGTCTGCAAAGGTTTGTGGGGGGTCACGGATAATTACAGCTGTAAGACGGCTAAAGGGGTGACGACCAGAGGGCTCCAGATGGCATTGACCACATTGGACACGGTGGAGACAAAACGAGTTTCTCGCGTGGCCTTTCATTTCTGACACGCGCCTGTCATGTATGCACACGCTCTGAACCACACCACGACGCGCTGTGCCAGAAAGCAGTACGGCCAGCACCAGCAGTGGGAAAGTTGAAGAGGCAATGAAAGCTTCGCTTTGAAAAAAATTTCATGCAACTAATGTGATGTAGGATGTCGTGGCCGTACGTGCAATAAGCATCGCAAAGGTTGTAAGACTTAGAAATGCAACCGCCAAAGCACGTACTCTAAATAGGCGTGCAGTCTAGCTTCCATCGGCGCGCACTGCGACATCTGCTGGCGCCTGCGCGAAGTGTAGGCGTAAAAAATATAAATGCTTCCATAGAAATGAACTAACGACGTTAGCGTTCAGCGGGGATGTCTCATTACGCGGAACGTGAGGTCACGGACAGTTTGTTCCGTCTTCCCGGCAAGGGAAACACGTGTTCTTGCTTGGGTTTCTAGAATTTTCGTTCGCCATGTACACGGAGTATATATCAGCCCCACTGTAACACCTCACAACAGAAAGTCCTGTCTTCTCGGCGATTCAACAAGTCGTTAGCATGAGGGTGGTCTTTGACGTCTTTGTTCAGCAACGGCCCAAAAAATATTCTGTGCGGGGTGCGGCTTCGCGTCGGCGATGAGAAATATGTTCTGTGTTGTGACTCGAGGCAGAATGGAAAGGCTATGGAGAAATCGCAGTCGCGTAGAATGTTCAAGACAAGCACCATGACACTTTTAAATGTGAACGTCAGGAGAGATCCACCACTTTGTAACGCCTTTGGCTAAGCATAGTTTTAACAATAGCAACCTAAAAGATTGCGAGGTAAGAGCGATATAGGCTTTTTCGTTTGAAGAAAGAAAAATTGTAAAATTGTTATTTTGGCTTTGTTTCGAAAGAGAAAAAAAAAACACGCGTAGGAACAAGACAATATATTACACGTGGAAAGTGTGTTGTCTCGCTTGATAAATTTGATAATAGACCTAGGACTGTGTGGCTAGAAAAGTACCACAGCAGAAGGCTTAAGAAACCAGCGCAGGGGAAGAAAAATTAACAATATATGAGGTGCCGTTAAAAAAATATAATGATTGCCTGTTCGGGAAGATGAAATTCCGCATTTTTGATATGAGCCTTTTCAAGATAAATGTCTGGCTACCAATTTTTTCCGAATGAATAGAAACGCAATTCAATTTGAACGTCAGCGACCGGAACACAACACCCTCACCTGGAGGGGCGCACTTCAAGAAGGAAAGTGGAGAGGGGAAGTTAGGAAGGGTAAAGGTCGCCTCTCGCAGATGAGGCGGGCGGTCAGTTGTCCGCTGACGTCGCTGCCGATCGGATGCCGCCGAGCACGCTGTCTGCGCCCACACGGTGTAAGTACCGCCTCAAATACCAGGATGAGTTTCGACAGGTGCCTTAACGTCACTGCTCTTCTCTCGCAGGCGACGGAGAAGATCTGGAAAATGAAAAAGGGCGTAAAAGGTCAAAAAGGCCGCAAGAAGTCCGTAAGCCTTCACCGTCAGGTATTGCTGCAGCAGTTGCTCAAAAAGCGGTCATGGCTTGACGACTATCACAGAAGCACCTCAAGCGACGAAGAGGACAGCGATGACAACGATTGTGGGCCTTCCTTACCCGTTGTCTCTAGCTCCGGCGTGAAGCGTGGGCGAAATGATTGTGATGGTGAGGACACACATATTTCGAACAAATGTTCAGCGGATCAGACTGATCCCTCAGGACCTAAATAAAGTTCTTCATACCATACCATACCATGGAGGAGTCTTGCCCAATTTTGCAGATGGAGAGCCTGGCCCGTCCAAGCGCCCGAGAGTGGACGAGGAAGAATGTTCTGATTCCTCTTTAGAGCCTAGCGGTAACCAGGACATTTACAGCTCACCGCAGCTTCAAGACGGGTATGACCCTTACCCAATAAAGGTTGCGCCTTTCCCAGTCTGGCTCGACAGTGAAGGAACGGTGTCGGATGAGCCGGTGCAAGACCCTGATCTGTCTTTTCTTGATATCTAGTGCCTTTTGTAGGTGTTTTTGTCTCGTGTCATGCTTGGAGTGTAATATTTAGCTACGCTTCGTTACACATGGTATTGTTTTCTACAACAAATGATTTATGTAGGTTTATAGTACTGCCAGTGTATTCTAGGTAATAAAGTACACGTCCTTCTTTGATAGCGATATCACTTTTGGTGCATGCTGTTGTTTGCATTGATTTTTTGTTCTTCGTATCAAATGTTGCATGAAAGTGTTTATTGCTCTATGTACAGCAAAGTGGTAAAAAATGATTTACACAGATGGCGACACTCCACGAAAACAAGTCCTAAATTTAGACGCATAGTTGCAACAAGAACACGAAAAGTAAATTTACTGGCTAGCATAAGTGCAATACACAGACCGACAGAAAACAAACAATGTTTGGGCGCAAATTGAGCGCAACCTTCTGGTTAAGGCCTGATTTACTCGATTGAGATAGACACACACAAAAGACAAATGAAAAGACAACCTGCGATTGGGTTTACCTAACGTTGTCCATCGCTGCCACGACTATAATCACACGGAAAACAGCCATTGAATACTACTGAATATTTGAAGGCGGTGCGTTATCTGCTAAAGGTATA
Organism: Dermacentor variabilis; assembly: GCF_050947875.1. NCBI lineage: Eukaryota > Metazoa > Arthropoda > Arachnida > Ixodida > Ixodidae > Dermacentor > Dermacentor variabilis. The sequence goes on along the minus strand of NC_134576.1, from coordinate 68,285,908 downwards.
GTACACAGAATAAATAGAGGCGCTCCAAATTTTACGAATTATGGCAGGTAAAAAAAAACTGACGTGGATCTTACGCAGTGTTATAATAAATGTAAGCGAAGCATTCTGCACGGGTGATTTTGACTCACAATAAATAGCGGTGACGTTGACGGCGAAAGCTTAATTTCTTCTACGTTTAGTCTAGCAGGAGTGGTGAGTTGCTGTTAAACGTTACCTAGGGTGCACCACTGCTGCTTGTTTGCGTATAGCACGCAGAACACACAGGGAGAGGTGTTTGTTTCAGGGGTTGTTGTGCACCATATTTCAGAACTTGTGATAGGGATTGGCGTTGTGATTGTATCACATTGCGTCGTTGCCGAAGTACAAAACTTGAATTTGATTATAGGGCTGTGCTTCTTAAACCATAATCGTACTACAAGACGCGCCATAACGGTGCTCTCCGTATAAGTATTGAAGCCGTAATCTTGTTTACCGTGTCCCAAAATATATCTGCGTGTGTGCTTTTTATTTGGCCCCCGTCGAAATGCGGCTGCCGCCGTCAGTATCATGTCCACGACCTCTAGCAATTCCATAGCCAGGAAGCTAGCGCGGCGCAAACACAAGTGGTGATTTTTCGGTTTACCCCTTCCGTCGTTTTCCGTGGACCCTGCGATGCGCTATAATTGTTGCTGCTGTGCTTCTGCACGCCGTGCGAAATTTGGCCGCTAGGCATATGTGCATAGCGTTTATTTTTCAGAAATTGCATTAACCTAGTGCACCGTACCTGAACTGAAGTTAATCCAGTTTCCCCGCTATCGCTATTGTATAATATTAAGGTGTCGCTGCTTTGCCACGTGACCTCCTCTTGCCGTCGGATGAGAAGTGCCTTTTCTCCGTGCTTTCTACAATTATAGCTGCGTTCCCTATCGACTGGCACGCTAGTATAAAGGCGAGGGCTGCCGTGTCTGCAAAGGTTTGTGGGGGGTCACGGATAATTACAGCTGTAAGACGGCTAAAGGGGTGACGACCAGAGGGCTCCAGATGGCATTGACCACATTGGACACGGTGGAGACAAAACGAGTTTCTCGCGTGGCCTTTCATTTCTGACACGCGCCTGTCATGTATGCACACGCTCTGAACCACACCACGACGCGCTGTGCCAGAAAGCAGTACGGCCAGCACCAGCAGTGGGAAAGTTGAAGAGGCAATGAAAGCTTCGCTTTGAAAAAAATTTCATGCAACTAATGTGATGTAGGATGTCGTGGCCGTACGTGCAATAAGCATCGCAAAGGTTGTAAGACTTAGAAATGCAACCGCCAAAGCACGTACTCTAAATAGGCGTGCAGTCTAGCTTCCATCGGCGCGCACTGCGACATCTGCTGGCGCCTGCGCGAAGTGTAGGCGTAAAAAATATAAATGCTTCCATAGAAATGAACTAACGACGTTAGCGTTCAGCGGGGATGTCTCATTACGCGGAACGTGAGGTCACGGACAGTTTGTTCCGTCTTCCCGGCAAGGGAAACACGTGTTCTTGCTTGGGTTTCTAGAATTTTCGTTCGCCATGTACACGGAGTATATATCAGCCCCACTGTAACACCTCACAACAGAAAGTCCTGTCTTCTCGGCGATTCAACAAGTCGTTAGCATGAGGGTGGTCTTTGACGTCTTTGTTCAGCAACGGCCCAAAAAATATTCTGTGCGGGGTGCGGCTTCGCGTCGGCGATGAGAAATATGTTCTGTGTTGTGACTCGAGGCAGAATGGAAAGGCTATGGAGAAATCGCAGTCGCGTAGAATGTTCAAGACAAGCACCATGACACTTTTAAATGTGGACGTCAGGAGAGATCCACCACTTTGTAACGCCTTTGGCTAAGCATAGTTTTAACAATAGCAACCTAAAAGATTGCGAGGTAAGAGCGATATAGGCTTTTTCGTTTGAAGAAAGAAAAATTGTAAAATTGTTATTTTGGCTTTGTTTCGAAAGAGAAAAAAAAACACGCGTAGGAACAAGACAATATATTACACGTGGAAAGTGTGTTGTCTCGCTTGATAAATTTGATAATAGACCTAGGACTGTGTGGCTAGAAAAGTACCACAGCAGAAGGCTTAAGAAACCAGCGCAGGGGAAGAAAAATTAACAATATATGAGGTGCCGTTAAAAAAATATAATGATTGCCTGTTCGGGAAGATGAAATTCCGCATTTTTGATATGAGCCTTTTCAAGATAAATGTCTGGCTACCAATTTTTTCCGAATGAATAGAAACGCAATTCAATTTGAACGTCAGCGACCGGAACACAACACCCTCACCTGGAGGGGCGCACTTCAAGAAGGAAAGTGGAGAGGGAAAGTTAGGAAGGGGAAAGGTCGCCTCTCGCAGATGAGGCGGGCGGTCAGTTGTCCGCTGACGTCGCTGCCGATCGGACGCCGCCGAGCACGCTGTCTGCGCCCACACGGTGTAAGTACCGCCTCAAATACCAGGATGAGTTTCGACAGGTGCCTTAACGTCACTGCTCTTCTCTCGCAGGCGACGGAGAAGATCTGCAAAATGAAAAAGGGCGTAAAAAGTCGAAAAGGCCGCAAGAAGTCCGTAAGCCTTCACCGTCAGGTGTTGCTGTAGCAGTTGCTCAAAAAGTGGTCATCGCTTGACGACTCTCACAGAAGCACCTCAAGCGACGAAGAGGACAGCGATGACAACTGTTGTGGGCCTTCTTTACCCGTTGTCCCTGGCTCCGGCGTGAAGCGTGGGCGAAATGATTGTGATGGTGAGGACAAACATTTTTCAAACAAATGTTCAGCGGATCATGGAGGAGTCTTGCCCAATTTTGCAGATGGAGAGCCTGGCCCGTCCAAGTGCCCGAGAGTGGACGAGGAAGAATGTTCTGATTCCTCTCTAGAGCCTAGCGGTAACCAGCACATTTACAGCTCACCGCAGGTTGAAGACGGGTATGACCCTTACCCAATAAAAGTTGCACCTTTCCCAGTCTGGCTCGACAGTGAAGGAACGGTGTCGGATGAGCCGGTGCAAGACCCTGATCTGTCTTTTCTTGATATCTAGTGCCTTTTGTAGGTGTTTTTGTCTCGTGTCATGCTTGGAGTGTAATATTTAGCTACGCTTCGTTACACATGGTATTGTTTTCTACAACAAATGATTTATGTAGGTTTATAGTACTGCCAGTGTATTCTAGGTAATAAAGTACACGTCCTTCTTTGATAGCGATATCACTTTTGGTGCATGCTGTTGTTTGGATTGATTTTTTGTTCTTCGTATCAAATGTTGCATGAAAGTGTTTATTGCTCTATGTACAGCAAAGTGGTAAAAAATGATTTACACAGATGGCGACACTCCACGAAAACAAGTCCTAAATTTAGACGCATAGTTGCAACAAGAACACGAAAAGTAAATTTACTGGCTAGCATAAGTGCAATACACAGACCGACAGAAAACAAACAATGTTTGGGCGCAAATTGAGCGCAACCTTCTGGTTAAGGCCTGATTTACTCGATTGAGATAGACACACACAAAAGACAAATGAAAAGACAACCTGCGATTGGGTTTACCTAACGTTGTCCATCGCTGCCACGACTATAATCACACGGAAAACAGCCATTGAATACTACTGAATATTTGAAGGCGGTGCGTTATCTGCTAAAGGTATAGTACACAGAATAAATAGAGGCGCTCCAAATTTTACGAATTATGGCAGGTAAAAAAAAACTGACGTGGATCTTACGCAGTGTTATAATAAATGTAAGCGAAGCATTCTGCACGGGTGATTTTGACTCACAATAAATAGCGGTGACGTTGACGGCGAAAGCTTAATTTCTTCTACGTTTAGTCTAGCAGGAGTGGTGAGTTGCTGTTAAACGTTACCTAGGGTGCACCACTGCTGCTTGTTTGCGTATAGCACGCAGAACACACAGGGAGAGGTGTTTGTTTCAGGGGTTGTTGTGCACCATATTTCAGAACTTGTGATAGGGATTGGCGTTGTGATTGTATCACATTGCGTCGTTGCCGAAGTACAAAACTTGAATTTGATTATAGGGCTGTGCTTCTTAAACCATAATCGTACTACAAGACGCGCCATAACGGTGCTCTCCGTATAAGTATTGAAGCCGTAATCTTGTTTACCGTGTCCCAAAATATATCTGCGTGTGTGCTTTTTATTTGGCCCCCGTCGAAATGCGGCTGCCGCCGTCAGTATCATGTCCACGACCTCTAGCAATTCCATAGCCAGCAAGCTAGCGCGGCGCAAACACAAGTGGTGATTTTTCGGTTTACCCCTTCCGTCGTTTTCCGTGGACCCTGCGATGCGCTATAATTGTTGCTGCTGTGCTTCTGCACGCCGTGCGAAATTTGGCCGCTAGGCATATGTGCATAGCGTTTATTTTTCAGAAATTGCATTAACCTAGTGCACCGTACCTGAACTGAAGTTAATCCAGTTTCCCCGCTATCGCTATTGTATAATATTAAGGTGTCGCTGCTTTGCCACGTGACCTCCTCTTGCCGTCGGATGAGAAGTGCCTTTTCTCCGTGCTTTCTACAATTATAGCTGCGTTCCCTATCGACTGGCACGCTAGTATAAAGGCGAGGGCTGCCGTGTCTGCAAAGGTTTGTGGGGGGTCACGGATAATTACAGCTGTAAGACGGCTAAAGGGGTGACGACCAGAGGGCTCCAGATGGCATTGACCACATTGGACACGGTGGAGACAAAACGAGTTTCTCGCGTGGCCTTTCATTTCTGACACGCGCCTGTCATGTATGCACACGCTCTGAACCACACCACGACGCGCTGTGCCAGAAAGCAGTACGGCCAGCACCAGCAGTGGGAAAGTTGAAGAGGCAATGAAAGCTTCGCTTTGAAAAAAATTTCATGCAACTAATGTGATGTAGGATGTCGTGGCCGTACGTGCAATAAGCATCGCAAAGGTTGTAAGACTTAGAAATGCAACCGCCAAAGCACGTACTCTAAATAGGCGTGCAGTCTAGCTTCCATCGGCGCGCACTGCGACATCTGCTGGCGCCTGCGCGAAGTGTAGGCGTAAAAAATATAAATGCTTCCATAGAAATGAACTAACGACGTTAGCGTTCAGCGGGGATGTCTCATTACGCGGAACGTGAGGTCACGGACAGTTTGTTCCGTCTTCCCGGCAAGGGAAACACGTGTTCTTGCTTGGGTTTCTAGAATTTTCGTTCGCCATGTACACGGAGTATATATCAGCCCCACTGTAACACCTCACAACAGAAAGTCCTGTCTTCTCGGCGATTCAACAAGTCGTTAGCATGAGGGTGGTCTTTGACGTCTTTGTTCAGCAACGGCCCAAAAAATATTCTGTGCGGGGTGCGGCTTCGCGTCGGCGATGAGAAATATGTTCTGTGTTGTGACTCGAGGCAGAATGGAAAGGCTATGGAGAAATCGCAGTCGCGTAGAATGTTCAAGACAAGCACCATGACACTTTTAAATGTGGACGTCAGGAGAGATCCACCACTTTGTAACGCCTTTGGCTAAGCATAGTTTTAACAATAGCAACCTAAAAGATTGCGAGGTAAGAGCGATATAGGCTTTTTCGTTTGAAGAAAGAAAAATTGTAAAATTGTTATTTTGGCTTTGTTTCGAAAGAGAAAAAAAAACACGCGTAGGAACAAGACAATATATTACACGTGGAAAGTGTGTTGTCTCGCTTGATAAATTTGATAATAGACCTAGGACTGTGTGGCTAGAAAAGTACCACAGCAGAAGGCTTAAGAAACCAGCGCAGGGGAAGAAAAATTAACAATATATGAGGTGCCGTTAAAAAAATATAATGATTGCCTGTTCGGGAAGATGAAATTCCGCATTTTTGATATGAGCCTTTTCAAGATAAATGTCTGGCTACCAATTTTTTCCGAATGAATAGAAACGCAATTCAATTTGAACGTCAGCGACCGGAACACAACACCCTCACCTGGAGGGGCGCACTTCAAGAAGGAAAGTGGAGAGGGAAAGTTAGGAAGGGGAAAGGTCGCCTCTCGCAGATGAGGCGGGCGGTCAGTTGTCCGCTGACGTCGCTGCCGATCGGACGCCGCCGAGCACGCTGTCTGCGCCCACACGGTGTAAGTACCGCCTCAAATACCAGGATGAGTTTCGACAGGTGCCTTAACGTCACTGCTCTTCTCTCGCAGGCGACGGAGAAGATCTGCAAAATGAAAAAGGGCGTAAAAAGTCGAAAAGGCCGCAAGAAGTCCGTAAGCCTTCACCGTCAGGTGTTGCTGTAGCAGTTGCTCAAAAAGTGGTCATCGCTTGACGACTCTCACAGAAGCACCTCAAGCGACGAAGAGGACAGCGATGACAACTGTTGTGGGCCTTCTTTACCCGTTGTCCCTGGCTCCGGCGTGAAGCGTGGGCGAAATGATTGTGATGGTGAGGACAAACATTTTTCGAACAAATGTTCAGCGGATCATGGAGGAGTCTTGCCTAATTTTGCAGATGGAGAGCCTGGCCCGTCCAAGCGCCCGAGAGTGGACGAGGAAGAATGTTCTGATTCCTCTTTAGAGCCTAGCGGTAACCAGCACATTTACAGCTCACCGCAGCTTGAAGACGGGTATGACCCTTACCCAATAAAAGTTGCACCTTTCCAGCTGCAGTCTGGCTCGACAGTGAAGGAACGGTGTCGGATGAGCCGGTGCAAGACCCTGATCTGTCTTTTCTTGATATCTAGTGCTTTTTGTAGGTGTTTTTGTCTCGCGTCATGCTTGTAGTGTTATATTTAACTACGCTTCGTTACACATGGTATTGTTTTCTACAACAAATGATTTATGTAGGTTTATAGCACTGCCAGTGTATTCTAGGTAATAAAGTACACGTCCTTCTTTGATAGCGATATCACTTTTGGTGCATGCTGTTGTCTGCATTGATATTTTGTTCTTCGTATCAAATGTTGCATGAAAGTGTTTATTGCTCTATGTATAGCAAAGTGGTAAAAAATGATTTACACAGATGGCGACACTCCACGAAAACAAGTCCTAAATTTAGACGCATAGTTGCAACAAGAACACGAAAAGTAAATTTACTGGCTAGCATAAGTGCAATACACAGACCGACAGAAAACAAACCATGTTTGGGCGCCAATTGAGCGCAACCTTCTGGTTAAGGCCTGATTTACTCGATTGTGACAGACACACACAAAAGACAAATGAAAAGACAGCCTGCCATTGGGTTTACCTAACGTTGTCCATCGCTGCCACGACTATAATCACACGGAAAACAGCCATTGAATACTACTGAATATTTGAAGGCGGTGCGTTATCTGCTAAAAGTATAGTACACAGAATAAATAGAGGCGCTCCAAATTTTACGGATTATGGCAGGTAAAAAAAACTGACGTGGATCTTACGCAGTGTTATAATAAATGTAAGCGAAGCATTCTGCACGGGTGATTTTGACTCACAATAAATAGCGGTGACGTTGACGGCGAAAGCCTAATTTCTTCTACGTTTAGTCTAGCAGGAGTGGTGAGTTGCTGTTAAACGTTACCTAGGGCGCACCACTGCTGCTTGTTTGCGTATAGCACGCAGAACACACAGGGAGAGGTGTTTGTTTCAGGGGTTGTTGTGCACCATATTTCAGAACTTGTGATAGGGATTGGCGTTGTGATTGTACCACATAGCACATTGCGTCCTCACCGAAGTAGAAAACTTGAATTTGATTATAGGGCTGTGCTCGCTTAAACCATAATCGTACTAGAAGACGCGCCATAACGGTGCACTCCGTATAAGTATTGAAGCCGTATTCTTGTTTACCGTGTCCCAAAATATATCTGCGTGTGTGCTTTTTATTTGGCCCCCGTCGAAATGCGGCTGCCGCCGTCAGTATCATGTCCAAGACCTCTAGCAATTCCATAGCCAGCAAGCTAGCGCGGCGCAAACAGAAGTGGTGATTTTTCGGTTTACCCCTTCCGTCGTTTTCCATGAACCCTGCGATGCGCAATAATTGTTGCGGCTGTGCTTCTGCACGCCGTGCGAAATTTCTCCGCTAGACATATGTGCATAGCGTTTATTTTTCAGAAATTGCATTAACCTAGTGTACCGTACCTGCAACTGAAGTTAATCCAGTTTCGCCGCTATCGCTGTTGTATAATATTAAGGTGTCGCTGCTTTGCCACGTGACCTCCCCTTGCCGTCGGATGAGAAGTGCCTTTTCTCTGTGCTTTCTACAATTATAGCTGCGTTCCCTATCGACTGGCACGCTAGTATAAAGGCGAGGGCTGCCGTGTCTGCAAAGGTTTGTGGGGGGTCACGGAGAATTACAGCTGTAAGACGGCTAAAGTGGTGACGACCAGGGGGCTCCAGATGGCATTGAGCATATTGGACACGGTGGGGACAAAACGAGTTTCTCGCGTGGCCTTTCCTTTCTGACACGCGCCTGTCATGTATACACACGCTCTGAACTACACCACGACGCACTGTGCCAGAAAGCAGTACGGCGAGCACGAGCAGTGGGAAAGTTGGAGGCAATGAAAGCTTCGCTTTGAAAAAAATTTCATGCAACTAATGTGATGTAGGATATCGTGGGCGTACGTGCAATAAGCATCGCAAAGGTTGTAAGACTTAGAATTGCAAACGCCAAAGCACGTCCTCTGAAAAGGCGTGCAGTCTAGCTTCCATCTGCGCGCACTGCGACATCTGCTGGCGCCGGCGCGTAGTGTAGGCGTAAAAATTATAAATGCTTCCATAGAAATTAACTAACGACGTTAGCGTTCAGCGAGGATGCCTCATTGCGCGGAACGTGAGGTCACGGACAGTTTCTTCCGTCTTCCCGGCAAGGGAAACACGTGTTCGTGCTTGCGTTTCTAGAATTTTCGTTCGCCATGTACACGGAGTATATATTAGCCCCACTGTAACACCTCACAACAAAAAGTCCTGTCTTCTCGGCGATTCAACAAGTCGTTAGTATGAGGGTGGTCACTGAGGTCTTTGTTCAGCAACGGCCCAAAAAACGTTGTGTGCGGGGTGCGGCTTCGCGTCGGCGATGAGGAATATGTTCTGTGTTGTGACTCGAGGCAGAATGGAAAGGCTATGGAGAAATCGCAGTCGCGTAGAATGTTCAAGACAAGCACCATGACACTTTTAAATGTGAACGTAAGCAGAGATCCACCACTTTGTAACGCCTTTCGCTAAGCATAGTTTTAACAATAGCAACCTAAAAGATTGCGAGGTAAGAGCGATATAGGCTTTTTCGTTTGAAGAAAGAAAAATTGTAAAATTGTTATTTTGGCTTTGTATCGAAAGAGAATAAAAAACGCGTAGGAACAAGACAATATATTACACGTGGAAAGTGTGTTGTCTCGCTTGATAAATTTGATAATAGACCTAGGACTGTGTGGCTAGAAAAGTACCACAGCAGAAGGCTTAAGAAACCAGCGCAGGGGAAGAAAAATTAACAATATATGAGGTGCCGTTAAAAAAATATAATGATTGCCTGTTCGGGAAGATGAAATTCCGCATTTTTGATATGAGCCTTTTCAAGATAAATGTCTGGCTACCAATTTTTTCCGAATGAATAGAAACGCAATTCAAGTTGAACGTCAGCGACCGGAACACAACACCCTCACCTGGAGGGGGCGCACTTCAAGAAGGAAAGTGGAGAGGGGAAGTTAGGAAGGGGAAAGGTCGCCTCTCGCAGATGAGGCGGGCGGTCAGTTGTCCGCTGACGTCGCTGCCGATCGGATGCCGCCGAGCACGCTGTCTGCGCCCACACGGTGTAAGTACCGCCTCAAATACCAGGATGAGTTTCGACAGGTGCCTTAACGTCACTGCTCTTCTCTCGCAGGCGACGGAGAAGATCTGGAAAATGAAAAAGGGCGTAAAAGGTCAAAAAGGCCGCAAGAAGTCCGTAAGCCTTCACCGTCAGGTATTGCTGCAGCAGTTGCTCAAAAAGCGGTCATGGCTTGACGACTATCACAGAAGCACCTCAAGCGACGAAGAGGACAGCGATGACAACGATTGTGGGCCTTCCTTACCCGTTGTCTCTAGCTCCGGCGTGAAGCGTGGGCGAAATGATTGTGATGGTGAGGACACACATATTTCGAACAAATGTTCAGCGGATCAGACTGATCCCTCAGGACCTAAATAAAGTTCTTCATACCATACCATACCATGGAGGAGTCTTGCCCAATTTTGCAGATGGAGAGCCTGGCCCGTCCAAGCGCCCGAGAGTGGACGAGGAAGAATGTTCTGATTCCTCTTTAGAGCCTAGCGGTAACCAGGACATTTACAGCTCACCGCAGCTTCAAGACGGGTATGACCCTTACCCAATAAAGGTTGCGCCTTTCCCAGTCTGGCTCGACAGTGAAGGAACGGTGTCGGATGAGCCGGTGCAAGACCCTGATCTGTCTTTTCTTGATATCTAGTGCCTTTTGTAGGTGTTTTTGTCTCGTGTCATGCTTGGAGTGTAATATTTAGCTACGCTTCGTTACACATGGTATTGTTTTCTACAACAAATGATTTATGTAGGTTTATAGTACTGCCAGTGTATTCTAGGTAATAAAGTACACGTCCTTCTTTGATAGCGATATCACTTTTGGTGCATGCTGTTGTTTGCATTGATTTTTTGTTCTTCGTATCAAATGTTGCATGAAAGTGTTTATTGCTCTATGTACAGCAAAGTGGTAAAAAATGATTTACACAGATGGCGACACTCCACGAAAACAAGTCCTAAATTTAGACGCATAGTTCCAACAAGAACACGAAAAGTAAATTTACTGGCTAGCATAAGTGCAATACACAGACCGGCAGAAAACAAACAATGTTTGGGCGCAAATTGAGCGCAACCTTCTGGTTAAGGCCTGATTTACTCGATTGAGATAGACACACACAAAAGACAAATGAAAAGACAACCTGCGATTGGGTTTACCTAACGTTGTCCATCGCTGCCACGACTATAATCACACGGAAAACAGCCATTGAATACTACTGAATATTTGAAGGCGGTGCGTTATCTGCTAAAGGTATAGTACACAGAATAAATAGAGGCGCTCCAAATTTTACGAATTATGGCAGGTAAAAAAAAACTGACGTGGATCTTACGCAGTGTTATAATAAATGTAAGCGAAGCATTCTGCACGGGTGATTTTGACTCACAATAAATAGCGGTGACGTTGACGGCGAAAGCTTAATTTCTTCTACGTTTAGTCTAGCAGGAGTGGTGAGTTGCTGTTAAACGTTACCTAGGGCGCACCACTGCTGCTTGTTTGCGTATAGCACGCAGAACACACAGGGAGAGGTGTTTGTTTCAGGGGTTGTTGTGCACCATATTTCAGAACTTGTGATAGGGATTGGCGTTGTGATTGTATCACATTGCGTCGTTGCCGAAGTACAAAACTTGAATTTGATTATAGGGCTGTGCTTCTTAAACCATAATCGTACTACAAGACGCGCCATAACGGTGCTCTCCGTATAAGTATTGAAGCCGTAATCTTGTTTACCGTGTCCCAAAATATATCTGCGTGTGTGCTTTTTATTTGGCCCCCGTCGAAATGCGGCTGCCGCCGTCAGTATCATGTCCACGACCTCTAGCAATTCCATAGCCAGCAAGCTAGCGCGGCGCAAACACAAGTGGTGATTTTTCGGTTTACCCCTTCCGTCGTTTTCCGTGGACCCTGCGATGCGCTATAATTGTTGCTGCTGTGCTTCTGCACGCCGTGCGAAATTTGGCCGCTAGGCATATGTGCATAGCGTTTATTTTTCAGAAATTGCATTAACCTAGTGCACCGTACCTGAACTGAAGTTAATCCAGTTTCCCCGCTATCGCTATTGTATAATATTAAGGTGTCGCTGCTTTGCCACGTGAACTCCTCTTGCCGTCGGATGAGAAGTGCCTTTTCTCCGTGCTTTCTACAATTATAGCTGCGTTCCCTATCGACTGGCACGCTAGTATAAAGGCGAGGGCTGCCGTGTCTGCAAAGGTTTGTGGGGGGTCACGGATAATTACAGCTGTAAGACGGCTAAAGGGGTGACGACCAGAGGGCTCCAGATGGCATTGACCACATTGGACACGGTGGAGACAAAACGAGTTTCTCGCGTGGCCTTTCATTTCTGACACGCGCCTGTCATGTATGCACACGCTCTGAACCACACCACGACGCGCTGTGCCAGAAAGCAGTACGGCCAGCACCAGCAGTGGGAAAGTTGAAGAGGCAATGAAAGCTTCGCTTTGAAAAAAATTTCATGCAACTAATGTGATGTAGGATGTCGTGGCCGTACGTGCAATAAGCATCGCAAAGGTTGTAAGACTTAGAAATGCAACCGCCAAAGCACGTACTCTAAATAGGCGTGCAGTCTAGCTTCCATCGGCGCGCACTGCGACATCTGCTGGCGCCTGCGCGAAGTGTAGGCGTAAAAAATATAAATGCTTCCATAGAAATGAACTAACGACGTTAGCGTTCAGCGGGGATGTCTCATTACGCGGAACGTGAGGTCACGGACAGTTTGTTCCGTCTTCCCGGCAAGGGAAACACGTGTTCTTGCTTGGGTTTCTAGAATTTTCGTTCGCCATGTACACGGAGTATATATCAGCCCCACTGTAACACCTCACAACAGAAAGTCCTGTCTTCTCGGCGATTCAACAAGTCGTTAGCATGAGGGTGGTCTTTGACGTCTTTGTTCAGCAACGGCCCAAAAAATATTCTGTGCGGGGTGCGGCTTCGCGTCGGCGATGAGAAATATGTTCTGTGTTGTGACTCGAGGCAGAATGGAAAGGCTATGGAGAAATCGCAGTCGCGTAGAATGTTCAAGACAAGCACCATGACACTTTTAAATGTGAACGTCAGGAGAGATCCACCACTTTGTAACGCCTTTGGCTAAGCATAGTTTTAACAATAGCAACCTAAAAGATTGCGAGGTAAGAGCGATATAGGCTTTTTCGTTTGAAGAAAGAAAAATTGTAAAATTGTTATTTTGGCTTTGTTTCGAAAGAGAAAAAAAAACACGCGTAGGAACAAGACAATATATTACACGTGGAAAGTGTGTTGTCTCGCTTGATAAATTTGATAATAGACCTAGGACTGTGTGGCTAGAAAAGTACCACAGCAGAAGGCTTAAGAAACCAGCGCAGGGGAAGAAAAATTAACAATATATGAGGTGCCGTTAAAAAAATATAATGATTGCCTGTTCGGGAAGATGAAATTCCGCATTTTTGATATGAGCCTTTTCAAGATAAATGTCTGGCTACCAATTTTTTCCGAATGAATAGAAACGCAATTCAATTTGAACGTCAGCGACCGGAACACAACACCCTCACCTGGAGGGGCGCACTTCAAGAAGGAAAGTGGAGAGGGGAAGTTAGGAAGGGGAAAGGTCGCCTCTCGCAGATGAGGCGGGCGGTCAGTTGTCCGCTGACGTCGCTGCCGATCGGATGCCGCCGAGCACGCTGTCTGCGCCCACACGGTGTAAGTACCGCCTCAAATACCAGGATGAGTTTCGACAGGTGCCTTAACGTCACTGCTCTTCTCTCGCAGGCGACGGAGAAGATCTGGAAAATGAAAAAGGGCGTAAAAGGTCAAAAAGGCCGCAAGAAGTCCGTAAGCCTTCACCGTCAGGTATTGCTGCAGCAGTTGCTCAAAAAGCGGTCATGGCTTGACGACTATCACAGAAGCACCTCAAGCGACGAAGAGGACAGCGATGACAACGATTGTGGGCCTTCCTTACCCGTTGTCTCTAGCTCCGGCGTGAAGCGTGGGCGAAATGATTGTGATGGTGAGGACACACATATTTCGAACAAATGTTCAGCGGATCAGACTGATCCCTCAGGACCTAAATAAAGTTCTTCATACCATACCATACCATGGAGGAGTCTTGCCCAATTTTGCAGATGGAGAGCCTGGCCCGTCCAAGCGCCCGAGAGTGGACGAGGAAGAATGTTCTGATTCCTCTTTAGAGCCTAGCGGTAACCAGGACATTTACAGCTCACCGCAGCTTCAAGACGGGTATGACCCTTACCCAATAAAGGTTGCGCCTTTCCCAGTCTGGCTCGACAGTGAAGGAACGGTGTCGGATGAGCCGGTGCAAGACCCTGATCTGTCTTTTCTTGATATCTAGTGCTTTTTGTAGGTGTTTTTGTCTCGTGTCATGCTTGGAGTGTAATATTTAGCTACGCTTCGTTATACATGGTATTGTTTTCTACAACAAATGATTTATGTAGGTTTATAGTACTGCCAGTGTATTCTAGGTAATAAAGTACACGTCCTTCTTTGATAGCGATATCACTTTTGGTGCATGCTGTTGTTTGCATTGATTTTTTGTTCTTCGTATCAAATGTTGCATGAAAGTGTTTATTGCTCTATGTACAGCAAGGTGGTAAAAAATGATTTACACAGATGGCGACACTCCACGAAAACAAGTCCTAAATTTAGACGCATAGTTGCAACAAGAACACGAAAAGTAAATTTACTGGCTAGCATAAGTGCAATACACAGACCGACAGAAAACAAACAATGTTTGGGCGCAAATTGAGCGCAACCTTCTGGTTAAGGCCTGATTTACTCGATTGAGATAGACACACACAAAAGACAAATGAAAAGACAACCTGCGATTGGGTTTACCTAACGTTGTCCATCGCTGCCACGACTATAATCACACGGAAAACAGCCATTGAATACTACTGAATATTTGAAGGCGGTGCGTTATCTGCTAAAGGTATAGTACACAGAATAAATAGAGGCGCTCCAAATTTTACGAATTATGGCAGGTAAAAAAAAACTGACGTGGATCTTACGCAGTGTTATAATAAATGTAAGCGAAGCATTCTGCACGGGTGATTTTGACTCACAATAAATAGCGGTGACGTTGACGGCGAAAGCTTAATTTCTTCTACGTTTAGTCTAGCAGGAGTGGTGAGTTGCTGTTAAACGTTACCTAGGGCGCACCACTGCTGCTTGTTTGCGTATAGCACGCAGAACACACAGGGAGAGGTGTTTGTTTCAGGGGTTGTTGTGCACCATATTTCAGAACTTGTGATAGGGATTGGCGTTGTGATTGTATCACATTGCGTCGTTGCCGAAGTACAAAACTTGAATTTGATTATAGGGCTGTGCTTCTTAAACCATAATCGTACTACAAGACGCGCCATAACGGTGCTCTCCGTATAAGTATTGAAGCCGTAATCTTGTTTACCGTGTCCCAAAATATATCTGCGTGTGTGCTTTTTATTTGGCCCCCGTCGAAATGCGGCTGCCGCCGTCAGTATCATGTCCACGACCTCTAGCAATTCCATAGCCAGCAAGCTAGCGCGGCGCAAACACAAGTGGTGATTTTTCGGTTTACCCCTTCCGTCGTTTTCCGTGGACCCTGCGATGCGCTATAATTGTTGCTGCTGTGCTTCTGCACGCCGTGCGAAATTTGGCCGCTAGGCATATGTGCATAGCGTTTATTTTTCAGAAATTGCATTAACCTAGTGCACCGTACCTGAACTGAAGTTAATCCAGTTTCCCCGCTATCGCTATTGTATAATATTAAGGTGTCGCTGCTTTGCCACGTGACCTCCTCTTGCCGTCGGATGAGAAGTGCCTTTTCTCCGTGCTTTCTACAATTATAGCTGCGTTCCCTATCGACTGGCACGCTAGTATAAAGGCGAGGGCTGCCGTGTCTGCAAAGGTTTGTGGGGGGTCACGGATAATTACAGCTGTAAGACGGCTAAAGGGGTGACGACCAGAGGGCTCCAGATGGCATTGACCACATTGGACACGGTGGAGACAAAACGAGTTTCTCGCGTGGCCTTTCATTTCTGACACGCGCCTGTCATGTATGCACACGCTCTGAACCACACCACGACGCGCTGTGCCAGAAAGCAGTACGGCCAGCACCAGCAGTGGGAAAGTTAAAGAGGCAATGAAAGCTTCGCTTTGAAAAAAATTCCATGCAACTAATGTGATGTAGGATGTCGTGGCCGTACGTGCAATAAGCATCGCAAAGGTTGTAAGACTTAGAAATGCAACCGCCAAAGCACGTACTCTAAATAGGCGTGCAGTCTAGCTTCCATCGGCGCGCACTGCGACATCTGCTGGCGCCTGCGCGAAGTGTAGGCGTAAAAAATATAAATGCTTCCATAGAAATGAACTAACGACGTTAGCGTTCAGCGGGGATGTCTCATTACGCGGAACGTGAGGTCACGGACAGTTTCTTCCGTCTTCCCGGCAAGGGAAACACGTGTTCGTGCTTGCGTTTCTAGAATTTTCGTTCGCCATGTACACGGAGTATATATTAGCCCCACTGTAACACCTCACAACAAAAAGTCCTGTCTTCTCGGCGATTCAACAAGTCGTTAGTATGAGGGTGGTCATTGAGGTCTTTGTTCAGCAACGGCCCAAAAAACGTTGTGTGCGGGGTGCGGCTTCGCGTCGGCGATGAGGAATATGTTCTGTGTTGTGACTCGAGGCAGAATGGAAAGGCTATGGAGAAATCGCAGTCGCGTAGAATGTTCAAGACAAGCACCATGACACTTTTAAATGTGAACGTAAGGAGAGATCCACCACTTTGTAACGCCTTTCGCTAAGCATAGTTTTAACAATAGCAACCTAAAAGATTGCGAGGTAAGAGCGATATAGGCTTTTTCGTTTGAAGAAAGAAAAATTGTAAAATTGTTATTTTGGCTTTGTATCGAAAGAGAATAAAAAACGCGTAGGAACAAGACAATATATTACACGTGGAAAGTGTGTTGTCTCGCTTGATAAATTTGATAATAGACCTAGGACTGTGTGGCTAGAAAAGTACCACAGCAGAAGGCTTAAGAAACCAGCGCAGGGGAAGAAAAATTAACAATATATGAGGTGCCGTTAAAAAAATATAATGATTGCCTGTTCGGGAAGATGAAATTCCGCATTTTTGATATGAGCCTTTTCAAGATAAATGTCTGGCTACCAATTTTTTCCGAATGAATAGAAACGCAATTCAATTTGAACGTCAGCGACCGGAACACAACACCCTCACCTGGAGGGGGCGCACTTCAAGAAGGAAAGTGGAGAGGGGAAGTTAGGAAGGGGAAAGGTCGCCTCTCGCAGATGAGGCGGGCGGTCAGTTGTCCGCTGACGTCGCTGCCGATCGGATGCCGCCGAGCACGCTGTCTGCGCCCACACGGTGTAAGTACCGCCTCAAATACCAGGATGAGTTTCGACAGGTGCCTTAACGTCACTGCTCTTCTCTCGCAGGCGACGGAGAAGATCTGGAAAATGAAAAAGGGCGTAAAAGGTCAAAAAGGCCGCAAGAAGTCCGTAAGCCTTCACCGTCAGGTATTGCTGCAGCAGTTGCTCAAAAAGCGGTCATGGCTTGACGACTATCACAGAAGCACCTCAAGCGACGAAGAGGACAGCGATGACAACGATTGTGGGCCTTCCTTACCCGTTGTCTCTAGCTCCGGCGTGAAGCGTGGGCGAAATGATTGTGATGGTGAGGACACACATATTTCGAACAAATGTTCAGCGGATCAGACTGATCCCTCAGGACCTAAATAAAGTTCTTCATACCATACCATACCATGGAGGAGTCTTGCCCAATTTTGCAGATGGAGAGCCTGGCCCGTCCAAGCGCCCGAGAGTGGACGAGGAAGAATGTTCTGATTCCTCTTTAGAGCCTAGCGGTAACCAGGACATTTACAGCTCACCGCAGCTTCAAGACGGGTATGACCCTTACCCAATAAAGGTTGCGCCTTTCCCAGTCTGGCTCGACAGTGAAGGAACGGTGTCGGATGAGCCGGTGCAAGACCCTGATCTGTCTTTTCTTGATATCTAGTGCCTTTTGTAGGTGTTTTTGTCTCGTGTCATGCTTGGAGTGTAATATTTAGCTACGCTTCGTTACACATGGTATTGTTTTCTACAACAAATGATTTATGTAGGTTTATAGTACTGCCAGTGTATTCTAGGTAATAAAGTACACGTCCTTCTTTGATAGCGATATCACTTTTGGTGCATGCTGTTGTTTGCATTGATTTTTTGTTCTTCGTATCAAATGTTGCATGAAAGTGTTTATTGCTCTATGTACAGCAAAGTGGTAAAAAATGATTTACACAGATGGCGACACTCCACGAAAACAAGTCCTAAATTTAGACGCATAGTTGCAACAAGAACACGAAAAGTAAATTTACTGGCTAGCATAAGTGCAATATGCAGACCGGCAGAAAACAAACAATGTTTGGGCGCAAATTGAGCGCAACCTTCTGGTTAAGGCCTGATTTACTCGATTGAGATAGACACACACAAAAGACAAATGAAAAGACAACCTGCGATTGGGTTTACCTAACGTTGTCCATCGCTGCCACGACTATAATCACACGGAAAACAGCCATTGAATACTACTGAATATTTGAAGGCGGTGCGTTATCTGCTAAAGGTATAGTACACAGAATAAATAGAGGCGCTCCAAATTTTACGAATTATGGCAGGTAAAAAAAAAAACTGACGTGGATCTTACGCAGTGTTATAATAAATGTAAGCGAAGCATTCTGCACGGGTGATTTTGACTCACAATAAATAGCGGTGACGTTGACGGCGAAAGCTTAATTTCTTCTACGTTTAGTCTAGCAGGAGTGGTGAGTTGCTGTTAAACGTTACCTAGGGCGCACCACTGCTGCTTGTTTGCGTATAGCACGCAGAACACACAGGGAGAGGTGTTTGTTTCAGGGGTTGTTGTGCACCATATTTCAGAACTTGTGATAGGGATTGGCGTTGTGATTGTATCACATTGCGTCGTTGCCGAAGTACAAAACTTGAATTTGATTATAGGGCTGTGCTTCTTAAACCATAATCGTACTACAAGACGCGCCATAACGGTGCTCTCCGTATAAGTATTGAAGCCGTAATCTTGTTTACCGTGTCCCAAAATATATCTGCGTGTGTGCTTTTTATTTGGCCCCCGTCGAAATGCGGCTGCCGCCGTCAGTATCATGTCCACGACCTCTAGCAATTCCATAGCCAGCAAGCTAGCGCGGCGCAAACACAAGTGGTGATTTTTCGGTTTACCCCTTCCGTCGTTTTCCGTGGACCCTGCGATGCGCTATAATTGTTGCTGCTGTGCTTCTGCACGCCGTGCGAAATTTGGCCGCTAGGCATATGTGCATAGCGTTTATTTTTCAGAAATTGCATTAACCTAGTGCACCGTACCTGAACTGAAGTTAATCCAGTTTCCCCGCTATCGCTATTGTATAATATTAAGGTGTCGCTGCTTTGCCACGTGACCTCCTCTTGCCGTCGGATGAGAAGTGCCTTTTCTCCGTGCTTTCTACAATTATAGCTGCGTTCCCTATCGACTGGCACGCTAGTATAAAGGCGAGGGCTGCCGTGTCTGCAAAGGTTTGTGGGGGGTCACGGATAATTACAGCTGTAAGACGGCTAAAGGGGTGACGACCAGAGGGCTCCAGATGGCATTGACCACATTGGACACGGTGGAGACAAAACGAGTTTCTCGCGTGGCCTTTCATTTCTGACACGCGCCTGTCATGTATGCACACGCTCTGAACCACACCACGACGCGCTGTGCCAGAAAGCAGTACGGCCAGCACCAGCAGTGGGAAAGTTGAAGAGGCAATGAAAGCTTCGCTTTGAAAAAAATTTCATGCAACTAATGTGATGTAGGATGTCGTGGCCGTACGTGCAATAAGCATCGCAAAGGTTGTAAGACTTAGAAATGCAACCGCCAAAGCACGTACTCTAAATAGGCGTGCAGTCTAGCTTCCATCGGCGCGCACTGCGACATCTGCTGGCGCCTGCGCGAAGTGTAGGCGTAAAAAATATAAATGCTTCCATAGAAATGAACTAACGACGTTAGCGTTCAGCGGGGATGTCTCATTACGCGGAACGTGAGGTCACGGACAGTTTGTTCCGTCTTCCCGGCAAGGGAAACACGTGTTCTTGCTTGGGTTTCTAGAATTTTCGTTCGCCATGTACACGGAGTATATATCAGCCCCACTGTAACACCTCACAACAGAAAGTCCTGTCTTCTCGGCGATTCAACAAGTCGTTAGCATGAGGGTGGTCTTTGACGTCTTTGTTCAGCAACGGCCCAAAAAATATTCTGTGCGGGGTGCGGCTTCGCGTCGGCGATGAGAAATATGTTCTGTGTTGTGACTCGAGGCAGAATGGAAAGGCTATGGAGAAATCGCAGTCGCGTAGAATGTTCAAGACAAGCACCATGACACTTTTAAATGTGAACGTCAGGAGAGATCCACCACTTTGTAACGCCTTTGGCTAAGCATAGTTTTAACAATAGCAACCTAAAAGATTGCGAGGTAAGAGCGATATAGGCTTTTTCGTTTGAAGAAAGAAAAATTGTAAAATTGTTATTTTGGCTTTGTTTCGAAAGAGAAAAAAAAACACGCGTAGGAACAAGACAATATATTACACGTGGAAAGTGTGTTGTCTCGCTTGATAAATTTGATAATAGACCTAGGACTGTGTGGCTAGAAAAGTACCACAGCAGAAGGCTTAAGAAACCAGCGCAGGGGAAGAAAAATTAACAATATATGAGGTGCCGTTAAAAAAATATAATGATTGCCTGTTCGGGAAGATGAAATTCCGCATTTTTGATATGAGCCTTTTCAAGATAAATGTCTGGCTACCAATTTTTTCCGAATGAATAGAAACGCAATTCAATTTGAACGTCAGCGACCGGAACACAACACCCTCACCTGGAGGGGCGCACTTCAAGAAGGAAAGTGGAGAGGGGAAGTTAGGAAGGGGAAAGGTCGCCTCTCGCAGATGAGGCGGGCGGTCAGTTGTCCGCTGACGTCGCTGCCGATCGGATGCCGCCGAGCACGCTGTCTGCGCCCACACGGTGTAAGTACCGCCTCAAATACCAGGATGAGTTTCGACAGGTGCCTTAACGTCACTGCTCTTCTCTCGCAGGCGACGGAGAAGATCTGGAAAACGAAAAAGGGCGTAAAAGGTCAAAAAGGCCGCAAGAAGTCCGTAAGCCTTCAC
This sequence comes from Dermacentor variabilis, assembly GCF_050947875.1. Lineage (NCBI taxonomy): Eukaryota > Metazoa > Arthropoda > Arachnida > Ixodida > Ixodidae > Dermacentor > Dermacentor variabilis. The sequence goes on along the minus strand of NC_134576.1, from coordinate 68,264,992 downwards.
CGTCAGGTATTGCTGCAGCAGTTGCTCAAAAAGCGGTCATGGCTTGACGACTATCACAGAAGCACCTCAAGCGACGAAGAGGACAGCGATGACAACGATTGTGGGCCTTCCTTACCCGTTGTGTCTAGCTCCGGCGTGAAGCGTGGGCGAAATGATTGTGATGGTGAGGACACACATATTTCGAACAAATGTTCAGCGGATCAGACTGATCCCTCAGGACCTAAATAAAGTACTTCATACCATACCATACCATGGAGGAGTCTTGCCCAATTTTGCAGATGGAGAGCCTGGCCCGTCCAAGCGCCCGAGATCGGACGAGGAAGAATGTTCCGATTCCTCTTTAGAGCCTAGCGGTAACCAGGACATTTACAGCTCACCGCAGCTTCAAGACGGGTATGACCCTTACCCAATAAAGGTTGCGCCTTTCCCAGTCTGGCTCGACAGTGAAGGAACGGTGTCGGATGAGCCGGTGCAAGACCCTGATCTGTCTTGATATCTAGTGCTTTTTGTAGGTGTTTTTGTCTTGTGTCATGCTTGGAGTGTAATATTTAGCTACGCTTCGTTACACATGGTATTGTTTTCTACAACAAATGATTTATGTAGGTTTATAGTACTGCCAGTGTATTCTAGGTAATAAAGTACACGTCCTTCTTTGATAGCGATATCACTTTTGGTGCATGCTGTTGTTTGCATTGATTTTTTGTTCTTCGTATCAAATGTTGCATGAAAGTGTTTATTGCTCTATGTACAGCAAAGTGGTAAAAAATGATTTACACAGATGGCGACACTCCACGAAAACAAGTCCTAAATTTAGACGCATAGTTGCAACAAGAACACGAAAAGTAAATTTACTGGCTAGCATAAGTGCAATACACAGACCGACAGAAAACAAACAATGTTTGGGCGCAAATTGAGCGCAACCTTCTGGTTAAGGCCTGATTTACTCGATTGAGATAGACACACACAAAAGACAAATGAAAAGACAACCTGCGATTGGGTTTACCTAACGTTGTCCATCGCTGCCACGACTATAATCACACGGAAAACAGCCATTGAATACTACTGAATATTTGAAGGCGGTGCGTTATCTGCTAAAGGTATAGTACACAGAATAAATAGAGGCGCTCCAAATTTTACGAATTATGGCAGGTAAAAAAAAACTGACGTGGATCTTACGCAGTGTTATAATAAATGTAAGCGAAGCATTCTGCACGGGTGATTTTGACTCACAATAAATAGCGGTGACGTTGACGGCGAAAGCTTAATTTCTTCTACGTTTAGTCTAGCAGGAGTGGTGAGTTGCTGTTAAACGTTACCTAGGGCGCACCACTGCTGCTTGTTTGCGTATAGCACGCAGAACACACAGGGAGAGGTGTTTGTTTCAGGGGTTGTTGTGCACCATATTTCAGAACTTGTGATAGGGATTGGCGTTGTGATTGTATCACATTGCGTCGTTGCCGAAGTACAAAACTTGAATTTGATTATAGGGCTGTGCTTCTTAAACCATAATCGTACTACAAGACGCGCCATAACGGTGCTCTCCGTATAAGTATTGAAGCCGTAATCTTGTTTACCGTGTCCCAAAATATATCTGCGTGTGTGCTTTTTATTTGGCCCCCGTCGAAATGCGGCTGCCGCCGTCAGTATCATGTCCACGACCTCTAGCAATTCCATAGCCAGCAAGCTAGCGCGGCGCAAACACAAGTGGTGATTTTTCGGTTTACCCCTTCCGTCGTTTTCCGTGGACCCTGCGATGCGCTATAATTGTTGCTGCTGTGCTTCTGCACGCCGTGCGAAATTTGGCCGCTAGGCATATGTGCATAGCGTTTATTTTTCAGAAATTGCATTAACCTAGTGCACCGTACCTGAACTGAAGTTAATCCAGTTTCCCCGCTATCGCTATTGTATAATATTAAGGTGTCGCTGCTTTGCCACGTGACCTCCTCTTGCCGTCGGATGAGAAGTGCCTTTTCTCCGTGCTTTCTACAATTATAGCTGCGTTCCCTATCGACTGGCACGCTAGTATAAAGGCGAGGGCTGCCGTGTCTGCAAAGGTTTGTGGGGGGTCACGGATAATTACAGCTGTAAGACGGCTAAAGGGGTGACGACCAGAGGGCTCCAGATGGCATTGACCACATTGGACACGGTGGAGACAAAACGAGTTTCTCGCGTGGCCTTTCATTTCTGACACGCGCCTGTCATGTATGCACACGCTCTGAACCACACCACGACGCGCTGTGCCAGAAAGCAGTACGGCCAGCACCAGCAGTGGGAAAGTTAAAGAGGCAATGAAAGCTTCGCTTTGAAAAAAATTTCATGCAACTAATGTGATGTAGGATGTCGTGGCCGTACGTGCAATAAGCATCGCAAAGGTTGTAAGACTTAGAAATGCAACCGCCAAAGCACGTACTCTAAATAGGCGTGCAGTCTAGCTTCCATCGGCGCGCACTGCGACATCTGCTGGCGCCTGCGCGAAGTGTAGGCGTAAAAAATATAAATGCTTCCATAGAAATGAACTAACGACGTTAGCGTTCAGCGGGGATGTCTCATTACGCGGAACGTGAGGTCACGGACAGTTTCTTCCGTCTTCCCGGCAAGGGAAACACGTGTTCGTGCTTGCGTTTCTAGAATTTTCGTTCGCCATGTACACGGAGTATATATTAGCCCCACTGTAACACCTCACAACAAAAAGTCCTGTCTTCTCGGCGATTCAACAAGTCGTTAGTATGAGGGTGGTCATTGAGGTCTTTGTTCAGCAACGGCCCAAAAAACGTTGTGTGCGGGGTGCGGCTTCGCGTCGGCGATGAGGAATATGTTCTGTGTTGTGACTCGAGGCAGAATGGAAAGGCTATGGAGAAATCGCAGTCGCGTAGAATGTTCAAGACAAGCACCATGACACTTTTAAATGTGAACGTAAGGAGAGATCCACCACTTTGTAACGCCTTTCGCTAAGCATAGTTTTAACAATAGCAACCTAAAAGATTGCGAGGTAAGAGCGATATAGGCTTTTTCGTTTGAAGAAAGAAAAATTGTAAAATTGTTATTTTGGCTTTGTATCGAAAGAGAATAAAAAACGCGTAGGAACAAGACAATATATTACACGTGGAAAGTGTGTTGTCTCGCTTGATAAATTTGATAATAGACCTAGGACTGTGTGGCTAGAAAAGTACCACAGCAGAAGGCTTAAGAAACCAGCGCAGGGGAAGAAAAATTAACAATATATGAGGTGCCGTTAAAAAAATATAATGATTGCCTGTTCGGGAAGATGAAATTCCGCATTTTTGATATGAGCCTTTTCAAGATAAATGTCTGGCTACCAATTTTTTCCGAATGAATAGAAACGCAATTCAATTTGAACGTCAGCGACCGGAACACAACACCCTCACCTGGAGGGGGCGCACTTCAAGAAGGAAAGTGGAGAGGGGAAGTTAGGAAGGGGAAAGGTCGCCTCTCGCAGATGAGGCGGGCGGTCAGTTGTCCGCTGACGTCGCTGCCGATCGGATGCCGCCGAGCACGCTGTCTGCGCCCACACGGTGTAAGTACCGCCTCAAATACCAGGATGAGTTTCGACAGGTGCCTTAACGTCACTGCTCTTCTCTCGCAGGCGACGGAGAAGATCTGGAAAATGAAAAAGGGCGTAAAAGGTCAAAAAGGCCGCAAGAAGTCCGTAAGCCTTCACCGTCAGGTATTGCTGCAGCAGTTGCTCAAAAAGCGGTCATGGCTTGACGACTATCACAGAAGCACCTCAAGCGACGAAGAGGACAGCGATGACAACGATTGTGGGCCTTCCTTACCCGTTGTCTCTAGCTCCGGCGTGAAGCGTGGGCGAAATGATTGTGATGGTGAGGACACACATATTTCGAACAAATGTTCAGCGGATCAGACTGATCCCTCAGGACCTAAATAAAGTTCTTCATACCATACCATACCATGGAGGAGTCTTGCCCAATTTTGCAGATGGAGAGCCTGGCCCGTCCAAGCGCCCGAGAGTGGACGAGGAAGAATGTTCTGATTCCTCTTTAGAGCCTAGCGGTAACCAGGACATTTACAGCTCACCGCAGCTTCAAGACGGGTATGACCCTTACCCAATAAAGGTTGCGCCTTTCCCAGTCTGGCTCGACAGTGAAGGAACGGTGTCGGATGAGCCGGTGCAAGACCCTGATCTGTCTTTTCTTGATATCTAGTGCCTTTTGTAGGTGTTTTTGTCTCGTGTCATGCTTGGAGTGTAATATTTAGCTACGCTTCGTTACACATGGTATTGTTTTCTACAACAAATGATTTATGTAGGTTTATAGTACTGCCAGTGTATTCTAGGTAATAAAGTACACGTCCTTCTTTGATAGCGATATCACTTTTGGTGCATGCTGTTGTTTGCATTGATTTTTTGTTCTTCGTATCAAATGTTGCATGAAAGTGTTTATTGCTCTATGTACAGCAAAGTGGTAAAAAATGATTTACACAGATGGCGACACTCCACGAAAACAAGTCCTAAATTTAGACGCATAGTTGCAACAAGAACACGAAAAGTAAATTTACTGGCTAGCATAAGTGCAATACACAGACCGGCAGAAAACAAACAATGTTTGGGCGCAAATTGAGCGCAACCTTCTGGTTAAGGCCTGATTTACTCGATTGAGATAGACACACACAAAAGACAAATGAAAAGACAACCTGCGATTGGGTTTACCTAACGTTGTCCATCGCTGCCACGACTATAATCACACGGAAAACAGCCATTGAATACTACTGAATATTTGAAGGCGGTGCGTTATCTGCTAAAGGTATAGTACACAGAATAAATAGAGGCGCTCCAAATTTTACGAATTATGGCAGGTAAAAAAAAAACTGACGTGGATCTTACGCAGTGTTATAATAAATGTAAGCGAAGCATTCTGCACGGGTGATTTTGACTCACAATAAATAGCGGTGACGTTGACGGCGAAAGCTTAATTTCTTCTACGTTTAGTCTAGCAGGAGTGGTGAGTTGCTGTTAAACGTTACCTAGGGCGCACCACTGCTGCTTGTTTGCGTATAGCACGCAGAACACACAGGGAGAGGTGTTTGTTTCAGGGGTTGTTGTGCACCATATTTCAGAACTTGTGATAGGGATTGGCGTTGTGATTGTATCACATTGCGTCGTTGCCGAAGTACAAAACTTGAATTTGATTATAGGGCTGTGCTTCTTAAACCATAATCGTACTACAAGACGCGCCATAACGGTGCTCTCCGTATAAGTATTGAAGCCGTAATCTTGTTTACCGTGTCCCAAAATATATCTGCGTGTGTGCTTTTTATTTGGCCCCCGTCGAAATGCGGCTGCCGCCGTCAGTATCATGTCCACGACCTCTAGCAATTCCATAGCCAGCAAGCTAGCGCGGCGCAAACACAAGTGGTGATTTTTCGGTTTACCCCTTCCGTCGTTTTCCGTGGACCCTGCGATGCGCTATAATTGTTGCTGCTGTGCTTCTGCACGCCGTGCGAAATTTGGCCGCTAGGCATATGTGCATAGCGTTTATTTTTCAGAAATTGCATTAACCTAGTGCACCGTACCTGAACTGAAGTTAATCCAGTTTCCCCGCTATCGCTATTGTATAATATTAAGGTGTCGCTGCTTTGCCACGTGACCTCCTCTTGCCGTCGGATGAGAAGTGCCTTTTCTCCGTGCTTTCTACAATTATAGCTGCGTTCCCTATCGACTGGCACGCTAGTATAAAGGCGAGGGCTGCCGTGTCTGCAAAGGTTTGTGGGGGGTCACGGATAATTACAGCTGTAAGACGGCTAAAGGGGTGACGACCAGAGGGCTCCAGATGGCATTGACCACATTGGACACGGTGGAGACAAAACGAGTTTCTCGCGTGGCCTTTCATTTCTGACACGCGCCTGTCATGTATGCACACGCTCTGAACCACACCACGACGCGCTGTGCCAGAAAGCAGTACGGCCAGCACCAGCAGTGGGAAAGTTGAAGAGGCAATGAAAGCTTCGCTTTGAAAAAAATTTCATGCAACTAATGTGATGTAGGATGTCGTGGCCGTACGTGCAATAAGCATCGCAAAGGTTGTAAGACTTAGAAATGCAACCGCCAAAGCACGTACTCTAAATAGGCGTGCAGTCTAGCTTCCATCGGCGCGCACTGCGACATCTGCTGGCGCCTGCGCGAAGTGTAGGCGTAAAAAATATAAATGCTTCCATAGAAATGAACTAACGACGTTAGCGTTCAGCGGGGATGTCTCATTACGCGGAACGTGAGGTCACGGACAGTTTGTTCCGTCTTCCCGGCAAGGGAAACACGTGTTCTTGCTTGGGTTTCTAGAATTTTCGTTCGCCATGTACACGGAGTATATATCAGCCCCACTGTAACACCTCACAACAGAAAGTCCTGTCTTCTCGGCGATTCAACAAGTCGTTAGCATGAGGGTGGTCTTTGACGTCTTTGTTCAGCAACGGCCCAAAAAATATTCTGTGCGGGGTGCGGCTTCGCGTCGGCGATGAGAAATATGTTCTGTGTTGTGACTCGAGGCAGAATGGAAAGGCTATGGAGAAATCGCAGTCGCGTAGAATGTTCAAGACAAGCACCATGACACTTTTAAATGTGAACGTCAGGAGAGATCCACCACTTTGTAACGCCTTTGGCTAAGCATAGTTTTAACAATAGCAACCTAAAAGATTGCGAGGTAAGAGCGATATAGGCTTTTTCGTTTGAAGAAAGAAAAATTGTAAAATTGTTATTTTGGCTTTGTTTCGAAAGAGAAAAAAAAACACGCGTAGGAACAAGACAATATATTACACGTGGAAAGTGTGTTGTCTCGCTTGATAAATTTGATAATAGACCTAGGACTGTGTGGCTAGAAAAGTACCACAGCAGAAGGCTTAAGAAACCAGCGCAGGGGAAGAAAAATTAACAATATATGAGGTGCCGTTAAAAAAATATAATGATTGCCTGTTCGGGAAGATGAAATTCCGCATTTTTGATATGAGCCTTTTCAAGATAAATGTCTGGCTACCAATTTTTTCCGAATGAATAGAAACGCAATTCAATTTGAACGTCAGCGACCGGAACACAACACCCTCACCTGGAGGGGCGCACTTCAAGAAGGAAAGTGGAGAGGGGAAGTTAGGAAGGGGAAAGGTCGCCTCTCGCAGATGAGGCGGGCGGTCAGTTGTCCGCTGACGTCGCTGCCGATCGGATGCCGCCGAGCACGCTGTCTGCGCCCACACGGTGTAAGTACCGCCTCAAATACCAGGATGAGTTTCGACAGGTGCCTTAACGTCACTGCTCTTCTCTCGCAGGCGACGGAGAAGATCTGGAAAACGAAAAAGGGCGTAAAAGGTCAAAAAGGCCGCAAGAAGTCCGTAAGCCTTCACCGTCAGGTATTGCTGCAGCAGTTGCTCAAAAAGCGGTCATGGCTTGACGACTATCACAGAAGCACCTCAAGCGACGAAGAGGACAGCGATGACAACGATTGTGGGCCTTCCTTACCCGTTGTGTCTAGCTCCGGCGTGAAGCGTGGGCGAAATGATTGTGATGGTGAGGACACACATATTTCGAACAAATGTTCAGCGGATCAGACTGATCCCTCAGGACCTAAATAAAGTACTTCATACCATACCATACCATGGAGGAGTCTTGCCCAATTTTGCAGATGGAGAGCCTGGCCCGTCCAAGCGCCCGAGATCGGACGAGGAAGAATGTTCCGATTCCTCTTTAGAGCCTAGCGGTAACCAGGACATTTACAGCTCACCGCAGCTTCAAGACGGGTATGACCCTTACCCAATAAAGGTTGCGCCTTTCCCAGTCTGGCTCGACAGTGAAGGAACGGTGTCGGATGAGCCGGTGCAAGACCCTGATCTGTCTTGATATCTAGTGCTTTTTGTAGGTGTTTTTGTCTTGTGTCATGCTTGGAGTGTAATATTTAGCTACGCTTCGTTACACATGGTATTGTTTTCTACAACAAATGATTTATGTAGGTTTATAGTACTGCCAGTGTATTCTAGGTAATAAAGTACACGTCCTTCTTTGATAGCGATATCACTTTTGGTGCATGCTGTTGTTTGCATTGATTTTTTGTTCTTCGTATCAAATGTTGCATGAAAGTGTTTATTGCTCTATGTACAGCAAAGTGGTAAAAAATGATTTACACAGATGGCGACACTCCACGAAAACAAGTCCTAAATTTAGACGCATAGTTGCAACAAGAACACGAAAAGTAAATTTACTGGCTAGCATAAGTGCAATACACAGACCGACAGAAAACAAACAATGTTTGGGCGCAAATTGAGCGCAACCTTCTGGTTAAGGCCTGATTTACTCGATTGAGATAGACACACACAAAAGACAAATGAAAAGACAACCTGCGATTGGGTTTACCTAACGTTGTCCATCGCTGCCACGACTATAATCACACGGAAAACAGCCATTGAATACTACTGAATATTTGAAGGCGGTGCGTTATCTGCTAAAGGTATAGTACACAGAATAAATAGAGGCGCTCCAAATTTTACGAATTATGGCAGGTAAAAAAAAACTGACGTGGATCTTACGCAGTGTTATAATAAATGTAAGCGAAGCATTCTGCACGGGTGATTTTGACTCACAATAAATAGCGGTGACGTTGACGGCGAAAGCTTAATTTCTTCTACGTTTAGTCTAGCAGGAGTGGTGAGTTGCTGTTAAACGTTACCTAGGGTGCACCACTGCTGCTTGTTTGCGTATAGCACGCAGAACACACAGGGAGAGGTGTTTGTTTCAGGGGTTGTTGTGCACCATATTTCAGAACTTGTGATAGGGATTGGCGTTGTGATTGTATCACATTGCGTCGTTGCCGAAGTACAAAACTTGAATTTGATTATAGGGCTGTGCTTCTTAAACCATAATCGTACTACAAGACGCGCCATAACGGTGCTCTCCGTATAAGTATTGAAGCCGTAATCTTGTTTACCGTGTCCCAAAATATATCTGCGTGTGTGCTTTTTATTTGGCCCCCGTCGAAATGCGGCTGCCGCCGTCAGTATCATGTCCACGACCTCTAGCAATTCCATAGCCAGCAAGCTAGCGCGGCGCAAACACAAGTGGTGATTTTTCGGTTTACCCCTTCCGTCGTTTTCCGTGGACCCTGCGATGCGCTATAATTGTTGCTGCTGTGCTTCTGCACGCCGTGCGAAATTTGGCCGCTAGGCATATGTGCATAGCGTTTATTTTTCAGAAATTGCATTAACCTAGTGCACCGTACCTGAACTGAAGTTAATCCAGTTTCCCCGCTATCGCTATTGTATAATATTAAGGTGTCGCTGCTTTGCCAAGTGACCTCCCCTTGCCGTCGGATGAGAAGTGCCTTTTCTCCGTGCTTTCTACAATTATAGCTGCGTTCCCTATCGACTGGCACGCTAGTATAAAGGCGAGGGCTGCCGTGTCTGCAAAGGTTTGTGGGGGGTCACGGATAATTACAGCTGTAAGACGGCTAAAGGGGTGACGACCAGAGGGCTCCAGATGGCATTGACCACATTGGACACGGTGGAGACAAAACGAGTTTCTCGCGTGGCCTTTCATTTCTGACACGCGCCTGTCATGTATGCACACGCTCTGAACCACACCACGACGCGCTGTGCCAGAAAGCAGTACGGCCAGCACCAGCAGTGGGAAAGTTGAAGAGGCAATGAAAGCTTCGCTTTGAAAAAAATTTCATGCAACTAATGTGATGTAGGATGTCGTGGCCGTACGTGCAATAAGCATCGCAAAGGTTGTAAGACTTAGAAATGCAACCGCCATAGCACGTACTCTAAATAGGCGTGCAGTCTAGCTTCCATCGGCGCGCACTGCGACATCTGCTGGCGCCTGCGCGAAGTGTAGGCGTAAAAAATATAAATGCTTCCATAGAAATGAACTAACGACGTTAGCGTTCAGCGGGGATGTCTCATTACGCGGAACGTGAGGTCACGGACAGTTTGTTCCGTCTTCCCGGCAAGGGAAACACGTGTTCTTGCTTGGGTTTCTAGAATTTTCGTTCGCCATGTACACGGAGTATATATCAGCCCCACTGTAACACCTCACAACAGAAAGTCCTGTCTTCTCGGCGATTCAACAAGTCGTTAGCATGAGGGTGGTCTTTGACGTCTTTGTTCAGCAACGGCCCAAAAAATATTCTGTGCGGGGTGCGGCTTCGCGTCGGCGATGAGAAATATGTTCTGTGTTGTGACTCGAGGCAGAATGGAAAGGCTATGGAGAAATCGCAGTCGCGTAGAATGTTCAAGACAAGCACCATGACACTTTTAAATGTGAACGTCAGGAGAGATCCACCACTTTGTAACGCCTTTGGCTAAGCATAGTTTTAACAATAGCAACCTAAAAGATTGCGAGGTAAGAGCGATATAGGCTTTTTCGTTTGAAGAAAGAAAAATTGTAAAATTGTTATTTTGGCTTTGTTTCGAAAGAGAAAAAAAAACACGCGTAGGAACAAGACAATATATTACACGTGGAAAGTGTGTTGTCTCGCTTGATAAATTTGATAATAGACCTAGGACTGTGTGGCTAGAAAAGTACCACAGCAGAAGGCTTAAGAAAGCAGCGCAGGGGAAGAAAAATTAACAATGTATGAGGTGCCGTTAAAAAAATATAATGATAGCCTGTTCGGGAAGATGAAATTCCGCATTTTTGATATGAGCCTTTTCAAGATAAATGTCTGGCTACCAATTTTTTCCGAATGAATAGAAACGCAATTCAATTTGAAGGTCAGCGACCGGAACACAACACCCTCACCTGGAGGGGCGCACTGCAAGAAGGAAAGTGGAGAGGGAAAGTTAGGAAGGGGAAAGGTCGCCTCTCGCAGATGAGGCGGGCGGTCAGTTGTCCGCTGACGTCGCTGCCGATCGGACGCCGCCGAGCACGCTGTCTGCGCCCACACGGTGTAAGTACCGCCTCAAATACCAGGATGAGTTTCGACAGGTGCCTTAACGTCACTGCTCTTCTCTCGCAGGCGACGGAGAAGATCTGGTAAATGAAAAAGGGCGTAAAAAATCGAAAAGGCCGCAAGAAGTCCGTAAGCCTTCACCGTCAGGTATTGCTGCAGCAGTTGCTCAAAAAGTGGTCATGGCTTGACGACTCTCACAGAAGCACCTCAAGCGACGAAGAGGACAGCGATGACAACGATTGTGGGCCTTCCTTACCCGTTGTCTCTAGCTCCGGCGTGAAGCGTGGGCGAAATGATTGTGATGGTGAGGACACACATATTTCGAACAAATGTTCAGCGGATCATGGAGGAGTCTTGCCCAATTTTGCAGATGTCCAAGCGCCCGAGAGTGGACGAGGAAGAATGTTCTGATTCCTCTTTAGAGCCTAGCGGTAACCAGGACATTTACAGCTCACCGCAGCTTCAAGACGGGTATGACCCTTACCCAATAAAAGTTGCGCCTTTCCCAGTCTGGCTCGACAGTGAAGGAACGGTGTCGGATGAGCCGGTGCAAGACCCTGATCTGTCTTTTCTTGATATCTAGTGCTTTTTGTAGGTGTTTTTGTCTCGTGTCATGCTTGTAAATATTTAACTACGCTTCGTTACACATGTTATCGTTTTCTACAACAAATGATTTATGTAGGTTTATAGTACTGCCAGTGTATTCTAGGTAATAAAGTACACGTCCTTCTTTGATCGCGATATCACTTTTGGTGCATGCTTTTGTCTGCATTGATTTTTTGTTCTTCGTATCAAATGTTGCATGAAAGTGTTTATTGCTCTATGTACAGCAAAGTGGTAAAAAATGATTTACATCGATGGCGACACTCCACGAAAACAAGTCCTAAATTTAGACGCATAGTTGCAACAAGAACACGAAAAGTAAATTTACTGGCTAGCATAGGTGCAATACACAGACCGACAGAAAACAAACAATGTTTGGGCGCAAATTGAGGGCAACCTTCTGGTTAAGGCCTGATGTACTCGATTGTGACAGACACATACAAAAGACAAATGAAAAGACAGCCCGCCATTGGGTTTACCTAACGTTGTCCATCGCTGCCACAACTATAATCACACGGAAAACAGCCATTCAATACTACTGAATATTTGAAGTCGGTGCGTTATCTGCTAAAGATATAGTACACAGAATAAATAGAGGCGCTCCAAATTTTACGAATTATGGCAGGTAAAAAAAAGTGACGTGGATCTTACGGAATGTTAAAATAAATGTAAGCGAGGCATTCTGCACGGTTGATTTTGACTCACAATAAATAGCGGTGACGTTGACGGCGGAAGCTTAATTACTTCTACGTTTAGTCTAGCAGGAGTGGCGTGTTTCTGTTAAACGTTACCTAGGGCGCACCAGTGCTGCTTGTTTGCGTATAGCACGCAGAACACACAGGGAGAGGTGTTTGTTTCAGGGGTTGTTGTGCACCATATTTCAGAACTTGTGATAGGGATTGGCGTTGTGATTGTACCACATGGCACATTGCGTCGTCTCCGAAGTACAAAACTTGAATTTGATTATAGGGCTGTGCTTGCTTAAACCATAATCGTACTACAAGACGCGCCATAACGGTGCTCTCCGTATAAGTATTGAAGGCGTAATCTTGTTTACCGTGTCCCAAAATATATCTGCGTGTGTGCTTTTTATTTGGCCCCCGTCGATATGCGGCTGCCGCCGTCAGTATCATGTCCACGACCGCTAGCAATTCCATAGCCAGCAAGCAAGCGCCACGCAAAGAGAAGTGGTGATTTTTCGGTTTACCCCTTCCGTCGTTTTCCATGGACCCTGCGATGCGCTATAATTGTTGCGGCTGTGCTTCTGCACGCCGTGCGAAATTTGTCCGCTAGACATATGTGCATAGCGTTTATTTTTCAGAAATTGCATTAACCTAGTGTACCGTACCTGCAACTGAAGTTAATACAGTTTCCCCGCTATCGCTGTTGTATATTAAGGTGTCGCTGCTTTGCCACGTGACCTCCCCTTGCCGTCGGATGAGAAGTGCCTTTTCTCTGTGCTTTCTACAATTATAGCTGCGTTCCCTATCGACTGGCACGCTAGTATAAAGGCGAGGGCTGCCGTGTCTGCAAAGGTTTGTGGGGGGTCACGGATAATTACAGCTGTAAGACGGCTAAAGTGGTGACGACCAGGGGGCTCCAGATGGCATTGAGCATATTGGACACGGTGGGGACAAAACGAGTTTCTCGCGTGGCCTTTCCTTTCTGACACGCGCCTGTCATGTATACACACGCTCTGAACTACACCACGACGCGCTGTGCCAGAAAGCAGTACGGTGAGCACCAGCAGTGGGAAAGTTGAAGAGGCAATGAAAGCTTCGCTTTGAAAAAAATTTCATGCAACTAATGTGATGTAGGATGTCGTGGGCGTACGTGCAATAAGCATCGCAAGGGTTGTAAGACTTAGAATTGCAACCGCCAAAGCACGTCCTCTAAAAAGGCGTGCAGTCTAGCTTCCATCTGCGCGCACTGCGACATCTGCTGGTGCCGGCGCGAAGTGTAGGCGTAAAAATATAAATGCTTCCATAGAAATTAACTAACGACGTTAGCGTTCAGCGGGGATGCCTCATTACGCGGAACGTGAGGTCACGGACAGTTTGTTCCGTCTTCCCGGCAAGGGAAACACGTGTTCGTGCTTGCGTTTCTAGAATTTTCGTTCGCCATGTACGCGGAGTATATATTAGCCCCACTGTAACAACTCACAACAAAAAGTCCTGTCTTCTCGGCGATTCAACAAGTCGTCAGTATGAGGGTGGTCATTGAGGTCTTTGTTCAGCAACGGCCCAAAAAACGTTGTGTGCGGGGTGCGGCTTCGCGTCGGCGATGAGGAATATGTTCTGTGTTGTGACTCGAGGCAGAATGGAAAGGCTATGGAGAAATCGCAGTCGCGTAGAATGTTCAAGACAAGCACCATGACACTTTTAAATGTGAACGTAAGGAGAGATCCACCACTTTGTAACGCCTTTGGCTAAGCATAGTTTTAACAATAGCAACCTAAAAGATTGCGAGGTAAGAGCGATGTAGGCATTTTCGTCTGAAGAAAGAAAAATTGTGAAATTGTTATTCTGGCTTAGTTTGGAAAGAGAGAAAAAGAAACAGGCGTAGGAACAACACAATATATTACACATGGAAAGTGTGTTGTCTCGCTTGAAAAATTTGATAATGGACCTAGGACTGTGTGGCTAGAAAGGTACCACAGCAGAAGGCCTAAGAAACCAGCGCAGGGGAAGAAAAATTAACAATGTATGAGGTGCCGTTAAGAAAATATAATGATTGCCTGTTCGGGAAGATGAAATTCCGCATTTTTGATATGAGCCTTTTCAATATAAATGTCTGGCTACCAATTTTTTCCGAATGAATAAAACGCAATTCAATTTGAAGGTCAGCGACCGGAACACAACACCCTCACCTGGAGGGGCGCACTTCAAGAAGGAAAGTGGAGAGGGAAAGTTAGGAAAGAGAAAGGTCGCCTCTCGCAGATGAGGCGAGCGGGCAGTTGTCCGCTGACGTCGCTGCCGATCGGATGCCGCCGAGCACGCTGTCTGCGCCCACACGGTGTAAGTACCGCTTCAAATACCAGGATGAGTTTCGACAGGTGCCTTAACGTCACTGCTCTTCTCTCGCAGGCGACGGAGAAGATCTGGAAAATGAAAAAGGGCTTAAAAAGTCGAAAAGCCCGCAAGAAGGCCGTAAGCCTTCACCGTGAGGTATTGCTGCAGCAGTTGGTCAAAAAGTGGTCATGGCTTGACTACTCTCACAGAAGCAACTCAAGCGACGAAGAGGACAGCGATGACAACGATTGTGGGCCTTCTTTACCCGCTGTCCCTGGCTACGGCGTGAAGCGTGGGCGAAATGATTGTGACGGTGAGGACACACATTTTCGAACAAATGTTCAGCGGATCATGGAGGTGTCTTGCCCACTTTTGCAGTTGGAGAGCCTGGCCCGTCCAAGCACCGGAGAGTTGGGGAGGAAGAATGTTCTGATTCGTCTTGAGAGCCTGCACACTAAACATTTTACACCCTTAAGGGTGTAAATCAGTTTGTCGCCAGACGAACACCCTTTCGGTGCTGTGGCCTACAACTTACATCTGGGGTGCTAATATAACACTGTAGAGGAAGGGTGTCAGCAAAATAAAAATAGCGTGTTAGGGTGCTAGTCAACATTAGCACCCGTCTGCATGGGTGCTGGAAGGGTGCACAGCCTTTTTCTCCTGTATCGAGGTCGATGATGTATCAGATGGGCATGCATGGAGATGCGGTATAGATCACTGTAAATAATGGCCATTCGTAGCATACATAAGCAGTTTGTCTTCCCTGCACAAACAAACCCGTGCAAAACCAACATGTGTATTATATTCAGGCTGGCATGTATTGAATGTTTTGTTGCACACACACACACACACACACACACACACACACACACACACACACACACACACACACACACACACACACACACACACACATATATATATATATATATATATATATATATATATATATATATAACACCAGGAAATACTTTCTTGCATGTTAAAAAGAAATATGTGCATGTTTATTGTGTTTCTGCCATACAGACTAAAAACTAAAATCACAAAGGAACATTAACCACTAGAAGTGCTTTTAATACAAGCAACTTAAAATGCCACAAGAATTCTGAGAACGTGAAGCTTTAACAATACTGCTGAGAAACTTAGTCGTCACAGACCTTGGTTTTCGTCAGGTCAAGGCCCATAAAGATCCGCTCAAGCACAAGGGTGTTAAATGCTTTGCGGTTATACTGCAGGTTGAACAGCCAGTATGCGCACATTATTGCCGCATGTCCATCTTCTGCATTCATTATGGAGAAACATTTCTCCCGGTCAACCATCAAGAGAAACTCCACATTATGAAGCGAAGAACCAGTAAATGCCACACAGGGTGTTGCTGGAATGCCATCCTGCATGACAAAAATAAAAACAATATTTTCTGCATGAGATGACAGCATGCATGTGGCTAATTGATATGTTGCCTATACTGTTAAAAATTTACTCTTATACCCATGACTGCATCCAACATAAATAAAACTTAACACACATAAACTTGGCTGATGATCACTTTGGAGCAATGGGGAGCCTAAGGGCCGGATTCTGAAATGCTCCTAACCTTAGAACGTTTCCCTACCATCTCAAGGAGTCCTCCATGCTACCTAAACGTTAGGCACCCTCGGAAGGCCACCGCGAATTCTAAAATTCTGCCTTCGCTGCGGAAGGTGCGCCTCACCAGAGGAAGTGTAACGTTAGAGGCTCCTGGTGTCGAGATTACTTACAAAAAATGCAAAATATTTGTAATCAATTTCCAAGCTACAGTGCCGGGACTTAAAATTGCATTTCTACTTCTATACCAGGGCATAAATTCTATTTATTTGGTTAATAACGTAAAAAATAGCTCACAAATGATGCATATGGCAGGAAAGAAAACTCAGTCTAGCAACTATGGCAGCATCTGAGTTCGGTTGGTCGGGCGTCGCTTTCCTTTTTTTTTTGCGTGCGCTTTGTCTCGTGTGTGTCTGTGTATTCGCCGAGAATAGCCCTTTCCTGTTTCGGAAGACTTCTGCGTCGTCTCCACCGGGACTTTTAAAGGGTATATGAGTACAATCGATGTGAATCCTCCGATTGAATAGAACCTAGTCATGACTACACTCGCTTCACTGGCGTTTGGCAGCCGAACGTACTTGGGATATCATCTGTGTCACCTCCCAAATACATCGGTGCACAGAGGGTTGGGATACACACACAAGGTCGCCTACAACAGTCTGCACAGTACCCGTTCCGTAACAACGCAGTGCGATGCGGACCTTCAAGAGAGCAGGCAGCGGCTCTGCTCTGTTGTCAGTGTTACAATGCAGTTGCAGATCTGCCAGTATGGCTGTGACAGATCGCTTGGAAAATCGTTACCGGGCTAGAAAATCCACTTCGTTGTAGTATTCCAGTGGATTCTGCGTGTCACTCAGACGCCGGGCTGGAGTCAAAGGCGGAGGCCCTTGTACACAGTCCCGTAAAGAAGTTCATTTGCTCGTCGAAGAAACCGTGCATAGCTTTCGAAGCTATCGTCTTCGGATAAATATCGCAAGGCCGTCATTCTTGCCCCTCGCTTTTCACAAAATCAAAGTAAAAAGTTATGTCACAAAACGCGGTCCGCGGAACCAAACTGGACGTCAATACATGGCGGCTGGCTACCGCTGCCTTGGCTGCGCACGGCACCTATTCTAGCCGAGCGTATCGCGTACAAAGTCGTACGGAGAAGCGTGCGTTCAGTTAGAGGAGCACGGCTAGGAAGCATGAAGGTAGCATTCCGGCTCCCTAAGCGCGGGGAAGCACCAAGGAGGCCCTAACTTAGTGCCCCTTACTAAGGTACGCTCCAGAATTGACGCCAGGTCGCCTTACAGCGTGCGAGGCATCCTTAGTAAGGAAAGGTGTGTTTCAAAATCCGGGCCTAAGTTATTGCCCATTGTTCTGAATGCGGTCGCCATCCCAAGTATTATTAGAGACGATTGCTCGATGCACATACGTTCCGGAATCCCATGGGCACTGGTGCATTCACGGAAAAAATACGGCTATAGTGGCCAGTAAGAGGGCACACCCACTTTTATTATTGTCCAACACAAGGCTAACATTGACTACTACATTAACTACTATTCAGCTATTACAGCTACACCTAATGTGCATAATAAAGAAACTTGCAAAGCAAGATAGAGATATGCCCGAAACCGAGTGCTTTGCATAGGGAATACTTGCCACATATACATTTTCTGTGATGTTTAAACATTGCTATTCCATTTAGAGAATAATTATAGAACTATTTTTCTTGATCTCTTTTCATTTTATTTTTTATATTGCTAGGAAATCCTGAATACCTTTAGTGCGTGTGTGTGTGAAGAACCTTGAGCGGTGCTACTAGGTAAACAGAACAAGTATTTAATTTCAACAGGTTCGACAGGTGGACCAATCTTCATTAGGATTTATGAGAAAATGGCCGTTCGGCCCTGATAGTGAAGACACCAGACCGGGTGCCCTATCATTCTCATATACATGAAACTAAAAGGGACAGTTATGACAGTGACCGACTTTCTCTCGGCGTTATGGCAAATTTACAGCTGGCTTATTGGCAACGATGCAGGGCAAAAGGAAGGCGGAGTCCCATGTATGTAGGGCAAAGTCATTGAAAAAAAAAGGGAAAAAAGAAAAAAAAAGCAGGAGAGAGAGAGAGAGAGAGAGAGAGAGAACAACTTTAGTAAATATGCCTGCAGAGTCGGTTAGGCTCCCTCCACGCAGGGAGGACAAGCTTTTACCGCGACGCGGCCACTACGTCAGTCTCGTGCATTGTGCTCCTCGAGGTCTTGGTTCCTCGCGACTTCCGCGGATCCGAGAGGGCCGCCATCCCCTTCCTAGGGGTGCTCCCCCCTTCTCCTCGGTTTCGCGAGGTCGCTGCCTCTCTAGAGCTGCCGAGACCTGCTGGACGGCCTTTAGTTGTGTATCTCGGTCATAGGTCCTCGTTGCAGCCTCTAGCCGCGGCGGGATCGTCGTAACGAGGGAAAAAAAAGTTGGAGAACGGAAGAAGGCGGAGTAGCAGGAGCTAGGTTCCAGCTGACACGAGGCAAGGAAGGAGAATACGGTCACTGCTCAGCACCAGTACCACCATTGTAGCGGGAGGGGGATGTGGAATAAGGAGGCGGGGGGCACAATAGAGAAGGGGCCCGGAAGGAAGACAGAAGAGTGGCTATTTGTGGAACGTAACACAGTGCCACAGTACACACATACATGGCACGGCCCGTTTCGGCAACTTTGTGGTCCAGCTGAGGTGCAGAAAATTTTTTTTTCTAAAAAGTATGTACACGCGCGTTTCGCAAAGCAAGTATGCCCCTGGGCTTAGTTTTAGGGAGCAGAGTTAAGCAGCTTCCGAGTGGTGCAGTTTTCGTACGTTATACCTGTGTCACACGGGCACATTTGGAAGGCCTTCCAGTCGACGGCCTTCGAAACGCCACAACTCTATCGACTCAAAGGAGTTGTCGCGCTGCTACACGGCACTTTTGAAAGGCCGTTAAGTGGTTGAGGCGTTTCTCGCAAAATGCTGTGACGCTGCGGACCTTTATTTTCGTTTTCGTGTCACAAAAAGTTAAACAACATTAAAAGCGCTTAAAAGCACTATAATTTCTCTTATGTTTGTTTATACATTTAAAAAAATGTTTATACATTGCTATACATATATTTTTTTGTTTTTAAGTTGTTGAGTAACGAAACTGCGGGAACGTTCGCTCCGCTCTATGCGGCTGCCATTCTCGTGTGTGCTCACATGTTTCTCTTAAAGGTGCGCCCGTAGAGAAAGAAATTGTGCGCCTTGCGCTTCGACTCCATTCTTGCTCTACTGCCATGGGTGACAGAGAGACAGAGGCTCAAGATGACAAGACTGCTATGATAAACCTATATGGGTGCGATCATGCAGCTTGATGCCGAGATTGAGGCGGCAAAAGCGGAAGCCGACGCCATCGAGGAAGAGCTGCTGATCGTCAACAATTTGATGATGACGATAGACTCGGTGACCGAACGAAGCGTCAACAGAGATAGATGGTCATTCTCTCGCCGGACGAGGTGGTTTGAGGAGACTGTGCCATTGCTTGGTGAGAAGTTTTTCAAACGTGCATTCCGCGTAACGCCGGCGACTTTTCGCTACATCGTGGACGCCGTGAGACCGCTGCTCGAGCGTCAGAACATGAACATGCGTGAAGCCATCACGCTCGATAAACGTGTCGCGATTGGCTTGTACCGGTTGTGTTCTTCAGCCGAAGACCGTAGTGTCGCCGAACTGTTTGCTGTGGGACGCTCAACCATCAACGTGGCCTACAGAGAGTTGTGCGAGGCTGTTATCCACACTATGGAGGCGGAGTGGATCAAGATGCCCACAGCTTCAAGCATGGCCGAGCACATTCGCGAGTTCACGGCCACGTTGGAATTCCCGCAAGCCATGGGATCACTAGACGGGTGCCATTTCCCCGTTTCACCGCCCAGGGAGAGCGCCACCGACTATAGGAACTATAAAGGATGGTAAGTCGTACCTCTGACATGGTGTGCACATTGATTACATCACCTACAGCTTCCAAGCTACGTCATACTTTTAGACGACGGAGAATGGGTAAATATTACCTATCCGAATTAACGAGGTCTTTTTTTATGCAGGTACAGCATCATCCCCCTCGCACTGGTCGACCACAAGTATAGGTTCCGGTACATCAATGTGGGTTCTCCTGGCCGCTGCCACGATGCATATGTGTACCACCGGTCAAGACTAGCAGACGCAGTCAAGGGCCCCTTGTTCCGCCGACCACAGTAACAATCAGCGGTACAGCTGTGCCACCCTTAATACTATGCGACGAAGCATTTCCGCTCACTGTAAACCTGATCAAGCCATTCAGCCACAGGGCACAGTTAAGTGAAGAACAAAGGTTTTTATTTACAACCTTTCCAAAGCTCGACGGATTGTGGAAATGAGCCACAATTTACGACAATGCTGCACTTTCATCCTACAAAGTAGCATCTAATAGAACGATTTGTGCACATTCAGTTACGTCATGGAGCAAGTGAGTGGCTTCACAGATTATTCTGCACTTACTGGAGGCTTTTAAAAAATGCTATACCTCTTCAACAGTAACTTGGCTCTCTTGAGCCCTTGATGGGTCGTTGGCCGGGAGTGTCCCCAAAAAACTATGTATTTGCCAGAAATGCGTCCAAGGTATGGCGCCAGCACCACTCTTTTGATTTTTCAGCCAAAATCTGAAATGTTATAAAAGAGAAGGTTTGGTTAACTATAAAGATGCATGTGCGGGCACAGATAAAAAATGTACTGATCAAATTCGCCTAACCGAGGTATCGATAAGTGGAACAGGAACACCAGTCTTATTACATTTCATTGGAACGTAACCAAATTGTTTTTTGAAATCCTCGTCACGTGATCACACGACTATAATTTTCGCACAGTATGCTGCGGTGTAATTTTCCGCATCGTACCTCTGAAGTCCCATTAGTCAATTACCTTGAGTTTAGACACTAACCAACTGCATCATGCACAAGCAAATATTCTTGAAAAAATATGCTCGTTCGAGGCCGAGTTTACGGCTCATTAAAGGTGTCATGGGGTGGCGGAACAAAAATTCCACGACAAATGAAATTCTGCAAAGATCCACCTGTTCATTATTTTTTTCTCAATAAACACCTTTCTCTCTCACGGCCAAGCCCCTGCAAACGGTTAATCGTAAGGTCATCGGACAAATTTATGAAAGCCACTTACCGATAAGTCTGCGCAAGATGTTCAATCTTGTGATGAACTTGCAGCCGAGTTCTTTCAAAGCCCACCTGTCGCAGGGCCGCGGCGATATCGTCGTAAACGCCGCTATTTCTCTTCTGGCGGCGTAGGTCCACAAGGCGGTCCTCCCACAAATCTGTGAGGAACTCCGTTTCGCGCTCTCCCCACAGCTGCCGCGCTTGCGATGGGGCTACTTCTTTTTTTCTTCTGCGGCTGGGAGCGCTCCATTTCAAACTCACACACACATAAAAAAAAATTTACTCGCCCGAGAAAACACTTCTCTTAGGTGAAGAAAAAAAGTTATACACTACTTATTACGTTAATGATAAAAAAAACTGCAAGATAAACTAAACACGCGGAACTGAAAAAGCAAGCAAGAAAGTACGCATACAAAAACAAAGAATGCAGAGCAATATGGCGGCGATATGACGGTAGCTGGAGTAGAGGGAGAGTGTACTAGATAACACGGAGGAAGGAACACAAGCACGTCGCTGTTGTCGAGAGTATGTGCAGTTCGCACGTATCGAGTAGCAAGAAATACTTTACTGAATAATTAATAACACTCATATATAGTATATTTAGAGCATTTTGGTTTGATTTGTTCTTTTTAACCGTGAGTACGAGCACACTGTGAATGAGAGGGCACGTTAGCGCTATTTCCGTTTCCGTTGCTCAAAGGCGATCGAGATTTCGATAGAGTTGTAAGGTGCTCCGTTGACTCGATAGACTATTGACTCGGCGGCCTTCGAAACCGCCCGTGTAGCAGCTCGAACTTGACCTTTGAGTCAAATGACTATCGGTTGGGAGGCCTTCCAAACGCCCGTGTGACAGGGGTATTAAAGGGACAGCTGATATCACATCAGCCCGTGCGGATTCCCAGAAGGGGCAATAGGTCACTCAGAATAACTACGCGGAGGAAACTGGATTTATTAGTTTTTCGCTCGCCCCTTGAAGCACACGCGGAGGGAGCAGCAAGCAGTGGCCAACATCTTTTTCAAGTAGAGAATTATTTGCACTCCCTATGCACTCTCACTGTATATCCCAGACACGTCAGTCACCCCGGAGTCGCATTAATTCCTTTAGAGTATGTTGCAAATTTATGGATGAAAAAGAATTCTCTCTGCTTGTGTGCACGGAATGTTGGTAACAGGCTACAAGAGCACGACGCTCACGCGTTCAGACGAGTGATCTGGCACTCGAACATGGCTGGAGAAGCGTAAAGTCAGGAGACTTTTCACATGTGTGCAGTGACTGTTGAACCGCAGATGAAAAGGAGTCTCTGTCTGATACATTCCCGCTTACACACCTTTCACCGAATTTTGTACATGACACTACTGGAATTGCCGTCAAGGTTTTAATTTTATATATTTATATACAAAGGTCGAATTCGATGCCTCAGCGGTGTTTGTTGTCATGTGACGACATACCTTGCAACGAGGTTTCCCACACGGTCGACAACCATTAAGTGTGTTGGGCTTCTGTGTCCTCGCCCTGACTAACAAATCCCTTAATTTTTTTCTTTATATGCAACCCGAGGCAGCCACTTGAATATATTAGCGAGTCGGATGCTCTGTTTCATGATGTTAAAATGGCGCTTAATAATGGCATGACTCGTGAAGCACCGGTAGTGTATGTGAGAACCAAGTTCGAATGTGATTGGGTATTTTAATGCTCACGCTCTCTCGCATTATATATGCTCTATCTAAGCTGCGGGCCCGCTCAATAGCATTGTCTACCATTTGTGGAGGATATCATCCATGTGTCGCCCAAATTGTGCAGATCTAGAGCAGGTTCCTTACGTTTGAAAGGTAGCCTGACGAATTTCTTTACATACATATATATGTATGTGTGTGTGTATATCTGACGTCATATACGTCTGACATCGTGTGCGTTATGTGCATATTATGTCAAATGCGGTTCTACTTCGCATGTCTGCCTTTGCTTATTGCATTACACTATTTCCATTGTGCATCATGTTCCTTGGCTGCGATGCAGTCTTTTTCTTGCTTTTTGTTCGCTTAAACACGTTGATATGAATTACAGAATGTTTTGTCCGCTCACATTCTTTGGAACAAAGAGAGCTCGCACAGCTACTCGCTCCTTCACATTTGATGCAACAATCTCCAGTGCTGCAAGTGCCAGGATGTCTGTAAAGCAAATGATAGAGGTATAGACGTCTGTATACATAGTTATCTGTGTATATAGTTCCCAACAAGTACACTATATATATATATATATATATATATATATATATATATATATATATATATATATGGACTCATATTTTATTAATCACATTATAAGCCAGCATTCAATTACACCAAGTATAGCATAGAGGCAATTACCTGCATTTCTTATTGTAATTAAATAATTGGAAATAAAAGCCGATGAACTGGCCGCACGTGGGATACAAACCCACATCACCGTGGTACCGTTTTCCTATCCACTTTCTGTGGTTTATTTTTCTTGACTAGAAGTAACCTTAATAAATTAAATTGGGCGGTTTCACGTACAAAAACCACGATTTGATTATGAGGCACGCCGTAGTGAAGGACTCTGGAGATTTTGACTACCTAGGGTTCTTTAACGTGCACCTAAATTAAGTACACGAGTCTTCGCATTTGGCCCCCATCGAAATGCAGCTGGCGTGGCACAAGTACCATGGGAGGCTTAGCCAGTGCCACCACTCACAGCCTTTGCGACATATGTGGAACATCCTTTCTGCCACAGGCGTCACATCTACGTGAACTATTTGAGTGAAGGCAACTGGTAAATAAACCCACACGTTACCTTAAGCCACAAAGCTACCAGATTGGAGACCCTCGCTATAAGAAAATGCGTATATATATATATATATATATATATATATATATATATATATATATTGTGTGTGTGTTCGTGTGTGTGTTTATTGGTCATAGTAAACCAACACTCACACCAAGGACAGCATAGGGGAAATTTTTTGTAGAAGGGTGACCAGCATTTTTGAATGATGCATTGATAGGCAATACATGCGATTTTTAAACTTAAGAAATAGGGTAATCACAACTTGCACATGTGCAATATTGGTAATACAATGAAGCTGTTGCACACAAAATTATTGCATGTAGGTGTAAAAGTTCCACTCAGACTTTCAATATTGCTGCAGTGCAGGGCCCAATATGTACTGCCTAATTGTTTTACTTGCGCAGAATCTGAACATACTTTTAAGAAATCAACTACAACACCAACAGCAATATCGTTTTGATTACTTACACCTTGTTCTCAGCCTTGTTGATTCCATTTGATTAGCTGTCTAACATCTGCAGCACATGTTCATCACAGGTCACTTTTTTCCTGGCGGCCATCCTTGTCAACATATTTATGGCTTGTGAAACTTTTTTGCTTGGTTCTGCCTTCGTTAAATGCTGAAAGTCACTGCAGAACTGCACAAAATACAGAAAGATGTACCAGTTTGAAACAAAATGTCAAAACTCGTTTGGCTATATCTTTTCAAGTAATATTTTGGGTCAAGCCAATATTCGAAGCTTCATATACGAATCAAATATCACACAAATATTCGTATAGATATTTCAAAAGAAACTAGTTCTTATTTTGACAACTGACTATTGAATTCCGGTTACAGTTCTTTATCTGCTACACAGCACATTCTGAAGGGAAACATGACATTTTAAAAGCAATGCAGAAACGAAATGTGTGAAAGGAAAATTGTTATTCATCCAAATGAAGCGCGAACCTACAAAGGAAACCCATACCGTTTTCCAAAAGGAAAGTTTTACATTTGAGAAAAAAATCATCCTGGTCTGGGATTTGAACCTGGGACCATCGACTTTCTGGGGCGGCCACCACTATCAGAGCTAACTGCTGGGGTCTGCTAGCTTCTTGGTTAGCTGAAATGCAAGAGCGACCGCCCCACAAGTAATTTTTGCTAGTCTCTTATTTAGCATTTTTGGCAGTCTCGTCATGAAGGAGGTTCAAATCTTACGCTCTCTCCTGGGTGTTTTTCTTGTAACGAGCCTTTTTACATATGCATATGGCACACAAATCCTTCGATAAAGCAGCATCGGCGCTTCCTTACTAGCATGCTGCACAAACATGCCTGCATCGTAAATTTTTTTTTGTGCCTTGCAGGAATCTTGACTCGATAGATTATGCTGCTTGGTATCTCCCATTCTCTATCCTACAATTATCCAAAAGAGGCGGAGTTGTTTTGCATCGCACTTTGGAAAGAAGCCCTTCCCTGCATATTTTAGGTAGCAATTATTCAGCCACCACATTTCTTTGATAGCTGTGGCATACATTAGATCTAAATTGTACTTTGCAATTAGTCCATTCTAGCACTTATAATACAATTATGCCATGCTTTTGACAGGTACCTATTAACAAAGTTTCATGTTATAATCAGTTTCAGAAGGCACATGGACATTTCTAATGCACCAGAAATGGCTGTTTTATAAGTGCCACAAAAAAGCACCTTACAAACCTGTATAACTAAGAATATGTATTTCTGTCATGAACATCTACAAAGCAAGTAGAAAAGCCGAACCACTTACTCGTTGAAATTCCGCGAGGTATGGATATTTCATCTTGACATCGAGCACAGTGCTCTTGGCAAAGTCAGGAAGTCTTTGATTTGCTGTTAGGGTCATTCTTTCTTGCATCGCCTTGTCATTTGGTAAAGACTTTCTGCTTTCTAAGATGAGCCATTCCTCGTGTTTGGTGATACTGCTCTCATCTTCGCCTGTGAGGTTAGGGAGGCCGATGGCCTGAATTGGGGAAAAAAATTGCAAACCACTTATTAGATTGTTTGTGTAGTTTTCAAACACAGATGCTACTTTCTGCTTGAATGATGCTGAACTGCCCTCACTATGCTAGGCTTCTTGCTGCGCTGGAGCTCCTTCGCGGCTGCCTCAGCGCGTCTTTGAGCACCAAATTTCTCTCGGTTTTGAAATGCAGGATCATCTTGAAGTTTCCGTCTCTGGTTTTTCAATTTATTTGTGCTACTTTCCAGGAGTCCTACGAATACAGAATATTAAACTAGTTAGGTTATCTGCTGATATATAAAGCAATGCTGTTTGCACGCGTTTACAGGGTATAATGCTTCTTTAAAAAACAGCACCAATTTACAATCTCTCTTGAAGCACTGCAAGTTCACTGGCATTTGCTAATTTAAGACTTACTAAAATATAGTGTTTTACTGTGGGCAAGGTACATTTGTCAAATACATTGAATGCCACTTTATCAAATACAAACCGAATATTTAATGCAAAGAATTACTTTTTCACAAATGTCTAGCACCGAGACGAAAGGCTTCAAAGGTTTCAGAATGATGTTCCAGAAAGTATATAAATGACCAAATGTGCGCTTTCGTTATTCCGTTTTCGTAATATTTACTGATGCTCTCATAAAAACTATTGTGGATAAGTCAAGATGAATCCAATCATAGAGAACCGCATGCTAACTTTAATGAAAGCTTGCAGGACCTTTCATTAAAGTTATTCCATTCATCCAATGCTAAATTCAAATACTTCTAACCTGAGGATCTGGGTGTAGATACATTGCTTAATATTACCTGAAATAATGAGCATGAGCCAGTTTCAAAAGTTATGTACTGAAGTGTAAGATGAGTAGGGTTTTAAATAAAAGGTAATGCACTTTAAGCGTCTAAACGTATACGTACAATACAACATAAGGTAAGGTAAAAAGCTGAAGTAACATTAATTTTATGAACACGTGTAGTGCTATGTGCTTTCAGTACAAGCGACATTTGCATTGCTGGAGTTGGAGTACCTCCTTCGATGAAAATAATGACTCCCAAAGTTTCTAGCAAAACTAATGTGGTGGATATGCAATATGCAGGCAGTACAAAAAAAATTACAGGAGGCCGCCTTTTCTGCGTACAAAAGCATGAAATCTACTCACGGATCCACTTCCAACGTCTCGCAGCCGTGGGTACTTGTCAAGGAGCAGAGACGTCATCTTGTTGTAGAACTGACGTGTTGCAAACTGTACGTGTGCATTACATTTTCAGTGGTACACATAAAAAAGTTATGGAAGACAAAAAACTGAGACGCAAGCCAATATGCACTTACAATGTTATGGATGCCATTGCACCAAACAAGATGTCGGTGATCTGTCTAAAAGAAGCAGTGAGTGCTTCGCCACTGATGACTTTTTCATGGAGGGCACCAAGGCTGCGCATCACTAAATAGACGCCGTCATCATCTGAGCTGGATGGCCTACAAGAGATGACACTTTAAGTTACACATAAAAAAGCTATTATAGCGACGAGATTAGCTTAATGGCAATTAACCTTACGATTGAGTTCGCAAACATAAAACCGAATATTGCACTTAATAAGTCTTTTTGGATACAAAACTAAAATCATTTTTGGCACACATTCTATAAAACTGAAAGTGCGAGATAGCTGTAAACTTCCATGTTTGTGTACTCTTGTCAACAAAATGTCAACCTCATTTGCTTGGATTTATGGTACTGTCCAGGCTTCGACAGCTAAGTGGGAGTAAAATCGATATTAACAGTGTCAGTTGAGTGCCGCGAGTGTGCTATGTTGCTGTAAAAAAGGTTCAAATTTATATGCCATCACACAAGTGGTTTGTAGAATTGAGGAAGCTACAGCTGACGGGACTGAAAAATTCCTATATGTCACTGCAGATATCCTTCTGAATGAGTACAGTTCGAGCTTCGTCAAGTGTAGCCTTGTAAGTGCAGCTTTGACAGCACCGTAGCTTCTACAGTGCTCCAAGCTAGAAGTATGAACTTGTACTGGTGATAACTCTAGAAGTATGAGCTAATGATTCACTAAACATGGAATCACTGCAGTAAAAATTATCAGAAGTGCAATCACAACTGTACCTAAACATGCACTTACAGTTCAAGGTGATGAAGGGCTTCACTGGGTCTGCTCTGTTCACAAGTTTCCAAAGTGACCTCTGATGTGCACTGAAAGCAGGAACAAGCCATAAACTTATCGTTTACTCCAGGTAGGCCACATACTCCTGCGACCATTGGCTATAAAATCATGCAGCTTTTGTGAAGTGTGGGAGTACGTGCAAGCAATGCTTTGGTGAGCTGGTAAGACGAAACCTGAAAACATGAACAGATGTCCCTCGAACGCATACACTCGCTGTCGCAACACAGGCGGGAAGAGCGCGAACCGAGCGGTCCAAATGTTTATGCTGCCTATGCCTTCAATGAGTCTCCAAAAACCTGAGGTCACTAGACCTCCAGTACTACGGGCGTGTGAAGGCGTACTGCAGGTAATAGCCGAGTAGGCGCACCAAGCTTTGTACCTACCGCAGAATTTTAAGATAGGGTGCGGGCGTGCTGCTGGTGTACAAATAACGCGCGCTCACCTGGCCCTCCTAAGCATGCACTTTATTACGTAACCTCCAATATTGAGCACGCATCAAGAATTCTTGGCTCACCTTGGCTCCCACAACCTACGGCGACAGAACTGCTTGTTGGCCTAGTTGGTGCTTGCTAAAAGACATGCTTTTTGCCGCAATTGAACAAACACAATATTTTTGCCGCATGTCTTTTAACCTACGGCGAGCAGGGCGCGATATGATCTTATGGCACAGAAGCGACAATGATAAAAATTCGCCTGTAGCTTCTATATAACTGCTACCACAATAACAGAGAAAGCGATGCGGACAGCAGTGGCGGAACATAGCAGCCCTCTCTGTGAGTCAGCTGGTGCTGACGCTATGTTGCAGGTACCATAGTGAACAACAGTTTCAGCCCCTCCAACTTTCCATTGCCATTTTCGAGCTTACAAAAGGTTTATTTGCTAATGACGAATTCGTTATTACACAAGCCGTATTTGCGAGCAACTAAAGCGACCATGGATATCACCGCACTACAACAGGATCGCGATTCCATCACAGTATGGCACGAGAATTTGTACATGCCGCTTAACCTTACTAAATGGAAAGCCTGTGCGATACTGGATGAATGTACGGAATAGCCACTACTCCTTTTTGCTCTATCAATCACCCGCAACCACAGCTTAACCAATCACACCTACACAATAAATTCTGCTCCTATCAATAATGCCCCGTCTTACGACTATCTTTGTGTTCACATGACATCGACACTATCACGGCAACTCATATTGGCGCCATCTGTTCTAATGCTTGACGCACCCTTGGATATTTAACACGCAACCTGAAAGCCGCATCACCAGAAATAAAAAAAAAGGCTAGCATATCTAACATTCGTACGTCCGCAGTTAGAATATGCGTCATCTATCTGGCACCCTTCCCAATCATATCTAACCTATGACATAGAAATCCTGAGAAAAGACGGGGAATGCGGGAGATGGAAATTCAAGACGATGAGCAAACCGTGAACAAGGTGAATGCAGGAGCCAAAGTTTCGACAAGTGGACTTGTCTTCTTCAAGGCGAGATACGCTTTCCTCGCCACAGTATATATAGGCGGGGTTTTTTCCTCGCCACAGTATATATAGGTGGCCTTTTTTCCTCGCCACAGTATATATAGGCGGGGTTTTTTCCTCGCCACAGTATATATAGGTGGCCTTTTTTCCTCGCCACAGTATATATAGGTGGGGTTTTTTCCTCGCCACAGTATCTATAGGTGGGGTTTTTCCTCGCCGCAGTATATATAGGTGGGAATTTTTCCTCGTCAGAGTATATATAGGTGGGGATTTTTCCTCGCCACAGTATATATAAGTGGGGTTTTTTCCTCGCCACAGTGCATATAGGTGGGGTTTTTTCCTCGCCACAGTATATATAGGAAATACAGAGAATCATACCTTATCCTAGAAAATACAGAGCATCATACCTTATCCAGAAAATACAGAGAATCATACCTTATCCAGAAAATACAGAGAATCATACCTTATCCAGAATATTATACCTTATCCAGAAAATACAGAGAATCATACCTTATCCATAAGTTCAAGACATTGCAACCAATAGGCATAAACGTTTCAAAGGGAGCTTTAGAATCTATTCGCTATGTTAAACTTGAAGGTATAGGCAACAACACTTATTTTGGTTTCTTTGGGTATCTCCCCCCATTTTTTTCTTTCCCCCCTTTCCTTTCCTTCTTTTTATTTCAGCCGGCTTGTCAGACGCCCTTGACACGCCGGCTAACGCGCGTGTGTTGACAGACCGGGGGGGGGGGGGGGGTGCCCAGGCTTTGACCTTGGACACAGTGTTCCTTTACTTTCAATTCGACACGCTAACACATTTTCCCTCGTTTCCGCGTCCTCCCCGCCTCACACCCTCTCCCCTTTTGAAAAACCCCACCTATATATACTGTGGCGAGGAAAGCATATGTCGCCTTGAAGAAGGCAAGTCCACTTGTCGAAACGTTGGCTCCTGCATTATTCACCTTGTTCACGTTTTGCTCATCGTCTATGACATAGAAGCAACACAAAATCGCACTGCTCGGTTTATAACTTCCAATTACTCTCGTGGTGCCACCATAACCGCACTGAAATGTACACTTGAACTACCATCACTTGCTTCCCGCCGCATCATCTCGCGTCTCTGCTTGCTTCACAACTTTTATTACCATCCACACTCCAGGCATTCCCTGTTAAATCCACCCTTACGCACATCTTCTCGCTTAAGCCACAGTCGTCCCATAGCAAACATTAAGACCCGATCATGTGCCACGAGTACTTCATTCTTCCCCGACGCAATAACCCATTGGAACCATCTCCCAGAACATATCGTGTCATGCACTGACCGTAAAACGTTCTGCGAATTGTTAAATAACCACACTGCTAAATTACTGATCCCACCTACCCTCACTTTAACACGATGTTCCCCTTTTCTTCACAATTGTTCCTGGCCTTTATTTGTTTATTGTTGTTTCTTTAATGTTCTGTACATTTGTTCTAACATTATTCCAAGGATTAAAGCCCTCCCTTATATAATGCCACCGAGCCTTTAAGACGAAAATAAATGAAATAAAATAACGCGAAGGGATGCAGTAATGAATGAGGAAATGACGCATAAAATCGAATGGCCGCAGGGCGCTACATTCATCACTCCTGCGATCTACAGTCGCAAGATAATGTAAAAGTACGATTGACTATGTTTTTGTCACGGTTGGTGAGAAGAGCTTCAACCTCCCTGGCGCATATCATGGTTATAAAACTTAAAGATACCTCAGATATGGAACACGGGAATGTCCTTCACGTATTACACAATGATGCGCCGCGGAACTTAATGAAGACCACTCACTTAACGTGCCTGAGGAACAGCCTCGATCGTCTTACTCAAGGTTGCAATTAATAGACCATAACCACAATAAAGTGCTCAGTGGCAACTCCTACCGCGGCGCTCTTGCGCAAGGTGAAGTGCCAGCAAGCACGGCGAGCAGACGAAAATAAAATGGCTTTATATTCGTGTCACTAACCCGAACATTAACGAGGCACTTTATATGACACTTAAAAAAGAAAGACGCCTCATATTCGCGCTAACACCGTAATCATTAAAACTAGCCCGAGCTCGCGAACGTGTGAAATATTTAAAAAAAAAATTAGTTAAATACAGTGACAACCTTCCGCTAATAAATTTACCTGTGATGATGAACGTGATGGTGCTCCTTCAGCGACACTTTCCTGTTGGGCGTCAACAATGATTTTGGCCATATCAGGTATGTTGTCATCGGCAGCGAGGTCAACATAGTCGTTGAATGTCGGATCCAGCACCTGAAACCAAGGTCCGCGTAGTCACTCAACCCGCTAACTGCTTAGGAGACCGCATTAAGAGGAAGCTTTAGCTCGGGCCCAACTCCGACGCGGGCCATTCAAATACATTCAAAAACGCAAAAACGTTTTTATGAGATAACCCCTGAAACGATTTTAGCCCTTTTTGGGTCAATGACGTAAATATACGGCGCCACAAACGAACTAAAATATGGTCGATGTCGTATATTTACGGCACCGTCTGTATGTTTAAAAAGTGCGCCAATTTCACAACTTTTCCTTTTCTGTAATGCGCTGCCACTATGTAGGAATACAGGGAATTTTTTTTTCGCGTCACCCTCTCTCATTTTCCGTTGCATGGTTTGTTTTAGCGCTGGTTCGATCCCGCGCGTCTATATAGTACCGCTCGCGCATTGGCGAGCGCGCGGGCCGGCGGCGGCTCAGGTTTTGTTCCGCAGGCGGTTTCGGCTTCTTGCACATGCAAAGCTGATGGCTATTTGGTTACTAATCGCTCAAAGGGCGACCGCCTGTCTCTCACTCGTTTAGTGCTCGCAGGGGCGCGCATAGGAAGGACGCCGCCGTGCATGCGTTTCCGGTGCTTTTTTTTTGACACTCACGGGAACTAATTGCCTCTAGTTGACGATAAGATGAAGATTAGCGGAAGTTTGTCACGCGTTTTGCTTTTTTGATGGGCACACAACCACAGTTTTCTTGAGTGTGCTCACCTATGCATTTCGACAACGCCATGGATGTACATATTAGTGAAAGAACAGGAATATTGGAGTCTTGCGAAATATTCTCGTGTGCCCCTTTTCAAAGCCTTGAACTATAACAATGCTTAAAAGTTTCAATTCTTATCTTTATTTCCTATTTTATTGTTGTTATTCATGAATGAAGGGTACATATATACCAACGCAAAATATGTTTTCCTCACTTTACGGTCACCCTAGAAAATTACGCTAACATTTTTCGAAATAACTCCCTAAGAAGAAATGGAATCTGCAATAAACAAAATCGACCCTGGGCGGTCGCATCTGGCGAAATATAGTCGACCCTCAGAGAGTTAATGAAAGGCGTTGCATTTGAGAGAGCAAGTTAATTTCTAGTGACTGTTGGTCGCGGAATCTTTAGTTAGGTCCGGAATTTTGTTAAAAAGATTTTCAAAAATTTGAAAACTCAAAAAAAAAAAATAGAAGCACGAAGTTTACAGATTCATAGCTCTGCATAAAAAACAGGTATCTCGGTTCCGTAAACAGAATCCATTAGATCATTCAAAGCGGACAAATTCGATACGTCATTTTATATTTTACGTGAATTTTTACGTTGTTTACAAGGGTTCTGTAAATGCTTTATTTCCATATTACTAAATTTTTTGAGATTCATGTGTAACATCAATTTTATCCGCTTTAGACGTACTATTAGATGGAATTCACAGAATTGTATTATCAATTTTAGTTGCTGAGTTAGAGTTGTAAATTTGATAATTTCGTTTGTTGAAAATTTTCGATTTTTGCCAATATTTAATAAAAAACTGACAACCTAAATAAACAATCTGAAATCAAGAGTCACCAGATTTTCAGTTTTTCGTTAAATTCAACAAACCTGGTCAAATTTGGTTCAGTGGTTGCTGAGAAAAACGAATTCTCCTTCTGCATGTATTTAAATAGAGCTCCCGAGCTCCAACTCCAACCCGGCCTATTCAAATACATGTAAAACGCAAAAACGTTTTTCTGAGATAACCCCACACCGATTTTAATGAAATTTGTTGCATTTGAGAGAGAAAGGTAAATTTTAGTGACTGACTGTTGGAAGCGAAATTTAGATTTAGGGCTTGAATTGCCTTAAAAAGATTTTCAAATATTCGATCGATTGAAAAAGAATAGAAGCACGACGTTTACAACTTCATAGCTCTGAATCAAGAACAGATATCGCGGGTCTGTAAACGGCACCCATTCGATCAATAAAAGCGGAGAAATTTGGTATGTCATTTTACATCTTAGGTGAATTTGTTACGTTGGTTTCAAGGGTTCTGCAAAAGTTGAATTTCGATATTACCAAACTTTTTTATATTCATATGTAACATATCAATTTTGTCCGCTTTAGATGTACTATTAGATGCAATTCACAGAATTGCGGCATTACGTTTCGTTGTTGAGTTACAGATTTGTAAACTTGATAGTATCGTTTCTTGAAAATATTCAATTTTTGCCAATTTTTAATAAAAAATTAACGACTTAACTAAACAATTCTAAACAAACAGTCCCTAGATTTTAAGTTTTTCTTTTAAATGCAATAAACCTCGTCAAATTTGGTGCAGTAGTTGCCGTGAAAAACGAATTCTCCTTTTACATGTATTTAGATAGGAGCACCCGAGCTAAAGCTTCCTCTTCGCATTTTTTTCTTCGTACATTCACAACTCCGCATGTACTCGTATGAAAAACATCCAGGCAAAACATAAGGCAAAGTTCGGTCTGCTGTTGCAGAGGTAACTGAGCACTTTTATCGTCGCGACGGAGGATACGATTTTTTTTTAAAGTGCTAGGAAGGCACATGTACCCGACAAACGGAGGCCTCGGGAAAGCACCCGAAATTATAATTGGATGGCGGAGGAACTCTAGGGCCCCCAACGCTCAGCGCGTAGGTCACAGCTGGAACCAGACCGATCTGTGTGTTCGAACGACCGAGGTCAGAGCGTGCCAAGGGTGCTCGCAACTGTGACATGCAGAAGTCTCGTCGAGCTTCGAACTATTGGGCCAGTCCGGGCTCCATCTTTGGTGCCCCAGTTACCCCTTTGGTGCCCTAGAGGCGCCGCCAAGTATACTTAAATGGCAATTGTGATAATAAACACGATTAGGCAAAGAAAATCACGCCGGCCGGGCGGCACGGGCTCACGCAGCCGCCAGCTTGTAAGTCGATGTCCCGCGCTAGCGCGCACCTCAACTTCGCGAACACCAGCTATAACCTTGTCAGATATCAATGCACGGAGTTATCCACGGTAAACTCGAACATACTGCTCTATATATAAACAGAATTCTGCATCTGTCATTCGAACCGTCCGGAAATCGCCGTCGTTGCATATTTCTAAGCGCTTGAATTCGGAACTATGCTGCGAACAGCTTTTAGAAAAAATAGTGCCTCGCCCAACGTTTCTATCATACGCACAATTCTACGTAAGTCAAATACGTAAGTCGACAAACGAATGCAAAATCAACGTGCACATACCTGAAATTTGCTTGATGACAGTGCCACCAGACTACCGAGAACTGGACAAGTGGCAACTGATTGCTTGAGTGCTTCCAAGGACCCATCTTGTAGCGTGCACGACCGCTTCGCACGGAGGTGCGGCGCAGTTAATAGGCAACGTACAGGCGGCATATTCGTTGACACCGTGCGCAAAACTAATCGCAAGTATAAATTTGTAGAGCGGAAAACGAACACGCACCAAGAGACGCCAGCGAACAGCGCAAGTGGCGCAGCTAACGGAACAATGCCCAATGCACGCACTGGCGCACCTGGCCTGTACAAAGTTTGAAGGAAAGGGGAGATCGAGAGCGAGAGAGCTAAGAAAGTGCCCGAAGGTGCGCGGCAGCTTGAAGGAAGGAGGTGGTGCGCGATGGAGACGGTTGGCAACAGACAGCTTGAATCAGGAGATTTGGGATAGCATGGGGATAGCCGTCCGGAGCTTCGCGAGTTGTCAGGAGCGTGAACAGACAACAGAATAGGCGTTATTTATTTCTAGGCAGGGTTGATAATCTGAATAAATTGCGTGGTATATATTTTGCGTTTCTTCTTGCTTATACATCAGCAAAATCACAAAACAAGACATAATAATTGTTTTCCACAGCGAGGAATAAGAAGAAAGTCTATGATAATAAAATTATGCAGATCCCACGCACTGTGGGAATCGGTGTAAGCGAAGCGTTCAGCACTGGATGCTTTGATTGAGGATAATTAGCGGTGATGTTGACTGCTAGAGCCTAATTTCTTCAACGTTTAGTCTAACACGAGAGTGGCGGGTGGATGTTAAACGTTACCTTACGGGCACCACTGCTGTTTGTCTGCGTAGTACACAGAACACGCGGAGAGAGGTGTTATCTTGAGGCGTTGTTGTGCCCCATATTTCACAGCCTCTGAGAGGGTTGAGCACAGTCATTGCCTCACATGACACATACATTGTGTGGTATAGATTTCGCTATACTTCTTGCTTATACATCAGCAAAATCACAAAACAAGACATAATCATATTGTTTTCCATAGCGAGGAATAAAAAGAAAGTCCATGATAAAAAAGTATGCAGATCCCACGGGAATTGGTGTAAGCGGAGCGTACAGCGCTGCATGCTTTGATTGACGATAATTAGCGGGGATGTTGACGGCTAGAGCCTAATTTCTTCAACGTTTAGTCTAACACGAGAGTGGCGGGTTGATGTTAAACGTTACCTTACGGGCACCACTGCTTTTTGTCTGCGTAGTACACAGAACACGCAGAGAGAGGTGTTTTCTTGAGGCGTTGTTGTGCCCCATATTTCACAGCTTCTGAGAGGGTTGAACACAGTCATTGCCTCACATGGCACATTGCATCGTGGCAGACGTACTAAACTTGAACTGGATTATGGGGCTGTACGTGCCAAAACCACACTCTGATTATGAGGTACGCCGTAGCGGCGGACTCCGGATTAGTTTTGTCACTGTGATGTCATTTAACGGGTTCCAAAATCTAAGTGCTTGCGCATTTTCTAGTTCGCCCCAGTCGAAATGCGGCTGCCGCGATTGGGATCAAATCCACGACCTCTAGAAATGGCAAAGCCGCAAAGCTAACGCGCCGGGCACAGAAGTGTTGATTTGACGGTCGACCGCTTCCGTAGTGTCTCCTGGACCCTGCGGTGCGCTTTAATTAATGCGGCGCTGCTTCTACACGCCCTGCGTGAGTTGCTTGCTTGACATATTTGCATGGCGTTTATTTTTCATAAATAGCAGCAACATCCTTTATCGTACCTTTAACTCAAGCTTATCCTGTGTCCCCGCAACCGTTGTCGTATAGTAGTGGGGTTACCTCTCCTTCTGACGTCTTCCTCCCGCCTCTCTTTTTGTGAACTGCCTTCTCCTCCCTCTCCTTCTCCTCTCTACAGTGCTACCTGCGTCCCCTCATGCCTCGTACGTTACTAGAAAGGGAAGCGCTGCAGTTTCTGCAATGCTTCTGAGGGGAGTCACCGGTAATTATAATTACCAAGCGGCTATATAATGTGGCGGCGGCCAGGTAGCTCGTGATGGCATTGCGCACATTCGACGCGGTGGGTTGAAAACGTGTTTCCAGCGTCGCCTTTCCTCTGTGACTCGCTGCTGCCATGTAGGCTTCGCTTTAAAGAAAGCAATCAAGTGTCCATGCTCTGCTGTCGCATGGTCAGACCAATTGTCACGGTGGAGATTCTGGAATTATAAGTCCTAAACGTGTCCATACTCTGCTGCCGCACGGACGGATCGCTTGTCTCGCTGGAGAATCTGGAACTATAAGCCATGTGCCAGCGCGCCATGCGTGGAAGAGCTGTTTTATAATCAATTGTGTGTACCGCAATCGAGAAACGTGCGATAGAGACGCTCGCAAAGGCGGCAGTTAAGGTGCTCCCATCCTTTCTGCGACTCAGAGGTGAGTATATGTTACATACATACGTTATATTTTAGCAGCGGTGCCATAATTCGGGCAGGAAAACGCAAGCTTACACTGTACGGACACAAGGACAAGGAATACAACACGAACGCCGTCCTCTCGTTCTTACGCCCGTGTTTTGTACGTCTGCCTTTCCGTGTCATGGATTCCTTACGTACTCGCTCACGAAGTTTTGTGGGGTGTGAAACCGGAAATAAACGGAGGCGACATACGAGCGCTCCGAGTCGAAATAGAGGTGCGCTTGGGGTGCACAGGCCACAAGCGCAGGAGCGCGCTCAGTGCTGTTACAATTGATAAATGCACGGGCAAGTTATAAACCCAAGCAGAGCTGCACTAAACCAGTCCCCCTCCCTTCGGCACTGCTATGTGGCTACGTTATTTTACGACTTCTGCTTACCAGCCTATACTGTCAGGAAACTAAGCTTAGACATTATACTAAAATAGGCATGTTTTAATATATCACTTGGCATTGTAATTTCACGATGCAGAAATATTCTTAAAGATGACTTTTCTTCAGATGCCGGGTATTCGGAACTTCCGGTGCCCAAGATGCGGGTGTCCAACATTCTCACTTAAGGAACTCTTCAGACATCTCCCTATAGCTCATGGGCATGAAGATAACTGGCTATGTGGCCTAGGAGGCTGCATGAAGACATTTAGACGTTCTTTCATAAAAAAGGCATGTGTACCGGAATCACCCCGAACTGCTAACGGAAAGAGCACAGCCCATCGCAAGTGTGTCATTGGAAATGGAGCAAAGGAGCGTGTTTGAGCCGCATAGTGGAGTGCGTACAGAAGCCCAAGAAGTTTTAGGTGATCCTGAGCCATCTCAGTCAGGTCCCAGTTTAAGCAAATACGTGAATCAGCTTGCAACACTGCTTCTGAAGTGGAAGGAAGCAAGGCGTCTTCCTGAGTCCACCTTGAGTGAAATAGCAAACGATGTCATTTCCTTTATTAATATAATGCTTGAGGATGCACAGCTTTGCACAAATATTGGTGCTGTCGTTCAGGCAGAGCAAGAATGGAAGCAGCAGCTGAACCAGCTGCTCTCGAAGTCTGGTCGGCTTAGATATTGGAAGACACATTTTCCAATTGTTGAGCCTCGTACCACAGAGCTGGGAACTGATGGCCATGGAAGATTTGACACCATGGAGTATGTGCCACTTTGTGACGTACTGAAGTGTATCTTGGAAAACACACACTTATCTGGTGACTTCAACAGCTACCCAAGAAAAGAATACTTGTGTTCTGCTTTTGATGATACTGAATTCCAAAATCATGCCTATTTTGCTGGGGACACTTCTAAATTATGCATTCTGCTTTATAGTGATGAATTCGAGGTGTGTAACCCATTGGGTAGCAAAAGAGGAAAACATAAAATGACTGCCGTGTATTTTTCAGTGTTGAATTTTTCCACAAAATTCCGTTCAGCACTCTCAGGAATCCATTTGGTTTTGCTTGTTAAAGACAAAGATGTGGCTACCTACGGCTTTTCAAAAGTCCTGGCCCCCCTAATTACAGATGTAAATGAATTAAAATATGAAGCTATTGTCGTAAATGGAACTCTACTAGAAAGGTTCAGTTTTTTATTTTCCCAGGTGATAATTTGTCCAGCCATAGAGTAGGAGGCTTTAAATGCTTATTCAGTCATGGGAGAATTTGCAGGTTTTGTATGGCATTGCACCTTGAGCTCAATCACAAATTTCTAGAAAGTGATTTTCTGCTTCGCACACCAGAAGGCCATCAGCACCATTTAAACATGTTAAGTGCTGGACTTCCCACTGCATCATTGTATGGAGTCAGAGAAGCATGTGCCCTCACATTCAAATGGTTTAATCCAACACAGCATCTACCTCCAGATGTGATGCATGACATTCATGAAGGTGTATTGCCATTTGCGTTGCAGCATATAATTTCATCGTTGATGAAACAGAATTTCTTTCCCTGATATACTTGAACAAGATGATATGTGAATGGAATTATGATGCTCATGATGAGCGCAACAAACCAGAGCCTCTATCAAAAGAGTTTTTGAAAGGAAAAGCGGGTATGAAGGCCTCAGCAGCTCAAGTGTTCGGCTTCTTACGTCATCTCACTTTTTTTGTTGGTGAATGCGTTCCAGCAGAAAATGGTGTGTGGCAGCTTTACCTTCTCTAACGTGAAATTGTAGACATTATCATGAGCTAAAGAATTCCTACTAAGTATGTTGCCTACCTGCAGAGAAAAATTCACTTCTTCTGTCTGGAATTCAAGTTATTGTTCCTATTTTCATCACTACCTTGCAAAGTACACTATCTAATACATTATCCTTCACTCATCACAAAGTTTGGACCTCTAAGTGCACTATGGGCAATGCGATTTAAAGCAAAACATTAATATTTTAAGGATATTTCACGCAACATCCGCAATTGGAAGCATCTTTCGTTTAGTCTGGCAGTCAGGCACCAGTTATTGCAAAGCTTTACATTTATAGCTCCTCATGAGAGCAGTGTTCACACGACTGGTTGTTGCCCTGAGCTCTTTGAGCACCTTCCTGAATATGTACAGCAGTTCATTTCTGAACACAGTCTTGAATGCTCAGATTCATTTACTGTAAGTTCTCTAACTGTGAATGGCAGGATGTACAAGGCAGGTTGTTGTCTTGTTGAAAACATTTCACTTGATGATATGCCAGAGTTTGTTCATGTATGTGGGCTATACTATGTGAACAAGGTACTTTTGACTGTGGCAAATGTGCTTGGGACTGTTTATTTTGATGAACATTTTCATGTTTATGTTGTGAGCAAGACAGAAGACTACAAGGTACTGACATCAGTTTCAGAGTATGAGAGCGAGCCATTGTACATGAGGCAGCACAAGGGACGAAGTGTGATAGGCACTCGTCACAGTTTAGCGTAAACCAGCTGCCTAATGTAGAAGTGTGCATCTTAATTTTTGCCTAGTTGCTGTTTCTCTTGATGTAAAAATTTGTGGCTGCACAGCGTGTACTTATAGTTTTCAATATTTACGTATATCTGTACAGTTTGGTTTGTAATCATGTGAGAAATTCAAGCTTCACTGAAATGATAAATAAAACTTGACTAAGAATGTTATACTTATCAGTCATGGCATGCAACCCTTAGGTCTATTGTCTAGATGTGGCATCCCAAGTATATGTTTTCATGAATAATTCTGCAATATATTTGTAGTGCAGTAGCAGAATAAACACTCTCATAAAACAAGTGCCGGTGACTGTACACCTGGCAGCATAAGCATCACAAAAAAGATGAAATTTCTTATAGCAAACATAAGAATTCAAATGGGCACTGGCGATTTGTAATATTCTCTTACAAAATGCAAACAGGCAAGAGTGCTAAATAGGCCTTTTTCAATCTTTGAAGTTATTTGCTTTTTCCCTGGTTGCCTAAGCGAGCTCTTAACGAAAGTATTGATAGTAATATTAAGTTTGAGTCAATATTAGAACATTACAATGATAAAACTGTATTTTCAATAAATCTTGTATGTGAATTGCTTGTGCGTTTCTATGTGCCCTTACTGTTTGCGCTAGACAATCTTTTTCTGGATTTTGTGGAAAAGCTTTTAGGGGCATTTCAAGTTCAACCAAAATGTGCCTGTTGCTTTAACCTTGATATTCCGCTTGTTAAGTTTTGTGTTAAGATGTATCACTGTTTTAAATGATGCTATATGAACGCAGTTTTTATTAATCGACACGTGTACTGGTGGCCATACCCTTTTCAAATACCCATTATATCAACCACATCGTTACCTTAAATATAGCAGTACACAAACGCATTGCGTAGTCTACAATTATTGAAATTCATGCATGTATATCAATGCAGAAATCAATTTACCACCCTTTACTTCATGCTTTAACACCCTTATTAATGGCACATTCGCACCCTATATGCGTCTGCACGCTTATTGCGGGGTGTTTTGAGCAGAAAAGGTGCTAAAAGGGTGTATTACAGGGTGTAAACCTGGAGAACACTGCTCCAACACCCTTAAGGGTGTAAAAATGTTTCATGTGTAGCCGTAACCAGGACACTTACAGCTTACCGCAGCTTGAAGACGGGTATGTCCTTTACCCAAAAAAAGTTGCGCCTTTCCCAGACTGGCTCGACAGTGAAGGAACGGTGTCGGATGAGCCGGTGCAAGACCCTGATTTGTCTTTTCTTGATATCTAGTGCTTTTTGTAGGTGCTTTTGTCTCGTGTCATGCTTGTAGTGTAATATTTAACTACGCTTCGTTACACATGTTATCGTTTTCTACAACAAATGATTTATGTAGGTTTATAGTACTGCCAGTGTATTCTAGGTAATAAAGTACACGTCCTTCTTTGATAGCGATATCACTTTTGGTGCATGCTTTTGTCTGCATTGATTTTTTGTTCTTCGTATCAAATGTCGCATGAAAGTGTTTATTGCTCTATGTATAGCAAAGTGGTAAAAAATGATTTACATAGATGGCGACACTCTACGAAAACAAGTCCTAAATTTAGACGCATAGTTGCAACAAGAACACGAGAAGTAAATTTACTGGCTAGCATACTTGCAATACACAGACCGACAGAAAACAAACAATGTTTGGGCGCAAATTGAGCGCAACCTTCTGGTTAAGGCCTGATTTATTCGGTTGTGACAGACACACACAGAAGACAAATGAAAAGACAGGCTGCCATGGGGTTTACCTAACGTCTTGCATCGCTGCCACAACTACCATAATCACATGGAAAACAGTCATTGAATACTACTGAATATTCTTTATCTGTTAAACAGGTTCGTTATTTGCTAAACATATGGTACACAATATAAATAGAGGCGCTGCAAAAGTTACGAAATATTGCAGGAAAAAAAAACTGACGTAGATCTTACGGAGTGTTATAATCGATGTAAGCGTGGCATTCTGTGCGGGTTGTTTTGACGGACAAAAAATAGCGGTAACGTTAACGGCGAAAGCTTAATTTCTTCTGCGTTTAGTCTAGCAGGAGTGGTGAGTTTATGTTGAACGTTGCCTAGGGTGCACCACTGCTGCTTGTTTGCGTATAGTACGCAGAACACAGAGGAAGAGGTGTTTGTTTCAGGGGTTGTCGTGCACGATATTTCAGAACTTTTGAGAGGGACTGGCATTGTGACTGCTTCACATGGCACACTGCATCTTCGCGGAAGTATAAAACTGGAA
Organism: Dermacentor variabilis; assembly: GCF_050947875.1. Lineage (NCBI taxonomy): Eukaryota > Metazoa > Arthropoda > Arachnida > Ixodida > Ixodidae > Dermacentor > Dermacentor variabilis. The sequence goes on along the minus strand of NC_134576.1, from coordinate 68,222,138 downwards.
TTTGATTATGGGGCGCGTACTTGCCTAAACCACAATCGTACTATGAGACGCGCCATAATGGTGCACTCCATATAAGTATTGAACCAGAAAACTTGTTTACCGTGTCCCAAAATATACCTGCGTGGGTGCTTTTTATTTGGCTCCCTTCGAAATGCGGCTGCCGCCGTCAGCATCATATCCGCGACCTCTAGCAATTCCACAGCCAGCAAGCTAGCGCGGTGCAAACAGAAGTGGTGATTTTTCGGTTTACCGCTTCCGTGGTTTTCCATGGACCCTGCGATGCGCTCTAATTGTTGCGGCTGTGCTTCTGCACGCCATGCGAAATTTGTCCGCTAGACATATTTGCATAGCGTTTATTTATCAGAAATTGCATAAACGTAGTGTACCGTGCCTCAGTGGGCATGAGGTCATACAGAGGTGTATATGAAAATGCCTTATGACTACGTATTTACGATTTTGAGTATACGTAGTCAGTACTGAAAAGTGCAAGTAAGGTTTATAAGGACTAGTAAGATTAGGTACGATAAAATTAGTTCGGTGTAACGGCGATTCATTGAGGGAAATTAGTAATACTTAGACTAATTATAATCAATGTATGGTAAATTATTGGACAAATCAAAAGTTACTAAGGTTCAATCAACGGCGCCTAATCAAGAATAAAGGGCACCTTGACATTAGGTAGACCTACTTTATTCTTACTTTTTTAATTACATATACAAACGTCTTCGTTGTAACCTGAACTAACGTTAATAATTGAAGTAATTAAGCAAACGTCGTCATTATAGACCATAACAGCCTGAATAATAAATAAAATGACGTTTATTTACCGAAGGTACATTTTAACTTGAGTGCATTTCTCTCCTAAGCCGCTCCCAATTAGGTGAGGTTTATTCATGCTACGGGGGAGTGGGTAGCCAGGGCTCCGTACTGCGAAAAAGTACGCAGAAACTCTACTGGAGTTGTCAATGTGTGCATAATTCCACCCCCAAATATGAAGTTGGCCCATGACGCATCCCAAACAATAAATTGGCCCACTTCCAAATTTATGTTGGGCTACGCGCAAATTTCAATTCGGCTCACCTCTATACTATAGGCCTCCCCGTGCATTTTCTGTGGAGCCTATGTATCCCTATGGTTATCCTCTCTAATCATTTCTCATTGCTTATAAAGCTACCAATCATATACATTTTTACTGTTATAGTGGTTAAATGTCGTAACGTCGCATATTACACATTTTCGTGCAGATACAAGGCATTGCACTTTTCTCGTGGCGGACAGATCTTACTGCGGTACTCGCTAAAGTATGCTTACGCATTAAAATACGCTTGGAGTGCCTATTAAATAGCGGGCAAATGTTGGTCTTTCCACGTTTCCAATGTGCTAGTGTACCAAGTGCGGTTTGCCAGCAGCAGAACGTTTTTTTTTGTAAGGTCGGCCGGTTAAGCTGTGTCTCTTAGCTCTTACAAAAGCATATGGTGACGCGTGAGAGAACAAGGGGATATCGTGGCGGTAAGGAAGACGATGCACTAAAAAGAGCTCAAAGTTAGCATTCCGCGTTATAACACTGTCACTTATTCCCCGTCCTTCGCTCCTAAAGCATGGCACAGCTTGAACTACTTTCGAGCTTCGTCAGTCATCATTACAGAAACTGGTCATTTCCGCAGGTCGCTCGCCAGCATAATTTTAATACCCTTTTTACTGTGTTCGTATGTGTTCAGTTTACACATGCTTTTGTTTATTTTGCTTCCTGTCTATGCCTTAGCTTGCGCGAAGTTAATTTGTGACGTGATTGTTTCTTTGCTCATCGTGTTTTCGTGCTTTATTTTGAATTGTTTCGCATACAAGTATGATGATAACCCATCACCTCTGTGATGTATTATATGTCTTTAGGGCACAATGAATAAATTAATAAATACTATATTGCCATAGTGAGCTGTCACAGATGTGCGAGGAGTGATAGTTAAACGAGAATAGGTAGCACCCATGTTGAAAAAAAAGAATATAATTGCGCTTGTGAGAACTGCGGCGCGAAGTGTTGCAGAAAAAGGGCCTTCTGTCACACTCGCAACAACCTAGAGAACAGAAGTCCCGGATGCCATAATGCTTGCGTGCCGTGAAATCAGGCCAGACAAGATGGGGCGAAATCTGTTATGCGCGTCCGACCTGGTTGTCAGTGGATTGGCTTTGGCATTTAGAAGTCGATGGTGCGTCCCGACCGGCATGTGTTTGTTGAGGCGCTGATTTGAGCGCTCGAGTGAGTCTAAAGGCCAAACTACACGTACGTGTGCCGGCGCGCGAAAGCTGGCGCCCACGTGCCTCACGCATGCGCAGATGCTGCAGGACAGATCGCACGCGTCGAAGCGCAGTGCGAGCACAGATATCGAATGTTTACGCACGCTAACAAATAGCGTTGCGCAACATGGCGGCATCCATGGCCCATGGCTGCCGCTTCAGCGTGAATTCTCGTGGTGGCTACGTTGTCACTGGCGTTGATCGATAAGAACTATTGAAATGAGCATTCCGTTTCTCGAAACCCACCTGAAACGTTCATTATGAGTGTATAGCGCATCCAGTTCTTGAGATCGCTCTACGATTCCGGCGCCCGTAGGCTTAACCAGATGCGTCCGCATAGCAACAGCAGAATTATGGTGGCTAGAGGCATGCTGCAGGAGTAGGTGTGCCGACAGACCCATAGAGGAAGGCGTACATGATCGACCCGTCTGGAGCGTCGTTCGCCACTTCCCAGCATCATGACGCAAAAGTGGCGCTGCGCTGAGTGCAACCGCTTTCAGTGGCGCATGTTGGCTGGTACATGTGGCAGAAGGCACGAAACAAATAAAGTACACAGAGGGAAAAAATAAAATCATGAGCCATTCCACTCTGTGAAGGTGGTTTACCAGCGAAGCTCTTTAACACACGACACGCAGGTGACACATAATTTTGAACAAAGGTACAAACTCATTTATTGTCTTGATCGGTGGTCATCGTGGCGAAAGTTACGCGCACTAATGTATTCTCTAGATCGGCGGTCATTATTTCACTTGCAACTGCAATCACATTCTTTGATAATGTCAAATCGATGCACGTACGCCGCTAGTTTGTCGGTAGGGCCAGATCGGTGTGGCAATGCATCGCATTGTAGGGTTACCAGCCATTGCTCACGGGGGTATGAGTCATTGACGATGACAGTTTTCGATGTGCTGTTATGTGTGTTTGTGTGATTAAGAAGAATTCAAGCAATGTTCGTTTCACTTTGCCGGGTGCTTGTAGCCTCTGCCTTACGGAGCTATGAGCCATTGCGTTTTCTGCTTGCTTACGGGGCTATGAGCCATTGATTATGGTAATTACGGAAAACAAAAATGCGCGGAACCGCAGCCTACAGATGGCAGTATTACAGCTTCGCTGTAAAACGCTCATCTGTAGTCGTCAGTGAATGAATGAATGAATGAATGCCGTGCATTAGGTCACGCAAAGCATTTTCTAAATAGCAACGTCAAGTTTATTGCAACAGTCATGTTCGAGTTACATGGTAACAGTATTACAGCTGGAGGCCCAAGAGTTTTGATAAAACTGCCAGGGGGACCTCCTTTGTATACATAAATAGGGTTATTATACGAAAATAGCAAATAAGTACGATCATGTCAACAATAATAATTAGGTAAGTTGATTATCTATAACAGGAAATTGGATACATAAGTTAACGGTAAATCTAATTACTTTAAAGGCATGAAAAATAATTGAAAGCGTGTGAAGAAGCAGAATAACAATGAATATTAACAAAAATATTCAACCCGACATTGGGGACTAAACTCGTTTCACTATCAGTTATAATAATTACTTATACAAGAACATCAGGTATACAGGAAAATGACATACATATTGATAGTTAATTAAAAAGTTAAGATGAGTCTGTTAATTCCTGAATGAAATATTTCTTGGTGCGCGCGGAGAATGTATGACCGTTCGGTGATGATTTTATTTGGAAAGGTAATGAATTCCATATTGCTATGCCAGAGAAGGGGGCTGTGAACTTGTCGTAATTCGCCCTTACGGCATGTAAAAGAAGATTATTGCGCAGGCGAAACCGGGTGCTGTTGTTCTTAGTAATGTGTTCAAGATCAATGGATTCAATGAAGATGTCGTGTATGATGAGCCTACATGCAATTATGGATAGTTTCTGAAAGGTTAAGTTTAGGAAGCAGTGACCTGCAGGGCAAATCAAATGGGCTTAAAGTCATTAGTCTCATAGCTTGGTTCACAATTCGCTCCCGACGATCAATATGCGTTGAACACGTATTGACCCATGTCGATGCACAATACGAAAGATGGCTTTGAATATAAGCAAAATAGAAATATCGTACATGGTGAGGTCGACAATAAGCTCCTGTATTTACTATAATCTGGAGGCTAAATGCAATCTTTCTCACAAATGATCGGGCATGTCCATGAAATTTTGATTGAGTATCTCAGTTGACCCGGAGGAACCGTGCTTCGTTCGAAACCTGCATGAAGTACTCACCACTTTGAACAGGTGGGACGTCGATTGAGTTTCGTTGGGAATGGAACACCATCAATATTATTTTAGTGGTATTAATGTGCAGATTATTAGTTGACACCCTAAGTAATAATTTTTAGGTTAGTGTTAAGGTTACACTGGAGTGATGCAATTGATTTACTGGATGTAAAGGTGGTCGTGTCATCAGCGAAAATTATGTACTTGGTGTTAGCAAGAATAGTGAGGAGGTCATTTATAAACATCAAAAATAAAAGTGGGCCTAAAATTGTTCTCTGTGGCACACCTACGTTAATTAGCCTGGATAATGATAGATGGCCGTTAACCTGTACCGTCTGAGACCGGTTACTCAAGTAGTCTCTTCTAAAGTTGAGTGTAGGGCCAGATATACCGAATGATTCGAGTATAACAAGTAGTCTGCAATGGTTTGTCGTGTCGAATGCCTTCGTTAGATCGCTGAATGCAGAACCCACAATTAGACCTCTCTCAATCCTTGCTTGATGTCTTCAGTTAAAGTAATAAGTGCCAGTTCGGTGTAATATCCTTGGCAAAATCCGAATTGCTGAAGAGACAAGCGGTTCATTTTTTTAAGTAGCATTGCGTTACATAATTAGCGTTGGTGATCGGGTGAAAAATTTTGGGTGAGGATTGCATCACACTAAATACAATCCACTCTACGGTCATTCTCCGACGGCTCGTACCGATTCTCGCGCCATGACAATGCAGACAAATTGTTTCACGTTCCGACTGACACCTTCCTCGAACTGCCAACATTCCTTACCCGTCGTAGTTGCTTAGTGGATATAGTGTTGGGCATCTATGCACGAGGCCGCAAAATCCAATCCTAGCCACGGCGGCCGTATTTCGATAAGGGCGAAAAGCGCAAACACCCGTGTACTTAGATTTAAATGGACGGTAAAGAACCCCAGGTGGTCAAAATTATAACGGAATCCCCCACTACCGCGTGCCTCATAATCAGATCGTGGTTTTGGCACGTAAAACCCCATAATTTATCATTTACCTTTCCTTAAGGATGTCCTTGAGGGTCGCACAAGTCTTTGATACAAGTAAGCGTCAGGAGTTGTGCGCAAGGTCTTTGAGTATGGGGGTAGCCATTTTGGCATTCGATAGCTGCAAGGCTACGTTGCGGCTATATTATATAGGCGGAACGGAAACGGGGTAGACAATATGGAGAACAGACAAATTCCGCATATATTATTGCACAATTATCTTAAATAATGGTCTTTCACGCACGTCAATAACCGTGACAGGACAGTACTTTTACAACTAACTGGAATTATTGTATATGTCGTGCCCAAAGCTGTACCTGGCCCGGCGGCCAGTAACTGGGCGTAATATTGTGACCAGCTTCCGCCATAGCATGTTAACGGACGACTACACAGAGACAGTTTGTACAATTCTCGTGTCGTACCTTTTGCTTCAAGGCGCAAAACCAATTTATCCATGTATCCATCTAAATAGTTACGCACATCTCGATTTGCAGCTGCTGCGGTAGCCTATGAGTGCCGATAGTAATGTGGCTGGGGAAATAATTGCGGGCGCCTTAACGAAATTGATGTCAAAATCAGAAGCCGTCTACGACTGCGGCTCTCGTAGACGCTGTGCGATGTTCGGACGTTAAGAATGCGTGCCCACTGAAGAAAGGCTGCTGCCGGCTGCGTCCGACGATTATGCGCTAGATTGTTTACTCCTTATATATATATATATATATAAAGAAAGCCATGTCAAAAGCCCCGAATCAATCGTCGCTCCTCACGACTAAATGCTCTTAGGATGATAAGTCATTTGAAGGCGACGAGCAGCTACGCTTTATCAGGAACAGTGATGACGCCGGCGTGACAAGCATTGTGGCGAAGTTCAGTGCACAGAGATTTATGTCCTAATTATTTTATTTTAGTTTTGTAGACGTCATCACGCGTCACCGCGGGAAGCTTGAGAAGTTTGATGGAAGTACGCCACGTGGTGGCACTCACACGAACTAAACCCTCGTGTCCAGAAAATCTGCATACCTTGAACCATCCAGTTTCCCCGCAACCGCTGTCCTATAGAAGTAAGGTTTCCCTGCTTTGCCACGTGACCTCCCCTCACCATCGTATGGGACGTGCCTCTTCTCGGTGCTCTCTACAATTCTAGCTGCGTCCCATATCGACTGGCACGTTATTATAACTGCGAAGGCTGCATTTTCTGCAGTGCTTTTTGGGGGTCACGGATTATTACAGCTGTCAGAAGGCTAAAGTGGTGACGATTGCTCTGAACCACCCCACGACGCGGTGTGCCAGAAAGCAGTACGGCCAGCAGCAGCAGTGGGAAAGTATAAAAAGGAAAGAAAGCTCCACTTTAAAAAAAAAAATTTGGGGAATCCATCTCATGTAGAATGTCGAGGGCGTATGTGCAATGAGCATCGCAGAGGTTGTAAGACTCGGCATTGCAACCGCCAAAGCATGTCATCTAAGAAAGCGTGCTGTCTAGCTTCCCTATGCGCACACTGCGACATCTATTTCCACCGCCACGAAGTGTAGGCGCAGAAATTTAAATACTTCCACAGAAATTAATTAACGGCGTTAGCGTGCAGCGGGGATGCCACATTGCAAGGAACATGAAGACACGATCACTTTCTTGGAACTTCCCTGCAGGGCATACACTTGTTCGTGCTTGCATTTCCCGAATTTTCGTTCGCCATCTTCGTGGAGTAATTACCAGCCCCACTCTAACACCTCAGAACAGGTAGTCCTGTCTTCTCGGCGATTCTATAAGTCGTTAGAACGAGGGTCGTCAATGACGTCTTTGTTCAAACACCACCCATCAAATAATGTGTGTGGGACGCGGCTTCCCGTCGGCGATAAGGAATCTGTTCTGTGTTGTGACTCGAAGCATAATGAAGTACTGTGCAGAAATCGCACTCGGATAGAATGTTCAAGGCAAGCGCCATGACACTTTTAAATATGAAAGGCAGGAGAGGTCCACTACTATGTAACGGCTTTTGGTGAAGGATAGTTTTAACAATAGCAACCTCAAAGATTGCGAGGTTAGAGGGGTATAGGCTTTTAGGTTTTAAGAAAGAAAAAAATGGTAAAATTTTTATTTTGGCTTCGTATCGAAAGAGCGAAAAAAAAAACACGCGTAGGAACAAGACAATATATTACACGTGGAAAGTGTGATGTCTAGCTTGAAAAATTTGATAATGGACCTAGGACTAAATCCTAGGACCTAGGACACCTAGAACCTAGGTGTGGTAAGAAAAGTACCACAGCAGAAGGCTTAAGAAAACAGCGCAGGTTCGAAGAAGGAAAAATGGTAAAATTAATATTTTGCCTTAGTTTCGCAAGAGAAAAACAGAAAACACGCGATAGGAAGAAGACAATATATTACACGGGGAAAGTTTGTTGCGTCGCTTCAGAAATTTGATAAATGTTTATAGGGTACTGAAATGGAGGTAGGGATGTGTCGTGACAAAACTACTACAGCAGGATGCTTAAGAAACCAGCACCCGTGGAGAAAGATTAAAAACGTATTTGGTGCCGTGAAAAAATATACTGAGCGCCTATTCGGTAATAAGAAATTCCACCTTTTGGACATGATCACTTTGAATATAAATGTCTGGCTACCCATTTTTTTCCGAATGAATGGAAACGCAATTGAATTTGAAGGTCAGCCCCTGGAACACAACTCCCTCACCTCGAGGGACGCAATGCAAGAAGTGGAGAGGGAAAGTTAGAAAGGGTCGTGCTCGCCTCTCTCAGATGAGGCGGACAGTCAGTTGGCCCATAGAGAAAGGAATAGAACAAGAGCGGACACTCGGCGAAAATTGGAAACAGGAAACACGTCACGCTATAGTATTAACGCCGACGAATTGGGGCCGCGAGCATCGAAAAAAAGAAGAATGTGAAATGAGATTAACAGAAATTTATTTATTTTTTTATTCTTTCCCGGAAAAACTAAGAATATCTGCGTATAAATTGAGTCAAACTTTGCGGCTTACTTCCGTTGCCTAGCGACAGGTGAACCCACGAATGACGAGCCAGATGTTTGCGTCATTCGTCAGACACACCGCCGAAGCGAGAGAGACCGGCCGCGCTTCTGAGCGTTGGACTGTTCGGGCGCCCGTCTGCCTGTTTTTCTTTTTTAGGATTTAGCCTGGTTTGGTTCGCTCCCGGTGAATTCTTGCGTTCCTTCGGAACTTCGACATAGCACTGCTGCACTATTGGACTACGGCAAGGTGAGGAACATTGTTCGATAGTCTGCGGCGCACTTCAAGCAATTAGGCTTACTGCCCGGTACCTAGGCTAGACTTGTGACGCAGTTAACGAAAAACAGCGCGGCCATCGTGGAGCAGTTAACTTGAATTAATGAATCGTACTGGGAGATGTTTGCGACGTTTTCTATAAGCCGCAATATTATTTTAACTAATTTCGGTAGTTTTTGGGCACCCTAGTCGAACAGGGTGCTGTGACGCAGTTTCGCGTATACTGAATCTTACTGCGTCAAGTTTTGGCGCTTTCTCTGGCCCTCAACATTATTGTAACTAATTTCGTTGGTTCTTGTGGTACTTTTCAAGTGCAGTGAGCGCGCCTGGCGCTGCGACGCGGTTAGCGAAAATCAACTCGGCCGTGGTGCACAGTTTCGCTCTTTAATGCACTGACTAGACAAGTTCCTGGCGCGTTTGTTTCTCTGACGCCGAACATTGTAGAAAATTATTTTCGGTACTTTTATGTTATGAGGCCCGCTCGCCGCGCCTGTAGTGACGCTGCGAGAAGCAGCTCGGCCGTGGTGACAAAGTTAGTGTGGCGCGTACTGAATCTTACTGCTACAAGTTTGCGGCAGTTTTTATGTCCCCGCAACAATTTAAGCCTTCTTTCGGTACCCACGATTGTCGAAAACGCGACGAGCAATCGTCAAGAGTGATAACACGGGAGTGCGTCTCTTGCGCCTGCAGAACGCACAAGAGATAAGCCAAGGAGCTCAAGCGCCAGGAACTAGTAACTCGAAATTCCGTATTCTGAACGGCACCAACGTATTTGCCTTGAGTGCGAGTAGAAGGAATTCTGCGAGCGTCCAGCATGCTCAGGTTGAGAGCCTGTGTTGTGGCCACCTCTGTGTATTCGTAGCGTAGTATCGCGTCGGTTGTAGCCGAGTTCGCGAAACGCGCCGTAGTCCGCGCATTCGTGCTATTAAAGTGCAGGAAACAAGTCTTGGGAAGAGGGGAATGCTTGGAATTAGAATTGTACGGTATTGCTAGGGATGAGTCGGGTACGTTCTACGCCGTGTGTGTGAATACGAACTGGTTTTGTTTGTAATACCGCCCATTCTCCACTTTCGCAGGCATTATTATCTCCACAGGCATTATTCTTACATGTTAATACCAAAATAACACTTGCTTGTAATTTTTTCAGCTCACGTCGTCTGGTGGAGCTTCCTGCGGAAACTACTGCTGCTGACCTGGTGCCGCAACGTTGGATGAATGCACAAAACGCCCGCGGCGAGCATTTACAAAGAATAAAATAACCATTCATTTTTCCTCATTTCACAAGGTGTCCTGCGTCTTTATGAAATTGCACGTGGCACATATTCAATGGAGGCTTCTGAAGATCGTTCGCAATCAATTTTACTTATTAATAAAATGATTTGCAAATAAATATTTACTTAAATATTTGCTGAAAAAAAATAACCAACGAAGCCGGCGTGACGCACACCAGCTAGTATTCAAAACGCGCGCGCACAAAACCGAAACCGGAAGTGTGCTTCAGGTATTAACGCCCACGGCTTGGTGCGCTGCAGTCAATTCGGCCGCTGGGCTCTATGGGAGTGCCCACTCTTGTTCTTTTCCTTTCTCTATGGTTGGTCGCTGACGTCGCGGCCGATCGGACGCCGCCGAGCACGCTGTCTGCGCCCGCACGGTGTAAGTACCGCTTCAAATACCAGCATGAGTTTCGACATATGCCTTAACGTCACTGCTCTTCTCTCGCAGGCGGCGGAGATCTGGAAAACGAGAAGGGGCGTAAAATGTCGAACAGGGCGCAAGAAGTCCGTAAGCCTTCACAGTCGGGTATTGCTGCAGCAATTACTCAAAAAGTGGGCATGGCTTGACGACTCTCACAGAAGCACCTCAAGCGACGACGAAGACATCGATGACAACGGCTGTAGGCCTTCTTTACCAGACGTCTCTGGCTCCGGCGTGAAGCGTGGGCGAAATGATTGCGACGGTTAGGACACACATTTTTCGAACAAGTCTTCAGCGGATCATGGAGGTGTCTTACCCAATTTTGCAAATGGAGAGCCTGGGCCGTCCAAGCGCCCGAGAGTGGACAAGGAAGAGTGTTCTGATTCCTGTTTAGAGCCTAGCAGTAACCAGGACATTTACAGCTCACCGCAGCTCGAAGACGGTTATGACCGTTATCCAGTGAAAGTAGCGCCTTTCCCAGACTGGCTCGACAGTGAAGGAACGGTGTCTGATGAGCTGGTACAAGAGCCTGATCTGTCTTTTCTTGATATCTAGTGCTTTTTGTGGGTGTTTTTTGACTCGTGCCATGCTTGTAGTGTAATATTTCCTGCGCTTCATTACACATGTGTTTCATGTAGGTTTACAGTGCGGCCAGTGGATTGTAGGTAATATGGTACACGATCTTTTCTGATAGCGATATCGCTCTTGGTGCGTGCTGTTGTCCGCATTTATTTTTTGTTCGTCGTATGAAATGTTGCATGAAGGTGTTCATTACTCTATATATAGCAAAGTGGTAGCGGTATAACTATTGCGGCCGTGCTTCTGCACGCCGTGCGTAATTTGTCCGCTGTACATATTTGAATGGTGCTTATTTCTCAGAAATAGCATGAGTGTAGCTACTTCAAACAGGAAAGTGTTATTAGTACTGTAATCAAAGCGTAAATGTTTTTTCGTTTTATGTTTCATTCTCGTTAACACTCTTCTTCCAACTTTTATCACCATCTTCGGTTCTCGACACCAAGAAGCAATTTTCTTAAGGGCACTTTGCAGCAATACTTGATTTAATTTGGCATTAATTTCGGAGTTCGAAACAATCCTTGGCAAAAATTTTAATATGAACTGCAATACGATGTACAATATCGTTGATACATAGGATGATGAAAAGTGGCCCTATCACCGAGCAGTGGAGTGCTCCAGAATCCACCGTTCCCGATGCAGATAAGCTGTTATGAATGGAAACAAACTGTTTTCTGTGTGTTAGGCACGCCGTGTTTCATTCATTTAGCCGATTATTTTTGAAAATATTATGCAATTTAGAGAGTAGATCTTTGCGAGGAATTTTGTCAGATGCTTTTGAAAACTGCATGAGCATAGCGTCAATTTGTGTAGCATAGTTAACTGTCATTGCAAAATTGTGGATTGTTTGAATCAGCTGAGTACACGTAGCGAGTGCGTTTGTTAAACCATAATGATATTTCATGAAAAAATAATGATTATCATGAAGTTATAGTATTTGATTATATGTAATGTGTTCGAGTAATTTGCAAGTTGTGGATGATATAAAACCGGGCGATAGTTGTTAATGTTGTTTTGCCTTCCACTTTTATGTAACGGTTTGATTCTCGCTTTCACGCAGTCATTTGATAGTTCACCGTGGCATAATGATTCATTAAATAAAACGTGCAAATGCTTAGACACCAACTCGTCTTATTTTTGAACAAACGGATTTTGGTTGTTGTCTGGTTCCGGTGACTTCTTTACATTGAGTTTTAAAAGCATGTTGAAGAAACCTTGTTCGGAGATTTAGAGGTCTGGCATACGTGGCAAAAAGACATAAAAAAGTATGGCAGCATCATCTTTAGTAAAATATATTTGAAGTGGTCGTTAATTGAGTTAGATTTAAATAAAATCAGTTACCTGTGCCGCGTTAATTTCGAAGGTCCAAGTACAAGGATTTAGGCGCAATAGTTCTCCAAACTTCTCTGATGATCCTGTAATGAAACTAGGATATTATTCCCCGTAGTAACGTGTTTTGCCTGTGCCCGCTTCATTCTTAATTTCAGAGGACAAACCTACAATGAATTTTCACAATACGAATCGTTGGGGCATGATTTTTCTCTTCTTAAGCCTCTTTAGCGGCCTCGGTAATTTCAGTTTCGCAATGGAAGTGCACGCATTCTTAGTTTTCGTTTCTTCACAATGTTTGGCACAAAACGCATGCAGCTGTTCAACGTTTAAATCATTTCGAACCGCTGGAAAAAGAAGCTGCACCCAGACAAAAGCGCTCTCGCTGTCCGATTTTAAGATTGCGGAAACGGACGACGGCTCGGCGCGGATTCCGCTCAGCAAACACGAGCGCTGAATTCGAAGTGCGTTGAGCTCCTGGACTTTGTGACGCGTCGTGCGAGCACAAAAGTTTCTCCTTAAAACCTTGGGAGTAAAACGTAACCTAAACGTAGGCTCTGCGGCTGGTTAATGTGCGCTGGAATTCCATGGCCAAATTAACAGCGCGGTACACACACAGCTGCACATAGCTGTCGACCCAAGGTGAAATCCAAGAGGGTCATGGAAGTGTGGCAGGAGCTTAGTTTCATGCGCCAAGTAATCCAAGTAGGTGTGAACGAGGTTTATTCAACGACGGCAGGTAAGTTGCAGCACACGCTCAGTAATATGAGCTGGCGGAAATACGGCAAATATCCAATGTCGGATTGCCGTGATCCAAGTTGGCCCGACGATTGCGTTCCAATACGGTCCCGTTATATCACATAGCAGCGGGAAGCTGTGAACCGCTAGACCATAGACTATCCAGCGATCCATGTTGGCGGGAAAACGGCAGAGACACAGGCATAAAAGCAGGTAGCCAAGCCATACATACAGACACCACGTGGAAAGTGCTTGAAGTGCCCTAAAAACGCTAACCACAATAAAATTACAATAGCAATGAAACAGGAAAACTTTGTGTCCGGCCCTCCCACGTCTCCAATGATTGTACAGGCGCCACTGTACATGTTGTCCTGCAAAGCTCACAGATCATTTCTACTACTGCATTCGCGTTGTCGCAATGTACGACGCAACGACGCCATCGTCAGGTACATATACCAACACGGACTATGATGTGGTAACCAGCTTCGTGACAAGATACGATGAACGCTTCTTCCTTCGAATATGGGAGGTGACGGGTTCAAACACCTTGCGGTGTATTTTGTGAACCCACTACCGGTGAAACCGTGATTGTGTGCAGCTGTGCTTGGCGTCTCTGCGTGGGGCGCGTGATTAGCTGCAGGGCCAGCTAGGTAGTTGATAATAGTGGAGACTGTACGACACGGTGTCACTTTGATTCCGACTGCGTTGTCGAATCTCGGCAGAACAACGTGCGTGACATCAATATGGGCAGGAGAGACTTGGCGTGGGAAAAGGTGTTAAGGATTTGGTGCCGCGCAAATTACAAACGTCTCTGTTCGGAAAAAGACACGCAACAACAAAATAATTTGGTCCGCTGGTTCTCCCAAGCCCCGCCAGTGACACACAGGCCAAGTTTGTAAGTTAACGTTCCAGAAGTGGTCTGTTGTGGTGGTTCGGCAAATTAACAACTGCGCCCTTTTATTTTAATGCGTTCGCATTTTTATGGTGCTTCGTGTACTTTACAGCTGTTATGTATCCGTGTGTGCACGCTTGTTACTTTGCTTGTTTTGTGCACTTCTGAGGCCAGGCGCCGGTCCGATGGTGGCAGTCTTTGTGCTAGATGCCAACAATCTCATAAGGAAACGCAAGGGAGTAGTCCCGCTGCAGTACCCGCGTGATACATAACGTGTTCTGATGATGGCAATTCGTTTTGTCGATAAAGTAATTCGATATAAACGCATTACCATGGACTGTCATAGCAGGATGGGTTGCACCGCGTTTTTTAAAGCGAGATATTTACGTGGCTCTTGAGGAGGATAATGCGGTGTTGGCGTGACTACCATGCTCCAATAAGGCTACCAAAAGGTCGAAACCTTTTGGTTGAACTCGAACCTACGACGTTTGTGTTATTGAAAGTGCAGGTAAATAAAGTCTAGTTAATTAAAGCACTCACACCCACGATCTTTGGTGGCGGTCGAACACACGACCTTCGGTGTTCAATAAGGCGAAGTTAAATAAGGCACAGTTAATTATGGCAGCGTTAATTAAGGTACTCTCACCTGCACCATTTGCTGGGCGTCGAAGTCGAGTACAAGAACCCCAGCTGGTCAAAATTATTCCGGAACTGTCCACGGTCCCTCAGAACCCACTATCGAATTTGGGGGAATTCAACTCCGCATTATTCCCCTTTTCCCATGCTGCAAAAAAAAAAAAAACAGTGCTCCAGTGGAAGTGCTTGGTATCAATCCCTGTACCTCTCGCATGCTAAGCAAGCGCTCTAGCTCCTGATGTGCACCCAATTTTTTTCATGATTTTTATTTGAGGTTGTCGTGACTACTGCGGGAAACAGATAAACGAGCTGAGTAGTCTATTCGAGACACACGGCAACAAAGACAAAGACAATGAGAACGGTAGAGTTCCTCTTCATTCTTGAAATACGCTGCTCAGGTCGCGGTAAATCTTCACAAGCAGCACTAATATTAGGCTAAGGATAAGCACTTTACCAATACAGAATACCCACCTTGACTAAATTTGATTTGTTCATGTAGATGTGTCATTTGGAAGATCGTTTGAATAGAATGAGCTGCTGATGAAATTGTGGGCTCGGTATTTCGATCCAACATGTTTGTTTCCCACAGGCTGTGGATTCCAATGACCATACACTTATCAAATGGTACGACAGAGAACACGCGGAATTGCAGAGGTATATTCGTCACTTCTCATTTAAATTTTTTGAATACTGCTATCATTATGCGGTGATCTTATCAGGGTGAAACAAGCGTAATATATACAATAGTATGTACAGAAAATGCACAGATTAATAAACTATTATATTGGCACGTGCGTCAAAAAAGGACTGACGTTGGTTAATGGGGACCAGCTCACTTCTGAAAAACAACGGCGGCGGGACTGGAGGGCGGGGTTAGCATGCGCACTTCTTAATTCTCAGCCTTCCTGTCTCTTGTTTTGCACTGTCCCCACTACTGCATGTGACATTTTCCTCCTTCCTCGAGAAGAGAATTGGCTCGATGGTTAAGAAGCGGTGTAAAGGAAACAAAAACATGGTCAAGGCTGATTCTGGCGCAGAGAACACAGTGGCCGCCACAGGAAAGACACAAGGACAAAAGAAGTGAAGCGTGACGTGCAGAGTCTAAAGTGTGTGAGCTGCACTGCCCGGAACGACTTCCCAGTTCACGTCACTAATTTGGCTCAGCAATTGTGTGGGCCAAAATACCGGCCGAGCAACTTTTCACTAAGGCCACGGCGTCGAACAGGGGTCCACGTCTCCACTTGGTCGCCGGGGTTGTAGCATACTTGTCTGTGGCGGATGTTGTAACGCCGTGCATCTACGTGCTGCTGCTGATCGACATGCAGCCGCGCAAGCTGGGGGCTTTCTCAGCGCGTTGAGCAAATTCTTCGGCGACAGTAGTTAGGCGCTCGTCGTCTTGACACGGCAGCATAGCGTCCAGCATCGTCTGAACTTCTAGGCCGTAAAGGAGACGAAATGGTGTAAAGCGCGTCGTTTCCTGTATATTATACGCGATGATCAGGTAAGGCAAGATATGATCCCCCGTTTTGTGCTGGACGTCGATGTACATCGAGATCATGTCCGTGATGGTCTTATTTAGGTGCTCCGTAAGTCCGTTGGACTGCGGATGGCAAGCAGTTTTCTTTCGATGCCTAGTGTAGCTCAACTGAAAGAGAAATTCGTCCATGAGCTGTGCTGCTGTGAACGCCGGCCCTCGGTCTATGATTACAGTGGACGGGGCACCATGCCGCAATACAATATTGCACATGGAGAACTGCGCTACATGAGAAGCCATGGCGTGTGGGAGCGCCTCTGTTTCAGCATAGCGGGTTAAATAGTCTGTCACGACCATCACCCACATGTTACCGTCGGCTGACAAAGGAAAAGACCCAAGGATGTCCAAGCCGTCTTGGTCGAATGGCTTATAAGGCATTTCGGTGGATTGCAATAACTCGCCGGGTTTCATGGGCGGTGACTTTCGACGCTGACATTCGCGGCAGGCTTTAACGTACTGTTTGACGCTTGCCGAAAGCCCAGGCCAGTAATGCATCTTGCGTACTCTGGCAAGCGTTCGCGAGGAGCCAAAGTGGCCAGATGTGGGCTCGTCATGGCAAGTGAAAGCAGTGTCGTCCCGCAACACATTTGGAACCACCAAGAGGTAGGCTCGATCATTTGAACGGGCGTTCTTCTTGTAAACCACGTTGTCTCGCAGAGAACGTGCTTGGACAGAATGACGTCAGTACGCGACATAGATGGCGTGGAATGGTTGTTGCCCGGCCCTCTTAAGTGTCCGATGATAGGTCGAATTTCAGAGTCCCCAAGCTGTCGTCTTATCAAGTCTGATGCAGTAATGGTGGCCAGGAACCCGTCATCGTCCTCTGAAGGCTGACTGACATATACGATGGGTGCACACGAAAGTGTGTCAGCGTCTTCGTGCTTGCGGCTGGACTTGTAAATGATAGGAAGGTCAAATCCATGTAGCCGCAAGCTCCACCTTGCCAGTCGTCCTAAAGCATCGCATATGTTTGTCAAGCAACGGAGGGCATGGTGGTCAGTCACCACTTTGAAAGGACGGTCGTAGAGATAAGGGCGAAACTTTGTGATAGCCCACAAAACCGCGAGACACTCTTTTTCTGTGGTAGAGTAGTTCGCCTCGGCACGGGACAGCGAGCGGCTAGCATAAGCTATCGCTCTTTCATTGCCGTCTTGACGCTGGACGAGTACTGCGCCAAGATCGATGTTACTGGCGTCAGTATGTACTTCGGTGTCAGCGTCGTCGTCAAAATGTGCCAGGACGCGTGCTGACTGCATACGTTGTCGTAGTTGAGCGAAAGCCACCTGTTGCTCATTTGTCCAGACAAATGGCATGTCATCCCTCGTAAGGCGAGTCAGGGGTTCCGCTATCTGCGAGAAATTTTCAATGAAACGGTGATAATAAGCACACAAACCTAGGAAACGCCGAACGTCATTCATGTCCGTAGGAGGAGGAAAAGCGGTTACCGCGGCAACCTTGTCGTAATCCGGTCGGACTCCTGTAGCACTTATGACGTGTCCGAAAAACTTGAGCTTTTCATAGCCAAAGTGGCACTTTTCTGGTTTAAGCGTGAGATCAGCCGATCAAATAGCTTCTAGCACATTATGCAGGTTACGAAGATGTTGCTCAAATCTTTCAGAAAAGACTACTACGTCATGGAGATACACGAGACAAGTCTGCCACTTCAGTCGATCCAGTGAGGACTGTATCTGTTATTCGTTGGAACATAGCTGGAGCTGAACACAACCCGACAGGGAGCATTTGAAATTCATAAAGGCCTCCGGGAGTCACAAAGGCAGTTTTTTCGCGCTCTTACGTCTACCTGGATCTGCCAGTGTCCGCTTTTCAAATCTAGTGACGAAAAATACTGGGCGCGCCGCCGTCTATCTCACGAATCGTTGATGCGTGGCAGTGGGCACACGCCATTGTTAGTTACGTTGTTGAGCTTCTGGTAGTTGACGCAGAAGCGTAGTGTTCCGTCTTTCTTTATGCAAGAACGACCGCAGACGAACATGAGCTCTTGGAAGGGCCGATAACGCCATTTTTAAGAATCTCTTTTACTTGCTTTTGCATGGGCCCAAACAATAGTTTTTCTTTTTTAAATATGGGTAAGCCCGCACAACCAGAAAGGTATAGCAGGCAGAAAGGCCAATTAAAAATAAAGAAAAAGGGGCTGCAGATTCAACCCAAGATAAATTTTGAAAAAAACCCAATATAATAAAGAAAACAAGGCGAAGGTAAGCTTGGAAATGTCAGAAACGAAAAGTCTTAAACAAACAATTTGGTGGGTCGAAAAGGCATTGTCAGAAGGCTCTCTCAAAACTGCCTCCGGTAAAATTATTGTCTACGGGAAGCGCCCACACCAGGACGCAGACCGCCCCCAGGGCCACCCGCCGACGCCCGCGCAGGGTCCCGCAAAACGTGCGTGCTTTATTGCATCATTTCACATGCGCTGGTGTCTCCTCTGCCGGACGCCTGCCGCATCGGCTCAACGCCAGTGGTCTGGTAGGCAGGGTCGTGCGTAGTAAGGTGACCATAAGGCCCATATCAGGGTGGTGCTCTGCAAAGTTCTAACACAGGGTGGGTGACACAAGGAGAATGATAACAGAGGTGAAGGGGAAGCAAAGAATAATGAGAATGAAGCATACAGTTAGAGCCATCCAGCACCGGGAAGCCCCGCCACAGTTCGCTTATACAGAGTGGATGGCAAAGAGCAATCATGCAAAAGTAACATGAAACAGTGAAACATGAGTGGAGACGGAGGACGTGGCTAGTGCGCATCGGGAAAAGCGGAAGAAGCAAGAGCTGAAGAGGAAGAAAAAGAAAGAGTGATGAGGTGTACCAGTTGCAGCAGCAGAGCGCGTGATCATTTTTATTGTATCAAGGCGGGATAAACGTCAGGAAAAATATTTTCGAGGCGCAAGAGGGTTCGCCATTGCGGTGCAACGTGCGCGGTACGCGTGCAGGGGGTCGAGTAATGTGTCTCATCCACACAAGGAGCACCGCATGCGCACCGATCAGAGGTGATAAGATGGAAGCGATGTGGGTAGTATTGAAAATGTCCATGCCCAGTGAAGAAATGGGTCAAAAGACGGGTCGGGGGAAACCAGCGCGGAATCCCGTACACACTACGTAGGCATTTATAAAAACTAGTGCCTGTGCCCTCGCGCTGCCAGTAGAAAAACCAATGATGTTGAGACGTTTTAAAAACTCGAGTCCGGACCGATCGCACGGAAGCAAGGCACGAGCGGACGAGACCGGTGGCCGTCGCCGATGATGCTGCCGCGTCTGCCAGCTCATTCCCGTCTACGCCCCGGTGGCCAAGGACGTGGTAGAGGAGGACGCGGCGACCTGCGAGTTCTTGGGAACGCAGGATTCTTTGAAATTGCCAAATGCTCTCTTCCGCGACAAAAAAAGGTACGAAAGCGCCGTGAAAATAGAAAGGCAATCAGTACAGATGTGCGCCGCAACCTTTCCGCGGAATTTCGCAATGAAGGCCAGAGCTTCTGCAAAAGCGATGCTCTCAGCACTTTACGCGCTTGTGTGCGCTTTCCACCCTAAACTGTCGCACTGCGAGGAACCGGCCACTCGCGTCGAATAGAACATACGCTGTACGCGCCTCGACACCCGTGAAGGCGCCGTAGGTGTGCAGGTCTTAGGCAGGCGAGAACGAAATAATGCCTGCCTGGCCGGACGTCAAGCGTTCGAACGAAAAACGACGTGCCGCGCGACGGTGATGTGGCCATTGGTCAAAAGGGCGCGCGATGGAGTTCGGATAAAATGTGTCCTGGCCATAACGAGTTATTTGGCGGAGCGGAAAGATGGAAAATTCTGCCGCCAACCGATCCAGCTCCACATTCAGCGGTGGACTGTTCGCAAGGACATCCAGCGCCGTGGTGCGCGGGGTATGATATGCGGCGGTCAAAGCTACAAGAACGGAGCGCTGCACAGACAACAAGCGGGTGGTCAAGTAAGACTACGGAAACACCCGCCACCACACCGGAGGCATGTATGCGATCGCTGGAAGAAGAACCTGTCTAAACAGACGCCGTATAAGCACGGGACGCTGGCGAGAAGTGCCTGCGTAGAAACTTGAGGGATCACGAAACCAATACCTCGGTTTTGATCTTAATAAAGTCAACATGGGCATGGAAATGAGGTTTGTTGTCAAAGACCATGCCGAGAATTTTAATGTGGTCTTTGTGTTTTAGGTAAGCGCCGTCCAATCTAGTGGACGAACGTAGCTTAAATGTGCCAATGTGCCCATTGTTGAAGAATACGAAATAAGACTTGCGATGGCTAATTTTAACCTTGTTTTGGCGGGCCCCATTTCAAACCAAGGTGAGTACAGATTCTGCCAGAGCGTCTAATTGAAAGCGCGAGGAACCGAAAACAAGTACGATGGTGTCATCTGCGTACGCCTGGATGTGAACCGCTTTGTGGATGTGGGAGGTATAGGAGGAAGTGAAGGACCAAATTCCGCAACAACGGGCTAATTGGCGATCCCTGGGGACTTCCAGTGAATAGACGCGCAGATGCGTCTCCCGCATTTGGACGAAACACGACCCGGCGGTCTGTCAGGAATGACTGGAGGAGATGGTACAAATTTGCAAGGCACCGGTGCTGACGCACAAAAAAACAGAATCGAATCATGCCACACGCTGTGGAACGCCCCGGTGAAGTGGAGGGAAATTAGGACATTCGGCGTCTCTGCTGCTTTAAGCACACTGAGGCGTTGTTTAAGCTCGTACAGGACAAGAGAGGCACTCCGCGCATGCGTGGAGGCGAATTAATGGGCGTGAAGGAGCTTGCTTGAACGCAAAAAACAATAAAGCTGGGAATTTAGCAGGCGTTCCAATATTGCTACGCGCGTGTGTTATTGGATTGTTTAAACGATCCGCGTGCATGCCATTACTCGAGAAAAGAGGAGGAAGAACGAACTGAGATCGGCGCTGTGAATCTAACTGGTCAGCACTGCAACCGCTGTTGTAAATACAAGCTCTAAATAGCGGCCCTTCTTACTGACTCGTCCTTCGCCTAACATTGTGGTGGAGATGGAACGTTCCCCGTCCTCGCCACGGTGCTCCAAAGCGGCCGCACCGTCGTCTTCTCAGCTATGACTTCCAATGGAACCACCCTGTCGCTACCTACACCTGCGGCGCCAAACACAACGTACGCCATGGTTCCGTCTCCGTTATCCTAGGACCTCCTGCACCCTAAATTACGTTGACGTCGACGACTGGCTCAGCATGAATGAGCGTGTTAGCCAAAGCCACCACTGGGACCCCACCATCATGCTTGCCAATGTGATATGTTGTCTGGACGGGACACCGCGTGTCTGGTTTAACACCCATGAACTCGAGCTCTCCAGCTGGGACATCTTCAAAGAGAGGCTTCGCGACCTATTTGGAGACCCGTCAGCTCTCCAACAGGCTGCGCGAAACGAGCTTGCCACCCGTGTCCAGTCGTCGACCGAATTGTATGTCTCTTACATACAGGATGTTGTCGCGCTTTGCTGGAAAGTCGACGAGCACGTGACCAAGGTTGTCAAGGTGGGCCATATCTTAACGGCATCGCCGACGATGCCTTCAATTTCCTCGTCAATAACGGCGCTTCTACCGTCGACGCGATCGTCAAAGAATGCCGCCGCTTCGAGTTAGCCAAAAGCCGCCGCGTCGTCCCACAGTTTTCCAGGCTCCCAAACACCCCTGCCACGTCCTCTTGCCGCTACACGACCATTTGAAGACAACGTCACACGTATTTGTTGGAGGCCGGACTCGCCACGCGGCGAGTCCAGCCCCCTTCATCCGCGACCCATTGACGGTACATTTGACCAAGCGGCCCCAGTATTTCCCTTATTCAAGCAATTGCGGGGCAATCAATTGCAAATCTTGGCACCCCTACCGCCTCCTATGTCTCCCGATCTGATTCGGCACCCATTTCCATCTCCACAACCTGGAATGACCAGTATTTCGCTCCCAGACCACGCAATCCTGGTGAATAGTGAACCCAAGAACGACAAATCGACCTGCTTCCGCTGCAACCCCGTTGTTCATGTACCCCGCCACTGCCGAACCACCTGGATGCCGCCGTACTGGAGCTCATAACTGTGATGACGTAACGTCAAGTGCATGCCGTGCCACTTCGTCATCACGGGCACTGATGTCAGCAGCGGATAAGCAACCACTGCCTGTAAAAAGCGTGTCCAAAAGAATAAACGTGCATTCCATGTTCTGCACCGGCCACTGTCATTTTCTGGAGTACGGCTTCTCGGCTGCCGCATTCTACTGCAATGGCGACGAAGATGGGATCAGGGCGGCTTGCCACTTGCTTCTTCGATTGCTGCTGAAGGCGACTACCGCGGGGCCAGCGCTGCAATGGCGAAGGTGGGAAAAATTGATAACTTTGACGAAGGAAGCGATAGCTTTGAGTCCTACTCGGAAAGATTTGAGCTTTACGTCTCGGCAAATGAGATAGCTGAAGGCAGGAAACTGGCTGTATTCTTGACGGTAGTGAGTGCTCTAGTGTATGAGGTATCGAAGAACCTGCTGATTCCACATTCCCCATCAATCAAAACATAAGGAGGTAACGGCTCTGCTGAAAGGTCACTACAGTCCCAGAAAGGCTGTGATAGCGGAAAGGTGCCGATTTAACCGAAGAATACAACTTGAGCAAGAGACTGTAGCCGAAATTGTTGTTCAGCTGAAGCACCTGGCCAGAAGTTGCGAGGCATATCGGAACACACCTAGCACAGTAACAGGCAAGTGTCCAGCCGAACTGTTTCTGAAACGAATGCCACGCACAAGACTGTCCTTGCTAAGGCCCTCATTTCGGGACGACATGCACAGCGAGCAAGAAGCGGTAAAACGATAGCATGACCAACGAAGATCGATTTTCCGTTTAGTCAGGGCAGGGGACTGCGTATACGTGAAGACTGTCAGGCAAGAGAAGGTGTCGTGGACAGAAGGGTGTGTGCTGCGGCCAGTTAGCCCTGTGACCTATCTCGTAAAAACGCAGAACACAGTCCGGCATGTTCATGTTGATCATTTACGTTCGCGCAGTTTCCAGCATGCAGAATCAAACGCTGGCGCGGAGGCGCCGAGAAGACACGGGACCGAGGACGTTGTGCGTCACCGCCCAGTCAAGAAACCCAACAGGCTGTCAGCTTGTCAGCTTGTCGGCTATACGTTATTTTGGCTTGTAAGTCTGTCGGCCTGTAAGTCTGTCGGCCTGTAAGTCTGTCGGCCTGTAAGTCTGTCGGCCTGTAAGTCTATCAGCCTGTAAGTCTATCAGCCTGCAAGTCTGTCAGCCTGCAAGTCTGTCAGCCTGCAAGTCCGCTGGTACATACTATTGGCTGGCGCCGCCTGGGGCAACATTCTCCGACGATCACATTGAGCGACAGCTTCACTTTCGCGAGATTTCATGACTCAGCCGTCAAGATTCTTGTATTTGCCAGACGGTTGTGTGCAGCTGTCCATTGTTGATCCTCGCGAAAGTGAAACTACCTCTGAAAGTGATCTGAGAATACATCCCTATAGTGGTCTGCGTACCAAGCATGCTTGACTACGCTGATAGTTGCTGTATAGAAAATACACCTTCGATTGATCGTTTCAAAGTTTTATTACACAGTAATACACCCGGCCATAATAGAACTACCATATTCATATATATATAATACAGTTGAATCCCGCCACAACGAAATATCCAGGACAATGAATAATTCTTAATTCCCGTCAGTATCCCATAGAAATTGATGCCCTAAGTTTCTCTGCACGAGACATTTCTGGTGAGCGAAACCGCTTCAACGAAATTTTCGCGGTCAAAATCGAAACCAAAACAAGTGTTATTGGCAAAAGAGAAGTCCAAGTTAAATCCAAAGCCGTACGTAGTAAGCATGAAATAATGTGATTACAGTTTCGCCATTTCGAGTTTTTTTGTTCATGGTCGCGTCACTCGCAGTGTGTCTCTTCGACGATGACGACGAGCTTTCATCCGTGCGGGGGACAAGATGTCAACGCAAAACCCTTTCCCTCGAGCAGAAAGCTGAAATCATCGCCCAAGCGGTCAGTGGAAGGGAGAAAGTGGCAATCATTGAAGACTTTGGGATTCCCGCCTGTTCGCTGTCTACGATTCTAGGAAATAAGGACAGCGTAAAAAAGGCACTTGCTTCAGGCACATCTTCCAAGCACAAAAAGGTGACGCGGCCCCTCCATGAAGAGCTGGTCAAGGCGGTACATGCGTGGTTTGTTGAAGAACGACGCAAGAACGGCCCCCTCAACGGAAGCATCGTCCCGCAAGAAGCCTTGAACCATGCCTGCCTACTCGGCATTAACAATTATAAAGCCAGCGTTGGCTGGCTGAACTATTTCAAGGCCCGCCATAACATCATCGGAAAAGTGTTGTGCAGCAAATCGATTTCCATAGACGTTGACGGAGCTTGGAAGTTGAGCAACGTGGCCGGCATTTTAAGCAACTTCACGCCGGCAGACATCTACAACGCCAATGAGACCGGGCTATTCTACGAGATGTTGCCGGCCAAGATGCTCGACTTTAAGGGGCAGCGCTGTCACGGCGGCAAACATCAAAAAACGTGTGACGGCTGCTTTGCACAAACAGGGATCCATGGCTCTGACAAGCGTCCTCCATTAGTCATTGGAAAAAGTGCCAAGCCACACTGTTTCAAGGGATCCCGTAGCCTACCTGTGCTGTACAAGGTGAACAATAAGTCATGGACGACCCGCGCTATTTTCACAGAGTGGTTGGTGGCATTCGACCGCAACATGAAGCGGCAGGACCGTAAAGCTTGCTTGCTTCTGAGCAATTGTTCAGCCCATCACTCCGAAGAAGTCAAGCTCACTAACACGGAGCTGGTGTTTCCCCTCCAAATTGCACATCTGTCCTACACCCTCACGACCAGGGTGTGATTCTGAGCCTGAAGCGCGCTTTCCGTGGGAGGTTAATTCAGCGGCTGTTCTTCAACAGTAAAACCGGCCAAGACACGAAGGTGGACATGTACGTGGCGCTGCAAATTATGTCTGCTGCCTGGAACACACTGGGTCACTCAATAATTGCAAACTGTTTCAGGCATGCCAGATTTGCCGAATATCTATCCTTAGACTCTGCTGGCGCAACACCGACGAAGAGGCATCAGCGGCACCGGGGATCACAGCCACCTGGAAAATGCTGGAAAAAATGGGAAACGTGCCGCCTAATCTCGAGCTTGATGAATACATCGGTGCTGACGATTGTGTTATAGTTCATGAAAAGGTGAGTGATGAGCAGATTATCAAAGCCGCCCGGAATGATGATGACTCTTCCGATCTCAAAGATAACGTACTATCGGCGTCAAATGAAAGTTGAACAGCGGAGCGCGTGGACCAAGCATAAGTGAAGATATAGTGCGCGCCGTCCAGTCATCACCATTGACAGGCACGCACATCCGGTTTGGCCGCACTGCGCGATCCCCCTCTAGTGAGATAATGTCGCTTCTGTTCTGGTTCTTACATTTGAAAGGGAGAAAATGAAAAATAAAGCTAGAATATTGCAGTTTACGGCGAGTCTTATCGCACAGATCGCCGAAAGAACAAGCGCTGTCGGCGCGAACAGCGGTGCGCGTTGTGCAGTTTGCACCGTCATCGCAAGGTAGATTCACCCACGTGGTTTGCAGCTTGCGCGCCACATTCGCTCTTTCGATCGGCAAACTTGCGCTGCGCGGTATCGCTGGCAGCCGCGACGGCGGTCGGCATGCCGAGCGCATTTGGCCGTTTGACATGGTTTCACTCCCAAACCTTGCGCAGTGCGGCCAAACCGGATGTGCGTGGCTGTCAATGGTGATGACTGGACGGCGCGCACTATATCTTCACTTATGCTTGGTCCACGCGCTCCGCTGTTCAACTTTCATTTGACGCCGATAGTACAGGATATGCCTGCTGAGGCAACTGCCTCACAGGTGATGGCCGCTTTCGATGTAATCAGGAATTTTGTTGCTGTCCGTGATGACGATGTTGTGATGGGTCTGCTCACTTAATGTGAAAATCACGTGACGGCATTGCTCACCATGAAGCGTAAGCAAGCCAAGCTTACAGATTTTTGGCATTAAAAGTTTTTGCTGCTGCTTGGGCAATTATTTCTGCGTTACATATCAAATTTCTGTGATAACGAAGAACGAATTTTTTTTTCGGGCACCGTGAATTTCCCTGTAGCGGGATTCAACTGTATATATAAATCCCTCTTTTCTTTTCGAAGCGGTCGCAAGTACGGGCTCCCACGTACCAAGATGCGAAATCAGTTTTACTTCGCTGGATGCAGAAAGCAAACGCAGCCCACCTTCCCTTCAATGGGACGATACTGCGGGAGAAGGCCAGCGACTTGGCTCTACAACTTCGGCACCTACAGTTCAAGTGTAGCAATGGATGGTTCAGCCGTTTTAAAGAGTGCAATAATTTGATCTTTGTAGCAGTCTGTGGCGAGAGCGGCAGCGCAAACGAGAGGGTCATCGACGCCTGGAAGAAACACACGTTGGCTCCATTGCTTAGCGAGTACGGTGCAGACGATGTGTACAACCTTGACAAGGCAGCCCTTTTTTACAAGATGCTGCAAACGTTCGCAGTGAAGGACACCGCGGTCAAGGGTTGAAAGCAGGGCAAGGAAAGAATCATTGTTCTGTTCGGTGCGAGCATGGGTGGTAAACACAAGCTGCCGCTACTTGTAGTTGGAAAGAGTGGGAAGCCTCGCTGCTTTAGAAATGAACGGCTGCCGGTGTTTCATGCGGTGTTTTGAACACACTGATTTCTCGAAGGAAAGCACCGCCGATGCTGGCTATTCATGTGCACTTGATGAAGAAGGAGCCGAGTATTCTGACCGCATCAATGCACTCTGCGCAGAGGATAGCGAATCCGGGGCAGTTGGCTTCGCCGAGTATCTGAACTTTGAAAAGGATCAACAAACATGCTACTCAGACTTGCAGTGTGAAGCTACCGCTGATGCGGCCAGTGTGCGATCACAGCGACAACGACGGCGCTAACGAGCCCTTCCGAGCACCTGCTCTCGGGGAAGTTATCGGATCGCTAAACGTTATCCGCGGTTTTGTTGAGTGCTACTGTGGAAATTCTCAAATGCTGCATGTAGTTGGCCAACTCGAAATAACATGACCCTTGGAGCCTCGAACTACAGGACGCGGCAAACCGAATTCGAACATTTTTTGCGGTCCCAACGACTTCAAATTAATGAGGCATACCATTATCATTGAAAAGGAACGTATACAATCAGTGCATTTTATCGGTGATGACATTTGGGGCAGAGACTTGGAAACTGGCAAAGAAGCTTGAGAACAAGTTAAGGACTGCGCAAAGAGCGATGGAACGAAGAATGCTAGGCATAACTTTAAGAGACAGAAAGAGAGTGGTTTGGATCAGAGAGCAAATGGTATAGACGACATTCTAATTGACATGAAGAGAAAAAAAAATAGCACTGGGCAGGTCATGTAATGCATAGAGTAGATAACCGCTGGACAATAAGGGAGACACAGTGGGTACCAAGAAAAGGGAAGTGCAGCAGAGGACGACACAAGACTAGGTGGTGCGACAAAATGAGGAAATTTGCGGGTGCTAGTTGGAATCAGTTGGTGCTGGACAGGGATAATTGGAGATCGCGGACAGAGGCCTTCGTCCTGCAGTTGACATAAAATAGGCTGGTGATGACTGTACAAGGTCTGCCCCAAAAGTTTGTGCAGTTCATGCCACCACACCCTCTGCTGCATTTTTGCTGACTCACTTGTGCAGTGAGTCAGCAAAAATGCAGCAGAGGGTGTGGTGGCATGAACTGCACAAACTTTTGAGACAGGCTTTGTAGCTGTATCAGCGGTACTACTTCCTTTGTGCATCATCAAGTTTTTGCTCCAGGTGCCTGCGTATACTCCTCCTTCTTTTTTTCTCGTCTTCTGGCGTCACATCGCTGCCCATGAAGATCCGGAGGAGGCCTGCACAAGAAAATCAATGACGGCTATAAAAGTAATGCAAGCAGCTAAACAAATATTTCCAGCATGACACTGCAAGTTCCCAACAGTATACTCAAGGTTCAAGGAAATATTTTATCATAGCTACATTTTCAATATAGCAACAAAATTACAGGCTACTTCTTGCCTGTTCATTTGCATGCCTCAAATTCTTTTTAGAGCTTCAACATGAAATGTTCCAGTAGCAGGTTATTGCAACACAGTGCTTTAGCACAACAGCTTCGCTCTTACTGTGGCCTTTCGTGTTTGCCATCTATAGATGAGCAGAACTAATAGCTAATGCACACAGGTGGCATCCGTCAGAGTCAGTAAGGATAAAGGTCAATGATAGGCTAAAGTATTCTGATCAGCATTTCGGCTCCCAATTGTGAACACTTAGGCTTGTTGGTTTATCGTCTTCCAGAAAGTAGCGAAATTACACAAAAGTAGCATTCCTATAGATATGCATTCTCCTTTGCTGATGTAATTTCGCTGCACTTATAAAACTGTCAATACTCAAGCACACTGGATAGTGCTGCTATGTTTGTGCACATAGCACTACATCCAGACACCAAAAAATTCTGATTTATTCAGAATGAAGCAGACAATTACCACAACTGAATGTGGAATAATAGTAGACATGTTTTTTAATGTCTCCGTTACGTGAAATTTCAATGGAAACGAGTCACTAGTTGGTATGTTTTCTGTATAAATACCATTTTCAATAGCAAGAAGCTCCCTACTATGAGGAGTTATTAAGGATTTCAGTTTCAGTTTGTTTGTTATAGGATGGCACATCAATGCGGGTTAAGCACACTGTTTTGCGAAGCACAGCACCACCTTTAGTGGCTGTATCAAAAAATACTGCTGCTACATTTTTTCATTGGACAGTATGTTCAATTGTGCATACTATTTAGGGATGACAGCTTCTGTGGTGTTACAGCTGGTCTGGCCTCCGTCCTCCCCATGGACCGCGACTTGTTCGACAAGGTTCCTGTAACGCTTCTGTTCCGGAGTTCATCCGGCGTCTAGTAAATTGTAGAAGCCATGCGGCAAAACATGGAGTCGGACGACGCCCGGAACAGTGTCCCCCATGCTGCCTTGTCGATCCATTTGCCGGATCCAGCATACATCTGCAATATGTAATCATACATACATAGCTCGTAGCTGACAGGTTTTATACTGGACTATATACACTGTATTTTCTCAACTCTGCGGTTTTCTGGCATTTTGACACATTTATTTGTGTCATTTGGGCCAATACCTGCATGAGCGAAACTAAATTATCCATTAACATTTTTATAAATTTACTTTTTACTTTTTACTTTTACTTTTTTACTTTACTTTACTTTTACTTTTTACTTTTTTTTATAAATTTACCCTCCTACGTAAAGATATCCTAGACATCAGTAGCAATCACTAAACTTGGAAAACTGACAATGATCTGCAAGAATATTCACTGCTACAGCTTGATGAAATCACTGAAATCTAACTACACATTGAGTAGCCCAATATCAAATATGTTCCATGTGATATCTGCACAACCACTCTTTTCCACAGGTTCCCCGCAGGGGCGTCTGCGTCAGCAGGCGTTTGGTGTGTTGCGACACCACGGACCCGAGCACACGAGGGTTGGACCCTCCCGCGTGTAGCCGTGCGCGGCTTAGCCGTGTCTGGGGAAAAGGGGATCCTGGGGGTTGAGCCGATGCTGGGTGTTTGGACCTTTAAGGCCCCCCGGCGGAGGCAACACACCTCTTCGGCCTCGGCTTCACATAGACGGCACCCCCGGACTGACCCACCCGGGGGAAACCGGCAGTCGCCTTTTCCTGTCCTCCTCTCCAATCTTCGTCTTTCTCTCTCGCCTTTTTCATCTTTCCTGTCTTCTCTTCATTTCTGCTAACTTCCTAGTCTCCCGGCGGCAAGGGTTAACCTTGTGTAGCTAGCCAGCCTTGGTTATGCTGTATTTGGTTATAGCAGCGATGTACGGCTGGCGTTGGCAGGGTTTCTCTAGCAGGAACTCCTGTCACGTCCCCCTGTTGGGCTCCATGGTGGGTGGTCGGCATCGCGGCCGAAAACCCTACTGTACTCATGGAAAACGCTTTTCCTAAACTCCCTGATCGCCCTCACAAACGAGGGCGCACCGAAGATCTCTTTCAGTTTTTCGGACGACAAGTCCAGAACTTTCCCAGATATCATGTAATCCACTCAGAAAACCCAGACAAACTAGTGCGTAACATTTCACCGTTCCTTGTTTCGAAGTCTTTAACTGAAGTTTTTGGAACAGGATATAAGGCGTCGAGAATGACAAGTGGTGATCTTCTCTTGGAGCTCCACGATAAGAATCAGTACGAGAAACTGCCGAAACTTGTCTCATTTGGGGAGACCCAAATAACAGTTACTCCGCACCGAACCATGAACACCACACGCGGCGTTGTCTCGGACGATGACATGCTAGAGCTCACTGAAGCTGAACTCTTGGAGGGTTTCAGTGAACAGAATGTCATAAATGTAAAGCGAATTAAGATCAGGCGAGACGGTAAAGAGATCAATACGAAACACCTGATACTCACTTTCGGTTCAAGTGTCCTCCCCGAGTCCGTCGAGGCCGGTTATATCAAACTTCGTGTTAGGCCATACGTGCCCAATCCTCTCAGATGCTTTAAGTGCCAAAGGTTCGGCCACAGTTCACAGAACTGTCGAGGCCGGCTGACATGTGCCAAGTGCAGTGACAAAGAACATTCCTGCGAAACGTGCCAGAACACTCCACATTGTGTCAACTGTGAGGGCGAGCATGCCGCATACTCGCGGTCCTGCCCGTCCTGGAAAAGAGAAAAAGAGATTGTCACAATCAAAGTCAAAGAAAATATATCTTTCAAGGAGGCACGTAGGCGGGTGTCATACCTGTCTAAGAGCAGCTTTGCCGATGTGGCGCGTAAGGGGGCAGCGTCACAACGGCCTCCGGCGGCTGTCCGACCCACAGGCAGTGAGTCGGCAGTTACGCCATCTGCCCCCGCGGCGGTTGCAGCTAGCGCTGCTCCGTCAACCGAGGAGAAGGGACCATCCACCCGGAAGGTGGGTGCAGCCGAGGCTGCCCCAACCTCCGAGGCCCCTTCCAGCGCTGGCAACGGCCAGCGCAGCCAAATCCCTCAGGGAGCCCCATCGACCTCCGGGCTGGTGGGCGCAGGGGTCTTGCCCTCCAAGGCGGGACTCCCTCTGAAAACCTCTCGCTCGCAAGAGCGCTTGTCCGGCGCCTCACACGAGGCAATGGACACTACACCTGTCCCCAAGGCGCACCAAACGCCTAAGGAGCGTCGAGAATCGCTCGAACGCTTCAGAAAGAACAAAACACCTATTACAGGGCCTCGAAAGGGCTCTGTAATGTAAGGCATCCACTCCGTTTCCGTAAACACAGCACCAATTTACCTTAAACATGGATACACAAATAATTCAATGGAACATCAGAGGTCTCCTTAGAAACCTTGATGATTTGCAAGAACTCATCCACAAACATAATCCAAAAGTGCTGTGTTTACAGGAAACACACTTAAAATCTAAACACACAAACTTTCTCCGTATTTATGTTACGTTTCGCAAAGATCGCGATGATGCCGTCGCATCATCGGGTGGTGTTGCGATTCTTACTCATAGAAGTATTGCGTGTCAATCTTTACAGCTACAAACGCCCCTTGAAGCAGTGGCGGTTCGAGTTGTCCTACTAAACAAACTCATCACCATTTGCTCCCTTTACATACCTCCGCATTACCAACTGAACAAACATGAATTTCACTCTTTGATCGATCAATTGCCAGAACCTTATGCTGTTCTTGGCGATTTCAATGCGCACAGCTCCCTGTGGGGCGACTCTCGTATAGATGCGCGAGGTCGCCTTATTGAACAGTTCCTTTTTTCTTCCGGAGCGTGCCTTCTCAACAAGAAAGAACCCACGTATTACTCTCTTGCAAACCGATCCTTTTCGTCAATAGATCTTAGTATAGTCTCCCCGTCTGTACTACCTGAACTTGAATGGGAAGTTACTGACAACCCTTACGGTAGCGACCACTTCCCTATACTGCTAAGATCATATAAAGAAAACGAATATCCACCATACGCTCCTAGGTGGAAGATTGAGACAGCTGATTGGGAGAAATTTCGATCTCTAACTAGTATCTCATGGGCTGACCTGTCTTCGTTAGAAATTGACGCTGCAGTCGAGTTTTTTACAGCATTCATAATAGATGTCGCATTTAAATGCATATCAGAAGTAAAAGGCTTGGCCTGCAAACGGCGTGTCCCATGGTGGAACGACGATTGTAGGATCGCTCGTAAAAAAACAGAACAGGGCGTGGGGGTTGCTACGCGCTTCTCCCACTGCAGAGAATCTAGTTAACTTTAAAAAAGTAAAATCCGAAGGCAGGCGAACCCGCCGACAGGCCAGACGAGAAAGTTGGCAGAAGTTTCTATCGAGTATTAACTCGTTCAGAGATGAGGCGAAAGCCTGGAACAGGGTCAATAGGATAAGAGGGCGACAAGCACATGCACTCCCTTTGGTAAACACAGAAGGCGATACCCTACAAGATCAGGCGGACTCACTTGGGGAGCACTTTGAGAGCGTGTCAAGTGCCAACCATTACTCGCAATCCTTTCTGAAACATAAACAAATAGAAGAATGTAAGCCACTCATGAGAAAATGTCAACAGAATGAACCATACAACTGTCCTTTTAGCATTGCCGAGTTGAGAGCTGCCTTGAGCGCATGCAAGAGCTCTGCACCGGGATCTGACAGAATCATGTATGAAATGATCAAAAACTTACATAAAGACACCCAAGTTACACTAGTCACAATTTTCAACACGATTTGGGCTGCGGGATACTTCCCGACTACATGGAAAGAAGCCATTGTGATCCCGGTTTTGAAACAAGGCAAAGATCCTTCCTCAGTGGCAAGTTACCGCCCGATAGCCCTGACAAGTTGCCTTTGTAAGGTATTTGAAAAAATGATCAATCGCCGTCTCGTGCATCTCCTTGAGTGCAGTAAAATGCTTGACCCATTTCAATGTGGTTTTCGGGAAGGGCGATCTACAACCGACCATCTTGTGCGCATCGAAGCGAGCATTCGCGATGCCTTCGTGCACAAGCAATCTTTCTTATCTGTATTTCTGGATATGGAAAAAGCGTACGACACAACCTGGCGGTACGGAATCCTGCGCGATCTTTCCGCGCTAGGTATCCGCGGCAATATGCTAAATACTATAGAGAGCTACCTAGAGAACCGTACATTTCGAGTGAAAGTAGGTCGTGCACTGTCGCGTACATTTATACAGGAAACTGGGGTACCGCAGGGTGGCGTACTCAGCTGCATGCTCTTTGTCGTAAAGATGAACACGCTTCGTGCATCTTTACCACCAGCTATTTTCTATTCCGTCTACGTAGACGATATACAAATAGGTTTTAAATCCTGCAACCTGACAGTCTGCGAGAGACAGGTACAGCACGGTTTGAACAAGGTGTCACAGTGGGCAGAGAAAAATGGATTTAAAATCAATCCTCACAAGAGTTCTTGTGTTCTGTATACAAGAAAGAGAGGCCTGGTTCCGGATCCTTGCTTAGAACTGTGTGGACAACAGATACCTGTAAACAAAGAACACAAATTTCTAGGTGTTATACTAGACAGTAGACTCACTTTCATCCCACACATAAAACATCTTAAAGAAAAATGTCTGAAAACAATGAACCTATTGAAACTTCTATCGCAGACTACGTGGGGTAGCGACAGGACGTGCCTAATGAATCTCTATAAGAGCCTGATTCGGTCACGATTAGATTATGGTGCCGTGATCTATCATTCTGCCGCCCCGAGCGCGCTAAAGATGCTAGATCCGGTCCACCATCTTGGAATCCGCTTAGCCACGGGCGCTTTCAGAACGAGTCCCATACAAAGTTTATATGCAGAATCGAATGAGTGGTCACTTCATATCCAGAGAACATACATCAGCCAAACATATTTTTTGAAAGTCCACTCTAATCCTCAACATCCGTGTTATAATACCGTTAACGAAATGACATACGCTACACTCTTTCGCAATCGTCCCTCAGTAAGACAGCCTTTCTCGCTGTTTGTGAGGGAGCTTAGTGAAGAAATGAATGTTCCACTCCTCGAGCTTCGCCTAATGCATCCAGCCAAGCTGCTACCTCCTTGGGAGTGGCAGCTGATACAATGCGACACATCTTTCGTTCAAGTTACAAAGCACGCTTCAGACATTGAAATCCAAATGCATTTCCGGGAACTCCAACACAAACACTCCTGCACGGAGTTCTACACAGACGCATCGAAGTCGCACGACGGGGTGTCCTATGCAGCCGTCGGTCCGTCCTTCTCGGAATCCGGCGTACTGCATCCGGAAACTAGTATCTTTTCGGCTGAAGCCTATGCAATATTATCGACCGTGAAGCATATAAGGAAATCAAAACTCAAAAGATCAGTTATTTATACGGACTCCCTAAGTGTTGTGAAGGCTTTGATATCGTTCTGTAAGCACAAAAATCCTGTTATAATTGAACTCTATTCCATCTTATGTAACGCATATATATCTAACCAGCATGTGATTATATGCTGGGTGCCAGGACATAGGGCCATCGAAGGTAATGTTCTGGCGGACCAGATGGCCACGTCAGTTGCATGGCATTCTGCTAATCCCACCGCTGCAGTTCCTGTCACAGATCTGAAGCCCTTCTTGCGGAGGAAACTACGAAATCACTGGCAACGCCTATGGGACGCGGAAACAAATAATAAGCTCCACGTGATAAAACCACAGTTAGGATTTTGGCCGTCTACTACAAAATCGCGCCGAACAGATGTCCTATTCTGTCGTCTCAGAATAGGACACACGTTCGGCACGCATAACTATTTACTCACTGAAAATGATCCTCCAACCTGCGGTAGATGCGGGGAGAGGCTGACCGTCCTCCACGTCCTCCTGGAGTGTCGGGAAGCTGAATATGAAAGAAAGAAACATTTTCCTTTAGCATACCGGCATCACATCCCCCTTCATCCCGCAATGCTACTCGGCCCAGAACCTTTATTTGACACAAACGCCGTCCTAAGTTTTCTGAAAGATGTTGTCTTGCATGTTTTTAGCCCCACATTTTCGTAGCGGGTCCTCTCTTCAGAGGATGCCGCTGCGATATCTCTTTAGTATAGCACATGCCTCTAGGCCCTTGTCTTTCAAGGGCTCTGTCGAGGCAGCAGTGCTCCAAGTAATTTTACGATCTTATATATTTTATAATTTGCATCATTCTTCTACGATGGATTTTAATCTTCATAGTATTCGTCATAAGTCATCGCCATAATTTTATAGCACGTAGATTTTACGCACTTTACAGCGAATATTCTTAGGCCACTTTACAGCCAAGTCACATCTTCCATAATACATCTTCAACATTACCACATGTCATGGCGCTCTTTGGCCAAACCTGGCCCTTGCGCCACAAAACACCACATATCATCATCATCTTTTCCACAGGTTACTCTGTGCGGTCACTACATGCAAAATAGAAATCTGCACCAGCAATGCGAATAAAGGACTGCATGATTACATAATTATGTTAATGTACACAAACAAAAAAAAACTTCATGTGCACTGTGATGTTCATGTAAAAAGAGGATTAGCCTACTAATTAGGTTTTCGAGCCCCATTTTCGAGACGCTCTACGGAGTACAGTGCATTCTCTGACTTATAGTAGTAGTTTCATTTTGCTTACTTATTTCTTCGGTGTGGCAGCGATATTTTAATTAGCTTGGAAGACACAGGAGTTTGAAAGTGAAAATAGCTATTTCCACAAGCATCGGGCACACTTTATGGTGGCCTAGTTAGAGAAGCCATCAGGCTAATTACGCAAGCAGCTGTTTATTTCCTCCTGCTCACTATTCCATTGCTGTCATTTGTGCACTCTCTTAATTTCACAAGCACCAGCAAATCCAGATGATCTGCAAAGACTTCTCCTACATTGGTACACATTGAGAGCAACCATTGTTGTGCTTTCATGGGACACTGTTCGACACAAGAAATTGTGAGAATAGTGCTAAGCAACGACAAACCCAACAACAAAAATAAACCATTTATGTGAGACAAAAGTGCAGAGGCAAGCACATACCAAGGTCAGATATTCTACTTCGGCACTCGAGCCAACCAAAAGTGGTTACAGTAGTGTGCTGTAAGCTGACCATTTTTCATTTATTTTAATATGCCTGTGGTGTGGCAAGCTGATGAGGATGGCGCTGAGGGTGTGACTATGTGCTTGGCCGGTTGCGAATTGTGACCATGATGCTGTGCAGCATAGCTGGCTGACATAAGCCGCCTATATACAAATTTATAAGAGGAAGGCACTGCCTGCTAAGGAAGCCTTCCCCAGAGATGCTGACACACAGATGTTGGGCTAGTGGATAAGAATCATGTGGCAACAGCGTTCAAGAACTGTCTCCTTGTCCTTGAACCATACTTGAACGTACATCGCTATTATTCTAAGTGGCATGACGGGCCAGCCTGAGCCACTTGACGTCTGCATCAACAAGCGTTTTGAGGACTGCCTGCGGAAATACTTTGCGATGTGGTTGACTGATGAAGCGTGTAAGCTAACAGCAAAGGTTGTATCAAATGCACACCACTAGAGCAAGTGGCGAGCTGGGTCACTGCAGCATGGGACAACGTGCCACGAAGCTTGATTGCATGTTTTCAAGGAGCGCAGCATCTAAAGTGCTCTAAATGGCACCAAATATGGTGTGTTCTATGTGCTGACAGGGATAAGGTAAGCGACAAAGCTAGCAGCAATGACATCACATGAGCTGGGGCAGGTTCGCGGTTAATAAATGCTGTTTGCATTTTGTGTCTGTCGTTCTTTCTTTTGTCGGGCTTACATTCAAGAAAAGCGATTTTTTTCTTTGGCTTTAGACCTTCAGGTGTTAACTTAGGAGGGGGTCTGGTTTAGATGCATAAATATGGTACTCGGCCATAAATATAGTTCATGGATCAGACACAGTTACTTACATCCGAAAATAAAAAGCAAAAGGTGCAAAAATCAGTAAATTTCTTCAACATTCTGAAATGTATGAGCACCTAGCTTTAGCCCCTAAATGTAATACGGAGCCTTAAAGAACAATTCTGTGACTTAAAAATTACCTTTCCATCATCTCTTGAGGATTCGATTACTACATCGACGGCCTCTTCTTCGGGGAACAGGTCGATGTTAGCTGCAAAGAAAAATTTACAACTTTTCCCTTGAATTGCCAGGTTTGATACTTCAAAAGCAATATAGAGGAGTTCCATGCTAATGAAAGAGCACAAGGTAACCATTACACAATACCAAGGAATAGAAACCAAAAATATCAGTTTCCAAGAACATTGTGTGGGACAGGACACACACTGGTACCTTGCATACAAGACCAGTGCAATGGCACTGCAATCTTCAGTGCATAGGTAACTATTTCTGCCTAAACTCAAGGGAATCAGGTATGAGTGTTACTAACTGTGAAAACACAATCTATAAATACAGTCGTCGACCGATTTTTCGGACTCCAATAATTAGGACTTCATAAATGAACAGTCAAGGTTCCTGTAGAGCTAACGCATTTTCATGACTAATTTTTCGATTGAAATTAGGCCCCAAAGTTCGAGTTTACGGACTAAATTGCTTGTTCCGAGCCACACTACCTCATCTTGCGGGCCACCATGCTGGAATTTCCAGTGGCATGGCTTCCAGTGGCCCGCTCTATAGCCTCCAAAATAGGGAGACGCATGCTTTCGACTGAATGCACGTCAAATCCTCTGGTCTCACAGGCCATGCCCCCTAGTTCTCGGCCTACGAAAGGCTCCAGGAGACAGTATTATTGTTTCTTTTTTCAGTCAGCGCTATCACTATAATCACTTAATGCAGGATACACAGTTCTAAAGTTTCGCTTGCTTTGTGCACGTGGTGTGTACATATAGGTTTTCTGTGGGTTGTCTACAGAGCAGGCGTATCTCGGAGACGTCATTGCATCTAATACGGGTGTCGTACGCGGCGCTCTTTTGATTGCAATCAAGACCAATCTGAATCGAATTTCCCAGTCGCAATTGGCTTCTTTGTTCAATCAGCGGAAGAAAACCAATGGCGGTCGAGAATTTCAGTCCAACTCGCAGTCAGTCTCAATCGAAAGTGGCCGTGTGACACCTGTGTAAGTTTCGGTTGCTTTCTGCACGCGGTGTGTCTACAGAGCAGGTGTGTCACATCTTTGTGTGTGTTTGTCTGGCCTCGCATTTTTGTGCACCACCTCGTGTGCCATCGCGAGAGCCAACTGGTGCGAAGAAACGTGGTTCTTTTCTTCCATCTCCGTGGTGACCCTGGCAACAGAAGTCACCAATACAGTGACGCTCTTATAAGATCGTATACAGAGGTGACGTCACTCTTGCACAAATCCAAGCAAATCTGATTGCCTCCAAGCATAGTATGAGACAGGGCATTATTAGAGATTTCTTAAGCTGCTCTAAGCACAATACATTTATTTAAGAACTTAATCAAAAATCTAATATTTAAAAATTTTATTTTGGGGGGTGAACAAATTTTTCAGACTATTTTTCGGTCCTCGCGAGGCCCGGAACATCGATCTGCAACTGTACAATGTTTAAACTGTCATATTGGTAGCAAAGCAGAACCACATGTAAAACAAATCAAGGAATATTGTGGCTCTGCTTTGCACAACCCTATTTGTGTAATTGTCTACAATATCACAGAAGTGTCGACACAGTGTCTGAGCTCTTCTGGTTATCAACTCTGAATATGGCATGTGGGCCCTCAGTAAGGCAATCCATTAATTTTAGGAGCAGATAGGGTCATGCACACACTATAGGTATTGCTACTGGGCGCACATTGTATTTCAATGTATTGCACACTTAAGGAAATATATCTGGGTTCAGCATGTGACGGAAGTACTGTTCAATCTCAAAATAGCATTCAATAATTTAAACATAGGTCCTGATCCTGCTAAGCAGAAAAGATTATACGGCTTGTAAATTATTATGTGCAAGGCAGTGTTTGTATGTATTACTGACTTTTTTCCATGGAACTGCGCATGCTTTGAGCAATAAAAGCTGCAATGTCAGTATGTCCAAAAGCAAATGTACTTAAAGCCAAACTGGCCGGCTCAAAGATCTCAAAGGGCTGCTTTTGCCAGAGGGACACTTCACCACTTTGAACCCTCACCACCCTGTAATATTCTTGCTAGGCTCACATCGTACTCGCACATTCAACAGTTTCAACTAGCTAAGTACCCGTAACATTAATAGCCTGACCGGAAGCGTGACACCCTGCCAGGACTTCAGTGCTCTCACCACACAGGAAAGCACAGTGGCATTGTACTGTCAGTTCCGTGTACATCATCGCATGCAGTGTAGTGAGAAACATTACATGGACACACACTAAAATTAGGGACGTGCAAATACAGATTTTTGAGACACGAGTCAAATACGAACCAAATACTGCCAGATCGAACTGAATCGAACCGAACAGTTTTCGAATAGTTTGCGAATAATGAACAGTTATCACAACTGATGTAAAACAAGGTTTCCGTCATTACATGGTACATTATGAAGTGCTTATTAAACGCACAAGTGGAGCATTAGGAGCAAGGAAGTACTGTCTTCGCATGCACACGGCCCTTCAGAGTGAGCAAATGGTCGCTGTATAGCCTGTAATTTTTGGTTTCTAAGCGACGTAGCCTGCTCCACTATGAAATATGGGGGTGAAAATTTACCATACCTTGGCTCTAATTTTATGTTCAATTGAACATAGTTGGCATTTTGATTTATTCAAAAAAGTGTTAGAAAAAATTTGCATCTTAAATAGTGAGTATTTGATTCGAAGACCGTATCGAAGGGACACTATTCATTATTTGAAAGGCGTGAATATTCGCGCACCCCTAACTACAATTAATGTGAAACAAAATATTTTCCTACCGAAGTCATTTGGCACCATGCCTGGCATCTCGCTGCATAAGCCATCTTCAGGCACTGAAAAATTAATGTTGAAATCAGTTTTACAATATCGTAAAATCTAGAATTGCTCGAACTTTATATGGCATCTTTCTCTTAAAACACCATACCATGCAACCCATTTCCTTTATATTATATACAGTACATAATAATAATATATTACAGCAGTTGCTTGTCATGTTCTGTTTCTGTTGCTTCACATATACCTTCAAATTTGAGAAAAATACACTCCACTTTTACCAGGTGGTCTGTGGTAGTGTTCTTCAGGTGAACTGCTAGGTTCTGTCAAAAACAGAATTCAGTTTCGCGTGCCCAACATATCTAAATTATTTAGTCAAGAAAAGAAAAAAAAAGTGAAATAAATAACCCACTTCTATTCCGTGAAATTTTGCACATGACCGAGCATAATGTTAGCATGAGTAGGCATCACTGACACCATAAGAGCAAATGTGAAAAACTGCAAATGCATGATGAGCAGCTGTAGGCACAAGTGAATTTGTAAGGTAGTAGCAGTGAGTAAGCACTGCTGAGCAAGAGTGAATATCAGTGATGCTGAATTCCAATGGCAGATCGCGAGCACTTGGCCAGATCACGAACGGAGCGAGTCATTCTGACTGAGATAGCTCTCGTCAAATTTGCAAATGGAATGTGTGCGCTCCCATGGGGTACTTAGTACAAGGAAATCAAGTGAGAGGGCGCTAACCTAGAGGTGGATTGGGTAGGCCTCATCACCATCACCAGCTGGATCATCCCGGCATTGCGTGCGTTTGTTTTTCTTCCGCATCAGAAGAATCATCACTGCACTTGGGAACGTATAGCGTCCGAGTCGGAGCTGTCACTATCCATATTTTTAACTTCCATAGCCACCCACGACCGGACACAAACGACCATGACAGGAAGCAGAGGTGGGTGAAGTAAATGCGTCGTGTGGACTTCCGGTCAAATCTGCCGATTCCGGTGGAGCAAGTATTTTTGCTCCACAGACCGATCCGGAATTAGTGGCTGGTTCCAATCTGCCATTGGAACACACAACTCGCGCTCTCATTCTGCCATTGGAATAGGATTGCTCCATGCAGAGCAGAAAAACTTGATTTCGATCTACCATCTGAATTCAACATGTGTGAAGTACTGCACAACTAGAAAAAATTTGCGCTTGAAACTGAACAGTGCTGTATAAAGAAATAGTCTTACCATGGTACTGTGCAAAGCTGCAGTCATAATTTTTTACAAATTCCACAATAAAATGAAAGCAGACATGAAAGTGCAACTTGAAGACGGAGCTACACGAGAATGTCTCATTACCTGGCTCTGGTGTCCAAGCCCTTGAAGTGCTCTGCACTTGTGTGCAACTTGTACCTGCAGCAGGAAATTTGTTAGGTGACAGAACTGCCAAGACTGCTGACAATATGTCCTGAAAGATGTAATGAACTGCCACAGAGAATAATGATCCTTACTAGGCTCTGACAAGCAGTCCACTGCCCTTGGCTGGCCTGGAGCTGGGGCGAGAGTGGTTCCTGATGACAAAAGTGCAATTACCGCTCACATTATCTTCTGAAAGATTCACTGAACTGCCACAGAGAAAAATTATTCTTACTGGGCTCTGACAAGTAGCCAACTGATGGTGGCTGCACAATCGTATCCGGGGCAGCAGTGGTTCCTGAAGGTAAAACTTAATGACCACTTACATATGTGATATTCTCAAAGGTTCAACAACACGACCACAAAGAAAATGTATCCTTACTGGGCTCTGCAGGAAAAATTGTATGGCGAGGCTGAGCCAGCGGTATGGGATCTGTGGTTCCAAGAGATAAAACAAAAATATCCAAATTTAGGTGACAGATATGACTGAACGAGTCACGCACCAGACTGTAAAAATATATAAAAATGCCAATGGCTAAAAAAAAAGTGGCCCTTGGTGCTAGTTGCATCAAATAAAAATGTGAAGTCAAACTTGTGGCAAAACAAGCAGTTCGCGCAATCTGCCAGTTGCCATCAAAGACAGGAGCGCATATCATGGTGATAAAGCATGAATCAGGATAATCATTTTCTGTAATGCTCTTTTTCCCCTTCGCCCCCAGTGCACCCATGTCTTCTACGTGCCATTTGCATGAATAGCACACAGAATAGGGAAGGTATAGAGGGTGTTTTTATGAAGACTTCTAGCATTATTTAAAAATCGCCATTATGAATAAACGGAGAGCTCTTATGAGGTTGCGATTTTTGGAGAAAGCCCAGGTGACAGAAGCCCATAAAGATATGTTGTCATCCTTCAAATGGCTGTGGTCATTGAAAATAGTCCACTTCTCAGCAGTCACACTGCATTTTACAGACCCTAGAAAGTCACATTATAGAGTGTTTCCCAAGAGTGAGCAGCTGTAAGAAGGAACATTTTTTGTCAGCTAACTGGCTGAAAATTTGAATTTTTTAAATGTTCCTACATATTGAAACAGAGCGCGCTCATAAATTCAATTACAATTTTTCGAGAACTATATAAACAAAAGCCAAGTCAAGACTTTTGTACTATGACAGAAATATTAAGCTAACAAAAATGACACATTTCCACACTATACAACTTACCGTTGGCTCCTTGTCCTCCTGTTGGTCCTGGAGGACCTGCCACCACCGAAACACCCAATGAGGTGGCATAGATAATCCTGCTCTCTGAAATTTTTGCAATAAATCATATTACGGATGATTGGATTGCTTCCACAGAATAGAACGTAATTTGGTCCAGTTGGCAGTGACCTACGGTAGACAAGCACATGTAGCTACCAATTTGCTAATACAGCTTCACAAGCATTTTAATGAGTATGCAAGAACAAAATTTTATTTAGGAATAGAACGTACACCTGCAGACACACTAGAAAGCAAATAAACTTGCTCGTTGACTGAGGTTTCTCCACTATCCACATTAGCCTACAATAGTCTGAAATATTTCAAGTATTGCAATAATAGAAAAGACAAAGGGGTTCAAAAAGTTCACCTCACCTTCACAAAATTTTTGTTATTCTTGTTTTTTTGCATAGGCACTCAATCATACTTCATGTGATACAAACTTCACTGTTACTTTTGGCTAATACTGCCCAATACAGCTCCATCTCCTTTCATTAATCAATCGGAATACACTTCAAAAATCTGCTGAAACAAGCCCACAAATTTTACTTTATATATTATGATGCCCTAGCAGTTATTTCAAGACTAAAAAATTACGAACTAATGGCATGAGGAACAGGTAAATGTGAATGTTGCCAAGGCCTTTTAAAGATATGACTAATTCCCATCAGTAGATGAGTGAAAATTACAGGCCTAGATTAACTAACAACCAGACATATTTAAGATGGTTAGGATACTAAAACTAAAGGGCTAGTGATGCGAGCAGTATGAGCCAACTCTTACGGGCACACTTGGGACGAACTTCTGC
Source organism: Dermacentor variabilis (assembly GCF_050947875.1). Classification (NCBI taxonomy): domain Eukaryota; kingdom Metazoa; phylum Arthropoda; class Arachnida; order Ixodida; family Ixodidae; genus Dermacentor; species Dermacentor variabilis. The sequence goes on along the minus strand of NC_134576.1, from coordinate 68,178,549 downwards.
TTGGTCGAAACAAAACCAGCACAATCATCAAAATATCCATTACTGCAATGGCACCACATTATACATTTATTGAACGTTCTTGGACCCAGATGGGTTACAGCAAACATGTGTCCACAAGAGGGCCATGTCACACATTGCCATGCTGCAACGTGGCAACCCTAGTCAAGATAACGCTGGCCTTGCCAAGCGTATAAATGCGTGGGCTGTCTTCCAGAGCACTGCTTCAGTTCAGTTGCAGCTTTCCATGTACATTTTAGACGAGCTACCCTATGCCAACTAATGACAGCTGCTGCCAGGGAGTATCCATGGCAGAGACTGGTCGAGGACTATTACTTGGCAACACATTGTGTGATATAGTTTAGTTGCAGTGCTTTAGCGAGAGTGCTTCGTTATGTTGCATTAAGGTATATCTGCAGAGCACGATTTCCATGCAGAAGTGTGCGATCGCACCAACAGATCGCTAATTGAGTACTGCTGCTGAATGCATCAACTCTCTGTCATGTTATACTTGTACTCAAGTATATTTAATTCCACCTTCAGCAAACATGAGCGCTTACTCACCACTTGCGAATACTTTTGAGGTCAAAGCATCTTGAAGATGTGCATTCCGAGTCTTCAAGGTGACCACCTTTTCTTTCAAACTTCTCCGCTCCTCAGCGGCGTCTTTTTTCAACCTCGAGCTGCTTGCTCAATTCTGCAATTTCTTTCTTGCACTTGGCCAGTTCTTCAAGAACAGCACATCCTTGGGCACAACATATGCACTGCACATCCTGTTGCAGGCATCCACCTTCGATTTCTGCTAGTAGTTCCTTTTCAACAGTTCGCTGAACTTGAGCTCTCATATTTTTGGTTGCCTGTGTGGTCTGTTGTTGTAAACATAATCAGTTTTAAGAACATGGCAAGAAAACAACCGAACTCATTTTAAGATCCCTTCAGTGCAATCTCGCAAATGTAAAACAGGCAGTACATGCACAAAACATGCTTATATGATAATTTAAGACAAAACTTTGCAGTTGAACAAAAATTTGTCCAGCTCCCAGATTCGAATCCCAAACCAAGACAAATCTTTAAGGCACAGCTCTTAGGTGCCTGTTCCTTCAGCAAGCGTCAGCATTGTCACTTTTAGCTAAGCGAACGAGCACAATGAAAGAGGGAATGCGGAACACCGCAGGGCATGAAAGAAGTGAGGAGCAAAGCGGAGAGGAGGGTGTAGCAGAACCACGAGGCAGAAAGTGGAGGAGGGTATTGTGAAAGCATGAGAAGCGCAGTTTGGAAACGATAGCTACAAAATGGTGTCTGAGTAGCATGTGTCATCTGGGAGGTCTGGCGGTGGCGGCGGCGGCGGCTGTGAATCGCACCCACACGCTGGCTCTCATGATCTGAAGATTCGCGAAGTTGTGCCACACTTTGCACCGTTTGTAACATGCCACACGAGACAGATTGTCTGTCAGCCAATATATTCCAAAATGAAAACACGTAGAGTTGCGCTCAAATTTCGCATTAGGGAGCATAGCAAATGTTGAATTTTTTTCAGCCGCAAATTTTCATTTTAAGTTATAATTCAAGAACAATGAAGCCTTCTGTCTGTGTTCCTGTTGGCAGTTTCTGCACAGAGGGGTATTTTAACATCATTCACACATGTGCAAAGCATGGCTTCCTTCAAGCTGTCATTGAATTTGCTCTTGAGCTTCCGCATGCTAGCCACCTGGTTAGCTCGGTTGAGCAATCACCCCGGAAAAGCGGTGGTTGTTTGTTTAACCCTGGACAAGGACTAATTTTTTTCTCCTGTGAAGGATTATTTGAATCTACAGAATGCTTGACAGCACCGAAATTCACTTTCATACATCACAAATAAAAAGATGTACTGAAACTCAAGCATGCTTCAATCTTTTTAGAAGGAATTTATTGTATGCCGAGCTTCCCTGGAAATGCAATGCAGTGAAGTACAGTGGTACCTCAGTTTATAAGTCTAATTCTGTAACTCTGGTAGCATCTGAACTGATCACGGATTGAACCACAGTTTCCCATAGGAAACAATGTAAATGTGGTTTATCTATTCACACTGAAGGGATCTTTAAAATATTGCAGACTTCTAACACCATGCAGCATAGTCAAGAATTGTACTATTCAATTTCCTGAGCATTTTATCATTTTCTTTAAGTTTATTGCCATATGGTGGCAATATTTTGCACACAGAGGTATAGGCACCATATACAGTACTGAACAGAAAGATATATTTGGCATTTGGGTTCTTTGAGGTAAACTGCTCAGAATGTTGGTGCGGTGTTATGCCGGACCGCTAGCATAGAGCAACGGTCTCTTGAACACGTACTGCCATTGTACTTTACTCACACAGCACAGCCAGCCCACCATGTCAATAATTTGTGTATTCCAATAATGTACTGCAAGAAAACAATATCAAACAGTAGTCAAGATATGTCTGCACTGGTGAGAGAAACATTAATGATAGGCGAGAGGTTAGCCACACAAAAGGCTTAGTATGCTACTACACGTTTAATATATAATGAGATCAAAGAATACGAGAAAAGAAAAGTGTACATGCATCTACTCACACAAACTCTGAAGGGAGCAGCAGCGAGCCCCTTGATGTCAACTAAGTGGAAAGTGGAGCTTGTAGCACCACCAATAACCAAAATGTTATCCATGTTTGTGGTGCAGCCAAATGGACAGATATCAATAACATTTCGTTTATTTTGGGTGCCATAAAGCTCCCATTTTCTCTATGTTCATCTTATGTTGCTCATTGCTACCCATTTCAGAGTTCCTAGAAGAGTAGATGCATGTGCATGCTTTTCTTTCTAACTACATTCATGCAAGATAGGCTGGAAGAAATATGGGGTTTTACGTGACAAAACAACTTTCTGATTATGAGGCATGCCGTAGAGAAGGACTCTGGACATTTCAACCATCTGGGGTTCTTTAACATGTACCTAAATCTAAGTACACGGGTGTTTTCGCATTTTGCTCCATCGAAATGCGGCTGCCGTGGCCGGGATTCGATCCCGCGACCTCGTGCTCAGCCGCCGAACACCACAGCCACTGAGCAACCACAGCGGGTGCACCTGCTGGCCACTTTGAACACGAACAACAAAGTCCGTAGTGGTATGCGTGCTCTCAGAGTATAAACCATTATTAAAAGAATGTTTTGCCAAAGCCTCACTTGTTAACTTTGTGACAATGTATTCAACCTGTAGTATCATTCCACACCTTCTGTTCGCCTAATCTTTCCATCCATCATTGAAATTTCTCTCACCAGCACATACATATTTTAACTACCGGTTGATATTACGATTTCCTTGTGATAAATTCTTGGACTACACAAATTACGTACACAGCTATGTGGTGTGAATAAAGTATGACAGAAGTGTGTGTTAGAGAGACCTATTGCACTAAGCTAGCACCGTGGCATAATGCAGCACCAACATTCTGAGCAGTTTAGCTCACAGGACACAAATGCAAAATATATATTTTTGTTTACTGCTGTACCCTGAGCAGAGTAGACCCTGTGATCACGAAGATGGCAGGCATTTAGTAGCTGTGACCTCATGTGAACGACGTCAGTTTCAGTTATGATTCATCGATCGTCAGATTATTGTTTGTATACCTGAGCATAACGTCTAATCATGATTTCAATTTGGATGATAGAAATCTGCAAGAAAGCACAGACCATTGTCAGCTGTTCAATGGCTGATGACATGAGTTAGTACAATATAAAACATATCAACCATATATCCCCGAAGTGTAGTCAGTGAGCCTGATCAACGACCATAGTAGCAATGTGGGCTCGTTGGTATGGCATCTAGGCGGGAGTGTTTTAGCATGGATAAGTCTGGACACTGGACACAAAAACACACACAGCACTACACAAAGTGCCGCATGTGCCTTTTGTGTGTCATATTGTTCCCAGTCTTATTCGAATAAGCGCCAGAACACTCGCATGATGATGATGATTTATTGCCATCCCACCTGAAACAAGGCGGTGACATCCTAGCTGGCTTGAGTAAATCAGGTAGGCTATATTTTTTCTCATTCCTCAAAACTTCATTTACCTTGCACCGCTATCTATGTCTGTAATGAATCCGTTCATATCAACCTCTTCCATGCCTCTTTTTCACCAATACTCTAAACGTCTTTTGCTTATCTCAATTGCTAACCAGTTGATGCTCCCGTCCACTCTAAGTACCAGCGCTTCTGGAAGGTGGACTTTACCTACGACTCTCATTGGCTGAATCCCTTCGGATAACCATGTCAGGAGCCTGATCAACACTTTCTTGTGCTGAAGCTCGCAAACTAAGCCGTACCAATGATGCATGCATAAATACAAATACGTGTACTGTAAAAAAGAACAAAGAGGTGGTACACAGTGGACTAGGTTTACTTCTAGAGACCATACTCTTGTACAGCCCTGTTTGTCACTTGAGGCAAGTTTCATCAACAGAGGTAAGCTTTTCGAAATGGAGCTGTTAGTGAACAAGAGCATTCATGAATTGAGGTAACACTGTACAACGTTTAAATGACAGAATATTTAGGATTTTTTATGAAAATGAACAAAGCACAAGGAAACAGGTGTTGGGTTTTTAGTTATCTATGCTGAAAATCACTAGAAACAGTGCATGGGAGGATGTAATATATGCTCTACATAATGTCCTCTGCAGAGCTCATTTCCCTAGAACAAAGGCGAAATGTTCTTGTAAGGCCTTCAACAAGCCTAACTTGTTTAGAAAATGCTAGCAAGTAGCAACATTCTTTCGCTCATAAAATATAGCCACATGACCCAAACCAGTAGCAACATATCAAACTAAAATCCTGTTAACTATAAGTTGCCATACCTTTCCTTTGGCCCTCTTCTTGCCCTTCTCCAATGAGACTACAGGCTTTCTTAGCCTTTTGGACATGTGCACTCTCATATCTTCTTCGGTCTCTGCATTGCATTTAACAAAGTATTACAAAGCTGACAGTGCTGACAGACAGCAATGCTAGGCGAGAAACTTGAAAGGGTCGTAATGACAAATTTGGCCAGCATACTAGTTCCTCTGGCATTACTCTCGTTTCATCTTCTCATAATTGCAAAGCATTTGTAAGTTTGGCTCCCACGTCCACTGCATGACAGTTATCTGTTCAAGCAATGGACAGGTGTCATCACATCCCACTAAATGTCGAGTCAATGAACGCTATTTAGGCCCAAAATTAAGTGTCGAAACAAAAATTATGTTGGTAACCGATAAAAGCACACATTTGCGCTGATGGCTCCTGCGAAGCGGTGTCCGCATTGAGATCCCGAGGCAGGGCGTGCTGCACCCACTCCCCATTTCTTAACGCCGACTCTTTCAGGCATGTAGCAGACAGCCCGAGACTGTCATCAAAGACATACCCGAGAGATACGTCTCGGGCGAACCTGTGTGCAGTCGCATCGAAACCCGTAGGCCTTGTTACGAGATTCCGTCGGCCGTTTGCTAAACTACTGCACAATGAGCGGGACAAAGCACAAGCTGGTTAAGATGAAATCGTTCGAAAGGCGCGTCGTATAAGCTTAAGGTATGATTAATGAGGAATGAGTGGTACTTACCAGCCATGTGCAGCACTCTGGCCTTATAATAGCCTCCCGACGTGGTGTCGTCCCCATTCCACCACACGTTGTGGCGGACGGTGGGATCGAAATCCGCAATATTTCGAGGTTGAAAATTTTGCACTGCGGTGTGCTCGAGAACCGCAGTGGTCATATCCACTTCATATTCCACTAAGACGAACATCTCGACTAAGGATATACAGAATTTGCTTAACGAACACAAAGCAACACAGTCGTATCCGCATGCGTATCCGTCAAGATGACAGCTGTGTACTCTATGGATATGGATTCGCATGCGACTTCGACAGGACCATAGCGGAAACAAAATAAGACAATAAGAATAATGCTGTAAAACAGCAGCGGGCTCAAAGTTGTACAGAAGCTTAATGATAACAATTTTCATAACTTCATTAGGCGTAAGCATTCATAAAATCACCTCGTAACTCATATGAAAGTAACTGTAACTGCGTTTCGAAAACATGGGTTATATTTAAGCAAGAAATCAACAACGTCACATGAATTACTCTAAAAGTGTCTGTTATATCTAGAGCATTGGGAGCGATATTCTGCGAAAAATAAGACATATATAGGGTCAACAGCGCACGGTCAGTGCTGATTTCAGAAAAAAAAACATTTCCTTTTAATATTGCAATTATGCAGCACAGGTATCGCGAACACAAGAGCTGATCAATCACATATATAAGCATGCATGTGCGTCCACAGAAGGGATGCATTCGAGAGCGATATGTAGCAATTTCTACTGCAAACCATCAAAGGAATGCTGATCGCCATGACGCTACAAATATGATGATCCAAGCTTGCGCATATATTTATCAGATCATGCAAAATGACACCGCCGAAACAAGGAAATCTAAAACAGCTGATTCTTTTCAGAAACAGGTAATCATGCATGCAATTTAATTAACAACACATTGGCATTTCTGCTCAAGGAAAACTGAAGACAGTTTGCATGCACCAAAGCTTGGAAAAAAACGGGCACTGAAATAAAGATCATAAATGCTATAGATTTCTCAAGAACCACAATCATACAAATATAACTTGTTAGGCAAGGTTCTGGTTGGGGTTGCAGAAGTCGCTGGGTGTAATGGCGCAGAACCAGCGCCTGGCAGAACTCAGCGTCACAAACTGGTGACAGATATATATATATATATATATATATATATATATATATATATATATATATATATATATATATATATATGTGTGTGTGTGTGTGTGTGTGTGTGTGTGTGTGTGTGTGTGTGTGTGTCTGCGTGTCTGTGTGTAATGTTTCATTATTGCGTATCGCAGCGCCTCTAGGGCCCTAAAGTGGCAACGGGGGCACCGAAACTAGAACCTGGACATGGTCCATGGGTTGGGGCTCGCCAGGATCCACGAGCCGCCCTGCTTCCAGCATTGGTCCTCCCACTTTACATAATCTCAGGTGCTCTATAAGGCCTCCGTTTGCCGGTTGCATGTGCCCTCCTGTTACTTGTAAAAAATGAAATCTATCGTCGAGAGGAGAATATAGCCGCCCTCAGCTTCTGCAACACGGATCAGAGTGTTGACGGCTAATTGGCTGTGGTTTACTGAACGTGTAGGCTGTGCACGCCGCTTTTACAAATGTGCTGCAACACCAAGATGCGGTAGCATGCACTGCGCGCAAAATATGCAAGGACGTCGGTTATGCTTGGATCAATTGACAAAACACAAAATAAAGTTAATTAGCCATTTGCTCGTCTGACATACGTGCATGGGCTTGATAATTCACGAGCAAGCACGAGTAAAATTAAGATATAGTATCTTCTCGGCTGCGATATTCAGAATCTCTCTTCTGGATCCTTTGTCGTTTTGCACTAGCTTGGTCATAGCGAATCTTGTGCTAGCATAACCAACCTTATAAGAAGAAACAGAAGGACAAAGGGCGTTTACCCTATCGCTATCCCATCAGTAAAACATTTGTTCAATCAGTCAATCATTCGTATACGCATGCGATGCGTGCGTTCCATGTTTGTTTACGTGTATGTGTATGCCGCAACCCTTCAAGGCAGTTTTCCGAACCTTGAAGGGTTGAATTTATAAAGTGATTCACAATAAACAAGCAACTAATCAGTTCGTCATTTTTCTTGAACAATGCTTTCACTAGGTCACTCTAACCATGTCTAGTGTTTGTAGCTTTAACTAAGGTCACGGGTATGCATAAGCAGTTACAAATTTTCACAGCGGCCGATGTGCAGGCTCCGAGTCGTATTTCAAGCAGTAACATTTTTGCTTACGAGTTGCTTGGCTGTAATTACGGCCAACAAATAAATTGAAACTTTTTTTTTGCATTTTTCGTGACATAATATACTTTACAATCTAACCGTTATAATTTGACATTGGCTTGGCACCACGTGATTTCGCCAGCGTGATTCTGACCACTCACACGAAGCCAAGTTATAGCCAAGCTAACAGTTGACATCGTACATCGTGTGTGAATTCTGTGATGCGCCATTGCTTACGCTTACATTGTCACATCGGACTGCCTCACGGTGTTCGCGATAGCGAAAAATTTGGGCTTTCCAACTTTTAGCAATGTCCCAAAATCAGCGGAAACGCTACAGGCAGTACCTGCAGCCGGACTCGAACGTTCAAGTGCCACGGCAAACTCGAGAGTACGTGCTGAAAAGAGCAAAGTCATCCACTGCTGCAAGTCAGGTACGTGCCATTGTTGTAACTTTCAGTATTCCAATCTGCGATTAACAAAAAGCAGTAATGAGTTTTACGGCAAGAGGGGCAAACTATAACGCGTCAGAGACGTCGGTCTCCTTCCCGAGCCATTTGACCAAAAAACGCTTGTCTTGAGTGCTGCGCCGCATATCGATCGGTCTCGACGCGAGGAAAGCGAGAATTGTTTCGTGCTGGTACTCGATCGGGATGCGCACGTTTCTTCTGAGTGCGGTTACCGCCAAGGAGGTTTCGTTACAACGTGCCCCTATCGAGTCACGGTTGCCGCCGCACATAACTTAAGCGATCAGTTTTCTCTCAGAACGAAGTTCAAGAGGTATCCTAATCGTGTAGCTACTGTATTGTTTCCAAATTTCAGTATCAGTTATTACTGACATTGAATTATGCAATTTTACTGACTTGTTAATTCAGTGGCTTGGAGGGAGACATACTTTAATGCGCTGTGCTGCATGTGGTGAATGTTTTCTGCAACTGGCGGCAGGATAACTTCTTTCCTTTTTTTATGCAGTATTAGGCATCTATAATAATTGAAATGGATTTTTGTGAGATTGAGCATGTAGACTCATTGCAACACTTCTATTTCAATAACCCAGTGAAATATTGGTTCTTTAAGGAGCATTGTTGTGGTAGGCATCACTGTGAGTACGACAAACTATGTGCAGAGTTGAACACTTGGCCACATGGATATTGCATCTGCATGGTTTAACCTTTAAACATGGCTCGCTACATATAGCCAGCCATGTTTAGCAGATTTCCTCTTGACGCCCATATTTGTTGCTATAAAATGCAGGAAGGGTGTGATGATGCTCATGAAACAAAGTGACTTAGCAACGGGAGATGCTACAAAAACACAATACTTGGTTACACTGGCATCACTTCTCGGCACATAATTGGCATTCATAATTACTTCTGACCTTTGTGCTTAGACCTAAGCTGACCTGCTATGCCGTGCCAACACTATTTGTAAATACAAGGCAGGATGCTTGCAAAAAGGACTTGGCCAGAAGTGGCTGATGACAAAATAGGCGAATTCCGAGGGAGCACATTTTCACAGGATTTCGTTAACTGAGGTAGGGTTGATAAACTGAGGTAAAATTCTGCAAACATTGCTATTTATAAAGAGAAAGATTCTCGAATGGAGAGACCCCTACACCTTGCTGCTCCTTGGGACCTACACTGTCGCACCCATAATTCAATTAAATATGTATGTAGAACAACACGGTTCTTGTTTGCGCTGAATTTTAATCAATTAACTGGCTTTGCACAGGAGAGATAATCTCACTGTTACCACTATGCCCTATGTATGTGTCTTGTCAATGCGACACTTGTTTTGTCAGTGTTATCCCTAGAAGATAAAATTTATTTGTTTGCTTTTTCAGATGAATCTGGCAAACCTGAGCAGCCCTTCCGCGGATGTCACTAACATTGATTCCAACGAGAATGAAGCAGATCATCTTGGGCAGACTGATTTTGCTTCTGAAATTTATGCTCGTGAAAGCACAAGTGCCTATGCTAGCAACGTAGACGGCACTAACGAATCTGCAAGTGAAATAGGCAGTAGTGAATGCAGTTCTGCCTCCGAGTTGAACAATGATGATGATGCAGAGAGTGAACCAGAGAATTCTGCTGAAGGAAGCGAGCATGAAGCCCTTGAAGATGATGAGTTTGACATGTACTTCACAGAGCTTTCAGAGGAGTACCTTCCAAACCAGACAACAACAAAAGCACAGGCTCTTCTCCTTGCGCTGGCATATGTTGCTACTTCTGGCCTTACATGGACACAACTACAAGGGCTTCTTACTTTAATAAATGCTCTGTTTGGGGTGCAAGTTGTGCCATGCTCTACATATTCTGTGAGGCGGCCGTGGAAGAACAGAAAAGAAGCATTAAGGATCCACCTATACTGCCAGAACTGCCATCAATATCTGGGAAGTACAGTGATGTCAAAGGTGAACACACCATCACTTGTGCTTCTTGCAGCAGTGAGAAGAAGCTGCAACATTTAATGAATTCTGCAAGTTTTTTCCTAATGTTTAACATTAGGCAGCAGCTTCTGGTGCTATTAAAACAGGTTGGCAGTACCTTGCTTTTTAATTTGCAGAAGATTGCATCTGTTGCTCATGTGTCGGGTGTCTACTGTGACATCATGGATGGCATTCTTTACCGCAGTGTGAAAAAGCAGAAGAACATGACATGGAGCGACATCACTTTGACCATGAACACTGATGTGGCGCCTGTGTTCGATGCAAGTAAAAGCTCTATATGGCCAATCCAAGTGATGGTTAATGAACTGCCAGTTTTAACTCGGTGGCAAAACGTGCTAATTTCAGGTGTGTGGTATTCACATGTTCACCCACCCATGCACCTCTTCATGAAACAGTTTGTTGAAGAAGTCAACAGCATCGGAAAGCTGGTGTGGTTACACGCTGGAAGAACTATTGAGTCAGCAGCGCATGTTATTGTGTGTTGTGTGGACTCCCCAGCAAGAGCCGCTATCCTCAACAGGAAGCAGTACAATGGGTATTTTGGGTGCAGCTGGTGCTTGGAGCAAGGCATCACTATAGATGGTGAGTGAACTCAGTTAAACAGCAAACAGCTATTGTCAAGTCTATGAGAAAAACAGTGTGTGCTCTTTGCTTATGCATACTAGTATGCTTCGAATGTATTGTGCACAAATGAAAACAGGCTGTCAAGAAAGCTTTGTGGGTTGCATGTTTCTCTGATCTTTGTTTTAGTGCATGCGCTGCACATTTGAAGAATACCAAATAGCTCTTGTCAAATCTCCTTAGTGTATTTAACATACACAGCAAGGTTTGTAGTAATTAACAAAGCTACCCCCGTACCATACTGCTTTTTGTTTTGTTTGGTGCATTAGCAGCCTTGGCTGACTATGCCTGATGTATCTTATATTGACTGCACTTTTTATACTATATTATAATGCAATTATGCGGTCACTAACCTTCGGTAATTTTCCCACTAATTATTTTAACCTTTGTTGCAAATCTGACAATTTTAATACCTTAATGATGTCACGTTTGTCATTGGCAGACAGCAGCTAAGGGGTGTGCCTGCATGTGACGACAAGTTTGTGCAAAAGGTGTCCTTAGCAGCATACTGCAAAAAAAGTACAGAAAGCTTTTCCAATTTGGCTGACTGCTGTACTTATAAATCTAGAAAACAGCAATACAAACATGAAAAACAGCGAAACTATTTGAAGCTTGGACTAAATTATGGCAGTTCAGCTCACATGCATCAGTTTTCAGTGCAATTTTTTTTTCTATCTTTGAAAAAGTGGCAAAAAATTCTGCTGTATGGTGGAAAGAAAAAAAGAGTAAGGAGACACTGATTTTAGTGTTGCCATAGGGCGAGTGTTGTTTCTCATTCAAGGTCAGTAGCATAAAAGGCAAGCACAAATTCATGATGCATTACACACAGCAGCGGTGTGTAGTGCCGTTTTTCTTGGCCTTTGACAGCTTTTGCATTTTTTTGCCATTCAGACATGCGTTTTTCTAAATAGTATTTGACACTCCTTGCACTGTGGCATGGGTAGTAACATGATTTGCTGCCATCTGCTTCTGTGAAATCTGTGCGCAGGCTTCTTTTTTGTGCCTTCACAGCTATGCTTCTGTTCACAGCTGTGGTCCAAGTCACAGAAGCTTACCTCTAAGTTTCTCTTCGAACAGAAACTGCCGGGCAATGGCGTTATAGACCTTACACAAAATTGGCACACCATATTGTAGGAATGTACCCATCACAAAGCTGAAAGAACCCGCCTAGGACCATCCAAGACTTGCAGTAATTGTGAGCCATGCCAAATAGCCCTAACAAGACCACTTGCACTGGAGTGATTGTGCATTGTCAAAATTTAAATTTTAATCGGCAATGCTCATGGGCCACTCCAGACATTACAGTGCACTGCCGTTGACAGTGTTAATTCATGCCTTAATTATGTGTAGTTCAGGACGTTGTGCAACTGTAAGTTGTTTCAAAGAAACTTGTCACACTCATAAATGGCAAAAAATGGTAAGCGTTCGTTTCTGTGCATAAAAATGCATAATGTAGTTAGATAAATCATATCTTACTTTAACAGCAACTGCATACTGATGGAAAATGTCGCAAAATAGGTTGTGGATAAAGTGCTGCTCATGCTGGTTGCTTTTGTTTCGCGATATATATGTGCAAGAAAGAATACTTGCATCCTTTGTTTCTAGCTGGTACCCGAAAATTCTATTTCATTACCTCTTTAGTCAAAGTTGAAGATGAACCCGGGAAATGTTAGAGCTATCTTGCATGACTCATGCAAACCACAAGTCTTGTACTGTCCTAGGCAGGTTCCTCCACTTAGTGGTGGGTGCAGTATTGCAACATCACAACTTTTCGCCACTTCTTTTGCGCTGCTGAGAGATGCCATCAATTTTGCATAAGGGCTATCTGTGAAATGTTTTACTTGGAAGTGTTTTAAAATCTTTCATATGTTCACTGCAGTGTCCAACTTAACATTCTAAATGCAGATATCATTCTGATGCTTAGTACAAATGATGCTTTGCCTGCAGGCACAATGAAGTACCCTTTCAACAGCCAGAACGCCCCTGACAGGACTCACAGTGGTGTGCTCAAAGGAATGGTTGAAGCAGCACAGCGTAAGGAACCTGTCTGCGGTATCAAGGGACCATCAACTCTGGTCAAGTTGAAAGGCCTTGATCTTTTTTGGGGGCTTCCACCTGACTATATGCATTGTGTTTTGGAAGGCGTTACCAAGCAGATCACTCAATTGTGGCTGTCGTGTACTGGTTCCTCGTGGTATATAGGCAAGCACTTCAAGCTTGTGGATGCAAGACTACGTTCACTAAGGCAACCTATAATTTTCTCAAGGTCAGGACGGCCCTTATCAGACCGGGCATATTGGAAGGCGGCTGAATGGCGCTCTTGGCTTTTGCTTTATTCTCTGCCATGTGTGTCCAGCATACTTCCACGAGCCTATGTGACACATTTTGCACTTTTTACACAAGCAGTCTTTCTTTTGTTGAAAGACATTGTCATAGAAGCTGAAATCTGTACTGCTGAAAAGTTACTGTTAGCATTTGTTCAGCAGACTGCAAAGCTATACGGAGAAAGTGCAATGACATTTAACATGCATCAGTTGTTGCATCTTTCAAAGTCAGCACGGATGTTTGGGCCTCTTTGGGGTACCTCGACATTTCCATTTGAAGATGGCATTGGAAAGGCATTCAAGCTTGTAACAGCTGCTAAGCATGTGCCTGTTCAAATTGCTGAACGGTGCATCATGCACTAGGCCTACCGGACTGCTTCAGCAAAAGTAGAACTTTCGTCTTATCTTTTGTCTACAAAGAAGAAGCTGGAGCACACTTATAAGAGATGCTTTCAGACATGTGCTCTTGGGCAGGCACGACCAATTCATGATGTTCCATAAGATCTGAAAAGGCTTTTCATTTCACGATTTGGTACCCTCCCACAACTGTGCAAATATTTGAGGTGCCAGGTTGGCCCGATTGTCATTCACAGTTCCGAGTACTCTGTGCCAAGAAAAACCTGCTCTTCCTATGTAAAAATGTCCGACGGCATGTACTGTTATATCTTGGCCATTTATGTTGTTTCAGGCACTATGTACTTTCACTGCCAGCAGCTGCTCACTACACCCAGTGCATTTGATGTGCCACACATTTTGCAGTGCCGTCATCCACCTCCAACTGAGAACCACTTCTTGTATTGTGTTGAAGACATAACATTGCAGTGTGTTTTCTTAAGTGTTGGTAACATCTCATATTTATCTGAGTTACCTAATAAGGTAGAAAAGAACTCAATCGAAATTTGCAGGTTCATTCCATAATTCGAGATTGCAGGTACAGGTGACTTTGAATAATTTAAACTCTGGAAAGTGAGTTGTAGAGTCATTATTAAGGTCGAGTAGTTGTATTTATCAATTCCAAATTGTGTCGTCCGTCGAACTGTAGCAGGCTACTACAATTTCACCGTGTGTACTTTCTCCAATATATAGGCTTGTGGGAGCAGCATGCTGATTGCGGTTAGTGTACAGCTGTTATCCTGTATTGACGAACCGTCTGTGCTGTGTCTCAAAACACTGGGCTTTATGTGATCCCATTGTCGTCGTACTAAACCATTAAGGCCTTTAACATGCCCTGAATGGTGCCTTAGCTTTTCCAAAACCGCTCCCTCCGTCCAGATTGAGTTCCCTCCAAAGTTTAGAAAGAAAAATGGTGGTCCTGCAACGAGTGCTCTTGAAACTGTGTTGCATATGCAGTTGGTATGGGTTTTGTTCGCTTTTGCTTGGGGCTGAATGCATGGGTGCTGTATACAGCTCGTGCCCGAGCATAACCGCAGTGGTTGTTTGCCCATTGATGTGGAGACAGTGGTGTGTTGCTTTAGCAAGAACTGGGCCAGCGTACACAGGAATGTTCTGTCCTTGTTTTTGGTTAATGCTCGTTTCGTTTTAAAAGCCATACTTTCTGCTTGACCATTCATTAGAGGATGACACGGTGCGCTTGTTGCTTATGTCACCCCATTCTTCTTTAGGAAACTCTCAACTTCTACAGAAATGAAGGAAGGTCTATTATCCTCTCAAGCTTTTTGGGAGCCCAAATATTGCGAAACGGTTCAGGATTTCTTCAATCAATGTGGCAGACTGTAGGTTGTGCATAGAGCACATTTCGAACGGTTTGCTGTATGCTTCGACAATCAACAGCATTCGACCTTTTACGGGGCCAGCAAAGTTTGCGTGAACTGTCCAAGACGTTAATGCATATTCCCATTCGGAGACCGGTGCCCTAGTTGGTGCCCTTAAGTGTTGACAAGTTGCACAGCTTTTAGCAAGCCTTTAGATGTCTGTGTCAAAGCCTTGCCAACAACATTGACTGCATGTGCATGCCTTCAGGGCCACAATTCCACAGTGGTTTTCATGCGCGAGTTCAAGAAGGTCATTCCTCTCTTTTGTTGAAATTACCACCCTGGAGCCTCTAACAAGGCATCCCCTTTTGCACTGAAAGCTCTGTCTCAAGTTTTCTGTATGATGAACACCTTTCCTTTGCCAGTTTATTCACTCGGCCATTTCAGTGGCCTCCAGCACCGAGGACAAAACCAAGTCCTCTTGGGTCAGTTGCACGAGTTCATGTGGTGAAAGCTCCAAGCTGGGCATGGTATTTAACATGCGTACTCCTCCCGGGAAACAAAGCTCGTCAGCTTGTGCCAGTATTGCAAGTCTGCTGAGAGCGTCGGTGTTTCGGTGCTGTCAGCCAGGCCTGTACACCAACTTGTAATGGTATGTTGCTAGTTTCAGGCACCATCGCATAATCCTTGCAGAAAGGACCCAGGGTACTTGCTTTGTTTCACCTATGACTTCAGTCAGTGCCTGGTGACCTGTTATTATGGTCGTGTGCTGGCTAGCGATGTAATTATGAAAATGACATGCCATAGGGTGCTGCCAAACCTTTGTCGAGCTGGGAGTACTTTTCAATGCGTCACCGTGTTCGCAGTGGAATACAATGGATGCCTCTCAGCCAAGAGAATCTTCCTGAGCGAGGACAGCGCCGACACCATATGGTGATGCATCCACGAAAAAAAAGGGGGGGGGGCTTCATCTTGTAGTGAACGAGTTCTGTAGATGTGTGGATCACCTCTTTAAGTGCCTCGAAAGCGGCTTGACGCTTGCTGTCTCACTTCCAGGGTGTGTTATTTTCTAGAAGCCTATACAATTCAGCGGCTGTTGCTCTGTCCTCTAAAGTGTGGTCATTGGTAAAATGAAATAAGATCCAGAAAAGTTCTTAGCAATGTCTTGTCAGATGGTTTGGGTACTTGAAGCATATCCTCAAGCTTTTTCTCAGTGGTGTGAACACCAGTGGCATCAATTTGATGTCACAGATACTCAACTCACGCGATTCCAAAGTAGCACTTTTCTTTCTTGAGGCGAAGGCCTCTCTCACTTCGCCTCAACAGAACCTGATTCAGACACTGTGCATGCACATTTGCACCCTTCCCCTTAACAATAATGTCATCAAGCTAAACACTCGCCCCTAGAATTCCAGCCAACATTGTTTCCATTAGGTGCTGAAAGGTAGCTGGTGCGGTGGAAATTCCGAATAGGAGGCATTTCACTTTGAACAGTCCTTTTATTGTGTTGACTGTGAGGAGTGCTGCTGTTCGACTTTCAGTTGTTGATATGCTTGATATATATCCAGTGTTGAGAAGGGGGTTTCACCATGTAGGTTTGTGGACACTTCATCCGTAGTTGCTAGCGGGTATGATGCTTTCTTCACTGCTGCATTAACAATACTCCTGTAGTCACCGCAGACACATAGTGTCCCGTCGTCGTTCTGAATGAGAACCAGTGTGGTTGCCAATTTGGTACGCTGCGTTAGTTTTAGGATATCGTGTTGCTGTAGATGATCAAGCTCCTTTTCCATTGGTCCTTGCAGTGCCAGCAGAACTGGACACTTGCAAAGGTTCACAGTCACGCCATTTTTGGTTCCCAGGTGAACCAAGGGAGCTGCGTAGCTCCAGATGTCTTTCTGGAATACATCTGGGGGCCGTCCGAGAACCTCTGTAATCTCCGACATGGCTCTCCTATGTAGCTGATCCCTTTCACCTGATTATGAAGTGCCGAAAACCAGGCTTTTCCTAGAAGGTTGCACTTAGTGCTCTTCATGACCACCAACAGCAGCACATAGTTATTTTATTTGAACTTGATCTGAATTTGCACAGAGCCCAGGATGCATATCTTTTCACCTTACCATGTGTGAAAGTCCAGCAGCTTGCTTGAAAGCCGGAGAGCATTTTTATTCTGCGTTTCGTGGTATTTGTCGTCGGTTATCAGGGAGGAAGCTGCACCTGCGTCTACCTCAAACTGGAGCAGCTTCACCTCCATCCTCAAGTCCGTGAGGAACTTGGAGGAGTGTATTTGTCCACTCGCTGATTGTAGCTCATAGCAGGACTCGCTGCCAGGTAGTGGGTCGGCACTTGTTTTTCTTTTCTTTTGAAATGCAGGCATTCTCGATGTGGCCTTTCTTATAGCAGAAGCGGCACTCAGCTGTCTTGAATTTGCATGTTTCAGGGCAGTGTGAATCATCGCATTGATGGCAATTTAGGTCGGATGAATTCTCGCTTCCTTGCTTGGTTTGCGACATGCTGATAATTTCCCCTGAGTTCGGCACTTTCTAAAATCCTCACCGATGCCTTGACACACTTTCCGCTGATGAGGCTAAGTCTAGAGTGCATTGGAATGTCAACTCTTTTTCCACGAACAGTCTCTGCTGAAGATGTTTGTCCTGGATGCCGCAAACAAATCTGTCACAGAGCATCGCATGTTGTGGTGGCATGGTTGGGTTTGCTGCTGAAGTGCTCGTTTGGCTGTCAGGTGATGTCAATGTTGCAGCCATTGGCAGCACTCCAATGTTGCAGTTGGCTGTCAAGTTTATGAGGGCTGCAATGTAGCTGCGGATCGACTCATGCGGCCTTTGGTCACATCTTTGAAACACATACCGGCTGTAAAGCTCGGAGGGCCTGAGGTCCATGTGCAGCCGGAGAAGTGTGGCTAAATCATTGGTTCACTTCTTCCGGAGTCTTCACTGTGACCGGTGTGTACACAGCCTCGAAAGTGTCGGCCCCACAAAGCCAGAGGAGAAGTGCCAATTTCTTTGCTTCGCTTCATTGCTGTTGTCATTTGCCACGAAGGAAAAGTCGAGATGCTGGATCCATGATGCCGAAGATTTTGCCAGAGAAAACCTCGATGGCATAGTGAATTCCTCCTATAGCCATGGCCTTAACTTCAAAAACTTATCCGCTACTTAACTCCTGCCTTGTCAGCAGTTTTTCATATGGGGTCGAGCCCCATCTGTGAAAGGAATGCTCATCGGTTGGTGGCAGAAGACAGGGTTTATTTTCTACAAAAACGCAGGCAAGAACTATATGTGTTCGAGGGGGCAAACCCTCGACCCTTGTTCGGTCCCTGTCCGGTGGCCGAGATGCTGGGGCCACGGAAGATTCTTGGAACTTGACTCGCGGTGGGACTGCTTCCGGTTGCTGCTGCACTGGTGCTTCCTCCAACTGAAGAGCGGTGGTGTGTCATGTTGTACACAACCCTTTTCTTGTGGCATCTGCATTACTGTAACCTAGTTTGGGGAACTTCTCCGTACACCACGGCTTTAAGAATTGCCGTCAACCAACATTATGATCGCCCCTCCGCAGACCTCTTCAAAGACAGCAATATACTGTGAATGTTCAGTCTTTTCAAGATATGTCTGTGCTTATACTACAAACGGGAAATTCTGGGCAACGTTTCAACTCTGTCAGAATTGGCTAATGTAGAACTGTTATCGGCGGCATACACGTTACGCGATGAATCCAAGGCACTACACTCTCAACACACCACGGACTAAGCATGGACAACAGACACTTAAATATTATCTTCCAGCATTATTGAACTGCCTGTATGATGCGTCCCTTGATATTAACAGGTGCAGCAATGCCAACCTCCGAGCATTCTTTCAAATAAGTTTTTTTTCTCATTTTTTGTATGGTTTGGCTCATCCGTGCGGAATTCGCGGTTAAAAGTGAAATATGTAGCTTGCGGAAATGGGTAGTGAAACCGTCTTGTAAGTAAACATCCTATCTTGATCATGTGTGCTTACAACTCAGGCTGAATCGGAAGCATCTGGTTATGCTTTTGTATATTTTCTCCGTTTTTTACACTTGTGTATATAAAACCTTGCCATCGCTTTCTTTCTTTTTACCTAACCTGACAGCCACTATTTGCTACAGTGAAATTCGTGTTGTTATCCCTGTATATATTCTTCTAAAGTTGCGTTCTTCAAACCCTTAATTTTGTATTTTATTTGTTGTTTTGTGTGTATACCTTATACTGCTGTCTTTCTTGGTGTTTTTTTGTTTAGTAATACAAAACTGCTCTGTTTTTTACTGGAGTCAATTTTCATGTTCCTGCATCCCGTCTTTGTACCACATGCTCGATGGTGTCATTGTCAACGAACCTTGTGGGCCTCGGGAGCTAGTCAAGCTATGACTTTTTTCCCGAGGTCCACTGCTCTTTGAATGAAGCAGGAAATGAAATGAAATGTGAAGTTACTATAGTGCACCATGGTGATAGCCAGCAAATTCAAAGCGTGACAGCAGACATATGGTGCTGATGTGTATTTGTGTGTTCATATAATGAGAAATGCAGGTTTGACTTGAGCAAGCCACATATGTTATCTAATTTCAATAATTCGAAATGTTCTGTTAATTCAGACTTCGATACACAGTTGTTGGAGTTGCATTGGTGCATGTTCATTGAACTTGGCACATTATTATACTGGCTGAAGTTTGGCAGGTCTCTGGATGGAATTGAAAACTATCTAGATGCCTGGAAGCTTGGAGACAAATCTGTTGCTGACACAGTAACATGGGGCTATTGCACAGTGGACTGTGCAATAGCCCCAGCATCAGATGGTCCAAAAACATTTACAATGTATTGAAATGCATATGCTTTTGTTAGGGCCTGTATGGCTAGAAATAAGACAAATGTACTTTGCTAAGAAATCGGGTGACTTCCCCCTAAAAATTACATGTTTTTGTGAATTATTAATACATTCAAACTTGCCTTAATATTGACTGTATAAAAAAAGATATATGAATGGCTGTTGCAGTGTTGAGTCACTTTGAAATTTCTTTTCTTTTTGGTTTGTCAATTTTTGTACTAGGAGGTTTATAAGATTACTGCAACCATGTGTACTGTGTGTTCATGCTTATTCAGTCCTTATTTCTTTATGCAGTAAACATTTTCTATGAAGGAATTTCTGAAGTAAATTTATTTCATCACGATTAATGTACGCAACATATCTTGACTGCGCGTAAGAAGCATCTGTTCACAAAATGCACGATAGCTTTAGGGCTCGAATTGGCAGGTTGATTGAAGGTGACTTCCTTCGTCCAGTGACCATGACCATTATGAATCGATGCTGCGAAAGGGTGTGAAAGGAGGAAAAGACAACACTTGATTGCAGGTGTGAGTGGCCTTAGCTATTGCTTTATGTTCACTGGGTGTTCTACACTTTGGAGAAGGCTGCTAACCACATGTCACTTGTGCTCTCAGCCTCGGCAAAGCCAGCATATCTTTGCTGTATCAGTAGACAAAAGCAGCTGCTTGAAACCAAATTCAAAATGCCCTTTGTCAGCTTTGCTGCTGTTGTGGTATACAATGCCACTTGCATGAAAATTTTGATAGGCAATGGCTGGATGCTGTCTTAATACCTTTGTCACAGTGGTCATTTTAATGCCATTAGATTCGAATGTCATTCAGTGCAACAAATGCCATTCAACCCATGGTGGTGCTACACAAGAAAGAGTAAGTGTCATTCAGTCATGATATATGTGGCACTCATTCCAAAAATAATTTGCTAGAATAGAACAAGGTGTATGTGAGCGTCTGAAAAGTCTATTTTTTAAATAAATATGGAGCATCGCTTCACTGAAATGACACGAACATAAAACTTCTATTTCAGTATCTCGCCACAGCCAAGACAAGGCTTAGCCAGCTCAGCAGTGAGCCGATAAATTGAGCAAAAACGATATGTGTGGCATGGCACCGCTGAACGATGACTTGCATTTGTGTACCAGTTGGTCCTTTCAAGTAAAGCCTAATCAACCCACATGACATCATCAAAAACCAAAGAGAAACAAAAAATATGCAGATCTCATGCACTGTGGGAATTGACATAAGTGCAGCTTTCTCTGCTGGTTGCTTTGACTGACGATAACTACTGGTGATGTTGACAGCGAAACCTTAATTTCTTCAACGTTTAGTCTAACACGAGAGTTGTGAGTTGGTGTTAAACATTACCTTGCGTTCATCACTGCTGTTTGTCTGCATATGTATGTAGTACACAGAACACACAGGGAGAGGTGTTTGCTTGAGGCATTGTTGTGCACCATATTTCATAACCTCTGAGAGGGTTGAGCATTGTCATTGCCTCACATGGCACATTGCATTATGGCAGAAGTAGTAAACTTGAATTGGATTATGGGTCTATACTAGCCAAAACCACAATGGGATTATGAGGCACGCCGTAGTGGCGGACTCCGGATTAATTTTGACATCGTGATGTTCTTTAATATGTCATAAAATCTAAGTGCATGTGCGTTTTCTATTTCACCTCCATCAAAATGCGGCTGCCGCGGTCGAAATCAAATCCACGACCTCTAGCAATGCCATAACCGCAAAGCTACCGCGGTGGGCACAGAAGTGCTGATTTCATGGTCAGCTACTTCCGTAGTGTTGCTTGGACCCTGTGGTGCAGTTTAATTATAGCAGCTCTGCTTCTGGCACGCCCTGTGTATTTTGTCCACTTGAGATATTTGCACGGTGTTTATTTTTCAGAAATAGCAGAAACGTGTACCATAGCTTGAACTTAGGCTTATTCAGTTTTCCTGCAACCACTGTCGTATAGTAGTAAGGTTTCCTCGCCTTCTCACGCCACCTCCCCCCCTCCCCTTGTATGGGAACTCTTCTCCTTGCTCTCTACAGTTCCATGTCCCCTCTGGACTTGCACGTTAGTTGCACTGCTTTTGAGGGGGACCACGGATAATTACAGCTGTCAAGGGACTGGTGTGGCAATGCCCAGAGAGCTCCAGAGGGCATTGTGCACAACCAATATGGTGGGGTCCAAACGAGTTTCCTCTTTTTCTCTTCTCTCAGACTCACCACTGTCATATACACACGCTCTGAACCACGCCCTAACGCCATGGTGTGGCAGACAGCAGCAGCCACAGCAGCAGCAGTGGGAAAGTCGAAAGAAGAGGCAAAGAAAGCTTCGCTTCAATACAGCCGCTCACACCCCGACCTTGTAGGGGAACAGGCCAGAGACTGGCATCACATACAGACAAGCACATAACACCTCCAAATACGTCCATGTAACTTGTACATGTAAACTAAGGCCCCCAAATTTCAAGTTTGCCCCTTATGGTGGAGATGCCAGGTAACAGGAACTGAGTTTCTCGAACTCATTCGAATGTGAAAGTAATGTGATTCTAATCGCATTAAGTGTCGTTGTGTAGCAGCCAAATAATGTCATTTGATGCTAATGCTGTTGACTTTGAGTTACATTAAAACATCTAGTGTAACAGGGGTATAAATGACAGTGAGGGAGCATGTTAAAATAAATATTAAAAAAGAAAAGATAAGTATTGCTGCATTTTTGTAGCATGCAATAGTGAGCCTCGACTTGCTAGGATACAGCTGCTTGGCAGTAAACCAAGAGGAATGACCCCTATTGGAGCCATTTTTAGTGTAAAAAAGTGGATTGTTCGTAGCAGTGATCTAAATTCACCTTTATTTGTCTACTTTTAAAGGGACGCTAAAGAGAAAAACGATTTCTTCTGCATCAGTAAACTACCTTTCTACGACACTGAAAACACCACTCTTACCATGATAAGACGCCTGGTAAGGCAGAAAAAGCGCGAGAATGAAAGATGGATGGCGACGCCTCCTCGAAGTTCCCGCAACTGGCCACTGTGACATGAATTTTTACGGCATCTTCTAGAGCCTACTTAATTATATAGCAGTACAGATAGACTACACTGTGTCCAAAATGAACCAAATAATAAACATGGCAAGTTTCTGGAACATTTACTCAGCCAACGCGGCCCAAATGCGGAAACATATACTTTGGAATCCCTGATCTCACACTGACGTATCGGCGTCGAGGTTTCGGCGTGAAATTCAAATACTGATACTTCGACTTTCATTTTCTCATCTAATAATCAAACTATTATTTTCAAATGACTTCCTTCAGGGTTCTCAAACAATGCTTTATTAGTCTAAACTGATTTATTGTTTCACTTTAGTGGTCCTTTTAATGTGCACTAGCTTGTAATGACTTATGATAGCTATGTTTTGCACATGCTGTTTGCTACCTGTATACCACATATTTTTCCTTTTGTTTGCTTTTTTCATGGTACCTTCAACTATGTCTTGACAACTAGCCCAAGGGGAAGTTTTACTTCAACTGTGTATGGTTGCAATACTAAGTCATGTGATTCTTAGCAATGTGCTTCACTTGGTGGCTATTGTGCACAGTACTAGACAGTGACATTGTCATTTTTACAAGCACTTTTTTCGTATGTATTGACTTGTGCACAATGTGGTAAAACTTTTTCACGTCTGTAATGAATAAGGAACATGTATGGAATAAACATATGCTGTTCTAGCTGCAGTGTTTGTATGTGCCAGCTTATGTGCCAGCTTATTAAACCTAAGCTCGGCTACTAAATCTCTCTGGTCTATCCCACAGCAACATTCCCGGTGGAACTGCCAGAGAAGTTGCCTTAGTCAGCTTAGTCAGATGCTTCGCAGGCATCGTTGGCACCCCAAACGATGTCCTTGATGTTGTCGAGTGCATTGGTTTTGCAGCAGTTTATAAATCCAGTCACGGTAATCTCCACACTGGCTTTACAACGGGCGCAACAGAGAAATTTGGTACCTTTGCTAGCTTTGTTAATGAACACAGGTCAACAGCTAGTGTTGGTTAACATTTTCAAGAAACAAAGGTAGACCTAGTGCTAAGGGTGCAATGTTTCAGTGTAGTGCTTGGCTTAAGAAAATACTTGTCCAGAGTGGCTAATGTATATACGCATGCTTGCTGCATAGGCAAGATCACTGCAGTGCTTTGGCTCCAGTAGGTGCCAAGCGTACTACCCTTTTTTGATTGGCAGTGAACCATAATTTGCATAGTGACATGAATGTTGCACTCTGCAACTGTTCTACAACTTATCATGGAAATGTGCACGGCCATAGTAGAGAGAAAGAGAAGGGAAAAAGAGCAGGGAGGTTGACCAGACTGAGTTCAGTTTGCTACTACACATGGGGTGGGGAATGAGGAGTGAGAGAGAACATGAGTCTACACTGCACTTTCACACCCACTAAGTTAGGTGCAGGATGTCTGTAATCGGGCATTCAAGTCTGTTGGCTTCAGGTAGTGAAGAAGCGCTCGAACTGCTTTCTGGGCTAATGAACTGTGAGGCCAGGCTCCCAAGATCTTTGCTTCTGTAAATGGCCTGTTGTCCAATCTATTCAAGGCACACTGGAGAGTCTGACACTGTTTATCAAAGCGAGAACAGTGGCACAGAAGATGACTGGTGGTTTCTTCACACTTGCACTTAGTGCACATAGGTGAGTTCGCCATTCCAATATGATAGCTGTAGGAGTTAGTGAATGCTACTCCTACCCACCGCCGACACAGCAGTGTTGCGCCAGATCGTGAAAGGTTTGCTGGTAAATTAAGTTTCAGTGATGGGTCGAGGCTGTATAAATGGCACTCAAAGTTCTGTGGAGCAAACCAGTAACTTAACATGATGGTACGAGCGAGACAGACAAGCTCTCTCGCAGCGTCTACTCTTGACAAAGGTATAAGGAGTGATGGTGCGCCAGCCTGCGCACGTCCGGCAGCGTCATCGGCGAGATATTACTAACGACGCCACAATGTCCCGGCAGCCACTGAAAGATGATATCATGTCCTCGTTCAGAAGCACAATGGCAAGTTTTGTTGATTTTAGACACCAGCTGTTCATAATTGCCACGTCGAAAACCTCGCAAGCTCTGGAGAGCTGCTTTCGAATAAGAAAATATTGCCCATTTGTTAGGTGGTTCTTTTTCAATGTTTTCAACAGCAGCGCGAAGAGCAGCCAATTTGTAACCTGTAGATGTCATTACTTGTGAAGCCTTAAACTTGGTGACAACTGACTGAGACGGTATAACAATGGCGCCTGTTGAATTTTCCGAGAGGAACGGTCCATGTAAACATGAATTCGGTTAGCGTACGAATAATGCAAAAGTTCCAATGTGATTTGCTTGAGAGCCGTGGTGGTCATGCTAGCTTTCGTCACTATTTCTGGAACAGCAAGGTACACGGGAGGCTTTTTCAAGCACCACAGAGGGGATGGCGTTCTTGTTGCGGGCGAGTGCCTCAATGACAAAGAGTGCTGGTTAGCCGCAACTGATCTGGAAAACACCGTCTTGGGTTTTTAGAGCGCAGCTCTTTGGCGTCCGTTCCTGGGTTTCGCGTCGTCGTCGGCGTTGTCGTCGGCCTCGTAACCAGTTCCGCCCCCCTTTCATCCCCCCAGCGCTAGCAGCGACCGACTGATACCGCTGGATGCCGCTGACGCCGCTAGAGAGTCAAGATAACGTGACTGCATAGAACACCGTCGCCGCCATGCAGAAAGAGGAGGAAAGGGTCCCCCCCCCCTTTTCTTGTGTGGCGGATAGGGTGCTCTTCAGTTGCCGACGCGCCGGTTATTTCACGTAGGCCCCGGCACGTCGACGAATACGTGACCACCTTCCCACGGCTAGACCTGGTTCTTAGCGCTGCGGAAGCGAGGGTATCATATTGTTTGTGTCGGCATCGGCGGCGTTGTCCCTGAAACCAACTCCGCAGCTGGGGTTGACTCACTATCGGCGTCAGCGGCATCAGTCAGTCGCTGCTATCTCTTCCCTCCTCCCTTTATCGTGTTGTCCTCTTGCTGCGCGCGCTTCTGCCCCCATCGTTTGCCGCTGGGTGTACACGCCGCCCCCCTCCCCCCTCTTCCTGCGAGTCTCCGGTTGTCAAAGCGCCGGCTCGAACTTAATTCCTTTCTTCGCTCCTCCTCCAATGCAACCCCTGTGCGGTGGCAATCAGAGAGCCAGATCGGTGGCGGCGGATCTGTATATGTGCACCGTCCGAGCCGAAATTGCCGCTGCCGTTCGCCCTGTGCGGTGGCAATCAGAGAGCCAGATCGGTGGCGGCGGATCTGTATATGTGCACCGCCCGAGCCGAAATTGCCGCTGCCGTTCGCCACTGCGAAATTATCTGCCAGTTCTTTCTGAGCCATGAGCGAGACGACCGATAGAAATCCTCCGTCTGCTGCTGCTGCTGCTGCTGCTAAACGAGCTGCCAGAGCAGAGGCCCAGCGCCGTCGCCGTCAGAATCCAGAGGTGCGTGCCGCCGAAGCAGAAGCTTACCTAGTGGAGTCCTTGTTAAAGGAATACGTGTGAAAAATAAAAAAACATTCTGTGATAGCGCATACATGTGTTGCTCGATTTCTTTGCCTCAATCTATCGAAAAGGTGAAACAGCTTATTTGCTGCGCTCAAATTTCGCATTAGGAAGTAACGTAATCGTCGGTAATTTTTTCTCAGGCAAGCGAGCGAGATGGTGGTCAGGGACTCTAGATATATGGCGAACATGCGCCTGGAGTGCGTCGATGGCTACATGGGTCATTGTTGGGTGGTCTCTCGCGGTGGCAATTGTTGCTATGGTTGAAGCATTTCGAGGTAGCCCCAGACATGTTCGAAGGGCTTGGCCTTGAATGCTCTGTAGGACCTATTAGTTTTGCTGGCGTTGGACAGCACTGGTGTACAAGTGTCCTAGGAAGACATGACCATAGCAGCAAGCTGAATGAGAAGGAAGTTGATTCTCTGCTCAATTGCAGAGGTGCGATTGTTCGACCATCGTTAAGCATATGGGACGCAGACTTTCCTGAGGTTTCCATTCACTCATGCTTTACATAAACCAAGCTAAGTCTGCACCCACAAATTCCCTGTCTTTGTGCAATGTAAACTTTTCTGTATGGCTGCATTTGCGTTACTCCCATTCTGTGATGTTGGACTTATTTTGTCTGTCCTGTTACTTGGGACGGGTGAGCTGCACCTATGTTGTATCATGTGAACTGTCATGCTCCTCTGGCTGCAAGTGTCAATTATTATATGGTCGCTATATGATATTGACCTGCTCTTTATTACTGTACTTCCATTTCTTCTTAGTTCTTTTTGCCCAATCTGTTCTATATTGTTCTCTCTGTAGCCTCCAAAGCTTTATGTAATTTTTTGTACAATGTGTTGTACATGGGATCTGATTACCCATCATTTTTAACATCCTGATGTGCTTCATTAGTGCAGCCTATATATTAAATGGCCATTTGAAAATTGACTAGTTTCGGTGTTTGTTACATGTGTTGCCCTGTGCCTAAAGTTACACTGACTGAATTGCATATAACAGTGGTTGTAATTGAAATATACTAGTTTTTCTACTCTGGCAGCTCATTTAGGCATTAGTAGTATGTGAGCATTTTACAAGTGACAGGTTGTGTGTACGCTGTTCTTGTTCACAGCATTTTTGCATTTGTAGCATTCACAACTACACAGTTCAGTGGGATCTCTTGAATATGAACCGCGTATGTAATGTTTGTTTTTTCCTCAGAAAAATAAAACATTCTTCACAAATTGAAGTGAAATTTGTATTCATTCCTTAAAGAAGGGAAAGGGCCGCAGGCAAAACGCTATCTGCAAGGTAGCTTCAATGTGCTGCCGCCGCACACGCAGACTTGGTGCGACAGCTCCGTACGCAGTCAAGGACAAACATAATACAATCTCACTATGGTGATTGATTTCCCACGGAACGAAACATTGATACGCTTCCGCTAACATCGACTGTACGTGCATATGATGTAGTCTCGACCGGTGCTCGATCGCATTAGTTGCCGCACAGCTTCAATCTTCCGAAGTGCACCCGCATGCAAGCCAACTGAAGAAGCAACTTTTCTGATATGTGCATACACGCGTAGACTCGTCATTGCCATAAAGCAAGACATGCGTGTACGACTGTTTTAAGCGTTCACAATCAATGCCGGAACGAGCTTAAAAGAGCACGACGCCTCGGCAACCAATCGCGACATCTTTCCTTCCTCATCGCTGACTTGCAATACAAATCCGCTAGCATCGATCCCTCATGAGGATACAATTAATCGAATACTTGGGGTTTGGTGTCACATCATGCCTTTATAAACGCGCGCATAACCTAACATGCGTTGCTTCGGCGACGCGTATGTTACAGTGCCCATCTAGTCGCGGCCGCCATATTGACGCTCCGTCAGTGGCATCAGCTATAGTCGGCCGTGCAAACAGCAGTACTGACGGTGTCGGAAGGCTGCAAACAGGAATTCTATCGTTGCAAAGAGCATGGCTGTCGGTGACGGAAGGCAGCAAACACGAATGCTGTCCTTGCAAACAGCATTGCTATTGGTGTCGGAAGGCTGCGAACAGGAATTCTATCGTTGCAAATAGCATTGCTATCGGTGTCGGAAGGCTGCATACAATAATTCTATCGTTGCAAACAGCATTTCTGTCGGTGACGGAAGGCAGCAAACAGGAATTCTATCGTTGCAAATAGCATTGCTATCGGTGTCAGAAGGCTGCATACAGGAATTCTATCGTTGCAAACAGCATTTCTGTCTGTGACGGAAGGCAGCAAACAGGAATTCTATCGTTGCAAACAGCATTTCTGTCGGTGTCGGAAGGCTGCAAGTAAGAATTCTATCGTTGCAAACAAGAATCTTGTCGTTGCACACAGAAATGCTGTCGTTCCGTCAAAAACGTCTTGACGGATTTTTTGACTGGGCGGGAGGCCCCAACTACGCCCCAGCAGGCGTATCATGAAGCGGACACGGCAGCACCTCTCCCAAAGGATGCAATAACGCCGGACCCGCCACCATCAGACGGGCAGGAATTTCCACTGCCTGCTACGCACAATGACTATCCTCAGACGCAAGCCGCAGCGCCTTCCGACCCTCCAGAAGTGCTTCGCAGAAGTCAGCGCGCCAGGAAATCACCAAACCAATATGGGTCTCACGATTTCCGCCACTGAAGATAGTTAATGACGACGACGATCTTGGGGGGAAGGAATGTGATGACATAATGTCAGGTGCATGCCGTGCCACTTCGTCATCACGGGCACTGATATCAGCAGCGGATAAGCAACCGTTGCCTATAAAAAGCGTGTCCAAAAGAATAAACGCGGATTCCTTGTTCTGCACCGGCCACTGTCGTTTTCTGGAGTACGGCTTCTCGGTTGCCGCACTCTACTACAATAACCTGCTCTTCGCCCATAGGCCGACGCTCGCCGCTATTCACCTTGCAGTCTTTACACTACTCTGATGCCCCTGACAGCCGGTCCTCCGTGCAATCGCTGTCGGCTCAACGCCGTCGCTACCCGTTTTCCCAACCTCGCTGCTTTTCCTCGCCAAACCAGCGGATGGTATACTAGGCCATGAAGCTCATGGAGCTAGTGCTGCATCACGTTCGTCCTGTCCAAATCCTCCGTTGAAGCTCCTCACGAACACGAACCTAGGGCGCTATAACGTAACGCTATTCCAAGCTTTTGTATTCCAATTCTGCTATCAGCCCACCCCGATTGGTCAAAAACTTTTATGGACCACCCCCACTTCACCTGTCTGTCACGCGACGCCAGGAATTCCGCGAAAGCTCCCCATCTGATATGACATGTACACACTGATTATGCATAATTTGACCGAAGAAAACAAAAATATTTATTTCTTATTCGACGCCTTTTTGCCATTAGCCTTCGGCTATCCCTTACAAAAATGGGTTTGACCTTTCAGTCCCTCATGAGTCACCTATCAGTCACCCCTGTCACCTAGCTGTAGACTCGACCTTTCTGGAGACTAAGTCTGCAGAATGTCTGCAGACACCGTGCGGACTGCAAGTAGACTTGTTTGTAATATGCGTGCCCAGTGAGTGTGTGTGTAAATATATATATGTATCTATATATACAAACATATTCTGAACCATAACACATATAATAATTACAGTTAAATAGGTTTGACCTTTCAGTCACCCCTGAGTCACCCACCAGTCACCTCCACGTAGACCTAGTCTGCAGATTGTCTGCAGACATTGTGTGGACGGCAAGTAGACTTGTCTGTAATATGCATGCCCAGCGAGTGTGAGTGTATATATATATATATATATATATATATATATATATATATATATATATACACGCACACATATATTCTGAGCCATTACACATTTTATAATTACGGTTAAATAGGTTTGACCTTTCAGTCACCCATGAGTCACCCACCAGTCACCTCCACGTAGTCTGCAGATTGTCTGCAGACATTGTGTGGACGGCAAGTAGACTTGTCTGTAATATGCATGCCCAGCGAGTGTGAGTGTATATATATATATATATATACGCACACATATATTCTGAGCCATTACACATTTTATAATTACGGTTAAATAGGCTTGACCTTTCAGTCACCCATGAGTCACACACCAGTCACCTCCACGTAGACCTAGTCTGCAGATTGTCTGCAGACATTGTGTGGACGGCAAGTAGACTTGTCTGTAATATGCATGCCCAGCGAGTGTGAGTGTATAAATATATATATATGTATATATATATACAAGCACACATATATTCTGAGCCATTACACACTTTATAATTACGGTTAAATAGGTTTGACCTTTCAATCACCCATGAGTCACCCACCAGTCACCTCCACGTAGACCTAGTCTGCAGATTGTCTGCAGACATTGTGTGGACGGCAAGTAGACTTGTCTGTAATATGCATGCCCAATGAGTGTGAGTGCATATGTATATATATACGCACACATATATTCTGAGCCATTACACATTTTATAATTACGGGTAAATAGGTTTGACCTTTCAGTCACCCATGAGTCACCCACCAGTCACCTCCACATAGACCTAGTCTGCAGATTGTCTGCAGACATTGTGTGGACGGCAAGTAGATCGACCAGTCTGTATATATGCATGCCCAGCGAGTGTGAGTGTATATATATATATATATATATATATATATATATATATCCTGAACGATTACACATTTTGTAATTACGATTAAATAGGTAAATTTGACCTTTCAGTCACCCTTGAGTCACCCACCAGTCACCTCCAAATAGACTTAGTCTGCAGATACCGTACACACAGCCTGCAGACTTGTCTGTGCCCATGCAGTGTATGTACATATATTCTGAACCACAACACATTTTGTCATTACGGTTAGTTTTACAGTTTTCAACTTTGTCACCGATTGCTACAAAGAGTCTGACAATGGCCGTAACCTAAAGCAATATTAATTGAAATAAAGTAGTGGCTATGTAAGTTGCATTAAATGTAGCAGTTGTACTATGGATCAAGTCACAGCCTGGGTGAAAGTGATCTATACATGGTTATTCAACACTCAGTCTCGCTCCGGATGCTAGTTACAAACCATGCATGCTTGCATCTACCAAAACTTGTTCGATCAGTAGAACTCCAAGGTTAACCTGGTGCTGAACACGATTCTTGCTAAAACTGGAGTGCCCATTCCTAACATGTCTAGAGGCATGTCCAAATTAAAGCAGATTTTATTAGCTCATGGCGCATCTGAAGCATGTCCAGCTAACCCTTAGTGTTCCCATAAATAAAAAAAAAGTGTGATTTACAGAAGGTATGCAACTTTATACTCCAGCAAGCTTACAGGAAAGCTTACCAGAACAGTATACAGGTCACACAGGCCCGCGATAACGAAAAAGATGCTCACGACATAGGCTAATAATAAGGTAGTTATAAAAACACCAATCAATCAATTTTCATTTGACATTCATTCATTTACAATACAAAAGCTTGCACCTCAACTAAAAGGTGCTAGTTAGCAGCTTGACGAGATTTTTATCCTTCAAAGCAATGAAGACAGAAATAGAGGCAAACATCACATTTATTTGGCACCCACTTCAGGCAATGTGTTATCGGCGATACATACTTGAAATAGGTATATACAAGATGCACCTGTAGTTATTCTCTTCAGGTAAAGATTTCAAACTGAGCACACTAATTTTCCAACAAACACATAAGATATAGCAGAAACACTGAAATCAAATTTATGTGCACAGGCAAGTCAACTAAGTACATTATAAGTACAGACATGTCACACACTAAAATCTAACAATTGTTAGAGAACCACAAATGTACGCACACATAATTTATGTGTTGCTGCTATGGCAAAATACTAAAAAATCAACATTTCTGTGACACAAACAAGTTTTTTATAGCTAATTCAGTGATGTTACAATTTACTTGATTTGAACAAGGCAGACTTAACGATCTGAAGGAAAACATTCAATAAATTGTACGAGAACACTAGACCAGTGCTATTGAAGGCATTTAGAGTCAATGAAATGAGCATTATATTGTTACGGTGAAGGGAAGGAAGAAGTTGAATTGGACTAGAGGAAGAAGTCTGGCAGTTGCCTAAACACCATGTACATAAGTTGTAAATATACATTATTTTACACTTGTGGGTCTGCTTTCTTCCTGCAACATTTTGGTGGAAAGGTGCGGGGTACAATCATGGAACTTCGCAGCGGACGTCATCTACCTGCCGCCACAATGGCAAATAAACTGACACAAGCGACAACGCCTCAGCAGCCCGTGCCAACGGTCATCCTCACTCATCCGAGGCACTCAGGGACATTTTGTGGCACGGACAACGCCGACGTCAAGGACTGGCTTACGATGTACGAGCGAGTGTGGGACAACAACAGGTGGGATCCAACAATGATGCTAGCAAATGTGACATTTTATATAAAAGGAACTGCAAAGCTATGGTACGACACACACGAAGCTGACCTAACGAGCTGGGATGTCTCCAAAGAAAAAATGCGAGACCTGTTTGGCAGACCTGTCGGTCGTCGCTGGCAGAAAAAAAAGAACTTGCGTGCCGCGCTGAGACGTCCACAGAATCCTATGTCGTGTACATACAGGAGGTGCTGGCCCTCTGTCGCAAGGCTGATAACAACATGACCGAGGCAGGCAAGATTGGTCACATACTGCAAGGTATTGCAGACGATGCCTTCAATCTCCTGATGTGTAAGGATTGTGCCACTGTGGATGCAATTATTAGGGAGTGCCAGCGCTTCGAACAAGCGAAGGGCCGCCGCGTCGCTCAAACTTTTGACCAATTGCCCAATACCACCGCAGTTCGTTAGGCCCACAGGACTGGAAGATATCACGTGCATCGTTCGCCGTGAGCTTGAGGCCATGGCTCCGGCTCCAGTTCGTTCCGACTGCCGGGAAAGCGTGCCCGCTATCTCCCTTATACAAGCGGTCATTCGGGAGGAAATAGCAAGTTTGGGCATTTCATCTCTCTGCGCGGTCTGCCATACAAACACCTACCAGATTTCTCTGGCCGCTCGCTCCCAGACGCAAAGCTTTTCGCCACTCCGTTGCAACCCAGCTGACTGGCGCACAGCGGATGATAAACCCATCTGTTTTAATTGTTCCGCTGTTGGACACATCGCCCGTCATTGCCGCAACCACTGGTCGTTGCCTCCTCGGTGTTTGTCTCCAAGTCGCTACCGCCAAGTACCAGACAGTCTTACTTTCTTGCCCTATACGCCGAGTAGGAACATCAACGCCGACAGTGCTCCACCCAGATCCAGCCGCTCCCCATCTCCCCAAGGTCGTAGGTCCTGTTTGCCTCGTTCAACGCTCTTCATCCCCTTCTGCAACCGGTTGCTTCACTTCGGGAAACTAGGCGGTGCAGCTCCCGGAGGTGAAGCTGCAGCTCTGACCCGGCCCACAAATCCTCTGTTGACCCTGCCTACATGTGAAAACCTACTGGACATTGAAGTTGATGGCGTTCCTGTTAGATCTCTCGTTGATGCAGTAGTGCAGCTTTCAGTTATGAGGGCTGCTCTCCGCCGAAGGCTTCACCTGCCCTTGGAATGTGCACAGCATGTGTGACCATTTGGGGGCCATTATACCATTGTTCTGTTTATCGTCCTTGAACACTGTCCGCACGACCTAATTCTCGGCCTCGACTTCCTTTCGAAACACTCTGCCCAAATTGACTGCTCCGCAGGTGTTGTACAGTTGGATCTGCCGCTTCCTGCCGACGCAACAACTTGTGCTTCACACCACTTATGTTTTGCTGAGTTTGCAAGGCTGTCTCCACAGGCGGCTACAAATGTCCTCCTGACGCCCTGTCCTCCCATACCTGATGGCGAGTACGACGTGTCGCCGCTTACTGACGTGGTTTTGTTGCGCAATATTGCCCTACCAAGCACCTTAATCCGTATCTGCGAAAACCGCGCACGCGTGCCCATCCTGAATTTTGGATTCTCATCGCATGTGCTGCCACACGGTATCGCCATAGCGCATACCACGTACTACTTTAGAAGAATTTGAGATTTCTTCTTTGACCACTGAATCCTTCCTCAGTAGCAACGGACCTTTGTCACCCACTGCTCCGTACTCGACGCCTGCAGACGATGTTTCTAAGATGAGCGCCCCTGACCTTCCTTCCGAGCAAACAACAGCTCTTCGTCACCTCCTGCCATTTTTTGGGACATCTTTGATTTGGATGACCGTCCACTTGGCCAGACATCTGTTGTCACACATCGCATCAACACTGGTAACGCCAGCCCCATTCATAGGCGGCCATATCATGTCTCCGCAACAGAAAGGGCCATCATGCAGAGAGAGGTAGACAGGATGATGGACAAGAACATCATTGAACCTTCCAGTAGCTCATGGGCATCACCAATTGTCTTAGTAAAGAAAAAAGACAACTCGTGGCGCTTCTGCGTTGAGTCACCTCAACAGGATAACAAAGAAGGATGTTTATCCCCTGCCTTGCATTGACAACGCTCTGAACTGCCTTCACGGATCCCCAAACTTTTCATCAATTGACCTCCGCTCCGGCTATTGGCAGATTAGCGTTGCTGAGATAGACCGCGAGAAAACCGCCTTCGTCACACCGGACGGTCTGTACCAATTTAAAGCCATGCCCTTTGGATTATGCAATGCGCCAGCTACATTCGAGCGCATGATGGACTCTCTCTTGCGCGGCTTGAAGTGGTCTACATGCCTCCGTTACCTCGATGATGCAATTGTGTTTTCGCTAAACTTTGAGAGCCACCTGCGGCGCCTCACAACCATACTTTCCGTGTTTCGCAGGGCTGGCCTTCAGCTAAACTCCCAAGTGCCATTTCAGTCGCCGTGAAATTAACATGCTCGGCCATCTTGCAAACACCGCCGGAATCCAACCTGATCCACAGAAAGTTCACGCCGCGCGAAATTTTCCTGTACCTCGTTCAACAAACGATGTCCGTAGTTTTCTGGGCTTATGCTCTTATTTCCGGCGATTTGTGAAAAATTCCGACATCGCTCACCCTCTCACTGACCTTCTTAAGAAAGACGCCTCTTTCTCTTGGGGACCACAGCAGGAGAAAGCCTTCTCTACCCTGACTGAGCGGCTTACAACTTCCCCAATTCTGTCACACTTTGACCCTTCTGCACCCACTGAAGTACGAACTGACGCGAGTAGTCATGGCATCGGTGCTGTCCTCGCTCAGCATCAACAGGGCCAAGACCGTGTCATCGCTTACGCTAGCCGCCTTCTTTCCACGCCCGAGCGAAATTACTCCATTACTGAGAGAGAATGTCTCGCGCTTGTATGGGCGGTCGCGAAATTTTGGCCGTACCTTTTCGGTCGGAGCTTCTGCGTCGTAACCGATCATCATGCCCTCTGCTGGCTCTCCTCTTTGAAGGACCCAGCTGGACGACTTGTACATTGGGCATTGCGTCTACAAGAATATGTACTTTCTATTATGTATAAGTCAGGGCGCCTGCATAATGACGCTGACTGCCTGTCCCGCTCAGTATGCTCCGAGCATCGGAGAGTGTACGACGGGCCTGTCCGTGAGAGTTGTTTTTCATTCTTGTGCATGTGAAAATGCTGCGCTCATTAGAGCAAAGATTTGCGATCAAGTTTTGCGTGAAACTTGGCAAGACCACTGCGGGAAGTGTTACTATGCTCAAGACTGCTTACAAAGAACATGCCCTGTCAGATCGGCAAGTGTTTCAGAGGCACAAGACTCTTTTGGAAGGCCGGGAAGAGGTCGACGACGAAGACCGCGCCGGACAGCCATGCACGACCACCACGGATGAAAATGTGACGCGAGTGAGGGAACTGCTGAACTCTGACCGACAGTTAAGTGTTCGTTTAATGGCCGACATGTTAAACATGCCAATAACTCAAGTTCATGAAATCATTACAAAGGATATCGGCATGCGGAAGGTGTGCGCAAAAAGGGTCTCAAAAGTGCTCACTGACGACCAAAAGTCACACCGCATTGAAACGTGCCAAGAAAAGCTCAACTGTGCAAATGTGATCGAAAATTTCTGGACGTCATTACAGGTGACCAGACTTGGGTATTTCAATACGACCCAGAGACCAAAGGGCAATCATCAGAGGGGCACACACACTCATCCCCTCGCCAGAAGAAAGCCAGGATGAGCAAATCAAAGATGAAGATCATGCTCATCGGTTTTTTTTACATCCACGGACTGGTTCATCACTAGTTTGTAGAACCTGGAACCACTGTGAACCCCAAAGCTTATGTGGAAGTCCTCAAAAGACTGAAACACAGGGTTCAACGCATCCGGCCGGTCATCGCAGACAACTGGAAGTTGCACCACGATAATGCGCTGGCCCACAGTGCCTTCATCATCACCATCTACCTGGTTAAAGCAGGGGTGTCAACTATACCCCAGCCCCCGTACAATGCAGACTAGGCTCCCCCCGACTTTTTTCTGTTTCCATGCCTCAAAACACCCCTGAAAGGCAAGCAGTTTGGGACAATGGACAGGATCAAAGCAGCTTGCACTGCAGCATTAAAGGTTATTCCGGAGGAGGACTAGCGCAACGCATTCGAGAGCTGGAAGGCTCGCTGGAACCGATGTATCGAAGCAAAAGGAGAGTATTTGGAAGATTTTTAAACACTTGTAAGGATAAATTCAATAAATTATTTATAATGGCCTTACTGACATTACTTTTAGGACAGACCTTGTACATGAACACAAAAATAATGCACTCTCATAAACCTGTGTGTAGGCACAATTGTATGACAGGAAAACAAATACATGAACCTGTTGCACTGAATTGCAGGCCTATAGATAAAAAACGTATACACATAGTGTACAGCCTATATTGGCGGCGAGGAGTTACGGAGTCGCCATCTATCGGAAGCGCCTCGCTGGCGTAGTATGAGGGATCATGTGAAGCGCTCCTCATAGGTTTTGCTGTTAGCGCTCACTGAAAACACCACGCGCGAGCTCTCCCGGACATTTCTATAAGTACTTTCGAAACGAGAGAAGTTTTTTACTGTCTATATAATAATCTTGGGCAAACTGAAAGCACACAATCGTTTACAGACGCTATCTCCTTACCGAATACGTACAGTGAACGCCACTGCGCGCGGTCGCCGCGATCGAGTCTCCCGAACCGGCTTCTTGCGTGAAAGGTAGGAAAACGCTGAGAGCAAACTATGTGAAATATATTCTTATAGTGTTTGTATAACTAAATGGAGCGTAATAGAACGAAGCCTCAATGCAGCGATCGCGCAGATTCGCAGCGACCGACTGCGCGTCTGCATGCTTGTCCGCGCACTGTTTCGCTTTCTCCGCGCGCGCGTTTTCGCACCGTGCCATGAGCTTTAGGCCGCAGAATATGAGCATTTGACAGTATACAAGCAACCATTGTTGCGTGGGCGCTATCAGAGCTGTTCAAAAATAATTTAATTGTAGAGACTTCGACGCCTACGTGGGCTGTGATGTCCCGTCGCGACGATTCAATCTTTCTTTTTCTTCTAAATTATTTTATCTTTCAATATTGTTTCTCGAGTTGCGTCGCACTGTATGTTTATCGGTGTTCTCAGCGTGCAATTTCCCGCTGCTCCTTTTTTGTAATCCAGTGCATTAATTCATAACACAAACATGACCATATGCCATGCTTTCTTTTTAATGTGCTTCTTACCGCTCCCTTTCCACTCCACTGAACTTGCCAGTATCTATAGCATCGACAAGTTCATAGACCAAACCGTCGTGGCATTACTCGGGCAATGGACTCGGGCGAGCGTCGACCTCAGTGCGCGTTTTCCGAACATCACAGACACGGCGCCGTAGCAGAAATCTTCCTCGCGTCTGTGCTTGCTGGATACTCGAGTTGTAGCCGATGACTGTTTGCCGGTTTTATGGTTCGCGAGCCAAGCTTCACGCGGCTTCTTGTCCTGCGCCTACGTGTGAATAAGGCTGACACCGGCCTCCGTTACGTGCGTCCAGCACTGCGGCACCGAGCAGCAGCCTACCATTTTGCGCGCCTTCAAAGGCAGCCACTACCTATTGTAGTGCTTTGAAGCGTTGTAAAGGAGACACTCGAAGCGGGAAAATTTCGCCACTAACTGAGGACCGCAGCGTACGAGGGAATTTAAACTCGTTTTCAGGTCGCTTCGGCGCGCCCGAAGCAGCCGACGCGGCCGCTATGTCCACGTGATCCCTCCTAGCACGTCACGCCGACGGTGGCGCCAGCTTTTCCAGTGGTGGAGCTCGAGGCCAATACCAGGTGTCCCAGTTAACTTGGACCAAGATTTTAAAAATACCCAAGAGCTCTAGAGAAATCGTACCGACTGCACAGTAGCCGTAGGTACTTATGGCCAATATTGTTTTCATCACGAAGTATTAATTAATTACTTTTAATTAGTGAACTTTTTAATTATTGCTTGAATCGCAAACATATCAATTACAAAGCTGTAGGGCACCTCAAATCACCTCCGAATCAAGCATTTTGGTGCTCAGCTTTGCCGCATTGGTTTTTCTGAGAAAAAACAAAAGGGCGCAACACATCCAAAATACGAAAGAGATACGCGCTCTGCTACACAAGCGCTCCCAAGCGAATAGCCATGGATACACGGCTTTACTAGCAGCGGCAGCTCGATACAGGGCTTCACACTATGTGATGGTCGCGGCATCAAAAGAACACGCCATTGACGCATTGATAAGCGTAGCGGAGCTTTGTACGATGTGGCGATAACAGAATGCAGCCATACATATTTCAATGGCTGCTTGTAGGAGCTTGAGTAACAGCGTGCGAGTGTGCATCTATTTCGCATTTCGCGGGCTTTTGTTTTTTCTTGGAAAAAACAACCAGGACCACTTCAGCATGAAATAAATGCTTGATTCGGGGGTTATTTAAGGTGCCCTAAAACATTGTAATTAATATGTTTGCAATTCAAGCAATAATTAACAAGTTCACTATTTAAAAGCAATGAATTAATAATTCGTGATGAAAAAAATACTGGCTGTAAGTACGTACGACTGCCACTACTATGCAGTCGGCACGATTTCTCTAGAGCTCTTGTTTCATTTTTTTAATTTTGGTCCAAGTTAACTGGGACACCCTGTATGAAACAATAGAAACAAGCTTACACCTACACAGACAAAACACAAGCAACTCTGAGGGGAATGTAGAAGGAGCAAAAACAGAAAAGCATATAGCAACAGCGTGAGCAATGGTACTTTGTGTGCTGCAACAGCATGTATGAGAGGGACACAAAAGTAGAGCTAGTCTTTTTAAGTCGCTTATCGTTCTAATCATTCTTAGAATTTAATAACCGTCAAAGTAGTCTCCCTGAGAGGCAATGCACTCATACTATCAGTTGTTTTCTTATTCAAAACTGTTGTGAAATTCTACCAGCTTAAGTTTATGAAAGGATATTGCTTTGCCAAATTGTACTAAAAACGGTGCAGTATGTGCTCCAAATGAGATATTTTAGTACTTTCTCCGCTCGTGCTTCAGTATAAAAATTTACTTCTGGCTCTCTCCCTCCTCTTGCAAGGACATCTTTATGTTGCTTCAAAAATGCACTTGCTGGCAACACAGCACA
Source organism: Dermacentor variabilis (assembly GCF_050947875.1). NCBI lineage: Eukaryota > Metazoa > Arthropoda > Arachnida > Ixodida > Ixodidae > Dermacentor > Dermacentor variabilis. The sequence continues at coordinate 68,138,651 of NC_134576.1, read as the reverse complement.
CAAATGTCTTTGACGATGACGGCAATAACATACATTTCCGTGGATTTTCACAAGCCATCTCTACTCTATCTGATGTCATGCAAACTTCATGTATGATGGTTCCACTCAAGTTATCGGCAACAAATGTTCTTGCAACCTTAAGTTTGCACAAATGAAAGACAACACGGCGAACACATGTACATGATCGATGTCCCTCTACTCAAGTCGCCAAAATATTCTCGATCTGGCCAAATGTACCATTGATGTACACGACTGAGTTAAGGCGGCGCGACTTATCAAGGCCCTTCGTGCAGTAGAGGACACTGCCAATGAGCACTTTTTTTATGAGATGCCACGGTTACCCGTCTCTCCCTTTCCGAAAAAAACGACACCACCAGTGCTTTCGGAGTTCTTTCGCAGATTGTACCCCCTTAAAAAGTACTTCATTAGCCGGTGCTTCGACTGGGCATCCTCAAAGTGGGAAAATTTGTCCCATATGATGGGAAGGTGTGACAGAAAATAAAACTTCTCAACCACTTGCCAGCCAGCATAACGTGTGCCGTTTACGAGTTGAACGAGCTGCCCATTCATGCCCTCAAATGCATACGCTGAATAATTCCACAATGGGCCCCATACTTCCACTGATGCAACAAGGTGTAGTAAAAGGTGGGCGTTATATGTCATGTGTGCGATTCCATACAAATCTTCGTACTCCCTCACAAACTCGTACATTGTCCTGCCAGCTTCTTTCAGTTTTTCTGCAGCGACTGTGTCAGCAAGAAGAAAGTGCATTACTCTGACAAACTTCAACCAATTCTTGTAGTACGCTCTTGGCAGAATTTTATGGAGCACTACTGGAGAATAAAACAACAACCAGTTGCGCCACTCTGATGCTTTCCAGTACTTTCGGAGTTTAAGTGAGCGCGGCAGCCTAGAAATCTCCCAGTTTCAAGAGATGCAGCCGCTGGTCGATTTCATTAATTTTGCCTCCAAGACTGTACGGAAACAGCATGGAGGTGTCAAACCACATGCATGCCATGTGCCTAACAAAGCCAGCACACACAGCATGCATGCAGTCGACAACGAAACCTGTTGGAAATGAAAAAAAATGCCAAATCGAACAGCACGCTTGAACCTTTGACACCACATTCGGCTTGCAGTGTTAGCAGCATTTCGCAAAAATGCCTCGTGTGTTCTGAGCGCTGGTCGAGGAGAGACAACAGGGTATACGCGGACATGACCACTGCCTTTCCTAACAACTTGTCCCTCATGAATGCACCATGCACAGCCATAAGAACCATTAAATTGGCTCATGTTCATGACCATGGCTCTGGCCACTGTGTCAACACAACAGGGCCCTGGAAAAATTCGCACCTTTAGGACATTTCCTTTCACATCTGCATACTGAAAACCACTGTTGGAAAGGATGTTCATTTGTTCAACAAATGGCTTCAGAAAGGAATTCATTTTAGGTTTTGTGGGACCAAACCATAACCCAGCTAGAAGCATGTGTTTTGTCCTCACTTTTTGGGGCAATTAATTTATTTGAAGAAGCAGTGGCCATATGCTGTACCCAGATGACTCGTAAAGAGGAACACCATCTGTATTCCACGTTACTGACAAGTCATGAGTAGACATTGGCAGGTTGTGGTAACCCTGGCTTGTCGTTACCTCGCCTACATCATAAGACAACTGCTTAGGCAACAACTTAAAGTTTAGTGAAGTGAGTGAAAGTTTGTCTTCGACTTGTTTTGCAATGTCGAATGTAAGAAAATAGTTTTCTTTTTTTTCTAGAGTGTCGACAACAAAATCAGCACCACAGGTGGAACAGTGTAATTCTTGTGCCTGCCTCTCGCCTAGATAAAGTGAGCAAGACGGGCAATAGAAATGTAACGTGGCGTTCTCCCTAGCATTTGTAAATTGCTTAAAGAAGGCATATCTCGAGGTTGGTATGGCAGCTTCTTCAGGCACGTGGGCTTCAATAAGCTTTAGAAGGCTCTCAGTTGCCTCCTTAGTGGTGTTATGCCGCAGGCAATGCCCAAGAATAAGCACCATGCTTTCACCAATGGTCACACGTGATCCAGGGTACAGTGGCTCATCCTGCAAAATAAGAAAAACAGTCCTGAATACTGAACTGTCATACATCAGATCACCTGTATGCAGGATTACAATACATAAAAATTGTCTGGTTGACCGGTTTATGTGCACAGTAAAAGCTGCAAGTTCAGCCTTGTGAGGAGAGTAAGCTAAAGCAAGAAAAGACAGAAGCACATAGATGCAAGCTATGCCACAACAAGAATTCTCATTTACCTGTTACTTTCCCTTCTGCTTCCATACTCAAATGCTTTGCTTGCACTATTTTGTTCTGTGGTTATTGAGACAAAGGTTGTGTTATACTTCTGTCAAATGGGCACCCGCAAACTCTTTTTAACTTCGTTGTCTTTATCTCAAGGGAGATGAACTCAGTCTCACATGGTCGCCCTTCCGCTAAGGAAGTTTAATGGTGCTTTTGGTCAAGGGAGATCGGCGATCTCCCTTGGCGGCTGAAGTGAGTCCTCTCGTGCCCATACTTGCTATCGTAAAGCTGATAATTTCATTATTGCTTGCATTAAAATTAATGTTGCATGTGTTTAGAATGTTTCTCTTGAATTAAATAAAAGTTCAAGCACAATTCAGCAACAGTTATGCTTACTACTACACAATACTCTCGACCTAGGCTGCTTGGCGCAATGTTTTTCCAGTCTTTTAGGGCGTTTACACGAACCCTACAGAATCTGATCAAGTCGGCTCGTCGGGCGGGAATATGCCTGTCGAGTTCATGTAAACGCTAGCCGGTCGGACTGAACAAGCGTCGAGTCCGGCTGAGTCAGCCTGACTGCATGGGGTAGTTTGAACCAGCCCAACTAGTTTGCAGCGTGCATGTGAATGCGCACGGGTCCGGCTTGCCATGCCGAGACTTGCACAGGAATGCTGGGTCAGCGGCGGCAATAGTATCAGGTTAAAGGCCAAGACAACGCACTGTGCAGTGAAACCTCATAGTAGCCATAAGACCCACGAAATGCACAAAATGCCCCATGCACAAAATGTTGAATTTTGGATATAGTTTGCAGCAGTTAGGGTAGCAGAACGCAGAGCCTACTCGCCATGCTATGGTGGCTAGTCGCGCTGCAAAGGAAACCACACGTGAGCACAGGGTGGGTAATGTCGCTGTCAGCAATTCTATGTTTAGCGAGCGAAGTTTGATTCTTAATGAGGTGCACGACTTTCGCATCAAACAAATTGGATAATATTCTTATGGAAAGAGCATTACTTATAATAGCTACGAGTGTAATTAGAAGTAACATTTTTTTACTTGTACAAAAAACAAACACCGCTGAATGCGCCTCTGGCGGCTACATTTAAAACCTTGTTATTGGCCATGTGACACGACCGCAACTTCCTTGAGCTCAAACTCCCTTAGGAAGTCTCGCGCTCCCTTATGCTGAAGGAGTTTGTGGGTGCCCGTGTGACACGGGTATTAATCAGTCAGCTTGCTAAGTGCAATGACAGTAAATTCACATTGAGTAAGCACAGCACCCTTCACTGTGCAGGTTGCAACATGCTGCATTTGTGTAGATTCATAAAAAGTAGCATGCAAATCATGTTTACATTTTTTCACAAGTCACTATGTTGAATTGCACTATGTGAGGAAGTCAAAATATTTTGAAGTAATTCTACTCTAAATTAGTGGCAACAATGCTCAGTACAGTTTAGAGACTGTTGGTGGCAGGACAGATGGATTCATAAACAGGAGTGTCACATTATGAGCAGGCATTTTGGCCCTGTTCCATTTTCCCTGAACGAGTGCAGGGGATGACAAGGGCTAAGACAAGGAAGGGCGGATGGTCATCTGTTTGAACAGCGCAATTTTTAGTAATGACTGAATATCTCATTTAATACCGTAGGATATGACAAGACGGATGTACTATTTTTTAGTTGAATACCTCGAGAACCGGGCTGCGTACAGACATGGGTGTCAATTTCTAGAACTACAATCATTTAATGCACATAACCGCAAAAATGACAGCCAACCATGAGCGGAGGCATGGTATGGGTGTTGTGGTGACCTGTAACTAACAGCTGATAAAGTGAAACAAATGTGGAATGAACAATCCTTCATGACAAGCAGAAGTGTCATGAACAAAACCAGGAAAGAATGAACCTTTCATTAATGGACTAGGTCCCATTTTGGATTTTTTGGGTAGGAGAAAGGACTTGCCCATCCTTGCCTTACGACTCTATAGTGCCCATGAGTGAGACTACTGAGAAGACTGACCAGTTCTGACGTCTCGTTTGCTGAGGGTTCATGCTCGGGCGACAAGTCCTCGTCATCACTGGAGCACAAGGAAATATCATCCAGCAGGTCATATCGCAGAGCATCAGCATGATCTTCTTCTGTAGCAGAATCTGCTTCTGAATCCTGTGAAACAGACCTGTTCTGTATTATTACTTAAGAAAAATATATGAACAATGCAGGCTTAACAGGGCTTACTGCATCATTGCACATAACTGCAGAGTGTGCAAAGCAAATGCTACAGCAATAAAGGGTAACTTTATTAGTTACTGAGTTCAAAGTGTGGAGCTGAACAGATGCGAGAAGGTTGTAACAATAAAAACAAAAAGTTGTGCCATTTTCTAATTGCTGTTCACTCGAAAGCGAACGATAAACACATGCTTTCGTACAGTCGATTGATTTATGTACTAATAGGCGCGTTACTTCTATAAAGACGCTTTATACGTTTTTTTTGTCTGTAGAATATCCTTTCAACTGAACGAACATTTATTTTCTGACAAGCTTGCAACGAAAATCGAACTGTAACTACCGTCATCGCAAATTTAATTGATTCCATTAAACCTAGATATGTGTCACGGACACCAAGATTTAGTGACGTTAAGGAATTGAAGGCCTCAACTCAAATGGCGTTAATTTCCGCGAATGTGGCAGAGGTATAAGTTCGGTGACAGAGTTATAAATTACGTGCACGCCAGCGGGGCGGCATTCGGTTCGACGACAGACGTCCATGCTGGTTACTATCGCCACCACCGTTTTTTGTTGTTGTTGTTTCTTTTGCGGGCACAAGTTTGCCAAGTCAACTGTTCCAGTTTATTGGTCGACTTGGCCTTGTTCTCTGCCTGCCTGTGCACCGGCCACACTACGTGCCAACACGCGAAATGCAAAATGATGTATGCGAACATTCACGATGCCACAATAGCAGATTTGTGTGTTAAAACAGGTCTTGCAAGAAAATTAAACAGTATTTTAGTCGCACTTACACTTTGTACGATGTTCAGCTGCCCATCGCTTGCTTCAGGAAGCCCATCACTTCTGTAGCCGAGGGACGGGTCTGCTGCTGTGTTCATAACAGCACTACTGGCTAGATCGTAGAGGAAGTCGTCACTCGTAGATTCTTCGCCATTTAAAGCGTCAGCCGGTATTCCCACTGCAGCCGCTGCATCTTCCACTCTGTCGGGACCTCCAAGCAGCGAGGGGCCATCATTACTATGAGCAGCTTTCTTCGCATGCCTAGCATCTGTTGAGCGAGGTTTCGCAATATTGTCTTTGAACAGCCACTCTCGGTATCTTTTCGGCATATTTTCAGAACAAATCCGGCAAACGGCGGCAGCTAGCAATTTCCTGCAGGAACTGTGTAGCCTTATCGACGTACAGTGCCAGTGCCTTGCGCTTACTCGGAAAGAGGCCACATGTCCCGGGTTGTGAAAACAATCGTGGCTACCGTACGCAACACGAGGTCATGAGAGTTGGTGGCGCGATAGTTTTCCCACCTTTTACTGCGCCGTCGCGATAGCCACTGGAGATTCAAGTTACAAAAATACGCGTCGTTTTTAAAGTATTTGCACGATTAAAGCTTATAATAAACCTCCCAGATGGCGCTACAACAAGCAAGTGCCAAAAAAACTCAAATCGAAAAGCTTGACACCCAACGTTCAAGTACAAATAAATGTGGTCAATAATAACAATTTATATTATAATTATCGATATTTTCGTACCCCTGTTCGTAGTCATTTGTCATTTTTTATAACGTTCAATGAGAAATGTAGCCAAAATGAAGCAAATATCTTTAGCCGCTTTTACGTGGCCGCTTTAGACCCTTCAGCAATGCTCGGCTATGACTTCAGTACGTTGTAGCCTAGTCAAGCCAGTTGTTCTTTCGATCTTTGTTGTTTTGTTCTCTGTCAGTTTTTTTTGTTTCAATCCGTAATGTCGCATATTTTAGTCAAGTGGGCGTCGACCGAACAGTGGGATGTGTATGCGACTCGACGCATGGTCGATGTGGCCACTGCCACGTCGATTATGAAAGATCCTACTGTGGTGGAGACATTAGCCGGCAAAACCTTCAAGGTGCTTTGGAAGGATGGAGACGAAGCATGTGACGCGTACCTGGTGGCTGCTGGTAAGTAATGGTGAAAATCACTGCACTTTAAATTTTATGATCTGTGTATTTATTTATCTTGCTACCAGTGCGAGTGCTTGAGCTATAAATAGGCGCTTCATTTCGAGACTGCGCTCCTGTCATGGAGATAGGCTAAGTGTGCATCCGCGGCCTTTATTCGTTATATCGGTCGTTAACTTAAGTGGGAACCACACGAGCGCGATTGAGCGAGTGACGACGTTACGAGACACCCATCGTGTTGGGAATTTCAGGGAGACGAGTGATAAACTTTAGAATCCCAAAACCGAGCGATTGCATGCGCGACGGCAATAAGTAGGCTTGGGTGACAGCCGAACTTGTCGCTCATCGATGTCGCATGGCCGTTCGAGCGTGAAATCGCGGCTGTGTGGTTCAGTCTCTACTAAGTGTGGCTTTTTCCAGCAGGGCAAATATTGCGCACGGCGCTATATCGCCTGCTTGTGCGTGCATACCCCGTGTACGGTACGGATCCTTTGTTCAGGGACATACGCAGCACCCTGCTTGCGTAATCTTGAGCCATACGTAAGGTAACACTGCATCGGTGAGTGCAGTCCCGCGTTGTTGACAAGAGCTCATATGCCCAGTAACGGCGTCTGCACGACCATGCTGTGCTGTACCTTGCGAAAAAGAATTAGCCGCCCCGCAATGCTTCGGATTGCATCGAGTGAACGAGCGTGTTGGCGAGTCGAAGCTGTGCTTCCATGGGTGAATTTCGTGGGTCACAAAACCAAACGTGGGAGTCGGGAAGTGTGGCACTAGTACAAGTGGCCCAGCGCTTGAAGGTACTGGGCCTCAGAAGCGTGTGTATCTAATATGCATTATATCCGCAGGTGAGGCAGACAAAATGGAAAGAAAGAGAACGAAGTTGGCCACACATGCAGAACGCAACACCTTGACAAAGGTAAGGGCAGAACATTCAATCGATAGTGGAGTGCAAACATTTTCAGCTTGCATAGTGGCAATGGCAACTGTGCCGAGGTACCCACCCCTCTTTGTGAATGACATACCTGCTTTCATGCTCAATAATAAGAATATTCAGTTCATCATCAATCAGTCACTCAATATGCCGTTTCAAATGTCTAACACGTCTTGCCTTCTCCTTCCTGCATTTCTCTACAAGCTAACAGAATTGCAATGATCCTAATTTTTTTACTGCATTGATTACAGTGTGCAGGCAAAACGTTTATGTTACTGTATGCTGTTTGTAATGTTATACGCTTCATATTGTTTTTGCTGATGCCATATTAATGTTCTATACTACTGTTTCACGTGAATATTCCTTTCATTCTAGTAATACTTTTTCTTTGCTTCCTAATTCCTTACGAATATGGTTCTCCCCTTACACAGTGCCTCCTCGAAGGCCTGTAAGGCACTTGTAAATAAATTTCTTTAAAATTCTGCGGTTAAGAATTTCGCGAGATTCTTTACATCAAAGTTGTTATTGATATGAAGAAAGTGAGTGCTTGTACATTAACAGAATAGGGATGGAACAACTGTGCTAATTACGCGAAATATAGCATAAAAACAAAAAAAGCTATGTTAGCTTTGCCTCGCTTGTGAAGCTGAAACCGAATGTCAAGCACACTGTCTTCAAACAGCAATTAATGAATCACCGTGGCCTTGAATATGGCTGATCCTATTAGCCCTCCATCCGCAGCTCTCAGGCTTTCACTGTATCCTGAGACTGGGTATGTTAGAAGCAGGAAAACCTGTGGACGTTGTAATTCTTTAAGTGCTGTTTAGTACCACATTTCGTTTTTCATGGTCTTGTTGGTATGCTGCAGTTCTGTGATCATCCTTTCTTGGACCATCTCGCTCTGGTTCCTGCGCTTATCCCTTTCACCCGTTTAATAAGCTTAAGTGCCACTAATAGAACTTGTTCATTCTCACTGCAGTAAATTCTCACAGAAAGCCACCCTCTAAAAAGCTTCTGGAACTGATTTGGTACTTTTATCCTTAATGCCTTTCACAAATGCGCATAATGTGGCTTACATTCTTTGACTTTCATTTTGAAAGTCTAAACATACCCAGTGTGTGGTATGCACTGTCTCAGCATTGCCATTTGTTGGGCGTGTTTGTAGACTGACATTGAAAGCATATTTAGCGCCTGCGAACAAAGACAGAAGGGAGATGACACCACAATGCGCTAACTTCAACTTTATTTTCAGGAAACAATCACCTATTCAACCCGTGCACAGTGGCGCCACATCATCCAAATTTTTAACCATTCAAAAAAGCCATCTCCTTATCTAACAAGTCATGGGTTAAATAGGTGGTTGTTTCCTGAAAATAAAGTTGTTGAAGTTAGCACATTGTGGTGTCGTCTCGCTTCTGTCCTTGTTCGCTGCCGCTAAATATGCTTTCAATGCACTGTCTCCTGGATGTTTAATATGGCCGAGCACAAACAGTTCAGTCAGCTGACCTTTACAGGAGTACAGGCTGCCATGCATCATTGTGGTGCTTCGCTCTTGGTAACTGTAAATGTGGTTACTCTCCAAGGGTTAAGAAAGAAAAACCGCTGTGCTGCGTACTGTTTATTCTTACAGCCTCCACAGGTTATTCAGTGCAGATGCAGCAGTGGGTGTGGGTTAAATAATCAGACTCCTCTGCAGGATACACATGTATCATTCTCAAACCTGCAGGGAGAATTGACGTTGCCTTTATACAGTTCAGCAATTCTTTTGCAGAAAACGCCGTGCTGTGACCACGTTTCACAAATCAAAGCCCTCATGGAGGAAAATGTAGCCCTCAAAGAGCGGCTTCAAGAGCAAAAAGATTTAATCGGTATGTGCTTTTTGATTATTCATACACATCACCATGCAGTGGCCAAAATACCTTCTTGTGCTGTCTATTGCACATTCTCATTCGCCTATAGGAGTGTTTCACAATGAAATTCTTAGGATAATCCTGCTTCGCATGAAGTGAGCGTCAACATGCGAGTGTCTGCAGCCTAAGCTGAGCCAGACAATCAACATTAACGCAGATTGATAAGTGGCAAATAATATAAAGTGCAAGCTTTCATAGCTGCCGCTTAAGCAGACAACAGACAGGGCATGGAGTAACGTGCGGTGTCATGACCTGCACAGAAGTTTCAATGCTCCCCATCATGGCATCGCTAAAAGCTCTCTAATCAGCAGTCAGTGCTCCTGTACATCTTACTCCATGGTAGAAATGCTCACTCTTAAACTTCTTAACCCTTCTTCTTCCAGACACTTCCAAAATGCTTAAAAAGCTGCAGCGGGCTGTAGACAAGTTAGCATCAGCTTCTGAAGGGGCAAAGCTTGCCGAGCCTCAAGAGAACACGGTAAGAGTTTTACTGCAATAACTTGCTCGATCTGTGGTGCGCAGCACTTGTTTATCAACATCTCGGCACCGGTTTAACTAATGCCTATGTAAAGAGACCCCGAAACTATTTTCACAAATGCACTAAATAGTTAAGGGACGTTTACTAACATTGAAGACACAGTTTAAATGCTCTGTGTTAATTAGATTCACACGCACAAAAATAACCATTGCTAGCAGGCACGTACCCAGGATTTTTTTTCAGGGGGGTCCCAACCCAAAGTAACTTTTCTATGCAAATGAAGAAAGGAGTAGCTTTAGTAGTACTAGTATAAATAATGTCCACCATTCGCCATAAAGACACGTAAACCCGCAAAAGAGAAATTAAATAAGGTGTATCTTACAGGTAGGTCTGTGAGATACACCTCTCCTTTACTTGGCAAACAAGGAACCACATCAAATGTACTCGCGCAGTAAAGAAGCGCCGGAAGAACACTGCAAAGAAGAAGGAAACAAGCGAAAGTGTAAAATAAAGATTTATATCGTAGCATACAACTTAAAAAACAGCAGTTAGCAACCAAGGCACACAGACCGCAAGAGGTTGTGTTACTCTGCCAGCCAATCACAGAAGCAAACAAAATCATCATCATGCGGCTTTTTCAAAATGGCGTACTTGATAGCTCGGAAGCTCCGCTGTTCTTGAGGAGTCTTTTCATCGGAAGAAGCAGTGAGGTGTACAACAGACATGGACAAAGTGTATGGAGTCTGAGCATTTCTCTCTTCAAATGTCTACCTTCAGTGGTTGCTTAGTGACTATGGTGTTGGCCTGCTAAGTGCAAGGTCGTGGGATCGAATCCCGGCCACGACGGCTGCATTTTCCATGGGGGCGAAATGCGAAAACACACATGTACTTCGATTTAGGTGCACATTAGAGAACCCCAGGTGGTCCAAATTTCCGGAGTCACCTGCTATGGATTTGGCACGTAAAACTCCATAATTAATTAATCTTCAAAAGTCTGCGGTACAGTTAGTTTCACTTCTGAGCCGGTTTTGCTCATGAAACTTTACTGCCAACTGAAGTGAAACTTGAAGATAAATAGTTGGATCGAAGCAAGCATTTTATTTCAGTTCAACAAAAAATTAGGCTGTCGCCATTCCACTATAGCAGGTGAGGGAAAACATATAAAATTACGCACTCCTAATTTTATTTTTGTGGTTATCGCCTGATTTGGGTAACAGGAAAAGTTTGAAGTACGAATTATTTGCATCCTCACGGAGGAGCAGTGGCTGGCGGTTATGAAGGCATGGGCAGGGCTTCACTGCAGACTTAAGTTGTAGCCGACTATAGCAGCATTTTTTTAATTATCTCTGGAAGAATTATAGAGAATTATATATTTGCGGAACAATCACAGTTTTTTTTAATCCCTCATTTACTGCTCTACCACGTTAAGTGCCAAAACCCACTCGTGTTGTTATTTGGGAAGTTGCGTAACGATGCGTGACTGCCAGTCCCATACAACCGTGTAGAGCGCAGGACGCTGCAGTCCTAGACGTACTGTGCCCACCGCGCAAGGTTAGAAAAACACCTGCATAAACGCACAGCTGAGAAGTGGCTACGTCAGGTGGCTCGACTGATAACTGTAGAAGCATCATTCAAAACACACAGTATTGTCCACTTCGGTGGCATTTTCTCTACGTCCTTCTTTAAATAAAAAGATGTTGATCGATAAATATTTCCACAAACGACAGTTAAATTAGTTAATTTTTGCTTTTCCGTCTTGTTTGGCGGTTGCCTTGGCTCTCTTCCTTAGTATATTGCTTAATTTCTCAACTCCTTGCAACTCTTGTTTCCAGTTGCCAATTTCGCACGAATAGTGCTGTGCAATTAGGGAAAAACCAGACTGTGTAACGGGTGACAGTCATGTTGCTTATGGGTTTAAAGGTTATTGCAGGGTTTGGTTATGGACGCTGTTTCGTATGTTCTTGTTTTCCACCTCATCTAATCCATTTCACGGGTATATATGATTCCAAGGATCTGCCAGCGTCGCAGCGATCCGTCACTCGAGGAAATAATGAAGCAAAAGGAAAAGTTAAACAAACGCAAATGGTGTTTTCTCTGGCCGCAGCTCGTTCCTCGAACATATAATCAGACCAGCTGACCACGAACGAAATCCCTTTCCTGGTTCCTGGATTAATCTAAACAAAGAAGGTTGAACTAACAAAGCAACAGCGATGCGCGTGACCGTTGAACAGATGGTGACTGAACGTATCTTGAGTTATTAGCGCGGGCACCGAATCGATGAGAAAACTGACCTTCACACCCCTGGAGATGCCGATAACTACCACCATCCAAAAGGAGTGAAAAAGGCAGCAAAACGTTGACTGCCGAATAGCTGTTAAGTCTCAACATTGATCAGGCGGTGCTTTATAAATGTGTGTGAGGAGTGGTGGCGTGGGCGGGGAAGGGGGGGGGGGCCCTGGGTATGTGCCTGATTGCTAGCAATCTGTATGTGACACAGCAGCATGCTAATTTTTTCCAACCCTGCTTCTTTGACATACTCAACATGACAGCACGACAACGCAGGCTTCAACTTAATTCTGAACTTCCAACTAATAGTGAAATGTTATTTAGCCGCAAAACACTACAAATACTAAGGCAAATGACTGTCAGCTACCACAGTAGCATGGTTATCAGAGGAATCTGGCGGGCTAGGCAGTGTTGCACAGGCATTGTCATTGTCAGCAACGTGTTGGTGCGAGATCCAAATTCCATCTCTGCATTTAATCTGAATTGGCACTAACAGTTTGGGGTCCATTTCTGCTCGGTGAGAAACCAAACAAACTGAGATGCTTGATGGCTCGAAGAGCTCAACCGCGCCACTGAAGCTCTTCTCGAACTCGCAAGCGGAAGTAGACGAGAATAATATCACAGGATGATGCATTATGCAAAAAAGAGGTGAGGCATGCAGACAGAACACAAGAGTAGAGAAGTGGACAACACGAACGCCACTTCTCTACTCTTGTGTCCTGTCTGCACGCCTCACCTCTTTTTTGCATAATGAATCTTTACCAACTAGCTCAGCTCTTGTCTTTCTAAGGATGATGCATGCCTCCAGAAGCTGGGGCTGAGCCGCCAGCTGTGAGACACACAGGTTGAGGAGGAATAACACAGCCTGACACGCCAGAGGAGGAGGGCAATGTTTACTGGCGTGCCTTAATAGTCAATGTGTTAAGAAATTTTACTGCAAAAGGGTCACTTCAACACAATACTCCCTGCCTCATCACTGTTCTGACACCGAAATAAGCCATTCCAGGGTCTTATCAAGGTAGTTTGCTGTTAGATTTTATGGTGTTCTGTACTTCAACTACAGTTATATTTTGTGAACATACTCACGCCTTGTGTTCTTTCTTATTGCAGCTCCGAGATATTGGTGGAGGCATCATGGTGTCTCAGGCCACACTGACGAGGCTGGAAGAGACCTACCATGATGCTCCATGCAAGTTCTCAAGGGCGCTGATTAGAGTGCTTTTCACTGATGAGGAGCTTGCCAACAGGACACTTTTTGGCCGGCAGGCAAACAGCCATAAAGAAAACAAGGTGAAAGAAGCCTTGGACCAGAAGAGGGTCTCTGTAGTCCTTGGTATGTCACTTTTTTTGCTAACATGACGGAACCATTATAAGCAATTCTCATGTAAAAAGACGTAACAAGTGGAGGAAAATTTGTGCATAGGCAATAAAGCAAGGATGAGCAAGGTTACTTAGGCTAAAAAAATTTTTTCGACAATCCTTTAGATTTCATGACATTCTCTGTAGTTACAGGCGAGTTCATTGATGAGATGTGAGCATTCTTTCTAGCATATGATAAGTCAGGTTAAAAAACAAGCAGTAGCATTTTTAGTTTACCTGCTAGAGTCGTAGTGGAAAGCTGATTGTTTGCCTTTGTGTGAAGCTCTGAAGTTCTATCTCTCACAAAGCACTTTGCCCTTTGCTTTTTGTAACCTTGCTTGACTTGTTTGCACTATACCCTAAATAACAAATGCTTATGAAGGAATGTGTGGTTGCAGAAACCACATTGTTCAGCTTGATGACATTACAGCACTGTGTCATGTAATCTATCATTCATTTGCTGCGTTCAACATACGTAAGATACTCTGAATTTGAAAGTACGTGTAAACCCGCTCTGGCCGTCATTTGTGTCAGCCTCAATCATTTTTGCTGCAAGAGGACTCAAGGCTTTTTGATTTGTCCTATTGTTCTTCAACACACCTTATTGCATGCTATACCATTTATTTTTTTATCTCCGAACAGAATTTTCAGGAATTGCAAATGCCATGATTGCACCTCCCACTTGGTATCACTTATATAGCAAGCATCACATGCTCAACAAATAATAGCTGAAGGCTAAGTTGTTGAGATACTTATCCTTTGTAATTTGATTTTGTGGCATGTGTTTCACTTAAGCAATCGTAGTTCATCAGTATCTGAATGTATTTAGTTTTAGCAATTCAATAAGCACAAACTTTAAGGTTGTGTTGTTAAAGTGTGCTGCAATATGCACTGGTGTCCCAGTTACCCCTAATTTTTGCAGCAGGACAGTGATTGATGCGTCAATGCTTTCTACCACACATTTTCAGTTTCCTACGCCCTGAATGTAGTGCTGGTTATAGAGAATCAGCTCTAACTAAAGATGTCTTGGATATCAATGGCTATAATTGTGCTGTTGCAATATGTGCCCTTAAGGCAACTCAAAGCAATTATCATACATTTGTAAACTGCCAAATTTTGTGCTGTGGTTAGTCACACATGTAATGTTGCTTTTTTAGTCAACTGCACAGGCAAAATGTTAATATCTGCAACAGCAGATTTTTAGAAATTTTGTTGAAAATAAAAAAAATGATCCTGGTATAAGTGCAATTTATGTCTGCAGGTTTCCTATTTGCAGCCTTCCATATCTATTTTTTTTCTTGCAATGTACACCTTGTTAAGAGCTATTACATGCCCAGCTCAACTGTACCACTTTTTGCTGAAATATCGTTTAGCTAGTTGCTTTTGTTCTGTTTCCATACAACTCTTTCTCTCCTTAAATGTCTTCTGACCTACTGGAATAGTGCATTTTAGGCCAACACTCCCTTTCTCTCTTTCTACAGAGTATTTCTTTTTTATGTCTGGATGTTGCTGTGTCTTATTGGCTCTCCATGGTTTATTGTTGCCAATACAGTGCTGCATTCTTCACCTAATGTTTCACCTTGAAACAGGTGGGTAGGCCTTATTATGGTCTATGCAGTGTTTTCCTAAGTGGTTGGATGTTTCTGTTGAATGTGCTCATGGCTGCAAATCAAAGTGCTAACGAGTTGGGAAAAAATTTTGCTGCTGTAAATATTTTGCATGCCTGCTTCTGGTGGACATTACACTGCACTTGCCGCAGGATACTAAAAGTAACCTAGCTGGATCCAACTAGGTCATGTTTGCATGCACAGAAAATCTTCGGTGTGCAGTGCCAGCTGCAATGCCTTGCTGCCCCTTCACATGCATTGCTGCTGCCACAGACTGGAGCTGAACCCGTGATTCTTAGTGCAGAATCCCAGCATGTTGTTGCCTCCGTGTTGATGTCAGCACCACTAACAAATCTTACCGCACTGACTGGCATTATATTAACTGCAATATGGCATGCTGGATTCCAGTTCATCTCAATTCCAAGTCATCTTGGTTGGCTGACCGAAATTCAGGAAATAGTTCAAGCTGTATGACCCTTGTGTTTTGCCAATATATGGCAAGACATGCTGTTCCTCATATTATTTCAGTGTTGTACTTCTCAAGATATGTCCCTAAATAATGTCTTGAACATTAATTTTCATTCTTTTACAGAGTAGACGTGCAGC
The DNA here is from genome assembly GCF_050947875.1 of Dermacentor variabilis. NCBI lineage: Eukaryota > Metazoa > Arthropoda > Arachnida > Ixodida > Ixodidae > Dermacentor > Dermacentor variabilis. The sequence goes on along the minus strand of NC_134576.1, from coordinate 68,123,040 downwards.
AGATTCAAATGCTCAGATATGAAGTTGAAGAGGAGCCTGGGCTCTATGCTCCAAAAAATGGGAGCGAAGAGCTGCACCCCTTCCGAAGAATGAAGTGCTGAGAAAGAGGTCCTACTACTTCATTGTTCATTGTGCTGTGACAGACACTGGCAAATAAAGTTAGTGGGTAAAAAAATTTGTTTTGTTTCTGCTAACTGCTAGTGCATGTCACAGCACAACAAACAATGAAGCTATATGCAAACCAGGCAAATAAAGTCAAATAGATAAAAAAAATCATATTGCATCTGGTATTTCATTGCATGCATGCATGCCAATTCCCGGTCGGTCAGCTGCACAAATTCTGTCAAATGTCTGCTTATATGCTGCATCCTGTGACCACAATGTCGACAGACTCCCTGCAGAAATGCTGTATCCTGCGGCTACACAGATTGAGCAGACTTTCTGCAGAAATGCTGTATCCTGCGGCTACATAGATTGAGCAGACTTTCTGCAGAAATGCTGTATCCTGCGGCTACACAGATTGAGCAGACTTTCTGCAGAAATATTGTATCCTGCGGCTACACAGATTGAGCAGACTTTCTGCAGAAATGCTGTATCCTGCGGCTACATAGATTGAGCAGACTTTCTGCAGAAATGCTGTATCCTGCGGCTACACAGATTGAGCAGACTTTCTGCAGAAATATTGTATCCTGCGGCTACACAGATTGAGCAGACTTTCTGCAGAAATGCTGTATCCTGCGGCTACAGAGATTGAGCAGACTTTCTGCAGAAAGGGCGTACCAATTGGGCGCTGGGAGGTGAGAGGAGGTGACAGAAAGTCTGTCACTTGTGTTCAGATATTCTGCATCCCGGGTGACTCGGGGTCTGCAGAATTTCTGCAGCAAGTCTGCAATGATTTTTGTAAGGGATTGGTCAAAAGCTTTCGGGCTGCACCGACTTCACCTGCCTTTCACCTGACGTCACAAAACCGCAAAAGCTTGCCGCGTCAAAGAAACGCGTATGCGCGAAAGATGCAGTTGTATACCGAACAAAACTGAATTTTCTTCTGAATAGCCGCAGGCTACCCCATTCCGAAAGGAATACGAGACGGCTGCCGCCGATCGCTCCGGTACTGGCTACTCGCCCCTGCCGGGGAGCATGGGTTTATTTACGTGTAATAAAACTTCTTGCGTGGCCGTGTAACGTTTTCGAGAACTTTCGGCGCGTTTACGACCTCGTTCTACCAACTCTTTTTTTGTTGACGATCCGTTTTAGCATCGTTCTTAAGCTTCCGTTGCATGCCTCCGTGCTTGTCGACGAGCCACCGCAAGCTAAGTAAGAGAAAGCGGACCAATCGCAGACATCGGCACTACCCTTTTCATGCGGTTCTCGATATTCAGTGCAGTTGCTCGGCCCCATGTAATCCCTCTCCACTTGAACATTCTCCTCGCCTCTTGTGAGCAAATTAGAGAAGACAAGCCGCTCAGTGCACGCAAAGTTAATCGTTTTTGAAGCAAACAAAAGTGACCTTGTATAAAGTAGGGGAGCATTTGATCGGTTAGTTCAGATAACCCTGCGGGTGACCGCCCCATGCTTGCGTCGGCGGTTACGCAAATTTGACGTCAGGAGATTGGAATAAAAACATATTGGAATAGTTTTACGTTATACGGCCCCTAATTGATGTAGACGTACATGGTATTCCGTTGACGGCATTATTTGGTATTGGAGCCCAAGAGTCCACAATGAGCGCTAACTTATGTCGTCGACTCAAAAATGTTCTTACGCCTGCCATCACTCCAGCCGTACGCGTCGCCAATGGCACCACCGTTTCCGTCAGGGGTATGTGCACTGCTCGCATAGGAATTGCTGGCCGCCCAGTTACAGTCCTGTTCACCGTGCTGACCAGTTACCCTCATGGCCTTATTCAATTCAATTACCGAGCGCGAAAGATATTGTTACGCGAAGGACGAGTCAGTATACTGACTCGTCCTTCGGGTAACAATATCTTTCCGAAAAGAGAATTCATGACAATGTGGCGGTAGGCGGAAGGTTAATGAGGAGGACGGCCGGGTTTAGGAAGAAAAGTAATTCGACCGACCTTACAGGCGGAAGAAAATTGGCCCAACCTAAGGGCGTCATTAAACATGACAAAAAAGAAATGAGGATGCAAGCGGTATAAATTTCGCACGAACATGGCTGTGAGCCTGGCCAACGCTGGCGCCGACGGCGGATTCACACTGTGCACGGCGCACTCGATCTCCGCCGTGGTAAATGGGTAGTCGTCCGGCACTTCAAGATAGGGACAGCGCACTATAGCCCGAATGCGACGCTGGTATTTGCTGTCGGCTGTACACTGTAAACGAAAATAACTCCCAGGTAGGAGTAAACAGCTTGTTCTCTAGCGACCCTCCGGTTGGGAGTTTATTATACTCCGTGTGATCGGAGTAGAATTTTTACCCCGAGCGGGCGGAGTTTTTCCGTGGTGAATTCGGAGTATTTGCTCCTGTTTTTTACTCCGACTGGACGGAGTTCTTGCGTGGCGCGCTGGGAGTATTTTTTCGCTTTTTTACTCCCGCTGGCCGGAGTTCTTCCGTGGTGCATTGGGAGTATTTTTCCGTTTTTTTACCCCGGTTGGGCGGAGTTCTTCCGTGGTAAAATCGGAGTATGTTCTAGTTTTTTTTTTACTCCGGTTGGGCGGAGTTCTTACGTGGTCGAATCGGAGTATGTTCTCCTTTTTTTACTCCGGCTGGGCGGAGTTCTTCGTGGTGCATTGGGAGTATCATATCACTTTTTTACTCCGGCTGAGCGGAGTTCTTACGTGGTAAAATCGGAGTATGTTCTCGTTTTTTTTTACTCCGGCTGGGCGGAATATTTGCGGGTTACATTGGGAATATTTTCTCGTTTTTCTTACTCCGCCTGGCCGGAATTCGTGAGTAGTGTGTTGGGAGCATTTTTAATTACACTTCGTGCTTTATGAGAATCTGGAGGAGCCATTGGTAATAGCTGTTTATTAACCACTGATAAGACAATTTGCATTGGCCACTGGTAGTATATTTTATTTCCACGAAGAGAATTCGAAACCAGAAGGCTGCTTTCTGTTGTAAAGGCCAGTAAGACGAAGAACAAATTTTCTATCACAGAAACACATACCACTATAGGAAAATAAAACAATGTTCAGTATTTCACACACACATTACAAATAATGCAGTCAACAGTCGGCTAAAGAACTGACTTGACGGCAAAAGTTATGGTGCTAAGCAAACGAAGATGAACAGAGACACAAACGGCATATGCAGGCGCCTACTGTTTATTAACCAAAAAGCGTGCAATTTTATACATGAAATCTGAGTGAAAAGTAATCACACCAATGATGAACGAGTGTGGTGGAAGCTAACAGCGCTCATAAGCCAGTGAATGGAACTTAAATGTCACGGCAGGTACACATAAACACACATGCATTGCAGGTGCAAGCGGAGTAGCAGCCCAAATAGGGCAGCCGCACACGTGTCTTGTAGGTAATTACAGGCTATCTTTTGTAAATGAAATTTCTTTGTCACTTAATGCTCGTGACGGCGTGATAGCACACTTATTTTTTTTATTTACAAATACTGCTGTCTCAAAATTGAGACATAGCAGGAGTGGGTGAGTACATCAAGATAACATACAATCAACATGTCACATGTAAACGAACTTCGTCCACAAAACGCTCAAGTGGCAATTCTCGTAGATTAATATGTAGCGTGTTCCACAATTCAATGGTTAATGGTAAGAAAGAAAATTTGAAGCTATCTATGTGAGCTCGAAAGGGAACAATATTCAAGGGAGTGGCTCTTCGCGTTACACGTGCCGAAGAGCCAGCAAATGTCACAGGTACGTCGACAAATACTGAAGCATGTACAATTTACACGTGCGCCTATGTGCCAACGGCTCCAGCGATAGCAGGACAGCATACAGAGAAGGGGAGAAATTGCGATCGTATCGTTTATAAATAAATCTGATAGCTTTCTTCTGCACAGCCTCAAGCTTTGATACATCATATGCGCAGTGGGGTGACCAGACAACAGATGCATATTCTAGAGTGGGCCTCACGAGGGATCTGTAAGCTGCTAGTTTGCATTCCTTGGTTGCTGCTTTTAGTGTTCTTTTTAAATATCCAAGTCGTTTTAGAGCGCTGGAACAAATGAAGTCGACGTGTTTGTGCCATTTTAAGTTGGAAGAAAAAATTACACCAAGATATTTGAACTCGCTGACGGAAGTCAAAGTCTTCTCATCATTACTGTAGGCAAACTTCAGGGGTTCCTTTTTGTTCGAAAAGGTCATTGATACTGTCTTATCGAAGTTGATTTCCATTTGCCAGGTCTTGCTCCAGTTGCAGAAGGCATTGAACGTGTTATTTAGCAGCTCCTGAATTCTTTTTATTAAGAATGCCTCGACTATCTCTTTCAGTGCAGTTTTTTGCTTTCCTCAGAAAGGTTGTTTGGTACAGGAATGGCGCACAATCACCTAGCTTGTAGTCGTCTGCCAAGTGCCCGTCCGTGTTGGTGTTGACCGCCAACCGGTGCTCTTTCGTTCGTTTAAGCATGGTCCCATTTGTCCAATATACACTCCGCTGCAGCATCGGAATATTGTAAACTGCATCACTAACAAAATCGGTGCAGCATGTTAGTGATGTGGTTTACAATATTACCCTAAGCTCCGGCAGGGTGTATATTGTACAAACGGGACAATGCTTCAACGATCGAGTGCGCCAGTTGGCGGTCAGTAGCAACCTGGGTGGGCACTTGGCAGACCTCGGCAAGCATTGTGATTGTGCACAACTCCTGGACCAAACATTTCTAAGGAAAACAAAAAACTGCACTGAAAGGGAAATAATTGAGGCATTTAAAATAAAAAGAAGGGGAAATAAGTGCATTATAGAATGCTATCACTAGCGTTAAGTGACAAACAAGTTTCATACATAAAGGACAGCCTATAATCACCGCCATGATCAGAATGCACAGCTGCCACATTTGGTATGCTAGTCTACTTGCACCTTTAATGCACGCATGTTCCTGTGTACTTGCCATAATTCAGTTCAGATCACTATTACGAGTGATGTTAGCCCTATCACATTTAAGTTTATCGTTACTGTGATTACTTTTCACTCAAGTATCACGTTAGAGTTGCATGTTTTCTGGTGGATGACCCGTTGGAAGTTGGCAACTGTATATGCCCATTTGTATCACTTTGTCCTCGTCTGCTTAGTGCCACAACCTTCGTCTTTAAGCCACGAACCAACTAGCTCAGCAACAAGTTTTGTTTAAAAGATTGACTACAAAAAATAAGAGGACGAAATACGTTCCATTAGAGGCAAAAAAGAAGGAAGGGGTAAAGCACGTTCCACAAATACATACTTTAATCTGAATGTGCTTATCGCAAAAATCTGATTCAAGAAATATTCAAGAATATTGCGTCAGGATCGCTCATATTTGCAGGCTACACTTATTAAATATTGCACTAACGCATTCAAACGGAAAAATGCAAAATATGCATAAAAGCAAGAAAAAATTACAGAAATTAAGCACCATTCTGCATATAACACAGAAGTTTGAGCTACGTATGTGTTGTGTCTTGTTACGATTGGGCCCGTCTCATCTCCGATGCGACCGACAAGTGCTCCAGAGTGGGTCACCTACCCTCTTGTCCGAGGGGCATAAGAACTGTTTTCGATCGGCACTCAGTTGCACTTCTGCCTCCGATGGTGCTCAACACGATGAAGAAGCTTTAACTGTTCTTGGCTGTCTACCATTTGGACTAGTACGAGTCACTCATGCGACCATGCTAGGCAATGCTTTTGACAAACCATGGCTACACACTGGCTTGCAAGCCAGGTACAGTAAAACCTTGTAAAACCGTACCTGCTTAAACAGCAGTTTTAAATGTAGTAAAGTCAAATCCCCGACTCAGCAGCCATTGAACATCACGTATTTTGTATCCGCATAAACCGTACCAGCTTATGCGTACGTATCGGTTAACACAGTTTTTCCACTTTTTGTCGCGGAAACACAGCAGTGCGTCGTCTCCATCGGGCGGCCCGGCAGAACAAGCCTCAGAGATCAGAGCGACTTCCTAGCGCCCTGTGCGTTTGTGTGTGAAGCCTCATCAACATCATTTCGGCGCTGTGCCACAGAGCGTTGTGCCGAAGTTTGGATAAAAAAGACGCTGGGTGATCAGCACAGAAGATTAGAAATCGTTCGTGCTATCGAACGTGACACGAAGTAGGCACTGGCATGTGACGGGGATCTACTGTTGACTACGATGTGTGGCATTTGGTATGCGAAGTTGCTCGGCAGCTCTGCTGCGACCGCGAAGAGATGACGGCTACGAGGTTCGACTTTTCGCCATCGTTGCCTCTGTTGCCGAAGTGTCGACTAGCGACAGTGATGAGGATGACACAGAAAGCAAGCACGGACGATACAGGCCCGACAGTGGTAGAAACTGAGTGTTACATCAGCCTCCTGAATGCAATCGTCGTGACGAGAACGGCACCCCACAATGAAAAGGTGCCCCGCAGCTTCCGTAGCGCTACCGCGCCTGTGCACGGAGAATATGGAATGCCAACGAGGAATCTGCCATGCGAGTGTTTGCCAAGAGGGCTGGCTGAAAAGCTGGCTCACAGCTTCAGCAATTAGCCCGCCAACTAGCCAACCAACTAGCCCGCCAGCGTGTTTTAACCAAGCTTCAGCAAGTTTGAGCCTGCTGTCGTCGCTGCTAGGCCACCACGGAATCAAACGAAAATACCATGTTTGTCATGCGAAGTAAATAAATACTGCATGTTTTTCACTTTCATCGCACTCTCTCCGAGTTAAGCACTCTCTGAGGTAAGTGAGCGATCTCATGCTATTTCGGTTAAGCAGTATTACCGTTTAGTACGTACTTTTTCTGAGCTCCGGCCAACTACGGTTTAATGAGATTTCACTGTACCAGAATTTAACAGTTCATACTGTAAATCGTGGTCCAGATGTCTTAAATTTTTCGCTAGAGCTAACGAGATCACAGATCCAGGTTTGAAAAGAACCAACCCGGAAAGTGCGGGGAGCAGATCTACGAGAGTATGCAGCTTTGAGTAGCCAAGCACTTCAGCAGCCGCTGACTACGATGACATCATGGTGGCACTCCAGCAATACGACCCCCGACCATCAGAAGTCAACAGCCAACCTTGTTTTTAACATCGGCACCAACTAAATGGCGAAACAGTAAGCACCTGCCTAGCGACTCTCAAGAAGCCTGCTGCAGACTGAAATTTCAAGCTGACCTCGAGGACATCAGCTACTGAGTCAACTTGCACATCAACAGTGAAAAAATGTCTTTTTGCAGTGCCAGAAGCGAAGCTTCTGGGATACAAAATTGATTCTAAGGGTGTCCATCCTACTGAAGACAAAGGCACAAGCGTGAACTAACACGTACGAACTGCAGTAACTTTTAGGGCTATTGGCATTGTATGACCCGTTCTTGGATCAGGCTACTGTAGCTAATTCATGCCAACTCCTCCAAAAAGAAGTTGCTTGGACTTGGTTGCCACGCTGTCAAAATTCATATATATCCCTAACAGGTCTACTCCGGATGGGCTTTGTCCATGTGAAACATCCGCAGGCATAACAGTATGCATTTCACAGACATACAAAAATGTAATTATTAATTGCACAAAATAATACACAATACTGAATTCGGTAGCAATAAAAAACGCTTGTATATTACACCTCTCATCTATACTTGGACACAAGTTAAGGATGCAAGGAAAGGACAGCTCATGTCGAGGTGTAAGTTAACACAAGAAAAGCTACTTTGCTCTCCTGAAGAATGCAGGGGAAAAAAACGCCTTATGCTAGGTGAGACCATGACATAAGCTGCGCTTTTCCTCCCCTACTTGATTTCTGTTTCACTAGCGACGAGCAAGAATGGGCATTCTTGTTTACTTTGTACCTGCTGATGGCACAATATTCTGCCCACATAAAAGAAAGGGTGCCGGCTACAACCATAAAAATAGCACTTAAGCTGCACTTTTCCTCCCCTACTTGATTTCTATATGACTAGCCACGAGCAAGAATGGACATTCTTGTTGACTTTGTACCTGCCGACTGCACAATATTCTGCCCACATAAAAGAAAGGGTGCAGGCTACAGCTATAAAAATTGCACTATGCTCTAAAACATTTAAAAGGCAAAATATACCTTCTATAACACCAAAATGGAGCACACAAATAAAATTCCACACTGTACACAAATCTGATCCACATTGGCACACAAATACATGAAGCATACAAAGTGTGCTTGCAAAATATCCAGCAGTAGAGACAAAAACTATACTCACCATCGCATTACAGCTAAACTGCCACGAATGCCTCACAAAGAAACTAACGTTAGAAAAAAAAACATCAGGTCTAACAATTGTCAATGTGCCTATTCCAGCAGGCCATGCCCCCTGCCTCAAGACTTAATTCTCACTTAAAGAGAACACTCGCATAAGATTCAGTGAATAAAAAGAACACTCGCATCACATTAAACATGACAAGTCCCATTTGACAAAGTGCAGGAATAGAAGCTAGAATAGAGAAAAATAACACACATATGGCAACATACAACATGAAACAGTACCCAGCCACAGTTGCCTTATACCTAACTGGTTGTCCCAGCTAACTTGGACAAAGATTAAAAAAAACGAACTCTAGAGAAATCATACGAACTGCATATTAGCAGTAGTCGTGTGTGCTTACCAGTATTTTTCTAATCACTAAATGTTAACTGACTGTTTTTATTTCTTCTACTTTTTAATTATTTCTTGAATCGCAACATGTCAATTGTGTTGTAAAGTGCCTCGACTAATCTGATTCAAGCATTTTTTGCGCCAAAATTTGCCTGGTTGTTTCTGCCAAAAAAACAAAATAAAAGCTTGCAAAATAAAAAGAACACAGGTTGAAGTGCTTGCGCAACTGTTATTGTGTTGCACTCACAATTGCAATGGGTGAACAAGCACGGTCGCAGTCCGATTCAACATTTGCGCTTTCTTTCATTCGGATGAGTTCACGCGACATAGAAACTTAGCACATCATTTTTATCCAATGGACAAATTACTCTAGCGGCCATCGCCTTTCATCGTTCTCAAACGCTTCACCCATTTCGGTTCCTTGAAACAGAATAAAAAGCTATTTCCTTCGCTTTCACAGTGTCAACCTCTTTATTGCTTCGTCAGCCCTTGACTAGTACATGCATTTTCACCGTTATATGAGAAGAACCAGAGGCTCGGATGCTGACAACCGGAGCATTGCCGTCACTCCCTTGTGACCAGTCAGGCTGCAACCGTGCTTGTTCACCCATTGTATGCGTGAGCGCAGTACACTACCAGTCACACAAGTGCCTCATCGCATGGTTTATTTCGTATTTCGTGGGCCTTTGTATTTTCTTGGCAAAAATGTCCAGGAAAATTTTAGCAAACAGAAGATGCATCAATCCGAGGTTATTTGAGGTGCTCTACAACTATATAATTGGTATGCTGAGATTCAAACAATTCAAAAGCAGAACAAATAAAAACAATTAATATTTAGCAATGGAACAAATACTGGTAAGTACACAGAACCACCGCTAACATGCAGTGGGTACGATTTCTCTAGACGTCGTGTTTTTTTTAAACCTTGGTGAAAGCTAGCTGGGACAGCCAGTATACTGTGCAATGCCATTCGAGATAACCATTCTTTCTAAGCAGGCTAACAGTACTTAGAATTTATACTTTGTACCACAACAGCAGTCTTACAAATATTCATGCAACATATTTGCCACTTTTCCACAAACTGTACAACGCACCTAAATAAAAAAATTGGCAGTGGCTTAGCTCGACTATTCCAGGATTTACGTAGCGAAAGCTAAGGCATAGCATAGTTAGCCTTGGTTATTCTTGATTGCAAGTCCAGGTTACTTTGGTTGTCTAGCTATGTTGCGGCGTTTAGCCAGTCGTTAGGCGCGCTGTTCGTCTGTTTCCTATTCCTAGGCGATTCGGTTCATCTTCATCTCGTTCCAATGTCGATTCCAGGCCTCATCCTGCTTATCAGGATTGCATGTCGCTGTCCATACTGCCGCCTCAACTGTGGTTGCGGTGCTCCCGAGCTCTCCTTTTCAATCATCTGACATGTTATCAGGCATGCGACGCAACTGGCAAAGTGAGCGGAGGCGAGCGCAACGACAACGAACGCGGTGACGTCATACCAAACGGCGGCAGCGGAAAGGCGCGGCGCTGCGCAACACCTGTGGCTCACTGCTACTAGTGGTGCATGCGCAATAGTGACTAGGGAGCGACAGAGAGAGAGAAATATCTGCGGCATGGCGCGCATTGTGAGCCATGTGCTTCCTCGTAGCACCGCCACAGCAAAATCCCAAGTTCGCTGCGAGTAAAGCTCTCAATTAAAAAAAAAATGTTGGTTTAACAGATCGTAAAGGGACAGCATGGTATATTTAAAGACCAGTCTATTTTGCAGCGTAAGAGAAAGGCAACCATTCAAAGCATCTGAACGTGCAGAAACATTTAAAACAGAATTTTTCGATCTACATAGCCTCTTCTCAAAAAGTGTGCATGGAAGCCAGCAGAACTCATTACTGGATGCGATGGCAATGCCATGCTGGTAAATGTAAGAAAGTAGAAGTGATTGTTATTGTCCAAGAATGATTACTTTGTGGTAAATCCCTAATATGTAACCCTAATATTTTAATATAATTCTTCTCTACAGCCAGTTTCGGTTTTGTTTCTCGTGATATCACAATAGGTGGTCACGTCAAAGCAGGACATTGCGAGATTTTGACGCGCTCTGGTTTGCTAGGTCGCCCTGTATCCTGGCGCGCATTATGAGAGTCTATGCAGCAGCACAGTGGACGACCGAGCAAGCCAGAGCACGTTTCAAAACGTTGAAATGTTCTGCTCTGACATGACGACATACTGCAACATCATGGCACAGAATAAACCTGTGAAGCACAGTCAGGACTGCCTGTAGAAATTTATTACAAATTGTTCGCCTTGTTTTTAAGGCTTTTCACAATTTCTTCTAGGGTTGGAGCACTAGGACTCTATTTAAAGCAAGAAATTAAGTCTAGAGGCACACTGTCCATAACTAATGGATAACTTTTAAGTTTTAAGTTTAAGTTTGGATGGTGCAAACTATTTTTTCAGATAGCAATTTTTGTTTTGACACTGTTGCATCACTGTTTGTGCGCTTTGAAAAAATTAACTCGAGGGCTTTCACCCGTGGCTTCATGTGGCGGAGGCCCATAAAACCATGCTCTAAAGATGTGAGCAGCTTGCATGCTTTGTTGGGATATTCAATGTGGAATACCCAAAATGATGCAAAGAGGCATGCCACACCTTCTAAGAAGTTCGACACTGTGAAAAGCCGCTGGCCATCTACAAACAAGTCCAAAGCTTGATCAGATGACCTTAGCAAGCATGGGGTCAGCTCTCTTGCTTCCTGCATGAAAGTAACAGACAACTATAAGTCATATCACAAGGCATGCACACCAGAGCTGTAAGTTGAAGCATGCTCAGGGTCTTTAAATAGTGCTCGGATATGAGCTGTTAAAACCAAGAGACTGCAATTTACAGCACACACTGGGACTGCTTTTGCCCTGGTGTGCACGCTGTATGTCAAAGTAACATGAAACACCAATTAGCCTGGTCTAAAACCTTGTCGCAGTTAAAACCAAATGAGAAATGCAAACTGGTCTCAACACATTCCAACATAATAAAATGGTAGGCATAATGCAAGTTCACACAGGAAGCATAAGTTTCCATTGGAACCCCTCGTCCCAGTCTATGAGCATGTGCAGATCCTTACATGGCCAAAATTAAAAATAGAAGGAACAAAAGGGGGGACATCTAAGCCTGCTTCACATGCAAGCGATTGCACGGTCACTAAGTGGCACCGTGAGGCACAGACACAGCTAGGTTCACAAGCGCCTCTTTGTGCGACGCCTACTGCTAGTGATATGTCACATGCCAAAAGTACCTGTAATCATTGGGTTTCCGTGAGCCCCAGAAGGCGTTGTGAACAGCATGCACGAAAAATTTCTGAAGCATATAGCATCGCATGTTGGCCAGCCTTCCACGCCTTTGCCCAAGGCCGAGGTTGGTTTTATAGCCATTCCATGTGCTTTATTTCCATGTTGCACCCTTTCCCCTTGCATGTTCGCTTCTTGCCTCAATCACATGAACCTCTTTCCATTTTTATTTTAGGGCTTCATATTTTCCATTGCTTAAAAACAAAAACTTGAAAAACCAGTGCTTCTCAGACCCCTTTCTTGTTCATTCGTCCACACACTGCTCAAAATGGATCCTTTTGCACTGTACTGTAGATGCCTACTGCAAGGTCAAAATATTGCAGGTGTGAGGTGTCATGCCCCCACAAATGCACAATCTATTATAGATACGGAGGCGGAGGAGGTTAGAATTCTGACCGTATGGGGTTGTCCCGTGTTTATCAAAATGAAAGAAAGTCAGAGTCAGATTGCTAGACTGGCACATAAATGTCAATACTATAGCGCTCACCGTTGTGAGGATGGTGTCGAGCCGCTCCCTACAACGGGCTGTCACAAATTCCAATACAGACAGCACAGCCTCCTCTACAAGGTGCAATGGTATATTGTTATATTTCTTAAAATAGCAAATACATCACTTCCAGCAGCTTTTAACCTAGCACGCTGCAGGTTTTAACTTAGCTAAGCACACCGTAATATAATGCTGCAAAGCACAACTAGTACTTCTTTTGTACCCATTGCTGAGCAACTGAATTCGGTGAAGTGACTAGACTGGACGAAAATTCATACTTATATCTTAATCTATGGACCAGCTCCTAAGGCAAAAGGAGACTGAATTTTAAAAAAAATATGTAGTATCTACAGTGTAGGTTAGCAAATACCTATCGCTTCCAAAACAGTAACTTTCAAGGCCTGCCCATACGCAAGACATATACACCAATCAGCCATGCGTATCCGAGAACAGGAGCAATGGGACAGGGAGTTTTGCATCCGTTTAAATTTACGAACGTTGTAAATTTACTGTCAAAGTACCCACGTCTTCGTATCAAGCAGACAAATTAATAAAAAGATTTGAAAAAAGACGACCGAAATTTTAGGTTCCAGTACAGTCTCATCCGATTTCTCGGATTGATAGGCGTATGCGAGGTGTAAAAACATGCCGACTAGGGACCAAGCTACCACAATGAGTGTTGCCCGGGCCTGCACTTTCGTTATCACGGTGATTTCGCCACTTTCCATGTGCCGTACAGCCACTGCAATGCATTCTGTTGACTGCATAAAACTACAACTTTGGTCACCGAGTTGCACTGGTTAGGCCTAGCCAGCGGGACTGCCTAGCCACTGCACTGTAAGCGGTATGGAGTTCTATTGTAGGGTAAACAGGAGTCAGAAAAGGCTGCATTGTAACTAGTTCTGCACTATAAACGGTTATGTTATAAGTTGTCTAAGCTACAATCAATTTTTAGCATAAACCATAGCACAAATCTTGCCACATCCCATCGCTAACTTCCAGTGTGTCTTCACAAAATTATAAGAAGCTATATAGACCCTTTCCTATAGTACATTGCTCTACAGGGAAACGGGATGGCACTTTTGGCCGGCGTGAAACACTGTGCCTAAAGCAAAAGAACACGAATGCAAAACCATTATCGTTTCTACCTTTCTACCATGCAACTGCATGTCACAACTGCATGACAGCTGGGTGATCGCTAACATACTGTGTGCTCCATTCATGGTGCAAAATCTGGAATGGTAGGAGAAAACATGTGCAATAGTTGGCTGCAAAAAATAGTGGCTTGCGTACTAATGAGAGGAATGAATATGTGCAAAGTACCTGCAAACCGCTGCTACACTAGGACTGTTTGAGTTGCTCGCTCTTCTTTTGCCCAGCTTTCCTCAACGACCAGAAAATGCACTCATTCACCAGTGTTAGATTGCTTACATCAAAAGAGGACTTTAACCCATAAATGCTGGTAAGAGTGAGTAGTGACATTTCCTGGAATAGTATGTTTCTGGAATGTATTTACTTATGCACATTCACCCTAACTCATGCACTTATACCCACTCTATCGGCCACACGTCAAGAATAAGTGAATGTGCACACTTTTGAAATCAATGCGGTGAAACATGGCTGACAGACCACCCCGACTACAAGGGAGTGTTCTAAAGCTGCAAAACGACCAAATAGAACTGTAATTGAAAAGTCTATTTATGAACTGGGGTTAATTAATCCCATATATTTCGTAGATCTGTGCACTTCATTTTGCCCCATATTCAACATAGCCACCAGAGCTACTTAAAGGTGCGATGTTATGCTTAAAAACAATGCTTTAGGTGCTATGCTACCAAGGGGTGTTATATGAATAAACAAATCAAAACATAGCTGATATGGCAGTTAAGCAAGGCTGCTTTATGCATTATAAAACGCATTCTAGGGCACAAATTCACGATCGGCATAATCTGCACCTGCAGGAATGACTGTCACCCAAAATAGCTACAGGTCTCTTGCCAACACTCCAAAAGCAGAGAAGGTAACAATTCACTGAATTACGAGTTGCCACTTCAGAAGGCTGCTGCTTCCTCCGAAGTTCTCTTTTCAACGATCACTTTTCCCATTTTTGCGCAGCCATCTTGAATGCAGTCGCCGGCAGCCCGCTTGAAAAGAGTTTTGAATTCTACCAGCAGCTGAAAATTAAGAGCACAGGGATTACTACATACTAACTGCAAAAGCAAGATGCAACCATACCGAGACTTCCGTCGACAAAAACAGTTAAAGCATTAGCGCCTCAGCCAGCGCCATGCTTTTCAGGCGCTCGTGCCGCTCTTGTGCTGTGGCCAGCAGCCTCGGCCGCAACATCTCCTCATCCCTGCATTGAGGATTCTTATGCAGCCACTCATTGTGCCGCATGATTGAGTCAAGAGACTTTCAACGCACAATGAGGTAGCCGCAATCCTGTAATACATACAAGAATGTTAGTAACACAGCTTTTACATGATTTTGACGGTTTTGCGTGAAGCCATGGAGTCAGTAAGCAACAATACGATAAACGGCAGAACAGTCTAAACATTTTCAGTAGACACAATAATATGTAACTGGAGCTTTGTGCTCCTTCAAACACAAAGGGAGAGGACAACACTCGCATCACCAAGGGATGTACAAACAAGGCAAGGAGGAGTTTTCCCACCAAGTGTACATTCTTAGGAGGCAAGCCAAATCACTGGAGAAAGTATGAAGTGTTAGTTACTACAATATGTGCTTGCCCATTTTTACACATGCCTAATATAAATAATGGTTTGATGCAGAGAAAATATCCCTGTACAGGATCATATTAGCATGTCTTTTAGGCACAAGCAAGAAATGTTATATTACACTGTAATTTTTGCGACCATACCACTGCATCGCTAATTCTACCGCTCTCGCTTCTAGGTGAGTGCTTTTTTTCTGCTAAGGAAAAGACTGATTTTGTACTGCTTAGTCACAAATCCCAGCTGCTTACTTGCTGTATAGTAAACGCGAATTGCTAATCTTGGGTAACAATTTTGCTAGTAACCGTTCTCATATAGGCACATTCACCTGTTTTCACCACAGAAATGTCTTACGCCAGTAAAATGCTTGCCCCACTTTTCTTTTGTTCTGCCCTGTTCCTCAAGTGTGCTTAATTCTGGCAGCTTGCCTTGTCACAAGGTTGTTGTGCTGTGGTGACGTTGAGCCCAACCCCGGTCCTGATGATAACAAAATCCTTGAGGCTATTCTCATCAAGCTAGAAGCTTCATACGCAAGAGCTATTGACTTCCAAAAGGGTACCAAGCATCTGTTGAATGGCATTGCGGAAAAAATTGACGTCCTTGCGAAATGCGTGTCCACTCTTGAAACTGCCATCAGACGTGGACAGGTTAAAAATAAGTGTTACCGAAATATCTTCGATGATTAATTCATTGCAAATAAAGGAGACCAGCTATCGGGCACCCTGGGTAACCTTGAGAACAGATCTAGGCGAAACAACCTGAGTGTGAGGGGCCTTCCAGAGTGGCAAACGGAGACGGTATGAAACCGAAAAAAATTGTTGAACATTTTTTCCCAAGCAAATTGGGTTTCCAAGTAGGAAACATTGAACACGAGCATCGTCTGACACATCCGAAAAGTCGTTTCAACAGGCCGATCATCATCTCATTTCTGAACTTCAAAAGCAAACAGGAAGTTTTTGCGAACTCATACAAATTGAAAGGCCACAAGGATCACAAAGTGTGATTCACGGACAACTCTTTTAAAATGCATGCAATCGGAGAGCGGTTGTGGGATTTCGGAAAACAATACCGCAATTGGGCAAAAAATTACGACTGAAGTTTCACAAGCTTTTAGCTAACGGCCATACATACAATTTTGATTCTGCCTCTGGCACTGTCGTCCCCTTGGCAATCATGTTATCTCAATCCCTGCAACCCTCTGGCTCCTAATGACATGAGAAGTCGATGACTGCAATCTAAAAACAAACCGAAAAAACATTCTTCCGCTCACAATTTTGTTTTCCAACTTCGGCAGTATTTTATCTAAGCAAGATGATCTTGTCTGTTCTATGACCGTGGGTGCAACTGACATTTTGTTAGGCACTGAGACATGGCTCAGTAGTGATGCACCAGGCTGTCTACTGACTATTCATTCTGAGTTTAACATATACAGAAAAGACAGAAGTACAGCGCGTGTCGGTGGTGTTCTTAGAGCTGTTTGAAAATCAATTAATTCTGAAAGTGTGCTTGTGCCATTATCTTCCATTGAAACCTGCTGGGTCATTGTACGCTCCTGTTCATCACATTATTCCTTTTTTATCGGCGTTTGCTATCGTCCTCCAGCCCTCATTCAAATTTCATTCCATGCTTCATCTCTGAATTAGAAGTCATTCGAAACAGGTTTCCTCGAGTCCCTGTAATTTTAACATGAGACTTCAACTACCCTGGAATCGATTGGGGCAATAATTCCATTTTCAGCTCTAGCTCGAATAAACAGGAAAGTAACAATTTTCTTCACCCTCTGAACCCGTTTCCATTACACCAGATCGTGAAAGAAACCACACGCGATACCGCCATTCTTGATCTTGTATGTACCACTCATCCAAGACGTTATTTCTGCTAATGTTCTAGAACAAATAAGCGATTGCAAGCTAATTCAGTTTAATTATCAACTTAGCGCTAATTTGCACAAGTATTCAGGTGAAAATATATTGATGACTATTCTAAAGCAAATATCTTCTCAATCAGTAGGTGTCTTAACGATTCTTTGTCACCTTTAGAGCATGACTTCAGAAGCCGTTCTGTTGAAGAAAACTGGTCACTATTTAGGCACATAATTTTGTGCATAAGGCGTATGTTTATCCGAAAACTTCGTATTTGTCCCAGTCTGAAATGCCCTTGCTTAACCTGACATTTGAAATGCTTAATAGGAAGAAGAAAAAACACGGTTACTGCACTGCTATGCATACTAACAAGGCTGATGCCTGGGTTAAGTACAGAGATAATGCATGTCTCTGTAAAACTGAAATAAAACATCTAAGGATTCATTCTTCAATACCACACTACCAAGAATTCTAATTAATCCCAAGCACTTCTGGAAAATAATTAACCGCGGAAAGTCTAGAGCTCAGCAGCTCTCCCTCGTCAAGACCACTAACTTAATAAGTCATTTGCCAGAGTGTTTACTACTGAAAGGAGCATACCCCCATCATGTATCCTGCCTCATTCTCAGTGTGTTAGTATGCCGAATGTGGTTGTGACTCCGGAAGGAGCTTTAAAAGCCGCACACCGTCTTCCTAACAGAGTCCCGGTCATGACGGTATATGCTCTAAATTACTACAAATTACCACTCCACACATCTGCTTTTCCGTGTATATCTTTGCAGCAGTCTATAGATGACAGTACCCTGCCATATAACTCGAAACTCGCACGCGTCATTCCCATCTAGAAATTCAGCAATCGGAACGACTGTGGTAACTACAGACCGATATCATTAACATCAATACCACGTAAAATCCTTGCGCACATTCTTTACAGTAACATCATGCAACACTTAGTAAATAACAATCTGCTTTTTCCGAACCAGCATGACTTTCAGCGAGGGAAATCCTGTGAAACGCAGCTTTTCGAACTCATCAGATATTCACTCGGTTATTCACTCATTAGGCCAGATTGATGCTATGTTCACAAATTTTTCTAAAGCATTCGACCGAGTTCCTCATCAAATGCAAAGCGTCAAACATTTAATCTTAGTGAAAGCGTTTTAAGTTGGATTCATAATTTTTTAATGGATAGATCGCAGGCTGGTCTACTTTAGATAGCATTGTTTCTTCACCTACTGCTGTCAAATCTGGAGTTCCTCAGGGGTCCGTCCTAGGCCCACTATTGTTGCTTTTTGTACATTAATGATCTCCTCAATATCTCATCACAAATTCTTCTTTATGCAGATAACTGTATCAAGTATCGTCAGATAATGAACCTAACGATTCTCTTCTTCTGCAGGCTGATTTGACTACATTATCATCATGGTGTGACATTTGGCTAATGCAGAATAATGGTAATAAAACCAGGGAAATGACATTCACTACACATCGCACGTAATTACATTTTCTTATAATATCAACAATGCTGCCATTGAGCCGGTAAATCAATTCAATACCTTGGTGTCATCATGTCAACTAACTCAACATGGAATCAGCACATACAATACATCACCAGCAAGGCGAGTAAAACACTAGGACTAATACGTAAAACACTCTACATGACTACGCCTGACTCAAAGCTGCTTGTGTACAACACTCTAGTCAGACTACAACTGCAATATGCCTCTAATATTTGGAATCCGCATCAGGGATACTTAATGTAGTCACTGAAATCATTACAGAATCGTGTGATTCGTTTTATAACAAGCAACTACACAAACGACAGTATCACACCTCCGAAACAGCTTGAATCTTCAAACACATCAGCAACGAAGACACATTTCTTTACTTCATTACTTCTTCAAACTCTACCACAGGACTTGTACTTTTCAACTAGAACATATTCGCCCTGCTTCATACACCTCCTAATGCAATGGTGCCGTCATTTTATACTTTCTTTTGTCCTTGTCTTGTGTTGCACTGTAACGAACCTTACTATGAAGGTACCGTATTTACTCTAACCTAATGCGTTCTTTTTTTCCGATAAAACAGGTCCTGCCTTCTGCCTTCCCGTTTTCTGCATTTTTCTCTGTGAGAATGGAAGTGCCGACTGTGAAAACACGCCGAGTTCATCACGATGCCATACTTAAAAGGAAAGTGATCATGTGTGTGGAGACAGAAATCAGGCTGCATCACGGACGTTTGGAGTTCCCGAAACTTGCGTGCGGGACTGGCTTGCGCAAACAAGAGGTGTTCTACTCCAGCAGCTACTACATACAGTGTGTTCTACTCCAGCAGCTACTACATACAGTGCAGGCGTGTGACCCCTATTTTAAAAGCAATATGTGATGGAAACAGAGTCTATGCATCTAGGTGCACCACGCTGTGTCTATGTTGCTTAGTTCACACTGAAGTGAGAAGCCACACAAAGGTAAATTTGCGCACTCCTGCTATCGCACTTCTTCTCTCTAGCATTTTGATGAAGTTTCCGCAGTAATTGAGTGAGACGTGTTCATGTTTGTGTGTGTGCGCACATGAAACCATGGTTGTTAATTCAGTTAGTAAGCGAATGTCTAAAAGTTCATACAGCCGATAAAACTACTAACCTTAATTTTCGTATAGGTGTCTACTAATTAGCTGTCGATGCTTCGCCTTTCGGTGAAGCTGCGACCTTTTTTATTTATCACAAGTTTAGTGCATTGGGAGTAAATCTTTGTTTTACCAAATGAGAGAAAGTTCTATTCCTGTATGGAAGAATGAGGTGCGGGTTACTGTATTTTTTTTTTGGTCACAGCAAACAGGTGTGCCTTACATTCGAGTGCGCATTAGAATCGAGTAAATATGGTACTCCATCTCAAGTAAGCTCAAAGATGACGTGATCTCTTACAGAGGCAAGGTAGTTTCACCTTAGCGAGACTCAGCTTGTCACGGCACTGATAACGACCTTGGCACAGCGCCAAAACACTTGTGTGGGGGCACTTTAAGTGGCCAGTCCTGCAAAATATTGCTAAAGTGGAACTGTCTAAGAAAGGGACTGCGCAAGAACGCCGCCCAAGGAAAGCTGTCTCTACCTTAGATGACGACAATAAGTAAAGAGAACTTGTTTCCGAATTCTGATTTCTTGAATAAAGGTACCATTTATTTTCCCGCTAATCTCGCGTTACATCTGCGGTTTTATTTCTTGTTACTTCGCGTGACTGGGAATTATACCCTCGCATTAAATTGCTGTCTTGTTACATTCTAGTAAATACGGCATGTTGAGGTCTTCACTATAGCAATTTGAAATGACCCCGCTATTGTAAAGTATAAAGCAGGAGCCCACGAAAGATTTACAAAAAATTTGGAGGACACTTAAGCTTCGCCTTAGAAGTGGAACGCGATAGCATTCAAAGATCCCCGACTGCTTTTCACGCTTCCTTTCACGCTTCACATCAGCATATGTGATCGTAATGTTTACTGGGAAACGCTCGCAGCAAACGCTATGCACGAAGGCAGGCTTTCTGGTAGAAACGCGGCCTCTTGTGCGGGACGCAATGTGGCGGAGGCGACCGCCATCTGGAAGTGTTTCAAAGAAGTGGGCGCACCACTATGTGGGCTCTCAGATATTCACACGCCGGCGTGCACAAATGGCGGATGCCATCGGCAGTCTACGAATTGCAGAAACGCTGGAAAAAGGGTTTGAGTTTTCGCATAACAGAATTTATTTTTCACGTACAGTAAAACCTTGTTAAACCGTACCTGCTTAAACAGTAGTTTCATTTTAAAAGTAGTAAGGTCAAATCCACAACTCAGCGGCCATTGAACGTAATGTGTTTCGTATCCGCATAAACCGTACCAGCTTATTGCGTATGCATCGGTTAAAACTTAGTGTTTCCACTTTTCGTCACGCAAACACGGCGGTGCATCGTCTCCATCGGGCGGTCCGGCAGAACAAGCCTCAGAGATCGTAACAATGGCCTCCAAGCACCCTGTGCGTTTGCGCGTGAAGCCACATTAACATCAACATCATTTCGACGCCGTGCCAGAGAGCGTTGTGGCGTTATGCTAGCGAGGACTCACGTCATGCCGAAGCTCGGATAAAAAAGACGCCGGGTGCTCAGCATAGAAGAAAAATTAGACATCATCTGTGCTATCGAACGTGACACGAAGAAGCCGGCGCTGGCACGCGACAGGGATCTGCTATTGACTATGGTGTGTGGCATTTGGAATGTGAAAGAGTTGCTCAGCAGCGCTGCTGAGACCGCAAATAGATGTCGGCTACGAGGTTCGACTTTTCGTCCTCGTTGCCTCTGTTGTTGCCGAAGTGTCGACTATAGAGAGAGTGATGAGGGCGACACGGAAAGCGGCGGCACGGGCAATTCAGGCCCGACAGTGGCAGAAGATGCATGTTACGTCAGCCTCATCAATGCAATCGTCGCGACGAGAACAGGGGCGGGATAACATAACTCTATTCCAAACTAAAAGTATTCCAAACTCCGGCACCCGGCAATGAAAAAGGCGCCCTGGGACTTCTGCAGCACTACTGTGCGCCTGCACGGAGAATACGTAACGCCAACGAGGAATCTGCCATGCGAGTGTTTGCCGAGAAGAGGGGGCTAGCTGAAAAGCTGGCACGCAGCTTCAGTAAGTTCGAGGCAGCTGTCGTCGTGCTAGGCCGTCGTGGCATCAAACGAAAATAACACTTTTGTCGCACGCAGTGAATAAATACTGCATGTTTTTCCCCCTTTCATCGCACTCTGAGTTCTGTTTTCGACAGGTTCGTGGGCGATGTTATGCTATTTTGGTTAACAGTACTACCGTTTAGTACGTACTTTTTCGGAGCTCCGGCCAACTACGGTTTAACGAGGTTTCACTGTATATTCAAATTACTATCCGAGAGCTATCATATCTGTAGGTTGTGTCCATAACGATTTTTCTACGTATTTTAGCTTGATAAATACAGTTAGTTCAGTAAGTTCCTTGCGCCACATGGAGGTCCTGGGTACGGGAGGTTTGAAAATATTTTTGCCTAAACGACATCCAACGCCGACACTGGGTTTTCTGCGACACTTGCTCGACACTGGGTTTTCTGCGACACTTGCTCCTTAACGCTGTCACGTTAAAATAGAACAAAGCTATGGAGAAGGCGTTCGGATAGTCAGAATGCAGGTGGAGGGAAGGGTCTCTGTGTGTCCTTAATTGGTTTTGCATTAGGAAGAGCATTTGCCTACTCAAAAGCAATGGCTGGGCACTTGCTACGCCATTTGACCATAAAGATATGAGCCAAAAAGTACAGACGGGCTGCCTTTGAACATTTGTACTTGCTTATTTTACAGTACCCACACAAATTAGCCTCCGCAAATAACTAACGAGAACTTTCTTATGCTTTTCTACGGCCATAAACCACATAAAATAACTGACAAAATACATATGATTATAAGTGCCTTCCTAAAGAAAGCTACATGAAATGCTAAACAAAAGAAATATTTCATATCCAACTTACAAACAGACGGCACAACTTCTTGTCGGCTGCACTGGATGGGGGCACCTTTGTGCCTGTGTGGTGGGCTTTACGCTTTATTGCCTCCATCTGCTCGGAAGGATGCCCAGTCTTTTTGCGCATTATTGTAAATTTCGATCGCAGCGCCAGCACCCACGACTCCTGTAAATGATTTTTAATGAGAAGACAAAAGCCAGTTTAATATCACAAGTACCAAAAGGGAACAAACTGAGTGGCTACGTGGCAGACACATATTCATCAACTGTACCTAAAAGGGCGCTACAATGACCTGCTATTACTACTTGTAGATAGGTATAAAGAAAGGGCAATTTGCTTCTACAATAAAAGGAAAATTATGAAATGCTGCCAGATTTCACTATGGCTTGAAACAATTGGGCACACAACGTTATGGGAGACAACCAGAAAGTGTTGTCTAGTGCGCATTAAAATGTGTAAAGTTGCTTCTGTTCAGTGGTCCAAAATATTCCTTGCATCAAATGAAGGGGGTGGGAGGCCCTTGTCTTAAAGCTTTGTCCTAAGCAGTTATCTCAAAATGGAAAGACAGAAATGAACTGCTAATGCTTTCCATTTGCACATAGCTTCATCAAGGTTCAGAAAGAAAAACAGGCATGCTGATGCCCCATCATGTAGCTGCATTTACGTTGGGCCAACCTACCGTTGCATCAATGATATTTCTTGCAATGCACTGCAACAGATTTGGCTGTCATCTGTTTGATAGCTGCATAATTCTTGGTTGAAGCAAGAATCAGATTCACTAGGGAGATTACTGAAGCATGAAATTGAAAAGCTTGGTGGAATATTTCCCGAGACTGTCAACATGGAATACTTAAATTTTGTATATCAAGTGTTTGCATTTTTCTTGTAGTGCACACTGATATGCTCAGATTACACTGAGGTTGGCAGCGCAAGAGTAGTAATAGGGCCGCAAGAATGAAATGTTGAAAGTAGTGCATGCCCTTTTTGACGTCTGTGTCCAGTTCGTGCTTCTTAAGACATTCTTATCGCATCTGGTTTCTATGGCCAGGCAACTACTTTTGCAAGCAAGCTTTGAAAGGAACATTACCATGTTTCAAAGCATGACATCACATGCCCATGCTGCTCTAAGGGTGAATCAGCATCATGCAGACAATGCAGTAGTCGTAACAAAGCTAGCATTTCAGATCTTTCTCCGAAAAACAAGGAAACCGAGAACACACAAATTTGCGAACTCACTTTGCGTGGCCAAAATGGGCAAACAAATTTGGCATGGTCCGCAGTCTAAAGTTTATGTCACTCTTTGTGATCAGTAACGGCACTTTTATTTTTAGTATCAGTATTGGACATATTGAATTGAGTATTCTCCATGAGTAAATTATTAGAAAGCATTCTCTATTCACTGCTGAAGATTTCATTAAAGCTATGAGCATTACCAGCTAGATCATTAGGGGGACATTAAAAACAAACACTGTTAGTTTATACTGATAAAGTATTCATGAAAGCTCTAGTTTCATTCATACTGCGACAATAGGTTTATTATTACAAGAAACTTAAGGTCACAGTTTCATTATATTTTGCAGCGAAATCCTTCGTCTGGTACATTGGTGAGATTTCGAAGTCGTTCCTTGTATTTAGGCTTCGGTGAGACAGTGAAAGTTCCCATAAAAAGTGCCATGTTCAATCTTTGGCTCCAGTAAGACATAATGTAATCCATTTTTAATGACAAAGAATTAACTAGGACCTAGCAGATGCTACCAAATTCATGATACTACGGCATCTGGTTTGTAGGAACTCAAAAGCCATTTTTCCCCCACCTTTTCTTGGTTATCAAACTGCTTTCAGCAGTAAAAAAGACGCTTTTAGTAGCGTAGAAGCCAGTTTGCTGATAGGAAACAAATCATTTTTCTCTCTAGCATCCCTTTAAAAACATGATAGGAGGGCAATTGAAAAATCCACATTCGTACTGCGGAAGTCATTTTAATTTCTAATCAACTTTCAGGAAAACATTACCTGCTCAACAGTTTAAATTACTATGGGTTAGTCTAGTAGTTCTGTATATTTTAACGAACTTCCATATTTATTAAAAACGTTTTGGCTGAGCACTGAGTTATGGATGATGCACTGTTATTGTTGTCTCTTCATCAGAGGCAAAGCTTTTTCTTTTACAAGACTTCATGGCCTTAAAGAAGCAATAATGATGATGTTAGGTCAGGACCACAGCGAGGATCTATCAAGATTCTAATACAAAATTTGTTGTGAAGTTTGTGGGTAGATATGATGTCATGAAACAGCGCAACTACCTGAGGTAGCTGAACTGCAAGCTTGACCTTCTAAGTGGGGATGACACAGCATTAGACACTGTTGTTATACCGCCCACCCACCCTATTTTTTCTAGTAGCATTCCAATAGTAACCTTCCAAAGTCACAGTAAATTGAAGGTAGCAATTTTAGGAGTGCAGATAATTTATAAAACCCATAATTCACTACTGGCACATTATAGCTATACTATAAAAACAAACAGACCTACATTATGTACAACATAAAATGAAGAGCACTAAGTATTACACAGAAAGATAAAGACAAATCACCATTCCACTCTGGTCCTCGATGTCATCCTTCAAGTCAGGATATTTTGTTAGTAGCCTCTCTACTGCAGTGCGGTAAAGAAGCTTACTGGGCAGCCTATACGAGAATAAAGGAATAGTCATGGCATTAGCAAGATACTATTAATGCATCCAATATATTATTAAAAGTGCATAAAAGTTCCCTTCTGTATTCAAAAAGACATCCGCAGAGCCTTTAATGAATAATTGCTATCCTCTAACACGAACAAAAGAGGTCTAAAGATAGTGCAGATAACATAACTGGCAGTTAAATAGTAAACACATCACCGCAAGAGCTCAGGTAACAAGATTTGCTTAAGAACCAATTGAAATGAAAGCCTTGAAACACATACCAAAATTCACAATTTACCAAAGGGCATCAATTCATTACTTAAGCGGCCCCTGAACAGTTGTTGCCATTTTAAATGAACAAGCACAGCTAATAAATCGCTCTCAGGTGTGTCTGCAAAGCATTACAGTCGAAAACGGCAAAAATTTAGACCAAACACTGCGCACACTCCCTCTCAAAAAGCTCTGCTCCCAGCCGGAGAGCCAAAGTCGCACATACAAAGGCCTGTTCGTAAAACGCATAACTGGCTACACCACTCATCATGACACAACACTTCGCTTAATAATCCAATGTGGAACGTGCACTGAACTGTAATTGTGCCACGCAATGACGAAGAGGATTAAAAAAATTATGCGTATCCCACACACTGTGGGAATTGATGTAACCTAAGTTTTCTGTGCTATTTGCAACGATTTACGATCATTGGTGATGTTTACGGTGAATCTGCAGTTTTTGTAATGCTTTCGCGGCGGGGGGGGGGGGGGGGTGATGGATAATTACAATAATCTAGAAGGCATTGTGACGACGCTCAGGAAGCTCCAGAGGGCAATGCTGCCACACGATGACAAGTTCCAAACGAGTTTCTCACATCAACCTTTCCTTTCTGCCACGTTCCTGTCATGGCAAGAGTTAGTGGGACAGACACCCAGTACCTCCACCAAGTTTGTCACGAAATGACACTTGAGGATGTGCAGACTGCTGAGACTGCTCTACAATATGGCATGAATACCCCCATCCCCAGTCTCTACTTCCTTTCTTTCAGCACCTGCATCCTGCAGAGCGCGTTCCAGTCGCAACTTCTTAGTGCTGGCTCGTGACACCTTGTGGCAATGTACATGCTTCGAACCACCCTCTCACGCAGCATGCAAGGCTGCGACAGCAGCATCAGCAGCGGAAAATTCGGAGGAAGAGGCAATGAAAGTTTTGCTTTAAAGAACAGGCAGCAGTGCTCAAAGCATGAACATGACAGGGTCCCTCTGCTCCGGTATTGGAGGACGCAGGAAAGAAACACTGCCTGTGGACGCTAGTCAGGCAGAAGGAGGGAGTTTCTGCCTTAACACTGACTTTCACCCCCTGGTGGCATGGTAACAGGATGCCGAATTACTTCTATTTTGTTCAATAATGATATAAAAGTTATTTTGTTAAAATGCTCCCTGGATGTTTTACAACTTCCTATGAATAAACAAAATTTGAAATGGGGACATGATGAGGATGCCTTTAAATTGACACTAAGGATAAAATTGTGATGCCACCATGAGTAAAATTTTGGCATGATAATAGGCAAGACACATGCACTCAAGGTACGGTATGCATCATACATAAATGTACCATGAACTCGCTAAATGGCATTAAAAAATTTGAAGCTCACCCCAATGCTACATTCAGCAATGACACCAACTAAAATATGCATGCAATAATGACAAAATCCACATAAAAGCACTGCTTACCACAGTATCTTCACACAGGCTTGAAAGAGCCTATCAATGACAGCCCTTCCAACTCGGCCGTTTATGGGCACTTTTCGTTCTAATATGTCCTCATATGGGGCAAACGAGGGCAGAATGAAATACAAGTAGTCATTCTTATTCTGCAGTGGCACAGCCTCTGCCACTGTCTCCAGTCCTGAGGGGCTGACACAAAAGAAAATATATATATTAATTTTCAGAATTAAAAATCACAACAAACAGGAACAAGCTACATAGGCTTGGTATTTAATCATGACACGGGCATTTTTACCTATGAGTGCTCCTGTCACTGCTGCGGAGTGTGCGTGGGCTGGCACCCCCGTCTACACTCTCCACAGCAGGTCTTGCACTCTGCAGAATCAAGAGGCATGCTTATAGAATACATGGCTACATTTTCACTTAAGCAGAAACTTTTCTCTATAACTAACAGTGGGGGAAATGGGATTCAGTTTACTCGCCACACATAATATAAATACCAATTGTTTCTTAATGTTCACGCTGATAAAACGATAACACCTGTATTAATAGCAGCTCTGTTTATCTGTGTCCAAAAGTTATGTGCACACTTGGGAGCATGTGCTGTGCTGGCATAGTCACACTTAGCACGAACATATATACATTGCTTTTTGGTTCACCTTGAAGAAGAAATCATAAGTTCCAAGTGAGGGAAGGCTGAAAGAAGCAGCCCGTTAGGTTTTGTTCCTCAAGCCCAACCTTGTTTCTGAAATACATTCCTCTTATGAAGCGAGCCACTGTGAATCCTGACGCATGCATGTTCAGGTTAAGGGTGAGAGCAGCAGGATATGTACTCAGACGAATTATTCTTCTTATATTGTGTGCTGTCAATCTACATCAGCTCTACATTTAGGAGCATGCTGTGTATGAGCTCTGTATTTGCTACGCAGCTGGTCTGGTAAGCTTCTAAATAAACAAAAAATAATAATAGAATCTATTCGTGTCTTTTAATGCGACTGTCTACTTTAGCTGTGGGTTTTCTTTGGAAGCCGGATAGAATCGGTTTTACTTTTCCACACATAGAAGTGTCAGACAAATTACTCACGTCGTCCGATTGCAGCACCAGCTTTCTGGCCACCTTCAACTTGCCCTTGTGTTGAACAAGGCAATCTTTTTCCATATCGATGAAATCAAGTATTTAATCGTAAATCTGGATCTAAAGCCGATTACAAACAGAATGAACATAAATAATCTGCACGGTGAACATAAACACAAAGACGTCGCATAGCCCTAGTTGCAGTTACGACTAATACAAAAAAAAAGCATTTTCCCACGACACCAGCGCTAACGGAACACACATGACTGTACTCGGATTACATTATTAAAAACATTTTTTTAAGAACGCGTGAGCACCCCTAGACAGAACCCGAGGCTTCACGGCGAACAAAAACAGCTTACTGCACTGTTCAAGCACGACACGAACCACACAACACTGTCTCGTTCCTTCATAGGTACTTCGAATATATCGTTTTTGTTTTTTTGTCTTATTCCTTGCAAAGAGTCGAAATCTTTGCAAGCATTAAAAAGTTTACACGGCACTTACCAAGGTGCTGTCTGTTACGCTGGTAATTGCAGACAAAGCTGCAACAACTTCGTCCTAGTCGCCAGTTCGCAAGGTGATCTCCTTCCGTTCTTCTGACTCCAGAATCGCGAGGCACACAATATCTTCAGCCATTGCAATTTGTTCAGCCGGTATGGCGCGGCACGTGTGCCGATGCTCACTGAAAAATGCCGCCACACAGTGCGCGATCGCAACGCGAGAACTCGAGTGTGCGAGACGGGATGAGAGCAGCGAGGACGATCACAGTGGCAACGCACGTTAAATTGAGACATACATCTTTCAAGTTGTTCGAACATTTTAGCATGTCAATATGAGGAATTAGTAGCTGAGTGCGTCATTATTGGACAAGTAGAAAAATGTTTTTCTGTTCTGTATTACAGGTTTTTCTTTGTTTCAAGCTTATAATTCCTCCCCTAGATAGCAGTGTAATACGTAAGGTCTTCATTTTTAACCTAGGTAGGACATTAAGCAGTATAATAGCAAGAGCTTGGTGGCGCAACCCACAACCCCGTTCCAAAGCGGACGCTCATAACATCCATTCACTTATCTTACCACTGTACACATTTGTTTGAGAGATTAGTGTCATAGAGCGTCGTCATAGTTTTTGTCTTGTTTTTAACAGCCAGTGCGGTACATAGCTTCATTTCACGGTGCGCCCTTTCTTCAAGACGTTTCGCTCCACAGAACACTACGATTACCACCTCCAAGGCTTACAAACGCCCAAGTGTGTGCCTTGCCAGAGCGGGCTGACATGAGCCGAAAATGGTGGAGCCACATCATCGTTCTCTGCTGCGCTCGTAGACGTGAAGGTAAGACGTATTCCTTTTCGAGTAAAGGTCATTAGTTTACATTTATTTGTATTAATAGACGTGCCAGCGTGAGCCTCAGTTAGGTAGGTTGTAATGTTGCCGCTCATGGTGGCCGACTGGTATGCCCTAAAAGTTGTGTAGTTAGGGCGTATGTCATCAGTACGGCCAGCAAGACGGCAGTACTGTGCGCGCTGTGCTGTCGCAGGATCGTCTCTCCGTTTAGAGAGAGAATAAACTTTTTTGAAAATTGGTACGGCAGTTTTCCTTCGCGGCGAGATGGGGGAAAAGGGGATTAACCCCAGTCCCGACCCAGCCGCCGTCGTTCCGCCGAGACGAAAACTTATACATTACGTCCATACACAGAAAAAAGCGCCCCGCGTCTTCTACAACACAGTCAGAACATTGCCCATATATACGCTCGTGCGGCACCTATTAAGACTGCCTTTTAATGGATCATATCGCTCGCTTACCAGGCTTGTTTCACAGCATTAAAAGCTGGGTCAGCTGAGAGGGTGGCTAGGCAAGCGTCAGTGTTCCTAGTAGTATAAAAGCCCGACCCTATGCTGTCATTTCTTCTAGTATCACTAATGCCGGTGTCACACCGGCACTTGGATCGCAATGCTCAGATCACAATCAACTGGGTCCGAATCGAACGAAATCGCGGTCGAAAAGGCCCTTGTAGCAGCACCCACTCCGGATTACCCTCAATAGTGATCCAAGGTGCCCCTGTGACAAGGCTTTTAAACAGCCTCATTTTGTACCTCATGTTTCACACCGTAGTGGACATAGTTCTTGCACCACAAGTGAGCCGCAGTGCAGCTGCGTATTTGAAAGTTCTGATAGAGGATTTCTATCATGCATTTAGAGAAACATTTTCAGATGTACACATAATTCCGAAAATGCACTACTTTATCCACTACCCGAGGCTTCTACTTATGTATGGCCCTCTTTCTAAATTGTCGTGCATGCGTTTCGAAGCTCAGCATCAATTTTTTAAATCACTCGCTAAGAGAATTAGCAACTTCAAGAACATATGTTCAACACTAAGTCGCCGGCATCAGATGCACTTGATGAATGCCTTAGCTCAGTCCCAAGATATATATATGTCACTGTAGGGAGCAAGAACATTGACCAAAGCTCACTACCTGATCTCTTAAAGGATAGGTTTCAGGAGCTGGGACTGCTTACTACAAACATACACTCTGTAGTTTCAGTTACCGTCTCTGAAAGGGAAGCGAATGTGGGCTGCGTGCTACCTATATTTATACCAAATGATGGCCTCCCACACTTTGCTGAAGTAACACTGATTGCAATGTGTGGCTCAGAGTTGTTTGTTCTTGCAGCACTTCTCAACACAAAATACTTTGATAACCACATTCATGCCCTTATTGTAGAACGGACGATTCACAATATTGTAATTGAGAACATTGGACACTATGGAGAGTTTTTTGACCTCTTGTACATGTACAAACACAAACCATTGCTGTGTCAGTCCTCTTTTGCCTTCTTCGTTGACTCAGATGACTAACATACTGTATATATTAATAATAGCCAAACTGATTTTCTTTAAGGATAAGCACCAAGTACTTGCATCTGCTCCAAAACCGAAGGGATTTAAATATTCAGTCGGCAAAGATTTTGCACCGGCTACACGACAGGCAAGGAAAATACTGATAAACTTTGCTAAAGCACAAAAGAAAGCACATTTAATCTCGATTGGCAGGGTGCACATGTACGGCAATACTTATATACCCGACCGCGTCAGCAAAGCTGTTGTTTTATCAGAAAGACAGCTAGCAACTAAGGCATGTGCATGAAAGCACCACCAAAATCCCCCACCACCTCTGGTCCCTCCTTTTCTGATATCATTTACTAAAATTTGAAGCGTAATGCCCAAGCACAACGCTATCTGCTCTTTACTAGAAGACAATAATTCAGATATTCTTGCGCTCACAGAAACTTGGTTGTACCCTGCAATCGCAAGTAATGAGATTCTTGCTGATAGTGAACGCTGTGACATACTGTATAATTCATAGATCGCATCAACATAACAACGGCAAAAAGCAGCGGTGTCCTTGGTGTAAAACATAAGCTCACTTCGCACATGCTAAATCTTGACAAGTACGTCTGCAGCAATGAAATAGCCTCGTGACGTCTTGAACACCCTTTTTTCACGTCATGCAACCTACATAACCACTTCAGTTTCACACGCATCTTTGCTAACACGAACGCTTTTAAGCCATTCGCACGTGCAATCATCTTCCCGACCATATCGCCTCTGATAACCTGTATACATTCTGTCACAAGCTTGAGGTGAATTTTTTCCAATAGCGCTGTATCATGGATTAGTCGTTAAGTTCATAATTTGTTTTTGTAATGTGTTGCATTTTCTTCACTTGCACCCAAATGCTCTTTTAGTGCTTACTTTGCAAACATATTTTGTTGTGTTGCATTTCTTTTCTCGTTCACTTGCGTCGGAACCTTTTGTATTGCAATTTACTTTGTTGTGCTACGTTTCAATGTTAACTTGCTTAGTAACCCTGTTGCTTACTAGTTTGCTTGTACTTTCATTGTGATAACTAAACCCCCTTACTCAATGCCCTTTGGGCCTGTAAGGTATTTTAAACTATAACATACTGTGTACATTGTATCAAACCTCGTATTTCTCATGTTTTCATCTTTATTTCCATACTCCCCATGTCTCGGATGTTTGTAATAAATTATCTTCTGTGCGGGTCATTATCATGAGAGGCAGTTCATTGCCTGCAGCGGTTAGAAATGTGCAAATGCATTGGCTGAGCCATTCAGCGCCACCTTCCTTTTTAAACACTCCTTTCATTTTCTGTGTGAACACAGCTTTGTTTTTCAGTTGTCTAGATATTCAGGCCAAGCTCAGTCCAAAGAAGGGACCAATGTTTTCACATGTCTCCAAAAACAAGGTGGGAAAGGAATTTCACAGTAATTTGGAGGCTGACCAAGATGCACAAAAGAGTATTATTGGGGCACCATGAGTGACAACATGCCCTACCAGCCTGACGTGTTCATATTTAACGATTGAACCTAGTAAGTGGTCCTTTCAAGGAGCAGGAACTGTAATGCAAGTTTGCTGAGCAAGTAACTCTAGTACTAGAAAAATATTCCAGAAATGAAGGTGCGGGGAAACTATGAAGGTTAAGAATGTATGTTTTTCTGACTCTAAGTCACTTTTCTTTTTCTATAATTTGCGTCGATGCATCTTGTGCAATGGTAATATGCGCAAGGAATGTCGTTGAAGCCATATTTTTAGAAGGGGACGTCTTCATCAGGGCTACAGCTGCTTTACAACGGCCTGACTTATATATTAATATATATGCATGAAACTATGCATGCTGGCATGTCTAAAAGGAGCATTTCTTTTCCTCGAGCACACTATGTGGCAGAAGTACTGTCAGTGACATGCCCACAAGGTCTCAAATGTTAATCCGAAGCAGACGACCGTGACCTAGCGATACCACCGGTTGAAGCAGCTGAACTTTTTGACAGCATTGGCGGACGAGGCCCCCGATGGCTTCGATTGAAGTGCAGTAATAAAATGTTGGTTATATTCACCTAAATTGCGTTTTTGTGGATTGTAAAAAAATTTGATTACAAAAAATTTACTGCCCTAAAATGGGCAAATACTGCATTTTGAGGTGAGTGTATGAGTCTGCACAATTGCGTTTCATCATGTCGACTGAGTTAAAATAGGTGCGTCTTATACAGTGGTATGAATTTGATATTTTTTTCTAAACTCGTGAGAATGGGGTGGTATGCTACTTGAAGTCCAGGAAATGCAACAGTCTCCATGATTCAAATCAACCGAGCTCATAAGGCATCATGAACACATTCAGGGGTCAGTGCATCATTTACTTGGTACAATGACATTTCTAGCTGGGTGCAGGCATAATCCTTAGTGTGGGTTACAGGCATCTCAAACAGTTCTATTGTGCAAAGCAGGCTTGTCTGGGAGCTGGATGTGTAGAATTTATTTTCAGCTTAGAATGTGCTCACTACATGGGTGTGTTGTGGCTGCACATAGGATTGGTCTTCTTTTTTTTCATTTGTATGTCAATTGCTCACAAAAAGTGTATGAATGTGTAGAGAAGTCTGTTCAAGTGTAGACTGATGTTCAAAGCTTCCTGTGTGTGATTTCACCTTGAGTGCCACTGCAATAAAAACTAAGATGACTGTCGTCCATGTTGTGGTTGAATGTTTAGTGCACTTAATTAGCCCATTATGAATGAGGCATACTGCCACGCATGGCAAAAAAGTGTAACATTGGCGCAATACAGAAGTCTGCACTACTGTGTACCAGAAAAGGTTCAACCTATTCTTTTTTTGTATTTCTGTGGTCAGCTCAGTACAAAGTGCCGTATTGCAGCACCTTTGAAATAAAAACCTTTTCCAGCTCACTAGACACTTACATTTGACAAGCAGCAGCACTAGCTAGGTGGAGGCGAAGAAAATACGATTGCAACACACGAGCTGGCTCTCAACTAAACGTTTATTCAAAGCAAACAAGTGTAAACAATACCGACTACGTATTATCTATGGAAAAGCTTGCGTGGCATGTAAGCATGCTTCGAAAGTGTGTTCTGGACTAAAATCCTGTGATGAAGCGTAGATAGCAAAAGTTTGAGGCATACCACATGCTTTCAAGAAGGCTAGGCATATATGCTTGTGAAATCATTTAGAAGTTTGTTTCTGCAGACTAGTTAACACTTCGCAAGTTATATGTGACAGTGGCGAAGGGTATGGGCAGACTTGTTCATAACATGCTACAAGTTATGACATAACCTTGTAATCATTCCCTTGTGTGTACCAGCAATTATGTACAGAAGTGTTATGTTACATATGTTAACAAGCAAGTTAAGTAATTCTGTTACATACTGAACAACATTTTTGGTGACTTTTCCTTATGTAAAGATTTAATAGTCATTGGTGGTAGAATGCCTTGTGAGAGCATGCCTTTTCATTTGGAAGTTTCACTTCAGGAGTTAGCATCTGGAATGAAGTAATTAGCTATTTAACTCAAAGATTACATGGTAGGATTAATTTATGCATTAGATTGTGTTTTTTTAACATTGACTTGGCTCAAACTACTGCTTTTGCAACTGCCTAGCATAAGAAGGGATGACTCATTTTTCAATTCGTTCGCATATCCATTGCAACACGTCTGAACACAATGGACTCCTACACTGAGAACAGAAGGGGTGTAAAAAAATACTTTTTTCGGCACGCTGCTAAATGAATGTTTCTTTATAAAGCTTTGTTGAGACTAGCAAGAGACTCTACTAAAGTATGTTCAACAAAGCAAAATATATAGAGACAGTATCTCTGCTCTCTATATCAGAACTTTTAAACTCGTAATGTTGGGCTGTTTTCACATAATTTATCCCTGCAGGGAAACATTGGAAGGAACTGTTAAAATTGCATGTGACGGTATTTGACTGATGCTCCTCAATTGTTTATATTTCGTCAAAAGCACTTTGCATTCTTTTCTTGAAAGTAAGATAAACCAACTAAGCTGACCTTACAAAAGATTGTATGGCCAAGTAGCGCTTGTCCTGTCTTGACCTGTCCTTTGTCTTTACTTCGCTGTGTATTCTGCTTAACAATGAATTACATAGCAACATGCCCAAACCTATTCAGTTGAGAGAGATTCTTGGGTATTACTTTTCTTCTACTTTGGTAAAAGAATACGTTGAGGCAGATCGCAGCCGTAGAAATGTAAGTTGGAGGCTAAGTATGATGAAAGCAAACACACACCCTAGGTGTTTAGTGTTGCATCATACATGGAAGCAAGGGAAGCTGTAGCAACACTTAAACTCCAGGCCCTGTGGTAGCATTTAACGGTTATGGTGTGCAAGACTTAAGCTTTGCCAAACATCTTTATTTTTTATGTATTCTATCATCAGGAACTTAAAGTAAAAAACAATGCTCAATAATTAATACTTTTTAATGTAAGAGTCAGCTACTTTTTCAAACCTTTATAGCTTATAGTGGTAATTAGTTCCTTAACAGTTGTGAATAAATGTGTTCCTTTCTAATATTAGCAACAAGCACAAGTCTGTGTAAGAATGATGCTTTCAAGTCGCAACCAAATGCTCATGTCAACAGTGGCAGTCTAAAGAAAAATCATGGGAGTCTTACTCAAAAGCTTTCAATGTGCTTAGTGTCCCTTTGGTGCATTGCGGTAATTTAGATCACAGAAAAACTAGCGCTTGCCAAAAACATGAAAAGAACATGTGGGTGATTCATTTGGAAAATGTACAAATGTGGAAATTTATAGCACTCATTCATATCTTCCTTCATTCCTTCTTTCTAATTTTTTTTTCTCTAGATGACACATTTGTTTGGGTGAGCATCAGTAATCCTATTAGCTTCCGGCCTCGTTCGTTTCAGGGCGTGTATGTGTGGTTTAGAGAAGTGTGAGCTAGCAAATTCGGCACACTTAGAGAAAACCTTACATGGTGCCTTTTCGCTGTCCGTATATTGAGGGTGACAAAAATGTCTCACTACACGAGTAGAGGTTATACACTAACAGTATTCAGAACAAACAAAGACGTCAGGGCTGCTGCTGAAACAGTTGCAGCAGACTGCTAGAGAGTGCTACGATTAAGAGCTAATGCTCAAATGCATAACCTGGGTGCATGCGTGAATGGCTTGTAAATGTATTTGCGCGTAAATAACTGGACCACGAATCTTTATTGCAAAAACCAGCGTCTTCCAGTGTGAAACCAGCGCGTTTTTGGCACCAGATCGCACTGCATGGGTACGCTGGGTCACACCGTTAGAGACGCTAGTTCCACTGCCATTACGCTGGGGCGCACTGGTTTTTGCTGTACAGGCGCTGGTTCTCGCTGCAGTTTGCTGGTTCGCACTGGAAACTGTGCTGGTTGTGTTTTTGCCGCGCTGGTTCCAGTACGCAAGGACGAGCGCTGTTGAATATTAAATGCTTTATACAATTTCATCTCTTGACACTAGTCTCTTGTCCTAAATAACGCGATATCTTGGGGCCATAAACTCTATTTCGTGTCGCAACTTAATTGGAATAAAGGTGCGTGAGCTGCCCTATTTATTCATGCACATTTGACACTGAAAATAACTTTCCTTTCTTGCATTTTTCCTTTTGACTGGGCGGATAGCCAAATTCTTGGACGAAACCACGCAAGGCGCCGCGTTTTTCAGTAGTTCGCACGTAACATCTGACTGGGAGTTGTCGCCGTTGTCGCAGTGTTGTGGAGAAGTCGTTCAAACGCGCCCGAACGGGCCCCTAGTTCGAAGCCTACCGCTTTTTCGTATTGTCGCACCCATAACAAAGCTGAGGCGATTCCTACGATTCCACATTCCCTATTGTACCGAAAAAAAGTTCTGAGGCTCAAAGACACACATCTTAGCCTTCGCCAGCTACCCGCGCCGAGATCGGTCCCCACCGAAGCTTAGGCTTAGCGTATCCGCCGAGTCCGTCTGCGCGCTATCGGAACGCCTAAGCTCAGGAATCAAGAAGTCTAACAAGGATAAATCACTCTATATTTCAGCTATCGCATCGGTGTTCTTAATTAAACAATTTTTTCATGTCTACACTGCCAGCACAAGAAAGCGATGAGCGCCGATGTGATGCGTCATAAGCACAGGTATATGTGCTGTCGCCGAAGGCTCCCAGCACTAGCCTGACGTGTCGACTGAAAGACATCACTGAACTAAGAAAACGTTGCATATCGATCGCGTGAAGAACGAGAAACTGCTATCGAAATCGGCAGTAACAGCCCATACAGCGTTCAGGGTTCATTTAGTACTTTTTTCGAAGTTAAAATACCAAATGCAAGTGAAAAGCGATGTTCTGGCACTCCCGAGCATGCTACTGAATAAGGACAGCAATTTTTTCTTTGTGGTACAGGCGTGAGTTTTATTTGCTGGGCCATAGCACATCTACCATGTCTGTGCGAGACATATATCTCTGTGAAACTAAAACTGCTTCTTGATCTTGACATGTCAAATTCAGTGGCGTAACAAAGGGGGGGGGAGGGAGGCGTGGGCCCTGGGTGCAAGGAGCTAGTGGGGGGGGGGAGTCATATACGTCTGAAGACACCCGGAAATGTTGAGATCCTCGACTACAACCGGGGGGGGGGGGTGACAGAAGACCCATGGGCCCCGGGTGTCTGACGACTTAGCTACGGCACTGGTCAAATTATCCGTTGTTGTTAATCAGCTGGCGTGGCGTATTTTTTACTTATCGCCTGATTTTGGTACATCGCTTTTCACAAGAGACAACAATAACCATAACGACAACCAAAGTATAATATGCATTCCCGAGGGAGCGCGCATTTAACCAGCATCGTGTTCGCTCAGTCTAATCAAAATTCGCGCAAATCCACCAACGGCTCTACTCTTGGGAGCCACTCGGGTGGTTCCTCTGTTGCTTTATGGAGAGCGATAAACCAGTGCATCTGTTCCCTGAAATACATTCGTGCAGGCCGCGCATCTTTATCAACATGGTATCCTGCCATTCTCGTGCGCCAAATACAGTGGAGGCCCAAGCGCATAATTAGATCAAAAGGCACCCCAGCCTCATTATCTATGCTTAAGTAACGAATGCCATATGGGTCTAGTAGAAATTCTTTTTTAGTGTCCTCTGCAATACATCCCAGAAGAACACGCCTTCCCAACAGCTTAAAAAAACATTCTTGGGCTGCTTGCAAATTAAAGTGCGTTCCCCACGGTAAAAATACTTCCGCTCCAAAAACTTCTTAACTGGTAACCTTCCAGTGTGTACTTTAAAAAAGGTTTTTGTTCCTGGCGGGACCTGCATTTTCTTCACTCTCTTTAAAACATCGCTGCTTGGGCCTCCACCGTACACGGACCTGTACAATGGCACTGAGAAAAGAATGTCGGACAAAGCACAATGCAGTTTCTTTTAGTTTACACCACACAGGTAATCATTCGAGAAGCGCACTGAAAGAAATTTGACACTAGATACGACTTCTTTGTAAAAACCTCGAATACCTCCCAAAAACTCTTCGGTTCAAACCACATACTCTGGCAGCCACCTACTCAGCCTTTTTTGGCATACCGTGCGCAAGAAAGGGTCAGTTGAGTCCCTAAAGAAGAAAAACTGGTTTACCAGCAGCCCTACAAAGAGGTGGCCCAATCCCAGCCCCCCGCCAGAACAAGTTGGTTCGGCTACAGCGCTCCCATTCCAACGCCCAGACAAAGATGGCAAAAATCCTATGTAGCTAGCGGTAAAGTACCGGGCTTGTGAACTCTGATCCGACGTTCGAATCCTGTTCGGAGCATTTTCATTTTTAAAAATTTTTATCATTGCACTAAAATGCTCTCTCTTGCTCTTTCTATTCATAAACACACACACACACACACACACACGCTTATATATATATATATATATATATATATATATATATATATATATATATATATATATATATATATATATATATTTTGGAACTCCGGATTATGGGCCGAGTGCGGCGAGCACGGATGTAACGTGAGGTGGTACTTTCAGTCTCTCAGAAAAAAAGATGACATAAACATGTATATTACGATAACAGTACGTAGTGATGCTGCTAAGAAACGGGAAGAACACATAAAAGCGGGTGCCTGCCGGGTCCTTTATTCATAATCGTTACTGCAAACTGCCATCGCAAAATAAAGTGAAATAACGACGGCTGCCATTGTTATCACTGTCACCGAGAAAATCCTCCGTGACACTCTTGAAGTTTATTGGACAAACAGCAGTTCAGAAATGCCCGCAACAGAATCGAACGCGTACTACAAGGAATTTTCCTGATTGCGCGGTACCTCATATAGTGCGACTTTCAATACCGTGATGGATTGACCCACGTGAAAAACAGTGCCGATCATCTTTTTCAAGATTGCGATTAATACGCCGTAACCACATTGCTGAAGTGCTAACATTCTTCTAAATCATGAAAGGAAAGACGGCACGAACAGCGATGTGACAACTTCCAGCTCGCCACTGTTACGCGAAGTGAATGCAGCACGCACACAGAGCATGTAGGGCGTGTCGGTGGAAAAACAAAGCAAAAAATAAACGTGTTACACTCGCGTAATCAACTCTTGACATAACGCGAGGCGCATTCTTAGGCCAGAAATGTCGAAAAATGGAGAAACAAAGAAGAGGGTGTGGGGGGACTTGTTACATTTGTGCGTATACGGTGTAATTTTATTCTATGCTAGCGTACTTTGCTCCACCACCAAAATGTCAGGATTAATGTATGATCGGTGCGGTATTGAAGTAACAGGCAGAGAAACATGGGGCTGAAAACTGTGCAACTGCTTGGACTACCATGCTATTAAATTCTATTTATTGCCTTCTCAATGAGTTTACCTAACCTGAAAACTGTCCGAAAGCTATAGGCTGACATGTTTTTATATTGTATTCATTGGGAGCTTGGCTAACTTGGAAAATTCAGCTATGTCATATTATTTCAAATCATCGCAGCCAGCACAGGGCTGAGTTGTGCTATGTGACCCTGTATTAGGTTGAAGCTTTATTGCTTGGAATGCCTGCTTGGTTTAGTCAATTAACTTAACGAGAGCAATTGCTTAGGCATTTATCTCTCGTATTATTGATTTTTTGTAAATCAATAAATATTGGTGCATTTCTCAGTGAAGATGTGGCATTCATCAGCAGAAAAAAATAACACAACAAGAGCATAAAAAGTATAAAAGTAGTTTAAATGTTCTGAGAAATTGCCAACCTAGGTGGGTTTTGGCTATGTTCTCACTTTCAGATTGTGTCAGCATGTCCATTAATTATCTTTGTATGTGTAAACAGTGGAAATAAAAAAATAAAGAGAAAATGCAGTGTTGGAGGTGCCAATATGTGGATGCACGCCACACCTGAAGCCTGTACTTGTGGGCCTGATATAGACATCAGTCAATCAATGTTTGCTTAACAGTACCACCACTTGCCTTTCTGCAAAATATAGAGAAAAGACAGGATGTAGCCCAAGAAAGAAGAAAAGAATGCTACACAGGCTAAGCATTATGCACGCTCGCGATCACTTCTCATGTTTCTTCTCATGATTCTTATTCTATTGTTATATCAGTTAAGCCTGATTGGCAAGTGGTGCATTGGGAACGCTTTAATGCCACGAATATTACAGAGAATCCTATGGCACGTCTGAGGCTGATGAAAGTGTTCGCTAATACCCACTTGTGCCGTGGCCCTTGCTTCTCTGGGTATTCTTCGGCTGGAGTCATGGTGTGCCCCTCAATTAAAAAGATTTTATGCTAGTTTCCTCAAAGCTGTTGATATTGAAACTAATGAACAAAGATGATACTGTGACTTGGCTACATGAAGTTCATGCAGTGCATGTTTCTCAAAAGTTTGCGCTTTCAGCAACAGACTTGTAGAATTTCTGTGCTCATTCATTCAAATAATTTACTGCGATGAGGCTCATACATTTGGTTTTGATTTACGAGCACTCAGTTCAGTTTTACTAAAATACCTCCCAATTTGAGCTTCAGACAGGCCATTCATTCACATTGAACAAGTTATGTTCAAACAAAATAATGAGGGCAAAAGCTCTTAGTTGGATCTTGTCCGTTAACAAAGACCAACCATTTGTTGTGTCAGCGACTGCAGGCTCCAAACAAGGCCATTTATATGATGTGGCCAGTCGATGCTTCTACCTTTGGTTTCTATGTTTTTCAGTGAAAAGTGAGGTGATGCATGGCTTATAAGTTGAATGAGCCTTTCAACTTCAAGCCAAGGGTTGCTTTTTATTTTACAGTTACCTAAAACTACTGAATGTGCTTTCTTTATTTGACATATCACAGAATATGTTGCAACTGGTAGGTCAGTTGTCAGATTCAGCACAAAAATTGTTCTTTATTCGCTCTTTGAGCAAATACACAAAGTCCAAGGGGTGGCACATGGATGTTGTGTCAGCCACTGCAGGCTGCAAACAAGGCCATTTATATGATGTAGCCAGTAGATGCTTCTACCTTTGGTTTCTGTGTTTTTCAGTGAAAAGTGAGGCGATGCATGGCTTATAAGTTGAATGAGCCTTTCACCTTTAAGCCTAGGTATGCTTTTTATTTTACAGTAACCACTCTAGCGGCTAATACAGAGCCTCATGC
Source organism: Dermacentor variabilis (assembly GCF_050947875.1). Classification (NCBI taxonomy): domain Eukaryota; kingdom Metazoa; phylum Arthropoda; class Arachnida; order Ixodida; family Ixodidae; genus Dermacentor; species Dermacentor variabilis. Next base: position 68,081,438 of record NC_134576.1, on the reverse strand, counting down.
TGTTCAGTGAACATTGTTTAAATTATCATGACCAGCCAAGCTGGTTCCGGCTGTGTTTCATATTGTAAACACAAGCTACAATAGGCTGACAAGCTCATTTCTACAAAACTATGATAAAGCTCTGAGTAGGTACTCATAGCTGGTTTTCTTACATATGCAGTTACCACACATTAAAATGAAACAAAGCACAGTCAGCTTAACGCATTGGATAGCACAGCGAAGTGATTTAACACAGCCTATCAGTTCTATTACATTTAGTCTAGCCAGAAAAGTTATCAAGGAGCATCTAGCCATATATGCGCAGTTTTACACTTCTTTTTTCGCTCTTTGAGCAAATACACAAAGTCCATGGGGTGGCACATGGATGTTGTCAGCCACTGCAGGCTACCAACAAGGCCATTTATATGATATGGCCAGTCGATGCTTCTACCTTTTGTTTCTATGTTTTTCAGTGAAAAGTGAGGTGATGCATGGCTTATAAGTTGAATGAGCCTTTCAACTTCAAGCTTAGGCTTGCTTTTTATTTTACAGTAACCACTGTAGCGGCTAATACAGAGCCTCATGCTGTTCAGTGAACATTGTTTACATTATCATGACCAGCCAAGCTAGTTCCGGCTGTGTTTCATATTGTAAACACAAGCTACAATAGGCTGACAAGCTTATTTCTACAAAAGTATGATAAAGCTCTGAGTAGGTACCCATAGCTGGTTTTCTTTCATATGCAGTTACCACCCATTAAAATGAAACAAAGCAACAGTACACAGTCAGCTTAACGCATTGGATAGCACAGCGAAGTGATGTAACACAGCCTATCGGTTCTATTACATTTAGTTTAGCCAGAAAAGTTATCAAGGAGCATCGAGCCATATATGCGCAGTTTTACACTTCTTTTTTCGCTCTTTGAGCAAATACACAAAGTCCATGGGGTGGCACATGGATGTTGTGTCAGCCACTGCAGGCTACCAACAAGGCCATTTATATGATGTGGCCAGTCGATGCTTCTACCTTTGGTTTCTATGTTTTTCAGTGAAAAGTGAGGTGATGCATGGCTTATAAGTTGAATGAGTCTTTAAACTTCAAGCTTAGGGTTGCTTTTTATTTTACAGTAACCACTGTAGCGGCTAATACAGAGCCTCATGCTGTTCAGTGAACATTGTTTACATTATCATGACCAGCCGAGCTGGTTCCGGCTGTGTTTCATATTGTAAACACAAGCTACAATTGGCTGACAAGCTCATTTCTACAAAAGTATGATAAAGCTGTGAGTAGGTACTCATAGCTGGTTTTTCTTTCATATGCAGTTACCACCCATTAAAATGAAACAAAGCAATAGTACACAGTCAGCTTAACGCATTGGATAGCACAGCGAAGTGATGTAACACAGCCTATCGGTTCTATTACTTTTAGTCTAGCCAGAAAAGTTATCAAGGAGCATCGAGCCATATATGCGCAATTTTACCCTTCTTTTTTCGCTCTTTGAGCAAATACACAGTCCAAGGGGTGGCACATGGATGTTGTGTCAGCCACCGCAGGCTGCAAACAAGGCCATTTATATGATGTGGCCAGTCGATGCTTCTACCTTTGGTTTCTGTGTTTTTCAGTGAAAAGTTGTGATGCATGGCTTATAAGTTGAATGAGCCTTTCAACTTCAAGCCTAGGTATGCTTTTTATTTTACAGTAACCACTGTAGCGGCTAATACAGAGCCTCATGCTGTTCAGTGAACATTGTTTACATTATCTTGACCAGCCAAGCTGGTTCTGGCTGTGTTTTATATTGTAAACACAAGCTACAATAGGCTGACAGGCTCATTTCTACAAAAGTATGGTAAAGCTCTGAGTAGATACTCATAGCTGGTTTGCTTTCATATTTGCAGTTACCACACATTAAATTGAAACAAAGCAACATTACACAGTCAGATTAACGCATTGGATAGCACAGCGAAGATGTAACACACCTATCAGTTCTATTACTTTTAGTCTAGCCTGAAAATGTATTGAGGAGCATCGAGCCATATATGCGCAGTTTTCCCCATCTCCTCTTACAGGCTCCTTGGGAGCACTTTGTATCAAAGGATGACAAAAATAGTGAAAAATCTACACGTGTGGCTACACATCACTTGTATCTATTTGGTAATGTTAATGTTTTATTTTTATGAATTTTGTTTAAAAGCATTTGACTCCTACACACACAGCTGCACCAATAAGCATTGCAAGGCTGCTGCATTGCCATGGCCCATGCAGAACAGTGTGACAATGCGTTTAACCTGCACAGAAAAGCTGCAGTGCAAGTTATGTGATGAGAGTAGGGTACTTTATGGCATCACGGAACCACATAAGCTGAAGCTTTACATACCAGTGCATGTTTGTGCTTCAAAAAGTAAGCAAGTGCAACAACGAAATATTGTTGCACCCATCACAATACAAAATTTGTTGCTCTTTCTGACATTTATAACAAAGCCGATAACAAAGTATATTCGAGGTGTGAGTGAAGCCCTAGCTTGTGTTTTTAAGAAATGTGGTGTCAAATCGCACATGTGCCATCAAGCAAGCTTAAAGGTGATTTGACGAATGTGAAGGATCCTCTCCCTTGACCACGTCTTCCTGGCATGGTATAGAATGTTCCATAGACTGACTGTGAATCAGTCTATATTAGCGAAAGCAGAAATTTCTGCAGCCGTATCAAGGAGCACAAGAATGATGTCGCCAAAGGCCACACAGTGACAAATGCCCTCGCAGAGCATGGCAAGAAGACGCGTCACAATATAAACTGAACCTTGTGTTTATCCGACATTCCATTGTGAACAAGGGATCAGTACGAATCACGAAACATCATTTTATTTTGATTTTGACCTTGGTTAGTGACCGGCTTTATTTATTAACAAAGCTGCTACATCTTGTGTAGCATGTATTTAACTATGTATTTCCAATACTCACACGCGCAAGCTGCATTGTGACAAGACATGTAGCACAGAACAGGTTGTACTCCTGTGGTACATTGCATAAGACATTACAGAAAAACATTTCCTTTATCACCTTTGATGGCACGTCGAACTTGGTCACCCTACATGCACCTTTCATCTTTATTAGTAAGATTAGTAAGATTCAGCGCTTGTCTGTGGTATTTGTTTCCGTGTGCCCTCGTCTTTTTCGCGCTGTTTCACCTCAGTTCTAAACCTTTCATCTATTCTAGCATATCAAAGCAGAACATTTCTGCTGCTGGAAGCTTGCTGCCCTTTTTAGAGTGACCACCACAACAAGGTGGAGTATAAGTTTTATTTGAATAGATGTCTGATATGTGTTGTTGTCATGCGCACTCAGCTACACTCCTATTAGCCATGTGCACATTTCTTTAATCACCATCTTGCCAGCACCAGGTATGTAAAACAATTCCCAGCCACTTCAGATAACACAAAGCAGATATTATTATGCTTGTCACAGCTGTTACACCTTTTAGCACTGAACATCCTGATGCACTCAATGTGGCCCACGTGTGCCTCATGTTAGACAAAACAGATTTTTTAGCAAACAAGAGACAGCAGTGTCATTTGTGTGTGCATGACAAGCCCAGTACATGTCTTATCTTTAAGGACACGACCTGCAGTAAGTGAAATATTCACAGAAGTGGACTGATCTCATAAGGCCACAGTGGGCACTTAATTGCCATTGCCGAGCCTGGCTAGTTAGCCAAGCGCTAGTGTAAATTCTTCACTTGCTCAGTGAGCCTGTGTTTGAACCTTCTGATTGAGTAAAGTGTATTTTGTATTTTGATTTTGTAAAGTGTATGGTGACATGTGGGCATCCACATGTCACCATGTGGATGCCCTAAGCCACGAGAAAGTTATGCAGGTCCAACATACATGTCGGAATCTATGTGAAGTTTTCATGAAACAGTTAATTAAATGCGATAAATTAGGCCATCTTGTTCTTGCCTCTTTGGCATAAAAGAAAGCAGCTCGCGCATATGGTTTCATTCATTCATGCTATGCAATGTCTTAAGAGTTATATTTTATTTTATTTATTTGTAAAAAAAACTTACAAGGCCCCTACATGGGGTTGAGTAAGGGGGGCATAGAATGAAATAAGTACACACAATCTAGTAACAAAAATAATAATAAAAAAACACTAGCCGAGTGCTCAGCCTAAAAGTTAGAGAAACATAATAGCTACATGATGCTGTATATGAGTACAATAAAAAGGAACTCTATAAGTTTGTAACAAATGTATTACAGTGCAAGAAAAAGGTAGGAAAAATAACACAGAACAGTGAGTGTGATATGAATGGGTAACAAAGGTTGAGCGTGTTGAGCGAGTGCCTGAATTTTTCACGATCAGTTTCCGCAACTATGTTGTCGGGGAGGCTGTTCCAGAGCCGAATGGCACGGGGACTTGCAGACGAGTTAACTGCTTCTGTTTTACCCTAGATGCGTGTGTAACCCATGATGATTGTGTAATCTGCGCGACATGTGCTATGACGTTTCTAGGTGTAGGGAGCGTTTGTTAGTGTGGTGGGCATATTTATGAAATAATGACAAAAGGGCTATGTCGCGATGATTACTTAGCAGCTGAAGTGAAAGGTGAATTGTTGAGTTACGCTAGAACGGTGGTCATAATTCGGGAAATAAAAAGTGCAGCTCTATTTTGGTTTGATTCCAGCATGTTAAGTAATTTTGGTGGGGAAACCAGGCTGGAGCGGCGAACTCAAGTCGAGGGGAATAAATGTTTGAAATGCCAGTTTGCGGATAAGTGGAGGTGAGTTCTGAAGGTTACGTGGCAGGTAACCCAGTTATCGAGAAGCACTGGCACAGAGGGTGTTAATGTGAGAAGTCCAGGAAAGGCTTGTTGAAAGATTTACGCCTAGATATTTAAATGATGAAGTCCGACATAATGGGACCTTTTTAATACAGTAGCAATAGTCAAAGTTAGTGCGTTTGCGGGTGAAGGACATCACTTTACATTTTGATGAATTTAGAGTCATTAGCCAGGTGTTAATAATTAATAATTTGATTAAGATCATTTTGGAGGATCAGGTGGTCATTGTAGCTGTTAATAGAACGATAGATAATGCAGTCGTCAGCGAAAATGCGCATGCATGATGATAAGTTATTGGGTATGTCATTAATGTATATCAGAAAGAGTAAGGGACCAAGAACACTTCCTTGTGGTACACCGGATGGAACATCTGAAAGGGGCGAGGAGAAGCTGTTAGCGAAAGTAAACTGCTGCCTGTTAGAAAGAAAATTTCGAAGCCAGGATAGAGTTAGTAAATCAAGTTTTAATGATAATAACTTCAAAAACAGGCGACAATGGGCTATGCGGTCATAAGTTTTAGAAAAATCCTGAAAGATGCTGTCAGTTCGAAGGTTTGAGTCCATGTTAAAATGTAAATCTGCCCTAAATTCAAGCAGTTGCGTTTCGCCTGACAAACCTCTCCTGAAACCATGATGATTATAAAAAAAGAAGTTGTTCAATTCTAGATGATGGTAAACATGAGATGCAATAATGTGTTCCATCATTTTACAGCATATGCACATTAGTGATATCGGTCGGTAGTTCTCAGCCAAATTTTTGTCAGCGTCTTTGCAGATGGGTATGATTTTGGCTGTTTTCCAATCTTGGGGTATTTGACCTGTCATCACAGATTGATGAAAAATGTGGAATAAAAATTTGCTGGATACTGAAATTATTTTTAGTAATTTAGAATTAATATTGTCAATACCTGCTGAAGACGAAAGTTTCCAGTTATTAAGAAGCTGAACAATATCATCAATAGTATTGTCAATATGTTCCATGTACCGGTAATCTAGGTCTGCAACAATAGGCAAATTAGCAATACTTGCTTTTGCAAATACAGATGAGAAGATTATATAATGGCTTGTATTTGTTTATAAATATTTTAAATGTACCAGTCACTTCTTGGCTGATTGCCCATTGTGTATATGTGCTGTAGTATGAAAATTAGTCAATAGGAACATGCAGCGATCATCTCATAAAGCTAGTCGATGATGGCATGATATGCACTGCCCATTCCTCAGCCCATCACATTACATAGGTATGTGCCATTGTATGCAAAATATCGTCATAATCTACATGTGTACACGCTTCTTTGCTAATTACTCTGTTGATGGCATGTGTCATAGTATGGAAATCACATTCGTCAACAAGTGGAGATTACATTAAAGAGTTTGTTGGCTGCATGATATGTACCATCTGCTTTTTGGCCAATCCCCCATGCAGGGTAGATATGGTGCTGTGAGTGTACGCTCAGTACGGAAAATTTCATAGAAAGTGTTGTGCAGGCAGATAGTACGGACAAGTGTATAGGGTGCTGCTTGAACTGCCATATTGCATTAGTGTTTGACGACTTCACTGCATTGAAGAAATTATAATCCATTTCTGCCAGCAAAGACAGACTGCCTTGTTTGAAAAGTTGTACCGTTTTTTCTGGTCAAAACAGGCAATAAAGGAAAAAGAATAACCTTTGTGGCCAAATCGTTAGAGCATGGGGCTGCTGCGGCTGGCGGACTGAGGTTCAAATCCTGCCATTGCATGTTTTTTTTAAGAATAAGGTTGAATCTATTTGGCAAGAACACGACCCGTGACCCACCCAGACAGAACCATGGGACGGGAGGCAAAGAAAAAGCTTCACTTTTAACAATTACCTGCCTGAAAATTCATTGACGCTGACGTTTATTTAAGGTGAAACCACAGGCACTGCAAGGCATTGTTATCAGGAAAGCAGCAGCTTTGAATGTAATGTGACACGACAGTCTTGCCAATGATAGCTGCATGACATTATTGAACTATAGCCTAAACCTTAACAAAAATAATATTTGTCTCATTTTAGTATATAACCCATCACCTCTCGACAAGAAAAAATACTAGCACTTGAATGACGAAACAATGCAGTTATGGCAGGGAAATGTCAGATGTCATTCATATAGCAGGTTATCTTCATGATGAATTTGATTATGCTGGAGTGTCGAAAGGACATCTGCTGTGCATACAATGCATGTTGTGAACAAGGCTGTAGTCTCTTAACAGGTTCAGTGATCCAGTCATGTTTGCTTTGCTACTCGGTATGGACTATAGCAGTCTACACAAATCTGCTGAATATGCCAGCATAGTGCAGGATACAGTGTAAACCTGTGAACGATATTGACTGAGTAACGTTAGTGACAAATTTATTGGCTCAGTGTGTGTAGAAGTGAAATACTGCTGAAGAGGTAGCCAGCTTCTAGTTACAAGCCTGCAGTGGCCCAACAATGCCAGCTTTCAAGCAGCATTCAGGCCCTATTTAGTATTCTCACTCCCATCACCAATGAGAGCTGCAGAAAAACTAACACACTGTCAACACGCTGGCAAAGCACTTAGGGTGCTTTGCGCCATTAAAAATAACTGGAGACATTGTCTTTCATTATTTATTATATGATCATAAGGAATGCACACAGCAGTACAGAAATTATGTAATTTCAATGAAGGGTCATGGGATCAGCAATGTAACTTGCTTGATATGAAAGCAGTTCATAGCACCATCACATAGGGCTCTGCACATACAATAGAAAAACAAAGGCTGAAAGCAGAATGCAGGTTATTTCATGTCTATGCTATGCATATTACCACTAGTCTCCTCTAGTATTACATGTCGACGCATTTGATATAAACAGTACGCTGTAGGAAATGTAACAATGCAAACATGCGTACTGATGCTAAGGTGAAAATAAAACCCCAGCGGCCACTTATTATAGGCACAAACACAGTCTACACTACCCGAGTCACTAGAAGACGAGTTTTCCACCTGAGCATCAGCTTGCCGTAAATTCAGCTGTCGGACTTCAAATACATGTTCTTAGAAGCGCATGATATAGAGACAACGGAGATCAAACACTCCCTCATCTCAAAAAATAAAGGAAGAACAAACGATCATTCGCGCAAAAGCTCCGTTTGTAACACTAAGCTAACACTCGTTGCATGCACATCGGCGCTGGTATGTAACAGAAGCCAGGAATGATTCCAAACGTATGTAGGTGCGCGGCGCGTATCGAAGTCGGCGGGCACGAGCACTCGATTGTGATGAGATCGCTGTGCCCGGAACAGCAACGCACACACGCACAGAGAAGCTTTTTCATTCTTTTCGTCAGTTCTCTTTCGAGGCTTGCACGATATCTACGTCCGCAAACACGAAGCTTCCCGCTGGTCCACGACGGGGAACGCACAGCGTTATTAACGTTTCAGTAAGGCGACCACACGCGCACATTTCGGCACTGCTGCAGCATATGAAGTTCAGAATAATCTTATCATTATCAAATTATCCGTTGTGGCCACTGCATTTGGGAAACACGCGAGAAAACGCGATCCGTGCACCACACATTTGCGAGATCGAAGCCATCAGTCCGGCCAGCTGTGTCGGTCACTGCACGACACTGTCGCACGTGTAATTGTTCGCACCAGGCACAAACGTTTGCTACAGTCGACGACAACCTTCGTTGATGCTGGTCGCCACTCGAAATATTCGCATCAAGCCCCAAACATTTTTTTGCTTTTGTTTTACGAGCGCGGCCGAAGGCCAGGCCTACATTTTGCTTCATCCCAGCGTAACTCAATAGCGCCATGTTGGATTTTTGGTGCTAGAGAGGCCGCTGACGTCACTCCTCAGGCAGCCAATGACAGCCGTGGTGCGGAGTATTTCCTTCGAGAGCGCGGAGTTAAAAACTATCGGAGTATAACAGGCTATCGGAGTATAACCGGAGAATGCATGCTGTTACATTTCGTCCTTCACCGTACGGAGTATAATAAAGGTTAATGGGGGGCCTCATACACTCCGATGTGTCGGAGTATGTGGTTAGGCATCGGAGTTTAACGGGAACATATATCTGCAAAACCTCCCAGCTGGGTATATTTTCGTTTACAGTGTAGGGTCATTCTCGGCGACATGTACGCTTAATAAAAGGGCCGCTGATTCTAAGACCGATGAGGTAGAAGTGCCGTCGGGAACCTAGAGCGCGGGAAGATTTAAAGCGTGGTCTAATTTCTCGAAGGCCACCGTGAAAGCATCACCAAAAAGACTGCGTCTCGTGAAGTCGTGACATCGCCCAATCAGGTGCCGCTTTCGCTTGCCTGGTGTTCTTGTAAGCCGCGAAAGCGGCGGCATACTCAACACGATAGATCTCTCGCATGGCGGGATCACGCGCGCGCTGGGATCGGCGTCTCATCGCGCGCACCCTGACACGTTCGTACCGCAATTCAGGCGACCACCACGACTTCGCCCACCCGCCTCGCGGACGAACCCTTCGAAGGTGGCTCCTGCATATGGCGTCATAGAGTAAAAACCCTCCAAAACCAAATCAAGCAGGACAGCCGATAGAAAATGAAAAACTCAACAGTGACCAATGATAATTCAATGCCTTCTGAATTATTTTTTGTACGGGCTTGGGAACGCAGGATTCTTTGAAATTGCCAAATGCGCCCTTCCGCGACAGAAAGGTGTGAAAACGCCGTCAAAATAGACAGGCAATCAGTATAGGTGTGCGCCGCAGCCTTTCCGCGGAATTTCGCAATGAAGGCCAGAGCTTCTGCAAAAGCGATGGTCTCAGCACTGTACGCGCTCGTGGCGTTTTCCACACTTAACTTCCGCACTGCGAGGAGCCGGCAGCGCGGGTCGAATACAACGTACGCTGCACCCGCCGCTGCACCCGCCGCGGCACCCGTGAAGGCGCCGTCGGTGTAGAGATCGTAGGCAGGCGAGGACGAAATAATGGCATCCTGGCCGGGCATCAAGCGATCGAAAGAAAAGCGACATGCAGCGCGAGGATGACGCGACCAATTTTTCAAAGGGACGCGCGAAGGAGTTCCGATAAAATATGTCCTGGCCGTAATGAGTTATTTGGCGGGGCGCAAAGATGGAAAATTCCGCCGACAACCCATCCAGCTCCACATTAAGTGGTGGACAGTTCGCAAGAATATCCAGCGCCGTGGTGCGCGGGGTATGATATGCGCCGGTCAAAGCTACGAGAAAGGAGTGCTGCACAGACAACAAGCGGGTGGTCAAGTAAGACGATGGAAACACTGGCCACCACACCGGAAACACGTATGCAATCGCTTGAAGCAGAACCTGTCTATACAGACGCCGTATAAGCACGGGACGTAGCTAGAAGTGCATGCGTAGAAACTTGAGGGATCACGAAACCAATACAGCGGTGTTGGTCTTAATAAAGCCAATATGGGCATGGAAATTAAGTTTCTCGTCAACGACCAGGCCGAGAATTTTAATATGATCTTTGTGTTTTAGGTAAGCGCCGTCCAATATAGTGGACGTCGCTTAAAAGTGCCAATCTGTCCATTGTTGAAGAAGATGAAATCAGATATTCGATGACTAATTTTGACCTTGTTTTGCCTGGCCCATATGTAAACCAAAGTGAGTACAGATTTTGCCAGAGCGTGTAACTGCAAGCGCGAGGAACCGGAAACGAGAACGATGGTGTCATTTGCTTACGCCTGGATGTGAACCCCTTGTGGAAGCGGGAGGACTAGCAGGGAGTGAACGACCAAATTGCACAACAAGGGGCTAATCGGCGATCCCTGGGGACTTCCAGCGCACGGACGCGCCGACGCGTCTCCCACATTTGCACAAAACACGACCCGGCGGCCTTCAAGAGTGACTGGAGGCGATGGTACAAATTCGCAGGGCACCGATGCTGACGCACAAAAAACAGGACTGAATCATGCTACACGCTCGCGAACGCGCCGGTGAAGTCGAGCGAAATTAAGACCGTTGGCGTCTTTGCTGCTTTAAGCACACTGAAGCCTTGTTTATGTTCGTACAGGGCAGAGGGGCACTCCGCGCATGCGTGAAGCCGTATTGATGGGCGTGAAGGAGCTTGTGTGAATGCAAAAAATAATATAGCCGGGAATTTAGCAGGCGTTTCAATATCACATACATGTGTGTGGTATTTGATTGTTTGAACCAGGCGCGTGCACGCCATCACTCGAGAAAAGAGGAGGAAGAACGAACTGGAATCGGCGCAGTGAATCTAACTGGTCAGTGCTGCAACCGCTGTTGTAAATATAACCTGTCAATAGCGGCCCTGCTTACTGACTCGTCCTTCGCGTAACATTGTGGTGGAGGCGGAACGTTCGCCGTCCTCGCCACGGAGCTCCGAAGCGGTGGCACCGTCGTCTTCTCAGCCATGGCTTCCGATGGAACCACCCTGTCGCTACCTACACCTGCGGCGCCAAACACAACGTACGTCAAGCTTCCTTGTCTCCGTGATCCTGGGACATTGTCCGCCTAAAATGACCTTGACGTCGACGACTGGCTCAGCATGTATGAGCGTGTTAACCAAAGCCACCACTGGGACCCTATCATCATGCTTGCCAATGTGATCTTTTATCTAGACGGGACACCGCGTGTCTGGTTTGACACCCATGATGTCGAGCTCTCCAGCTGGGAGGCTTCGCAACCTATTTGGAAACCCGTCAGGTCGTCAACAGGCTGCGCGAAAAGAGCTTGCCACCCGTATCCAGTCGTGGACCGAATTGTGTGTCTCCTACATACGGGATGTGCTCGCGCTTTACCGGAAAGTCGACGAGCACATGACCGGGGTTGACAAGGTGAGCTATATCTTAACGGCATCGTGGACGATGCCTTCAATTCGCTCGTCTATAACGACCTTTCTACCGTCGACGCCTTTGCCAAAGAATGCCCCCGCTTCGAGGTAGCCAAAAGCCGCCGCGTCGTCCCAGTTTTCCCGACTCCCAGACACACCTGCCACGTCCTCCTGCTCCGCTCGTACCGCCACACGACCATTTCAAGAGAACGTCACACGTATCGTTCCGCGTGAGATTGAAGCGGCGAGTCGGGCCCCCCTTCATCCGCGACTCTTGATGGCACATTTGATCAAGCGGCCCCACTATTTCCCTTATTCAAGCATTTGCGGGGCAAGAAACTATAAACCTTCGCATCCCTACCGCGTTCTCTGTCTGCCGATCTGATTCGGCACCCATTCCAATGTCGACAACTTGTAATTACAGTATTTCGCTCCCAGGCCACGCGATGCTGGTGAATGGTGAACCCCAGACGACAAACCGATCTGCTTCCGCTGCCACCGCGTTGTTCATGTATCCCGCCACTGCCGCACCACCTGGATGCCACCGTACTAGAGCTCATATCCTGCTCTTCGCCCATAGGCCGACGCTCGGCGTTATTCGCCTTGCCGTCTGTACACTAATTCTCATACCCCTGACAGCCGCTCCTCCGTGCGATCGCCGTCCGCTCAACGCCGTCCGCTCAACGCCGTCCGCTCAACGCCGTCGCTCCCCGTCACACCAACCTCGCCGCTTTTCCTCGCCAAACCGGCGGACGGAAAAGTAGGCCATGCAGCTCTCGGAGGTGGTGCTGCATCACGTTCGTCCTGTCCAAATCCTCTGTTGACGCTCTTCACCAACACGAACCTAGGGCGCTATAATTTAAAGCTATTCCAAACTTTTCTATTCCAATTCTGCAATCAGCCCACCGCGATTGGTCAAAAATTTTTTGGACTACCCCCACTTCACCTGTTTGTCACGCGACGTCACGAATACCGAGATAGCTCCCCATCTGATATGACATGCACACACTGGTTATGTATAACTTGACCGAACAAAACCGAGATATTTATTTCTTATTCGACGCCTCATTGCCATTAGCCTTCCGCTATGGGTCAAAAGATTTTGGGCTGCACCCACTTCACCGGTCTTTCACGTGGCGTAACAAAACCGCAAAAGCTTACCGCGTCAAAGAAACGCGTATGCGGGAAAGATGCAATTGTATGCCGAACAAAATTGAATTTTCTTCGGAATAGCCGCAGGCTGCCCCGTTCCGAAAGGAATAAGAGACGGCTTCCGCCGATCGCTCCGGTACTGGCTACTCGCCCCTGCCGGAGAGCATGGGTTTATTCACGTGTAATAAAACTTCTGTGTGGCCGTGTAACGTTTTCAAGAACTTTCGGCACGTTTACGACCTCGTTCTGGCAACTCTTCTTTGCTGAGGATCCGTTTTAGCATCGTTCTTAAACGCCGATCCACACGACGGACCAAGTCCACGGTCCGTCGCGGTCCGGTCCGGCGCAGAGCACATCTACACGGCGGACCGCCATAGCAGACGGCAGAGCAGACCAACCAACTACACTATCGGCCAGAGTGTTATCATTGTTATCATTCCGGCTCGAGTCCCACAAAGACGGGAACTGCTCAACGAGGGATGCAAAATAAAAAAAACCTCCTCGTCACTCCAAGAGGACACGGTGTTTAAAAAATATATATGCTGCACGCACGTGTAGGCGGAACGGCAGACATGAAACGACTGGCTTTCGCTGAGCCGAAAACTAGATTGAATTTGGCTGAAGACACTCTGTTCCTGGACAACATTCGTTGGCTACGCCAAAATCGCTGCGGCTTGCATGCGGTCCACCGACAAAACTGAAGCGGGAAAAGATTCGGCGATTTGTTGGACCGTGAGGGCCGCGGTCCTGCGCGGGCCAACGGCGGTATGGACGAACTGGTGACGTCCTATCATGTGATGCGCGGACCGTGGTCCAAAAGAGCAATTTGGTCCGTCGTGTGGATAAGCTTCCGTTACATGCCGCCGCGATTGTTGACAAGCCACCGCAAGCAAGTAAGAGAAAGCGGACCAATCGCAAATGCCCCTTTTCTACCCTTTTCATGCGCTTACCGACATTCAGTGCAGTGGCTCGGCCCCATGAAATCCCTCTCCACTTGAACATGCTCCTCACCTCTTGTGAGCCAATTACATAAGAGAAACCGTTCTGTGCAGGCAACGTTAATCGTTTTTGATGCAAACAAAAGTGACCTGCTATGGAGGGGAGCATTTGATCGGTCTGTTCAGACAACCCTGCGCGTGGCCGCCCGATACTTGCGTCGGCGGTTACGCAAATTTGACGTCAGGAGATTGGAATAAAAACATATTCGAATGGTTTTACGTTATACGGCCCCTAATTGAAGTAGACGCAAGCCCCGTTTACATTAATGTGACAGTGGCGCATCGCATTTCCAAGCGCATTTGCCACGCCCTTTACACGTAGCGCATTAACTCTCGCGAGAACGTAGCGCCACGTGGTGTCGTATAAGGGAAGTGCAGCCGACTTCCGGTGTAACTGGTTTCCGGTAGTGGGCCGAGCGCACATTGGTGACTGAGTGCCGAGTGTAACGACTACCGAGAGCCTGACCATAGAGAAAGGAATAGAAGAAGAGCGGACACTTGACGAAAATTGGAAACAGGAAACACGTCACGGTATAGTATTAACGTCGAGGAATCGGGGCCGCGAGCATCGAAAAAGAAAGAAGAATGTGAAATGAGATTAACAGAAATTGTTTTATTTTTTTTTATTCTGTCCCGGAAAAAGTAAAAATATCTGCGTATAAATTATATTAAACTTTGCGGCTTACTTTCGTTGCCTAGCGACAGGCGAACCGGTGAATGACGAGCCAGATGTTTGCGTCATTCGTCAGACACACCGCCGAAGCGAGAGAGACCGGCCGCGCATCTGAGCGTTGGACTGTTCGGGCACCCGTCTGCCTGTTTTTCTTTTTTAGCATTTAGCCTGGTTTGGTGGCCTCCCAGCGAATTATTACGTTCTTTCGGAACTTCGACATGGCAGCACTGCATTATTGGACTAAGACAAGGTGAGAAACATTGTTCGAGAGTCTGCGACTGACTTCGAGCAATTAGGCTTACTGCCCGGCACCTAGGTTAGACTTGTGACACAGTTAACGAAAAACAGCGTGGCCATCGTGGAGCAGTTAACTTGAATTAATGAATCGTACTGGGAGATGTTTGCGACGCTTCCTATAAGCCCTAATATTATTTTAGCTAATTTCGGTAGTTTGTGGGCACACTAGTCGCACAGGGTGCTGTGACGCAGTTTCGCATGTACTGAATTTTACTGCGACAAATTTTGGCGTTTTCTCTGACTGCCAACATTATTGAAACTTCATTACTTTTTGGGCTACCTTTCGAGCGCAGTGGGCGCGCCTGGCGCTGTGACTCGCTTAGCGAAAATCTGCTCGGCCGTGGTGCGCGGTTTCGCGCTTTAATGCACGGACAAGTTCATGGCGCTTTCCTTTCTCTGACGCCCAACATTGTAGAAAATTATTTTCGGTACTTTTATGTTATGAGGCCCGCTCGCCGCGCCTGTTGTGACGCAGCGAAAAGCAGTTCGGCCGTGGTGACAAAGTTAGTGTGGCGCGTACTGAATCTTACTGCTACAAGTTCGTGGCAATTTTTATGTCCCCGCAACAATTTAAGCCTTCTTTCGGTACCCACGATTGTCGAAAACGCGACGAGCAATAGTCAAGAGTGATAACACGGGAGTGCGTTGCTTGCGCCTGCAGAACGCACAAGAGATAAGCCAAGGAGCTCAAACGCCAGGAACTAGTAACTCGAAAATGCTGTCTTCTGAACGGCAGCCACGCATTTTGTCTTGAGTGCGAGTAGAAGGAATTCTGCGAGCGTCCAGCATGCTCTGGTTGAGCCTGTGTTGTGGCCACCCCTGTGTATTCGTAGCGTACTATCGCGTCGGTTGTAGCCAAGTTCGCGAAACGCGCCGTTGCCCGCACATTCGTGCTATTAAAGTGCAGTAAATAAGTATTGGGAAGAGGGGAATGCTTGGAATTAGAATGTGTTTATGATATGTACGGTATTGCTTTGGATAAGTCGGGTATTTTCTACGCCGTGTGTGTAAATACGCACTGCTTTTGTTGGTAATGCCGCCCACTCAGCACTTTCGCACGCTTCGCCTCTACAGGCATTATTCTTGCATGTTAATACCGAAATAACGCTTGTAATTTTTTCAACTCACGTCGTCTGGTGGAGCTTCCTGCGGAAACTACTGCTGCTTACCTGCCACAACGTTGGATGAATGCACAAAAAGCCCGCGACGACCATTTACCAATAATAAAATAAACATTCATTTTTCCGCATTTCACAAGGTGTCTTGCGTCTTTATGAAATTGCACGTGGCACATATTCAATGGAGGCTTGTGAAGATCGTTCGCAATCAGTTTTACTTAATAATATGATTTGCAAATAAATATTTAATAAATAAAAAATAAATATATGAATAAATATTTGCTGCAAAAGCAAAAAAAATAAAAAATAAAGGGAGCCGGCGTGACGCGCACCAGCTAGTGTCAAAACGCGCGCGCACGAAATCGAAACCGGAAGTGTGATTCAGGTTTTAACATCCACGGCTTGGTGCGCTGCAGTCAATTCGGCCGCTGGGCTCTATGGGAGTGTCCGCTCTTGTTGTATTCCTTTCCCTATGGCCTGAAGCTTGTGCAAAATGCTTGGGAATGCAGTGTTCCGCCTACACCTTATGCTACTTTTGTCGGCATGGGCTAACTTTCAGGTCATCATGTACGCTGTCGCCTGCATGGAGCATCAGCAGCGACGCGGTCGGATACGGTCGGCCTACATGAAAGCACTTTTGCGCGCAAGAGGGATGGCGACGTGCTCTGCGTTAACGATTTCGTTGTCATGCAAGGTGAGAACATCTCTAAAGGATCCTTTTAGGCAGACATTGTGCTATACTTGCTAATGAGAGCATTTGCGCCCGCTAGTACTCCCAAAACGAAGCAGGGTACGAAGGCGAGTGGCGTTTGTTACGAAGTGTTTTCGATAGCAATCGCGTCGTGATCGGCAACAATTGCCGCCACACGGTCCAGAAATTATGATTGAGTGAGTGAGCTTTAGCGTAAATTCGCGATCGAAAACATCCATGTGACGCCGGGGATCAGTTTGCGCCACCGAGTACCGAAACTAGATCCAGCGCAGAGAAACGCCTGTCAAAGCTCCTTGCAGCTGTGGTGAGGGTCGGCGACGCGATAAGCGTCTGGTCCGAACTTCCGGCGGCGCGGTGGGCAAGCTGTGTGAACGACGCGAATTTCGGCGGCAGGAGAATTCCGTTCGCTGTAAACGCCTGATTCCCCAATGTAGAAGCGCTTTCTTTCGCTGCCGGCGCTGTTGCTGGGACGCGCGGGATGAAGACTTCGAAGCGCTATGTAAAACATTATTGCGCGCGATAGCCGAAACAGGACAAAAGCGATTGCTTTGCTTTGCATCGAGTGCGAAAAGTACTGGGTGGTTTCTTTCGCGGCGCATCATCACGATGTTTGCATTTGTGTGGCCTGTACATGTATTCGAACTGACCAAAATAAATGCGTCAACTCTGGAAGTTAGCGGTTAACATCAAGATTTCTTTATTCATATCACAACAGCTTATGCCGTGGGAGAAGCACGTTTTTCAAGCTTCAAACGTTCTTAATTTCACTGCTATCTCACATCGTCCCACAGCACACACATCACCCAGTGCTGTCTTCTGTTGCATTTAGTTGCACTACTCTTTCAAGCAACATTTGGCACTTCATGTGGCGTTTGTGTACATTTTAATAATTATATTGTTTATGTGCCGTTTTGCATTAGCAACTTTTTTCGACATATTTAATGGTTTCTCTCCTCTATTATAGGGTCTTTGCTGGGAAAAAAACGGAAGCAGAGAAGTGTCTGGATGAAGACTCATTCTAATGACTAGTGGGACCGCATTGTGGCAACAGAGTTCACCGAGAATGACTCGAAAGATAATTTTAGAATGAGCCGAGCTTTATTCAACGAACTTGTTCTACTTTTTGGAACCATTCATGTCGCCAAAGACATATTGCGTGCGACAACCACTACCAGTGCAAAAGAGAGTGGCTATTGCCCTTTTCAAAATGGCCTGCTGCAGTGAATATAGGGTTGTAGCGAATCAATTTGGTGTTTACAAAAGAGCGTCAAAAATTGTGTTTATATGTTCTGTCACTCGCTTGTACAGCATTACCTGAAGAAGTACCTAAGCATACCGACTGCTACAGAAGCTGAAGCTATTGCCAGGAACTTTGAAGCAAGGTGCCACGTCCCTGAAATATTTGGGGCAATTGACGGTACCCACATCCCTACCATGGCACCAAAGAAAGGATATCGTGACTTTGTGAACAGAAAAATGTGGACATCGTACAATGCACAGGCTGTAGTAGACGACCGAGGGCGGTAAGTTTCCCTTCACAAAATATTCAGCTTTTTTTTTTTCTCTTGGGAGTTTTCTCCTGGTAAACATGGGAACCAGTGGCCTTTCCTCCCACAATCTCGTTTGCTTGCACCATAGTTCGTTGTTCTTCTGTAGCAAGGACTGTATTTGCGCTGGGCAGGTAATGTTAGTGAATAGATTGCACACACAGTTCACTTGTAAGTTATCATAGAACTGTCCTTGTTGCTTGAAACCATATTCTTACCGTGCGTCTTCATTGTAATGCGCATATATGCTTCACATTTCGCAGTGTTACCTGCAATGTACCAGGAAGTGCGCATGATGCATCTGTTCTGAGGCTGTCGTCACTGTTCCAAAGGAGTGAGGTGCTGTTGCCAAGACAAGAAATCATGTTGAATGGCTGTTCCATCCCAGTCATGCTATTGGGGGATCCTGCATATCCTGGTTTTCTTTGGATACTGAAGGGATACACCTCGTCACAGGGAAGGCTCTCAAAGGAGCAGGAATCATTTAATGTGTACCACAGTAGCGGCCGCAATGCCGTGGAGCATGCCTTTTGGAAGGCTAAAGGGGCGATGGAGAGTGCTACTGAAGCGAGCTGACATAAATTACAAATTTGTGCCAACGGTCATAGTAACTGCATGCATTTTGCACAATTTTTGTGAAGAGAGAGGAGAAACAGTAAGTGATGCGTGGATTAGTGATGTTAGGTCATCTGAGGATGAGCTTTACTAGCAGCCTTCAACCAGACCTCTGCACACAAGTTTTGTTAATGAAGTTCGGGATTTCCTCTGCGATTTCTTGGCTGAGAACTTTCCACTTCGGTCTGCATCATGGTGAATTGTATCTTGTGAAGTTCTGAAGACTGTCAATTGAAATAGTTTGAAGCACGGATTTTAAAAGCAGTGTTTATTTGCGAAAAGTAGAGCTTCCCCAGTTCACTGTTTATTACCAGCATTACTCGGGCTACTGCCTTGACTCTGAGGCTGTGTAGAAAAGACAAAGTCATTCTTGCTGCAGAGGCTGACTAAATGAAAATGGATGTGACATCTGCCCAAACGGTGCTGCAGACTGGCCAAATGGTGGCACAGGCTGTCTGGCCAATTGTGCCATCATGGCTTGAGTTCCTTGAAGGAATGATGTTGTGATTCCTGCCATTCCATCCTTAATATTGTCATTTCCCTGTTGTAGCAGCTCTTTCAGCTGCTAAACTGAACTTCGTTCTGCTCTTGTAGTGCAGCTGTCCTTCGATGCTGCCGCATTAGTAGCTCGGGCAGTGCCAAGGTGCTGGCCCGCTTTGCCGGTGGCATGGTAGAGCCAGTGGTTGCTGCAAGAAACAGTGCACAATGATAACCACCATAAACATAGAAAAACCTTTGTTTTTGGTCGCACTGTTACATCACATGGGAAAGCCATTTCAAATATTTGCATCCATAACAATAAATGAAGTAGATCCGTCGCATTGATGTTACGAAAACCATTATGCGGGTAGCTGCCTACCTAGCATTGTTTGGGATTATGCAAAGTACAATGGGGGAACCAATGTGTGTATGCAATAAGAACCGCTATGTGCCTTACGCACATGTGTGGGTGCGTAAAGACAGCAGCAAGATGACGCCGCTGATGTCATTTCTACTTTCGCCGTTGGACGCGAGCTTACGAAATGTTTGTTTGGTTCCGCACGGGTACTGGAATAGCGTAGAAAAAGGAAACGCGGAGTGCAACATGATCAGCGGCTCCATGTTATGCCATCACATGTACAGGCACCGACAAAACTGGTATGTTCCGCGCAGCGGGAGCCGGAGCAACGGCAAACTGCATCGCAACGCCATCTACAGGCAGCATCTGGGATCGAGACAGCCAATGGGTGCCCTTTATTATCTGCAGGCATGTCGATGCCAGATGCCGCCTGTAGATGGCGTGGCGTTGCAGTGCGCCGCTGCTCCGGCTCCCGCTGCGTGGAGCATACCACTTTTGTCGGCGCCTGTACATATACAAACATTGCATGTGGTATGCGCACATGTATAAACATTCACTTGTCCTCTCTTCCCTTTGTGCCTGTAGGAACTGCACTACTCCATTGCTTACTAACAGTCTGCAGCATTAAGAAAACACCACTTACGGCTTGAGCTCATTTCAGAGCTTTGGCTGCCACCAGGTGAATCGAGGCTGTCAAAATGAGAACCCCTCTCGTCGTCACTGTGACCTGAATTGAAAAAGATGGTGGTGTCACTGCATAACTCACCGTGCAACATACATCTGCTCATTTCATTTACGTGGGAAACAACTCCTTTGCTCGCAACATTTTATTTTCTGAATTCCTTGCTCCTCTTTGCTACAAGCCTAATTAATTGCTTCTTCTTCTGCTGTTTTTGTTTCCATGTACACAAATACTGTATGCATGCATACATATTGCTTTGCTGCTTGACCGTTAGCTGCTGTTTTTTTAACATGTGGCCATTTTTAAGTTGCACAATAAAACACCAGTTTGCCAGTGATGCAAATGTCTTCAGTGTTTGCAATAAATTAAATCACGAAACTCGGATTGCTTGTCTGAATGTTCAAGTGCCAAAAGATGGGAGATCACAATTTCATCAGGAGAATTTGTGGCATCCAGAGAATGCAGTTTTACTAGTTGTTGGTACTGGTTCACAGCACAGACTTGCACACTTGGTGCGCTTATGCCCACACTCGTTTCTGAAGTGGAAGTAGGTCGTGCACGCACTATCGCTCATATATATATATATATATATATATATATATATATATATATATATATATATATATATATATACTGGAACGCGCGCTCGGCAAGAGACGGGCGCTGAATATATATATATATATATATATATATATATATATATATATATATATATAGCGTGTGTCCAGGAATTTTGCCTTGGCAGCCTTCATCGACTGGTCTTGCATTAGCTAAAAACGGGGTGCAGCTTCGAATAAAACGACGCCAGAGTGCCGAGCTGGAAAAATAGACACTGGTGACAAAAAAGAAGAAAGCCGTTCCACGTGTTTTACCTGTGTTGTCCTCGTCGGCGACACTGACAGCGTCACTGTCGAGGCCGTATTGATGCGCCTCGACCATGGGACGGTGGCACAGAATTGCACTTAATTCTTTATACCACCTCCATTTAGATGGCGCCGCGCCGCTCAACATTTGTAGCTCTCTTTCCTAGCGAGAAAAGAATTTTTTTTCGGAACATGAGTGTTAGTCTGGCAATGCCTTTCAGAATATCAGTGAGCTCAGCAAGACAACTTACCTTGTATTTCCCTTTTACATTCTTCCAGTGGGTACGCAGTTGTCGCCAGGTCCGTACATATCCAGTTACAGCCATTTCTTGTTGAACCTTTGCGAAGTGGACTTGATTTCGCTGGCGGCGTGAATCTAGCAGCTCACCAATATTTCATTCGGATATGATGGCAAGGAAAGCAGTGGTTTCCTCTGCGGAGAACTTCGCACGCTGCGATGAGCGATGTTGCCGTGGGGGACGCCATTTTGCTTCTGCTTCGGGCGTTGCTGTCTCGCAGCTTCACCAGCGCGGCAGTCCCGCAGGTAATTCCTTCCAATAATTCCTAATGCGACGATGCTGTGTCTACATGCTCCGCGAGAGTTGACTCGCGCCCTTAAATCTGCCCTCGCCTGGCGCATTATTGCGATGCGCTTTGCTAGCGCATTACCGCTGTTTACATGTATGCGATGCGCTAGAAATGCCATGCGATGCGACGCGACACTGTCGCATTTATGTAAACGCGGCTTAAGACGTTGTCGGTAACACCCCAGTCACACGGGCACTTTCAAAGTCCTTTGAGGCTAAGGAGCATTGAGCTTTCAAAGGCACATTAGTTCAAGGGGTATGTGTCGGTGCTACACGGTCTCCAGATGGTCTCCGTTGAAGCTTTTAACAGAAACCGCAACGTATCCTTAGCGCTTCCATCGCCTCGAAAGTAATAAAAAATATGGCTCAAATGCGTCTTATAATAAATTTATATCTATCTTTTTCAGCAATATTTGTTTTTTCTGATACATAGAAACATCAAAACAAAATGCACGCGCAGTAAAGGAATTACTTTACCAAATACAGACGTACTTATTGTAATGATGGCCACCATGTGTACCGCTTCGTATACCGCATGTTGGCGTCGATTCTTCGTTGTGGCCCTGGCTTCAGCTGCTTAGGTTAGTGTTCTCGCCTTTTTTCAAAGCGACGATGGTGAAGATGAGCTACGACGCTGAAGATGCGCGAAAAAAGTATGAAATAGCACTGGCGATTGCTGCAGTGGCATCGTTAGAAATGGACGTCGAGGCATCAAACAATAAGGTGCGCGATATACGGCGGTGTCATCGCCAACAAGTGCCTGTTGACGGCGATCGCTTCATCACGACGCGCAGTTCAGCGACGGGTCTGGGCCTATCGTCGCCATGAAGAATGGTTCGAGAAAACGCTACCAAACCTTGGCAGCCGGCATTTCAAACAGTCGTGCCGGGTATCGGAAACAACGTTCGGATACTTGGTTGACGTCTGCCGGCCAGCAATGCAACGGCAAGCGACAAATATGCGCGAGTGCGTCGCTCTAGAAAAGCGTGTGGAGGTCAGCTTCTATAAGCTGTTCTCGTGCGCGGAGGACAGAGCAATAGCGGACATCTTCCGCATTGGTCGTTCTACCGTGAACGTGATCTACAGGGAATGTTGTGCGACTGTTGTTGCCACCCTCGAAAAGGAATGGATCAAAATGCCTTCACCGGATGGCATGCCAGCGCATGTAAAAGAATTTCAGGCAGTGTGTGACTTTCCGCCAGGCGTCGGGGCCCTGGACGGCTGTCACATACCGGTATCGCCGCCAAAGGAGCACGCAAGTGATTACTACAACTAGAAAGGCTGGTAAGTATGTCTGTCTGGGTCGTTTTGTTGTCGTTGACGTGATGAATAATTATGACTGTAGTTGACGAAAACGTTTCACCAAATTGAAGAATTAACATTTAACATTGCCTTCGTTAAACGTTTTCAAAGCAATTGAAAGTTAAATGCTACGATTGCTGCGCGTTTCGACATTTCACCAGTCATTACGCTCGTTCTTAGTGGTGCACTATGACCTGTGTAATTGTAATTCGTTGCTATTTATTTTCTTGTGCTATGTAACTTAATAGTTATGACGTTCTTCTTTGCAGGTACAGCATCATATTGCTCGCCCTGGTCGACCATACGTACCTGTTCAGGTACGTGAACGTCAGTTCACCAGGGCGCTGTCACGATGCGTATGTGTACCGCCAGTCAGTATTGGCCGATATGGTTAAGGGAGCCTTGTTCCAAGCCCCAACAGCAACAATCAGCGGAGTTGTGATACCACCGTTGATCCTGCGCGACCAGGATTTCCGCTGACTTCTAACCTAATGAAACCCTTTAAGAGCTTTGGAGAGAACGATCGGCACAGGTCGTACAATTATAATTTATCAAGGTCCTGGAGGATTGTTGAAAACGCGTTCGGTAGGCTCAAAGCTCGATTTAGGCTGGTTCTGAAGAAAATGGACGCCGACATTACGAATGTGCCAATGCCCTTACAAAAATCGGTTTGACCTTTCAGGCACTCATGAGTCACCTATCAGTCACCCCTATCACCTATCTGTAGACTCGACCTTTCTGCAGACTGTCTGCAGAATGTCTGCAGAAACCGTGCGGACTGCAAGTAGACTTGTCTGTAATATGCGTGCCCAGTGAGTGTGTGTGTAAATATACATATGTATCTATATATACATACATATTCTGAACCATAACATATTTTATAATTACGGTTAAATAGTTTTGACCTTTTAGTCACCCATGAGTCACCCACCAGTCACCTCCACGTAGACCTAGTCTGCAGAATGTCTGCAGACACCGTGCGGACTGCAAGTAGACTTGTCTGTAATATGCGTGCCCAGTGAGTGTGTGCGCGTGTGTAGATGTGTATCTATATATAAACACACACACACACACACACATATATATATATATATATATATATATATATATATATATATATATATATATATATATATATATATATATATATATATATATATATATATATATAATCTGAACCATGACACATTTTATAATTACGGTTCAATAGGTCTGACCTTTCAGTCACCCATGAGTCATCCACCAGTCACCTCCATGTAGAGCTAGTCTACAGTCTACACGTGTGGAGCAGTCTACACGTGTGCGTGTGTGCGTCCTCAACCATGACACATTTTATCATTGCGCTCAGTTTTGCCATTTTAACATTTTGAAAACTTTGCCATTGATTGCTACAAGAACAGTCTGATAATGGCAGTTATATAAATCAATTATTTAATACTAGTTGAAATAATGTGGTGGTTACATAACGTACATTAAATGCAGTAGTTGTACTATGGCTCGAACCGCAGCCCGGATTTAAGGACATATCTACCGCGCGACGCTGACACCATCTTTCCCACCACCGAAGGCGTGGTTGCTTTCGGCACCGGCCCCCAGGAGGTGCTGGCCGCTAGCGCCGGTAAAATTACCGATGAGATTATTTTCCCTACTTCAGCTGTCGCCGACATGTCACGGCGTGCACGCCGCATTGTCGGCGACCGATGAGGTAGTGTAATCGTGTGTATGCCGTGCCGAGAGGAATTGTGGTGATTTTTGTGTGTTATAATGATCCAAAACCCCTGTGACTGCATAACGTAGCCCTCAGTATTTTTCGTGTGGTGTGCCAATGCCAATTATCGTAGTTATGACCCGTTCGCGCTTTCTTTGTTCCCGGCTCATGAAAGCCGATGGTACTCTCGCTGCGCTCGCTTTGGATCCCAGTGCGCGGAAGAATTTTTTGAAAGTTGTGCTATCACGTGCTGTAGTTCATCTGCAATTCTACGCTGTTGACGCCGGAAGCACCGTACACCGACTGTCCTTCCTGCGGTACCTGTGCGATGCGGCAGCAGCTGTGTCACGGACGGTCACGGAGAAGCGTTTACCGAGCACGCCTAGAAAGGTAAGTCCGGCGCGTGCGCGCATTGTTGTAGTCCGTGAAGTGTGCATTTCTGTACGGATAACCAGATGATTAGTAACGTGACAAAAATGGTTAATGTGCTTTTCGAATGTTCGTTCTTGTCGCAGGGCACATTTAGCGAACAGTTTGATGAAAATTGCCCTAAAACGTGATGTTGCCAAAACCTATCGATTATTTGCTTTCTTCTGTAAAGTTTCCTTGCGCCGGGGACTGTTTGATTTGAATAGGCGCAGAAATTCAAGCAGGGAAAGTTACGTAATTTTCCAGCGAGAAATCGTATAGCCATTTCTAGAGGTACGTCGATGTGCCGTCTTCACAGCTAACGGCTGCGCGAAATGGCACCCGATTGCTGTGTCTGACGCATGGCCAGATTTTAGCTTGTATGCAAGTTCTTTTATTTATATAGTGTCTTCAGACAGCCTGTATTTCTTGCGTTGGGTGTCATGTGTTTTCGTGTATTTGTAAAGGGTTCTGAGATTTCAACAGCAGTATTTCTTTTTAATGGAAAAAATAGTTTTCTCACCTGAAAAAGAGGGAGTCTGTTCTTTTTCAATGCATCGTCCTTTGAGGCAGGGCTTTGTTGCACCGCATAAATAAATTAGGTTTTGGAACGCTTATCATGTGTTAAGGAGTTTTCTGTTTGTGCAATTCGCATTTGGACTTAGTACAGACGTGCGTTTGTGTGAACTTTTTTATAGTAGATTCATGTTTGCTCCAGTTCCAATTACATTTTAACCACCTGTGATGTAATAATCGGATATTTGTGCAACCATGCAGCTTCATGTAGCTGTTTATACGAGAATTTTCACAATGTCACAAGTTTACAGTTTCAGCAAGGTTTACAGTAAACTGAACATTTCTTCTTGTTTAGGCATGTCAGGATTTTGTGAGTCAGAGGAATCTACACCACTTGGGAGCCTGCGGCACTTCTTCAGGCTGAAGAGTGCGTCAAAGCATCTGATCTGCATGCTGCGACAAGGTGTGCACAAGACGGTCACTGCCACTCACATGAGCTGTCGGTTTTCTTGGTGTAACTCATACCTGGTAACTCTCCTGAATTTTCGTGAAGTTCACAAATTTGTGCTCATTCTACAATTTTACGAATGTCGCGTTAAATTTTTACTAGAATGAAGTTCTGTTGTTTAACATGTTTTAAAGCAGTTAAAAGATGAGTGATTGATTGATTGCATTATTTGCTTTGTCACAGTACAGTGCAAATGGAGGTGTAGAGAGAAGCCGTTCAAATGACAGCTTGAGGGATCGATCTCAGTCCCATTTGCCATAAATTGCAAGAATGCATGTAACAAAATTATAGTGGTGGTTACATGCGCTGATTTCTTATTATCAACACAAAATTCCTAACAAGTAAACCAGACGGCACTCTTGCTTTAAGCAAGTTTGTTCAGATAAATGCCTGCAGCAGGCTAAATCAGCAGCAACAAAAAGGCACTGAAACAGCTCTGTGACCTACAAAAAATGTTGTCACTTTCTACTTTCTGAAGTTCGCTGCTGCGTTGTGTGCTGCATGTCAAGTTAAATAATGGTTAAAATGTCTATGTACTCCACAATTTGGGCGCTGAGAGCAAGCTTTAAGAAAATGTGTGCTATCTCTCCAACAAATGATTTCATTTCTGCAGCATTTTAACAAAATATAAGCTTTACGTATATAAAGAAACAATATTGTCTCACCTAACAAAAGGGGCCATGCACATGGTTTTTTAAAAACATATTTCGTGTTATGTCGACAAAGCTACACACTATTAAATGTGGCAAACAAAGGTCATAATGCATTATAATTTGACGGTTAAAGTGCGTGCGACCACTTCTAGCCTTAGCCCCCTTTTGGCATAGACACAATTGTGGCGCAAAAGGAGGCCTATGTCATTTCCAAGCTTCTGGGATAAGTACAAACTGAATAGGCATTTGTTAAGATATTGAAATACTACCATAATGGAGCCTTATCTAAAGCGCCCTTTTCTTTTTCCATTTAGGCAATTAGGCCACTTTTCTCTTAAAGGGATAGACAGCCATTCAGAACATAAATCGAGGTTGCCTCGCTGAGATTGTATCGCATTGATTGAAATGAGCCAGGCACCAACTGACTGACGCATCAAGTTTGTATAGTGACGCAGCCAGTCATTCATTTATTGGCCTGTTTGGTCAACTAAACAATCCTATTTGATGGGACCCGTTTGAAAACAAATGGGATTTTGTAGTAGGGTGACGCTTAGGGAAACAAGCAGCGCTAGCAAGTCTTACCGCACCGTCTAACATTATATTGACTGTAATACAGCACACTGCATTCCAGCGCACTGCATTCCAGTTCATCTAGATTCCAGGTCATCTAGGTCGACTGACCAAACTTCATGAAATAGCCCAAACTGCACGACCCTTCTATTTTGCCAATATATGGCAAGACATTGTTCTTCATATTGTTTCACGGTTTTACTTCCAAAAATATGTCTCTAAAATTAATTTTCATTCTTTTACAGAATATACAGGCAGCAAGTAAAAGTGCGCAGACCTCAAATTGAAGAGGAGCACAGGTTCTATGTAGCAGAAAATGGGGCCCAAAAGCAACTCCTTCCAAGGAATCAAGTGGCGAGTAGATTCCTACTCAGTGCTTCATCGTTCGTTGTGCTGGGACAGGCACTGTGACACACAAATTTAGTGAATAAAAGTGAAGCGCAATCCGTCAGCTTTGTTTGGTAAACAAGGAGGAAGAATTTGTACCAGTAGCTGCTATCATCTGCTGCAGGTTGCATGTGATCACCTGGTGGCATGTGGTCAACTGACAAGGTCACCAGCTTGTATCATATTGAGGCAATATGCTAGAAATTGTGTTTGTTGGTTAGTTGTGACATACATGGTCCCTCACGCAGACTTCAGTACCAGTCGCGATGTTGCAGAATGCTCCCATATCTCTCATCATTTTGCACTTGCTTCTGAGCAGGATATCCACGCTGTCAAAAGATTGTGAGGAATCCCATCTCTTGCAGTGTGCATTCAAGTTGTCCGGTGCATTTACTAGGCTGAGAGCATATCCGTGATCCCTGACCCTTTGATTCCAGCACTGGCCCGTTTGCCCCACGTAAGTGCAGTTGCATGTGAGCGGTACCTTGTAAATGACTTCCTCTCTTATATTACGTGTGCGCAAATTTGTCGTGTACGAAGTGGCAGTCGTTTACCAAGGTACTGCTCACCAGCAACCATGCTTACCTTCGATGAACGGGCTGGTGCTTGAATCAGAGGCTCTGGGGACACACATACTTAGCCTAGTAAATACATCAGACAAATTGGCTTCGCACTACACAGGTGCAGTTGCACACTGTCTTTTGACGGGACAAAAATCCTGCTCAGAAAAAAGTGCAAGGTGGCGAGAGAGATATGGGAAGCATTTTGTGGGCTTGCGGATGGTGCTGAAGCTTACATGAGCGAGCCATATATGCCACTACCTCATCAAGGGCCTTTTCAGTACTGATTCATTCAGAGTTTCTTTTCTACACTTTTCTTGTGCATGTAAATTCCAGTTGATGATAGCGGCTATGGATATAAATCATTCTTATTCATTAAATTCAGCTCACAGTTCGCGCTTCACTTGTGTGTTTAGTTCCCCTAAATCTGAGTGTCATGATGCAACAATGAAGCTACATTAACTAGAGGCTTTTTATGCTTTGCTTACCTTCCTTACTCACTACTTCATTGCTTGGAAGAGATATTTTTGGTCCCAACCAAGCAGCCCGCGAGAAATCGGAGACAAATAAAAAGTGCAAATAATACTATTGCGTCTGTTATTTTATTGCATGCATGCATGCCAGTTCCCGGTAGTGGGGCTACAGAAATTCTCTCTAATGTCTGCCTAAATGCTGCATCCTGTGACCACAATCTCGACAGACTTTCTGCAGAAATGCTGTATCCTGCAGCTACACAGATTGAGCAGACTTTCTGCACAAAGGGTGTACCAATTGGGCGTTGGGAGGTGACAGGGGGTGACAGAAAGTCTGTCACCTGTCTTCAGATATTCTGCATCCCGGGTGACTCGGGGTATGCAGACTTTCTGCAGCAAGTTTGCAATGATTTTTGTAAGGGTGATCGTAAGGGCGTGTTGTGTACTCCACAACATATGTGCACACTTTTCAGACTCGCTTTCACAGCAGTGGCTGCAAGAGTCTGATATTGAAAGTATGGTGTATGTGCAACCTGAACATTTTACAGATGTACAAGTTGGAAGCGGACCAGATGTTCGAGGAGCCCTCATTGAGTATTATCGCGAGCGTGAAGGCCACCAAAGTTTGTGATGCAGGGCTGTGTTCAGTTTTCTGCGCTGCTCTTCATTGTCCACTTGTACGCATACGTAGCCACGGTTTTTTGTTTCCCCCTTTGAGTTCTCTGTGAAATAGAAAAGCAGTTTTTATGTCAAAATAGCTAGGTCACTGAATAACAGCATGTTAGGGGGGTCATCATGTTGCTTCACAAGTTATCTTTATCACAGAAACAACAAAGTTGCCTGCATGATTGTGTGCATTACAGTGATGCGAAATAGTATCAAATATTTTACAGGCCTTTTATCAACATTTTCTCTGGGCTCATAATAGCTGTTACCTTCAGTCAAACTAACAATTCCACAGTAAATAGCCAATTATAGGAGCTGCTGCACAGCTCCCCGTTATGTCTCTTGCATCTAGCAACTGGTATGTCACACACGATCATGGTCCTCATACAATACTTTCTTCTTTTGTAGCAGAGAAAGTAGGAAAATTAATTTGAAAGCTGAATGACTAATCTTGCACTGTTCAGTCACTGACCTTACAATGCAATAACAGTGCAAGAACAGATGTTTTTTACACACTGCAAAACTGCAAACCAGCATTTATAGGCAGACTCCACTACAACACAGATCACCTGTAAGCTCTACTAGCACATGTAAACATAGTGGGTAGCAGGTGGTGGCTCTGCTGTAGCACAGCCAATAGTTCCGACAAATTACGTCTTACGCTATTTATTCAACTGCCATTTTTGTTTAATGAAGCAGCAGTTCTGTATCAATATGACGGGAGACTGGACTGATTGAAAACATGTTTTGTGGTCCCTTTTGTATATCTGTGCTGCTGATGTGCGCCAGCGTATGCTGGCACTTCGTATATTCACAATATACAAGGGTTCTCTCGGAAGTAGTAGGACTGATTTTTTTTCCACCACAACGTGGTGAAGGAGGAGGATGTTATTTCACAGGTTGGGTGGTGCGGGTCTTAGCTACAGTTGCGCCAGTCGTCTGCAAGCCTTCAGGGAGTGTAGATAAGGTTTAAGCTGAACCACTTTAAAAGTGCATTGTCATCTGCAGAATGAATTGTCTGTTAGAGCAGCGTTACGTAGTGAAGTTTTGCATCAAATTGGATAACTGCGAGTGAGACCCATTGCAAGGTGAAATGTGTTTGAGTGGCACAAATTGTTTCAGGAGGGAAAAGAGCAAGAGGGAGGGGGGTGTAACGAAGAAGCTGAAGAGCATTTCAGTTTCTGCGTTCCAGTGGGCCTTCAGTGATTGGCAAAGTCGCTGAAAATGCTGCGTTGATGCAGACCGGGCATATTTTGCGAACTATTAAGTCGATGTGTCAAAATTGTGAATACATTTTTTTAGTGCAGTCCTACAGAAGACATGGGACTCAGATGCTCTGCTAATAAGTCTGAACTCCTTGTACTCAAGAACAGAAAAAGGGGTAGAAAACCGAGGGGATATGTTCCCGAGGAAGAACCCAGGTTAGTACTAAACACGAAGGCAGGCGAATCTATAAAGCAAGTAGAATCCATTAGAGTCTTAGGGTTATTCCTGAAGGCAAACGGAAGAACATACGACACATCACAAGCAAGACTGTGGAGGTAATAAGACTGCTAAGGAGAATCACTAACAGACACAGAGGGCTGGGAGAGGAGAGCGCCATGAGACTGGTCCACGCTTTCGCCTTGTGTCACTTCTCCTACGTAGCTGTGATGCTCAGTTGGACACAGACAGAGCCAAACAAGTTGAACAGATTAATTAAAAGGCTAGTCAAAACAACAGTGGGGTTACCGATTAACACGCCGGAGAATAAATTAATGAAACTGTGGCTCCACAACACAATAGCCGAGATAATTGAAGCTCAGCAAATTGCCCACAGAGAGAGGCTCTTTGGAACAAGGCCAGGTAGAGCAATACTAGAAGAGGTAGGGTGGTGCCCAACCAAATCCAAAATTTCAGGTGAAGGCACAGTAGAACTAAAATATAGCTTAAGAGAGATGATCAAGATGACTCCTTTCCCCAGAAATATGCACCCGGTGCACAACCTGGAAAGACGAAAGGCAAGGGCCAAAGCTCTCCTGCAAGAGATAGAACACGACAGAGAACATGCTGCATGGGTCAGATGAAAGAAAGCCTTTACGGCAGTAGTAGTAGATGCAGATGGTCTCACTCGGGATGCTATTACAATCATGACTAAAGACACGACAGTCGCGGAACAAGTAGCGATAGCATTGGCTATAAGGAATAATAAGTGGACAAAGATCTACAGTGACTCTAAGATGGCTATTGGACACATTACCAATGGCTTTGTAACCAAAAGGGCTGCCCAGCTGATCGGTGAGTTGGACAGCCAAGGGATCGAAATCCGCTGGTTTCCTGCGCACATGGGGTCTGTCGATCCATCTCGGAAGAATTTAAGCGAGATGGCTAGCGCAGCTTCACGAGGACTTACTATCCGTGCACTACGCCACCAGGACCTTAATAATATACAGGAAGAGAACAGGGACCAATGACTTGCATATAATGAAATCACGAGGCATTACTACATGAACAGAAGGGAATTCCCAGTGCCACACGCTAAGCTCAATAGAGCTCAAGCGGTGACTCTGAGATTGTTGCAGACAAGAACTTATCCACGTCCAAACTTTATTAATAAGCTATATCCTGAAACAGAGGTACCAATAAATTGCGAGAAGTCTAATGGCAACATTACTCTGGATCACGTGCTTTGGCAGTGTCCTGTGACTTTCACAGACTGTGACAAAGAGAGAGACTGGTGGCGGCGAGTCCTACACAGTGGAGTTCTTTTCGATCAAGTACAGGCCGTCCAGAAGGCCCACGATACGGCGGTAAGGCTAAATCTTACTGTCCCGACGTGGGAGCCGCCTGCGTCAACCTAAGGGTTGATCTTCAGGACATTAAATAAAGTTCATCATATCATACCATACTACTTTCCGTAGAAACCCTGCATGTATGTTCACAATAGAAAGCATCTATTATGAATGCTTCTGTACTAATAATGAATTCCAGCGTCATGCACAAACAATCTGCAGCTGACAGTCCTGAGGCTGTAAGCAGAGCAACAGCTGCATCAGTTTCATTCTTCACTAGGTACAAGGATGAAATGACTGATAGGTCACAACAAATGCGGGACGCGACCTCCCGTCAATCTTTATTAAAATACTGCTCCAGCAGGCCAACAAGTCTTTCTTGGCCATTTATTTGTCGCTCTCTGAGCACCCGGTCTTCTTTGGTTGCCGATTGCAATGCCTGCCGAAGCAGGCGTTGCTGGTTAATGAGGTCCCGCTGAAATTCACTTGTGCCTGTAAGCTTTCTGTTTCGTGAAGGACGCTGGTTTTCGTTTGTTATCTGAGTTCTCTGTGATGGTGCCTCATCTGCCAGCCCTGATGTGGGGACCGCCTCGGATGGCTCCAGCTCCCATTCATCCTGGTTGTTGTGTGGCGATTCGTAGCCATGCTCCATGCTACAGATCAACTGAAGGGTGAAAAGAATTGTATCTTAAGCACACATACACAACAGTGAAACTTGATTTAGTAGCATCCTACTTAGCTCATTAAGGCTACCTCATCACACCTGATTATTAAAACCATACACTTGTTTTCTATAGGCATTTTTTACATTGTGGATCTAGTGTGTTCAAGACACCAAAAAACTTCCTGTTGCACACTTTCTGCATCCAGTTTTACCAGAAAGCATGCGATTTGTAGCGCTATACATGAGAAGATGGGGCACTACCTCATTATATGCCTGCATGCACATTGCAATGCTTTAAAGGGAATTCTTGTCTGCGTATGTAGGTACATTGCTTGATATGTGGCCTTGTTACAGCTTGAGTGCACATCAGTTCTTTATTGTAATAAAGGTACGACAAGAGCAAGGGAAATTGTTGAAGCATTTTAATTAAGCTTGATGTGTGTAAAAAATTCAACAACATCGGTAAACTGCACTTGAATTATGCTTTTATTTCATCTTGCTTTCCGTGCTTTTCTGTCACCTCGTTGATGTATACAATTTTCACCCTTCTGAATAAAAAATTTTCAGGAGCACTTGTCCTACCTCAATTGGTAATTTGTTTTGTTTGCGTTTTCAGCCATACCTATGCGAAGCTGTACTGACTTGTCCATTCTTATCCACTTAAAAGCACGTCATGCTGAGTCTGCTTCATGCATTTTTATGAGCATGTATTTGTACAGGTTTATCACGACGAACTTGCCTGTTCAACTGTGCCATCTGTGTGCGCTGCACTTTCTTCTACCAGCGACTGGTCATTCGCTGGCAGCGTTCCCAGAAAGCGATGTATTTCATTAAAGTACATCCATGGCACAGGTGCGGAGCCTGTTGTCCGTTTCTTTGCCCAACTTCTGGAAAGGTCGGTGAATAGCATAAGTGCTATTGCATGAACTAGGCAAAATCCATAGGCATAGTAAGCACACTTCATGCAGGAAGAAAATTAACAGTATGTGCTTTAGCGCTATACTTTCAAAATAAACAGTGGCCATGTGCCAGTGACCTCGATTAAGCAAGACATAACTAGCATTTGCGCAACTCTCAAAATTAACATGCATGCACGCACTGCTGCTTGAACAATTTTCACTGTCACTGAGCAGGCCAGCGGATTTTGCACCATCCAGTAGACATGGTTAGCTGTCTTCGTAACAGGGAATGAATACTTTAGGTAATTTTATGTTCCATCAAATCACACTACAGTTACACACGTCGCTTTACGCTCCCAGCCGGTTTTTTTTTTTGAAAGACAAGCACAGCACATATGGATCTGAAACGGACGCTGCGGTAGTGCTCTTGTGAGGGAATTCAGCTGTTGCGTCTAACGTTTCAATTCGGAAGGCATATCAAGTGCATCTTCACCAAATACAAAAAGACAAAGAAATAAAGCAATGCAGTCACTCGTTGAATAAACCACGGCCGATCGATTTAAACATGCGCATAAACCCACACACACATCTCACGACATCAGTATAGTATCCTTAAATGACTGGAAATGAAGTGACAACGCTGTTTCTGCCAATGTGCAGCACATAATATTAAGGCTTACCTGTACATTTGGGTGAGGTTGTCGATCTTGCTCTGCACCTGTTTTCTTGTCCGGATAATTCCGAGCCTGGCGAGTCCTTGCACAATGCTATCATATATTCTAGTATTCCTCCGCTCTCCTCTCAGGTGGTCGAGGTGTTCTTCCCAAAGACTTGTAAGAGCCCATGTCGCCCGTTCGCCGCACGTTGTTCGTGGTTGCGGCGGGGCCATCTGTTGGGTTGCTGTTTGCGAGGAGTCGGAGGCGCTCATTCCTTGCGGCTAGGCAGCGGTTGGTGCGCGTAAACGCGGTAAAATAAGGAACTACTAAACAAAAGTGACGAGGGAAGACGCGCAGAAAAAAGCCGAGGAGACTGAAATGCCTAGCAGCCGCTCACCAAAGAACCAAATGGCACATGGCACCCGTGTTTGTGTCGATCGTGTCGATGTTGCTGCTGACGACAGGCCGTGCCGGCGCTGCTGAACCGGCGGGTTCATGATAGAGATTGCGGGTTTCCCGTAAGTGTTTAGTACCTTGGTAATAGTATTTCGTACTTATAAGCTTGTTCTGAAGACGTAAAATTGAACTTCCATACTTTTGGAGATCTTTTTTTTCTGCTGTAGGACGCCCTCTAGACTCGAGAGTATTCCCTTCAGGTTTCAAAGGACGAACGTGCACTCCTTTGACTCAAAGCTCCCTTCCAGTAGGGCTCCTTTGCTGTGCCTGTGTGACAGCGCGCATTCTCCCTTGAAGTAAAGGATCTTTGGTTCAAAGGACTTTGAAAGTGCCCGTGTGACTGGGGTATTAGACCCCTTGTGCTGCCTCTTCTGCTCGGACGAAAGCATGGGAATCGTACTCGCATCAGTCACATAGGGTGTGACCGCAGGGAAGCAGCACGGCTCCAGAAGGAACCTTCGAGCAGCCGGAACCGACGCGAGTGCTTGGCAGTGGCTTCGCGAGCGAGATGGATCGCAAGTTTAGCAAGCACAAGTCGTACCCTCGATGCACGTAGGTAGACGAGCCATGGTTCACGTTGGCCAGACGGCGCAGCTCCAAAGAACGCGTTAGAATGTCTCGATACTACGCACGCACACTTCGAGGCACCGTAGACCACGTACTCCCGCGTACGAGGCAGTTGCCGCTACTGTGGTCGGTGCGGCTCAACTTTCAATGAACCACGAAGAAAACAATTCTTGAACGGCAGTGTGTATCTGATGGGCGTCAGTAAGTAATAAATCAATAAGAAACACACTTCTACTTTTACGTAATGTGCCTTGTCTTTGCGATTTCGGGAAGGCATCGATATTGACACGCGTAGATGTTTACCTTTATCGTGTGACCAAGTTTGACTGCCTAACAGATGAGGTTTATTACCATGAAACACATAGCAGCAAAAGGTCGCTTCTGCGCGCACAATGCCTTGACATACTGAAAAACAAGATGAAACACACGTGGCAGAAAGCACCCTTGATGACTATGGAAAGCGTCAAGGGGCAAGAAACAACCATAACTGGTTAATCAAAACCGGGTTTTTTTATCTAAGAGAGGCACCGAAGGCTCACTCACACACCTGTCTTGGCCAAATCTGCGCGTGTGTGCCGCTTACATAATTTCTCACTCAAGTCTAGAATCTGCCCGTCCTGCAGAAAGTATACCTGTGTATACATTGAGTTTCATATGGGTTTGTCAAATGTATATGTACAACTTCAATTATTTGTCTTCGTCAAGAAAGGATGTATATCTGAGAATTTATTACTAATTTGAGCATATTTGGCACTTAAAAAAAGAAACAAGTGATCGGTATTGTGTGGCTTTGCACAAGATGACAGTCTAATTTTCAGCGAACCTGCATTTTTTGAATACTTGCATCAAGAGCTGCAGATGAGCATAACTAAACCACACTCTTGAAAACGTTATAATGGTATACTTGGAAAACTCGACAAATGAATTTAGTACATGGCAGCGGATTTGCTATAAGTGGTCGTGAGGAACACCTTCACATTTCCGGCAGGTAAATTACATGATCCTCATAAACCTTCCCATTACTCTGTGGATCACTTACATTAGAAGGTGATTACAAAGAACATATTTCACCCGCATATTTGAAATTTTTGTAAGCATCAATAACATTTTCATCAAACATAAAAAGTATTCCCAAGATATATCGCGGGTGAATAGTTTAAGTCTCAGGGCCGGTGTTCGGTGCTTGGTTCACGAGCCAACCACGTGGCGACATCAACGCCAGTCTCAACGGCTGCAGAAGAGCGCAATTAATGAACACATGTGTGAAAACCATGGTCACGGTTCAATTTTCGCCGTACTGTCAAGGGTTCTTTGCGCCTGACGAACACAGAATCACACACGACTACCATCCCTCAGAGGTGCCTAAAAATTCTTGGCAAATAGAATGCAATTGAGCTTGAACTAGGGATTTCCTTGACCCATTGCTGGTCTCGCGGATATTGAAGCCAGGTTTCCTGGAATTCGAGGAGCCCCCCGCCCCCCCCCCCCCTCCCGTTGAGTGTTTCTGCTTACTCGCACGATATGCTGCTTAAGCCTCGTGATGGTACCTGGGCGATCCACACCCTGGAAGCCTTCTCTGGAATAACCGTGCCATTGTTGTGCCTGTGAATGGAAATGGCAAGCTGTGTGCGTGTTCAGTGGACTAACCAACGCCTACCACAGCCGTGAATCGTCTTTCAGTGCATAGAGATATTAAGGAAGCCCGTTTCCAACCTGCCTTTCACTATCACACACTTGCATTTACCTGATAAGTAACGAGAGAAACAGGAGACGTTCTTCAAACCTTTCAGGTAATTAATAAATATGCAAAATACCGACAGTGCTGGTTTACCTTTTTACACAGCACTATTTGCAATAGGCCAGTGCCATATTCTGACTGGTTTTCTTTCCGCTGTTTTCAAAAGTAGCGTATATCACCATTGTGAATTTCTAATGGCGTTGGACTTTGAACTCTGTGGGCCTAACAGCCTCATATGAAAAGTTATCTCAACTTTCTGTCAGCGTGGCTGCGTAAACAGAGTTGCTTTGATGAAAACGCCATTCAGCAAACTTTCCTCTGTTTACTTGCCCATAAAGAGTATCGGTATTAAAGAAAAACAAGAATAGAAGTGTGTGCAAGTGGTAAGATGAAACAGACTATAAAATTTCAAATATGTCAGGCCAAATGCGATGGCTTTTATATCTATCTTTTCGTAAATCAAACCAGAGAAGTACCATTCGACAAGAGCGCTGAAGGGACCCCGTGACTCTAATGTAAAACAGTATCTTTTTAGGATGAGGTGCGCTTCTCATTAGATCTTTTATTTTTTGCGCTCAATTAAGGGCGCCTACACATTTGACATTTTGGAAAACGAAACTTACTGAAAGGAGTCATGAACCAACGGTGTCCTTGACGTTTCATGGAATGCCGTTTTATCCAACGCATTTCATGGAAGAGGTTTTGACGTGTTCATCGGAATGGTGTTGCCACGGTAAGTTGATCGAACCTGCTTTAACTACACATAATAGCCACGCTAAAATAGCATGTACAGTGTACAGTGCCTCAAAATGCAGTAATCACCAGTCCCTCCCAAGGTTCACTGGTTCATGAACAATGCACGTGATGCCGTCACTTTCCTTGAGGACGAGCACACGGGGATGCGATCCTTTTTTTTTTTCTTTAGCAGAACCACAACCATAGTTTGCTT
This sequence comes from Dermacentor variabilis, assembly GCF_050947875.1. Taxonomy (NCBI): domain Eukaryota; kingdom Metazoa; phylum Arthropoda; class Arachnida; order Ixodida; family Ixodidae; genus Dermacentor; species Dermacentor variabilis. The sequence goes on along the minus strand of NC_134576.1, from coordinate 68,043,302 downwards.
CCACCATGCCCCCAAGGTATGCTTCTTATATGCCGAACAAAAGGCAGCGCGCCGTAACCCCCATTAGACCCAAACGAAGCTTTACTGGAATGCATTATGTAACCGCGCAAACGACAACGGACGTAGAAGGAAACACACAGGACAAGAGCGCAACAGATTTACTCCAGGAAAGCCACACATCAAGACATGTATCGTAATCACACTTGATTAAGATACATTATTATGATATTGTTACGTGTGGAAAGACACAGACGAATGGTGCTATTTACACGCTATTTACACTGGAGCCAGGCAGCCAGGCTGACACTCGCTCGTGCCAAGGGCACCGACCAACTTCTTCGTCGTTCACGCGGCGGCTCGTCTCTTGAGCATTGCTCAATGATATGGTAATATTACCCCCCGGCGGCAAAAGCACCGTCACGGTGCTGTTAAATATCCAAGGTGCATGGAGAGTTGTAGGGCTTGAGTCGGGCAACGTGGGCAATGTCACTGGTTGTCACAGCGGAGGACGTAGTGGGCGTGGCTGGAACAATTTCATAGGTGACATCGGTCACTTTGCGTATCACGCGATATGGGCCTGTGTAACAGGAAACAGTTTTTCACAAAGGCTGACTTTCCACGATGGTGACCAAAGCAACACGAGGGCGCCGGGCACAAAATGGACATCACGGTGACGGAGGTTGTAGCGTTGTTTCTGATTGTCTTGAGACACTTGTAGACGAGCGCGCGCAAGTTGGCGAGCATGGTCAGCATGGGCGATTCCATCACGGGCATAATCGCTAGTTGAAGCTGTGGCGGACGGAAGCACAGTGTCCAGTGGTAGCGTCGGTTCGCGGCCATACAAAAGGTAAAACGGGGAAAAGCCAGCAGTTTCGAGACGGGAAGAGTTGTATGCAAAGTTAATATAAGGTAGGGCCAGGTCCCAGTCGCGGTGGCCGTCTGAAACGTATTTGGATAGCATGTCTGTAAGGGTGCGGTTCAAACGCTCAGTGAGGCCGTTCGTTTGGGAGTGGTAGGAGGTGGTAAATTTAAGCTGTATTGAGCTGGCACGCATGATGTCAATCACTTTGGCCAAAAAGGTGCGGCCGTGGTCTGTACGCAATTGACGCGGAGCACGATGCATCAAAACGATATCATGTAGGAGGAAGTCCGCAATATCAGTTGCGCAACTGGTCGGAAGAGCGCGGGTTACGGCGTAGCGGGTCGCGTAGTCCGCCGCGACTGCATCCCACTTGTTTCCTGATGTAGATTCCGGAAAGGGGCGGAGAAGGTCCAAGCCGACACGATGGAAGGGCTCGGCAGGGATGTCGAGCGGCTGCAGGTAACCAGCGGGAAGCTGGGAAGGCTTCTTGCGTCGTTGTCAAAGTTCGCAAGCGGCGACGTAACGTCGTACGGAACGGGCAAGGCCCGGCCAGAAAAAACGGCGACGTACACGGTAATAGGTTCGAGATACGCCGAGGTGTCCTGCCGTTGGTGCGTCGCGAAGCTCTTTTAGAACGGTGGAGCGGAGGTGTTTAGGTACTACAAGCAGGAACTCAGAACCGTCCGGATGAAGGTTACGACGGTACAGAGTACCGTCGCGGAGGACGAAGAGGCGTAGAGCAGCATCGGGCGGAGAGTGTTGAAATCGGTCGATGAGTGCTCTGATGTAAGCGTCACGGCGTTGCTCGTCGGCGAAATGAAGCAGCTGGGATATAGAGAATACGCAAGAAGAACTAGCAATATTGGAGGAGTTAGAGTCGTCAACAGGGTAACGCGACAAATTCTCAGCGTCTTGGTGCAGGCGGCCAGGCTTCTACACCAGGGAATATGAAAATTCCTGCAGCCTCAAAGCCCATCGACCAAGCCGGCCTGTAGGATCTTTTAGCGAAGAGAGCCAGCAGAGAGCATGATGGTCAGTGACTACGGGAAAAGGGCGACCGTAAAGGTAAGGACAAAACTTCGCAACCGCACAGACAACGGCAAGGCATTCGTGTTCCGTAATGGAATAGTTGCGCTCCGAAGGTGCTAGGAGGCGGCTCGCATAAGCAGCCTCCAACACCTCGCACCTCCACCAGGAATTCCCCGCAGGGGCGTCTGCGTAAGCAGGCGTTTGGTGTGTTGCGACACCACGTACCCGAGCACACGAGGGTTGGACCCACCCGCGTGTAGTCGTGCGCGGCTTAGCCGTGTCCGGGGAAAAGGGGATCCTGGGGGTTGAGCTGATGCCGGGTGTTTGGACCGTTAAGGCCCCCCGGCGGAGGCAACACACCTCTTTGGCCTCTGCTTCACGTAGACGGCACCCCCGGACTGACCCACCCGGGGGAAATCGGCAGTCGCCTTTTCCTGTCCTCCTCTCCAATCTTCGTCTTTCTCTCTTGCCTTTTTCATCTTTCCTGTCTTCTCATCACTTCTCCTCACTTCCTAGTTTCCCGGCGGCAAGGGTTAACCTTGTGTAGCTAGCCAGCCTTGGTTATGCTGTATTTGGTTATAGCAGCGATGTACGGCTGGCGTTGGCAGGGTTTCTCTACCAGGAACTTCTGTCACGTCCCCCTGTTGGGCTCCATGGTGGGTGGTCGGCATCGCGGCCGAAAACGCAACATTACTTATGGAACATGCTTTTCCTAAACTACCTGATCGCCCTCAGAAACGAGGGCGCACCGAAGAAGTTTTTAAGTTTTTCGGACGACAAGTCCACAATTTTCCTCGTTTTCATGTCATCCACGCAGAAAAACCAGCTAAACAAGTGCGAACAATGTCCCCGTTCCTTGTATCTAAGTCTCTTACCGAAGTTTTTGGGCCAGGATATAAGGTGTCGAGGATGGCTAGCGGTGACCTCCTCTTGGAGCTCCGCGACCAGAAGCAATTTGAGAAACTGCCTCAGCTAGTATCATTTGGGGAGACCCAAGTAGTAGTAACCCCGCACCGCACGATGAATACCTCTCGCGGCGTTGTCTCGGACGATGATTTGCTGGAGCTCACTGAGGCTGAGCTCTTGGAGGGCTTCAGTGAACAAAATGTTATAAATGTCAAAAGAATCAAGATGAAGCGAGATGGTAAAGAACTTGCGACCAAACATCTAATACTCACCTTCAATTCAAGTGTCTTGCCCGAGTCAATCAAGGCCGGGTACATCAAGCTCCGTGTAAGACCATACGTGCCAAATCCCCTCCGATGTTTCAAGTGCCAGCGTTTTGGCCACAGTTCGCAGAGCTGCCGAGGCCGCCAAACTTGTGCGAAATGCAGCGCGCACGAACACTCCTCTGAAGCTTGTGAGAATGCTTTCCACTGTGTAAATTGTGATGGCGAGCATGCCGCATACTCGCGGTCATGCCCGTCTTGGAAGAAAGAAAAAGAAATAGTAACAATCAAAGTAAAAGAAAACATATCATTCAAAGAGGCACGCAGGCGGGTTGCATACCTTCCTAAGGCCAGCTTTGCCGAAGTGGCGCGTCAGGGGGCAGCGTCACAACGGCCTCCGGCGGCTGTCCGACCCACAAGCCGTGAGTCGGCAGTTACGCCATCTGCCCCCGCGGCGGTTGTAGCTAGCGCTGCTCCGTCTACCCAGCAGACGGGGCCACCGACCCCGAAGGTGGGCGCAGCCGAGGCTGCCTCACCCTCCCCCGCCCCTTCTAGCGCTGGCAACAGCCGGCGCACCCAAATTCCTCAGGGTGCCCCATCGACCTCCGGGCTCGTGGGCGCAGGGGTCTTGCCCTCCAAGGCGGCACCCTCCCTGACATCTCGCTCGCAAGAGCACGTGTCCGGCGCCTCACTAGAGGCAATGGACACTACACCAACCCTGAAGGCGCACCAAGCGCCTAAGGAGCGGCGAGGCTCCTTCGAACGCTCCAGAAAAAGCAAAACCCCGGTTACAGGGCCTCGAAAGAGCTGTGTAATCTAAGGCATCACTTCCGTTTCCGTAAACACAGCACCAATTTACTTTAAAAATGAATACACAGATAATTCAGTGGAATGTCCGAGGTCTTCTTAGAAACCTTGATGATTTGCAAGAACTCATCCACAAACATAATCCAAAAGTGCTGTGTTTACAGGAAACACACTTAAAATCCAAACACACAAACTTTCTCCGTACGTATGTTACGTTTCGCAAAGATCGCGATGATGCCGTCGCATCATCGGGTGGTGTGGCGATTCTCACTCTTAAAAGTATAGCATGTCCACCTTTACAGCTACGAACGCCCCTTGAGGCAGTGGCGGTGCGAGCTGTTTTGCTAAACAAACTCATCACCATTTGCTCCCTTTACATACCCCCGCATTACCAACTGTACAAACATGAATTTCACTCCTTGATCGATCAATTGCCAGAACCTTATGCTGTTCTTGGCGATTTCAATGCGCACAGCTCCCTGTGGGGCGACTCTCGTATAGATGCGCGAGGTCGCCTTGTTGAACAGTTCCTTTTTTCTTCTGGAGCGTGCCTTCTCAATAAGAAAGAACCCACATATTACTCTCTTGCAAACCGATCCTTTTCGTCAATAGATCTTAGTATAGTCTCTCCGTCTGTACTGCCTGAACTTGAATGGGAAGTTACCGACAACCCTTACGGTAGCGACCACTTCCCTATACTGCTAAGATCACATAAAGAAAACGAATATCCGCCACACGCTCCTAGGTGTAAGATTGAGACAGCTGATTGGGAGAAATTTCGATCTCTAACTAGTATCTCATGGGCTGACCTGTCTTCGTTAGGAATTGACGCTGTAGTCGAGTTTTTCACAGCATTCATATTAGATGTCGCATTTAAATGCATATCAGAAGTAAAAGGCTTGGCCTGCAAACGGCGTGTCCCATGGTGGGACGACGATTGTAGGATCGCTCGTAAAAAACAGAACAGGGCGTGGGGGTTGCTACGCGCTTCTCCCACTGCAGAGAATCTAGTCAACTTTAAAAAAGTAAAATCCGAAGGTAGGCGAACCCGCCGACAGGCTAGACGAGAAAGTTGGCAGAAGTTTCTATCGAGTATTAACTCGTTCAGAGATGAGGCGAAAGCCTGGAACAGGGTCAATAGGATAAGAGGCCGACATGCACATGGACTCCCTTTGGTAAACATAGAAGGCGATACCCTACAAGATCAGGCGGACTCACTTGGGGCGCACTTTGAGAGCGTGTCAAGTGCCAACCATTACTCGCAATCCTTTCTGAAATATAAACAAATAGAAGAATGTAAGCCACTCATGAGAAAATGTCAACAGAATCAACCATACAACTGTCCTTTTAGCATTGCCGAGTTGAGAGCTGCCTTGAGCGCATGCAAAAGCTCTGCACCGGGCTCTGATAGAATCATGTACGGAATGCTCAAAAACTTACACAATGACACGCAAGTAACACTACTTACACTTTTCAACACCATCTGGGACGCAGGGTACCTTCCAACGGCATGGAAAGAAGCCATTGTGGTCCCTGTTTTGAAACAAGGGAAAGACCCTTCTTCAGTGGCAAGTTACCGCCCGATAGCCCTCACAAGATGCATGTGCAAGGTATTTGAAAAAAATTATAAATCGGCGTCTCATCCATTTCCTTGAACAAAACAAAATGCTTGATCCCTATCAGTGTGGCTTCCGAGAAGGGCGCTGCACAACCGACCATCTTGTACGTATTGAAGGACATATTCGTGACGCGTTTGTACACAAACAGTTCTTCTTATCGATATTCCTCGATATGGAGAAGGCGTACGATACGACCTGGCGCTACGGAATCTTGAGAGATTTGTCAGAAATGGGCATTCATGGTAATATGCTAAACGCAATAAAAAGCTACTTGTCCAATCGCACCTTCCGGGTAAAAGTTAGCAATGTGCTCTCACGTCCTTTTACACAAGAAACTGGTGTACCCCAGGGTGGCGTGCTCAGTTGCACACTCTTTATTGTTAAGATGACAACACTTCGTGCTTCCTTACCACCGGCCATTCTGTATTCTGTCTATGTGGACGACATTCAAATAGCTTTCAAGTCCTGTAACCTCGCAGTCTGTAAGAGACAGATACAGCATGGTTTGGACAAGGTGACAGGGTGGGCAGAGAAAAATGGATTTAAAATCAATCCTCACAAGAGTTCTTGTGTGTTGTTTACAAGAAAGAGAGGCCTGGTTCCGGACCCTACCTTAGAACTGTGTGGACAACAGATACCTGTAAACAAAGAGCACAAATTTCTAGGGGTTATACTTGACAATAGACTCACTTTCGTCCCACACATTAAACATCTGAAAGAAAAGTGTCTGAAAACAATGAACCTAATGAAACTTCTATCCCAGACTACGTGGGGTAGTGACAGGAAGTGCCTAATGAATCTGTATAAGAGCCTAATCCGGTCCCGATTAGATTATGGTGCCGTGATATATAACTCTGCCGCCCCGAGCGCGCTAAAGATGCTAGACCCTGTTCACCATCTAGGTATCCGTTTAGTCACAGGCGCTTTCAGAACAAGCCCGATTGAAAGCCTATATGCCGAATCGAATGAATGGTCTCTCTACCTACAGAGGTCATACATCAGCTTTACATATCTCCTTAAAGTGCGCTGTAATCCTGAACATCCATGTTTTGATACCGTTACCGATATGAGGTGCGCTACACTTTTCAGCAATCGTCCCTCCATAAGACAGCCGTTCTCGCTTCGTGTGAGGAAGCTTGGTCATGAAATGCATGTCCCAATCTCTGAGCTTCGCATAATGCATCCAACCAAGTTGTTACCACCTTGGGAGTGGAAGATCGTAGAGTGTGACATATCCTTTTTAGAAATAACAAAGCATGCACCCGAGATAGAAATCAGAATGCATTTCCTAGAACTCCAGCACAAGCACTCCTGTGCAGAGTTCTACACAGACGCTTCGAAGTCAAATGCCGGGGTATCCTATGCAGCCGTAGGCCCATCGTTCTCGGAATCCGATGTACTGCATCTGGAAACAAGCATATTTACGGCCGAGGCCTACGCATTACTCTCTGCTGTTAAGCATATAAGAAATTCAAAACTTCCAAAAGCAGCGATCTATACAGACTCTCTAAGCGTCGTGAAGGCCTTAATGTCACTCTACAAACATAAAAATCCAGTATTCAATGAACTGTATTCGGTATTGTGTAAAGCGTACTTATCTAACCAGAACATCATAATATGCTGGGTCCCTGGCCATAGGGGAATCGAAGGTAACGTTCTCGCGGACGAGATGGCCACGTCAATCACATCGCAAGCTGTTAACCCTACCGCTGATGTGCCTGTCACAGATCTGAGGCCTCTCTTACGAAATAAACTGCGAAATCACTGGCAGTGCACGTGGGACGCGCAATCAAATAACAAACTGCACGTTATAAAGCCACAGCTAGGTTCTCGGCCCTGCGTAACAAAATCACGGCGAACAGATGTCCTATTCTGTCGCCTCAGAATAGGACACACATTTGGCACACATAGTTACCTGCTTACTGAAAGTGAACCTCCAACCTGTGGCAGATGCGGTGAGAGGCTTACCGTCCTCCACGTGCTCCTGGAGTGTCGGGAAGCCGAAACGGAGAGAAAGAAACATTTTCCGCTTGCTTACCATTATAACATCCCTCTACACCCGGCTATGTTTCTCGGCAAGGAACCGCTTTTTGACACCAAGGCAATCCTCAACTATTTAAATGATGTCGTACTACACGTTATATCCCCATTAAATTCGTAGAGCATCCTCGCTCCAGAGGATGCCACTGCGATAACAGTTTTGCATAGCACATGCCTCCAGGCCCTTGTTCTTCAAGGGCTCTAAGGAGGCAGCAGTGCTCTAGCATATCTTATAACCATATATATTTTTACACATCGTAATTTTTTAAATGCACCTTAAATTTTCACAGTACACGTCATAAGACATCGCCATATTCTTATTGTACAGATCTGGCGCACTTTAGCGCGAACATTTTTAAGGCCCCTCTACAGCCACGTCTCACCAACTTCATCGAACTCATGATTTCATTGCAAACTCATTAACACGGACATGGCGCTCTTTGGCCCGCGAAAAACACATTTTTGCTGTAGTGACAACTGCTTTGTATGTCACCTGTCGAATTACGCAGTGTGCCAACTGCACAAACCAGAGAATGTTGCTCCATCTTGCACGCCGGGATCTCGTGCATTCCGCATCGACAACAGGTCGTCGGGTTGGAGCGGCATTCCTCCAAGCAGTGCGACTTCAGATGTCCCAGTTGGATCTTGAACCGGCAGCCATACCCTCCGTTCACGCAGTACACCAATTGGCCGCAGACGGCCTTCGGGCAGGACAGACTCTTGAGGTCAGGATCGGTGAACGGGACCCCATCCTCGGGACGCGTTCTACTGCGGAACCTACGTAGATTGCTGTTGTCCTGGTGTGGTTTGTCCGCGTTCCCGTAGGCGACCCACGGGCACACCAATCACACGGCCTGGCCACAGCATAGCAGTATGATCTTAACGGGAAGCACGCCGCAGATGGCGCAGACGAGTGTTGTCGGCAAAGGCTCCACGAACGAAATGCTTCAAATGTTCAGGAAGGGGCACTCAAATTCTCTCAGCACGTAAGTAATTGAGGAAGGGCTCTGCTTGCATACGTAGCGAAAATCAAAAGTCCACAAAGGCTTGCCTCCGCGACGGGTGTCGGCATTACTTGCAGAAGGGTTCTTTTCCGAGCAGTCTGGATAGGGGTTCACCGTTGACACAGGAATCTCCAATCCTGCACTCATCTGAATGTCGTTGGACTTGAGGATGACGCCGCGGTGAGTAGCTCGGTCGTGCTTCATGCGGGCAAATAAACGTTTCGCAAAATATTGCTGGAACTTGCGTCCGTGTCGACTGCCGCCGTCTTTGTGAGCCGTCTTCTGCTCTGAGGAGAGCCCAGGGCGATTTTCCGAGGGGCCGCGGGCCGCGCAGTCAGATGTGGGATGCTTGCATTGACTTACGAGGCCGACCTTGTCGTGGTTGCGCCATGACTTTGATCGCTCCTTGTATGTAGGCTTGTGCTTGAACGTAGATGTGGCTGCGACGGGCTTCATACGCTGGTCTCGGCCGGTCAGACTTTGTTGGGTGTCACGTTGATGGCTTAGTAGATGCGGTGGAAATCCAGGGGTATAGCGCCGAGACTTGAGAGCAGCGATCGAATACAGCTTACTTGGCTTGTAAACCTCTGAGTCGTGAAAGTACAGCTCGAGAAGATTGGAGTAGCTTTTATAGCTTGCAAGGCTCTCGGCGGAGCACCTCGAGAGCACAAGCGAGATAAAGGGGAAAAGCGTGATGAGGTTTCTCAGGCGGCACGTCAGGTCGGGCCAACGTTGGAAACATATTGACATTTCCTGGCCCAATGACGGCCTAAGATTAACAGCGTGTTTCCAATATTGGCAGTGCCATTCTGATTCCTGGCTCACTGATGACCCAAGGTTAACAGCGTGGCGCCAATATTGGCTGTGCCATTCTGATAGAGAACCAACGTTGGCCCACACTACACAGTCAGTAAACAATATTGGCACTGCCGTTCGACAAGGTGGGAATTATTGGACCAACTTTCGTACTGATTTGCCAATATGGGTTGCTAGTTGGCTTTCTTTGGAGGAAATTGGTCCGTAATAAGCCAATTTTTCCCTTGTCGTTTTTTGGTGCTCTACGACTTGCTGAAATTGAACAACATATGTTTTGAAAACTAACGCACTTCATGATCACAGGCACACTGCGCAGGAACCATAAAATGTTTGCAAGCTGCGACCCCTTCAACAGAACTGGCACCATGTTTGTTAATTGGCTTGACACGGGATATAAGAAATACCATTTTTGTTGAGGTTTAATAACAGCTAACTTATATGCTTATCTGCCATGGGAGACGGGCTCACTTCGGCGACAGACGGGGTTGTTCACAGCAGGGTAGGGGTTCTAACGCCTTCCGCTTAAGCGTGCTCCACACGTACGTGATAACCGATGGTGTAATAATTACTGAATTGTGAAAACCAATTACGGCAAACACATACGTTTGCATTACTGGCTCTGGCATCAGATCAGATATTTGCGTAATATGGTATTCGCAAGTGGTCGACTGATCCATTTATGGGCGGTTGCCCAGTGCTTGAAGCTTCTACATTAGCACTCGCTAAATCATTTCCTGTCACCTTGGGCAGAAGTAAACAAATTACTGCAATCTTGTAATGTTTACTATCAGGTTGTGCTAGCATACGTGCTTCGAACTCGAAGTCTGCGCCCCAGCCGAAGACCTGGGGCGTAATCTACAGCTTGCCTTCTTTCTCGGAGCCGTCGGCGCGAGAAGGCCTTCGACTCGGTCATCAGTGTCGACGGCATGTCGATAGTTTGTCCTTCAAATGTGATCAAACCTTACACAGACATTTACACGTGAATAATTCTGCAAAGCCAGATAAAAAGAATGAACATAAAAACCTTATTTAAAGAACGTCTCGGTGTCAGCGCGATCGTGGTTGTGTGTGTACGTTGCGGGTACCTTTGTTCATGTTTCAGCTTAAGTGTGTTCGAATCCGCTCTTGTCGATTACTTTTTTTTAAAATAACAGTTTATTATTGCGTGCTTTGGGTTCGCGATTTCATGCGCTTCCCTACCAATAAATCTGCGGTTACTGGGCGATATCCGCTTCCGTGTCGGCGTGTCTCGGGGACTTCCGAGGCACCCCCATCTTTTATAGCTTCCCCCTCTGCTCCCTGTGAAGTTGCCTTGGATCCGCCCTTAATTTGAAGCAATGTACTAACTCTATTCTAACGTTTCCTTTTTTTGGTTTATCTTGCCATACAGTACTTTAGTTTATCTTGTACAGTAATTTAGCACTAGCACTAACGTTATGTGCAACTCATGGAGCATTAAGAAAGTAAGGTTTTTTGATGTTGCGCATGATCCACACAAGTGCACTAGCAGTATTTCATTAAAGGCGGCTGTGTACCATATCTGTTCCCAATTTGCGTTACATTAATTGTGTTCATTTTTTGTCCATGCATTCACCAAAAATTAACTGCAGTCAAAGCTACAGACAGTTTTCGTTATGTGTGGTGGAGGCTAGTATGCCTGACTTAAAACATATTAGAAGCTGCTATAGTCACAGAGTATAATACGAAGCATTGTGTGTCATCACAAACTCTTGAATTCATCATTAAAAGTGACACAGTCGTCCATTACATTGTGCACAATAACAGCTCCTGCAAGTCACCAACAAATACTGTGCATAGAAAAATTTGATTCATGGAGTTTTATGTCCCTAAGCGACAAGTATACAGCTGTCGGAGAAGATGTAATGAACTCGGTTTCATTTTGGCCCAAAGCACATTATACACAAGCATTATTTTGCATTTTGCCCACATTCATATTACTGCCACCACAACTGGTAGGATCGAGTTAAACCCTCAGCCTCACCAGCGAACACCACATCTGGTGAATAGAGAATAGAAGTGCTTTCAGGGTTACCTACACTGGAAGGCAATGTATACAGTTCCATGGCAACTCTTAGAAGGCCTTTTTGTTAAATATTGCACCATCTGACACATATACAAAGCCAAAAATCTAAAACCTTAAAGCACTTGTCTCATGTCTACCCTTACTTTCGTGCTGTGTTTTTTTATCTCTCTGAAATCATGTCATATAGGCACCTAGGCACTCTAATAGTCCTTTTATGTGAATTTAAGTTTATTGGAAAGGTTTGTTGTTTGTGTTTTTTGTGTTCGTCTTTAGCACCGCAAATGGATTAAAATCTGCATAACTAATTGCAGCTGGAAAGTTGGCATGGCAACATGATGAAATAGCACTAGCTTTTCTAATAAACTTTAGTTGATAGTCAAGTGCACTATCTGTTTCTCCTTTTGTGCTCGTCTTCACTGCCACTTCATTGCATTCCCACACCAATTCCTCAGCTGTCCTTACACATGCGTATACATTCTAAGCTGTTTACAGCATACAAGTTATCGTGTACGAGAACACTGCTACCATGCACTTGCTTGAAGAAGGGCAGTAGGTGCTTGCATGTAACATACACTTTGTGGTAGCAAGCAAAAACATTTAAATGTATCGTTTTGAACTGATTATAGTATTTTGGAACCAGAGAGTAGCAATGCACAAGCCTGGTTAGTTGACAACACTTCATGGCAATGCAAGCTGCCAGTGGCACTTATTAATGCAGACATGTAATTAGAAGATACAGGGAGAGATTAAATGAGTTCCAAACTCACCGCCCCCCCCCCCATCTGTTCATTTTTGTATATCATTTCCTTTTCTGTCAAAACAATGAAGATGTCACTTTTATTCATACACATGTGCAGTCTCTCTCTTTGGCACATTCAATACTTTTTTCTTGAGTAGAGCGGCCAATAGCATGCTTTTACATTTATCATTTCAATGCATTCTAGTTGCGTCACTGAGCTTTGATATGTAGGTACACATCCCACAATGTATGGTCAGCTTTCTTTGGGTGTGTTGTCAGTTTGTTTGCATGTACAATGTTCTTCCCTGAGCCTTTCAGTGACGTGCATTTAAGTTTAGCCTGCCTATATACAGCCTCATAAAAGTGTAATGCTGGAGTGAATGTTCTTGCTTTTAAGAAACTTGTTTACGTGCTCCAGTTGGCAGGTGTTCTCTAGAAACTGCGTGCTGATGGCACTGTCGCAAGGAGATTTCACTTTTGGAACATTTTTGAGAAGTACACCAACATGCTTTTTTCAATTATTTCATATGGGTGGCATGTGACGTTTATATTGTTTAAAATATGAGCATTTCCAGCTGTCCTTAGGCCCTTCTTTTCGTGTTTGAGTTATTGATGCAATGAGGCTTTCTCCAGGTAACACACTGATGATGAGAAACTTCCTTTTAGCAAATGCATGTTCCAGAAGGTGATTTTCCAGGAAAGCTCGAACTGGCAGGGAGCATATGTATGGGGAAGAAATGAACATGGAGAGTTACTACAGCCCCATAGGCACATGCCATATTACAGGATGAAGTGGTTGCCCAGTGCAAGTTCCAAGTCATAATCCTGTCACGCAATCAAATATGAGCTTACAAATTTTACGCTGCTATAAACAAGTAATGCTTCATTAAAAAAAGGGGCAGTGGTGCTAGAAACAGCTCCAGCCATTTGAAGAGCTGGAGGTGAAATTTCTTGTATGGCCTCGGCTATATAAGAGAAACATGAAGTTGCATTGATGTAACATTGCAGGAGCATAAAAGCCAACAAACAACCACATTGTGGTCGGTTATCAACAGTGCAGCCACATACTTGTTTAAAGAATCATCTATCACAGCACTACGCAGCTTGACCATGCAGAATATAACACAAATGTACAACACCCGAATCGATGGAAGACACAGCAGTTATCCTTCCGTTTCCCTGAATTATAAAGATGTTCTTTAGTGCATAGATAGCTGCACTTTTTATTTTCAAGTTAGTAGTCTGCTATGTTTTCATTTTTGTTGTATATCTCACTGCACAAAGCATCTACAAAACCTCAGTTGCAAATCAGCACTTCCTCTTGCTTCTATATCAGTCTTCTTTGTTTGCATGCTGTTTCCTGAATACTAAACAAATACTTGCATGTCTCTAATCTGTCCCTCTATATAGGGCAAATAAAATGGTGCTAAGCTTCAAGAAGTCACATGTGCACAAAATTTGTATGTTGTTTATTGTTTCTACGTGCTCCTACAAGGAAGCCTGTCTTTATGCACTGCTGCTAATATAGTAAACCATAGGTTATATAACGTGACCTGAGAAGCAGAGTATGTTTACATAGTGCAAGCCTGAGTGGCTAGTGCTTTCACTCAAACCAAATCGTCATTATATCCCATGGCATTCCGCAAAAAAAATTCTCATGGTTCTTGTGTCTGTTTTCATAACCACGTGGTCACCTCAAGTTAGGCACAACTGTAACAGCAATGTTACATTTTACGTTAAAGATGTGCTAGACAGGGTTACCAATTTATGCTGTATTAGTAAATTATGCACTGCAATAGCAAAACGGCCACTGTTAGGAGGCAGCTTAGAAGTCAGACACAAGTGAACGATGAGTGGTGGTGCTGCAGCAAAGTTCCGGCACCAGCTCAATGCGACGTTTTGAATTTTGACAAGATCTAAATGGGTATGCTGGTTTACTTGGTAAAAATTACTTCATTCTAAAGGAGCCAAAGAATAACCTTAGAAACCTTTTCGTACTTCCCCTCTCTTAGCAGATCCCGAATATGAGAGAACACTGACATCTTTCATACATATCGATATGCCAGTACGACATTAAAAGAAAGAAGAAAAAAACATTTGGCCCTTATATTCTGAAGTAAAAGTCAATCTGTTCCTGCCAAGTGAATGAAAGAAGTATGAAAGAATACTTTACGAGTGTAAGATGATTTATTTTTGCTTTTTAGTGTACCTTTGATGTGGTGGGAGGCAGTGGTTAAACTTATAAGCTTTATTCGTAATTGGCGTCATGTCGAAAACAACACGTGCATGACAAATATAAGAACACGTCACAAGGAATCACAGATACAGTAATGGTGCAGTGTCTCAGCTTCCACGGCACAGCTGAAGATAACGTAAAATTGAGTGTGGAATAAAGTCTTGCTTCCATTATGCTAGCAGCACACCAAAAGGCTGCTCCAGTGATGATGTGCATGCTGCATGCATAGATGCAGATGTATATACTGTGTTGGTGCCATCTTTTTGCATGTGTGGAAGCAGCTAGAACTGCTGCAGTTAAGGTGTGAGGATTAGATAGATAAGGTGCTGAAAATCAATAACCTGCTCGATTGCTTGGGCTAAGCATGATGGGGACTGCACATGTTGCAATCTAGGCAGGCTTTAGTAAACTCAGTTGCTGTGCCTTGTTGCAGTTCATTTTTATAGTGTTGGCATGTTGTTATTAACGCTTGGAAAGAGTGCTGCATTCACTCAAATGAATTAAGCGGTCAGTAAGAAATTTGTTGCCTGGAAGCTGATGAGCATCAGTAGTGCAACTGCTGTGGTGTCACAGTGAATGTAAAAGAAGTGAGATAGGCAGCAATATATACGTAACAAGGTGATCATGACAGAGCGGAGACTAAACAGCAAATTATCTCATGTTTGTGCATTTTCGCATAAGTAGAGAAGGGGCATAATGTGAATCTGCTGTTTTCTGCACACAGCATGCTTGATGGCTTCTGTAGCCATTTGGTAACCAATTCAAGGGTGTCTGCATGTCAAAATATGCCACAGAATTCACATGCCACAAAAATAATTTGCAGGACCCTTTGACATGTGGCATGGTTCACATCCTCCAGATTGGTAAGCACATCAATGATAGAATGCGTGAACATTACTCTATGCTGCCCATGGGCACACAGGTGACTACTTACCTGTATTCTTTATTTGTTTTGAATATGGCTCTACCTCCAGTTTTAATTGTGTGTATCAAATAGGAAAAGCATGCACAACTCTTGAAATTGAGCTTTTGGAAACATACTTAAGAAACACCGCTCTAGATGTGCAAGCATTCCATCAGTTATACTCACTGAGAAAGAATGCAGACATTTAGAATAATGTTTGAATCTTGTGTAGGTGAGTGCAGACACACCCTATTTACAACTTACTAATTATTATTGGTTATCTGAGCTACCCACAATGAAACCTTAGGTTCGGTGTGTCAAAGACACTAGAGTGAATTTCACATAAACTTTCCCACAATTAAATTGGCATTTTGAGGTATCAAACTCGGCATATCAAAAATTATATGCTGGGCATTGTGAAGTTAAACTAACATTTGTAAGTCCAGCTTCTGTTCTGTCACTTACTTTGCTTGCACCTTCCTGAATTTTATGGTGGTTTGTTTTCTAAAAGAAGGCGGCTGTATTTCAAACATGCTGGTTGCAGAAGTTCATCCCAGAGTTTTGAGAGTATCAGATTGCAAGAACAGGGTGCCTAGCACTAGAAAGCTTAACCTGACTGCAACAGCATTTAAGAGACGCTCAACACTTGCGCAGATGAAGTCTCAAATGGCACTGCATTGTCATTTTGCTCTGTTACTGCCATGATCACACAAATCTAGAAACCTTTGGTTTCGTGTTCACTTCACGATGCCTAGTTATGTTTTTTTTTTATTTTCTTTCATTCCATAGCTGTATTTTCTGTGATTACTAAAGAAATGGTTTGTTGATTCTCTCGCTCTTTCCTTCTGTTTATTCTAGAAAAGAAAGACTGTTCTGTATATATATTTTTTCCAGAAGCTCTTCCCAAGATTCCAAATGATATTCTATTCGCACACAGACATACATAACTACATGCTAATTTTCTAGAGGGTCAGGGAGAGCAGAGTAGGAGCTGCCACATCCCCACCAGTCATATAGTTTGGGTGGCCCTGAAAAGGGCCGTTTAGTGTTCCATGCTGCAGCTTGTCACAGGTGAAGTGCACTTAACACGTAGAAACTGGAGGTATCTAAGCACAAGTGCAGTTTCAGCAAGTTAGGTGCAGGCTCAGCTGGATTCTGTGTTGCAGAACTGGATGGCTCAGATGCTCTGCTGTGTCAATCAAAATCCAAGTCGTGGAGGTGGTGATGTGCCCAAGTGAGAGCGGTGACTTCTCAAGAGACATGGCAGTATGAGCCTGATGTGGTGAAAACACATCAGCAGCAAAAATGAAAGCTGGGGCTGAACCTTGAAGGCTTGAAATGCAATTTGTCCGGGTTGTACAGTTATCAGCATGCTTAAGTGCTTGAACGGCATGCTTAAGCCTGCTTGGGCGACATTTATCGATAACACCTGGCTCTAGATACCTTACATCTGAGAACGCGCTGCTGCACTGATATGATGGACTTTCTGATCGTATGCTGCTTCCCGGCTTCTGAGACAAAAGTGGTGCTATGCAAGTGCAGTCCTCAAATGGGGAGCTTGCAGCTCTGTCATTGGACCGGGTCTTGCACTGCTGCACTGATCACTGCTGGCTTTATCTTTTTCACTTTACTGGCCACTGTGGCTTTGGTAACTGTAGTGTCTGAAGGTGCCATGGAATAAAAGTCAAGATAACACATCCTGGCGTGTGCTGATGAAAGTTTTGCCATGTGTTATCTCTACTTTTGCTCAGTGGCAATGCAGTGCCTTCAGGAAATTGCAGCTGCGGAAGACACGAAGGCCTGTGAGGAGAAAGATTAGGGAAGTAACATAAGTGCAGCAATCCATACACAGCTGTATGCTACCTCGAATCCAGTGTTACCACCAAATGCCACCTGGGCAGGTCAAAGGGTGCCATTCAAACACTCTGGACAATAGTGCTAATGACTGTATTAATGACATGATGCTTGATGCAGAAAGCTTGAACATGGCTTGAATAGGTGATTCGCGACAATGACAATAGAACAAACAAGGACATGTTCCAGCACATAAGAAAAATGAAAAGAGGTGCAGAGACAAAAGGATAACTTTTCTTTGAAAATGTCTTTGTCTTTGAATTCCAACTAGCCCAACTGTCGGCCTCATATAGAACAGACATTGTGGCCATTGGAGGCATAGCAATATGGCAGTCAGATGACTGACTATGGCAGTTTGGGTTAATATAAGTCCACCGACCACTGAGAGCTTCAGTGAAAGTGCAAAAGAGGAACAACAACATGTCCTTGCTTGTAGTTAAGCCTCAGGCACTGAGCAGTATTCCGGAGGTCATCAAGAGGCCAGACCTTAGTTCTATTACTTAAGGTGTTTCAGCGCCAAATATTCAACTGAGATGACTTGAGTGGAAGTTTGAAAAAGTCCTTGGCATTTGGTAAAATCCCTCCCTTGAAGTAGTCTCCCATTATTTCCAGAACAACCACAGGAGGAGCACTGTCAATCAGGAAGCAGTCTCCAGGCTTCACATGTTGCAGTTTCTGCTCGACTTGGTTCTTGGTCGAGTGCCTCAGTTCAGAGATTCTCCTACTTAGCTGTGAAAGTGGCTTGTTGGAGGATCGCAGCAACTTCTTCATTCGTCCAAGGTAGCTTTCAAAAGGGAATGCACTAAACTGATCCAATGGGCTATGGTCCCGGCACTGGTCAGCAAGATGAATTAGTGAGTGCACATTGTACACAAGCTGGTTTCTTCCGTATAGCTCACTAAACTCTTGAACAAAGTACCTCAGCACATCTTTGGCAAAATCATTTTATTCACAGTAGTACTGAGGTGATGCTGAAATTCTGATAGCTACATGAAACATTAGAAAATGTTTGTAGTGTGATGGAGGCAGAAGAGGCTTTAGGACAACAGGCCCCACATAAAGGAGGAATGTTCGAAACTCTGTTGCCTTCCAACGATCAAGTTCTTCTGTACCCCTTGGCTTTCGCTGGAAATATGTTGGAAATGCTTTGGATGCCTCTCGCAAGGCTTTCATTTAGTTGACAACGATGCAGTCTGCTCTATCTATTACTGTGGCCTTGGCATACCCAATTCTTTAAGAGTCGTCGCATGACTCCCAGGCAAACGAGGTGCATGTATTCAGATGGGAAAAATGCAATCATGTCAACGTCAAGCGATAGGAATGGTGAAAAACCAGAATGGTGGCGCTTGTTCTCTTGAGATCGAAATGATGCATTCGTTCGTGTTGGTGCGTGCAGTTTGGGAAATGTGACCCTGTTTTCAATGTGCCGCCCTTTTTGGTTGCATCGCTCACACGCATAATAGCCAGCGTGGCCAACAATAGATTTCACGTAGCTCCTTGCTGGAGCATCGCACACCATGGCTTCAATGCTCACCTGTACTCGAACATCTCCTATGCTTAACCCTTCAGACGCAACTCCGAGACCTCTCGCACAAATGGCTCTAGACAATCCTGCAGAGATGGTGGCTTCCCTGCACCACAATACACACTTACAACAAATGGTGGTGATGCCTCCACGTTTGTAATGCGGCACAAAATGGGCCAAAAGGCAAGCTGGCTACTTCTGTAAAAAGGGACTCCATCGATGTTGCCCTGTAGCTTCAGTTCACTTGGAACTACTTGCCCCGGCGGCAACACTTGACGAATTCCGGCTGCAAGGCCAAAGTGCACAAAAGACCCATTTTGCTCCACCTGAGCTTTGCGCTCAGTTCTCAAAACTGTCCTAGCATCCTTTGGAAGGTCAGAGAAGCCTCTTCAACGGCAGAAATCGAGGACATCGTTGATGCATGCATGAGTCATATTATGTTTGGAAGCAATGACAGCAAACTCTTCACTTGCTGTCATTTGTTCAGGAGATACACGAGACAGCGCTGCGCTACAAGTGAGCTCTGTTCCCTCATCTGGCCCTGTGCAGCTGTCTGAAGCAACAAAGCCATCAGACTCATCCCAAGATTTGCTTGAGATTTGATTGTCACTTGAGCTACTATCAGAGTCGCTGTGCTCACGTGAAGACATATCCACAATTTCTGATTGGAATTCTTCAACAAAATGTGCACCTTGTCCGCAGACGCTGTTGACTAAGGCTTCGCTTCCCGACTGCTCTTTCAACAGTTTGAGTGGAGGCTCACCCCCGTCGTCCGTCGAAATTGAATTTCCCGATTGCCTGCTGCTTCCCAGCTTCGGAGGCGAAAGTGGCGCTACGCGAGCACTGTCCGTAAAGGTGGTGCTTGCAGCTCTGTCGTTGGACAGGGAAACCGAGGAAGGCCCAGCAACAAGCCGCGCGAGTCCTAGTTCATTCAGTATATTGTCGTATTCCTTTCTTACGACTCTACATTTTCTCCACTTGGAAGACATGGTGTGCGAAAGAGACGAGTCAGAAGCCCAAGCCGCAACGCTGCAACCCTTGCCAAAAAACGCAAAACGACAGCGAGGCGAAGGCGTGCACAGCAGCAGCGCAGTGGGGCAGTCAGTCAGTCACAGCAAGGAACAGCCGAGCAGCTAGCACATGAGCCAAATAGAATCGAACGGACCTTCGTCTGTTCGTGTTAAAGGTTCGTTTGATTCGCCCGCACCACTAAAAACCAGTTCACATCGATTCGCGAGAAGTTCGGAGCTCCATTTCTGCGGTGCAGGCACAGCGCGACACTCGCAACGAATGAGAAGGTGCAGACGCGGTGCGGACGCGGTGCAGGCGTTCTGTCCGACTAATGTGTACAGAGTGCGTAAGTTTGAAAGATCCTGAACTTCTGGTATGATCAGCTTCAAAGGCGCTCATACACCCGCGCTTGTGTAGACACGGCAGATGCACGTATGCGGGCTTTTAACGGCGCTTGCGCATATGAGCTATGTCGTCTGCTGCGCCGCTGCTTCGCACCTGTACGTCTGCTAAATAAAGTTTGTATACCACCACCTGTACGTCTGCACCACGGGGTAAGAATAGGCTGTGGTCTGCACGAAGCCGGCGCCGACAAAAGAGAGCGTAGAGAGGGCGCAATATAATCGTGAATCAGCTCTGCGCTTTTCCTGCACCTTTTGTAACGAATGGCGAGGTGCAGCACTTTGCGAACTGATGCAGGTGAATCGAACGTACCTTAGGTGCGCTCGATTCACCTACATCACATACGAACCGTAGCGAAGCCGCCACGGAAAGCTGGATTGTGGATCGGATTAAAACAATGATTATTACACTTCTTTTTGTTTTTGTCGTTCTCTGATTCTGGTGCGACCCGCGCGACTCGAACGCACTTCCCGGTGCGATTGTTTTCATTGCGTATAACGAGCCGTAATTCATGAAGTAATAATGTACTTTTGCACTGGCAATTCGAGAGGTGGCGCATAGTGAAGCCAAGAAATTTCGGGGCTATAAAAGAACGTCGGTTCCTCGGTTTTCTCTCTCCTATCGTCTATCGTCCAGAGCTGCGGGATACATCGTCGCGCCATCGCCATCGACAGTCTTCCTTGTTCCCAACGTGCACGTGAGTACGCATTTCTTTTTCTTTTTTTTTCGTACGAGGTTTTTCTTGTCGGGATTGTACCTTATATGCATTCTCATCTACGGGTCAACGTCGTGTGCGAGTATGTGCGTAGTTAACGGCACGTGCCCAATGCAGCGAGCGCACGTGTGGCCAGGTGATCGGTCGCGTACTATGTGATATCGAGATGAGCTCTGATCATGCGCACATGTGCTATACTCCGGAATGGCATTGAGCAGAGCGCTCTTTTGAAGCGCAGAAAGACACTAAGCGTATAATTCATGCACAACTTGCGCAAAATAGCTACAGCAGATCTTGCATGAGGTCTGTCAGGGATCTGCGAATGTCACCCGGCCACATGTCATCTCTGGCATCTTTTAGGGCAGCAGAGTCCACACGCAACCGTGCCGGCCAGGAAATAAATGAGTCGTATCACGAGGAATTCCGACGCTGCTCCTGCGGTGGTGCTAAGAAAAAAAAAAGCCACGTGAATTCTATGCGAACAGTAATGCAGCTGAAAAATTATCTAAAAGTCTTCTTTAGTGATCCTTGTTCGTCCCGTACGAGTGGTATGGTTTAGTGCCACAAAATGAGGTCGGAGTGCATCATTTCGCTTCAGCCACGTGTTGTTCACAACTTAGAGCAAACATGTTCACCAGCTTCCGCTAGCTGTATTCTTCATGGGAGACGAGAATGTACGTCGTGTAAAAGGATACGTGCCTAATAAAACGGCCGATTTCGCATGCGTGCACAGAAACCTCCAGCCTTATGCCGTGGATCGATTATGTTAATCAAACGGCGCTTGAAAATAGCGGACGGCTTGTGGAATCCAATGGACCCTTTAGCGAAACCTCAAACAGATTCACTGCATAGAAGAAAAAAAAATCAAAATTGCAGCGTGCCCCGTACTCGACACGGAGACAAGGTGTAGAATGGCTTCTTATACTCGTGGCAAATGTATGCGAACATTGGCAGGCTAGACAAGGTGCTGATGTCTTGCCAGCATCCTTAGGCAGAAATTGCGAGATAATTTGCAGTAGTGTCAACCCGCTTCGCAGCAAGTTTATAAAGTGGCTTGCATCAGTAGAAGGGGTTCTGTACCCAACTTGCACACCAATTTCTTCTTCGGGACAGTCGCGCTTCCACACAGGCGATTTTCGTCCTTTACAAACCAGACATGTCTTTTCATTGCATTCACTGTTACATTTCATTACAAGTATGGAACATACAGTGGAAATCCATTTGAAAGACCAGTTCGCGGAATGTGGATAATACACCATGAACACTTTGCAAAACTGGCTACTTCGCTTTCCTGCACAACAAAAACTCGCCACCAAAAGGTCATTAGCACAATAGATTTCTGCATCAAGTGTGTGGGGTGTTCAAATGAGGTGCTGGCCATTGTTCTGCAATTAGAGCCTGACTTCTGAATTTAATTTACTTTTTCCCAAAGTCTAATTCAGAAATTGGATTCTGTTCCAGACCTAGCTTGGCTGCACTTGTCTGTCAGAGTGACAAGGATTATCTGTCATACTATGGCTTGTTAACATGCATAACAAAGCATTTCAGATCTTGAAAAAGTCGCACTTCAATAGAGGGATCTGCTTAGGCAGACAATGGTGCATTCTGTCTTTTTTTCATAAAAGAAATGCAAAGATGGGTCAGTTAACAAGTTTATTTTGTTCTGAGAACAGCATTTTAGTGTAGCTGCCTTCCGATTCAAATTGCCTATTGTGTTCAGAATAAGGTGTTGCACCATCTTCTAGCCCGAGGCAAGCCTGGTTTGCATTCTATCGTTGCCCAGTAATTTTCTGCTGCTGTGATGGTACTTATTATCAACTTCAATGTATATCAAGTTGGGAGTGTGTTATGTCTGCTTTGAGGACTCGCTCGGGGTAAGGGGTCAGCAGTACAGGGGATTTCACTAGGGACTCGTGGGTTGATATATCGAGATGCCAATTCACTATTTCTCCAGCGAGGGATTACGAAGCACCTCTTTTACAAATATTGCTCCCATGACTGATACCTACATGGTCTGTTTCCTCGCAGAACATAATGAATCCAACAGACAAATGGCTCTTGTTTTAATTTAGATGAATAAGTATAATGAGAAATTAATGTTGATGAAAAGGCAACTTGCTGCTGATGGCAGCCGAAACCACATCTGCATTACCAGGTGCCTGCTCCTAAATGGTTCCTGTGGTTAAAACAGCATATGCTTTGTCTGCTACCATGACCTGAAATGGTGCTGGCTAAAACTCCATTGCCAGATTTTGTACACAAGAGCAAATACCAAAATAAGTGGATGGGATGATAATTTCCACAGCGCAAGTGTTACAGCAGTGTAGGTGGGAGCTGGTGGGTTTGTTTCCAACATTGTCCAGTTGCCTTCTTGTCCATGCTCATTTCCCTGTTCCTTATATTTTCTACATTTAAATTAAAATTCACAATTACTTTTATGCTTTCTTCCTTTCTGTCCATTTCTTTGCTTTATTGTCTGTTGGCTTCATATATTTGTAACAAAATATTGGTCCCCTCGGTTCTTCATCTCATTAGATATTGAATTCTTACTGAAAAGTTCTAGCCCGAGTGTTATAGCAGCAGCATTCTTGGCCTGTATTTTGAGTCGTACAGTGCTCTATGAGTGAATGAAATCGGTACAACCTTCTGGCCACCTATTCAACTGCTTTGTCTATGCAGGATGCCGAAACCATATAGGGTGGTGAAGTTCCTTGAAGAAAACGACAGCTTGGCAGTCGTGCCAACATCGTGGCTGGCGCAAAATGAAGACCTTTGCTTCTGGCCCCAATGTGTCAGGGGGTCAGAAGTAAAGAGCATGATACAGAACCAACAAGATTGGGGAATATGTCCCGTTGTTGTGATGGCGAGGTGCAGTAAGTGACTACATTGATAACATAATCTGCCTTTTGCTTGCTTTAGTATTTTTTTGGTAGTGTTTTGGACACGTGAGATTAAATATAAGAGTTAAATGATCTTGTAATAGGTGGCACAGTTCTAATTTTTTGACATACTGGAATTAGACATTACTAAGTGTAAATTTGTGTGTGCCTAGATCTACTAACACAATGCCTGTTTATCTTCTATATAACATATTACAGGAACATACATCTTCGTATAAACATCTTGGCGCACACATCACCGCTAACCTAACTTGGGATGTGCACATAGCATACATTGTAAATGACAAACCATTTGCTTGGATATGTTCGCCGCAGTTTTTCCATATCGTTCTTCATTGAAGCATCTCTTATATAACTAATTAATTAGATCAAAGCTTGAATGTGCTGCATCAATATGGGATTCATTTCAGGAAAGTTCATCGCATGCAATTAAAATGATATAAAACAATACTGTTTGTATTCTACCGTCTCTTGCTGGTCGTTGCAAAATATATCGCACAGTGCTTTTTTATCATTTACATTACCATCCACACCTGTGTCACAAGTTTACTCTTCCTCCCCAGTTCATACCATGTGTCTGCGCACGCATGTTCAAAAGGTTGCAATGCCATCCAAAAGTCTCAGCAGAACAGTAAACTCTTCGTCGCAGGCTCACCACTCAGAGTAGTGGATTTCTTTTGTATTGGTATTCAATAATATCGGGGAGCTGTTCGTGCATTATGGAAAGAATATTTGTGTTATAAATAAATATCCGAGCTTGGAAGCAACAGAAGGGAGAAAATTGACAGCTTGCTTACTCAAGACAGTTTCATGGCCCTGCAAATGCATGCACATTATCTTTTTCATATATTATGGGGGAGGGGGGGCGTTCAATGCTAGAAAGAATAAGCACATAATGCGTTCCTTGCTGGAAACAGCCTGTTCTGATGGCATTTACCTAATTGACATCTTGGCAATTAGAACAAATAAAACATTGTATCGTTGCTTAGCTTTGCTACTTGGATGTTGGGCGTTATGAATACTAGTTTAGTTCAACTGGGACTCTGAAGAACATGCACTTACTTTTCATTGTATATGCTGATGAGTAATTTACTGATGCAGAAGAAATAATTTTTCTTTTTAGTGTCCCTTTAAGACCACGGTGGTTGGGACGAACACAGTTCTGTCGTGCCCCCCTTAAAATTTGTTTTTAAGGTTTATGCATGATGAAGTCATATAAATAATAAATATATAATAAATAAAATAGTCGTAATTATAGTTAGCAAGCGCCGTTTTTGCATGTCCAGAAAATTAAACAAGCCTTTGTGGTGCCTTCTTATGAACAATTTTCTCCTGCCTAGCTTGCAGTGCCTGTAGCCTTATAATTAGCAATGGCTTTAATATTAACAGCGCACTTTTTGTGCAGTCCACTCATTCTTGTCATTTTTGACCAATAGCTTTCAGGTGTAAAACTACCTTAGAAATGTCAATACCTTGTTTAACATCTGAATTTATAAACAGTGCACCTAGAGGCTTGCACCTCTTTGCCATTTGAATGTTTCCATTCTAAGTTATAGCAAATGCAATCTGCATTTTTGCATAGTGAAAGGGACTTGTAATAACTGGCTCTTTCTTAAGATATTCTCAGGGGCATGACAGTCTGATGTGTCATAACATTGGCTGTGGGCACTGTGTAACTGAAAACTTGCAACGAATAAAAAAAGACAAACTAATCCTTTAGTGTCTTTCTTCAGTTCTTGAGTTATGTTTGTACCACTGATACTTTGACATCATCATAGCTGTGCAAACTTGTGCACAATGTCTATGTAGTTTGCTGTGGGCATTTTCAGCGGTCACAAATTTCTTGTTCATTACATTTGTCTGTTGCAGAATGTTGCCTGCACAGCTTAGCAGCTTGCTTGTTCTAGTGTCTGTTATAATCTGTATTGAAATATTTGTTCTTCGTTCAAAGGCGCTTATGACAAGGCCTCAAGGAGGTTGAAGAAGGCAGAATCTCTGTCTGGTGTGGATACCACAGAGCAGTAGGGTAATTGCTTCTGTTTTTTCTTGTTTTTTTAATGCTTGTGCTTTGGGAGAGGGCAAGGCAAATTTAGATCAGGGTTACAGTTACAGAGTAGTTGCTTTGCTGACTGGGCTGACCAGGAAGCTAGCAGATGTGGGGGGCAAGTCGAAGTGCATGCAAGAGATGTTAGCAGGATACAGTACAGCACCTTCCAGATTAATTGAACCTTGTGTTGCCATGTGCTTGCCTCCTGGGTAGGTCTATAATTGTCCCAAAAAAATGGTGGTGTATTGTCGGGTACATGAACCCAAATGATCTTTCTTTTACTGCAGTACTTTCTTTTTCTTCAAGGAAGCTGTATGGACTTTCTCTCCCCTTTTTTTTAGCTTCATCCTATTTAAGCAGCCCACTTTTTCTTTCATGACTACCTTTGCGTTGAAAAGTTCTGAATTGTTAATTTAGTATACAGTGTTCCACGTACCTTGAGCCAAACTTTAAAAATATGCAAATGCCATGTAGCTGGACCAAACCAAGCTAATGTTTTTTGCTGTCACTTGGTCATACTGAGATTTTTTACATCCTCTCTAAATACATAATTAGTCGTAAATAATCATGTTCTCAAAGTAGATGAAAAGTGCCAATGACAACATTGTAGAACATGAAAAATTCCCGATACTGCTTCCTGTTGCTAAATACGTGCTACATAAAATTGTTTTTCCAAGTATGAATGAAACCTGTGAATACATGCAAAGTGCCTTGAGCAATTCGTGTGGCAATTTTGCGTGTAATAGCGGGCTTGTTTCACTCTCGGAAAAACACTTTTATGTAGCATGTATTGAGCTACAGAAAGCTGTATCGGGAGTTTCTCATGTTGCTCTACAATTTCCTCCTTGACACTTTTCATTTAGTTATAATATTGGAAAGTTAATTAGGACTAATTATGTGTTTAAGCAGAATGCAAAAATAATCTGAGCAGCTTCTAGCGATGGAAAGCAACATTACCTTGGTTCGTTTCGCATATTTTCAAAGTTTGGCTGAAGTTATGTGAAACACCCTGTACGTGCCTCAAAAATAAATGTACATGCATAAATCTTCAGGCAATGATGCTTGCCATGGTGATGAAGACGACGATGCAGCTTCGCCACGACTAGACCTGCCTGCACCGCCCTGTAAGCTTTTTATAAAATAACTATGCAATGTGTTTAATTGAACAACTCTGGTCTTTTATTAGGGTTCTTAAAACTGCAGTCACCATTAGGGTCTAACACGTGTGTGATGACCAGTCAAGTATGAATTCTTCGACAAAGTTGAATTTTAGGATCTGAATAACAAAAAAAACTTCGTCCCATGGAAGTGTATGGGCTTCAGCCACAACCTTTGGTTGGGATCTAATACACTGGAGTTGACTTGACGGATGTCTGCTGTAGTAGCACCTTCATTTTGCCTGTGGCTGCAGAGCTTGTCACTATGTTGCTGTACAGACCAATATGCACATGTCGGCATTTGTTTTGGCTTATCTGAGCGACAAATACAGATGGCACTGAAACTCTCTTGCTATTCTATTGCTGTAAAGCAGCACTGAACCACCTATTGATCTTTCCAAGCAAACATTCTGCATGTAGCAGATGGAGCTAACAAGCAGTCCGTACCGTCAACTTTCCTGAAGGTTTCTGCTCTCCAATTTTTTTAAGTGGTGGCCAGCTTCCAGTTGACATTATATGGTACCAGCCCATAGCGAATGGTCATTGGGATAATTTTTTGATGAATTACTTGTGTTCACACCCTGCCAGGTTCATTACAGATTATTGGGAAGTCAAAACCGACAATTGGTAATGCATCGCCACTCCTTTATCACTCAAATGTTTTGTCTGAGGCCCTTTTTAAAAAGTTACCATAAATTTGCTTTGGAAAAGTAAAGGTGTGTGATAGACCTGTCATTGTTACTGGTACTGCCCCTGCTGGAGAGAACCATTGAATTGAGGGGTAATAAGGGACGTATATATTATGCTCCTAATTCCTTTGCTTATACAAGGCCATTTCAAAAAAAATTATTGAGTTGTATTCCTTGAAAGATGCTGCACTCATCGGCAGAATTTGTTTCTCAGATCTCGAGAAAGCTTCTCCAGGGCCCCTTTAAATGTAGCTATCAAACGGGCTATGTGCTTACAAATGCCTAGAGCTCTTCCAGGAAGGCAGCCTTTAAATGTTCGCAAGAAGTTTAGAGAGATTTTAAGAAGTTTCTACAATCTATAAAATGGCCCATTGTATGCTAAGCCCTCATCCTTTGTCACAGGCAAGATTGAAAAGTGATTTTAATAGTGCATTTAAAAACAGCGTCCCCCAAAACAAACTTCTTTGTATGCCTTTTCGGCTTTATTGTACATTGTGCTGATGATGGCCTACCTTGAGTCCCATTTTTGTAACTCCACCAGATCGCTATACGAAACCCGGAAGTTATCAAGGAACTTTATTTTGACATCGCACCATATTGTGTGCAATGCTATTTCTAGGGCAGTTGGCGTTCTCAATGTTCCATTTCGTGGAAAATTTGGACACATCAAATCAAGAACTTTATGAAAGCACCACTGTGTATGCCCTCTTTCCTATGTGTGCATGGCGTTTCCTGTCTGCACTGGGTCACTGCGATGCTTATGCAAAACTTTCAAGGATGGAAATAGCACTTCTATTGGTATATTTCAAGCTGGTTTCAACGATTCCTACACTAGGGATGCAAGAGCTGCTACGCTATGCACATATTATGCCAGAACTAAGCAGAATGTCTGTAATTGTACAATATTTAGGCAATATCGAAATGAAGGAAATGTGTGCCCACAAGGTTTCTTGCAGCGCATCATGGGCTGGGGTCTTCTTGTTTATATAATGGTCTATGAAAAATGGCAGTTTGTTGCTGTTATTCTGGCACTAATTGTCGATTGTTGCTCCTCTTCCCTAGCTGCACCAGCTCATCAGAGCATCACAGGTACATCCCTGGAGCCAGTTGTAAACGGAGGCCCTGAGGAGATGATGCGTGAGTCTCCTTACATCTTTACACGGCCTATAAAAGTTGTTCAATTTCGAGGTTGCTGTTATGCGACAATGCATTCTTCGCACCTAAAGGTGTGATACAAATGTTGTTGTTAAAACATTTATTTAAATAACTATAAAAAAATTACCGACGATTACGTTACTTCCTAATGCGAAATGTGAGCGCAGCAAATAAGCTGTTTCACCTTTTGGATAGATTGAGGCAAAGAAATCGAGCAACACATGTATGCGCTATCACATAATTTTTTTTTTGTTTTTCACACGTATTCCTTTAACAAAGACTCCACTAACAGTTCTTGACAGTCATGAAGGAAGCTTTGTGGTCGGAGAAATAGACTCATATATGTTCGACTTGGTACACCAATGCTTGATTCTCAAAGACGAGATCTATACAAGTGCCTCGCGAGGTTGTCACAGCCGTGGGGGAAGCAGAGGCTAAGCGCCGCCGCCGAGAAGACCCTGCCGTTCGCGCCGCCGAAGCGGAGGCTCATCGCCGCCGTCGAGAGCAACCAGCAGTAAGCGAGGCTGAAGCAGAAGCTCATCGCCGCCGCCGAGAAGACCCTGCAGTTCGCGCCGCCGAAGCGGAGGCTCATCGCCGCCGTCGAGAGCAACCAGCAGTAAGCGGAAGCGGAGGGGGGCGGCGTGTACACCCAGCGGCAAACGATGGGGGCAGAAGCGCGCGCAGCAAGCGGACAACACGATAAAGGGAGGAGGGAAGAGATAGCAGCGACTGACTGATGCCGCTGACGGCGATAGTGAGTCAACCCCAGCTATCCGCCACACAAGAACAGGGGGGGGACCCTTTCCTCCTCTTTCTGCATGGCGGCGACGGTGTTCTATGCAGTCACGTTATCTTGACTCTCTAGCGGCGTCAGCGGCATCCAGCGGTATCAGTCGGTCGCTGCTAGCGCTGGGGGGATGAAAGGGGGGCGGAGCTGGTTACGAGGCCGACGCCGACGACGACGCGAAACCCAGGAACGGACGCCAAAGAGCTGCGCTCTAAAAAGTTGCTGCCCCCAGGAAGGGGATCCATCAGGGGAGGGGGAGGGGCGAACCCAGGTAGCACACAAAGTCTTGAAAACGTCGTATTAAGGGATTCAACGTCGGAAACGGATTTTTGACCAAAATCGACGCATCAAAGACGTTCCAAACGAGATAGCTTAAAAACGAGGGGTGAATACGTTTTGAAAACGACTTCACACAACTAGCTCTACCTCTTTAGTTATCAAGCGTACCGTGTACATTTTCGACAGCGCTGTTTTTTGGCGGGAGAATTCCTCGCTTGTCAAACAGCACTCGTCGTGTCAATTGCTCCTCTATTCGACCTACATTAGAATGAGTGCGGCAAGAAAAAGAAATTCTTTAGTGGTGTTAACCTAACGTCAGAAGAGACGAAGGATTGCAAATGAAGTTGGCACCCCAAAAGGAAGTGTTTTGGGCCAGGAGGAAGTGGAGCGTGAGTACAGAAACATCGAAGCCGCCCTTACGGCAATGGTAGTCGGCCGAGCCTTCAGCAGGAAGAAAGATCTGTATGAGTACCCGGCTCCTTCCAGTGTGTTTGGCATATCAAAGATGTCATCACTAAATGTGAGAATGAGCTCCTGGAAAATGAGCAGCGTCGCATGCAAATGCTTCAAGATTCTCGCTGGACAAGGCAGCTTTGCCGTGTTTCCTCTTATTCACAATGCAGGGATGTGAATACCTTACCGCTGAACTAAATTTTTCTTTTACTGCTGAGGCACGAGGGCTCCACAGTTTTCGTGCGTACAAAGCTAACATTTTGTGCCCCATCCTTTGAATATTGAAAACTGCGGTTTGGTTATAAACAGTAGCGTCATTTTATTTCCTCCTTGTGTAATATAAAGAAGAGAACGCAGTGAAGGTTTTCACTATTCTGGCATGTACAAGTTCACAATGCTTTGCATAAGTACGTATGCAGTTAACTATTACATACACACACACATATATATATATATATATATATATATATATATATGTATGTATATATTGCGTATATGGAGTAATTGCGTAATTTCATATGGAGGTAAACATGTGCACACACACATACGCGCAATATATATATATATATATATATATATATATATATATATATATATATATATATTGCGTGTATGTGTGTGTGCACATGTTTACCTCCATATGAAATTTGAGCTGATATGCATATGCAATACATTAAGCGTGCATTATTCATCAAATAACGCGCTTTCCCCTGGGACCCATGAACAACTTGGAGCTTGGCTCCAGAGCGCTGAATCATGAAAGTCACATGCAGCATAAATAAAAGTATCCAGTTAATAAGCGACTTCACTTTTGCTGCCAAAGGAGGGACACATCGGTACAGTCGTTTCTAGTAACGGTGCTTCGTAGGAAGTGTGGCAACGAATTCTATACTGTGAGCACAATGTACATAAAAAATTTGCAAAAACCATCGTCGATGATTGTAAATGCAAGCGATTAGACTGAGCGAGCGAGCGAACAAAACAACGCGAGTGAAAGCGAGCGAGAGATAGAGAGCGAAATATAGTTAGCGGGAGAGCGAACGAACGAACGCGCGAGCGTTTTCCTTGAAAATCAACAGCCCGGCGACCGACCACCGACGACTCAACAACGAAAACATCCGACGGAGAAGAGACAGAAAGCTATTCGCTTTAATATTTCTGAAACTCGTCGTTATAGGCTCGCCACGCTTGGGCGCAGAGCGTGGTGTGATCGCACTTATATAGACGCGGCAATTGTTTTTTAACATGCTGTAACCACAATGACGCGGCAAGAACAACGGGAGAGTGCGCGGCGTCTGGCGTCTGGCTCTGCGCAACATGATTCGCGGGTCGAGAAGTACAAAAGCGCAATGCGCACGACACGCAAGACGCGCACACTAAGGCGCCACGCCACGGCGCGTCAGCCCCTTTAGCGGCTTCTACAATGTTCAACAACCCATCAACGCGATCCAACCTTGCGCAAGGTGGCGATACCGTCGTCAAATCATGTGACCAAGGTGGCCACGTGATTCGTGATGCCGGGCAGCCGGGCGAGCCGGGCACAGTGTTGCCAGGTTTGGCTATATATAGCCAAATTGGGCTACAGAAAAAAAATTTTGGCGTCGACTTGGGTGAGTTGGCTACGTGGCTATATTTGGGCTAGTGAAAATCTGCGACTTGGCTTCATTTAGGCTATGAATGGATCCTTAATCCACGCTTCAGAGGTGACTCTCATAGAGTAGAAACAAAACTTGAAGGCTATGTTTTAGCTAGCTGAGCCAGCAGCGTGGCTGTGCGTGTGTGCGCGAAATGCCCCCTCCCCTCCCCCTCAGTGCATCATTCTTTGAGCCGATGATTTTATCCTTGAGGAACTTAAATTTACACCGCGCTTCGCCGTGCTAACATTTACTCCAGCAATGTTGTCTCTGCTTCGTCTTAACCCGACACCCAATCACCGGGCATCGGGATGAGCCAGGGAGTGGAGGGTGTTTCACGGCGCACTGTACTAACATGGCTATGCTCAGAAACAGAGATCAATATGGTTGTGCCATCGTGGCGCCGACATGAAAGAAGGGAAGCCTGGGTAAATGACACGCTCCAGTGTGTCCAAGGCGAAGGTGTCTGGTTGAAGTATCGCGCTAGGCACAGTTTCTGACCTAGTCCGCGCTTCCCACGGTAAGCTTTTTACTGCCATTTTCCTTCGCGTGTGAAATGAACTTTAATGCGACAGGCGTAAGGACCCCGTGTCGCAGAAAATCCGGCGTCGACGCCGTTGCCGTGTGAAAAAATTATCCCGAACCACGTAGGCCTTTCGGCTGGCGCATATGCATTACTGAAGTAACTGATTTTCTCAAAGTAAAACGCAGCAGAAAATTCGTAAAATACGACTTACACTCACTCTATAGACATGGTAGCGTCGAATTGTAATTTGATTATACTGACACGTGTACTTATCTTTATCGGGCGACCACGTTTCGCCGCTTAACAACTGTAATCGCACAGCGAGGGACGCGCCTGCATGTATCCGACGTTTCTGGAAAGTTATCGATGCTTCTACCCGGCTGTCTGTTGTCGCCGAACCTTGTGTTATCTGATTTCGTCGCGTAACGCGAATGGTGTAGAACTGTGTGGAAGGCACGCGGGTCCGAACGATTAGTCTGGATCATTCGACGACTGCTCTATAAAAGCCGACGCGCTTGACCCGCTGATCAGATTTTCGACGATCGCTGACCGTGTTCACCGCTATCGTTGTGCTATAAGTGTAGCCTGTTTTGTGGGCACAGGTTCGCCCAATAAAGTTAGCTTTGTCGTTCACAGTATTGCTACTGTGTTATTCAACGTCACCACCACGTGACAATACGAGAAAACTATGTTTGTTACGCGGAACCTCGAACACCAACCCCTTTTCTAGCTGCTGTTCGACATCTTAGTAGGGGGGCGATGGTTTGGGCTAGTTGGTTTTCCATGAGACTGAGTGGTGCAGCGCGAATCAGGACATGGGACACAGGAAAAAAACTAGGACAAGCGGTTACTGCCAAGTAGGAGCGGCGCGCCCCGCTCGGTTCCATGCAACACCATAGAGATGGCACTCGCCTCCGTAGCATCGGCGGCGCCTGCCATGCGAGTGGAATGGAAAAAAGAAAGAACCAGAAAGCTCGCCTTCCTAAATATTGTTCGCCTCCAGCGTTTGCAGGTAAACATTATGGTTGCATACACAGCAGTTGCCGGGAAGGGTGAGAAGCAGTCAGGGATCTTTCAGTGCTATCACAGTCCACTCTTAAATGTGAATATTAAAGAGCTGAGAGCCAATTTTCATGGTACCTATTTTTTAATGCAATGGAAAGTTTGCTAGTCAGAGTGTGTAATCATGAAGTGGTAACACGCAAAACGCCGTGGAACATTTTTTTATCAGAATCTTTTCATCTTCAGTGAGGATGTAGTCTTTCACTGGCAGCTTGTTGGCAGCGGTGGTAGGCTTGCCTTTTTGCCTGCGCACTGATAATGACGCCATCGATGGGAGAGCACGTAGCCATGGGTTATGTACATAAGTTTGTGTATGCCTTCGAAAGAAGTTAGTTGTGAGATCAGCGCTGTCCTGTGTGTTCCTGCCTGCTGCCTTCGTCATATTGCGCTGCCCCTTCAAGATGTTTAGCTGTTGTAGATGTCAAGGGTCGACAGTCACGGCATCATGGACATTTTTTTACGATGGGTTGTACAAAAAGCGATTACCGTAGTCGAATGAGAAAATGTATACACAGATAAAACTGAATATAACAATGGCTATATTTGGCTACAAATTTGTTTTGCTCTTTTTGTGTTTGGGTACATTTAGGCTACAGTTTATCCAGCTTTGGGCTACTCCACGTTGTCCGACCTGGCAACACTGGCCGGGCATAGTCGCGTCTGGTCGCGTCACCGCACTCGCATTGCGCTGTGGTGTGTTTGCGGCTGTTCTGAATGTGCTGCCGCTGCCCTTTGCTATGTAAGTGTTCCAGTGTTTTGCTGTCAAGAAAACGATATCCTGTGATTAGTTTGGGTTGTGCGATATGTTTGTGTGGTTTTAATTTGAAAATCATTAGTGTTTTCAATTGTTATGTGACCAAGGCGGCCACGTTATTCGTGAAGCCGGGCATAGTTGCGTTATCGCACTCGCATGGCACTATGGTCTGTTTGCGACTGTTCTGAATGTGCTGCCGTTGCCCTTTGTCATGTAAGTGTTGCAGTGTTTTGCTGTCAAGAAAACGACATTCTGTGGTTAGTTTGGGCTGTGCGATCTGTTTGAGCCGGGCATAATAGCGTTATCACACTTTCATTGCGCTGTGGTATGTTTGCGGCTGTTCTGAATGTGCTGCCGCTGCCCTTTGTCATGTAAGTGTTGCAGGGTTTTGCCGTCAAGAAAACGACATTCTGTGATTAGTTTGGGTTGTGCGATCTGTTTGTGTAGTTTTAATTTGGAAACCAGTAATGTTTTCAGTTGGAGTACGCGGAGTGGAGGGCACTAATCAGCTCTTCAAGTTCATTGTCATGTTATGTGAGGCGCCTTTTCACTGACGCTGTAATTAAGGCGTTAAGGGCAGTATAAGGACGAAAGTTAGAGGGACGAAATCATGCCTGTGTGTCCCTAGCGTCGGGATCGGCCGCTATGCGTGATCCTAACAAGAAAGCATTTTGCAGAATGCGAAGAAAGGCGGCAAAATTTCTGTCTGTGCGCACCTTGCTGATATCCGCAATAGAGCCGTCATAGTGGTATTTTAGTCTCCCGTTTAGCAAGAGTGTTGCAGACAAGAGAACTGGTTCAAACAGGCTTTTTTAAATGATTCAGTACTAGTGCTGCATCCCAAAAGGTGAGGTCAAGTGCTCGCCCTATTTTCTTCCCTCGCGCTACAGCGCACTGACTGAATTTTGCGTGCACCATACCGTGCTTTTATCGTTTGCGCTTCAGGTTCTCGATTGGGTTTTCGCCCCCTTTACCCACGTGATGGGTATTTCATGGTCTTACCGGGTACCACATATGTCCATATATTTTGTCCAATATATGAAACGGCAAAATTCGATTTTATTTGACGCCTCAAATGGTAGTAATGTATCGAGTCCTTTGTAGCTTTGTGCTTGTTATCAATTTTACTATTTTGCGAATGGATACAGCATGTGCGCTGCATAACTCACATGTGGATACTGCATGCGTGAGTCGGGTATGCCCTTGGTATAAAATAACTTGTATGCTTTAGGTAGTACGATTGTTTGCAGTTTGGGACATGTGTCGGAAGGTACGCTGTGCGCCCTTCGCGCTTTACTTAGTCGGCGGCCTGCCGAGTTCGTGCGGGTGCCATGTGTGCGCATGGAGTTCGCGAAGCGCTCTGGCAGTTTTTATCTATATGTATACATGTGTTCTGTTCGCACGCTTCGCACAACAGGGAATGTCGCCGTTCTTTGTCCTTGTGGAACACATTTTCCTAGCGTACGTCTGTGCATTATTTGATACAGGTTTCACACGGGGCTCTTTTAGCCGCTATCCAGTCCGTTACAAATCGAATTTCTCGGTCGTGATTGACTCCTCTGCGCAAGCTACGAGAGTGAGCCATTCGCATCGATAATTTCGATCCGGATCGGGCTTGATCGCGATCGAGAGTGGTCGTGTGACACCGGTTTTACACATGGCTCCCGCATAGGGAACACTTAAGTTCAATGCTAACCCGCCGTGGTTGCTTAGTGGCTATGGTGTTGGGCTGCTGAGCACGAGGTCGCGGGATCGAATCCCGGCCACGGCGGCCGCATTACGGTGGGGGCGAAATGCGAAAACACCCGTGTACTTAGATTTAGGTGCACGTTAAAGAACCCCAGGTGGTCAAAATTTCCGCAGTCCTCCACTACGGCGTGCCTCATAATCAGAAAATGGTTTTGGCACGTAAAACCCCATAATTTATTTTTAAGTTCAATGCTACTGAGTGACGAGCAAGTGCATATATATGCCAGTGGTGGTATGTGGGCAAGTCTTTCTGGTGAAGCCAATATTTGTGCATTTAAAACATTTCAATTACCAGCGTAGTGCATCAATGTGTCTACTTTGACAAAATGGAGCAGCAGTGCAGATATCTGAGCATACCTGTCCAGGGCAGCAAGTGTGTATATATTGAAACCACTAGCAGCATGTGCGGCAGTTTTATTTCCAGCAGCGGGACTGCACAATAATCAGTAGGGTGCTCTCAAGCTGTTTATCTATGAAGTTCTGCCTCGACTGTGTGCCAAATATTTTTGGACGTGGAAGTGGGGGTGAATTGGTAAACATCAGTTGAGCTGTGCCTGGACTTTGTGGCAAATATTTTTGGATGTGGAGGTGTTGGCAAACTGGTTAAGACATGTGCTACTGTTAAGACATGGACTACTGTTAAAACTGTTAAGACATGGACTACATGTGTTAAACCTTTTTCTCATTCAGAGTGCTTTTTTTGCTTTAGGAGACTGGAGATGTGCGCAAAGTGTGACATGTCGGTGTGCTAATTAATGTATTTGCTGGTTTGCAAATTATTCGATGCAACTTTGTTTTTGCCAGAGAGGTACAACTTTGCCTCGTGTAAAGGAATTTTTAGATAAAACACTTACTATTTATTATGACCATTGCTTCCTTTGTTACACTAATGCACCCCGCAGGGGCGTCTGCGTAAGCAGGCGTTTGGTGTGTTGCGACACCACGGACCCGAGCACACGAGGGTTGGACCCTCCCGCGTGTAGCCGTGCGCGGCTTAGCCGTGTCTGGGGAAAAGGGGATCCTGGGGGTTGAGCCGAAGCTGGGTGTTTGGACCTTTAAGGCCCCCCGGCGGAGGCAACACACCTCTTCGGCCTCGGCTTCACATAGACGGCACCCCCGGACTGACCCACCCGGGGGAAATCGGCAGTCGCCTTTTCCTGTCCTCCTCTCCAATCTTCGTCTTTCTCTCTCGCCTTTTTTATCTTTCCTGTCTTCTCATCACTTCTCCTCACTTCCTAGTTTCCTGGCGGCAAGGGTTAACCTTGTGTAGCTAGCCAGCCTTGGTTATGCTGTATTTGGTTATAGCAGCGATGTACGGCTGGCGTTGGCAGGGTTTCTCCAGCAGGAACTTCTGTCACGTCCCCCTGTTGGGCTCCATGGTGGGTGGTCGGCATCGCGGCCGAAAACCCAACTGTACCTATGGAAAACGCGTTTCCTAAACTACCTGATCGCCCTCAGAAACGAGGGCGCACCGAAGAAGTATTTCAGTTTATCGGACGCCAAGTCCACAATTTTCCTCGTTTTCATGTGATCCACACAGAAAAACCAGCTAAACAAGTCCGAACAATCTCCCCGTTCCTTGTATCTAAGACCCTTACCGAAGTTTTTGGCCCAGGTTATAAGGCGTCGAGGATGGCCAGCGGTGACCTCCTCTTGGAGCTCCGTGATCAGAAACAATTTGAGAAACTGCCTAAACTAGTATCATTTGGAGAGACCCAAGTAGTAGTAACCCCGCACCGCACGATGAATACCACCCGCGGCGTTGTCTCGGACGATGATTTGCTGGAGCTCACTGAGGCTGAACTCTTGGAGGGCTTCAGCGAACAAAATGTAATAAATGTCAAAAGAATCAAGATAAGGCGCGAGGGTAAAGAAATTGCGACCAAGCACCTAATCCTCACCTTCAATTCAAGTGTCCTGCCCGAATCAATCGAGGCCGGGTACATCAAGCTCCGTGTCCGACCGTATGTACCGAATCCCCTAAGATGTTTCAAATGCCAGAGTTTCGGCCACAGCTCGCAGAGCTGCCGGGGCCGCCAAACATGTGCGAAATGCAGTGCCCTTGAACACGCCACTGAAGCTTGTAAGAACTCTCTCCACTGTGTGAACTGTGACGGGGATCACGCCGCGTACTCGCGGTCGTGCCCCTCCTGGAAGAAGGAAAAAGAAATTGTAACCATAAAAGTAAAAGAGAATATATCGTTCAAAGAGGCACGAAGGCGGGTAGCAAACCCGCCAAGGAAAAGCTTTGCCGATGTGGCGCGTCAGGGGGCAGCGCCACAACGGCCTCCGGCGGCTGTCCGACCCACAAGCAGTGAGTCGGCAGTTACGCCATCTGCCCCCATGGTGGTCGCAGCTAGCGCTGCCCCACCAACCGAGCAGAAGGGACCATCAACCCCGAAGGTGGGCGCAGCCGAGGCTGCCCCAACCTCCCCGGCCTCTTCCAGCGCTAGCAACAGCCGGCGCAGCCAAATCCCTCAGGGAGCCCCATCGACCTCCGGGCTGGTGGGCACAGGGGTCTTGCCCCCCAAGGCGGGACCTTCCCTGGTAACTTCTCGCTCACAAGAGCACGCGTCCGGCGCCTCACAAGAGGCAATGGACACTACACCTATCCCCACGGCGCGCCAAGCGCCTAAGGAGCGGCGAGGCTCCCTCGAACGCTCCAGAAAGGGCAGAACTCCCGTTACAGGGCCTCGAAAGAGCCCTGTAACCTAAAGCATCACCTCCGTTTCCACACACACAGCACATATTTACTTTCAATATGGATACACAAATTATTCAATGGAACGTCAGAGGTCTGCTTAGGAACCTTGATGACGTGCAAGAGCTCATTCAAAAACACAATCCAAAAGTGCTGTGTCTACAGGAAACACACTTAAAACGAAAACACACAAATTTTCTTCGACAGCACATAACTTTCCGCAAAGATCGCGATGATGCTATGGCATCATCTGGCGGTGTTGCCATTGTAATTCAAAAAAGCATAGCGTGTCAATGTTTACAGCTACGAACGGCCCTCGAAGCAGTAGCGGTTCGAGTTGTCCTACTGAACAAACTCATCACTATTTGTTCGATTTACGTACCCCCGCATTACCAACTAAACAAACATGAATTTCAGTCCTTGATAGATCAATTGCCAGAACCTTATCTTGTTCTTGGCGATTTCAATGCACACAGCAGCTTGTGGGGAGACTCTCGTATTGATGCGCGAGGTCGTCTCGTTGAGCAGTTCCTTTTTTCTTCTGGAGCGTGCCTTCTCAATAAGAAAGAACCCACATATTACTCTCTTGCAAACAGAACCTTTTCGTCAATAGATCTTAGTATAGTCTCCGCGTCTATACTGCCCGAACTCGAATGGGAAGTTACGAGCAATCCTTACGGGAGCGATCACTTCCCCGTACTGCTAAGAACATCTAAAGAAAATGAATTTCCTCCACAAGCTCCTAGGTGGAAGATACATACAGCCGACTGGGAGAAATTTCGAACTCTTGCTAACATCTCGCTGGCTGATATGTCTTCTTTAGAAATCGATGCAGCTGTGGCGTACTTTACAGCCTTCATCATAGATGCCACAACTAAATGTATATCACAAGTAAATGGATTGGCAGGCAAACGGCGTGTCCCCTGGTGGAACGACGATTGTAGGATCGCTCGTAAGAAACAAAATAAAGCGTTGGGGTTGCTACGCGCCTCCCCCACTGCTGAGAATCTTATCAATTTTAAAAAAGCAAAATCCCAAGGCAGGCGAACCCGCCGACAGGCCAGAAGAGAGAGCTGGCAGAACTTTTTAACAGGTATCAACTCGTATACAAATGAGGCCAAGGTCTGGAACAGGGTTAGTAGAATAAGAGGGCGACAAACATACTCCCTCCCTTTAGTAAACACACAAGGCGAAACCCTGCAAGACCAGGCAGATTCACTTGGGGAGCACTTTGAGCGTGTGTCAAGCTCAATCAATTATTCCCAGTCCTTTCTTAAACATAAAGAAATAATAGAACGTAAGCCAATCATACGAAAATCCAGGCAGAATGAACCGTATAACCGGTCTTTCGGTATTGCCGAGTTGAGAGCTGCCTTGAACACATGTAAAAGCACTGCACCGGGACCAGACAGAGTCATGTATGACATGATCAGACACCTACATACTGACGCACAAGTTACACTTCTTACACTATACAATACTATTTGGGCTTCGGGATACCTCCCATCCACATGGAAAGAAGCGATTGTGGTTCCTGTCCTAAAGCAGGGAAAAGACCCTTCCTTGGCGGCTAGTTACCGTCCGATAGCTCTAACTAATTGTCTGTGTAAGCTTCTTGAAAAAATGATAAATCGCAGACATACATTTCCTTGAGCTCAACAATATACTCGATCCTTATCAGTGTGGATTCCGAGAAGGGCGGTCCACAACCGATCACCTTGTGCGCATGGAAGGAAATATCCGCGATGCCTTTATACATAAACAGTTTTTTCTATCGATATTCCTCGATATGGAGAAGGCATATGACACGGCATGGCGTTACGGGATCTTGCGAGACCTGTCGGAAATTGGCATCCGTGGAAATATGCTGAACACAATTGAAAGCTATTTGTCAAATCGTACCTTCCGAGTAAAAGTCGGCAATGAACTCTCACGTCCCTTTACGCAGGAAACTGGTGTACCCCAGGGAGGCGTGCTCAGCTGCACTCTCTTTCTCGTCACGATGAACACGCTAAGTGCTTCACTACCACCTGCCATTTTTTATTCCGTATACGTAGATGATATACAAATAGGCTTCAAATCCTGCAACCTCACAGTATGCGAAAGACAGGTACAGCAGGGCTTGAACAAGGTTTCCAAGTGGGCAGACGAAAACGGATTTAAGGTCAACCCCCACAAAAGTTCTTCTGTTCTCTTCACAAGAAAGAGAGGCCTGGTCCCAGATCCTTGTGTAGAACTGGGCGGACACCAAATTCCTGTCAGCAAAGAACACAAATTCCTTGGTGTTAT
This sequence comes from Dermacentor variabilis, assembly GCF_050947875.1. Taxonomy (NCBI): domain Eukaryota; kingdom Metazoa; phylum Arthropoda; class Arachnida; order Ixodida; family Ixodidae; genus Dermacentor; species Dermacentor variabilis. The sequence goes on along the minus strand of NC_134576.1, from coordinate 68,002,344 downwards.
TCTTGACTCTAGGCTCACATTCATTCCTCACATAAAACATGTTAAAGAAAAATGTCTAAAAACAATGAACCTACTTAAAATCCTATCCCACACAACATGGGGTAGCGACAGGAAGTGCCTGTTAAATCTTTACAGGAGCCTAGTTCGGTCGCGAATAGACTATGGAGCCGCAGTTTATCACTCTGCCGCACCGAGCGCACTTAAGATGTTAGACCCCGTTCACCATCTGGGAATCCGTCTGGCCACTGGCGCATTTAGAACAAGCCCTGTTGAAAGTTTGTATGTTGAGTCCGATGAGTGGTCACTCCATTTTCGGAGAACTTACATCAGCTTCAACTATTTTCTCAAAGTGCGCTCTAATAAGGAACATCCGTGTTTCACAACCGTTAACGACTTGACATGTGAAACACTTTTTCATAACAGACCCTCTATGAGACTTCCTTTCTCACTGCGTGAAAGAGAACTTAGCACGGAAATGGATGTCCCAGTTCTCGACCAACGCCTAATGCCTCCAGCTAAGATAGTACCACCCTGGGAGTGGCAGCTGATAGAGTGTGACACATCCTTTGTACAGGTCACTAAACATGCGTCAGAGACACATATCAAAATGCACTTCTTGGAGCTCCAGTACAAGTACTCGTGCACAGAGTTTTATACAGACGCTTCTAAGTCGCATGCCGGGGTGTCCTACGCAGCCATTGGGCCATCCTTCTCGGAATCCGGTGTACTGCACCCTGAAACAAGCATATTTACGGCTGAGGCCCATGCACTATTGTCGGCTGTGAAACATATCAGAAAATCAAATATTCAAAAAACAATTTTATTTACAGACTCCTTAAGCGTCGTAAAAGCCTTGAAGTCACACTGTAAACACAGAAACCCCGTAATTACTGAGCTCTATTCCGTCCTCTGTAGAGCGTATATGTCTAACCAGCATGTCATTATATGCTGGGTGCCTGGACATAGGGGCATCGAGGGTAACGTTCTAGCAGACCAGATGGCCACATCAATTTCATTGCATACAGTCAGCCCTACTGCTTCGGTCCCTGTCACGGATCTGAAGCCTTTTTTAAGAAGGAAACTGCGAAACCACTGGCAACGTAAGTGGGACGCAGAAGTAAATAACAAACTGCACGTGATAAAGCCACAGTTAGGTTCTTGGCCCTCCGTAACAAAATCACGGCGAACAGATGTCCTATTCTGTCGCCTCAGAATAGGACACACATTTGGCACACACAACTTCTTACTCACTGAAAATGATCCTCCAACCTGCGGTAGATGCGGGGAGAGGCTGACCGTCCTCCACGTCCTCCTGGAGTGTCGGGCAGCCGAATCTGAAAGAAGGAAACATTTTTCCCTAGCATACCGGCAGCACATCCCCCTACATCCCGTAATGCTACTCGGCCCAGAACCTTTATTTGACACCAACACAGTACTAAATTTCCTGAAAGATGTCGTCCTGCATGTTTTTAGCCCCACATGTTCGTAGCGGGTCCTCTCTTCAGAGGATGCCGCTGCGATATCTCTTTAGTATAGCACATGCCTCTAGGCCCTTGTCTTTCAAGGGCTCTGGCGAGGCAGCAGTGCTCCAAGTAATTTTAACATCCTACATATTTTTGATTTTGCATCATTCTTCTACGATGGATTTTAATGTTCTTAGTAATCGTCATTAGTCATCGCCATAATTTTATAGCACGTAGATTTTACGCACTTTACAGCGACAATTTTTAGGCCACTTTACAGCCAAGTCACATCTCCATAATACATCGATAACACTACCATTTGTCATGGCGCTCTTTGGCCAAACCTGGCCCTTGCGCCATTAAACACTACATATCATCATCATTACACAAATGCAGCTTCCAGTGCATTCCAGCTTATTTCCATGTTTATGTAAGTTTCTAATATGAGACTTGCATATTCATTTCTCACTTTCTGGAGTGGCAAGATGCAGCATTACTGTCTCATCATTCGCTGTACTACAGTAGTGTTCACTTGTTACACTGAATCCCCCGTTTAAGTATTCTGTACTAATTTAACTTTATTGCTTTTTTGTTGTATGGTTATTTTTTCTCGCCCCCATTACCTTCTTTGACATATCCTAAAGGCAATATTTCCAATTTTGCATTGTTCCCATTTTTTTATTTCTGTCACAGGATTGTTTTATGACGATATGCGGTGGTATTACTTTTTGTGCTCTTTTCAAGCTTCTAGCTGATTGGTAACATTGCTTGGAGGCAGTTACCATCCGATTCACACTCTTGCATTTTTCAGTCTACTTCTGCCATTCGCTCCCATGTCACTTCTGCATAACTCTAGTCCATATATTAGCACGTGCTCTTTACTATGATAAATTAGACACTTTAGTACACTACAGTTTTTTCTGTTCATTTTTGTATGTGTACTTGGAATTTTGTTTATGTGCTAGTGAATGTTCACTTTCGAGTTAATTACTAATCCTTTCTGCGACTTTTGTCATTGTTGATGTACTTTTATTTCTATTTGCATTTCTTACAGTTTGTTCGAACATTGCATAAGCATTACATTTCAATAAAGTGGTTTTGCTTTGTCACAATGTTCACATTTCATGCACTCTTGGCATGAAGGGCTCGGTCGGACCGCCTGCCAAGACGTGACCATTTGTTCTTTGCAGGATGTCATTCCGATTGTGGTTGTAAGCATCGTAGCTTACTGAAGGCGGTATTAAGGATTCATTATTCCTAACAGGCTCATTTTCGTGCGACTTGGTAGAGGATGCGCCGGCCATACGGGGAACAGTGCTTGGCACTGCGCCATGGCTCTTACAGTCAACACCGACGCTTCTACTCCTCTGGGGCGCGATTGGAGATCGTTCTTCGAAACGCCCGATCAGTTTCACCTCACGCGATTGGCCTAGGCCGTGCCAACGGGTACGGCTGACGACGTCTGCGCAGCATAGGCAAGTCGCGTGAGGCGAAACTAAACGCGTGTTTTGAACAACGATGTCTGATCGCACCCGTCATCCGCGAAAATTAGCTTCAGATGATCGTAAACCTGTCAAGACCGCTTCTAGAGCAGCTTTTTGATAACGTCCCAAAAGCGTTTAGAAATAGGTTACGAATAGTTTTGGCAAAGGGATTACTTGTGTCTTTCCCAATCCTATTTCTAGACCAGCTTTTCGAATACGTCTTGCAGACCTGTTCTAGATCGTCTCAAGAAAGTAATTAAGCCGGACATTAGCAGAGATATACGACGTTTTCCAGCCGAAGTTCTCTCATTCGTGTCTTCTTTAACCCGTTTTTATCGTCTTGGATAAACGCTACGAAAACGTTACGTATCTCTTTTGTGCTACCTGGGGAGGAGGGGGTCAATTCAGGTATTATTGACCAAATGTTACCTGTATCTTTCTGCAGCAGAAAGCTTTAGGCTTTGAAATCGCGATGTTATTAGAAATGTCTCTCCTGCATCATATTTTAAGAAAATAAGTGCTATAGATATGGTGCAAAGTTTCTACAGGCAGATGTTTCCGATCCTTAGATGCTTAAGCAAAAATGATGACGTATGTTTTAAAGAAATAATTTCGCTAACCTTCAAAGTACTCCCCATTAGACACAATAGCTTGGTTCCACCTCTCTTCCTATTGCTGAAAGCCCTCTTGGGAGTCCTTCAGTTAAGCCCTCCAGCAGCAATGCCCTTTCCTTTTGAATTGTAGTCCCGTCCCCGAAAGTCCTGAGCACAAGCTTGCATATGGGGAACAGAAAAAGTTGCATGGTGCTACATGTAGCTAGCAGGGAGAGTTTTCTCACAGTTTGTACACTAGGCAACAGACACAACCACATGCAAATGTAGCTCACTTGCTATATGCATGGCAGGATTGGATTGCACATTCACTCTTGCGCTCTAGTCTGACCATGCTACGTGGCGCGAACTCGCTGTGCTGCAGTGATAGTACACAAATCCAAACTGTGCATTTCAAAGCTTTAGCAAAAGTTCATTATGAAGCGATATCTGTCAAGGTGTCTAGCCAGGACTAGCTGGAAGCAATGTTAGCCCAGCCTAGGTGTGCAGTGGTGTGTGTCCACTGTAGATGCTAACTGGCATTCCATACGAAGTGTGGTCTGTGTATGTGTGGTTCGAGGCTGTGTTCGAATTATGTGGTGCGAGGCTAGTTTAGTGTTCAAAACTGAAAGAAATTAGCTAGGCCCTACTGCTACAACTCTGATAAGCAGTGTGCCCAAAATTTCTTTTCTATGTGGGTGGGTGCGGCTGAGCATCAGCAGACGATAGCTGGCTTCTCCTGGAAGTGCAGATTTTCACTTATTTGAACCTGTTTAGTAAACTGTGCCTATAAATATACCCATTAGCAGCCAGGAAGAAGTGCGCAATTCTTTAAATTGGTGTTGGCTATGGGCCAATGGCAGCGTGGTCTGGGAATGTGCACACTGACGTCAAGGGGCAGTTGCCAGCCGCCCCAAGAAGTTGAGAAGGCCTATGTTGAAAAGAAGGTTTGAGAAATAGATGACTCCGCACTCCACTTCTGAGCTGTACGTGCTGCACACAAGTGCAAAATTTGGCTGAGGTAACGTAGCGTGTGCCATCTGCAGAAGGCGTTTTTCGCTGAGCCTGTGGTGTGGTTAAGGAAAATCTGCATTTAGAATTTTTATAAAATGTGATTACTTCTAGAAGAAGCCCAAGTATTGTCTAGCCACACTGCTTATTGGTATTGTATCCGTCAGGTCTCGCTAATTTCGATTCATTTCGAGAACATTTGACTAGCCTTGAACCACACTCGACATAAGGTGAGACCACATGTTCGCTTGCTAGCTCACTTTCACTCCTGGCTGCTCCTGTATAGATGAATTGATAGATTTATTAAACTGTGGACAGTGCCTCTAAATGCAGGATTTGGATGTGGCTACTATATCCGTAGCACAAGTTGGTGCAATTCAAAGCCGATCCAGACCACTTAGCACGGCCAGAATTGAGCATAAGCTCACACACTCCAGCCCTGTCGTGCGCCAGAGCAAAAGCAATACAGTTGCATGTAGCTGTATCTGCTATGGAACATTGATACCGCAGTCACTGCGATAAGCCTGCTCGCTGAGCTCATTGTGGCTCGCTGAGGTGCTCTGAGTGGTATCCGGGCAGTGTCTTTACAATCGCTAGTAACCACAGCAGGGTGTGGCATTTCCTGAGGCACCCGACGTTTCTGTGCAGCTGCGAGTAAGCGCAGGAGCAAGAGAGAAAATCTCGGGACTTTTGCTCCTTGAATATGTGACTTTGCTTAGGCACTACAGAGAAGTTTCTATGCTCCCCTTGTATGCATTTGTCCCTAGGTGTGCCGGCATTGTGGAGTGGGGTTGAGGTTAAGCTCCGACGCTGGCTGCCAGCATTGTAAAGCAGGTATTCAGTGGGAACGGGCGCCCTATTTGGTGATCACTGTGTCTAAAGGTACATCAGACAGACTTTTCTCGCGGATGCAGCGTTGGTGCCAAGTCAGTCATGCTAGATTATACCTTTTTGGCGCCTTGCGGTGCTCTATGCTAAAACAACAAAAACAAAACACCACTGATTTTTCTTGGGGAGCAGTAGGGGCTGTAGTAGAGGCTAGGCATGCTCTCCTGGAGCACTTTCTTCGCTCTTGCAGGCTTTTCATATGCTGCTCTCCGTGACATTTCAGCAGCATTTTTGACTGATCCTCTTTGAGTGAAAGAAGCACACGGCGCCTTAGCAACTGCGGATGAACGCTATTGCCTGAAACACCACAGGCGACGCTTTGATGTCATGCCGTGAGGATTAGGCACTGTGCCTCCTAAATTTTATGAGGCCGGGCCGCATTATATGCGGCCCGGCCTCCACTACATGGTCCCTACTTCTCCCCTGGGAAAATCGGTGATGTTATATTGAAGGCTGGCGCGAGGAAGATATCATCCAGCACGACTGACTCAGCATGAGGACTGCAAGAACAAGAGAGTTTGTCCGGCACAGTGATCTTCAAATTGGGCATCGGTACCCACTGCGTCACCTGTTTCACCGCGCCAGCATCCGGGCGTAAACTTGACCCCACTCGACAATGCAGGCACGCCCAGGGACAGATGCATACAACACAAGCAAAGAAACTTCTCCTTAGTGCCTAGGCAGCGAGATATTAAAAGCGCAAATGCCCGCACATTTCACAAATGCCTGCCTAAACGCAAATATCCCACTGGAACAGGTCGTCTGCTTCCGAAGTTGCATATCGTTGAGGTGTGCCACGATTATGGCCGGAGCTCTTTATGAGTGAACATAAATACAATGTTTCGTTCACTTGTCAGAAATTGTACCATTGCCATAATAAGTGTGAAAAAAATGTGGCTTGTTGCTTTGTGTGTCAAAGCTGCATGTAGCTATCTGGTAAACTAGGAGAGCAAAGGTATGCGACACTGTACTCCACTGTAAGTTTAGGAACAGCCTCAGAGATTTGGTGCATTGTAGGGGCCAAAATCGAAAGTAGTGGTATCTTCGTGAGCACACAAATTCAAATTTAAACTGCCCACCATGGTGACATTTAATAGGTGGAGGGTTGCAGTAGGTATGCCCCGCTCTGCCGTAGCTTTCGCAGTGCAAAGGCATTGAAGGACCAGGAGCCCCGCGGAGGGGATCAGGGCGATCTTTGATTGCTTCTGCTGAATGCATTGTACTTCTTACGGCAATGTATTTCTGAAATAGTTTATTTTAACGTCAAACGCATTTTTTGAATAAAATAAAATGTGGTTCAGGGCCTTTGAGATGTCGGTACTTTATGTAACAGGCAAGAAACTTTAGCATTAAAAAAAACAACCTGGCACATCTAAACACGTAGCAGTTTAACTCGGCATACTATGATGCATACAGCTGCTCGCTTAGTCTTGTCTATGCATCTTGTTAGTATGCTTACTTGTGCTTTAGTTCACCAGCTGTCTCAGTACTTTGCTCTGTTGCTTTACTACTTCATATCTAAATTTTCTTCCTTCATACCTTCAGTTTAAAACAATGGAATTTTTGAATGTAGATCAAGCACATAGAACTCGTTCTTTCAAAGCACTTTGATAATGTAACTTGTGGAAAATAGCAACTACTTCACTGTTCTCATGAAAAGCAAGAACAAAGCCTTGTCCTTACTGGTCCTACTTATTTTCATGACATCTTTAAACAGATTCACACCTAGAGTTTAGCATTTGCACAGGTCCTTGAAACCTTTGAAATTGAAATGTGTTTTCAAGGCCCTTGAAAAGCCTTTGAATTTCATGAGTGATGCAATCTAAAATCGATTATGCGACTCGCTTTCTATGGTGAATCAATGCGGACCCGGCAAACTTCCCACGTTAAAAACAATAGCATAAAAAGCTGACACCGCTGCGAGTGCTCGGGCGTTTCGTTTCGTATGACTTGCATAGAACTGGAAAACCCCACACTGGGCAAGAGTAAGACACCGGCACTTGGTGTTGGCTCCTATCCCATGTTAAAGGTGCTTTTATCACGCCTCGTTAGAAGCTAGAAGTAAGGAACTTGCGAGTGATCAAGGCTGGACATTTTGAATATACCTTTTTGTATTTATTGTGCAATGAAGCTACCTCAAGTGTTTTGGAAGTGTTATAGTAAATAGTGGCACATGTGATGCTCTTCTGCAACCTGAAAAGGCTTTGGCTTGGCCTTGAAAGTCTTTCAATAGCCGTGAACATTTGTCGCGGAGACCTGTACGAATCCTGGTACTTTTACATTTACCAGAGTGCTCTGGAACAACCAATCAAATGCGCCACAAATGCATTCCTTCTGCTATGAAATAAATCTTCTTGTGTTTCAGCGGTGATGCTGCGGGTGCTGCAGGTGCGGCTAGAGGTGAGGCAGCAAAACAGAGAGCTGCATCGTGAGCTGCAGCAGCTGAGGCACGAGGTACGGGTCATGTCTGAGAGGTTACATGAAAGTGAGTCTCTCGACAGGACCCGTACCGTGCCTAAACCTGCCCAGCGTACGGTGCCTGTAAATCTCCCTCGGCTGCCTGCCAACATCTTGGAGGAACTAGAGGCAGCAGTGGCAGCGGTAGACGACGGGGCTGTGGCTGCCGCCTTGGTTTGTACTGCCCATTTATTTTTTAATTGTAAGGCTATGTAACATGTAGATGTTCTCTGCTGTTTCATGAAGCATGCTGTGGGTTCTATGTTAATTACCTATTAAGCATCACACACACTGTAGATTTTATAGAAATAATTCTTTTTCCCTGCTGTACAGTTTCTAATGGCATATCTGAACTGCGCCTACATTCTTTAGCATCCATCTAAATGTAAGTGTACACTAGTATAGCAGTGTGCCAGTGGCTGCCAGAATCAAATGTTTGAGCTTAAGCTCAGCAACGCCATAACCACTAAGCTACCTTAGTGGCTTGCTCTCTCTGTAGAGATACATTTATCACTCGAGAATAGGTTGTCGAGATGATAAAAAGCATTGATGACACAAAGGGAAAACTGTGCCAGCTTTAGAACACGTGTGAATAAATTATTTTTGTTGGACTAAATGATCCATTGTGAATGATAAATATCAGTACAAACAAGTGGGACACGGTACAGAAAAAGAGGGGCGATAACTGTATTTAAGTCCTTTTAATGAGCAGTTTTCTGAAAAAAAAATTGTTTGAAAATTGCAATACAATTGGATATGTAATCAAAACAGCATTTGCAGAGTCTACTGTACAGGCTGTTGGACTGCCCCATTGCTTGCATACTAACCAGCACTATCACATTTTTTTCTTCTGCTACAAGTCCATGAAACAAACTCCTGAACTATGTAGTTTCATGCAGTGATTCAAAGCATCTTCCAGAACACTAGCAATTACTTTAGGGATGTAAACACACATACACTGCAGTCACTGTTGCTTTTTATTCCGCTACTTGCATTTTTCAGCACCTTGTTTTATCTGCTTCTATGCTACATTATGTATGAGTATTTATTATGGGCTTATTTTCCATGCCTGAATGCCAAATGTTAGGTGGGAAAGTCAGTCAACCTGCAAACAGCTCGAACCATTGCATACGAACATTCATGGTGAAAATAAATGCCAGCCATAGTGAACAAGGCTCCCACAAAGGGGTCACAACATTGTTTTAAATATTTTTTCACCTTGGTTGCCATCTGTTGTTTTTCACCGTGCTTCTTCCTGATCATGTAAGACCTGCAATAAATGTAACGTTGACCAAAATAATGATGTTGAAGGAGTTAGATGTTCTGGCTTCTGTGTAGAAGCCGAAACGTCTAATCCTTTCGACAAGCAAGTCAAAGCAAGTGTCAAGCCTTCCAATGTCGTAAGTGGCTACCTTCTGTGCCATGATGTGATGGGGGAGAAAGCTGAGTCAAACCTGGCTGTAGAACATCTATTGTAATAAATTATTTAGCGCGCTCTGGGGTTTGCCAGTATAATTCTGGGGTTTTAGAGTCCCGCACTTTTACTTAAAGGGATAAACAACTACTCAGAACATGAATTGAGAAAACCACACTTATGAAAATATTTCCTAGCCTACTGGGTAAAACGAGCCATCTTTTTCTCATTAAACATGTATTTATATTTTCATCCTTTGCAAAATGTCGTGGAAAATTACCTTTGACTCCTCATGCAGCAAGAACATATTCATAACAGCCCTGAAGAGGATGGAAAACTCGGTCGTGTTAGTATTCATTTATGATAAATTAGGAACAGCGCACTGAAAACGGAAGATGAAAGGAAATGTACACCGCACCACAACTTCACTTTCAACTGGAATATTTATTGAATGAACAAGTTAATATACACTTGAACTGCATATGCACCTGCAAGGCACTGAACAATTCATGACATGCATTTGTGGTTAGATTAGGTGACACTAAACAATAATGAATTAACAAAAAGCCAGTTTGCTGCTTGGCTATCAACAATTTGCGTGGTCTACAGCGGAAATTGCTTTTTGTTGGAGTGCTATTGAAGGCTGGCTAGTGCATTCTGGTCCTGCTTTCTGTATTCTATAAGCCTCACAAATTTGACATGTCAATTGGTCTGGGTGGCGAAAAAGAATCTAGGTCATGGTGAATTCTGCAGTGCACCCATAGTCACAGCAATGCATTGCCAAGTGCTAGGAGCAAACAGTGCCTTTCAGTCCATTTTGGTGCTCCCTCGTGTGCACGTTTACACACTGCACTAGTTGCCCCACGTACACTTGGCCACACCTGAGGGGGATGCTGTACATGATTGCAATAGTGCAAGGCAAAAACATATCAGTTCGCCTAACAGGGCAGACATCTTTTGCATTTACACCTATTTGCACATGTTTTCTTACCACTGCGCAGACACTACCAATTTTTTTTTTGCTAAAAAAGACCACATGTAGGCCATGCCAAGATCCCACCTTTTTCAACCTTTGCAAAAGCTGGTGGAAGTGTGGCATAATGGCTACCTTCTTCCTTTTCCTTTGTTGAAAAGGAAAAAAAAAGTTTCTTTTTAGACCAAGCAAATCGTTGATAGCAGAGCAGCATGCTGGTTTTGATTTTTGTTAATTCATTATTGTTTGGTATCATGTAAGCTAACCACGAACGCACGTCACGAATTGTTCACTGCCTTGCAGGCACATGTCTAATTCAAGTGTGTATTAACCTGTTTGTTCAATTAATTTTCCAGTTGAATTTTCCAGTTTGTGATGTGTTTGTCTCCCTTCGTTTTCAGTGCGCTTTTCCTTATTTACCATGAATCGGAGAACTATCGCGTGACTTTCCATTAGTATACATGGTTCATAATATGTTTATTAGTACTGAAGTGCAGTCCACTTTTTCTGTTATTTCTTTCATTTAGAATGTGCAGACAAACCTTTGTTAGTCGTGAGTATAAAAGTGGCCCTGCCTTCATTTTCGATGAGTTACCGTATTTACTCGCATAATGATCGCACTCGCGTAATGATCGCACATCTGAATTTTGTCGTCAAAATTAGATTGTTTTGTCTAGCTAATGATGATCGTGCTTACCATCTGTCGAATGCTGTCAAATGCTATGCAAACGACTCTTGAAGACATACCAAGCGGTCTGCACACACCAACTATCCTTAAGCAGATGCCGCATATCATTCCTTTCATCACTTTCCGCACTTCCATGAAAAAGAAAAGCTATAACCAAACTTGCCTTGGCTTTATTATTTGTAGGCATCATTATGGCTTACCAACAACAAAAAAGGCGCCTTTCGATTCTTCTCGCTTACACTCGTGGGCAGGCAACTCCAACTAGTCTCGAGCGGCAACTATAGTGGCCATGTTTACACTAATACATTAGAAGTGTACCCTATTCACACGCCGACGCTTGTAATATAGCTAAGGTATTCGCCTACCCTTAACGGAAACATGCCGTATTAGGATAGTGAAGACAAATGCAGAAGTTTCCGCAGCATGCCTGCCATGTGTTTCTATATCACTGACGGCTACGCGCACCCATCTGTTTCTGTGCCCTCAAAGTGGACACGGCTATGTTATTGTAGCAAACTTGCAGATATTAACGATGTTATTCATTACTGATAGAGAAGAAACTGTTTCAATGCACGTAATAGACTCGCAAGAAGAACAAAAATCTCATTCGGTGCGTTTGGCTTGCTCCGCCGGCCGCCATATTTGTTTTGGTGTCCCACACTGTTACAGCGGCAGCCGCCTGCTTGTTGACCTGTGGTCATCCCGCAGCAAACGCAGGATGAAAAGAAAATTATTTTCGCGAGAAATTTAACCCGCCCAATGATCGCACCCCAGAATTTCCTACACTTTTTTTGACAAGAAAGTGCAGTCATTATGCGAGTAAATGCGGTAGTTGGCTTGGCAAGTCTATCAACAAAATAACGACAACGGGGGCCAGCCAGCCATGACGCATGTGTAAGGTCTGGCAACGCTAACTTACTGTACCAGCTTTTTCTTTTCCAAAGTGGTTGACAAGGTCAAAATGTAGATGGTTGATCACAGTTGCGCTCACTCCTGTGAAAGTAGAATGATGGGCTGCTTTCATAATTTGCAAAGTGGGCTATCTGCATTGTTCTCACTTCTCGGGGTTGTGTTGCTAGAGGAGGGACTCTTCTTTTTTAGAGGCTGCTCAAATAGAAATATTCTTTACAAAATACCCACAGTAACATTGCTGAGAGCGAGCGTTTCGTTACAGTTTAAAGAAATTAACTCCCTAAAAATAGATTGTCAGTCCATTTAAAGGGACCCTGAAACGCTTTTGACGATTTTCTACAAACGTACTGAGTCGTTAGAGTAAGTCCTTCTGATCATTAATTGACACATCTAAGTGCTCTGCGTAAAGCGTCTAATTTATTATAAGGTTTTAAAAATGCACATCGCTGCCGATTGCAGCGCACTGCTCGGCGGAATTTTAAGCCGCCCCTACCCATATGACCGAAATCACCCATATGACGTCAGTGGGGCGAGCTATCCGATTGGCTGACCAGGGCACTTGATCGATAATTTTTCCAACTTTATGGTAAACAAATGATGTTTGTAATAGTTGGAATGTTAGTCAATTTGTTTTTATAAGAAGAAAGTAACAAAGAGAATGCAGAACAATTTTTCAGTACACTTAAGCACTTCCGGCACACAGCAAGTGTCGTCTGCTTGTGTTACAACGTACTCCATTTTGACGAGAGCTCCGCGGTCACAGTTGGTCTCAGTCTTTTCGCGAGCACTATGATTCGACTTTGTTGCCTTGTGGACTGCAAACGTAGCGACTGGCAATATGTCAAGCTGCGACATCGTGTCCCTCTGCAAGGCAGCGTACGAGCGAACTGGCTGCTGCGCATCGGACTGCCGCTATCCGATCGGCGCCAGGATTTGCGCGTTTGTGGCCGTCACTTTACACTGGAAGATTACTAACGCAATAGCGTTTCGCGAGTCCCGTATTAGGGCAAACGTAAGCGCAAGGGGACAGGGCCTGGCCGCTTGACAGTGCCGTAACGGGACGAGCCGAGATGAGCAGAAGGGCAAATGTGAATGGTCTGCACGGTGCAGCCACCTGGTGGCATAGAGCTCAACCATACACAGTAGCAGCAACGAAGCGTATTCTTCTTTGCTGCTGGTGCGTATTTTTCGCAGGAGTGTAATCATCAACACGTTGTTTTTATAAATGTTTAAAATGTTTTACACTTGGTTAGAGCAATATTAGCGCTTTGTTTGGCTGGTTAAGCGCTGCGCCAACAAGTGTCTGGACCGTGCAGACCGATCAGGCCGCTCACGTACGTCTACGCCAAAGTTCCTTCATCAGCTTGAGTTTATGCCTCCAGTCATTTGCCGAAATGACCAGCTTGCCTGTGGTTAACGGAATACCAGACACGTTCGGCGCTACGACAAAATGCTCGCAACGCACGCTGCTTCGATAGCTCTCGCTTGGGGTCGACAGCCAAGCGGCTAGCGGAGAGGTTTCGCGCGGGCGAGGGCGGGCTCCAAAACCACCGGAAGTGGACGATGTGACGTCGCATCGTGACGCAGGACCAGTGAAGGCGGAGCTTAGCCCCGCTCGCTCGGCGAACGAGTTGAGGAGGAAAAGCGTGGATGGGGAGAAGGGTAACTTCTAATCGCTTGTAGCTCCATTAATACGTAACGCTTCACTTAAATTGTGGTGCGAATGTTCTACTTAAGCTGTACCCTACGCGTCTACAAAATTTGTCCGAACCGTTTCAGGGGCCCTTTAACAAAAATATGAAAATCTGGAAGTATCATGTTGGTATGTCAGTAGCTGTTTTGTGCCACAAATGTGTGTGTATTTGTCTTTCCTGCACACTGATATTGCATCTCCTATTTATGCACTGCAAATTTGCATGCGAATAGAATTGGTGCGCTTACAGTAATTTTAATGATGGTGAAAGCTTGGCAAGGTAGTTACTATGAAACATGGTTACAGTACTAAGGATGATCAAACGCAAACATGAAATGTACTGAACAGACAGATCTGATACACTTCGTGTTGGTCTTCCAGTAACACAGGTGTTGTGGAGCACATTTACAATTAAAGAGCACTGCCTCACAACCCTCTTGTAGCAAAAATGTCTTGCTTTGCACTCGGCTAAAAATTATATTCTAGCAGTATTGGGCTTTTTTCAACATGAAGACACTTCCGCATAAGTGCTCATTTCCACATTTCTGACATTTTTTTTTTCCAGCGCAAGCACCTCCTGCAGATAGGAGGGACGTCTCTGCGTGAGTTGGCATCGAATGCCATGAAGGCTGTAATGGCACATCCGGTGCAAGTGCTTTACAGCCTTCATGGCAGAAAAGGCAATCGAGCCTTCATTAATTTGAAGCTTTGCCGTATAGTCACAGGTAAGGTTTCCTTGACCATCTTGCATTGTTGAAGTCTTGTGTATGCAGCCGAACTTTCCATTAAATGACTTGCATAGTAAAAAATTAAATCCTGGCCAAAATCCTATTTTTCATATGAATTGCGAACCTCTACAGTGAACGAATTTAAGCGTCCCTATCAGCTGGTTTAATTATTTACTATGAAATCCACATAGCGCACCCACCACGGCCATCGCAGATGTAACCAAGATGTGCTCTGGTGCTACTGCCAATGGCAGCGTAGGTGAATTGCTTGACAAGCGTGCCGATCGATTGTTAAACTAGTACGCTCTGTTGTAATACATCAGCGGGCGAGACGGTTGAATATGTCTCGGTTGGTAAAAACATGGTATAATGATCACTGATGACATCAGTGCTATGTTAGGGTGGAAAAACAGGAATGCCAACGAAGGTAACAGGGATGAATATCCTGTAAATGAATCAAGAATTTTGACGGCGAGGAAGGTGCTAGCAGCATTTGATCTTCTGCAGCTTTACTTTGCATAGCTCCTGCATTTTGCCGCAGAGCATGCTGTGCACCTCGATTCAATAAGGTTCGCTGCAGTTGCTCATTCTCTCACATGAAGTGTGCGCAAAGACTTAACAACCTATCACTAAGTCTCTTGAGTTCATAATGAAAGTTTTCGTTCGTTAATACGTTTGCCCTGCTCTATTCTGGGTGATCTTTATGGTGCATGATATTTGCAATGAAGTTACTTAGGATGAAGGATTTTGAACGTCTCAAGCACAGTGTAGTATGTACTATTTGTGGTCTTTATGTTTGTGTGCAGATGTTGTCTGTGAAAAGGGCCACGTGGACATGATGGAGGCCCAGAACTTCTTAAAGAAGTGGTTGCCGGGGTCTGTGGACAGGGGTGGCGGCAGGAAGAGGCGTTTCGCCGAAACGTTCGCAGCAGAGGAGCCCAATGATCCCTGCCTTCGGGACAGGAATCATTGCTTGACCACTGCTGCCCTCTCCCTACCCCACCCTTGCCCTCGGAGCCCTGGCCCGTCCACCGACCCCAGCTGTCCAGCTGCCTCCCCTGCAGATGTGCAGTTCTGCACAAGGCGTGCAGCCATCTAATTTATAAATAAATAAGTTATTTTCATTTACGATTTGCTTGCATCTGCAGGACTTCCTTCGTGCACTTATTTCCATCACGTTTTAGCTAATAGTATAGGCAGTAAGCCCGCACACAAGTAACAAAATGGCTGAGCACTGGCTATGCTGGAAAACCATTGGATACAAAATGGCTGAGCAACGGCTGTGGTGGAAAAACATTGGGTACAACATGGCTGAGCACCGGCTATGCTGGAAAAACATTGGGTACAAAATGGCTGAGCACTGGCCATGCTGGAAAAACATTGGATACAAAATGGCTGAGCACTGGCTATGCTGGATAAACATTTGATACAACATGGCTGAGCAGCGGCTATAAACATTGGGTACGAAATGACTGAGCACTGGCTATGCTGGAAAAACATTGGACACAAAATGGCTGAGCAATGGCTTGCTGGAAAAACATTGGATACAAAGTGGCTGGGCACTGGCTCTATGCTGGAAATACATCGGATACTACAATGGCAAGATGTAGGGCCAATGTTGGCTTGAACATTGGTTGGACCTTGGATCGGGTTGCACTTTGCCAAAATGCCAAGATTGGGCCAACATTGGCACCAATTTTTGCCAGCATTGGGCCGTGCTTGGTCCAATGCTGGTGTGCTGCCTGGGTTCTAGACTTTGGCTAATTGGCTTAGAGAACGTACGGTGGGTGGTTCACATTCGGTCACGTGGTTTTAGTGTGTAAATGCGGTAGTAAGAAAAGTGAAAGTGGGTGGACACAGGGTGAAGAGGAGCATGATGGCACGTCTTCATTGTTTGCATGAAAGGAAAGCATATGTGACACATCCTGTTCACTTACATTAATTTCTTCGTGTTAGCGCTGAAATATTCTTGAAATATTCAAAAATAACAGTTTTTTTTCATAGTTTCCAAGATTATTAGCTACCTAAATACGAATGCGATATTTCCTCGTGTTGATTATAGTATAGGTTATGAAATTATTCTGATCACCCACATGTCCTCATAGCACAAGAATGTCTGGTGCATAAGATACCGTCTTGGGGAGCTCCTGTGAGCCCTGCTTTCCCTATTCTTAAGACGCTCGCAACAAAGGAAAGCTGATAAGCTTCCCGTAAACATATTATAGAAAATAATATGGCCTACCGCGAGTGAAGAAATTAGTTGCGTCGTCCTGTGTCCATGTCCTTCGCAATCTTTTACCGCGTGTTTGGTGTTAAATTCATTACTTTTCCACCGCTTTATCTTATTGGGAGACTTATTTTATAAGTGAAGGTACATGAAAAAAAAAAGAGAGAGAGAATGCTCACGTATTTGGAATAACAGAGTGAAGGTAAATGTTTGACGGAAGTCGGGATGGATCATGGTGAAAATGTATACAAAAGCCCGGGGCGCTACGGTGACCGAAATAAATTTTTAAAAAGAAGTTTCGGCTCGGATTGTGACTACGTGTATATTTGCGAAACTGGCGACTTTGAAAGGCGTATTGAACAGCACAATTACGACGCGAGAAAAGAAAATGTGAAATCCAGAGTGTTGGCTGAGCATGCCGCTTCGAGCGTCCACGCAATCGACTTGCCGAAGGCACGGGTACGTGCCAGTGAAAATGGGCTCTCACGACGCCTTTATCTTGAGTTGCTCATGATTTAGACTACGACACACACTCTGAACAGGAGCGATGGCAATCTGCCGTCAGTGTGTGCGCGCTGCCTGTCTCACGTGTACAATACTATTTAAACGAATTGCTCGAGCACATGTGTTTATTTTACCTGCGAACAAGGCGCAAATGTGGGAGCCGAAACGTCTTTTCTTTTAAATTTTACTTTGGTCGGCATAGTGCCCTTGGTGTTTGTCTACCTTTTGACCAGAGTAACGAAGTCGTAATGCCTTCGTTCTCTTTTGAACACGTTGGTGGTGGCGCCTTGTCTGTAATTTCGTTATTTTGCGCTCATAAGTATATTTTTTGTGGTAGAAAAACGAGAATGACTTTGTCCAAATGTTTCATCATAGGGTGTGTGTTTTTAGGGAGTTGTTCTTGCCCTCCCTATTATTCCTACAATTGCTTTTTCGTTGATATACCACATGGGCATCCCAATCGATGTCATACATTTGGAATTTCAAACAATGTGATCACCGTATAAAATTTGATCATCCGCGTCCTCAAGGGTGCGTTATAAAAATACCAATGTGTCGATAATTGTGTGCTTCGCGATTTCCGCTCCAATGAAATACAATGTCAAATAGCGATACAATGTATTTATCGTCATGCAATTGGGGTATTTAAATCTACGGACTAAGGTTAGGTCATTATTGTTGAATTTTAACTACAGTTGATGTCTTCATTCATGGCAGGTGTGATGTGTTGCTCGAACACGTGGCTCCGAGCGGGGCAGCGGTGTTCGTTCTACCATTATGAATTGTTCTTTAAGAAGAAAAAAGATTTATCTACAATTTCTAATCTTGGTCTTTACGAAAAAAAGTTCATATTAGAATTTAATCATAATTTTTTTGGCAGGATAAAGGAAGAAATCGCTATTATGTGGATTTTCACGAGATCATAGCCCAATGTACAGCAAACCTGCTTCTTTGACCAGGTGCATCAACAGTTCCAAATGAATGAAAATGAACAACGCCTTTGAAAACGTTACAAAGGTATGCATCTTTCGATAACGCGACATGGCAGTTAAAATTTGATCTCAGTGGTTGTCATAAACTTCCATTTCATGCAGGAGAACTACACAGCCCTCGTAAACCTCCTTAATTAATCTCTGAAGCACTTTCATTGGGTAGGTGTTGCAAACGGCATATTTCTCCTAAGCATGTTGAATCTTGTACAAGCGTTATACAGAACATTTTTGTGCAACGATGCGTCGTTCAACTCACCAAATATATTTTCGGTGAATAGTATGAGCCTTAAAGCCGGGGTTGAGTGCATCGTTCACGAACAAAGCATGTGGCGAGATCAACGTAAATGGCAATGGCCGCAGAGGGATTCAATTTCTCATTGAGAGTATCAACACCATAGTGAAATTTGATTTTCTCCCTGCTCGCAGGGGCTCTTTGTGTCTGACAAACAAAGGAGTACACACGACTATCACCCCTCGAAGGTGCCTAAACATTCTCGGAAAACAGAATACGCTTCTAGTTGAACTTTGGAACTCTTTGACCTATTGTTGGTCACGCGGATATCCAAGCGAGGTTCGTTGGAATGCTAGGAGGGCATGAGTGCTTCCACTTATTCCAAGGATATGCAGCTAAAAACTCGTGAGCATACCCGGTCGACCAAAGCATCGAAACCCTCTCTGGGAAAACTGTGTCATTGTTGTGCCCATGAATAGAAATGATAAGCTGGGCGCCCATTGACAGTAATTTGTTTTTTTTTCTTTAAATCTAAGCTTTCTTTGATTCTTCTTTCGACTTTCCCACTCTACTGCTGCTGTTGCTGCTGCTGTCTGGCAAACCGCGTCGTGGGGGGGGGGAGGGGGGGTTCAGAGCGTGGATATTCAAGTCAGGAATGCGGCCGAGAATAAAGGCAACACGAGAAATTTGTTTGAACCTTTGCACCGCGTCCAATGCTGACAATGACCTCAGGAGCTTCCTGGGCTTGCAGCATTACCCTCTTGACAGCTGTAATTATCCGTGACACCTGGAACAGCATTCCAGAAATTGCAGCACCTACTTTTCTACGAACGTCCACGTCAAGCACGCAATCTAGACAAAATGGCAGGGAGGACTGGCAGGGGAGGCACAGCATGCGTGGAACAGACGCAGTCGCGAAACGAGTAACAGGCTCGCCACTCTTAGCTTGCTGTTTCCATACGAAGGGAAGGTCGTGAGGGGGGGGGATAGGCGTTGGGAAAAGGTGACGTGAGAAGGCAAGCAAGTGGTATTACTAAAGACACGACCGTGGTTACGGGCAAACAATATAAATTTGTGTTCAATGTATGGTACAGTACGTTTCCCTTATATCTGAAAAATAAACGCCATACAAATTTGTCAAGCGGCCAACTGAGGGAGGGTGTGCAGATGCATTGAACGCAGCTAAGCACGAGGTCTAGGTCACGGAAATACGGCCCGCCGCCGCATCTTGATGCGGGGGGGGGGGGGGGAGGAGAATGCAAAAATGCATCGTGTTACGTGCATTGGGTGCACGTTAAAGAATTCCAGGTGGTCGAAATTATTTCGAGTTCGCAACTACGACGTACTTCATAATGAAATTTTGGTTTTGGAAGGCGAAACTCTAGAATCAATTATAGATCTATCAGGTTACACTGCGAAAGTGTCGCACGTCGGATCAACATTTCTGTGACCGCTGCGATAGCTTGATATCCATGGCACTGCTCGAGTTCGTGGGTTTAATCGGGATCGCAGCAGCCGCATTTCGACGGGAGCGAAGTACGAGAACACTAGTGCACTAAGGTTTAGGTTCACGGTAAAGAACAGCATGGAACGACAGAAAGCTGAGCTAGTTGGTAAGGATTCATTATGCAAAAAAGACGTGAGGCGTGCAGGCAGGACACAAGAGTAGAGAAGTGAACAAAAAGAACGCCGACTATCAACTTAAAGGAGCACTCAGGCGAAAAAGGAAAGAAGACACAAAACTCATCTGCGCAAGCTCAGGAATGGTATCACCACGGGTCACTCGGGTACACGTGCCGGTCTGCGTGAGAGATAATTGACTCACGCACGCACTTCAACCAGTGTAGATGGTGCAAGTGCACCATGTATAATGGAAGTTCCATTGGAAGTTCCACCATTATAGATAGATATGCCATGCCTCCATGAGGCATGACATCTATAATCGTGGAAGTGCGTGCGTGAGTCAGTCTTCGATTACTTTACACAAGGAAGAGATTAAGTGCCTTAACAGTTATCTCTCACTACGCATGACATGTCTATAATGGTGGAAGTGGGTGCGTGAGTCAGCCTTCGATTACTTTACACAAGGAAAAGATTAAGTGCCTTAACAGTTATCTCTCACGTAGACCGGCACGTGTACCCGACTGACACGTGGTGATACCATTCCTGAGCTTGCGCAGATGAGTTTTGTGCCTTCTTTCTTTTCTCGCCTCAGTGCTCCCTTCATTTGATAGTCGGCATTCGTGTTGTCCACTTCTCTACTCTTGTGTCCAGGGGCATGGAATATCTATAATGGTGGAAGTGCGTGTGTGAAACAGCCTTCGATTACTTTACGAAAGGAAGAGAATAAGTTCCTTAACAGTTATCTTTCACGTAGACTGGCACGTGTACCCGATTGACACGTGGTGATACCATTCCTGAGATTGCGCACATGAGTTTTGTGTCTTCCTTCTTTTTTCACCTCACTGCTCCTTTCTATTGATAGTCGGCGTTCGTGTTGTCCACTTCTCTACTCTTGTGTCCTGTTTGCACGCCTCACCTCTTTTTTGCGTAAAGAACCGGAAGGTGTCAGAATAATCCGGAGTCGGCTACCATTTTTTAGTTTTTAGTTTTTTAGTTTCAATTTATTTGCAGTACAGTAAAAGTTAAACATTACTGCAACTAGTACATAACACTTCTGTCGCGATGCGATACGCTATGTGAGGGTATGATAATGCTCTAACCTTTCAGAAATTATGGACGATGGCACACAACAACGCCTCAAACAAACGCATAGGCCTGTGTGTTCTGTGCACTACGCAGACAAATCGCAGTGGTGCGTCCAAGGCAACGTTTAACATCAACTCTCGTATTGGAGTTAACGTTGAAGAAATTACACGCTCGCCAGCAATACCATCGGTAATTATGGTCAATCAAAGCAAACAGCATAGAAGGCTTCGCCCACAACGATTCCCACAGTGCATGGGATGCGCATATTTTTGCCCTAACGCGTCCTCTAAAACGACCCAACTCCTTGCGCAGCCGTGGATTGTCTTCCAGATAATATAGGCTGTTCGAAAACCCGTTGGTAGTCTGAATTTCGCTTTCGCACATCGTAATTTCCTGATAAGTAACGAATGAGAAAGGACATGGATGTGCAAAATATAGGCAGAGCTTTTTACTTTTTTACACGGCACGTTTAGCTGTAAGATGATTCCGTAGTCTGATTCTTGGCGTTTTCGCATTTTGAAAGTGCAGCACATATCACCGCGTTGTATTTCCAAGAATTTCTGAAGGCTTTAGCCCTTGAACCATAAGTGCCTATCAGCCTTATATGAAAAGTTGCTGAACATTCTAGCAGCCTAACTGCGTAAAGCAGATTTGTTTTGATAAATAAGTCTTTCAGCAAGCCTTCTTATTATTAGTCGCCCATGAGTGTGGGCATTTAAGAAAATACAAAAGTGCAAGTCTGTGCACATTGTAAAATCAAAGAGACTACGAAATGTAAAACAAAGGCAAGTGAAATGCCACAATTTTTATATCTATATTTCTGTAAATTGAACCAATGAAGCCTTTATCGAGAAGAGCGCTGGAGAGAGCTGTGTTTGGGGAGAGGGAAGATGGACGATGGTGCTTCTCAGTATAACTTTTTTCTATTTCTACACTGAATGAAAGTGCCCATTGATAGGCCCGTGTACTGTGCGATGTCAGGTGCATGTTAAGGATCCCAAGGTGGCCGAAAATTATCCCCAGCCCTCCACTACGGCGCCGCTCATAACCTTGACAATAAACATTAAACACCTATAACACCTACAAGCCTAAGTCAATGCCGAATAAAGAGTGCAGTTATTTGTCAAGTTACATCGCCCAGAACTCGTTTTTGTGTTTATTTTTCACTTGGAGACTTTTTTCCTAGGGAGCGATTCCTGAGTCGATGTATATTCCTGGGACGTTCTTTCCTACACCCGGCTACATGGAAATTTAATATTCTGGAAACGAAACTTACTAAAAACCATTATGACCCAGTGGTGTCCGTGACGTTTCATGGAATGCCGTTTTACTGAACGCCGGTTTAAAGAGGCCATGACGTGTACATCAAAATGGTGTGTCCGCCGTAATTTCATCGAACCTGCTTTAACTACAATTAATAGCCCTCTACATGGTTAGATACAAGAAGCAGACGAACAACCAGCGCAGCCCTAGCGCGCCTTGAGACCCCGGTTTGTGGTGGTTTTGATCGCTGTAGTTTCGTGAAAAGGCCGGCTAGTTTTGTTGCGTATTGTGCACGAAATGCTTCACTAGCAAATGGAGCACGAGTTTATTTCATTTTCTGTCCGAGAAGAGCTATCCGGTGAGCAAAGCAGCATAGATAAGCGGTGACTGGAGAGGCCATCACAGCACATAACTTTCTCGCTCCTCGCGGAGTCGATTCTCATGGTGCAACTTGAGGATACTGAATTGTCATATGCCAGCGCCGCGAGGTTACTTCGACCTGCAAGCTTCGAGACGCCCTTAAACGCAGCCGCATTTTGCCGTAATATGGAAAGCTCAAGATGGACGAGGACGGACAGCGCTTGCGAAAGCGCATTGGTGTCACTCAGTTGTCCGTGACATGAAATTATAATAAATAATATAAAGTGATGTCAAAAGTGCGCCTAATATGAAATTATAATAAACATTAAAAAGTGATGTCGAAAGTGCGCCTCATATGACAGTCAGCGCCCGCTACTGCGCCACCGAAGAGATCCGAACACGCCGCACGAGGGCAGTCACCGACTGGCAACGCGTACGACCACCGTGCGACGGAGTTCGCCCGGTTTGTTCTTTTCTGCCGACAGATATCCAATTGTATTTTTGATTTAGCCTCTTAATATTCATGCATGCGTTAGAGTTCGCAAGAAACAAGGCGTTCAATTGCTAGCAGAGCCTCTTCGTAACCGGCGACACCCACAACCAGCGAGCAGGGCCCACCGTCTTCATCGGTGGCAGTTAGTGCATATACAGTCGAGAGAAGGGCGCGCCGTTTGAGACTTTCCCGCATTTACCGTGCGCGAAAAAGGACCGTCGTAATAAGACAGACAGCTCCGTGACACTTTGTTTTGTTGCAGATGAGCCATATCAGCGCGGTGAGCTCTCCTAAGCAGAGCATCACGCTCAGTTCACTGACTTTGTCGGCAGCCGCCGATCGCTGAGCCGCTAGGCCTAGCTTTCGGCTGTCGAAGCAGCAGCCGACGGCGCTTGCAATGAGAAGGCTGCGAGTCATAAAGCGTCTCTTTTCGTGAGCATTTTACCGTCCAGACAATAGTGTCGCGGTTAAATGAACACAGCGTTGGTTCTCTCTGTACTCTGTCGGCAGCAAAGAGCGAACCTTGCATGGTGGTAGCTGCGCGCGGCCAGTCTGCGAAACCAAGTGTGAACACTCGGCGACACATCGGCAGCGTGTTTCGACGACATGCGCTCCGCTCTTTGTTGAAGGCGTGCGTGTCGCTCGCATCAGTACCGTGGCGTGCATTAGCAGCCTCCGAATATACGATATCTTTAACGTAATCTTATTCAGTGCCGAGCCTCGATGAGCCTGGCGAATAGTGGCACTTATAGGAGCAGATACTGCCACACGCGATCAGTTTGAATGTTACGCTTCGAGAAGTCGGAGGTCCTAGTCATGTACGAAACCTGGAACAGAGTAAGAGCGTCTTCAATTATTTTGGCCGCAGTGAACCCACGCAGTTGCCGTGGAAGAGGTCAGGCATAAGCCGAGAAACGAAACTCGATTTCTGACCACATACTCTCGCGCGCACAGCGCTGCAGCTTTGCCTGTTGCGCGCAAGATGGCGCTCACTATTTTGCAAACCGCCCATTCAGAGGGTTCGCTGGTTCACAAAGACCCGGCGACACCATCGCCTTTGGTGACGACCAAAGCAGGATGCGTTTTTTTTTTCTGTTACCTTACCCACATCCCTGATGGCCATTAATACTATTTTTTAAGTGGTCTCCCTTTCTGCCCTAAAAAGTGGCATACTCCGCCACCAACATTAGGGGCGCTAAATATTCCGAGAAAATGAAAGGAAATTGCGTGGAGCTCATCAAATTATTTGCCGATATGCATGCCAGATTTTACGGCATGAGAGAACGCATAGGGCCTCTGCTACTCCCTCATTCACACAAAATGCAGCACACCCCTCCTGATATTTTCCGGGCGAGCAAAGCATGAAAACGCCTACCGGAATGACCCTGTCCTGGTTGTTCCTGTGAACGAAAAGAGCAAGCCAGGCGCGCATTCAGTGCATCATAATTTATTGTTCGTGCTAGCGCGTATTGCACGCTGTCCAACAACTGTGTCCCAGTCATGATATATCGTCATGAAACTATGGATTCTTCGAGAGCGCATTTTAATTTCGGCTTTCATTTCCGCATCCTGGGAATTCCCTGAAGTGACAAGAAAGGAAAAGAGATTCTTTTAAAAGACGTAATTAATAGACAAATATGCACATATTTAATAAACTCAGCACGTGGCTTGAAATTTTGTTTGCATAGCACCGTCATAAAGTTTTCCCTAACCATTAACAAGATGTCTTGTTTAATTCTATAAATATACTTTAGGTGAATTATATAAGCCTGAGGGCGGGTGTTCGGTGCATATGGTTCACAAGCAAACCACGTGGCGGCATGAACGTCAGTGGCGATCACCGCATAAAGACACAAATTGAGTTTACATGCAGCAAAGCCATAGTCACGGTTCAATTTTCTCCCGGCTCTCAAGGGCCGTTCTTGTCTGAGCAACGAAGCTGCACACACGATACGACCTCTCAGAAGAGTCTAAACATTCTCGGAAGATGGAGTGCACTTGGAGGTGAATGTAGCACTTTTTTGACCAATTGTTTGTCTGCCTGGTATTTGAGCCCGGTTTCCGGGAATGCGAGAAGGCGAGGAGTGGGGCTGCTTTCTTGTTCGCATGAATTGCTGCACACCCCTTGTCATCCTATGCGACTGACCAAATCATGGGCCCTACCTCAAATGACTGTGCCATTCTTATGCCAGTGAATGGAAATGGCAATCTCAGCATGAATTCGGTGGACTGTAGCTTATTCCTTGCCCTAACGCATCCTGCACACTACACAGCACATAGCACAGCCGTGCAATGTCTTCCATTGTATAGAGGTTTCTCGGAAGCCCTTTTCTAACCCGCCTTTCACTTGCATACACTGGTAATTTCCTGATAAGTAATGAGAGAAACAGGAGACGTTTGTCAAACGTTTCAGGTAATAAATAGATAGGCAAAATGGAGACAACGCTTTTTACATTTTTTTATATAGCAATATTTGTCGCAGGGCGGTACCATATTCTGACACGTGGCATTTTCGCTGTTTTCAAGGGCAGCGCATCTCACCCCTTTTGTATTTCCAAGAATTTCTGCTAGCATTAGGCCATGAACCTGACCTGCCTAACAGCCTCATACGAAAAGTTAGCTGAACTTGCACTCAGCATCACTGCGTAAAGCAGACTTTTTCTACAAAGAGGTATTTTGGCAAGCCGAGTTCAATTTATGTGCTCGGAATGAACGTCGGTAATTTCAAAGAATACGCGAGTAGAAATATGTGCACGTGGTAAGATCAAAGAGACTATGAAATGTTAAAAGTGTTAGGTGAAATACGATTCTTTATATCTATATTTCTGTAAGTAGAACAGAGAAGGTCTAATCGACAAGAGCGCTTGAGGGACCAAGGGATCTCATATGAAATTATATGGTTTTGGGATGACAGGCGCATCTCATTGCAATTTTCCTTTTGCGTTGAATTATGCAGGTTCGATGAAACTACACATAATGGCCACAATAAAACTGCATGCGCGAACGGAAGATAAGGAAAAAATTTCACATTAGAATGTGATTTCATGACACTGAAACCTAATTGGAAAACATGAAACAGTACATGAAAGTCGACTTTAACCTTGAGAAATGACAAGTGGTTCATTCAGGCTGTGTGCATCGGGTCATGTTTGACCTCAATCCTCAATGAGATGTTATATATTTAGTCAAGACAGGTGCCTGAACGCTGACCTTGGTGAGACAAGTGCCATTAAGGTATTCCGGTGTGTTGAAGGTTTTTTATTCATATTTCGGTCGGAGCAGTGCGAGGCCTGGCCTAGTGAATGGATGGATGGATGCAAAACTTTAATAAGGTCCTGAGGTACGCGACTCAGCGCGCTGCGGGCCGCTCCCACGTTGGGACAGTCAGGCCTTGCGGACAGCCCTGTGGACAGCCCATAGTTGCGCCCCGGCATCGGGGCTCAACTATGGTGCAATATAACCATGAACGACATTAGCCTATTGACAGCTGGAATTATCCGTGAACCCTCACAAAAGCATGGCAGCAATTTATTGCAGAATAGGTAGAACCAGACTCCTTTGGTTGAACTGATGCAATACCGAAACGAGTGAAAGCCTTGCGACTCTTTGCTCGCAGCTCAAGCACAAGGGGGGAGGGAGTTAGGAAGAAGGTCACGTGAGAAGGCAAGAAAATGGTACTATATATACTAAAAATATGACTGCGGTTTCGGGCAAAAATATTTTAAGTTCAAGACACGTTTCTGCTTTTCCTGAAAAATGAAGACCACGCAGATATGTCAAGCTTACAACTTACGCACTGCCCGCAGAAGCAGAGCCGCATTAAAGAGTATCGTAGGGTCTAGGTGACACTACGGAAGCTCCCATACATCAACATTTCTTTGCCCGACGCTGTAGCTCTGCGTTATGGCATCTCTCGGGGTCGCGGGTTGAATAGCGACCGTGGCAGCTGCATTTCGGCAGAGGCCGAATCCAACACGCTGGTGCACTTAGATTTAGAGACATGTCAAAGAAGACCACGGCGTAAAAATGAATCCGAAGTCGGTACTACGGCGTAGCTCATAATCTTATTGTGGTTTTGGCACGTACATATCCAGTGTAATACTAACACTAATAGGTTCTATGTGAGGTAATGAGTGTGCTCATCCCTCAACAATAACGCCTCAAGCAAACACCTCTGCCTTTGTATTATGTGTGCTAGGAGACAAACCGCAGCAGTGCAAGCAAGCTAATGGTTAACAGCAACGCAGCCCTCTCGTGTTGGACTAAACGTTGAAAAAAAATTAAAGGTTCGTCGTCAAAATCAACGATAATTATCCCCAGACAAAGCCAGCCGTACAGAAACCTTCGCCTACACCGGTTCCCATAGCGAGTGGGATCCACATAATATTTTCTATTTTTAAAAACATATCTTGCCCTCATCAGTACCTATGTCTCGTCCATACTATTTTCCGCCGATACTCTTAAGGTCTCGTGCTTATATTAACGGCTGACCAGTTGACGCTTCCGTCCACCTCAAGTCAAAGCGCTTCTGGAAGCTGTACGTTTCGCACGAGTCTCGGTGGGTCAATCCCTTAGCATTCATTTAGGATATGCTGAGGGGTCTGCGAGCTTTCTTTGCGATATAGACACTCCTCATCCTATATTGCGAATATTTGCTCCTTTATGCTTTTCTCCCTAGGCAAGCAGCTCGAGTGCCAAATAGGAAAGCCCTGGAAATTCTAAATGGTCTTCCTGTGCCCATCATATGCAACCAATTTACCCCTTGTCCCTTTGACTTTCTTTTTGATGTCTCCTGGTTACGGTTCATGGTAATTTTCAATTACAATTAAGTTAGTTTTACCAATTTTTTACCTCTTCCTCTTTTCTGTGTCCGCGGTTTCGAGGTACAGATACCTGAGCCCATTAGCCGCCCGTTCGTCTTTTTTCATGAACCTCAGGCTTTCTTCCAAACCAGTTTTTCTCTGCGCTAAACTGATTTGAAGAAAGCCCAGTCACCTGCCACTACGCACTGCCTCGTCTGTGGTTTTAGCGTGGGTTCCCGAGCGCAGCCGACCTATAGATTATATCGAATCCGGGAAAGATATACGATTTTAAGCAGGTAGTGGAATTCGCGAACGATAACGCTGGCAGCATTACTCCATTTCCTGTTCCACCTCAGATTTATTGCGGCAGAAAAGCAATTATTGCTGCATTCCGCTTCCTGTGTACTTTAATATCATTTTGGTGGTGATGGTTGCCTAAATCTTTTCTTTGTTTATGTATTCACCGGTGTAATTATGTCGCTTGACTATAACAGTATGACTTGCTCTTTAATTGTCACCAACTAATTACTCGTCTCCTCAATAATGATCCTTATACCAATTTCCCTAACCAAACTTAACCTAGATCGATTCCTGTCGCCGCATTACCCCGCGTATATTCGCAAGCTCTTGCAAAATCCGCTAGTAGCACTATGTCGTCCGCATGCATTATGCAAGGAGGATCAATGAAACCAAAATTCAATGTTTTTCGCTTGTTTTGCTATGCCCTGATATAAATCACGAACAACAATAAAGCCAGAGGGCATCCTTTCTTGAGTCGTTTGGGAAATTCCACCACTTCATGATATTTTCGGGCCTTCCCACAGAATTAGTAGTAGGTTGTGTACTTCGATATACACGCCGTAGAAGATAAGTTGCTTGACTGTATCGAGGAACAGAGCCGCCAATTTTCACGACACATTTCACCATTATCTGGAAAGGGGTGATCTGGCCTCGACTCGTAACAGAAGAGTTCTTCTGTAACAGCTTTTATTTGCATAAATTCTCTAGAGGTTAATTCTCAAGAGGTTAACTACTTTTCATTGCTTCAGACCCGCGGCACACTTTCACAACCCCGGCGACCCGGGTAATTCTTAGGCCTTGTATATCAATGCTACAAAATGGAAGGAAACGATACTGTGGCAACATTAATGCGGCGCCTGCTATACCGATGTACATTAATACTGCTAAGCGCACCAGTCCTCACTTTGCGCGAATTTCCTCAAAAGCGTTGCTTCATGAAGTTGTGCTCTCCCGACACTGGGTAACTGAACACTTCGAGCCACATTAGCATTGAAACAAAAACAAGCTACTTTACAATACTTCGACTTCTATGCTACAGCAAACTCACGTCACGCTCGTGTTCATGCCATGTCAGGCAGATCACAGCGCACGGGCAATGATGACTCAAGGGCTGCGTGAAATACAAGAACATTATTATTTATTCAAGTATGGCGGTAGAAAAACTACGACTGTTCGCGGAAGTAGCGTCTTTACATTTGTACCTCGTGATGTTCATTCTTCGTTAGGAGTCTGCATTCGCCTCTGGAATGGCAAGCAGCGCCTCGAATGCCGCCGAACATCACACGCCAAGATGTTGTCCTGTCCACAAAAGAGGCACATTGTACGTGGAATGCAGCAGTTGCTGAAGCAGTGCCTCTTAAGTCGTCCGAGCTTGGCTTCGAATGTACAGCCGAAGCGTCTGTTAACGCAGAAGGCGCGATGACGTTGCAGTTTTTTCTGGTTGAAAATAACCGCCCTCAGCTCGCATGCGGCAAAGCACGTCTCGTCCACGGGGCACAGGCCTCTGCGGTGGCAGGCTAGGGCACCGGCGTCTTGGTGCCGCCGCGCTGCCGAACGGACGAAGGCGTTGTGCTTGCACCTCTTGCACAGGATGTGGCCGCAGGGAAGTTTGACGGCCAGTGCAGGAATCGCCGAGCAGCCGGCGCAAATGCGGACGCTCGGTAGCGGTTCCACAAATGTAATGCGCCGCGAGTTCAAGAAGCGGCAGCAATACCCGCGGAGGACGTAGGTAGAGGTGCCGCTGTTCCCGTTGCCCAGGCAGCGCTGCTCCAAGGACTGCGGACGCCCCCGTACTAGATGGTTCTCGCTGCTGCTAGTGGTGCCACTGGGCTGCGATTCCGCCATGATGAATTCGGTTCGCGAGCGGCGGTGTCCCTCTGATGGATGTCGGTAACAGCTTCGGTCAGGAAGTCGATGATTGTCACCGGGATCTGTTAAAGCAGGTGGGCTGAGGATGTCCGCGACGGGTTAAGGAGGACTGATCGTCTCTGCGACTGGAGCAAGTCTGGCTTCGGAGAAGATGGCGACGGTATTTAAAGCCTGGTAGGGCTCTTTGCAAGCGGCGACCTGAGGAGGGAAATTGAGGCGTGTCCTCGACACATTGCACCTATTGGCTTTGTCGTCGTGGGGGAGGAGCTTCGAAATAGTCACGTGGTCGGAAGGGCTGTGGCTAACTATGCGACCAGGGAAGGCGACGGCGTAGGATCAGAATACGGTGTGAAAAAGGGGACAGTATTTGTAGAGGGCAAGTAAAAGAAAGCTCTATCCTCTCTCTTACCATCTTCGTTTTCTACATCTAGATGTTTTCGTAACCCTTTCTACTTTAGGCAAACTGAAGGGTGCAAGAAAGCACGTGGAAATCTCCTTGTGCGGTTCTCTGTAGGTGTATGTGACATTCCTCTCAGCCGTCTTTGCCACAGCGTTGGGGAAGCATTGCCAAAAGTTGGCTTAGAAATTGATATGGAAATTTCATCCCGGCTCATACTGTAGTTAACCAATAGCAGCCGGTGAATTTCAAGGCATGTCACCTTTGAGCGAATATTGAGTTAGACACCAGTATAGCGAGATGCACTCAGAAGAAGGCGATGAAGCATGGTCGTTCCATTTTTACTTCTTTGAATGTATACATCAAACGTAATTTTGTTATTAAAGTAAATAATACGTTTAAAGAGTTGATTAAGGAAGACTTGTTTATCAATTCTGGTCGCTGAATTTTTGTGAAAGTATACTTCACCTATCAGAGTTATCGTGCCTAATGACGAAACTTCGGGCATATGTCCCAGGTTATATTTACCAACTGTCTGGACCAACACAAGGAAATTGGGGTGTAGGTAATGTTGTATTTTACGTGTTCCGTAAACGGGAAGCATATTCATAGCCGAAGAAAATACAAAACCCTATGTAGTTATCGAAAATGTATAGGAGAATAACTGGCGTTCTCAGAGAACCATACATATTAGCTTTGGAAGTTACCCCTATTCGCCGGCCCTGCAATCCGGCCACCAGTATTGTCGAAGCAATTTAAGCCTCCCCATTTCTTTTGGCGCTCTCGCTCCTTCCAAACACATTCAATATTTAAGAAAAGCTTTTCTTATTAGTGCCAGCTGTCCTAATACGCAGATATTGACAAGGAAAGTGCGTTCTCTCGCAAAACATATATATATATATATATATATATATATATATATATATATATATATATATATATATATATATATATATATATATATATATATATATATATATGATTTGGCATCTCCAATGAAATAGTGTTGGAAGTCAGCGCAGTGCCTGTCGTTTGTGTCGGCGGCCGGATTTCGATTGGCGAAAATTGCGAAAACACCCGTGTACTTAGGCCTATTTCCTTATAGTCATATTGCTTTTTTTTGCACGTAAAGACGCATAATTCAATTTTCAAACAATATTTTCCTAAAACATACAGATGATCTCTCGTACAATTCTCGATATATATTATGTCTGCATAGTACAAAACTCCGTGATTGTGTTCCGTGCTTGGTTCGGGAAGAAACCACGTGGCGATGATAACGATAGTGGCGACGGCTGCAGAAGGGCGCTATGAATCATCACACGTGGTAAAACCACGGTCGCCGTTCTATTTTCACCGTGCACTCAAGGAAGGCCTTTTGTGTCTGACGAACAAAGATTCACACACCACTACCAGCGCTCCCAGGTGTGTAAGAATTCTCGGGAAATAGAATGCACTTGGAGTTGAACTAGGGATTTCTGTGACCGATTGTTGGTCTCTTTAATATCCAAACCATGTTTCCTTGAACGCGAGGACGCCTTGAGTGTTTCTGCTTATTCAAAGGATATGCTGCTTACACCTCCTGGTCATACCCGGGGGACCACACCAAGCAAACCCTTCCTGGGATGACTATGCCATTGTTCTGAATGGAAAGGTGGGCGCGCATTCAGCGAACTTAGACTTATTTTTTGTCCTAACCCATCCTGCACACTACTCAACTGCTAGAGCAGCAGACAGTTTTTTGCCAGAGTATATACACTTCTAGGAAACACGCAGCCCCGTCTACGTTTTACTGTCGCACACTGGTAATTTCCTTACAAGTAACGAGTAAGAAACGACTTGTTCTTGAAACCTTCCAGGGTATAGATAGGTATGCAAAATGCAGTCAAACCTGTCTTTCTTTTTTTTATTCGCAGGAGGATTTGCCGTAGGCCGAGGCAATATTCCGAGTCGTTGCCTTTCCGTTCTTTTCAATGGCAGCGTATATCACCGCGTTGTATTTCCATGATTTCCTGCTGTCGTTAGTCCTTGAACCTTAATTGCCTAACAGCCACATTTGAAATGTTATCTCAACTTTTTGGCAGCCGGACTGTGTAAAGTAGAGCAGTCTTGGTGAAGAATTAAGTCTTTCAACAAGTCTTCTTCCATTTGTTTACTCATAAAGCATGTCGGAATATTAAAAAATACATGAATAGAAGTATGTTCACCTGTGTATGGTAAAGGACACTATGAAATGTTAAGAATGCCTGGTGAAATTGGGCTGTTTTTATACTTATCTTTCTGTGAAGTGAAGCAGAGAACGCCTATTCGATAAGAGCGCTGAGGTGACTAAGTAAAACTCTAAGGTTTTGGGATGGAGCGTGGTTCTGATTATAATTTCCTTCTTTTCCGCCTAAATAAGGTTACAAATACATCTGATATTCAGGAAAATGATATATAGTTAAAATCGTCATGAACCAGTGGTGTCAATGACGTTTGAAGGAATTCCGTTTGATCGAACGCAGTGTCCTTGAAGAGGTCATGACAAGTTCATAAATATGGTGTTGCCCCACTAATTTCTTCGAACGTGCCTTACCTACACATAATGCCCCGCTAAACTAGCTTCTAAAAAGTGAACGCAGAGGCAGATTTCACTTTAAACTATTTCGTCACGATAATGCATTCTATTTTACAAACATGAAAAGTGCATCACACTCCGCGTTCATCTTGAGGAAGGACATGTAGCTCATTCAAAATCAAGGTGTGTGCTTCGGCTCATGTTTTGCCCCAGTCCTCAGTGACATGTCATTAGCTGGTTATGACAGGGGCCCGAGTTCTGACCTTGGCGAGAGAAATACTGTTAAGCTATTCCGGTCTGTTGAATGTTTTTTATTCATATTTCGTGCACAGCAGTGTGACGCCAGGGAAATCGTGGAAATTATTTTCAACATTTTTTCTTTTTGGATGAATAACCTGGAATTGATCACAAAACTTTCCTCGAATGACAAGCTGATGTCATTAGATTTACAGCTCTTGTTCATGCCAAAATATGTTTGATGGAAATATATATATCTCGCTCTGGAAATGTGCTGCTACGTTTCAGTTTCGTACATTCAAATCTTGTTAAGCGGGGAATAGCAAAAGCATGCGTGAAAACAACGTTTCCGAGGTGCTCCCAACGGCAGGTCAAAACAAGCTTTCATCGAGAAGGTGAAAAATTAAATTCTGTAGGTTTCTCTGACAACCTGCTCTCAGGCAAAGCGGAATCACTTGTTGGAGATGTTACGTAGAGAGAAAGATGTGCAAGACAAGCAACATTTTAGGATGAATGCAAGGCGGGGATTTCTGCTTTACCTTGTGCTCCCTAGGCGTCGCATCGCCAAAAAAGAATGGGTAAGCCTGTATTTATAACACTTCAGGCCACACTTCCGGGCTGCGCTGTGAGAAAAAAAAATAAAGAAGAATGTAAAATGCACCATGGGAATTGTCCATCACACTATTTTTTGCCGCGATCTAAGCTTCAACGAGCACAAATGGGTTGCATTTGCAATCACCCAAGACAGCCCGAGAATTCGTTGCGCGCGTCTCTAGCTAGAAGCCTGGC
Organism: Dermacentor variabilis; assembly: GCF_050947875.1. Classification (NCBI taxonomy): domain Eukaryota; kingdom Metazoa; phylum Arthropoda; class Arachnida; order Ixodida; family Ixodidae; genus Dermacentor; species Dermacentor variabilis. The sequence goes on along the minus strand of NC_134576.1, from coordinate 67,968,312 downwards.
AAGTCGCTGTCCGGTGAAAAATTTTTTGTGAGTGGACTTCTATTACCAGACTAGATAACTAATAGCAGTTCCTCTTGAGATAATGCATGTTCTTTCACTTTTGCTTACGAATTTATTTCAAACCCTCTCTATTTCTCCTCGGTTTTGCCTGTGTGGTTGACTCACGCACGCACTTCCATCATTATAGAAATGCCATGCCTCTATCAGCCATGGCATATCTATAATGGTGGAAGTGCTTGTGTGAGTCAGCCTTCGATTACTTTACACAAAGAAGAGATTAAGTGCCTTAACAGTTATCTCTCACGTAGACCGGCACGTGTACCCGACTGACACGTGGTGACACCATTCGTGAGCTCGCGCAGATGAGTTTTGTGTCTTCTTTCTTTTTTCGCCTCAGTGCTGCCTTCAGTTGATAGTCGGCGTTCGTGTTGTCCACTTCTCTGCTCTTGTGTCCCGTTTGCCCACCGTACGTCTTTTTTGCATAAAGAACAGGAAGGTGTCAGAATAATCTGGAGTCCGCCACTCTGACGCGCCCCGTAAAAAGACCGTGTTTTTCGTACGCCAGTTTCAATTTAGTTGCAGTACAGTAAAAGTTAAACATTACTGCAATTTAAGATTAAAACTTCTGTCAGGATGCGATATTCTATGTGAGGGTATGATAATGCACAACCCTCTCACAAATTGTGAACCATGGCTCACAACAACGCCTGAAGCAAACGCATAGCCCTGTGTGCTCTGTGCACTACGCAGACAAACAGCAATGATGCGTCCAAGGCAACGCTTAACATAAACTCTCGTATTGGAGTAAACGCTGAAGAAATGCACACTCGCCAACAATACCACGGCTAATTATGGTCAATCAAAGGAAACAGCATAGAAGGCTTCGCCCACAACGATTCCCACAGTGGATGGGATGCGCATGGTTTTACCCTAACGCGTCCTCTAAAACTACCCAACTCCTTGCGCAGCCGTGGATTGTCTTCCAGATAATATAGGCTGTTCTAAAACCCGTTGCCAGTCGGAATTTCGCTTTCGCACACTCGTAATTTCCTGATAAGTAACGAGTGAGAGAGGACATGGATGTGAAAAATATAGGAAAGGGTTGTTTACTTTTTTACACGGCACGTTTAGCCGTAAGCTGGTGCCGTATTCTGATTCGTAGCGTTTTCGCATTTTAAAAGTGCAGCGTATATCACCGCGTTGTATATCCAACAATTTCTGACGGCGTTAGCTCTTGAACCATAGGTGCCTATTAGTCTTTTATGAAAAGATGTCTCAAAATTCTCGGTGCCTAACTGCGTAAAGCACATTTGTTTTGATGAATAAGCCTTTCAGCAAGCCTTCTTATTATTAGTCGCCCATAAAAGTGTCATTTAAGAAAATACAAAAGTGGAAGTCCGTGCACGTTGTAAAATCAAAGAGACTACGAGATGTAAAAAAAATGGCAAGTGAAATGCAACAATTTTTATATCTATATTTCTGCAAATTAAACCAATGAAGGCTTAATCGAAAGAGCGCTGGAGAGAGCTGTGTTCGGGGAGAGGGGAGATGGACGGGTGGCGCTTGTCAGTATAGCTTTTTTCTATTTCTGCACTGAATGAAAGTGTCCATTGATAGGCCCGTGTACCGTGCGATGTCAGGTGCATGTTAGGGATCCCAAGGAGGCCGAAAATTATCCCCAGCCCTCCACTACGGCGCCGCTCATAGCCTTGACCTATAACACCTACAAACCTAAGTCAATGCCGAATAAAGAGTGCAGTTATTTGTCAAGCTACTTCGCCCAGAACTCGTTCTTGTGTTTATTGTTCACTTGGGGCCTTTTTTTTTCCTAGGGAGCGATTCCTGAGTCGATGTATATTCCTGGGAGGTTCTTTCCTACACCCGGCTACATGGACATTTAATATCCTGCAAAACGAAACTTACTAAAAAGCCTTATGATCCTGTGGTGTCCGTGACGTTTCATCGAATGCCGTTTTACTGAACGCCGGTTCAAAGAGGCCATGACGTGTACATGAATATGGTGTGTCCGCCGTAATTTCGTCAAACCTGGTATAACTACAAGTAATGGCAAAGCTGATGCGGCATGTGCAAACACAAGGCTGAAACAGCTATTAACTTTAGTTTATGACGTAATGCTACTGAACTCTAGTTTGCTAACACGAAACATGCATGCCGTTCGACGTTCGTCGAGACGAAGGGCAAATGGTTGATTCAAAATCGGGGTGTGTACATTGGGTCGTGTTTATCGCCACATAACGTATATGATTGAACAGTGTTTCTTGAGTTGATGCGTGCTCTCGCGCGTGCGATTACCCACATATTCAGGCTATTTGTCTTTCCAACTTCCTCCACTCTCCAACAGAAATTAGCTTTTCACCACCTGAGCGATAAACCTAGTTGTAAGCTTGTGCTCGGTCCTGTCGTCTTCTTGCTTCTTTCCTACAACATTTGTTATAAAACTGATTTTTCCTTGTTAGAAGACATCAAGCAACGTAAGCAGACACGCTTTGTATATGGCTTAGACGCTTCGCTGAAGTACGCGCGTATACAGACACACGCAACATTAAAAAAAAGAATACTTCTTTGCATGAATATGAAGAAAGGCCTCCCGTTGAAGCACTTGAACGTCGACATGTACTAGCGACGAGCAGCTGAGAACATTTGTAGAATGACTGAGCGTGCACCAGGAAAAAAACATATTTGGCAAGGGGCGAGTTATTTCACGAGTTCCACAAAAAGTGGCTGTTGTTAACAACAGTGTCAATCAGGTGTGTACACTTCACGAGGTAGACAGCATTCCTGTGAACAGAGACAGTTGCCTCTTGCAGTTATTTCCTGATCTCGTATAGCTCCTCCACACCCAAAACGTACCCACCAAGAAGAAATGACTGTTGCCATTGAATAACCCTTGTGAGCCATCAAATTAGTGGGGTGTGCAGAGTCCTGGGGTCGTAAGAAAAAAAACATCGCATCGGGACAATGCCTTCTTAACACACACACACACAAAAAAAAACTGCTCGTAAAAGAGGTGCACGAGCAAGAAGCGACAAACACGTCTCGTCCACGTCTTTCTCGCGCAGTTTTTCGTTGGGGTGGAACCACAACGACTCGCACAGTTCTCAGTTTTGATGAACAATCTTGTTCTGCAAGGCTGTGGTCTTAAGCATTATGGTTAGAAATCACCTTTTGTCCTCAATTGTCGGCAACATTTTTGCGAGATTTCTATCCTGAGCTTCTGTGAATTGCGTCTCCAATAAAATCCGACACTTAGGCCTCAGGAAATCGGTGTGTCTCCGTATTTTGTTCTCTCTGTAATTTTCGTTCGTCTTCCCTGAATTATTTAGTAAAGAAAAGATCAGCAATATTTTTTGTAACATGTCTATTATAACATTTCACTTGTCTTTTTGGCGCGATCACCTCCCTGCCAGCGTCCTCCGCTGTTTCCTGACAAGGGAGAATGCAATAAAGTGTATCAACAAAGATCTAATAAGTCTCCAGTGTCGCTCTTTTCTTCTACGTTGACAAGTGGGGCAGAGTAATGTTTGAGTATGTTGCTTATAGGCGAATGAAAACGCCTCTTCGTCCCATTCTTGTTCACGCCCCACTCGTACTTCGGTGCAAGAAAAGATGACGAATTTCACAACACTTGACCAACATTGACCGAAAATAAACGCGACGCTGTCAAATACAGTGGAAGCAATATTAGAATGAGGCGCGTCTCTATCGTTCTACTGAAGCTTTCGGCACAAGAACTGTAGTGTTTTTCTTCTTAAAATAGATAACCAAAAAGGAATGCAGACCGAACGTTAAAAAAGGACTATTGGTTAGTTGAACCTTTGGGTATGTTTTCAACCCGTACGGTAAATCATCGCGATTTGCGATGCCTTCATAGAAATATCATGAAATAGAGGCTTGCAAGAGTATTTTTCATTTGCGATCAAGAAAACCTTGTACCAGAGATTGCTATTATGGCCAGACAATATCCTGTGCTGCGCAATTGCATAGAAAGTGGCTTTCCGCATTTTTACATTACACACGCGTTACTTTAGGCGTATTTAGAAATGTCTGTTTTCAGTGATGGGTGCACAGTCGCAGTTTACATCGGGTGTTCAGTACACATCGTTTGCAAACCCGTTAACATGTGACATTCTTAAAAAGCCTCTCGGTCGGCGAGTATTATTTTCGGTTTAGACACGCAAACGCAAACACATAAGAGGAAAAAAGCTAGCTGGAAAAAGCCTCCAGGAGTTGCTTTGTGACATCTGTGACATGGACCGAAGACGCGGGTAGGCACAATGTCGATGAGCCTGTGATTTAATTACACTCGGCTTGTTTACAATAATTGTATCAGGCAGCTCGGCAACATCAAGGTAATACAAGCGCTTGGAGTCGTTTGGCCGTTTACTAAAGAAACGCTTTGTATATTTAAGCGCTTCTTTTGTTACATAAGTTCATCGTCTTTTTCAGGCAATGACTGCCGCAAGTTCAGTCGCAGAATGGTTGCGTCAGTGTTACGTATGTCACAAAATATGCAGTGCTAAATTGAGGTTTTACTATTTGATGTTGAATTTTCCGCCCCCTTTGAAAGTGGCTTTCGATTAAGATATTTCCAAATAAGGTATCTCCACTACTCGACGCAGCGAAACCTCCTTTGTAGAATAGTAGCTCTCGTTTGAAATTATTTAGAAAGCTTCTCTTTGCTGTTCGCCCACACTCGACACCTGGCCAGGAAGATGGAATGTACAGGTGTCATGTAATAGAATTTATCATTGGATAACTCTGTCGAACGCTGTCGCTTGGCAGTTCTCAAGACAGGCTTGGCATAAGTACACCTTAGTAAATTTTCATGCTATAAATATATATGAGTGTGCGTGTGGCCTTTCGATTCGCATTAAAAAAAATTGGACTTTACCATACCTCTAGCATATTTCTTTGCTTTCCTCAGAAGAAAAAAGAGGGAAGAAATACTTCGGAGAATTGGCGCTAGTTGGTTACGGACTTAGTGTGTGCGAAAACGGGAGACGAAGACTGTGTAGCTTTTGCCTGCTCTTACTAGGAAGCAAAATTCGCTTGCTCCTAAATTATTTTCTCGCTTTAGCTACCAGGCAGGCATTCGTTACCGCCTGCCTGCCTAAGTCTTCTCGCTATGCTTACCCGCCGTGGTTGCTCAGTGGCTATGGTGTTGGGCTGCTGAGCACGAGGTCGCGGGATCGAATCCCGGTCACGGCGGCCGCATTTCGATGGGGGCGAAATGCGAAAACACCCGTGTGCTTAGATTTAGGTGCACGTTAAAGAACCCCAGGTGGTCAAAATTTCCGGAGTCCTCCACTACGGCGTGCCTCATAATCAGAAAGTGGTTTTGGCACGTAAAACCCCATATATTATTATTATTATTATTCTCGCTATGCTTAAGAAAACAGCGCGCTGACGTTTGCTAGGAGTGACAGCCAACAGCTATATGCCGTCGCCTTGTCCCATTTCCATGGTCACTAGGTCGGCCATAGCATGACGTGCTTCTCTGCTTTCACTACGCATTATTTTTTTGTGTGTTTTGCGTTACTACTTCGACTTAAAACAAATATCTTGTTTCGTGAAATATTTAAAGGCTTTATTTTGTTGGGAAGGCATCAATACAGCCTAGTTGTCCGTGCCTCAACAGGCAGCAATCGCCAGTATTTCAGAGTATTCGCTGGTTCACAAGAAAGCCACCCGGCGTAACCATCGCCTTTGGTGACGGCCAAAGCAGGATGCGCTTTTTTTTCGGGTAACTTATCCACAACCCTGATGGCCATTAACACAATTTTTAAAGTGGTCTCCTTTTCTACCCTAAAAAGCGGCATACTCCGCCATCACTATTAGAGGCGCTAAATATTCCGGGAAAATGAAAGAAACTTGCGTGGAGCTCATCAAATTATTTGCTGTCTTGTTGGTTTAGTCGATATGCATGCCACGTTTTACGCAATGACAGAGCGCATAGGGCCTCTGCTACTTCCACATTCACACAAAATGCAGCTCACCCCTTCTGATCAATTCCGGGCGAGCAAAGCATGAAAACGCCCACCGGAATGACCCTGTCATGGTTGTTCCTGTGAACAAAAAGACCAAGCCAGGCGCGCATTCAGTGCATCATAATTTACAATTCTTGCTAACGCGTATTGCATGCTGTCCAGCAACTGTGTCCCAGTCATGATATACCGTCATGAAACTATGGATTCTTCGAGAGCTCATATTAATTTCGGCTTTCATTTCCGTATCCTGGGAATTCCCTGAAGCAAGCAGCAAAAAAAAAAGAGATTGTATTGAAACGGGTAAATAACAGACAAATATACACATATTTAACAAACTGACCGCGTGGCCTGAAGTTTTGTTTGCATAGCACCGTCAGTAAAGCTTTCCCTAACCATTAGCAAGATGTCTCGTTTAATTCCCGAGATATACTTTAGGTGAATTGTATAAGCCTGAGGGCCGGTGTTCGGTGCATATGGTTCACAAGCAAACCACGTGGCGGCATCAACGTTAGTGGCAGCTACTGCAGAAAGACGATATTTGAGTTTACATATAGCAAAGCCGTAGTCACGGTTCAATTTTCTCCCTGCTCTCAAGGGTTGTCCTTGTCTGAGAAACGAAGGTGCACACAGGATACGACCTCTCAGAAGAGTCTAAACATTCTCGGAAGATGGAGCGCACTTGGAGGTGAATGTAGCACTTTTTTGACCCATTGTTTGTCTGCCTGGTATTTGAGCCCGGTTTCCGGGAAAGCGAGAAGGCCAGGAGTGGGGCTGCTTTCTTGTTCGCATGAACTGCTGCACGTCCCTTGTGATCGTACGCGACTGACCAAACCACGCACCCCTACCTCAAATGACTGTGCCATTGTTATGGCAGTGAATGGAAATTGCAATCTGAGCATGAATTCGGTGGACTGTAACTTATTTTTTGCCCGAATGCACCCTGCACACTACCCAACACCAAGCACAGCCGTGCAATGTCGTCCATGGTATAAAGATTTTTCGGAGACCCGTTTCTAACGTGCCTTTCACTTGCGTACACTGGTAATTTCCTGATAAGTAATGAGAGAAACAGGAGACGTTCTTCAAACCTTTTAGGTAATAAATAGATATGCAAAATGGCGACAACGGTTTTTACTTTTTTTATACAGCATTATTTGTCGTAGGGTGGTGCCATATTCCGACACGTGACATTTTCGCTGTTTTCAAGGGCAGAGCATGTCACCGCTTTGTATTTCCAAGAATTTCTGCTAGCGTTCGGCTTTGAACCTGACCTGCCTAACAGCCTCATATGAAAAGTTAGCTGAACTTCCACTCAGCATCACTGCGTAAAGCAGACTTTTTTTATAAAGAAGTATATTGGCAAGCCGTGTTCAATTTATGTTCTCGGAAAGAACGTCGGTAATTTCAAAGAATACACGAGTAGAAATATGTGCACGTGGTAAGGTCAAAGAGACTATGAAATGTTAAACGTGTCAGGTCAAATACGATTCTTTATATCTATATTTCTGTAAGTTGAACAGAGAAGGTCTAAACGACAATTGCGCTTGAGGGACCAAGGGATCTCATATAAAATTATATGGTTTTGGGATGACGGGCGCTTCTCATTACATTTCTCCTTTTGCGCTGAATTATGCAGGTTCGATTAAACTACACATAATGGCCACGATAAAACTGCATGTGCGAACTGAAGATAAAGAAACAATTTCACATTAAAATGTGATTTCATGACACTGAAACCTGATTGGAAAACATTAAACAGTACGTGACAGTCGACTTTCATCTTGAGAAATGACAAGTGGTTCATTCAGGCTGTGTGCATCGGGTTATGTTTGACCTCAATCCTCAATGAGATGTTATAATTTAGTCAAGACAGGTGCCTGAAAGCTGACCTTGGTGAGACAAGTGCCATTAAGGTATTCCGGTGTGTTGAAGGTTTTTTATTCATATCTCGGGCGGAGCAGTGCGAGGCCTGGCCTTGTGAAGCAAATATTTTTTTTATATTCATTCTTCTAGCCTGGGTAACATGGAATTAACAACACACTTTCTCAAGAATAACAAGTTGATGTCTTTAGCTTTAAAAATTTTGTTCATGCCAAAGCATGTTTGCTTGAAATATTTGTCTCGCTTTCGAAAAATCCTGCCCCCATTATGCTCCGCACTTTCGAAGCTTCTCACCACGTCAAAAGCAGTTTTCAATGCCAAGTGGAAAGTCTAAATGCGGCAGGCTTCCCTGTCAAGCTGCTCTCGTGCATAGCGGAATTGCTCCCTGCACATTTTAAGGAAAAAGAACAAAGCGCAAGACAAGCCAACTTTCAGTAATAAACAAAGGCGAATATTTTTGCTAAACCTTATGTTGTCTGGGTGTCGCATCGCCGAGTAATCATTGTTGAAGGAGCGGCGGTGACGCTTGTATTTAGAGCCCGGAATAAGCTAGCATCTCTTGGTAGGCGCCAAAACTCGTATTGCACTTCCGGGCCGTGCCCTAAGAAAAAAACATTAAAAAATATATGTAAAATTCACCATGGGAATTCTCTATTACAATCGTTTAGGATGCTGCCGCAACTACATCGTCCATACAGGATGATGTATCAATGACCACCTAAGAGAGAACGCAAATCTGTTGCTCGCCTTTTTAGGCAGTGACCCGGCGTGTCACTGTTCCAAGAGCAAAGCGAAATCAGCAAGAATATTTAGGACTAGTCCATTTAGTGACAACGATGCGAGCGAGTCACCTGATTCATTTAAAGAAGATTGCACTATTACCGGGGACGCAGACAAAGCGGACTTCAGAGAAATTGTCAGGGGAGAAGTCGAAAATATACTCAGCTGGTGTGAGCGATTATTAGAAGGTAAATGTGCACAACCCGAAAGTGCATTCGTAGCAAATTTTAATTTACGTTTATGTGGAGGCAATTTTCTGATGGCCAGAATAATTGCGATAAATTCTGCAAGAAATATTGGGGTATAATGAGCCAGACGGAGAGCAAACAGCAATTAAGATGATTTGAAAAGATGCCAACTCCGGCCTTCCGTAAATTTTGTGTTGCATCCGTAGAAGTAACCAAGTGTGAAAGAAATTAAGTCAATCTTGAAGGAGACCTTCAAGTATGCGCGCTGATAGAAGTGCTGCGTGTAGTTGGCGTGCGCTCCATCCTGTTGCCGTCTTCCTTGCTATGATTTGCGCAGTATATTGAATTGTTCTTTGTCCGAACCATGCTCCACCAAAGAGCTGAAGCAGCCTTTCCTTTAAAAGTTACATAAAAACTTCGACTTTCACCTTGTTCTTGTTTTCCTCAAAGGCTTCACAGAAACACGTGGTTTACTTATACACAGATACATACTAGCATAGGCTATTGGCGATAATAAAAAAGGAATTATTTGCATCAATATGAAGAAAAACAGGCTTTAGAAAAAATAAATAAATTATAGGGTTTAACGGGCAAAAACCACTTTCTGATTATGAGGCACGCCGTAGTGGAGGACCCCAGAAATTTCGAAAAGCTCCGGTTCTTTAACGTGCACCTAAACCTACGTACACGGGTGTCTTTCGGATTTCGCCCCCATCTAAATGGGGCCGGCGCGGCGGGGATTCGAACCCGCGACGTCGTGCTCAGCAGCCCAACACCATTGCCACTGAGCAACCACGGCTGGTAAAAACGAGCTGTAGAGGCACATCCAAACGGACATGGAATAGCAGCAGCTTTGATTTCTACGATGGCCAGCTCCGCACAAAAAAAAAGCACTATTGTGATTAGGGCCTAATTATGTCACGGCTTCCACGAAAGTGTCTCTTGGTAAAGAAGGGCACACAATCATGTGTGTCCATATTAAAAGGCAGAGAGCAATCATTCCGAAATTTCCTTTTCTAGTCCTGCTACAACCATAAGCTGCTCAGCAGGGTGGAATATACTGTTGCCAGTCAATAATCTTTATCAGCGTGGACCAAAATTGAGGGGAGTGAAGGGTTTTGAGATGGTATAACGAAACCATTGAATGGGAACAATACCTTGTTCTACTAGGCTTTGGTATAATGTAATTATTGCAATGCATGTATTTATAATGTAATTAGCTTCTGTATTTTCATAAACATTGTTGCAAGATATCAATGCCGAGCTTCTGGGAATTGCCTTTCCCATAAACTGCAAAATTTAAGCTTCACGAAATCTGTGTCCACGTATTTTGTCGTCCCTGTCGAGTGTGTCGATTTTCCGTGCATTCCTCGTATAGAATAAATAAGCAATATTTTTTGGTAAAATGACTATCAGATTCAAAATGGATGGAATCCTTCAGTCGATCGAATCTACAGGAGTGATTTATCTCCACAGTCGAGCTTCTACGTTGACAAGTGGAGAACACCAATATTATAATACTTTGTTTGCTTAAAGGGACTGGCAACCAATTTTCATGTTACCCATTTTTAAGTGCAATGAAGAGCTTACCGATTAGATTATTAATCATGAAGTTGTCATGCGGGAAACGCCTTGGAATATTTATTATTACCTATTATATTATGATGCTGCGACTCAAGCTTTCTGCAATGTTAAATTTTTTTTCTGCGATAAAACTACCTGTTTCCGTGGTTTCCTGTCCAACTTCTTCGGCATTTAACATTCAAAACAAAACGACTCCGATCGAAAACGAAACAACGCCTTTACACGTGATACGCAATTCAGCGTGTTGGCGTCGGGAAGCGTGCGCTCAAGACTTCCGAAGCACATAATAAAGCGCAAGAGTCTAATAATATACCAATTGCAATTTTAGCAATAACTGTGGAGTACCTAGTAACAGTCGACTTACGTACAGCAATCTTATAGAGTACATCCGAGGTACCAAGATTTCACCGCGAGGCCTCCACACTTACTGGTTTTTAAGACTTCCGTCACAATATAAAATTACAATTCCTACTTAAATCGCGAAAGTGTGACGTAACATCGGGAATATTATGGATTCTCTCACTATAAATCATGGTCATTTCAACTGCATCAACTTGTCACAACACATTCGGGTGAGTTCCTTTGCGCGAGTGAAAACTCCATTTCATCCCATTCTTGTTCCCTTCACACTATATAGTATTGAGCTACTGGAAAACATGACGAATTTGGCAACATTGAACAACACTCACCAGAAACAAGCTTTACATTATCGAATACAGTGCAGGCCATTTCTGAGTAGAGCGCATCTCGGTCGTTGTACTGGACATCTCAGAAGAAGAACTGTACTGTTTTTTCATACTGCAATAGTTAACGAGAAAGAAATACACATAGCACATAAAGAAAACGTTGTTGTTACTTGAATCACTGAGTATGTTTTTAACCCGTACTGCACATTATTGCGATTTCCGTAGTCTTGATAGAAATTCCGTACGATACGGCATTGCAATATATTTTTTTTGCGATCACGAAAACCTTGTACCAGTGATTTATATCACGACCAAACAAAAACGTGTGCTCCGCAATTGCATCGGAAGTGGCTTTCTGCATTTTGACTTTATACGCACGTTACCTTAGGCGCATTTCGAAATGGCTGTTTTCAGTGATGCAAACACAGTCACAGGTAATGCGGAGTATTCTGTACACAGCGTTCGAGAACAAATTGAGATCTAATAGTCTTAAAAACACTCTTGGTCACAGTCTATTCTTTGTTTATTAGTGTGTGTGTGTGATAACATATTTTTTATTTTTTTGGTTTGCAGACACAGTCACACAGCAGAGGAAGAGAACTAGCTGGGAAAAGCCTCCAAGGAGGGGTGGGGGGGGGGGCTTGGTGACATTTGTGACATGGATGTAAGACGCATTAGACAAAATACCGATAAACGATTGATCTCATTTACCTCGCCTTGTTTACAATAATCGTATCAGATAGCTCGGCATTATCAAGGTAATACAAGCCCCAAGAGTAGTTTGAGTGGTTAGTAGATAAACTACATTGCATATTCAAGGGTTTGCTTTTTTACCTCAGTTCAGTCTTTTCTTTAGGTAATGATTGAACAAAGTATGCCTTGTTCAATCAAGGTTGCCGGAATATACACGTTATCTCCGTTTTAGAATATTTACATTGCTGATACAATGCATTATGAAGCTGAAAACGGCCGCAACATACTTTCTGATTAGAAGATGACGCTGATTTATTGACATCCCCTTTGAAACGGAGCAGCGCATACTATCCATAGCATGCTATACATGATTTCATTCTAGTAATATGTGTGTACATGTGCTTAAATTTCTTAAAGCGAAGCTTTCTTGGTTCTTCCTTGAACTTTCACAATGATGCTGCTGCTGTCTGGCACACCACATTACAGGAGCGAGGGAGAGAGGCAAGGCGACGCAAGAAACTCGTTTCGACCTTACAACCACATCAAATGAGCAAATTAACCTCTAGAGTTCCCTGGCCGTCGCCACATTAGCCTATTGACAGCTGGAATTATCCGTGACCCCTCACAAAAGCATTGCAGCAATTTATTGCAGAATAGGTAGAACCAGACTCCTTTGGTTGAACTGATGCAATACCGAAACGAGTGAAAGCCTTGCGACTCTTTGCTCGCAGTTCAAGTACAAGGGGGGAGGGAGTTAGGAAGAAGGTCACGTGAGAAGGCAAGAAAACGCTACTACTAAAAATATGACTGCGGTTTCGGAGAAAAATAATTTAAGTTCGAGACACGTTTGTGCTTTTCCTGAAAAATGAAGACCATGCAGATTTGTCAAGCTTACAACTTACGCATTGCCCGCAGAAGCAGAGCCGCATTAAAGAGTATCGTAAGGTCTAGGCGACACTACGGAAGCACCCACACGTCAACATTTTTTGCCCGACGCGGAAGCTCTGCGTTATGGCATCTCTCGGTGTCACGGGTTTGATAGCGACCGTGGCAGCCGCATTTCGGCAGGGGCCAAATCCAAAACGCTCGTGTACTTACATTTTGGGACACGTCAAAGAACACCACACGTAATAATGAATCCGAAGTCGCTACTACGGCGTAGCTCATAGTCCTATTGTGGTTTTGGCACGTACATATTCAGTGTAATACTAATAGGTTCTATGTGAGGTAATGAGTGTGCTCATCCCTCAACAATAACGCCTCAAGCAAACACCTCTGCCTTTGTATTATGTGTGCTTGGAGACAAACCGCAGCAGTGCAAGCAAGCTAATGTTTAACAGCAACACAACCCTCTCGTGTTGGACGAAACGTTGAAAAAAAATTAAAGGTTCGTCGTCAAAATCAACGATAATTATCCCCAGACGAAGCCAGCCGTACAGAAACCTTCGCCTACACCGATTCCCACAGTGAGTGGGATCCACATAATATTTTCTATTTCTTAAAAACATGTCTTGCCCTCATAAGTACCTATGTCTCGTCCATACTATTTACCGTCGATACTCTTAAGGTCTCGTGCTTATATTAACGGCTGACCAGTTGACGCTTCCGTCCACATCAAGTCCAAGCACTTCTGGAAGCTGTACGTTTCGCACGAGTCTCGGTGGGTCAATCCCTTCGCATTCATTTAGGATATGCTGATGGGTCTCCGGGATTTCTTTGCGATACACACACGCCTCATCTTAAATTGCGAATATTTGCTCCGGTATGCTTTGTCCCTAGGCGAGCAGCTCGAGCGCCAAATAGGAAAGCCCTGGAAATTCTAAATGGTCTTTCTGTGCCCATCATATGCAACCAATTTACCCCTTGTCCCTTTGACTTTCTTTTTGATGTCTCCTGGTTACGGTTCATGGTAATTTTCAATTACAATTAACATAGTTTTACCAACTTTTCTACCTCTTCCTCCTTTCTGTGTCCGCGGTTTTGATGTACCGATACCTGAGCCTATTGGCCGCACGTTCGTCTTTTTTCATGCACCTCAGTCTTTCTTCCAAACCAATTTTTCTCCGCGCTAAACTGATTTGAAAAAAGCCCAGTCACCTGCCACTACGCACTGCCCCGTTGTGGTTTTAGCGTGGGTTCCCGAGGCTAGGAGACCTATAGATTATGTCGAATCCGGGCAAGATATACGATTTTAAGCAGGTAGTGGCATTCGCGAACGATAGCGCTGGCAGCATTACTCCATTCCCGGTTCTACCTCAGATTTATTGCGGCAAAAAAGCAATTATTGCTGCAGTCCGCTTCCTGTGTACTTTAATATCATTTCGGTGGTGATGGTTGCCTAAGTCTTTTCTTTGTTTATGTATTCACCGGTGTAATTATGTCGCTTGACTATAACAATATGACTTGCTCTTTAATTGTCACCAAGTAATTACTCGTCTGCTCAATAGTGATCCTTACACCAATTTCCCTAACCCAACTTAACCTAGATTGATACCTGTCGCCGCATTACCCCGCGTATATTCGCAAGCTCTTGCAAAATCCGCTAGTAGCACTATGTCGTCCGCATGCATTATGCAAGGAGGATCAATGAACCAAAATTAACTGTTTTTCACTTGTTTTGCTTTGCCCTTAACATAAATCACGAACAACAATAAAGCCAGAGGGCATCCTTTCTACAGTCCTTTGGGAATTTCCACGACTTCATGATATTTTCGGGCCTTCCCAAAGAATTAGTACTAGGTTGTGTACTGCGATATACACGCCGTAGAAGATAAGTTGTTTGACTGTAACGAGGAACAATTTTCTCGACACATTTCACCATTATCTGGAAAGGGGTGATCTGGCCTCGACTCGTAACAGAAGAGTTCTTCCGTAAGAGCCTTTATTTGCATAAATTCTACATGCGTAATTTTTCCCTTGGAATTCGCGTAAGTGAGGCAGTTCAGACAGGAACATATCCACTATTTCCTCAAGAGGTTAACTACTTTTCATTGCTTCAGACGCGCGGCACACTTTCACAACCCAGGCGAGCCGGGTAATTCTTAGTACTTGTATATCATTGTTACAAAAGGGAAGGAAACGACAATGTGGCAAGATTCATGCGGCGCCTGCTATGCCGATGTACATTAATACTGCTAAGAGGACCAGTCCTCACTTTCCGCGAATTTCCTCAAAATCCTTGCTTCATGAAGTTGTGATTTCCAGACACTCGTTACCTGAACACTTCGAGCCACATTAGCATTCAAACAGAAACAGGCAACTTTACAATACTTCGACTTCTATGCTACAGCAAACTCACGTCACGCTCGTGTTCATGCCATGTCAGGCAGATCACAGCGCACGGGCAATGATGACTCAAGGGCTGCGTGAAATACAAGAACATTATTATTTATTCACGTATGGCGGTAGAATAACTACGACTGTTCACGGAAGTGGCGTCTTTACATTTGTAGCTTGTGATGTTCATTCTTCGTTAGGAGTCTGCGTTCGCCTCTGGAATGGCAAGCAGCCCCTTGAATGGCGCTGAACATCACACGCCAAGATGTTGTCCTGTCCACAAAAGAGGCACATGGTACGTGGAATGCAGCAGTTGCTGAAGCAGTGCCTCTTAAGTCGTCCGAGCTTGGCTTCGAATGTACAGCCGAAGCGTCTGTTAACGCAGAAGGCGCGATGACGTTGCAGCTTCTTCTGGTTGAAAATAACCGCCCTCAGCTCGCATGCGGCAAAGCTCGTCTCGTCCACGGGGCACAGGCCTCTGCGGTGGCAGGCTAGGGCACCGGCGTCTCGGTGCCGCCGCGCTCTCGAACGGACGAAGGCGTTGTGGCTGCACATCTTGCACAGGATGTGGCCGCAGGGAAGTTTCACGGCCAGTGCAGGAATCGCCGAGCAGCCGGCGCAAATGCGGACGCTCGGTAGCGGTTCCACGAATGTAATGCGCCGTGAGTTCAAGAAGTGGCAGCAATACCCGCGGAGGACGTAGGTAGAGGTGCCGCTGTTCCCGTTGCCCAGGCGGTGCTGCTCCAAGGGCCGTGGAGGCCCCCGTACTATATGGTTTTCGGTACTGCTAGTTGTGCCACTGGGCTCTGATTGCGCCATGATGAAGTCGGTTCACGAGTGGCGGTGTCCCTCTGATGGATGTCGGTAACAGCTTCGCTCAGGTGGTCGATGATTGTCACAGGGATCTGTTAAAGCAGGTGGGCTGAGGATGTCCGCGACGGGTTCAGGAGGACCTATCGTCACTGCGACTGGAGCAAGTCTGGCTTCGGAGAAGATGGCGATGGTATTTAAAGCCTGGCAGAGCTCTTTGCAAGCGGCGACCTGAGGAGGAAAATTGAGGCGTGTCCTCGACACTTTGTACCTATTGGCTTTGTCGTCGTGGGGGAGGAGCTTCGAAATAGTCACGTGGTCGGAAGGGCTGTGGCTAACTATGCGACCAGGGAAGGTGACGACGTAGGATCAGAATACGGTGTGAAAAAGGGGAGCGTATTACTAGAGGGCAAGTAAAAGAAAGCACTATCCTCACCCTTACCATCTTTCTTTTCTACATCTAGATGTTTTTGTAACCCTCTTTCTACTTTAGGCAAACTGAAGGGTGCAAGAAAGCACGTGGTAATCTCGTTGTGCGGTTCTCTGTAGGTGTATGTGACATTCCTCTCAGCCGGCTTTGGCACAGCGTTGGCAAAGCATTGCCAAAAGTTGGCTTAGAAATTTATATGGAAATTTCATCCCGGCTCATACTGTAGTTAACCAATAGCAGCCGGTGAATTTCAAGGCATGTCACCTTTGAGCGAATATTGAGTTAGACACCAGTATAGCGAGATGCACTCAGAAGAAGGCGATGAAGCATGGTCGTTCCATTTTTACTTCTTTGAATGTATACATCAAACGTAATTTTGTTATTAAAGTAAATAATACCTTTAAAGAGTTGATTAAGGAAGTCTTGTTTATCAATTCTGGTCGCTGAATTATTGTGAAAGTATACTTCACCTATCAGAGTTATCGTGCCTAATGACGAAACTTCGGGCATATGTCCCAGGTTATATTTACCAACTGTCTGGACCAACACAAGGGAATTGGGGTGTAGGTAATGTTGTATGTTACGTGTTCCGTAAACGGGCAGCATATTAATAGCCGAAGAAAATAGAAAACCCTATGTATTTATAGAAAATGTATAGGAGAATAGCTGGCGTTCTCAGAGAACCATACATATTAGCTTTGGAAGTTACCCGTATTCGCCGGCCCTGCAATGCGCCCACCAGTGTTGGCAAAGCAATTTAAGCATCCCCATTTCTTTCGCCGCTCTCACTCCTTCCAAACACATTCAATGTTTAAGAAACGCTTTTTTTATTAGTGCCAGCTTTCCTAATACGTAGATATTGACAAGGAAAGTTTCTATATATATATATATATATATATATATATATATATATATATATATATATATATATATATATATATATATATATATATATATATTCTTAGTGTGATTATGAAAAAAAGAATGCCATCGAGGCATTTACGCGTCGACATGCCACTCTAAGAAAAAGTAGCTCTTGAAAACGAAGGGTCCAAAACTAGGTGTGACCATTCCAAGGGACAGAGAACATTCAGGGAGGACCATGTATATAGCAAAGATTACTTGCTGTTAGAACGTGCATGCTGTCCGCTTTCCATTTTCTGTGCATTCGCCCTCATGTTTCATATAGACATGATTTGGCATCTCCACTGAAAAAGTGTTGGAAGTCAGCGCAGTGCCTGTCGTCTGTGTCTTTGTGCTTAGCGCTGTACGTCACTCTACTATCATATCGATTGGAATTACCATGTAGTATATCCACGAAAAAGCAAGTATAGCAACAGTGGGGAGGTCGATAACAACTCCCCAAAAACGCACGCCCTACGATAACACATTAGCACACATTTTTTGTGCTCTTTATGCCGCAGAAGCCATACTTTTGTTTATCTGTACTTTCATGTTTGTTTATCAGGTATTTATGTACACTATCAACTATTCGTCTTTACCAAGAAAAAAATGTTGATTTCAGAGTTTAATCAGAATTTGTGTTTATCTCGTCTTTCAAAAAAGAGATCGGTATTGCGTGGGCTCGCCCAGAATCATAGGCTAATTTCCAGCGAACCTACTTCTTATGACCAGGTTCGTCGAGAGTTGAAGTGTAAATAAACCACGCGTTTCAAAACGTTGTAATGGTACACTTCTTTCGATAAAGCTAGAATGGAATGGAATGGAAAACTTTATTGACTCTTTTAAGGTTTTAGCGGGTCGAGGCCGAAGTCTTCATTCTTGAAGCTTGGGTCCTCTTCAGCCATGGATGGGCCCCTAGTCCAGGGCTCCACTAAGCGGGGCCGCCTCGCACGCGTGCGCTATTAGAGTTTTTTGAGCCTCTAGCTCGCGGCTGGTGAGCCAGCTCTCCCATTGCTCCGCACTTGGTGTTATGTGTTTGTGGAATGCCTGGTTTCTTGTACACTCCCATGTAATGTGGTATAATGTTGGTTTTGCTCCACACCACGGACAGGTTGCGCTATACTGCGTCGGGAACATCGTACTTAGTATGTGTAAGTTTGGGAAGGAGGCCGTTTGCAGTCTCCGCCATCCTGCACCCTCCTCCTTTTTAATGCTTTATGTGGTGGGAGATATTGATATCTTAGCCCCTTATAGAGGTAAAATAGCTCTGAACAGCTGTTCCCGCAGTTGATCTGTGGCCCCTCTGGAGCGGTTGACGTTCCTGCTCGGCTGGTCATCCTTCGAACTAGGCTGTCTGCCCCTTCGTTGCCCCTGATCCCTGCGTGGCTTGGTATCCAGATTATGGTATGTGTTGGTTGTCCCTCAGCGATTCGAACTCTGCTGAGGATCTTGAGCGCCGTGTTACTAATTCTGCCTCTTGTATAGCTCCGGCACGCCTCTTGTGAAAGCTAGAATTAAATTTAATACATGACAGCCAGTTGGACCTAAACGGTTGTTATAAACGTCTTCCGGTTCATGCCGGTGAATTATATGGCCCTCTTAAAGCTCCCTTTCTACACTCTGGAGTGCTTGCATTAGGAAGTTATTGCGAAGGACATATTTCACGGAAACATACTGAATTTTTTTTCTTATGAGCATAATCAATGTTTTCTAGCCGCCGTGGTTGGTGTCTGCCGATGGTGTTGGGCTGCTCAGCAGGAGGTCCCGGGATCGAATCACGGTCACGGCGGCCGGATTTCGATTGGGGCAAATTGCTAAAACACCCGTGTCTTTGGGCATATTTGTCTCACAGTCACATCGTTTTTTTTTTTGTACGTAAAGACGTATAGTTCAATTTTTAAATAATATTTTCCTGAAACATAAAGAAGATGTCTCGTGCAATTCTCCATATATATTGTGTCTGCATAGTACAAAACTCAGGGAATGTGGTCCGTGCTTGGTTCGGGAACAAACCACGTGGCGATGATAACGATAGTGGCGACGGCTGCAGAAGGGCACTATGAATCATCACACGTGGTAAAACCACGGTCACGGTTCAATTTTCACCGTGCACTCAAGGAAGGCCTTTTGTGTCTGACGAACAAAGATTCACACACCACTACCAGTGCTCACAGGTGTGTAAGAGTTCTCGGAAAATAGAATACACTTGGAGTTGAACTAAGGATTTCTCTGACCCATTGTGGTTTTCCTGGATATCCAAACCATGTTTCCTTGAACGCGAGGACGGCTTGAGTGTTTCTGCTTATTCTAAGGATATGCTGCTTACACCTCGTGATCATACCCGGGGGACCACACCAAGCAAACCCTTCCTGGGATGACTACGCCATTGTTGTGAATGGACAGCTGGGCGCGCATTCAGCGAACTGGGACTTATTTTTCGTCCTAACCCATCCTGCACACTACTCAACTGCTGGAGCAGCCCACAGTTCTCTGCCAGAGTATATACACTTCTAGGAAACCCGCAGCCCCGTCTACGTTTTACTGTCACACACTGGTAATTTCCTTACAAGTAACGAGTAAGAAACGACTTGTTCTTGAAACCTTCCAGGGTATAGATAGGTGTGCAAAATGCAGTCAAACTTTTCTTTCTTTTTTTATGCGCAGCACGATTTGCCGTACGCCGAGGCAATATTCTGGGTCCTTGCCTCTCCGTAGTTTTTAATGGCAGCGTATATCACCGCGTTGTATTTCCATGATTTCCTGCTGTCGTTAGTCCTTGAACCCTAATTGCCTAACAGCCACATTTGAAATGTTATCTCAACTTTCTGGCAGCCGCACTGCGTAAGGTAGAGTAGTCTTGGGGAAGATATAAGTCTTTCAACTAGTCTTCTTCCATTTGTTTACTCATAAAGCATGTCGGAATTTAAAAAAGTACATGAATAGAAGTATGTTCACCTGTGTATGATCAAGGACACTATGAAATGTTAAGAATGCCTGGTGAAATTGGGCTGCTTTTATACCTATCTTTCTGCGAAGTGAAGCAGAGAACGCCTATTCGATAAGAGCGCTGAGGTGACTAAGTAAAACTATGAGGTTTCGGGATGGAGCGTGGTTCTGATTATAATTTCGTTCTTTTACACCCAAATAAGGTTACAAAGACAACAGATATTCAGGAAAATAATATATAGTTAAAAGCGTCATGAACCAGTGGTGTCAATGACGTTTGAAGGAATGCCGTTTGATCGAACGCAGTGTCCTTAAAGAGGTCATGAGAAGTTCATAAATATGGTGTAGCCACGCTAATTTCTTCGAACGTGCCTTACCTACACATAATGCCCCACTAAACTAGCTTCTAAAAACTGAACGCAGAGGTAGATTTCACTTTAAACTATGGCGTCACGATAATGCATTCTATTTTACAAACATGAAAAGTGCATCACACTCGGCGTTCATCTTGAGGAAGGACATGTGGCTCATTCGAAATCAAGGTGTGTGCTTCGGCTCATGTTTGGCCCTGTCCTCAGTTATATGGTATTAGCTGGGTATGACAGGTGCCCGAATGCTGACCTTGGCGAGACAAATAGTGTTAAGCTATTCCCGTATGTTGAATGTTCTTTATTTATATTTCGTGCACAGCAGTGGGACGCCATGGAAAACGTGGAAAATATTTTCAACATTTTTTCTTCTTGAATGAATAACCTGAAATTGTTCACAAAACCTTCCTCGAATGACAAGCTGGTGTTTTTATATTTACAGCTCTTGTTCATGCCGATATATGTTTGATGGAAATATATATATATCTCGCTCTGGAAAAGTCCTGCAGGTTTCTCTGACTACCTGCTCTCAGGCAAAGCGGAATCACTTGTGGGAGATGTTACGAAGAGAGAAAGATGTGCAAGACAAGCAACATTTTACGATGAATTCTAGGGGGGGATTTCTGCTTTACGTTGTGTTCCCTAGGCTTCGCATCGCCAAAAAAGAATGGGTAAACCTGTATTTATAACACTTCAGATTGCAATTCCGGGCTGCGCTGTGAGAAGAAACTATAAAAAAGGATGTAAAATGCACCATGGGAATTGTCCATCGCACTATTTTTTGCCGCGATCTAAGCTTCATCGAGCACAAATGGGATGCCTTTGCAATCACCCAAGGGAGCCCGAGAATTCGATGCGCGTGCCTATAGCTACAAACCTTGCAATCGCTGTCCGGTGAAAAATATTTTGTGAGTGAACTTCTATTACCAGACTAGATAAATAATAGGAGTTCCTCTTGAGATAATGCGTGCTCTTTCACTTTTGCTTACGAATTTATTTCAAACCTTGTCTATTTCTCCTCGGTTTTGCCTGTGTGGTTGACTCACGCACGCACTTCCATCATTATAGATATGCCATGCCTCTATGAGGCATGGTATATCGATAATGGTGGAAGTGCGTGTGTGAGTCAGCCTGCGTCAGCCTGCGTAGACCGACACGTCTACCCGACTGCCACGTGGTGATACCATTCCTGAGCTCGCGCAGATGAGTTTTGTGTCTTCTTTCTTTTTTCGCCTCAGTGCTCCCTTCAGTTGATAGTCGGCGTTCGTGTTCTCCACTTCTCTGCTCTTGTGTCCCGTTTGCACGCCTCACGTCTTTTTTGCATAAAGAACATGAAGGTGGTCAGAATAATCCGGAGTCCGCCACTATGACGCGCCCCGTGAAAAGATCGTGTTTTTGGTACGCCAGTTTCAATGTAGTTGCAGTACAGTAAACGTTAAACATTACTGTCAGGATGCGATATTCTATGTGAGCGTATGATAATGCTCAACCCTCTCACAAACTATGAACAATGGCGCACAACAACGCCTCAAGCAAACGCATAGCCCTGTGTGCTCTGTGCACTACGCAGACAAACAGCAATGGAGCGTCCAAGGCAACGCTTAACATAAACTCTCGTATTGGAGTAAACGCTGAAGAAATTACACACTCGCCAACAATACGACCGCTAATTATGGTCAATCAAAGCAAACAGCATAGAAGGCTTCGCTCACAACGATTCCCACAGTGCATGGGATGCGCAAGGTTTTACCCTAACGCGTCCTCTAAAACGACCCAACTCCTTGCGCAGCCATGGATTGTCTTCCACATAATATAGGCTGTTCGAAAACCCGTTGACAGTCAGAATTTCGCTTTCGCACACTCGTAATTTCCTGATAAGTAACGAGTGAGAAATGACATGGATGTGAAAAATATAGGATAAGCTTTTTTACTTTTTTACACGGCACGTTTAGCCGTACGCTGGTGCCGTATTCTGATTCGTAGCGTTTTCGCATTTTAGAAATGCAGCGTATATCACCGCGTTGTATATCCAACAATTTCTGACGGCGTTAGCTCTTGAACCATAGGTGCCTATTAGTCTTTTATGAAAAGATGTCTCAAAATTCTCGGTGCCTAACTGCGTAAAGCAGATTTGTTTTGATGAATAAGCCTTTCAGCAAGCCTTCTTACTATTAGTTGCCCATAAAGAGTGTCATTTAAGAAAATACAAAAGTGGATGTCCGTGCACGTTGTAAAATCCACGAGACTACGAAATGTAAAAAAATGGGAAGTGAAATGCAACAATTTTTATATCTATATTTCTGTAAATTAAACCAATGAAGGCTTAATCGAGAAGAGCGCTGGAGAGAGCTGTGTTTGGAGAGAGGGGAGATGTACGGGTGGTGCTTCTCAGTATAACTTTTTTCTATTTCTGCACTGAATGAAAGTGTCCATTGATAGGCCCGTGTACTGTGCGATGTCAGGTGCATGTTAAGGATCCCAAGGAGGCCGAAAATTATCCGCAGCCCTCCACTACGGCGCCGCTCATAGACTGAGTCGCTCTGGGACACTAAACACTCACAAGTCTAAGTCAAGTGCCGAATAAAGAGTGCAGTTATTTGTCGAGTTAATTCGCCCAGAACTCGTTTTTGTGTTTATTTTTCACTTGGAGACTTTTTTTTCTAGAGAGCGTTTCCTGAGTCGATGTATATTCCTGAGACGTTGTTTCCTGCACCCGGCTACATGGACAGTTAATATCCTGGAAAACAAAACTAACTAAAATCCATTATGATCCAGTGGTGTCCGTGACGTTTCAAGGAATGGCGTATTACTGAACGCCGATTCAAAGAGGCCATGACGTGTACATGAAAATGGTGTGTCCGCTGTAATTTCATCGAACCTGGTTTAACTACAATTAATGGCAACGCTCAGGCGGCATGTGCAAACAGAAGGCTGAGACAGCTATTCACTTTAGTCTATAACGTCATGCAACTGAACTCTAGTTTGCTAACACGAAACATGCATGCCGTTCGACGTTCGTCGAGACGAAGGGCAAATGGTTGATTCAAAATTGGAGTGTGTACATTGGGTCGCGTTTATCGCCACATAGTGTATATGATTGAACAGTGTATCTCGAGTTGATGCGTGTTCTCGCGCGTGTGATTACCCAGATATTCAGGCTATTTGTCTTTCCAACTTCCTCCACTCTCCAACAGAAATTAGGTTTTCACCACCTGAGCGACAAACCTAGTTGTAAGCTTGTGCTCGGTCCTGTCGCCTTCTTGCTTCTTTCGTACAACATTTGTTATAAAATGATTTTTCCTTGTTAGAATACGTCAAGCAACGTAAGCAGACACGCTTTGAATATGGCTTAGACGCTTCGCTGAAGTACGCGCGTATACAGACACACGCAACATTAAAAAAAAAATACTTCTTTGCATGAATATGAAGAAAAGCCTCCCGTTGAAGCACTTGATCGTCGACATGTACTAGCGACGAACAGCTGAGTAAATTTGTAGAATGACTGAGCGTGCACGAGGAAAAAACATGTTTGGCAAGGGGCGAGTTATTTCACGAGTTCCACAAAAAGTGGCACTTCTTAAGAAGAGTGTAAATCAGGTGTGTACACTTCACGAGGTAGACAGCATTCCTGGGAACAGAGCCAGTTGCCTCTTGCAGTTATTTCCTTATCTCGTATAGCTCCTCCACACCCAAAACGTACCCACTAAGAAGAAATGTACTGTTGCCATTGAATAACACTTGTGAGCGCGTACCAAATTAGTGGGGTGTGCAGAGTCCTGGGGTCGTAAGACAAAACCATCGCATGGCGACAATGGCTTAATTCTTAACAACAACAAAAAAAAACTTCTCGTAGAAGAGGTGCACGAGCAAGACGCGACAAACACGTCTCGTCCACGTCTTTCTCGCGTAGTTTTTCAGTGTTTCTTTGGGATGGAACCACAACGACTCGCACAGATCTCAGTTTTGATGAACAATCTTGTTCTGCTATGCTGTGGTCTAAAGCATTATGGCTTGAAATCACCTTTTCTCCTCAACTGTCGGCAACATTTTGGCGAGATGTCTATACCTAGCTTCTGTGAATTGCCTCTCCAATAAAATCTGACACTTAGGCGTCAGTAAATAGGTGTGTCTCCGTATTTTGTTCTCTTTCTGATTTTTCTTCTTCTTCCCTGCATTATTCAGTACAGAAAAGATCAGCAATATTTCTTCGTAACATGTCTATTATAACATTTCACTTTTCTTTTTCGGTGCGACCACCTGTCTGTCAGCGTCTTCCGGTGTTTCCTGACTAGGGAGAATGCAATATAGCATATCAGCAAAGATCTAATAAGTCTCCAGAGTCGCTCTTTTCTTCGACGTTGACAAGTGGTGCAGAGTAATGTTTGAGTATGTTGCTGATACACGAATGAAAACGCCACTACGTCCCATTCTTGGTCATGTCACACTCGTATTTCAGTGCAGGAAAAGATGGCGAATTTCACAACACTTGGCCAACATTGAACAAAAATAGACGCGACGTTGTCGAATACAGTACAAGCAGTATTAGAATGAGGCGCGTCTGTATCGTTCTACTGACGCTTTTGGCACAAGAACTGTGCCGTTTTTCTTCTTAGAATAGATAACCAAAAAGGAATGCAGCCCAAACATTAAAAAAAGCTATTGGTTAGTTGAACCTTCGGGTATGTTTTCAACCAGTACGGTAAATCATCGCGATTTGGGATGCCTTGATAGAAATATCACGAAATAGAGCCTTGCAAGAGTGTTTTTCGTTTGCGATCAAGAAAACTTTGTACCAGAGATTGATATTATGGCCAGACAATATCCTGTGCTCCACAATTGCATAGAAAGTCGCATTCCGCATTTTGACATTACACACACGGTTACTTTAGGCGTATATCGAAGTGACAGTTTTCAGTGCTGGTTGCGCAGTCGCAGGTTACACCCGGTGTTCAGTACACATCGTTGGCAAACCCGTTAATATTTAATATGCTTTAAAAACTTCTTGGTCGGCGCCTATTATTTTTGGTTTACCCACGCAAACACAAACACATAAGAGGAAAAGAGCTAGCTAGAAAAAGCGTCCAGGAGTTGCGTTGTGACATTTGTGACATGGACGGAAGACGCGGTTAAGCACAATGTCGATGAGCCAGTGATTTCGTTACACTCGGCTTGTTTATGATAATTCTATCAGGCAGCTCGGCAACATCGAGGTAATGCAAGCGCAAGGAGTCACGAGCGTTTACCAAAGAAACAGCTTGTATATTTAAGTACTTGGTTTGTTACATAAGTTCATTTTCTTTTTCAGGTAATGGCTGCCGCCAGTTCAGTCGCAGACTGGTTACGTCGGTGTTACGAATGTCACAAAATAAGCAGTGCTAAATTGAGGTTTTACTATTTGAGGTTGACGTTCCCGCCCCCTATGAAGGCGGCTTTCGATTAAGATATATCCAAATAAGGTATGTCCATTACTCGACGCAGCGAAAATTCCTTTCTAGAATCGCAGCTCTGCTTTGAAATTATTTAGAAAGCTTCTCTTTGCTGTTCGCCCACACTCGACACCTGGCCACGAAGATGGAATGTACAGGTTTCATTATTAGACTTTATCACTGGATAACTCTGTCGAACGCTGTCGCTTGGCAGTAATCAAGACAGGCTTGGCATTAGTGCACCTTAACAAATATTCATGCTATAAATATATATCAGTCTGCGTGTGGCCTTTCGATTCGCAATAAAAAAAATTTGACTTTACCACACCTCTAGCATATTTCTTTGGCTTCTTCAGAAGAAAAAAAGAGAGAAGAAATACTTCGGAGAATTGGCGCTAGTTTGTTACGGACTTAGTGTGAGCGAAAACGGGAGACGAGGACTTTGTAGCTTTTGCCTGCTTTTACCCGGAAGCAAAATTCGCTTGCACCTAATTTATTTTTTCGCTTTAGCCACATTCGTTACCGCCTGCCTGCCTAAGTCTTCTCGCTATGCTTAAGAAAACAGCGCGTTGACGTTGGCAAGGAGTGACAGCCAACAGCTATATGCCGTCGCCTTGTCCCATTTCCATGGTCACTAAGTCGGCCACTGCATGACGTGCTTCCCTGCTTTCCCTACGCATTACTTTTTTTGTGTTTTGCGTTACTACTATGACTTAAAACAAATGTCATGTTTCGTGAAATATTACAAGGCTTTACTCTGTTGGAAATGCATCGAGAGAGCCTTGTTGTCAGTCCCTCAACGGGCAGCAATCGCCAGTATTTCAAAGGGTTCGCTGGTTCGCAAATAAGCCACCCGGCGACACCATCGCCTTTTGTGAAGATCAAAGCAGGATGCGTTTTTTTTTTGTTAACTTACCCACAACCCTGATGGCCATTAACGCTATGTTCAAAGTGGTCTCCTTTTCTGCCATAAGAAGTGGCATACTCCGCCACCACCATTAGAGGCGCTAAATATTCCGGGAAAATGAAAGGAACTTGCGTGGAGCTCATCAAATTATTTGCTGTCTTGTTGGTTCAGCCGATATGCATGTTAGGTTTTACGGAATGAGTGGACGCATAGGGCCTCTGGTACTTGCACATTGACACAAAATGCAGCTCACCCCTCCAGATAAATTCCGGGCGAGCAAATCATGAAAACGCCCACCGCAATGACCCTGTCATGGTTGTTCCTGTGAGCGAAAAGAACAAGCCAGGGGCGCATTCAGTGCATGATAATTTGTTGCTCATGCTAACGCGTATGACACGCTGTCCAAGAACTGTGTCCCAGTCATGATATATCGTCATGAAACTATGGATTCTTCGAGAGCTGATTTTATTTCCGCCTTTCATTCCGCATCCTGAGAATTCCCTGAAGTAACAAGAAAAAAAAGATATTCTTTTCAAACAGGTAATGAATAGGCAAATCAACACATATTTAACAAACTGACCACGTGGCTTGAAATTTTGTTTGCATAGCAACATTATGAATTTCTCCCTAACCATTAACAAAATGTCTCGGTTAATTCCCGAAATATACTTTACGTGATTTGCATAAGCCTGAGGGCCGGAGTTCGGTGCATATGGTTCACGAGCAAACCACGTGGCGGCATGAACGTCAGTGGCGATGGCCGCAGAAAGACACAATTTGAGTTTACATGCAGCAAAGCCATAGTCACGGTTCAATTTCTCCCTGCTCTCAAGGGCCGTTCTTGTCTGAGCAACGAAGCTGCACACAGGAAACGACCTGTGTGCAGAAGAGTCTAAACATTCTCGGAAGATGGAGCGCACTTGGAGGTGAATGTAGCACTTTTTTGACCCATTGTTTCTCTGCCTGGTATTTGAGCCCGGTTTCCGGGAATGCGAGAAGGCCAGGAGTGGGGATGCTTTCTTTTTCGCATGAATTACTGCAGGCCCCTTGTGATCGTACGCGACTGACCAAACCACGGACTTCTACCTCAAATGACTGTGCCATTGCAGCAGAACTGATAGTCGGGCCAGTTGGTACGAATTCATAGTAAAATATTCTTGCGCGCACAATTGACAAAGACACAGTGAAGGGGGACACACGAGCGCTTACTCACAACTATTTTGTTTTCGGAAAGATACAGAACATATTTACCCCAGCTATGAGCGCTGAGCATGTGCAACAACAGAGGTCAGTAGAACAGAAAGAGATTAAAAACAGATTAAGAAGGTTCAACCAGTACTTAAAAAAGCGAATTCATTTTCAGTGATTACAACCGATGCTCGGCTTATGCATCTTCCAGCGCAATTTTTGATATGAAATCCTTCTGTGATTACATGTGTTAGTTTATTTTTATCAGTGTAAAAAAATACCGGATCACAATGACATATGTTGCAGTGGTTCGACAAGTGCGAATGATTTTCTTTACCAAGACAACGTTCATGTTCTTTTAGACGGGTGCTTATGCACCGACCGGTTTGTCCTATGTACATGTTGCCACAGGTCAATGGAAGCCGGCACACAACTACTATTCTGCATTTTGTGAATTTTTGGTGGTCTTTTAGACCGCGGCTGCATTTTTTTACCCTATTATCTAATTTATTGAAAATAGCTTGGCGCAGTTTTTGCACCTTGTTAGGAGCGCTGAAAACCACTTCAACGCCATACCGGCTGGCAACATTCTTTAGCACATGGGAAAAATAATGTACGTGAGGTACAACTGCAAGGCGTTTTTTGTTCGTGCTAAGCCTGTTCCTTGAATCTGTGGGTTGTACACCCTTTACTATTTTTATTACCCTTTCAGCCGCTCTGACTATAATGAGTTCTGGGAATCTGACCGAAGCTAGTCTTGTTACCTGATTGGCAAAGCTTTCTTTTAGTCGGTGGCAACAAGATTTTACTAACGCGGCCTGAAGGCAAGACACCGCAATTCCGCTTTTTACAATATTCGAATGTCCTGATATGTACTGTAATATGGGCTTTTTCGACCTAGGGCTGTACATCCAGCACGTGTGGTCGGGTAGCAATCGCAAGGAAAGATCTAGAAACATTAGTTCATTTTCTTTAGCAATCTCATGGGTAAACTTAACGCCTAGGCCACATTCATGGAACACTTTCAGTACATTAACCTCATTACAGCCAGGTTCATTCCTATCAAAAATAACCAAAAAATCATCGACAAATCAGAAAATTTTTGCCAAGCTTCCTAAAGCGCTGTGAATATTTTTGTCTACATGAGCTAGGGAAATGTCGCTTAGTATTTGCGCTAACTTGGAACCTATACATATACCTGATTTTTGCACATGCATTGCTTGATTCCAACCGTCAAACGTAGAACTAAGATAAAAGAAAAGTATTCCAATAAACCTTTCCACGGGTGCTCCGTTGTCATTTTTAAATTTTACATCATCATTATCTTCGCAAATACACATTTTAACATTTTTTAACAGCCCTGTGTGGGGAATCGAGCAAAATAAATCTTGTAAGTCAACACTGAAGGCGCTGCATCCCTTTGTTTTGTTTCGCCTCAAATATTGTACAACAGCCTCAGAATTACAGATTGCTAACGGATCTGGGATTCTTAACGAGGATAAACGAGGTTTCTGAATAAACGATGCTAGCTGCTGCTGCAGAGCGCTTCTTTCAGTAACAATGGCTCTGATCGGCTCTCCAGGTTTGTGCGTTTTACATGAGAAAGACACTTCAAGGTGCAGGCCCTTTGCTTTTTTTGACTGAGGCACATAGTTTTTCTAAATTGAGGGAACGTAGTAATTCAATAGCACGCTGTTTTTGTTTGGCAGGCTTAACATCGATTCTCTTGAAACCTTTATTTATAGCTTCGCAAGCTTTTTCACGAAGCATGCCATCAGGTAGGACAACAAAACATCCTTCTGTATCGGCGGTAAGGATACTGGTTGAACCTTCTTGATCTGTTTTTAATCTGTTTCTGTTTTACTCACCACTCTCTTTGCACATGCTCAGCGCTGATAGCTTGGTTATACATGTTCTGTATCTTTCCAAAAATAAAATAGTTGTGAGTAAGCGCTCGTGTGTCTCCTTTTACTGTGTCCTTGTCAATTGCGCGCACAAAAAAATATTACTATGAATACTGTGCCATTGTTATGCCAGTGAATGAAAATGACAATTTGAGCATGATTTCGGTGGACTGTAACTTATTTTTTGCCCGAATGCACCCTGCACACTACCCAACACCAAGCACAGCCGTGCAATGTCTTCCATGCTATAGAGATTTTTCGGAAACCCGTTTCTAACCTGCCTTTCACTTTCGTACACTGGTAATTTCCTGATAAGTAATGATAGAAACAGGAGACGTTCTTCAAACGTTTTAGGTAATAAATAGATACGCAAATTGAGAAAACGCTTTCTACTTTTTTTATACAGTATTATTTGTCGTAGGGCGGTGCCAAATTCTAAAACGTGGCGTTTTCGCTGTTTTCTAGGGAAGCGCATCTCACCGCTTTGTATTTCCAAGAATTTCTGCTAGCGTTAGGCCTTGAACCTGACCTTCCTAACAGCCTCATATGAAAAGTTAGCTTTACTTCCGCTCAGCATCACTGCGTAAAGCAGACTTATTTTGATAAAGAAGTCTTTCGGCAAGCCATGTTCAATCTATCTGATCGGTAAGAACGTCGGTAATTTCAAAGAACACATGAGTAGAAATATGTGCACGTGGTAAGATCAAAGACGCTATGAAATGTGAAAAGTGTCAGGTCAAATATACACCGATTCCCACAGTGAATAGGATCCGCATAATCTTTTCTCTTTTTGAAAAATGATCTACCCCTCATCGTTGCCTATGTCTCGTCCTTACTGTTTTCAGCCAATACTTTGGAGGTCTCGTGGTTATATGAACGGCTGACCAGTTGACGCTTCCGTCCACCTTAAGCCTAAGCGCTGCTGGAAGCTGTACGTTACGCACGAGCATCAGTGGCTGAATCCCTTTGCATTCATTTCGGATATGCTGAGGGGTCTGCGGGTTTTCTTTGCGATATACGCACGCCTCATCCTATATTGCGAATATGTGCTCCGATATGCTGTCCTCCCTAGGCAAGCAGCTCGAGTGCCAAATAGGAAAGCCCTGGAAATTCTAAATGGTCTTTTTGTGCCCATCATATGCAACCAATGTACCCCTTGCCCCTTTGATTTTCCTTTTGATGTCTCCTGGTTACGGTTCATGGTAATTTTCATTTACATTGAACTTAGTTTTACCAACTTCTTTACCTCTTCCTCCTTTCTGTGTCCGCGTTCTTGAGGTACAGATACCTAAGCCCTTTAGCTGCCCGTTCATCTTTTTTCATGCACGTCAGTCTTTCTCTGCGCTAAACTGATTTGAAAAACGCCCAGTCACATGCCACCACGCACTGCCTCATTTGTGATTTTAGCGTGAGTTCCCAAGGCCAGCCGACCTATAGATTATTTCTAATCCGGACAAGATCTACGATTTTAAGGTCGTAGTGGCATTCGTGAACGATAGCGCTGACAGCACCACTCCATTTCCGGTTCCACCTCAGATTTACTGCGGCAACAAAGCAATTATTGCTGCATTCGGCTTCCTCTTTACTTTAATATCATTTTGGTGGTGCATGGTTGCCTAAGTCTTTTCTTTGTTTATGTATTCACCGGTGTAATTATGTCGCTTGACTATAACAATATGACTTGCTCTTTAATTGGCACCAAGTAATTACTCGTCTCTTCAATAAAAATCCTAATACCAAGTTCCCTAACCCAACTTAACCTCGATTGATACCTGTCGCCGCATTACCGCGCGTATATTCGCAAGCTCTTGAAAAATCCACTAGTAGCACTATGTCGTCCGCATGCATTATGCAAGCTGGATGAATGAAACCAAAATTCACTGTTTTTCAGTTGTTTTGCTATGCCCTTCACATAAATGACGAACAAATATCAAGCCAGAGGGCATCCTTTCTTCAGTCCTTTGGGAATTTCCACCACTTCATGACATTTTCGGGCCTTCCCAGAGAATTAGTACCAGGTTGTGTACTTCGATATACACGCCGTAGAAGATAAGTTGCTTGACTGTAACGAGGAAAAGAGCCGCCAATTTTCTTGACAGATTTCACCATTATCTGGAAAGGGGTCATCTGGCCTCGACTCGTAACAGAAGAGTTCTTCTGAAAGAGCCTTTATGTGCATAAATTCTACATGCGTAATTTTTCCCTTGGAATTCGCGTAACTGAGGCGGTTCAGACAGTAACATAACCACTATTTGCTCAAAAGGTTAACTATTTTCATTGCTTCAGACCCGCGGCACACTTTCACAACCCAGGCGAGCCGGGTAATTCTTAGGCCTTGTATATCAATGCTACAAAAGGGAAGCAAACGACACAGTGGCAACATTCGTGCGGCGCCTGCTATACCGAGGTACATTAATACTGCTAAGCACACCAGTCCTCTCTTTCTGCGAATTTCCTAAAAATCGTTGGTTCATGAAGTTGTGCTCTCCAGACACTGGTTACCTGAACACTTTGAGCCACATTTGCATTCAAACAGAAACAAGCTACTTTACAATACTTCGACTTCTACGCTACAACAAACTAACGTCACGCTCGTGATCATGCCATGTCCGGCAGATCACAGTGCACGGGCAATCATGACTCAAATGCGGCGTGAAATACAAGAACATTATTATTTATTCACGTATAGCGGTAGTAAAACAACGAGTGTTCATGGAAGTGGCGTCTTTGCATTTGTAGTTCGTGATGTTCATACTTCGTTAGGAGTCTGCGTTCGCCTCTGGAATGGCAAGCAGCGCCTCAAATGAAGCCGAACGTCACACGCTAGGATGTTGTCCTTGCCACAAAAGATGCACATGGTACGTGGAATGCAGCAGTTGCTGAAGCAGTGCCCTTTTTTCCGAGCTTAGCTTCGAATGTACAGCCGAAGCGTCTGTTAACGCAGAAGGCGCGATGACGTTGCAGCTTTTTCTGGTTGAAGATCACCGCCCTCACCTCGGATGCGGCAAAGCTCGTCTCGTCCACGGGGCACAGGCCTCTGCGGTGGCAGGCTAGGGCACCGGCGTCTCGGTGCCGCCGCGCTCTCGAACGGACGAAGGCGTTGTGCCTGCACCTCTTGCACAGGATGTGGCCGCAGGGAAGTTTGACGGCCAGTGCAGGAATCACCGAGCAGCCGGCGCAAATGCGTACGCTCGGTAGGGGTTCCACAAATGCAATGCGCCGCGAGTTCAAGAAGCGGCAGCAATACCCACGGAGGACGTAGGTAGACGTGCCGCGGTTCCCGTTGCCCAGGCGGCGCTGCTCCAAGGACCGTGGAGGCCCCCGTACTAGATGGTACTCGCTGCTGCCAGGGGTGCCGCTGGGCTGCGATTCCGCCATGATGAAGTCGATTCACGAGCGGCGGTGTCCCTCTGATGGATGTCGGTAACAGCTTCGGCCAGGAAGTCGATGATTGTCACCGCGATCTGTTAAAGCAGGTAGGCTGAGGATGTCCGCGATGTGTTAAGCAGGACTGATCACCACTGCCACGGGAGCAAGTCTGGCTTCGGAGAAGATGGCGACGGTATTTAAAGCCTGGCTGGGCTCTTTGCAAGCGGCGACCTGAGGAGGAAAATTAAGGCGGGTCCTCGACACATTGTACCTATTGGCTTTGTCGTATTGGGTGAGGAGCTTCGAAATAGTCACGTGGTCGGAGGGGCTGTGGCTAACTATGCGACCAGCGAAGGTGACGGCGTAGGATGAGAATACGGTGTGAAAAAGGGGACAGTATTTGTAGAGGGCAAGTAAAAGAAAGCACTATCCTCACCCTTACCATCTTCCTTTTCTACATCTAGATGTTCTCGTAACCCTTTTTCAACTTTAGGCAAACTAAAGGGTGCAAAAAAGCGCGTGGTAATCTCCTTCTGCGGTCCTCTGTAGGTGTATGTGACATTCCTCTCAGCCGGCTTTGGCACAGCGTTGGGGAAGCATTGCCAAAAGTTGGCTTAGAAATGTATACATGGAAATTTTTTTACGGTTCATACTGTAGTTAACCAATAGCAGCCGGTGACTTTCGAGGCATGTCACCTTTGAGCGTATATTGAGTTAGACACATGCACACACAAGAAAGCGATGAAGCATGGTCGTTCCATTTTTACTTTTTTGAATGTATACATCAAACGTAATTTTGTTATTAAAGTAAGTATTACGTCACTGCATGGTGCATGGTTGCATTTAGCAAAAGAAAACACAAAGAGAGCGCACTGGAATACGAACCACTTGTCTGGTTTGAAGGGTGTTATAACTTTTGATATCTATATCAGTCTTTTCTTCCTCTTCCGGTTTGTTTTATTGTATACCCAAGGAGCACAAGCTAACACTGCTCCCCGCAGTTAAATATTATATAGCCAAGTGAGACCTGCCCTAATTATTTATAGAATTGATTAAGGAAGCCTTGTTTATCAATTCTGGTTGTTGAATTTTCGTGAAAGTATTCTTCACCTATCTCAGTTATCGTGCCTAATGACGAGACTTCGGGCATATGTCCCAGGTTATATTTACCAACTGTCTGGACCAACACAAGGAAAATGGGGTGTAGGTAATGTTGTATTTTACGTGTTCCGTAAACTGGAAGCATATTCATACCCTAAGAAAATACAAAATCCTATGTATTCACAGAAATGTATAGTAGAATGGCTGGCGTTCTCAGAGAACCATACATTTTAGAATTGGAAGTTACCCCCATTTGCCGGCCCTGCAATCCGGCCACCAGTGTTGTAGAAGCAATTTAAGCCTCCCCATTTCTTTTGCCGCTCTCACTCCTTCCAATCACATTCAATATTTACGAAACACTACTTTTTATTAGTGCTAATACGCAGATTTTAACAAGGGAAGTTCGTTCTCTCGCAATACATTATATATATGTATATATTCTTAGTGCGGATATAAAGAAAACAATGGCGTCGAGGCATTTTCGCGTCGACATGGCACACTGAGAAAAAGTAACTCTTGACAAAGAAGGGTCCAAAACTAGGTGTGGCCATCCCAAGGGACGGAGAACATGCATGGAAGACCATGTACATAGCAAAGATTACTTGCTGTTAGAACACGCATGTTGTCCGCTTTCCATTTTCTGTGCATTCGCCCTCATGTTTCATATACACCAGATTTGGCATCGGCAATGAAATAGTGTTGGAAGTCAGCGCAGTACCTGTCGTCTCTGTGTCTTTGTCCTTAGCGCTGTGCGTCATTCTACTATTATATCAATTGGAATTACCATGTAGAATATCTACGAAATAGCAAGCATAGAAATAGTAGGGAGGTCGATAACAACTCCCCAAAAACGCACGCCCTACGATAACACATTAGCAAAATTTTTTTTTGCTTTTTATGCCGCAGAAGCCATACTTTTGTTTATCTGTACTTTCATGTTTGTTTATCAGGTCTTTATGTACACTATCAACTATTCGTCTTTACCAAGGAAAAAGCGTTGATTTCAGAGTTTAATCAGAATTTGTGTTTATCTCGTCTTTCAAAAAAGAGACCGGTATTGCGTGGGCTCGCCCAGAATCATAGGCTAATTTCCAGCGAACCTACTTCTTATGACCAGGTTCGTCGAGAGTTGAAGTGTAAATAAACCACGCGTTTCAAAACGTTGTAATGATACATTTCTTTCGATAAAGCTAGAATGGAATGGAATGGAAAACTTTATTGACTCTTTTAAGGTTTTAGCGGGTCGAGGCCGAAGTCTTCATTCTTGAAGCTTGGGTCCTCTTCAGCCATGGATGGGCCCCTAGTCCAGGGCTCCACTAAGCCGGGCCGCCTCGCACGCGTGCGCTATTAGAGTTCTTTGAGCCTCTAGCTCGAGGCTGGTGAGCCAGCTCTCCCATTGCTCCGCACTTGGTGTTATGTGTTTGTGGAATGCCTGGTTTCTTGTACACTCCCAGGTAATGTGGTATAATGTTGGTTTTGCTCCACACGACGGACAGGTTGCGCTTTACTGCGTGGGGAACATCCTACTTTGTTTGTGTAAGTTTGGGAAGGAGGCCGTTTGCAGTCTCCACCATCCTGCGGCCTCCTCCTTTTTAATGCTTTATGTGGTGGGGGATATTGATATCTTAGCCCCTTCTAGAGGTAAAATAGCTCTGAACAGCTGTTCCCGCAGTTGATCTGTGGCCCCTCTGGGGCGGTTGACGTTCCTGCTCGGCTGGTCATCCCTCGAGCTACGCTGTCTGCCCCTTCGTTGCCCCTGATCCCTGCGTGGCTTGGTATCCAGATAATGTTATGTGTGGGTTGTCCCTCAGCGATTCGAACTCTGCTGAGGATCTTGAGCGCCGTGTTACTAATTCTGCCTCTTATATAGCTCCGGCACACCTCTTGTGAAAGCTAGAAATAAATTTAATACATGACAGCCAATTGGACCTAAATGGCTGTTATAAACGTCTTGCGGTTCATGCCGGTGAATTATATGGCCCTCTCAAAGCTCCCCATCTACACTCTGGAGTGCTTGCATTAGGAAGTTATTGCGAAGGACATATTTCACGGAAACATACTGAATTTTTTTTCTGATGAGCATAATCAATGTTTTCTACCCGGCGTGGTTGGTTTCTGCCGATGGTGTTGGGCTGCTCAGCAAGAGGTCCCGGGATCGAATCACGGTCACGGCGGCCGGATTTCGATTGGGGCAAATTGCTAAAACACCCGTGTCTTTGGGCTTATTTGTCTCACAGTCAGATCGTTTTCTTTTGTACGTAAAGACGCATAGTTCAATTTTTAAATAATATTTTCCTGAAACATAAAGAAGATCTCTCGTGCAATTCTCCATATATATTGTGTCTGCATAGTACAAAACTCAGGGATTGTGGTCCGTGCTTGGTTCGGGAACAAACCACGTGGCGATGATAACGATAGTGGCGACGGCTGCAGAAGGGCACTATGAATCATCACACGTGGTAAAACCACGGTCACGGTTCAATTTTCACCGTGCACTCAAGGAAGGCCTTTTGTGTCTGACGAACAAAGATTCACACACCACTACCAGTGCTCACAGGTGTGTAAGTGTTCTCGGAAAATAGAATACACTTGGAGTTGAACTAAGGATTTCTCTGACCCATTGTGGTTTTCCTGGATATCCAAACCATGTTTCCTTGAACGCGAGGACGCCTTGAGTGTTTCTGCTTATTCTAAGGATATGCTGCTTACACCTCGTGATCATACCCGGGGGACCACACCAAGCAAACCCTTCCTGGGATGACTACGCCATTGTTGTGAATGGACAGCTGGGCGCGCATTCAGCGAACTGGGACTTATTTTTCGTCCTAACCCATCCTGCACACTACTCAACTGCTAGAGGAGCCCACAGTTCTCTGCCAGAGTATATAAACTTCAAGGAAACCCGCAGCCCCGTCTACGTTTTACTGTCACACACTGGTAATTTCCTTACAAGTAACGAGTAAGAAACGACTTGTTCTTGAAACCTTCCAGGGTATAGATAGGTGTGCAAAATGCAGTCAAACTTTTCTTTCTTTTTTTATGCGCAGCACGATTTGCCGTACGCCGAGGCAATATTCTGGGTCGTTGCCTCTCCGTAGTTTTTAATGGCAGCGTATATCACCGCGTTGTATTTCCATGATTTCCTGCTGTCGTTAGTCCTTGAACCCTAATTGCCTAACAGCCACATTTGAAATGTTATCTCCACTTTCTGGCAGCCGCACTGCGTAAGGTAGAGTAGTCTTGGGGAAGAATTAAGTCTTTCAACTAGTCTTCTTCCATTTGTTTACTCATAAAGCATGTCGGAATCTTAAAAAATACCTGAATAGAAGTATGTTCACCTGTGTATGATCAAGGACACTATGAAATGTTAAGAATGCCTGGTGAAATTGGGCTGCTTTTATAGCTATCTTTCTGTGAAGTGAAGCAGAGAACTCCTATTCGATAAGAGCGCTGAGGTGACTAAGTAAAACTCTATAATCAGAACCACGCTCCATCCCGAAACCTTAATTTCGTTCTTTTACACCCAAATAAGGTTACAAAGACAACTGATATTCAGGAAAATAATATATAGTTAAAAGCGTCATGAACCAGTGGTGTCAATGACGTTTGAAGGAATGCCGTTTGATCGAACGCAGTGTCCTTAAAGAGGTCATGACAGGTTCATAAATATGGTGTAGCCACGCTAATTTCTTCGCACGTGCCTTACCTACACATAATGCCCCACTAAACTAGCTTCTAAAAACTGAACGCAGAGGTAGATTTCACTTTAAACTATGGCGTCACGATAATGCATTCTATTTTACAAACATGAAAAGTGCATCACACTCGGCGTTCATCTTGAGTAAGGACATGTGGCTCATTCGAAATCAAGGTGTGTGCTTCGGCTCATGTTTGGCCCTGTCCTCAGTGATATGGTATTAGCTGGGTATGACAGGTGCCCGAATGCTGACCTTGGCGAGACAAATAGTGTTAAGCTATTCCCGTATGTTGAATGTTCTTTATTTATATTTCGTGCACAGCAGTGGGACGCCATGGAAAACGTGGAAAATATTTTCAACATTTTTTCTTCTTGAATGAATAACCTGAAATTGTTCACAAAACCTTCCTCGAATAACAAGCTGGTGTTATTAGATTTACAGCTCTTGTTCATGCCGAAATATGTTTTATGGAAATATATATATATCTCGCTCTGGAAAAGTCCTCGCAGGTTTCTCTGACTACCTGCTCTCAGGCAAAGCGGAATCACTTGTGGGAGATGTTACGAAGAGAGAAAGATGTGCAAGACAAGCAACATTTTAGGATGAATGCAAGGGGGGGATTTCTGCTTTACGTTGTGTTCCCTAGGCTTCGCATCGCCAAAAAAGAATGGGTAAACCTGTATTTATAACACTTCAGATTGCACTTCCGGGCTGCGCTGTGAGAAGAAACTATAAAAAGGAATGTAAAATGCACCATGGGAATTGTTCATCACACTATTTTTTGCCGCGATCTAAGCTTCAACGAGCACAAACGGGATGCATTTGCAATCACCCAAGGGAGCCCGAGAATTCGATGCGCGTGCCTATAGCTATAAGCCTTGCAATCGCTGTCCGGTGAAAAATATTTTGTGAGTGAACTTCTATTACCAGACTAGATAAATAATAGGAGTTCCTCTTGAGATAATGCGTGCTCTTTCACTTTTGCTTACGAATTTATTTCAAACCCTGTCTATTTCTCCTCGGTTTTGCCTGTGTGGTTGACTCACGCGCGCACTTCCATCATTATATATATGCCATGCCTCTATGAGCCATGGCATATCTATAATGGTGGAAGTGCGTGTGTGAGTCAGCCTTTCATTACTTTACACAAGGAAGAGATTAAGTGCCTTGACAGTTATCTCTCACGTAGACCGACACGTGTACCCGACTGCCACGTGGTGATACCATTCCTGAGCTCGCGCAGATGAGTTTTGTGTCTTCTTTCTTTTTTCACCTCAGTCGGCGTTCGTGTTCTCCACTTCTCTGCTCTTGTGTCCCGTTTGCACTCCTCACTTCTTTTTTGCATAGAGGACATGAGGGTGTCAGAATAATCCGGAGTCCGCTACTATGACGCGCCCCGTAAAAACATCGTGTTTTTGGTACGCCAGATTCAATGTAGTTGCAGTACAGTAAAAGTTAAACATTACTGCAATTAAAGATTAACACTTCTGTCAGGATGCGATATTCTATGTGAGGGTATGATAATGCTCAACCCTCTCACAAATTATGAACAATGGCGCACAACAACGTCTGAAGCAAACGCATAGCCCTGTGTGCTCTGTGCACTACGCAGACAAACAGCAATGGAGCGTCCAAGGCAACGCTTAACATAAACTCTCGTATTGGAGTAAACGCTGAAGAAATTACACACTCGCCAACAATACCACCGCTAATTATGGTCAATCAAAGCAAACAGCATAGAAGGCTTCGCACACAACGATTCCCACAGTGCATGGGATGCGCATGGTTTTACCCTAACGCGTCCTCTAAAACGACCCAACTCCTTGCGCAGCCATGGATTGTCTTCCACATAATATAGGCTGTTCGAAAACCAGTTGACAGTCAGAATTTCGCTTTCGCACACTCGTAACTTCCTGATAAGTAACGAGTGAGAAATGACATGGATGTGAAAAATATAGGATAAGCTTTTTTACTTTTTTACACGGCACGTTTAGCCGTAAGCTGGTGCCGTATTCTGATTCGTAGCGTTTTCGCATTTTAAAAGTGCAGCGTATATCACCGCGTTGTATATCCAACAATTTCTGACGGCGTTAGCTCTTGAACCATAGGTGCCTATTAGTCTTTTATGAAAAGATGTCTCAAAATTCTCGGTGCCTAACTGCGTAAAGCAGATTTGCTTTGATGAATAAGCCTTTCAGCAAGCCTTCTTATTATTAGTCGCCCATAAAGAGTGTCATTTAAGAAAATACAAAAGTGGATGTCCGTGCACGTTGTAAAATCAAGGAGACTACGAAATGTAAAAAAAATGGGAAGTGAAATGCAACAATTTTTATATCTATATTTCTGTAAATTAAACCAATGAAGGCTTAATCGAGAAGAGCGCTGGAGAGAGCTGTGTTTGGAGAGAGGGGAGATGT
Source organism: Dermacentor variabilis (assembly GCF_050947875.1). NCBI lineage: Eukaryota > Metazoa > Arthropoda > Arachnida > Ixodida > Ixodidae > Dermacentor > Dermacentor variabilis. The sequence continues at coordinate 67,927,749 of NC_134576.1, read as the reverse complement.
AGGGGTGGTGCTTCTCAGTATAACTTTTTTCTATTTCTGCACTGAATGAAAGTGTCCATTGATAGGCCCGTGTACTGTGCGATGTCAGGTGCATGTTAAGGATCCCAAGGAGGCCGAAAATTATCCGCAGCCCTCCACTACGGCGCCGCTCATAGACTGAGTCACTCTGGGACACTAAACACTCACAAGTCTAAGTCAAGTGCCGAATAAAGAGTGCAGTTATTTGTCGAGTTACTTCGCCCAGAACTCGTTTTTGTGTTTATTTTTCACTTGGAGACTCTTTTTTCTAGAGAGCGTTTCCTGAGTCGATGTATATTCCTGAGACGTTGTTTCCTGCACCCGGCTACATGGACAGTTAATATCCTGGAAAACAAAACTTACTAAAATCCATTATGATCCAGTGGTGCCCGTGACGTTTCAAGGAATGGCGTTTTACGGAACAAGGTTCAAAGAGGCCATGACGTGTACATGAAAATGGTGTGTCCGCTGTAATTTCATCGAACCTGGTTTAACTACAATTAATGGCAACGCTGAGGCGGCATGTGCAAACAGAAGGCTGAGACAGCTATTCACTTTGGTCTATAACGTCATGCTACTGAACTCTAGTTTGCTAACACGAAACATGCATGCCGTTCGACGTTCGTCGAGACGAAGGGCAAATGGTTGATTCAAAATTGGAGTGAGTACATTGGGTCGTGTTTATCGCCACATAGTGTATATGATTGAACAGTGTATCTCGAGTTGATGCGTGTTCTCGCGCGTGTGATTACCCAGCTATTCAGGCTATTTGTCTTTCCAACTTCCTCCACTCTCCAACAGAAATTAGGTTTTCACCACCTGAGCGATAAACCTAGTTGTAAGCTTGTGCTCGGTCCTGTCGCCTTCTTGCTTCTTTCCTACAACATTTGTTATAAAACTGATTTTTCCTTGTTAGAAGACATCAACAACGTAAGCAGACACGCTTTGAATATAGCTTAGACGCTTCGCTGAAGTACTCGCGTATGCAGACACACGCAACATTAAAAAAAAAGATTACTTCTTTGCATGAATATGAAGAAAGGCCTCCCGTTGAAGCACTTGATCGTCGACATGTACTAGCGACGAGCAGCTGAGTACATATGTAGAATGACTGAGCGTGCACGAGGAAAAAACATGTTTGGCAAGGGGCGAGTTATTTCACGAGTTCCACAAAAAGTGGCTGTTGTTAAGAAGAGTGTAAATGAGGTGTGAACACTTCCCGAGGTAGACAGCATTCCTGTGAACAGAGCCAGTTGCCTCTTGCAGTTATTTCCAGATCTCGTATAGCTCCTCCACACCCAAAACGTACCCACCAAGAAGAAATGACTGTTGCCATTGAATAACCCTTGTGAGCGCGTACCAAATTAGTGGGGTGTGCAGAGTCCTGGGGTCGTAAGACAAAACCATCGCATGGGGACAATGGCTTCTTAACAAACAAAAAAAACTGCACGTAAAAGAGGTGCACGAGCAAGAAGCGACAAACACGTCTCGTCTACGTCTTTCTCGCGCAGTTTTTCGTTGGGATGGAACCACAACGACTAGCACATATCTCAGCTTTGATGAGCAATCTTGTTGTGCTAGGCTGTGGTCTAAAGCATTATGGCTTGAAATCACCTTTTCTCCTCAACTGTCGGCAACATTTTGGCGATGTCTATCCCTAGCTTCTGTGAATTGCCTCTCCAATAAAATCTGACACTTAGGCGTCAGTAAATAGGTGTGTCTCCGTATTTTGTTCTCTTTCTCATTTTTCTTCTTCTTCCCTGCATTATTCAGTACAGAAAGGATCAGCAATATTTCTTCGTAACATGTCTATTATAACATTTCACTTTTCTTTTTCGGTGCGATCACCTGTCTGTCAGCGTCTTCCGGTGTTTCCTGACTAGGGAGAATGCAATATAGCATATCAGCAAAGATCTAATAAGTCTCCAGAGTCGCTCTTTTCTTCGACGTTGACAAGTGGTGCAGAGTAATGTTTGAGTATGTTGCTGATTCACGAATGAAAACGCCAATACGCCCCATTCTTGGTCATGTCACACTCGTATTTCAGTGCAGGAAAAGATGGCGAATTTCACAACACTTGGCGAACATTGAACAAAAATAGACGCGGCGTTGTCGAATACAGTACAAGCAGTATTAGAATGATACGCGTCTCCATCGTTCTACTGACGCTTTTGGCACAAGAACTGTACCATTTTTCTTCTTAGAATAGATAACCAAAAAGGAATGCAGTCCAAACATTAAAAAAAAGCTATTCGTTAGTTGAACCTTTGGGAATGTTTTCAATCCGTACGGTAAATCATCGCGATTTGGGATGCCTTGATAGAAATATCACGAAATAGAGCCTTGCAAGAGTGTTTTTCGTTTGCGATCAAGAAAACCTTGTACCAGAGATTGATATTATGGCCAGACAATATCATGTGCTCCGCAATTGCATAGAAAGTCGCATTCCGCATTTTGACATTACACACACGTTACTTTAGGCGTATTTCGAAGTGACAGTTTTCAGTGCTGGTTGCGCAGTCGCAGGTTACGCCCGGTGTTCAGTACACATCGTTGGCAAACCCGTTAATATTTAGTATTCTTTAAAAACTTCTTGGTCGGCGCCTATTATTTTTGGTTTACCCACCCAAACACAAACGCATAAGAGGAAAAGCGCTAGCTAGAAAAAGCGTCCAGGAGTTGCGTTGTGACATTTGTGACATGGACGGAAGACGCGGTTAGGCACAATGTCGATGAGCCAGTGATTTCGTTACACTCGGCTTGTTTATGATAATTCTATCAGGCAGCTCGGCAACATCGAGGTAGTGCAAGCGCAAGGAGTCACGAGCGTTTACCAAAGAAACAGCTTGTATATTTAAGTACTTGGTTTGTTACATAAGTTCATTGTTTTTTTCAGGTAATGGCTGCCGCAAGTTCAGTCGCAGACTGGTTACGTCGGTGTTACGAATGTCACAAAATAAGCAGTGCTAAATTGAGGTTTTACTATTCGAGGTTGACGTTCCCGCCCCCTATGAAGGCGGCTTTCGATTAAGGTATATCCAAATGAGGTATGCCCATTACTCGAGGCAGCGAAAATTCTTTTCTAGAATAGCAGCTCTGCTTTGAAATTATTTAGAAAGCTTCTCTTTGCTGTTCGCCCACACTCGACACCTGGCCACGAAGATGGAATGTACAGGTTTCATTATTAGACATTATCACTGGATAACTCTGTCGAACGCTGTCGCTTGGCAGTAATCAAGAGAGGCTTGGCAATAGTGCACCTTAGTAAATATTCATGCTATAAATATATATGAGTCTGCGTGTGGCCTTTCGATTCGCAATAAAAAATTTGACTTTACCACACCTCTAGCATATTTCTTTGGCTTCTTCAGAAGAAAAAAAGACAGAAGAAACACTTCGGAGAATTGGCGCTAGTTTGTTACGGACTTAGTGTGAGCGAAAACGGGAGACGACGACTTTGTAGCTTTTGCCTGCTTTTACCAGGAAGCAAAATTCGCTTGCTCCTAATTTATTTTTTCGCTTTAGCCACATTCGTTACCGCCTGCCTGCCTAAGTGTTCTCGCTATGCTTAAGAAAACAGCGCGTTGACGTTGGCTATGAGTGACAGCCAACAGCTATATGCCGTCGCCTTGTCCCATTTCCATGGTCACTAAGTCGGCCACTGCATGACGTGCTTCCCTGCTTTCCCTACGCATTACTTTTTTTGTGTTTTGCGTTACTACTATGACTTAAAACAAATGTCATGTTTCGTGAAATATTGCAAGCCTTTACTCTGTTGGAAAAGCATTGATAGAGCCTAGTTGTCAGTCCCTCAACAAGCAGCAATCGCCAGTATTTCAGAGGATTCGCTGGTTCACAAATAAGCCATCCGATGACACCTTCGCCTTTGGTGAAAACCAAAGCAGGATGCGTTTTTTTTCTGTTAACTTACCCACATCCCTGATGGCCATTAATACTATTTTTAATGTGGTCTCCCTTTCTGCCCTAAATAGTGGCATAATCCGCCACCGCCATTAGGGCGCTAAATATTCCGGAAAAATGAAAGGAAATTGCGTGGAGCTCATCAAATTATTTGCCGATGTGCATACCAGGTTTTACGGCATGAGAGAACGCATAGGGCCTCTGCTACTCCCTCGTTCACACAAAATGCAGCGCACCCCTCCTGATATTTTCCGGGCGAGCAAAGCATGAAAACGCCTACCGGAATGACCCTGTCATGGTTGTTCCTGTGAACGAAAAGATCAAGCCAGGCGCGCATTCAGTGCATCATAATTTATTGTTCATGCTAGCGCGCATTGCACGCTGTCCAACAACTGTGTCCCAGTCATGATATATTGTCATTAAACTATGGATTCTTCGAGAGCTCATTTTAATTGCGGCTTTCATTTCCGCATCCTGGGAATTCCCTGAAGTAACAAGAAAGAAAAAGATTATTTTACAAGACGTAATCAATAGACAAATATGCACATATTTAACAAACTGAGCACGTGGCTTGAAGTTTTGTTTGCATAGTACCGTCATAAAGTTTTCGCTAACCATTAACAAGATGTCTTGTTTAATTCCATAAATATACTTTAGGTGAATTGTATAAGCCTGAGGGCCGGTGTTCGGTGGATATGGTTCACAAGCAAACCACGTGGCGGCATGAACGTCAGTGGCGATGACCGCAGAAAGACGCAATTTGAAGGTCTCCTCGATTTGGCTGCACTTTTTGCACTAGTTCAGAAAAGTGTCGTGCCAGTGCAGCGCCAGTTCTTCAAGTGTAAGTGTAGCGCGACACTAGCGCTCTCAGTGCAGCGATCAAATCGAGGACAAAAGTGCAAGAACGTACAGGCCTTCGTCTGCTGCGACTGGGCGACTGTGGCTTTTCTTTTGTTGGTGTGTGCCGCGAGCTTAAACGTGTGCGCAATGGCCTTTTTGGTCCTGTGGAAAGAATTTATGTATTAGTACCTAGAAATTAGTTCAACTTCGGCATCATTATTCAGAAAGCATGACCGAGCGAGGTTTCCACACATTTCTGAATCATATATGGCACAACGTTTCAAACGACTGACCGATGTGGTTTTTAACGTCGAGGTAGCGGTAAGCTCGTGAAAATTAATACAAACGACTGTGACCTGAGGGAAAATCCCGGCCTTCAGTGCACTTAGCAGTAGCTGAACCCGGAAAGCGCCCTTAACAAGATGCTGCGTACACATTCTGAAGAAAACTGGCGTCCGTGCTGCGTTACTAATAACAGGCGCCGTCGATGCCTTCTACCAACACCCGCATGGCCACGGAGGCGCATGTGTCGTCTGCTATCAAAAGCCTTGCACTACGTGCACGAGAAAAGAACTTGCTGAGAATCTAGTGCCGAAGTGTACATGAACTCGTGCAGCACGACGTCAAATCGAGTGCCGAAGTGCAGGTGGCGCTAGCTGCACTGGCAAATCGAGTGCTAGAGTGCTGCACTCCCTGAACTAGTGCAGAAAGTGCAGCCAAATCGAGGAGACCTTGTGTTTACATGCAGGAAAGCCGTAGTCTCGGTTCAATTTTCTCTCTGCTAAGGGCCGTCCTTATCTGAGCAACGAAGGTGCACACAGGGTACGACCTCTCAGAAGAGCCTAACATTCTCGGAAGATGGAGCGCACTTGGAGGTGAATGTAGCACTTTTTTGACCCATTGTTTGTCTGCCTGGTATTGGAGCCCGGTTTCCGGGAATGCGAGAAGGCCAGGAGTGGGGCTGCTTTCTTGTTCGCATGAATTGCTGCACACCGCTTGTCATCGTATGCGACTGACCAAACCATGGGCCCTATCTCAAATGACTGTGCCATTCTTATGCCAGTGAATGGAAATGGCAATCTGAGCATGAATTCGGTAGACTGTAACTTATTTCTTGCCCTAACGCATCCTGCACACTACACAGCACCTCGCACAGCCGTGCAATGTCTTCCATTGTATAGAGGTTTCTCGGAAGCCCTTTTCTAAACCGCCTTTCACTTTCGTGCACCGGTAATTTCCTGATAAGTAATGAGAGAAACAGGAGACGTTCGTCAAACGTTTTAGGTAATAAATAGATACGCAAAATGGAGACAACGGTTCTTACTTTTTTTTATACAGCAATATTTGTCGTAGGCCGGTTCCATATTCCGACACGTGGCATTTTCGCTGTTTTCAAGGGCAGCGCATCTCACCCCTTTGTATTTCCAAGAATTTCTGCTAGCGTTAGGCCTTGAACCTCACCTGCCTAACAGCCTTATATGAAAAGTTAGCTGAACTTCCACTCAGCATCACTGCGTAAAGCAGACTTTTTTTATAAAGAAGTATTTTGGCAGGCCGTGTTGAATTTATGCGCTCGGAAAGAACGTCGGTAATTTCAAAGAATACACGAGTAGAAATATGTGCACGTGGTAAGATCAAAGAGACTATGAAAGGTTCAAAGTGTCAGGTCAAATACGATCATTTATATCTATATTTCTGTAAGCTGAACAGAGGTCTAATCGGCAAGAGCGCTTGAGGGGCCAAGTGATCTCACATAAGATTATGTGGTTTTCGGATGACGGGCGCTTCTCATTACATTTTTTTCCTTTTGCGCTGAATTATGCAGGTTCGATTAAACTACACATAATGGCTACGATGAAACTGCATGTGCGAACTGAAGATAAAGAAACAATTTCACATGAAAATGTGATTTCATGACACTGAAACCTGATTCGAAAACATTAAACAGTACGTGACAGTCGACTTTCATCTTCAGAAATGACAAGTGGTTCATTCAGGCTGTGTGCATCGGGTCATGTTTGACTTCAATCCTCAATGAGATGTTATAATTTAGTCAAGACAGTTGCCTGAAAGCTGACCTTGGTGAGACAAGTGCCATTAAGGTATTCCGGTGTGTTGAAGGTTTTTTATTCATATTTCGGGTGGAGCAGTGCGAGGCCTGGCCTTGTGAAGCAAATATTTTTTTAACATTCATTCTTCTAGCCTGGGTAACATGGAATTAACAACACACTTTCTCAAGAATAACAAGTTGATGTCTTTAGCTTTAAAAATTTTGTTTATGCCAAAGCATGTTTGCTTTAAATATTTGTCTCGCTTTCGAAAAATCCTGCCCCCATTATGCTCCGCACATTCGAAGCTTCTCACCACGTGAAAAGCCGTTTTCAATGCCAAGTGGAAAGTCTAAATGGGGCAGGCTTCCCTGTCCAGCTGCTCTCGTGCATAGCAGAATCGCTCCATGCAGATTTTAAGGGAAAAAGCAAAGTGCAAGACCAAGGCACCTTTCAGTAATAAACCAAGGCGAATATTTTTGCTATACATTATGTTGTCTGGGTGTCGCATCGCCGAGTAATCATTGTTGAAGGAGCGGGGTTCTAGCTTGTATTTAGAGCCCGGAATAAGCTAGCATCTCTTTGCAGGCGCCAAAATTGGTTTGCACTTCCGGGCCGTGCCCTAAGAAAAAAATATTAAAAAATATATGTAAAATTCACCATGGGAATTCTTTATTACAATCGTTTAGGATGCTGCTGCAGCTACATCGGCCATACAGGATGATGTATCAATGACCACCTAAGAGAGAACGCAAATCTATTGCACGGGATTTAAGGCAGTGACCCGGCGTATCACTGTTCCAAGAGCAAAGCGAAATCAGCAAGAATATTTAGGATTGGGCCATTTAGTGACGCCGATGCGAGCGAGTCACCTGCTTCACCTAAAGAAGATTGCACTATTACAGGGGACGTAGACAAGGCGGACTTCAGAGAAATTGTCAGAGGAGGAGTCGGAAATATACTCAGCAGGTGTGACCGGTTATTAGAAGGTAAATGTGCACAACCCGAAAGTGCATTCGTAGTAAATTTTACTTTAGATTTATGTGGGGCCAATTTTCTCATGGCTAGAATAATTGCAATATATTCTGCAAGAAATATTGGCGTATATTGAGCCAGACGGAGAGCAAACACCAATTAAGATGATTTGAAAGGATGCCAACACCGCCCTTCTATAAATTTTGTGTTGCATCCGTAGAAGTAACCAAGTGTGAAAGAAATTAAGTGAATCTTGAAGGAGACCTTCAAGTATGCGCGCTGATAGGAGTGTTGCGTGTAGTTAGCGTGCGCTCCATCTTGTTGCCATATTCCTTGGTATAATTTGCGCGCAATAGTGAATTGGTCTTTGTCCGAACCATGCTCCACCAAAGAGCTGAAGCAGCCTTTCCTTCAAAAGTTACTTAAAGGCTTCGACTTTCACCTTGTTCTTGTTTTCCTCAAAGGCTTCACAGAAACACGTGGTTTACTTATACACAGATATATACTAGCATAGGCTATTGGCGATAATAAAAAAGGAATTATTTGCATGAATATGAAGAAAAACAGGCTTTAGAAAAAATAAATAAATTATGGGGTTTAACGGGCCAAAACTACTTTCTGATTATGAGGCACGCCGTAGTGGAGGACCCCAGAAATTTCGAAAAGCTCGGGTTCTTTAACGTGCACCTAAACCTACGTACACGAGTGTCTTCCGGATTTCGCCCCCATATAATGGGGCCGCCGCGGCCGGGATTCGAACCCGCGACCTCGTGCTCAGCAGCCCAACACCCTTGCCACTGAGCAACCACGGCTGGTAAAAACAAGCTGTAGAGGCACATCCAAACGGACATGTAATAGTTTTAGCAGCAGACTAGATTTCTCCGATGGCCAACTCCGCACAAAAAAAGCACTATTGTGATTAGGGCCTAATTATGTCACGGCTTCCACGAAAGTGTCTCTTGGTAAAGAAGGGCACACAATCATGTGTGTCCACATTAAAAGGCAGAGAGCAATCATTCCGAAATTTCCTTTTCTAGTCCTGCTACAACCATAAGCTGCTCAGCAGGGTGGAATATACTGTTGCCAGTCAATAATCTTTATCAGCGTGGACCAAAATTGAGGGGAGTGAAGGGTTTTGAGATGGTATAACGAAACCATTGAATGGGAACAATACCTTGTTCTACTAGGCTTTGGTATAATGTAATTATTGCAATGCATGTATTTATAATGTAATTAGCTTCTGTATTTTCATAAACATTGTTGCAAGATATCTATGCCGAGCTTCTGGGAATTGCCTTTCCCATAAACTGCAAGATTTAAGCTTCACGAAATCTGTGTCCATGTATTTTGTCGTCCCTGTCGAGTGTGTTGATTTTCCGTGCATTCCTCGTATAGAATAAATAAGCAATATTTTTTGGTAAAATGACTATCAGATTCAAAATGGATGAAATCCTTCCGTCGATCGAATCTACAGCAGTGATTTATCTCCACAGTCGCCCTTCTACGTTGACAAGTGGAGAACACCAATATTTTAATACTTTGTTTGCTTAAAGGGACTGGCAACCAATTTTCATGTTACTCATTTTTAAGTGCAGTGAAGAGCTTACCGATTAGATTGTTAATAATGAAGTTGTCATGCGTTAAACGCCTTGGAATATTTATTATTACCTATTATATTATGACGCTGCGACTCAAGCTTTCTGCAATGTTAAATTTTTTTTCTGCGATAAAAGCTACCTGTTTTCGTGGTTTGCTGTCCAACTTCTTTGGCATTTAACATTCAAAACAAAACGACTAGAATCGAAAACGAAACAATGCCTTTACACGTGATACGCAATTCAGCGTGTTGGCGTCGGGAAGCGTGCGCTCAAGACTTCCGAAGCACATAATAAAGCGCAAGAGTCTAATAATATACCAATTGCAATTTTAGCAATAACTGTGGAGTACCTAGTAATAGTCGACTTCCGTACAGCAATCTTATAGAGTACATCCGAGGTACCAAGATTTCACCGCCACTGCAGGCCTCTACACTTACTTGTTTTTGAGACTTCCGTCACAATATAAAATTACAATTCCTACTTAAATCGCGAAAGTGTGACGTAACATCGGGAACATCCTGGATTCTCTCACTATAAATCATGGTCATTTCAACTGCATAACTTTGTCACAACACATTCGGGTGAGTTCCTTTGCGCGAGTGAAAACTCCATTTCATCCCATTCTTGTTCCCTTCACACTATGTAGTATTTAGCTACTGGAAAACATGACTACTTTGGCAACATTTGAACAACACTCACCAGAAATCAACTTTACATTATCGAATACGGTGCAGGCCATTTCTGAGTAGAGCGCATCTCGGTCGTTGTACAGGACATCTCAGAAGAAGAACTGTACTGTTTTTCATGCTGCAATAGTTAACGAGAAAGGAATACACATAGCACATAAAGAAAACGTTGTTGTTACTTGAATCACTGAGTATGTTTTTAACCCGTACTGCACATTATTGCGATTTCCGTAGTCTTGATAGAAATTCAGTACCATACGGCATTGCAAAATATTTTTTTTTGCGATCACGAAAGCCTTGTACCAGTGATTTATATCACGACCAAACAAAAACGTGTGCTGCGCATTTGCATCGGAAATGGCTTTCTGCATTTTTACTTTATACGCACGTTACCTTAGGCGTATTTCGAAATGGCTGTTTTCAGTGATGCAAACACAGTTACAGGTAATGCGGAGTATTCTGTACACAGCGTTCGAGAACCAATTGAGATCTAATAGTCTTAAAAACCCTCTTGGTCGCAGTCTATTCTTTGTTTATTAGTGCGTGTGTGTGATAACATATTTTTATATTTTTTTTGGTTTGCAGACACAATCACACAGCAGAGGAAGAGTACTTGCTGGGAAAAGCCTCCAAGGAGGGAGAGGGGGGGCTTGGTGACATAGATGTAAGACGCACTAGACAAAATGCCGATAAACGATTGACTTCATTTACCTCGGCTTGTTTACAATAATCGTATCAGATAGCTCGGCATTATCATGGTAATACAAGCCCCAGGAGTAATTTGAGCGGTTAGTATATAAACTATATTGCATATTCAAGGGTTTGTTTTTTTACCTCAGTTCATTCTTTTATTTAGGTAATGATTGAACAAAGTATGCCTTGTTCAATCAAGGTTGCCGGAATATACACGTTATCTCTGTTTTAGTATATTTACATTGCTGATACAATGCATCATGAGGCTGAAAACGGCCGCAACATACTTTCTGATTAGAAGATGACGCTGATTTATTGACATCCCCTTTGAAACGCAGCAGTGCATACTATACATAGCATGCTATACATGCTTTTCATTCTTATAATATGTGTGTACATGTCCTTAAATTTTTTAAAGCGAAGCTTTCTTGGTTCTTCCTTGAACTGTCACAATGATGCTGCTGCTGTCTGGCACACCACATTACAGGACCGAGGGAGAGAGGCAAAGCGACGCGAGAAGCTCGTTTCGACCTTACAACCACATCAAATGAGCAAATTAACCTCTAGAGTTCCCTGGCCGTCGCCACATTAGCCTATTGACAGCTGGAATTATCCGTGACCCCTCACAAAAGCATTGCAGCAAATTATTGCAGAATAGGTAGAACCAGACTCCTTTGGTTGAACTGATGCAATACCGAAACGAGTGAAAGCCTTGCGACTCTTTGCTCGCAGCTCAAGCACAAGGGGGGAGGGAGTTAGGAAGAAGGTCACGTGAGAAGGCAAGAAAATGGTACTACTAAAAATATGACTGCAGTTTGGGGAAAAATATTTTAAGTTCAAGACACGTTTGTGCTTTTCCTGAAAAATGAAGACCATGCAGATTTGTCGAGCTTACAAGTTACGCATTCCGCGAAGAAGCAAGGCCACATTAAAGAATACCGAAAGGTCTAGGCGACACTACGGAAGCGCGCACACGTCAACATTTCTTTGCCCGACGCTGTAGCTCTGCGATATGGCATCTCTCGGGGTAGCGGGTTTAATAGCGACCGTGGCAGCTGCATTTCGGCAGAGGCCAAATCCAAAACGCTCGTGCACTTAGATTTAGGAACATGTCGAAGAACACCACGACGTAAAAATGAATCCGAAGTCGCTACTACGGCATAGCTCATAATCCTATTGCGGTTTTGGCACGTACATATCCAGTGTAATACCTATGCTAAGATGCCAGGTGCTATGTGAGGTAAAGAGTGTGCTCATCCCTCAACAATAACTCCTCATTGAAACACCTCTGCCTGTGTATTATGTGTGCTAGCGGAAAAACCGCAGCACTGCAAGCAAGCTAATATTTAACAACAACACAACCCTCTCTTGTTGTACGAAACGTTGAAAAAAAATTAAAGGTTCGTCGTCAAAATCAACAATAATTATCCCCAGTCAAAGCCAGCCGTACAGAATGCTTCTCCTACACCGATTCCCACAGTGAGTGGGATCCGCATAGTCTTTTCTCTTTTTCAAAACATATCTTGCCCTCATAAGTACCTATGTCTCGTCCATACTATTTTCCGCCGATACTGTCAAGGTCTCGTGCTTATATTAACGGCTGACCAGTTGATGCTTCCGTCCACCTTAAGTCTAAGCGCTTCTGGAAGCTGTACGTTTCGCACGAGTCTCGGTGGGTCAATCCCTTCGCATTCATCTATAGGATATGCTGAGGGGTCTGCGGGTTTTCTTTGCGATATACACACGCCTCATCTTATATTGCGAATATTTGCTCCGGTATGCTTTTCTCCCTAGGCGAGCAGCTCGAGCGCCAAATAGGAAAGCCCTGGAAATTCTAAATAGTCTTCCTGTGCCCATCATATGCAACCAATTTACCCCTTGTCCCTTTGACTTTCTTTTTGTCTCCTGGCTACGGTTCACGGAAACTTTCAATTACAATTAACTTAATTTTACCAACTTTTTTACCTCTTCCTCCTTTCTGTGTCGCGGTTTTGAGGTACAGGTACCAGAGCCCTTTAGCCGCCCGTTCTTCTTTTTTCATGCACCTCAGTCTTTCTTCCAAACCAGTTTTTCTCTGCGCTAAACTGATTTGAAGTAAGCCGAGTGACCAGCCACCACGCACTGCCTCATTTGTGGTTTTAGCGTGGGTTCCCGAGCGCAGCCGACCTATAGATTATTTCTAATCCGGACAAGATATACGATCTTAAGCAGGTAGTGCCATTCGCGTACGTTAGCGCTGGCAGCATTACTCCATTCCCGGTTCCACCTCAGATTTATTGCGGCAACAAAGCAATTACTCCTGCATTCCGCTTCCTCTTTACTTTAATATCATTTTGGTGGTGCATGGTTGCCTAAGTCTTTTCTTTGTTTATGTATTCCCCGGTGTAATTATGTTGCTTGACAATTACATTATGACTTGCTCTTTAATTGACACCAAGTAATTACTCGTCTCTTCAATAAAGATCCTAATACCAAATTCCCTAACCCAACGTAACCTAGACTGATACCTGTCGCCGTATTACCCCGCGTATATTCGCAAGCTATTGCAAAATCCGCTAGTACCACTATGTCGTCCGCATGCATTTTGCAAGGAGGATCAATGAAACCAAAATTCAATGTTTTTCGCTTGTTTTGCTATGCCCTTAACATACATCACGAACAACAATAAAGCCAGAGGGCATCCTTTCTTCAGTCCTTTGTTAATTTCCACCACTTCATGACATTTTCGGGCCTTCCCAGAGAATTAGTACTAGGTTGTGCACTTCGATATACACGTCGTAGAAGATAAGTAGCTTGCCTGTAACGAGCAACAGAGCCGCCAATTTTCTCGACACATTTCACCATTATTTGGAAAGGGGTGATCTGGCCTCGACTCGCAACAGAAGAGTTGTTCCGTAAGAGCCTTTATTTGCATAAATTCTACATGCGTAATTTTTCACTGGGAATTCGCGTAACTGAGGCTGTTCACACAGTAAAATAACCACTATTTCCTCAAGAGGTTAACTATTTTTCAGTGCTTCAGGCCCGCGGCACACTTTCACGACCCCGGCGAGCCGGGCAATTCTTAGGCCTTGTATATCAATGCTACAAAAGGGAAGCAAACGACACTGTGGCAACAGTCATGCGGCGCCTGCTATACCGAGGTACATTAATACTGCTAAGCACACCAGTCCTCCCTTTCCGCGAATTTCCTCAAAATCGTTGGTTCATGAAGTTGTGCTCGCCAGACACTGGGTAACTCCCGACACTTCTAGCCACATTAGCATTCAAACAGAAACAAGCTACATTACAATACTTCGACTTCTACGCTACAGCAAACTAACGTCACGCTCGTGATCATGCCATGTCAGGCAGATCACAGTGCACGGGCAATCATGACTCAAATGCGGCGTGAAATACAAGAACATTATTATTTATTCACGTATGGCGCTAGTAAAGCTACGAGTGTTCATGGAAGTGGCGTCTTTGCACTTGCAGCTCGTGATGTTCATTCTTCGTTAGGAGTCTGCGTTCGCCTCTGGAATGGCAAGCAGCGCCTCAAATGCCGCCGAACGTCACACGCTAGGATGTTGTCCTTGCCACAAAAGATGCACATGGTACGTGGAATACAGCAGTTGCTGAAGCAGTGCCCTTTAATTTTTCCGAGCTTGGCTTCGAATGTACAGCTGAAGCGTCTGTTAACGCAGAAGGCGCGATGACGTTGCAGCTTCTGGCAGAAAATCACAGCCCTCACCTCCGATGCGGCAAAGCACGTCTCGTCCACGGGGCACAGGCATCTGCGGTGCCAGGCTATAGGGCACCGGCGTTTCGGTGCCGCTGCGGTCTCGAACGGACGAAGGCGTTGTGCCTGCACCTCTTGCACAGGATGTGGCCGCAGGGAAGTTTCACGGCCAGTGCAGGAATCGCCGAGCAGCCGGCGCAAATGCGGACGCTCGGTAGCGGTTCCACAAATGCAATGCGCCGTGAGTTCAAGAAGCGGCAGCAATACCCGCGGAGGACGTAGGTAGACGTGCCGCGGTTCCCGTTGCCCAGGCGGCGCTGCTCCAAGGGCCGTGGAGGCCCCCGTACTAGATGGTACTCGCTGCTGCCAGGGGTGCCGCTGGGCTGCGATTCCGCCATGATGAAGTCGATTCACGAGCGGCGGTGTCCCTCTGATGGATGTCGGTAACAGCTTCGGTCAGGAAGTCGATGATTGTCACCGCGATCTGTTAAAGCAGGTGGGGTGAGGATGTCCGCGATTGGTTAAGGAGGACTGATCGTCACTGCGACTGGAGCAAGTTTGGCTTCGGAGAAAGTGGCGACGGTTTTTAAAGCCTGGCAGGCTCTTTGCAAGCGGCGACCTGAGGAGGAAAATTGAGGCGGGTCCTCGACACATTGCACTTATTGGCTTTGTCGTCGTGGGGCAGGAGCTTCGAAATAGTCACTTGGTCGGAGGGGTTGTGGGTAACTATGCTACCAGCGAAGGTGGCGGCGTAGGATGAGAATACGGTGTGAAAAAGCGGAGAGTATTTGTAGAGTGCAAGTAAAAGAAAGCACTATCCTCTCCCTTACCATCTTCGTTTTCTACATCTAGATATTCTTGTAACCCTCTTTCAAGTTTAGGCAAACTAAAAAGTGCAAAAAACACGTGTGCGGTTCTCTGTAGGTCTATATGACATTCCTCTCAGCCGGCTTTGGCACAGCGTTGGGGAAGCATTGCCGAAAGTTGGCTTAGAAATATCTATGGAAATTTTTTTACGGCTCGTACTGTAGTTAACCAATAGCAGCCGGTGACTTTCAAGGCATGTCACCTTTGAGCAAATATTGAGTTAGACACCAGCATAGTGACATGCACTCACAAGAAGGCGATGAAGAATGGTCGTTCCATTTTTACTTCTTTGCATGTGTACATAAACGTAATTTTGTTATTAAAGTAAATATTACGTCACTGCATGGTGTATGGTTGCATTTAGGAAAAGAAAACTCAAGGAGAGCGTAGTGCAATACAAACCACTTGTCTGGTTTGAAGGGTGTTATAACTTTTGATATCTATATCAGTCCTTTCTTCCTCTTCCGGTTTGTTTTATTGTACATCCAAGAAGCTCGAGCGAACACTGCTCACCGCAGTTAAATATTATATAGACAAGTGAGACCTACCCTAATTATTTATAGAGTTGATTAAGGAAGTCTTGTTTATCAATTCTGGTTGCTGAATTTTCGTGAAAGTATTCTTCACCTATCTCAGTTATCGTGCCTAATGACGAGACTTCGGGCATATGTCCCAGGTTATATTTACCAACTGTCTGGACCAACACAAGGAAATTGTGGTGTAGCTAATATTGTATGTTACGTGTTCCGTAAACTGGAAGCATATTCATAACCTAAGAAAATACGAAAACACTATGTATTCACAGGAAATGTATAGTAGAATGGCTGGCGTTCTCAGAGAACCATACATTTTAGAATTGGAATTTACCCCCATTCGCCGGCCCTGCAATCCTCCCACCAGTGTTGTCGAAGCAATTTAAGCCTCCCCATTCCCTTGCCGCTCTCACTCCTTCCAAATACATGCAATATTTAAGAAACACTACTTTTTATTAGTGCTAATACGCAGATTTTAACAAGGGAACTTCGTTCTGTCGCAATACATTATATATATATATATATATATATATATATATATATATATATATATATATATATATATGGTCATATCATATGAAGCCAACAAACACCAAGGACAACATAGGGGAAATTACTTGTGCTTAATAAATGAAATAAAGAAACGATGAAGTAATGAAAATTAATGTGGATGAAAACACAACTTGCCGCAGGTGGGAACCGAACCCACAACCTTGGCTTCATATGATATGACTAATAAAAATCGGGCCCCTCGGTTAACTCCCTTTCTTCTCGTTCATATATCATCATCATCATCATCATCATCATCATCATCATCATCATCATCATCATCATCATCATCATCAGCCTAGTTACGCCCACTGCAGGGCAAAGGCCTCTCCCATACTTCTCCAACTACCCCGGTCATGTACTAATTGTGGCCATGTTGTCCCTGCAAACGTCTTAATGTCATCCGCCCACCTAACTTTCTGCCGCCCCCTGCTACGCATCCCTTCCCTTGGAATCCAGTCCGTAACCCTTAGTGACCATCGGTTATCTTCCCTCCTCATTACATGTCCGGCCCATGCCCATTTCTTTTTCTTGATTTCAACTAAGATGTCGTTTACCCGCGTTTGTTGCCTCACCCAATCTGCTCTTTTCTTGTCCTTTAACGTCACACCCATCATTCTTCTTTCCATAGCTCGTTGCGTCGTCCTCAATTTCAGCAGAACCCTTTTCGTAAGTCTCCAGGTTTCTGCCCCATATGTGAGTACTGGTAACACACAGCTGTTATACACTTTCCTTTTGAGGGATAGTGGGAACCTGCTGTTCATGATTTGAGAAAGCCTGCCAAACGCACCCCAGCCCATTCTTATTCTTCTGGTTATTTCAGTCTCATGATCCGGATCCGTGGTCACTACCTGCCCTAAGTAGATGTAGTCCCTTACCCCTTCCAATGCTTCGCTACCTATCGTAAACTGCTGTTCTCTTCCGAGCCTGTTAAACATTACTTTAGTTTTCTGCAGATTAATTTTCAGACCCACCCTTCTGCTTTGCCTCTCCAGGTCAGTGAGCATGCATTGCAATTGGTCTCCTGAGTTACTAAGCAAGGCAATATCATCAGCGAATCGCAAGTTGCTAAGGTATTCTCCATCAACTTTTATCCCCAATTCTTCCCACTCCAGGCCTCTGAATACCTCCTGTAAACATGCTGTGAATAGCATTGGAGATATCGTATCTCCCTGTCTGACGCCTTTCTTTATAGGGATTTTGTTGCTTTCTTTGTGGAGGACTACGGTGGCTGTGGAGCCGCTATAGATATCTTCCAGTATCTTTACATATGGCTCATCTACACCCTGATTCCGTAATGCCTCCATGACTGCTGAGGTTTCGACTGAATCAAACGCTTTCTCGTAATCAATGAAAGCTATATATAACGGTTGGTTATATTCTGCACATTTCTCTATCACTTGATTGATAGTGTGAATATGGTCTATTGTTGAGTAGCCTTTACGGAATCCTGCCTGGTCCTTTGGTTGACAGAAGTCTAAGGTGTTCCTGATTCTATTTGCGATTACCTTAGTAAATACTTTGTAGGCAACGGACAGTAAGATGATCGGTCTATAATTTTTCAAGTCTTTGGCGTCCCCTTTCTTATGGATTAGGATTATGTTAGCGTTCTTCCAAGATTCCGGTACGCTCGAGGTTATGAGGCATTGCGTATACAGGGTGGCCAGTTTCTCTAGAACAATCTGACCACCATCCTTCAACAAATCTGCTGTTACCTGATCCTCCCCGGCTGCCTTCCCCCTTTGCATAGCTCCTAAGGCTTTCTTTACTTCTTCTGGCGTTACCTGTGGGATTTCGAATTCCTCTAGGCTATTCTCTCTTCCACTATCGTCGTGGGTGCCACTGGTACTGTATAAATCTCTATAGAACTCCTCAGCCACTTGAACTATCTCATCCATATTAGTAACGATATTGCCGGCTTTGTCTCTTAACGCACACATCTGATTCTTGCCTATTCCTAGTTTCTTCTTCACTGTTTTTAGGCTTCCTCCGTTCCTGAGAGCCTGTTCAATTCTATCCATATTATAGTTCCTGATGTCCGCTGTCTTACGCTTGTTGATTAACTTAGAAAGTTCTGCCAGTTCTATTCTAGCTGTAGGGTTAGAGGCTTTCATACATTGGCGTTTCTTGATCAGATCTTTCGTCTCCTGCGATAGCTTACTGGTTTCCTGTCTAACGGAGTTACCACCGACTTCTATTGCGCACTCCTTAATGGTTCCCATGAGATAGTCGTTCATTGCTTCAACACTAAGGTCCTCTTCCTGAGTTAAAGCCGAATACCTGTTCTGTAGCTTGATCCGGAATTCCTGTAGTTTCCCTCTTACCGCTAATTCATTGATTGGCTTCTTGTGTACCAGTTTCTTCCGTTCCCTCCTCAAGTCTAGGCTAATTCGAGTTCTTACCATCCTATGGTCACTGCAGCGTACCTTGCCGAGTACGTCTACATCTTGTATGATGCCAGGGTTCGCGCAGAGTATGAAGTCGATTTCATTTCTAGTCTCACCATTCGGGCTCCTCCACGTCCACTTTCGACTAACCCGCTTGCGGAAAAAGGTGTTCATTATCCGCATATTATTCTGTTCTGCAAACTCTACTAATAATTCTCCTCTGCTATTCCTAGAGCCCATGCCATATTCCCCCACTGACTTGTCTCCAGCCTGCTTCTTGCCTACCCTGGCATTGAAGTCGCCCATCAGTATAGTGTATTTTGTTTTGACTTTACCCATCGCCGATTCCACGTCTTCATAAAAGCTTTCGACTTCCTGGTCATCATGACTGCATGTAGGGGCATAGACTTGTACCACCTTCAATTTGTACCTCTTATTAAGTTTCACAACAAGACCTGCCACCCTCTCGTTAATGCTATAGAATTCCTGTATGTTACCAGCTATTTCCTTATTAATCAGGAATCCGACTCCTAGTTCTCGCCTCTCCGCTAAGCCCCGGTAACACAGTACATGCCCGCTTTTTAGCACTGTATATGCTTCTTTTGTCCTCCTAACCTCACTGAGCCCTATTATATCCCATTTACTACCCTCTAATTCCTCCAATAATACTGCTAGACTCGCCTCACTAGATAGCGTTCTAACGTTAAACGTTGCCAGGTTCAGATTCCAATGGCGGCCTGTCCGGAGCCAGGTATTCTTAGCACCCTCTGCAGCGTTACAGATCTGACCGCCGCCGTGGTCAGTTGCTTCGCGGCTGCTGGGGACTGAGGGCCGGGGTTTGATTGTTGTATTCATATAGGAGGTTGTGGCCAAGTACTGCACCAGGGTGGCCAATCCTGCTCTGGTGAGAGAGTGCGTTACCGGTTCTGGTCACCGGGATCAGGCCGCACTCCTGGCCTGTTTGTGCAATTTCTCAACACACGGTTTTTTTTTGTATTTCCCGGAGGAGAATTGCGCAGCACCGGGATTTGAATCACGGTCCTCTTGCACTGGAGACGGATACTCTACCGTCCCCGCAGGAGTTAAATTAAAAATTGAATTATGGTGTTTTGCGTGACAAAAACCACTTTCTGATTATGCACGCCGTAGTGGAGGACTCCGAAAATTTCGACCACCTGGGGTTCTTTAACGTGCACCTAATTCTAAGTACACGGGTGTTTTCGCATTTCGCCCCCATCGAAATGCGGCCGCCGTGGCCGGGGTCCGATCCCGCGACCTCATGCTCAGCAGTCTAACACCATGACCACTGAGCAACCACGGCGGGTCCCGCAGGAGTTGTACGCCTCATTTAACCTACAGTGGCGCCCTATTTGATCAGTCAAGGTGGACCAATCTGAGCTCGGTTATACCGCATGGATGGCACTCGGCTAGAGAACCTGGTATTTATGACCTGCACATGTGTGGCCACACATAATTGAGGATATATAATTTTTTTTTTTAGGAGGGTTTCCGTACAGTGATAAAAGGAAGGAAAATACCTCTTCTCCGCCCTTAAACTGGCTCTCTTAACTACTACACGCAGAGGCAAGAAACAGCGCGCGCTTTAGATACTATAGATGAGATGAATATTTACAATTATTATTAGGGTTATAATTATATACGACTGCTGATTGCCGTGTTATAGTTTGTTAACGAAACTACCCCTCAATTCTAAATATTGTAAGGCAGTTTGTCGTGTGCGTATCATGGCCACGCATGCTTATATCGCCTTTCCGTTTCTCTACCACGGTTGCGCTTTAAAACACGGCGCTGCAAGTTTGCTTTCCTTTCCTTCCCTCTTCTCCGCCCTTAAACTGACTCTCTTAACTACTACACGCAGAGACAAAGAAACAGCACGCGCATGCGATCGCATAGATGAGATGAATACATATATATAGAAAAGCATCAGTCACAGCTCTCGAAGTATAATATAATATAATATAGAATAGCTCTCGAAGATAGCTATTCCGGCGGCTAGCTTCCCACGCTATGCGTGCCGTCCTCGCATCTGTTAAAACTTTTCCCAGACGCTAGAACTATACTATTCCTACGCAACCTTGAGCGATCGGAAAGCGCGTTTTCCACGCCTGGCCGGCGGAGAGGGGGGGCTTCGTTCCGGCCGCGAAGCTCTCCATATCCCCGTAAGGAGCCTGGTGGTGGTCTCGTGCGGACGATGCCCTCTCGGTGAGCGCATATTTCCCCCCTCATCTTTTAAGAGATTCAATACATACAAGCATTTGTCTCGCAAACCAGATTTATTTCAAGGGAATTTTCCACGTCTCAATTATTTCTCTCGTCGTATTCGAGTGCTCATTGCCGTGTTATAGTTTGTTAATGAAGCTTCCCCTCAAGTCTAAATATTGTAAGGCAGTTTGTCGTGTGCGTATCATGGCCACGCATGCTTATATCGCCTTTCCGTTTCTCTACCACGGTTGCGCCTTAAAACCACGGCGCTGGAAGTTTGCTTTCTTTTCCTTCCCTCTTCTCCGCCCTTAAACTGGCTCTCTTAACTACTACACGCAGAGGCAAGAAACAGCGCGCGCTTTAGATACTATAGATGAGATGAATATTTACAATTATTATTAGGGTTATAATTATATTCGAGTGCTGATTGCCGTGTTATAGTTTGTTAACGAAACTACCCCTCAATTCTAAATACTTTAAGGCAGTTTTCCTAGTCTCTAAAGCCGCTCGAGTTCACGCTGCTCCTCTGGCGGCCATTTTTCCAAGAAATTATGCCTTCCAACCACTCACTGTCGCGGACAACACCAGCCCCTTTCCACATAAGTATGAGGCTCGGAGCAGGAGCTATAGCGCTTGAAAGTAACCGCTGGCTTGACGAACCAACCGACTGAGCTACCTTTCCGGGCAACATTGAAGGATCACGAGTTCAAATCACATGTTCATATATATATATATATATATATATATATATATTCTTAATGCAGATATAAAGAAAACAATGGCGTCGAGGCATTTTCGCGTCGACATGGCACACTGAGAAAAAGTAACTGTTGACAAAGGAGGGTCCAAAACTAGGTGTGACCATTCCAAGGGACAGAGAACATGCAGGGAAGACCATGTACATAGCAAAGATTACTTGCTGTTAGAACACGCATGTTGTCCGCTTTCCATTTTCTGTGCATTCGCCCTCATGTTTCATATACACCAGATTTGGCATCGGGAATGAAATAGTGTTGGAAGTCAGCGCAGTGCCTGTCGTCTCTGTGTCTTTGTCCTTAGCGCTGTGCGTCATTCTACTATTATATCAATTGGAATTACCATGTAGAATATCTACGAAATAGCAAGCATAGCAATAGTAGGGAGGTCGATAACAACTCCCCAAAAACGCACGCCCTACGATAACACGTTAGCAAAAATTTTTTGTGCTTTTTATGCCGCAGAAGCCATACTTTTGTTTATCTGTACTTTCATGTTTGTTTGTCAGGTCTTTATGTACACTATCAACTATTCTTCTTTACCAAGGAAAAAGCGTTATTTGAGAGTTTAATCAGAATTCGTGTTTATCTCGTCTTTCAAAAAAGAGAGCGGTATTGCGTGGGCTCGCCCAGAATCATAGGCTAATTTCCAGCGAACCTACTTCTTATGACCAGGTTCGTCGAGAGTTGAAGTGTAAATAGACCACGCGTTTCAAAACGTTGTAATGATACATTTCTTTCGATAAAGCTAGAATGGAATGGAATGGAAAACTTTATTGACTCTTTTAAGGTTTTAGCGGGTCGAGGCCGAAGTCTTCATTCTTGAAGCTTGGGTCCTCTTCAGCCATGGATGGGCCCCTAGTCCTGGGCTCCACTGAGCCAGAGCCAGAGCTCTTTGAGCCTCTAGCTCGCGGCTGGTGAGCCAGCTCTACCATGGCTCCGCACTTGGTGTTATGTGTTTGTGGAATGCCTGGTTTCTTGTACACTCCCATGTAATGTGGTATAATGTTGGTTTTCCTCCACACGAAGGACAGGTTGCGCTGTACTGCGTGGGGAACATCCTACTTAGTATGTCTAAGTTTGGGAAGGAGGCCATTTGCAGTCTCCGCCATCCTGCGGCCTCCTCCTTCTTAATGCTTTATGTGGTGGGGGATATCGATATCTTAGCCCCTTATAGAGGTAAAATAGCTCTGAACAGCTGTTCCCGCAGTTGATCTGTGGCCCCTCTGGAGCGGTTGACGTTCCTGCTCGGCTGGTCATCCCTCGAGCTACGCTGTCTGCCCCTTCGTTGCCCCTGATCCCTGCGTGGCTTGGTATCCGGATAATGTTATGTGTGGGTTGTCCGTCAGCGATTCGAACTCTGCTGAGGATCTTGAGCGCCGTGTTACTAATTCTGCCTCTTATATAGCTCCGGCACGCCTCTTGTGAAAGCTAGAAATAAATTTAATACATGACAGCCAATTGACCTAAATGGCAGTTATAAACGTGTTCCGGTTCATGCCGGTGAATTATATGGCCCTCGTAAAGCTCCCCATCTACACTCTGGAGTGCTTGCATTAGGAAGTTATTGCGAAGGACATTTCACGGAAAAATACCGAATTTTTTTTCTGATGAGCATAATCAATGTTTTCTACCCGCCGTGGTTGGTTTCTGCCGATGGTGTTGGGCTGCTCAGCAAGAGGTCCCGGGACCGATTCACGGTCACGGCGGCCGGAGTTCGATTGGGGCAAATTGCTAAAGCACCCGTGTCTTTGGGCTTATTTTTCTCACAGTCACATCGTTTTTTTTTTTGTACGTAAAGACGCATAGTTCAATTTTTAAATAATATTTTCCTGAAACATAAAGAAGATCTCTCGTGCAATTCTCCATATATATTGTGTCTGCATAGTACAAAACTCGGGGAATGTGGTCCGTGCCTTGTTCGGGAACAAACCACGTGGCGATGATAACGATAGTGGCGACGACTCCAGAAGGGCGCTATGAATCATCACACGTGGTAAAACCACGGTCACGGTTCAATTTTCACCGTGCACTCAAGGAAGGCCTTTTGTGTCTGACGAACAAAGATTCACACACCACTACCAGCGCTCACAGGTGTGTAAGAATTCTCGGAAAATAGAATACACTTGGAGTTGAACTAGGGATTTCTCTGACCCATTGTGGTTTTCCTGGATATCCAAACCATGTTTCCTTGAACGCGAGGACGCCTTGAGTGTTTCTGCTTATTCTAAAGATATGCTGCTTACACCTCGTGATCATACCCGGGGGACCACACCAAGCAAACCCTTCCTGGGATGACTATGCAATTGTTGTGAATGGAAAGCTGGGCGCGCATTCAGAGAAGTGGGACTTATTTTTTGTCCAAACCCATCCTGCACACTACTCAACTGCTAGAGCAGCCCACAGTTCTCTGCCAGAGTATATACACTTCTAGGAAACCCGCCGCCCCGTCTACGTTTTACTGTCGCACACTGGTAATTTCCTTAGAAGTAACGAGTAAGAAACGACTTGTTCTTGAAACCTTCCAGGGTATAGATAGGTGTGCAAAATGTAGTCAAACCTATATTTCTTTTTTTTATTCGCAGCACGATTTGCCGTAGGCCGAGGCAATATTCTGAGTCGTTGCCTTTCCGTTGTTTTCAATGGCAGCGTATATCACCGCGTTGTATTTCCATGATTTTCTGCTGTCGTTAGTCCTTGAACCTTAATTTCCTAACAGCCACATTTGAAAAGTTATCTCAACTTTCTGGCAGCCGCACTGCGTACGGTAGAGTAGTCTTGGTGAAGAATTAAGTCTTTCAACAAGTCTTCTTCCATTTGTTTACTCATAAAGCATGTCGACCTCTCCCCCACCATACCTGTCAGTCCGGCCATGTGCACCATATCTGAGAGAACGGTGTAGTCCTTTACATACGCGCGGAGTGTAGCCATTCGAAATTTTGCGAATGGGTGATTCGGGTAGTTGAGGAAAAACATGTCGATAGCAGCCAAGAGAGCGTTGAACGCTGGGTGATTGGTGAGATCTATCCCATATTCCCGTGCTCCGAGAAGAGCAGACTTCATTGTATGGTGGTTCCCGTTGAACGGATAGGCCTTTGCCATATTTAGTCCACGAGTCACTAGGGCCTGTATGTACTGTTCATTGGGGACTATGGATGAGGAAGCAACTCGATGAGCATAACACAACAAGAACGCCATGGTTACATCACTGCAGTAGCTATCCTTTGTTCCCGGTGTGTCCGCATGGTATTCCTGTACCGGATTCTCCTGGATATCTAGAAAATCTAGGGGCGTAATCTCATCACCAGCCGATGCAATCTTTAGCTTCCCGTCCAAAACGAGATCTTCGGTGAACTTCACTTTGAATGTCTGTGCCACATCTCTCAACAAGACTGCAGACATATCGCCACTGACTTTGTTTTCCGCAAACATCGATTTTACTCGAGCTGGAAGAGTTTCGTCCTTTTTTGTGAAGTTTAGGTTCAACACTGGCTTCTTGAGAGTTGGACCTTTGTAAAATTCCTTCAGATCCTCAACCCCAGTTTCTCTAGTCCATTTTTGAATGGTAACGGTCTTTCTTAGTTTTTTACTAGGGAGGTAAATGTGAACGGCTTCTCCTGACAATGCAGGGCGGTATGATGCGAGATTGGCCATTGGAACTGTTTTGTCCCCCGCGTTGAATACATACATGAATAGAAGAATAGAAATACATGAATAGAAGAATGTTCACCTGTGTATGATCAAGGACACTATGAAATGTTAAGAATGCCTGGTGAAATTGGGCTCCTTTTATACCTATCTTTCTGTGAAGTGAAGCAGAGAACGCCTATTCGATAAAGTAAAACTCTAAGGTTTTGGGATGGAGCGTGGCTCTGATTATAATTTCGTTCTTTTCCACCCAAATAAGGTTACAAAGACAACTGATATTCAGGAAAATGATATATAGTTAAAAGCGTCATGAACCAGTGGTGTCAATGACGTTTGAAGGAATGCCATTTGATCGAACGCAGTGTCCTTGAAGAGGTCATGACAAGTTCATAAATATGGTGTAACCACGCTAATTTCTTCGAACGTGCCTTACCTACACATAATCCCCCCTAAACTAGCTTCTAAAAACTGAACGCAGAGGTAGATTTCACTTTAAACTAAGGCGTCACGATAATGCATTCTATTTTACAAACATGAAAAGTGCATCACACTCGGCGTTCATCATGAGGAAGGACATGTGCCTCATTCAAAATCAAGGTGTGTGCTTCGGCTCATGTTTTGCCCCAGTCCTCAGTGATATGTTATTAGCTGGGTATGACAAGTGCTCGAATGCTGACCTTGGCGAGACAAATAGTGTTAAGCTATTCCCGTATGTTGAATGTTTTTTATTCATATTTCGTGCACAGCAGTGGAACGCCAAGGAAAACGTGGAAAATATTTTCAACATTTTTTCTTCTTTGATGAATAACCTGGAATTGTTCACAAAGCTTTCTTCGAATTACAAGCTGACGTTTTTAGATTTACAGCTCTTGTTCATGCCGAAATATGTTTGATGGAATATATATATCTCGCTATGGAAAAGTCCTGCAGGTTTCTCTGACTACCTGCTCTCAGGCAAAGCGGAATCACTTGTGGGAGATGTTACGAAGAGAGAAAGATGTGCAAGACAAGCAACATTTTAGGATGAATACAAGGGGGGGATTTCTGCTTTACGTTGTGTTCCCTAGGCTTCGCATCGCCAAAAAAGAATGGGCAAACCTGTATTTATAACACTTCAGATTACAATTCCAGGCTGCGCTGTGAGAGGAAACTATGAAAAAGGATGTAAAATGCACCATGGGAATTGTCCAGCACACTATTTTTTGCCGCGATCTAAGCTTCAACGAGCACAAATGGGATGCATTTGCAATCACCCAAGTGAGCCCGAGAATTCGATGCGCGCGTCTCTAGCTAGAAGCCTTCCAATCGCTCTCCGGTGAAAAAATATTTTGTGAGTGAACTTGTATTACCAGACTAGATAAATAATAGCAGTTCCTCTTGAGATAATGCGTGCTCTTTCACTTTTGCTTACGAATTTATTTCAAACCCTGTCTATTTCTCCTCGGTTTTGCCTGTGTGGTTGACTCACGCACGCACTTCCATCATTATAGATATGCCATGCCTCTATGAGGCATGGCATATCTATAATGGTGGAAGTGCGTGTGTGAGTCAGCTTTTCATTACTTTACACAAGGAAGAGATTAAGTGCCTTGACAGTTATCTTTCACGTAGACCGACACGTGTACCCGACTGCCACGTGGTGATACCATTCCTGAGCTCGCGCAGATGAGTTTTGTGTCTTCTTTCTTTTTTCGCCTCAGTGCTCCCTTCAGTTGATAGTCGGCGTTCGTGTTCTCCACTTCTCTGCTCTTGTGTCCCGTTTGCACGCCTCAAGTCTTTTTTCCATAAAGGACATGAAGGTGTCAGAATAATCCGGAGTCCGCCACTATGACGCGCCCCGTAAAAAGATCGTGTTTTTGGTACGCCAGTTTCAATGTAGTTGCAGTACAATAAAAGTTAAACATTACTGCAATTAAAGATTAACACTTCTGTCAGGATGCGATATTCTATGTGAGGGTATGATAATGCACAACCCTCTCACAAATTGTGAACCATGGCGCACAACAACGCCTGAAGCAAACGCATAGCCCTGTGTGCTCTGTGCACTACGCAGACAAACAGCAATGGTGCGTCCAAGGCAAGGCTTAACATAAACTCTCGTATTGGAGTAAACGCTGAAGAAATTACACACTCGCCAACAATACCACCGCTAATTATGGTCAATCGAACTAAACAGCATAGAAGGCGTCGCCCACAACGATTCCCACAATGCATGGGATGCGCATATTTTTACGCTAACGCGTCCTCCGAAAGGACCCAACTCCTTGCGCAGCCGTGGATTGTCTTCCACATAATATAGGCTGTTCGAAAGCCCGTTGGCAGTCGGAATTTCGCTTTCGCACACTCGTAATTTCCTGATAAGTAACGAGTGAGAAAGGACATGGATGTGAAATGTATAGGATAAGCTTTTATTACTTTTTTACACTGCACGTTTAGCCGTAAGCTGGTGCCGTATTCTGATTCGTAGCGTTTTCGCATTTTAAAAGTGCAGCGTATATCACCGCGTTGTATATCCAAGAATTTCTGACGGCGTTAGCCCTTGAACCATAGGTGCCTATCAGTCTTTTATGAAAAGATGTCTCAAAATTCTCGGTGCCTAACTGCGTAAAGCAGACTTGTTTTGATGAATAAGCCTTTCAGCAAGCCTTCTTATTATTAGTCGCCCATAAAAGTGTCATTTAAGAAAATACAAAAGTGGAAGTCCGTGCACGTTGTAAAATCAAAGAGACTACGAAATGTAAAAAAATGGCAAGTGAAATGCAACAATTTTTATATCTCTATTTCTGCAAATTAAACCAATCAAGGCCTAATCGAGAAGAGCGCTGGAGAGAGCTGTGTTCGGGGAGAGGGGAGATGTACGGGTGGTGCTTCTCAGTATAACTTTTTTCTATTTCTGCACTGAATGAAAGTGTCCATTGATAGGCCCGTGTACTGTGCGATGTCAGGTGCATGTTAATGATCCCAAGGTGGCCGAAAATAATCCCCAGCAGTCATACTACGACGCCGCTCATAGCCAGAGTCGCTTTGGGACGTTAAACACCCCCAAGCCTAAGTCAAGTGCGGAATAAAGAGTGCAGTTATTTTTCAAGTTACTTCGCTCAGAACTCGTTCTAGTGTTTATTTTTCACTTGGAGACTTCTTTTTCTAGAGAGCGATTCCTGAGTCGATGTATATTCCTTGGACGTTCTTTCCTGCACCCGGCTACATGGGCAGTTAATATCCTGGAAAACGAAACTTACTAAAGACCATTATGATCCAGTGGTGTCCGTGACGCTTCAAGGAATGCCGTTTTACTGAACGCCGGTTCAAAGAGGCCGTGTCGTGTGCATGAAAATGGTGTGTCTGCCGTAATTTCATCGAACCTGGTTTAACTACACTTAAAGGCAACGCTGAGGCGGCATGTGCAAACAGAAGGCTGAGACAGCTATTCACTTTAGTCTATGACGTCATGCTACTGAACTCTAGTTTGCTAACACGAAATATGCATGCCGTTCGACGTTCGTCGAGACGAAGGGCAAATGGTTGATTCAAAATCGGGGTGTGTACATTGGGTCGTGTTTATCGCCACATAGTGTATATGATTGAACAGTGTATCTCGAGTTGATGCGTGTTCTCGCGCGTGTGATTACCCAGATATTCAGGCTATTTGTCTTTCCAACTTCCTCCACTCTCCAACAGAAATTAGGTTTTCACCACGTGAGCGATAAACCTAGTTGTAAGCTTGTGCTCGGTCCTGTTGCCTTCTTGCTTCTTTCCTACAACATTTCTTATAAACTGATTTCTGAGACATCAAGCAACGTAAGCAGACACGCTTTCAATATGGCTTAGACGCTTCGCTGAAGTACCGCGTATACAGACACACGCAATATTAAAAAAAAGAATACTTCTTTGCATGAATATGAAGAAAGGACTCCCGTTGAAGCACTTGAACGTCGACCTGTACTAGCGACGAGCAGCTCAGTACATTTGTAGAATGACTGAGCGTGCACGAGGGAAAAACGTGTTTGGCAAGGGGCGAGTTATTTCACGAGTTCCACAAAAAGTGGCTGTTGTTAAGAGCGTAAATCAGGTGTGTACACTTCACGAGGTAGACAGCATTCCTGTGAACAGGGCCAGTTGCCTCTTGCAGTTATTTCCTGATCTCGTATAGCTCCTCCACACCCAAAACGTACCCACCAAGAAGAAATGACTGTTGCCATAGAATAACCCTTGTGAGCGCGTACCAAATTAGTGGGGTGTGCAGAGTCCTGGGGTCGTAAGACAAAACCATCGCATGGCGACAATGGCTTAATTCTTAACAACAACAAAAAAAAACTGCTCGTAAAAGAGGTGCACGAGCAAGAAGCGACAAACACGTCTCGTCCACGTCTTTCTCGCGTAGTTTTTCAGTGTTTCTTTGGGATGGAACCACAACGACTCGCACAGATCTCAGTTTTGATGAACAATCTTGTTCTGCTATGCTGTGGTCTAAAGCATCATGGCTTGAAATCACCTTTTCTCCTCAACTGTCGGCAACATTTAGGCGAGATGTCTATAACTAGCTTCTGTGAATTGCCTCTCCAATAAAATCTGACACTTAGGCGTCAGTAAATAGGTGTGTCTCCGTATTTCGTTCTCTTTCTCATATTTCTTCTTCTTCCCTGCGTTATTCAGTACAGAAAAGATCAGCAATATTTCTTCGTAACATTTCTATTATAACATTTCACTTTTCTTTTTCGGTGCGATCACCTGTCTGTCAGCGTCTTCCGGTGTTTCCTGACTAGGGAGAATGCAATAAAGCATATCAGCAAAGATCGAATAAGTCTCCAGAGTCGCTCTTTTCTTCTACGTAGACAAGTGGTGCAGAGAAATGTTTGAGTATGTTGCTTATACACGAATGAAAACGCCACTACGTCCCAGTCTTGGTCACGTCACACTCGTATTTCAGTGCAGGAAAAGATGGCGAATTTCACAACACTTGGCCAACATTGAACAAAAATAAACGCGACGTTGTCGAATACAGTACAAGCAGTATTAGAATGAGGCGCGTCTCTATCGTTCTACTGACGCTTTTGGCACAAGAACTGTGCCGTTTTTCTTCTTAGAATAGATAACCAAAAAGGAATGCAGCCCAAACATTAAAAAAAAGCTATTGGTTAGTTGAACCTTTGGGTATGTTTTCAACCCGTACGGTAAATCATCGCGATTTGGGATGCCTTGATAGAAATATCACGAAATAGAGCCTTGCAAGAGTGTTTTTCGTTTGCGATCAAGAAAACCTTGTACCAGAGATTGATATTATGGCCAGACAATATCCTGTGCTCCACAATTGCATAGAAAGTCGCATTCCGCATTTTGACATTACACACACGTTACTTTAGGCGTATTTCGAAGTGACAGTTTTCAGTGCTGGTTGCGCAGTCGCAGGTTACGCCCGGTGTTCAGTACTCATCGTTGGCAAACCCGTTAATATTTAATATTCTTTAAAAACTTCTTGGTCGGCGCCTATTATTTTTGGTTTACCCACGCAAACACAAACACATAAGAGGAAAAGAGCTAGCTAGAAAAAGCGTCCAGGAGTTGCGTTGTGACATTTGTGACATGGACGGAAGACGCGGTTAGGCACAATGTCGATCAGCCAGTGATTTCGTTACACTCGGCTTGTTTATGATAATTCTATCAGGCAGCTCGTCAATATCGAGGTAATGCAAGCGCTAGGAGTCACGAGCGTTTACCAAAGAAACAGCTTGTATATTTAAGTACTTTGTTTGTTACATAAGTTCATTGTCTTTTTCAGGTTATGGCTGCCGCAAGTTCAGTCGCAGACTGGTTACGTCGGTGTTACGAATGTCACAAAATAAGCAGTGCTAAATTGAGGTTTTACTATTTGAGGTTGACGTTCCCGCCCCCTATGAAGGCGGCTTTCGATTAAGATATATCCAAATGACGTATGTCCATTACTCGAGGCAGCGAAAATTCCTTTCTAGAATAGCAGCTCTGCTTTGAAATTATTTAGAAAGCTTCTCTTTGCTGTTCGCCCACACTCGACACCTGGCCACGAAGATGGAATGTACAGGTTTCATTATTAGACTTTATCACTGGATAACTCTATCGAACGTTGTCGCTTGGCAGTAATCAAGACAGGCTTGGCATTAGTGCACCTTTGTAAATATTCATGCTATAAATAGATATCAGTCTGCGTGTGGCCTTTCGATTCGCAATAAAAAAATTTGACTTTACCACACCTCTAGCATATTTCTTTGGCTTCTTCAGAAGAAAAAAAGAGAGAAGAAATACTTCGGAGAATTGCCGCTAGTTTGTTACGGACTTAGTGTGAGCGAAAACGGGAGACGAGGACTTTGTAGCTTTTGCCTGCTTTTACCCGGAAGCAAAATTCGCTTGCACCTAATTTATTTTTTCGCTTTAGCCACATTCGTTACCGCCTGCCTGCCTAAGTCTTCTTGCTATGCTTAAGAAAACAGCGCGTTGACGTTGGCTAGGAGTGACAGCCAACAGCTGTATGCCTTTGCCTTGTCCCATTTCCATGGTCACTAAGTCGGGCACTGCATGACGTGCTTCCCTGCTTTCACTACGCATTATTTTTTTTGTGTTTTGCGTTACTACTATGACTTAAAACAAATGTCATGTTTCGTGAAATATTACAAGGCTTTACTCTGTTGGAAATGCATCGAGAGAGCCTTGTTGTTAGTCCCTCAACGGGCAGCAATCGCCAGTATTTCAAAGGGTTCGCTGGTTCACAAATAAGCCACCCGGCGACACCATCGCCTTTGGTGAAGATCAAAGCAGGATGCGTTTTTTTTTGTTAACTTACCCACAACCCTGATGGCCATTAACGCTTTGTTCAAAGTGGTCTCCTTTTCTGCCATAAAAGGTGGCATACTCCGCCACCACCATTAGAGGCGCTAAATATTCCGGGAAAATGAAAGGAACTTGCGTGGAGCTCATCAAATTATTTGCTGTCTTGTTGGTTCAGCCGATATGCATGTTAGGTTTTACGGAATGAGTGAACGCATAGGGCCTCTGGTACTTGCACATTGACACAAAATGCAGCTCACCCCTCCTGATAAATTCCGGGCGAGCAAATCATGAAAACGCCTACCGGAATGACCCTGTCATTGTTGTTCCTGTGAGCGAAAAGAACAAGCCAGGGGCGCATTCAGTGCATGATAATTTGTTGCTCATGCTAACGCGTATGACACGCTGTCCAAGAACTGTGTCCCAGTCATGATATATCGTCATGAAACTATGGATTCTTCGAGAGCTGATTTTATTTCCGCCTTTCATTCCGCATCCTGAGAATTCCCTGAAGTAACAAGAAAAAAAAGATATTCTTTTCAAACAGGTAATGAATAGGCAAATCAACACATATTTAACAAACTCACCACGTGGCTTGAAATTTTGTTTGCATAGCAACATTATGAATTTCTCCCTAACCATTAACAAAATGTCTCGGTTAATTCCCGAAATATACTTTAGGTGAATTGCATAAGCCTGAGGGCCGGAGTTCGGTGCATATGGTTCACGAGCAAACCACGTGGCGGCATGAACGTCAGTGGCGATGGCCGCAGAAAGACACAATTTGAGTTTACATGCAGCAAAGCCATAGTCACGGTTCAATTCCTCCCTGCTCTCAAGGGCCGTTCTTGTCTGAGCAACGAAGCTGCACACAGGAAACGACCTGTGTGCAGAAGAGTCTAAACATTCTCGGAAGCTGGAGCGCACTTGGAGGTGAATGTAGCACTTTTTTGGCCCATTGTTTGTCTGCCTGGTATTTGAGCCCGGTTTCCGGGAATGCGAGAAGGCCAGGAGTGGGCCTGCTTTCTTGGTCGCATGAATTAGTGCACGCCCCTTGTGATCGTGCGCGACTGACCAAACCACGGACCCCTACCTCAAATGACTGTGCCATTGCAGCAGAACTGATAGTTGGGCCAGTCGGTACTAATTTATAGTAAAATATTTTTGCGCGCACAATTGACAAAGACACAGTGAAGGGGGACACACGAGCGCTTACTCACAACTATTTTATTTTCGGAAAGATGCAGAACATATTTACCCCAGCTATGAGCGCTGAGCATGTGCAACAACAGTGGTCAGTAGAACAGAAAGAGATTAAAAACAGATTAAGAAGGTTTAACCAGTATTTAAAAAAGCGAATTTATTTTCAGTGATTACAACCGATGGTGTGCTTATCCATCTTTCAGCGCACTTTTTGATATGAAATGCTTCTGTGATTTCACGTGTTAGTTTATTTTTATCAGTGTTAAAAAATACCGGATCACAATGACATAGATTGCAGTGGTTCGACAAGTGCGAATGATGTTCTTTCCCAAGAGAACGTTCATGTTCTTTTAGACGGGTGTTTATGCACCGACCAGTTTTTTCTATGTACATGTTGCCACAGGTCAATGGAAGCCGGCACAGAACACCTATTCTGCATTTTGTGAATTTTTGATCGTCTTTTGCACCGCAGCTGCATTTCTTACCCTATTGTCTAATTTATTGAAAATAGCTTGGCACAGTTTTTGCACCTTGTTAGGAGCGCTGAAAACCACTTCAACGCCACACCGGCTGGCAACATTCTTTAGCCCATGGGAAAAATAATGTACGTAAGGTACAACTCCAAGGCGTTTTTTGTTCGTTCTAAGCCTGGTCCTTGAATCTGTGGGTTGTATACCCTGTACTATTTTTATTACCTTTTTGGCCGCTCTGACTATAATGTGTTCCGGGAATACCACCGAAGCTAGTCTTGTTACCTGAATAGCAAATCTTTCTTTTAGTCGGTGGCAACAAGATTTTACTAACGCGGCCTGAAGGCAAGACACCGCATTTCCGCTTTTTCAATCTTGGAATGTCCCGATTTTTACTGTAATATGGGCTTTTTTGACCTAGGGCTTTACATCCAGCATGTGTGATCGGGTAGCAATCGCAAGGAAAGATCTAGAAACTGTAGTTCATTTTCTTTAGCAATCTCATGGGTAAACTTTAGGCCTAGGCCACATTCATGGAACACTTTCAGTACATTAAGCACATTACAGCCATGTTCATTTCCATCAAAAATAACCAAAAAATCATCAACAAATCGGAAAATTTTTGCCAAGCTTCCTAAAGCACTGCGAATACTTTTGTCTACATGAGCTAGAAAAATGTCGCTTAGTATTTGCGCTAACTTGGTACCTGATTTTTGCTCATCTCTTTTTGAAAAATTATCTACCCCTCATCGCTACCTATGTCTCGTCCTTACTGTATTCCGCCAATACTTTGGAGGTCTCGTGCTTATATTAACGGCTGACCAGTTGATGCATCCGTCCACCTTAAGTCTAAGCTCTTCTGGAAGCTGTACGTTACGCACGAGTATCAGTGGCTGAATCCCTTTGCATTCATTTCGGATAAGCTGAGGGGTCTGCGGGTTTTCTTTGCGATATACGCACGCCTCATCCTATATTGCGAAAATGTGCTCCGGTATGCTTTCCTCCCTAGGCAAGCAGCTCGAGTGCCAAATAGGAAAGCCCTGGAAATTCCAAATGGTCTTTCTATGCCCATCATATGCAACCAATTTACCTCTTGTCCCTTTGATTTTCCTTTTGATGTCTCCTGGTTACGGTTCATGGTAATTTTGAATTACAATGAACTTAGTTTTACGAACTTCTTTACCTCTTCCTCCTTTCTGTGTCCGCGTTCTTGAGGTACAGATACCTGAGCCCTTTAGCTGCCCGTTCATCTTTTTTCATGCACGTCAGTCTTTCTCTGCGCTAAACTGATTTGAAAAACGCGCAGTCACCTGCCACCACGCACTACCTCATTTGTGATTTTAGCGTGAGTTCCCAAGGCCAGCCGACCTATAGATTATTTCTAATCCGGACAAGATATACGATTTTAAGGTCGTAGTGGCATTCTCGAACGATAGCGCTGACAGCACAACTCCATTTCCGGTTCCACCTCAGATTTACTGCGGCAACAAAGCAATTATTGCTGCATTCGGCTTCCTCTTTACTCTTATATTATTTTGGTGGTGCATGGTTGCCTAAGTCTTTTCTTTGTTTATTTATTCACCGGTGTAATTATGTCGCTTGACTATAACAATATGACTTGCTCTTTAATTGGCACCAAGTAATTACTCGTCTCTTCAATAAAGATCCTAATACCAATTTCCCTAACCCAACTTAACCTCGATTGATACCTGTCGCCGCATTACCCCGCGTATATTCGCAAGCTCTTGCAAAATCCACTAGTAGCACTATGTCGTCCGCATGCATTATACATGCTGGATGAATGAAACCAAAATTCACTGTTTTTCAGTTGTTTTGCTATGCCCTTCACATAAATGACGAACAACAATCAAGCCAGAGGGCATCCTTTCTTCAGTCCTTTGGGAATTTCCACCATTTCATGATATTTTCGGGCCTTCCGACAGAATTAGTACTAGGTTGTGTACTTCGATACACACGCCGTTGAAGATAAGTTGCTTGACTGTAAAGAGGAACAATTTTCTTGACAGATTTCACCATTATCTGGAAAGGGGTGATCTGGCCTCGACTCGTAACAAAAGAGTTTTTCCGTAAGAGCCTTTATTTGCGTAAATTCTGCATGCGTAATTTTTCCCTTGGAATTCGCGTAACTGAGGCGGTTCACACAGTAACATAACCACTATTTGCTCAAAAGGTTAACTATTTTCATTGCTTCAGACCCGCGGCACACTTTCACAACCCAGGCGAGCCGGGTAATTCTTAGGCCTTGTATATCAATGCTACAAAAGGGAAGCAAACGACACAGTGGCAACATTCGTGCGGCGCCTGCTATACCGAGGTACATTAATACTGCTAAGCACACCAGTCCTCTCTTTCTGCGAATTTCCTAAAAATCGTTGGTTCATGAAGTTGTGCTCTCCAGACACTGGTTACCTGAACACTTTGAGCCACATTTGCATTCAAACAGAAACAAGCTACTTTACAATACTTCGACTTCTGCGCTACAGTAAACTAACGTCACGATCGTGATCATGCCATGTCAGGCAGATCACAGTGCACGGGCAATCATGACTCAAATGCGGCGTGAAATACAAGAACATCATTATTTATTCACGGATGGCGGTAGTAAAACTACGAGTGTTCATGGAAGTGGCGTCTTTGCATTTGTAGCTCGTGATGTTCATTCTTCGTTAGGAGTCTGCGTTCGCCTCTGGAATGGCAAGCAGCGCCTCAAACGAAGCCGAACGTCACACGCTAGGATGTTGTCCTTGCCACAAAAGATGCACATGGTACGTGGAATGCAGCAGTTGCTGAAGCAGTGCCCTTTAATTTTTCCGAGCTTAGCTTCGAATGTACAGCCGAAGCGTCTGTTAACGCAGAAGTTGCGATGACGTTGCAGCTTCTTCTGGCAGAAGATCACGGCCCTCACCTCCGATGCGGCAAAGCACGGCTCGTCCACGGGGCACAGGCCTCTGCGGTGCCAGGCTAGGGCACCGGCGTCTCGGTGCCGCCGCGCTCTCGAACGGACGAAGGCGTTGTGCCTGCACCTCTTGCACACGATGTGGCCGCAGGGAAGTTTCACGGCCAGTGCAGGAATCACCGAGCAGCCGCGCAAATGCGTACGCTCGGTCGGGGTTCCACAAATGCAATGCGCCGCGAGTTCAAGAAGCGGCAGCAATACCCGCGGAGGACGTAGGTAAACGTGCCGCGGTTCCCGTTGCCCAGGCGGCGCTGCTCCAAGCACCGCGGAGGCCCCCGTACTAGATGGTACTCGCTGCTGCTAGTTGTGCCACTGTGCTGTGATTGCGCCATGAAGAAGTCGGTTCACGAGCGGCGGTGTCCCTCTGCTGGACGTCGGTAACAACTTTGGTCAGGAAGTCGGTGATTGTCACCGCGATCTCTTAAAGCAGGTAGGCTGAGGATGTCCGCGACGTGTTAAGCAGGACTGATCGTCACTGCGACTAGAGCAAGTCTGGCTTCGGAGAAGATGGCGACGGTATTTAAAGCCTGGCTGGGCTCTTTGCAAGCGGCGACCTGAGGAGGAAAATTAAGGCGGGTCCTCGACACATTGTACCTATTGGCTTTGTCGTCGTGGGGGAGGAGCTTCGAAATAGTCACGTGGTCGGAGGGGCTGTGGCTAACTATGCGACCAGCGATGGTGACGGCGTAGGATGAGAATACGGTGTGAAAAAGGGGAGCGTATTACTAGAGGGCAAGTAAAAGAAAGCACTATCCTCACCCTTACCATCTTCCTTTTCTACATCTACATGTTCTTGTAACGCTTTTTCAACTTTAGGCAAACTAAAGGGTGCAAAAAAGCGCGTGGTAATCTCCTTCTGCGGTCCTCTGTAGGTGTATGTGACATTCCTCTCAGCCGGCTTTGGCACAGCGTTGGGGAAGCATTGCCAAAAGTTGGCTTAGAAATATATACATGGAAATTTTTTTACGGCTCATACTGTAGTTAACCAATAGCAGCCGGTGACTTTCAAGGCATGTCACCTTTGAGCGTATATTGAGTTAGACACATGCACACACAAGAAGGCGATGAAGCATGGTCGTTCCATTTTTACTTTTTTGAAAATGTACATCAAACGTAATTTTGTTATTAAAGTAAATATTACGTCACTGCATGGTGCATGGTTGCATTTAGCAAAAGAAAACACAAAGGGAGCGCAGTGGAATACGAACCACTTGTCTGGTTTGAAGGGTGTTATAACTTTTGATATCTATATCTGTCTTTTCTTCCTCTTCCGGTTTGTTTTATTGTATACCCAAGGAGCACAAGCTAACACTGCTCCCTGCAGTTAAATATTATATAGCCAAGTGAGACCTACCCTAATTATTAATAGAGTTGATTAAGGAAGTCTTGTTTATCAATTCTGGTTGCTGAATTTTCGTGAAAGTATTCTTCACCTATCTCAGTCATCGTGCCTAATGACGAGACTTCGGGCATATGTCCCAGGTTATATTTACCAAATGTCTGGACCAACACAAGGAAAATGGGGTGTAGGTAATGTTGTATTTTACGTGTTCCGTAAACGGGAAGCATATTCATAACCTAAGAAAATACGAAAACACTATGTATTCACAGAAAATGTATAGTAGAATGGCTGGCGTTCTCAGAGAACCATACATTTTAGAATTGGAAGTTACCCCCATTCGCCGGCCCTGCAGTCCGGCCACCAGTGTTGTAGAAGCAATTTAAGCCTTCCCATTTCTTTTGCCGCTCTCAATCCTTCCAAACACATTGAATATTTACGAAACACTACTTTTTATTAGTGCTAATTCGCAGATTTTAACAAGGGAAGTTCGTTCTCTCGCAATAAATTTTATATATATATATATATATATATATATTATATATATATATATATATATATATATATATATATATATTCTTAGTGCGGATATAAAGAAAACAATGGCGTCGAGGCATTTTCGCGTCGACATGGCACACTGAGAAAAAGTAACTCTTGACAAAGAAGGGTCCAAAACTAGGTGTTACCATCCCAAGGGACAGAGAACATGCAGGGAAGACCACGTACACAGCAAAGATTACTTGCTGTTAGAACACGCATGTTGTCCGCTTTCCATTTTCTGTGCATTCGCCCTCATGTTTCATATACAACAGAATTGGCATCGGCAATGAAATAGTGTTGGAAGTCAGCGCAGTGCCTGTCGTCTCTGTGTCTTTGTCCTTAGCGCTGTCCGTCATTCTACTATTATATCAATTGGAATTACCATGTAGAATATCTACGAAATAGCAAGCATAGCAATAGTAGGGAGGTCGATAACAACTCCCCAAAAACGCACGCCCTACGATAACACGTTAGCAAAAATTTTTTGTGCTTTTTATGCCGCAGAAGCCATACTTTTGTTTATCTGTACTTTCATGTTTGTTTGTCAGGTCTTTATGTACACTATCAACTATTCTTCTTTACCAAGGAAAAAGCGTTATTTGAGAGTTTAATCAGAATTCGTGTTTATCTCGTCTTTCAAAAAAGAGAGCGGTATTGCGTGGGCTCGCCCAGAATCATAGGCTAATTTCCAGCGAACCTACTTCTTATGACCAGGTTCGTCGAGAGTTGTAGTGTAAATAAATCACGCGTTTCAAAACGTTGTAATGCTACATTTCTTTCGATAAAGCTAGAATGGAATGGAATGGAAAACATTACTGACTCTTTTAAGGTTTTAGCGGGTCGAGGCCGAAGTCTTCATTCTTGAAGCTTGGGTCCTCTTCAGCCAAGGATGGGCGCCTAGTCCAGGGCTCCACTAAGCCGGGCCGCCTCGCACGCGTGCGCTATTAGAGTACTTTGAGCCTCTAGCTCGCGGCTGGTGAGCCAGCTCTCCCATTGCTCCGCACTTGGTGTGATGTGTTTGTGGAATGCCTGGTTTCTTGTACACTCCCATGTAATGTGGTATAATGTTGGTTTTGCTCCACACGACGGACAGGTTGCGGTGTACTGCGTGGGGAGCATTCACTTTGTTTGTGTAAGTTTGGGAAGGAGGCCGTTTGCAGTCTCCACCATCCTGCGGCCTCCTCCTTTTTAATGCTTTATGTGGTGGGGGATATTGATATCTTAGCCCCTTATAGAGGTAAAATAGCTCTGAACAGCTGTTCCCGCAGTTGATCTGTGGCCCCTCTGGAGCGGTTGACGTTCCTGCTCGGCTGGTCATCCCTCGAGCTACGCTGTCTGCCCCTTCGTTGCCCCTGATCCCTGCGTGGCTTGGTATCCAGATAATGTTATGTGTGGGTTGTCCCTCAGCGATTCGAACTCTGGTGAGGATCTTGAGCGCCGTGTTACTAATTCTGCCTCTTATATAGCTCCGGCACGCCTCTTGTGAAAGCTAGAAATAAATTTAATACATGACAGCCAATTGGACCTAAATGGCTGTTATAAACGTCTTCCGGTTCATGCCGGTGAATTATATGGCCCTCTTAAAGCTCCCCATCTACACTCTGGAGCGCTTGCATTCGGAAGTTATTGCGAAGGACATATTTGACGGAATCATACCGAGTTTTTTTTTTCTTATGAGCATAATCAATTATGTTTTCTACCCGCCGTGGTTGGTTTCTGCCGATGGTGTTGGGCTGCTCAGCAGGAGGTCCCGGGATCGAATCACGGTCTCGGCGGCCGGATTTCGGTTGGGGCAAATTGCGAAAACACCCGTGTCCTTAGGCTTGTTTGCCCCTTAGTCATATTGTTCTTTTTTTGCACTTAAAGACGCATAATTCAATTTATTAACAATATTTTCCTGAAACATAAAGAAGATCTCCCGTGCAATTCTCCATATATATTATGTCTGCATAGTACAAAACTCAGGGATTGTGTTCTGTGCTTGGTTCGACTACAAAAATACGTGGCGATGATAACGACAGTGGGAACGGCTGCAGAAGGGCGCTATGAATCATCACACGTGGTAAAACCACGGTCACGGTTCAATTTTCACCGTGCACTCAAGGAAGGAATTTTGTGTCTGACGAACAAAGATTCACACACCACTACCAGTGCTCACAGGTGTGTAAGAGTTCTCGGAAAATAGAATACACTTGGAGTTGAACTAAGGATTTCTCTGACCCATTGTGCTTTTCCTGGATATCCAAACCATGTTTCCTTGAACGCGAGGACGCCTTGAGTGTTTTTGCTTATTCTAAGGATATGCTGCTTACACCTCGTGATCATACCCGGGGGACCACACCAAGCAAACCCTTCCTGGGATGACTATGCCATTGTTGTGAATGGACAGCTGGGCGCGCATTCAGCGAACTGGGACTTATTTTTCGTGCTAACCCATCCTGCACACTACTCAGCTGCTAGAGCATCCCACAGTTCTCTGCCAGAGTACATACACTTCTAGGAAACCCGCAGCCCCGTCTACGTTTTACTGTCGCACACTGGTAATTTCCTTACAAGTAACGAGTAAGAAACGACTTGTTCTTGAAACCTTCCAGGGTATAGATAGGTGTGCAAAATGCAGTCAAACCTCTCTTTTTTTTATGCGCAGCACGATTTGCCGTACGCCGAGGCAATATTCTGAGTCGTTGCCTCTCCGTAGTTTTCAATGGCAGCGTATATAACCGCGTTGTATTTCCATGATTTCCTGCTGTCGTTAGTCCTTGAACCCTAATTGCCTAACAGCCACATTTGAAATGTTATCTCAACTTTCTGGCAGCCGCACTGCGTAAGGTAGAGTAGTCTTGGGGAAGAATTAAGTCTTTGAACTAGTCTTCTTCCATTTGTTTACTCATCAAGCATGTCGGAATTTAATAAAATACATGAATAGAAGTATGTTCACCTGTGTATCATCAAGGACACTATGAAATGTTAAGAATGCCTGGTGAAATTGGGCTGCTTTTATACCTATCTTTCTGTGAAGTGAAGCAGAGAACGCCTATTCGATAAGCGCGCTGAGGTGACTAAGTAAAACTCTAAGGTTTCGGGATGGAGCGTGGTTCCGATTATAATTTCGTTCTTTTCCACCCAAATAAGGTTACAAAGACAACTGATATTCAGGAAAATAATATATAGTTAAAAGCGTCATGAACCAGTGGTGTCAATGACGTTTGAAGGAATGCCATTTGATCGAACACAGTGTCCTTGAAGAGGTCATGACAAGTTCATAAATATGGTGTAACCACGCTAATTTCTTCGAACGTGTCTTACCTACACATAATCCCCCCTAAACTAGCTTCTAAAAACTGAACGCAGAGGTAGATTTCACTTTAAACTATGGCGTCACGAAAATGCATTCTATTTTACAAACATGAAAAGTGCATCACACTCGGCGTTCATCTTGAGGAAGGACATGTGGCTCATTCAAAATCAAGGTGTGTGCTTCGGCTCATGTTTTGCCCCAGTCCTCAGTGATATGTTATTAGCTGGGTATGACAGGTGCCCGAATGCTGACCTTGGCGAGACAAATAGTGTTAAGCTATTTCCGTGTGTTGGATGTTCTTTATTTATATTTCGTGCACAGCAGTGGGACGCCATGGAAAACGTGGAAAATATTTTCAACATTTTTTCTTCTTGAATGAATAACCTGAAATTGTTCACAAAACTTTCCTCGAATGACAAGCTGGTGTTTTTAGATTTACAGCTCTTGTTCATGCCGAAATATGTTTGATGGAAATATATATATATCTCGCTCTGGAAAAGTCCTGCAGGTTTCTCTGACTACCTGCTCTCAGGCAAAGCGGAATAACTTGTGGGAGATGTTACGAAGAGAGAAAGATGTGCAAGACAAGCAACATTTTAGGATGAATACAAGGGGGGGATTTCTGCTTTACGTTGTGTTCCCTAGGCTTCGCATCGCCAAAAAAGAATGGGTAAACCTGTATTTATAACACTTCAGATTGCACTTCCGGGCTGCGCTGTGAGAAGAAACTATAAAAAAGGATGTAAAATGCACCATGGGAATTGTTCATCACACTATATTTTGCCGCGATCTAAGCTTCAACGAGCACAACGGGATGCATTTGCAATCACCCCAGGGAGCCCGAGAATTCGATGCGCGCGCCTATAGCTACAAGCCTTGCAATCGCTGTCCGGTGAAAAATATTTTGTGAGTGAACTTCTATTACCAGACTAGATAAATAATAGCAGTTCCTCTTGAGATAATGCGTGCTCTTTCACTTTTGCTTACGAATTTATTTCAAACCCTGTCTATTTCTCCTCGGTTTTGCCTGTGTGGTTGACTCACGCACGCACTTCCATCATTATAGATATGCCATGCCTCTATGAGGCATGGCATATCTATAATGGTGGAAGTGCGTGTGTGAGTCAGCCTTTGATTACTTTACACAAGAAAGAGATTAAGTGCTTTGACAGTTATCTCTCATGTAGACCGACACGTGTACCCGACTGACACGTGGTGATACCATTCCTGAGCTCGCGCAGATGAGTTTTGTGTCTACTTTCTTTTTTCGCCTCAGTTCTCCCTTCAGTTGATAGTCGGCGCTCGTGTTGTCTACTTCTCTGCTCTTGTGTCCCGTTTGCCCACCGCACGTCTTTTTTGCATAAAGGACATGAAGGTGTCAGAATAATCCGGAGTC
This sequence comes from Dermacentor variabilis, assembly GCF_050947875.1. Lineage (NCBI taxonomy): Eukaryota > Metazoa > Arthropoda > Arachnida > Ixodida > Ixodidae > Dermacentor > Dermacentor variabilis. The sequence goes on along the minus strand of NC_134576.1, from coordinate 67,884,269 downwards.
CGCCACTTTGACGCGCCCCATAACAAGATCGTGTTTTTCGTACGCCAGTTTCAATTTAGTTGCAGTACAGTGAAAGTTAAACATTACTGCAATTAAAGATTAACACTTCTGGCAGGATGCGATATTCTATGTGAGCGTATGATAATGCTCAACCCTCTCACAAATTATGAACAATGGCGCACAACAACGCCTCAAGCAAACGCATAGCCCTGTGTGCTCTGTGCACTACGCAGACAAACAGCAATGGTGCGTCCAAGGCAACGCTTAACATAAACTCTCGTATTGGAGTAAACGCTGAGGAAATTACACACTCGCCAACAATACCACCGCTAATTATGGTCAATCAAAGCAAACAGCATAGAAGGCTTCGCTGACAACGATTCCCACAGTGCATGGGATGCGCATGGTTTTACCCTAACGCGTCCTCTAAAACGACCCAACTCCTTGCGCAGCCATGGATTGTCTTCCACATAATATAGGCTGTTCGAAAACCCGTTGGCAGTCAGAATTTCGCTTTCGCACACTCGTAATTTCCTGATAAGTAACGAGTGAGAAAGGATCTGGATGTGAAAAATATAGGATAAGCTTTTTTACTTTTTTACACAGCACGTTTAGCCGTAAGCTGGTGCCGTATTCTGATTCGTAGATTTTTGCATTTTAGAAGTGCAGCGTATATCACCGCGTTGTATTTCCAACAATTTCTAACGGCGTTAGCTCTTGAACCATAGGTGCCTATTAGTCTTTTATGAAGAGATGTCTCAAAATTCTCGGTGCCTAACTGCGTAAAGCAGATTTGTTTTGATGAATAAGCCTTTCAGCAAGCCTTCTTATTATTAGTCGCCCATAAAGAGTGTCATTTAAGAAAATACAAAAGTGGATGTCCGTGCACGTTGTAACATCAAGGAGACTACGAAATGTAGAAAAATGGGAAGTGAAATGCAACAATTTTTATATCTATATTTCTGTAAATTAAACCAATGAAGGCTTAATCGAGAAGAGCGCTGGAGAGAGCTGTGTTTGGGGAGAGGGGAGATGTACGGGTGGTGCTTCTCAGTATAACTTTTTTCTATTCCTGCACTGAATGAAAGTGTCCATTGATAGGCCCGTGTACTGTGCGATGTCAGGTGCATGTTAAGGATCCCAAGGAGGCCGAAAATTATCCGCAGCCCTCCACTGCGGGGCCGCTCATAGACTGAGTCGCTCTGGGACACTAAACACTCACAAGTCTAAGTCAAGTGCCGAATAAAGAGTGCAGTTATTTGTCGAGTTACTTCGCCCAGAACTCGTTTTGTGTTTGTTTTTCACTTGGAGACTTTTTTTTCTAGAGAGCGTTTCCTGAGTCGATGTATATTCCTGAGACGTTGTTTCCTGTACCCGGCTACATGGACAGTTAATATCCTGGAAAACAAAACTTACTAAAGACCATTATGATCCAGTGGTGCCCGTGACGTTTCAAGGAATGCCGTTTTACTGAACGCCGGTTCAAAGAGGCCATGACGTGTACATGAAAATGGTGTGTCCGCTGTAATTTCATCGAACCTGGTTTAACTACAATTAATGGCAACGCTCAGGCGGCATGTGCAAACAGAAGGCTGAGACAGCTATTCACTTTAGTCTATAACGTCACGCTACTGAACTCTAGTTTGCTAACACGAAATATGCATGCCGTTCGACGTTCGTCGACACGAAGGGCAAATGGTTGATTCAAAATCGGGGTGCGTACATTGGGTCGTGTTTATCGCCACATAGTGTATATGATTGAACAGTGTATCTCGAGTTGATGCGTGTTCTCGCACGTGTGATTGTCCAGATATTCAGGCAATTTGTCTTTCCAACTTCCTCCACTCTCCAACAGAAATTAGGTTTCCACCACCTGAGCGATAAACCTAGTTGTAAGCTTGTGCTCGGTCCTGTCGCCTTCTTGCTTCTTTCCTACAACATTTCTTATAAACTGATTTCTGAGACATCAAGCAACGTAAGCAGACACGCTTTCAATATGGCTTAGACGCTTCGCTGAACTACCGCGTATACAGACACACGCAATATTAAAAAAAAGAATACTTCTTTGCATGAATATGAAGAAAGGCCTCCCGTTGAAGCACTTGAACGTCGACATGTACTAGCGACGAGCAGCTCAGTACATTTGTAGAATGACTGAGCGTGCACGAGGGAAAAACATGTTTGGCAAGGGGCGAGTAATTTCACGAGTTCCACAAAAAGTGGCTGTTGTTAAGAGTGTAAATCAGGTGTGTACACTTCACGAGGTAGACAGCATTCCTGTGAACAGAGCCAGTTGCCTCTTGCAGTTATTTCCTGATCTCGTATAGCTCCTCCACACCAAAAACGTACCCACCAAGAAGAAATGACTGTTGCCATTGAATAACCCTTGTGAGCGCGTACCAAATTAGTGGGGTGTGCAGAGTCCTGGGGTCGTAAGACAAAACCATCGCATGGGGCCAATGGCTTCTTAACAACAACAAAAAAAACTGCTCGTAAAAGAGGTGCACGAGCAAGAAACGACAAACACGTCTCGTCCACGTCTTTCTCGCGCAGTTTGTCGTTGGGATGGAACCACAACGACTCGCACAGATCTCAGTTTTGATGAACAATCTTGTTCTCCTAGGCTGTGGTCTAAAGCATTATGGCTTGAAATCACCTTTTCTCCTCAACTGTCGGCTACATTTTGGCGAGATGTCTATACCTAGCTTCTGTGAATTGCCTCTCCAATAAAATCTGACACTTAGGCGTCAGTAAATAGGTGTGTCTCCGTATTTTGTTCTCTTTCTGATTTTTCTTCTTCTTCCCTGCATTATTCAGTACAGAAAAGATCAGCAATAATTCTTCGTAACATGTCTATTATAACATTTCACTTTTCTTTTTCGGTGCGATCACCTGTCTGTCAGCGTCTTCCGGTGTTTCCTGACTAGGGAGAATGCAATATAGCATATCAGCAAAGATCTAATAAGTCTCCAGAGTCGCTCTTTTCTTCGACGTTGACAAGTGGTGCAGAGTAATGGTTGAGTATGTTGCTGATACACGAATGAAAACGCCACTACGTCCCATTCTTGGTCATGTCACAATCGTATTTCAGTGCAGGAAAAGATGGCGAATTTCACAACACTTGGCCAACATTGAACAAAAATAAACGCGACGTTGTCGAATACAGTACAAGCAGTATTAGAATGAGGCGCGTCTCTATCGTTCTACTGACGCTATTGGCACAAGAACTGTACCGTTTTTCTTCTTAGAATAGATAACCAAAAAGGAATGCAGCCCAAACATTAAAAAAAAAGCTATTCGTTAGTTGAACCTTTGGGTATGTTTTCAATCCGTACGGTAAATCATCGCGATTTGGGATGGCTTGATAGAAATATCACGAAATAGAGCCTTGCAAGAGTGTTTTTCGTTTGCGATCAAGAAAACTTTGTACCAGAGATTGATAATATGGCCAGACAATATCCTGTGCTCCACAATTCCATAGAAAGTCGCATTCCGCATTTTGACATTACACACACGTTACTTTAGGCGTATTTCGAAGTGACAGTTTTCAGTGCTGGTTGCGCAGTCGCAGGTTACGCCCGGTGTTCAGTACACATCGTTGGCAAACCCGTTAATATTTAATATGCTTTAAAAACTTCTTGGTCGGCGCCTATTATTTTTGGTTTACCCACGCAAACACAAACACATAAGAGGAAAAGAGCTAGCTAGAAAAAGCGTCCAGGAGTTGCGTTGTGACATTTGTGACATGGACGGAAGACGCGGTTAAGCATAATGTCGATGAGCCAGTGATTTCGTTACACTCGGCTTGTTTATGATAATTCTATCAGGCAGCTCGGCAACATCGAGGTAATGCAAGCGCAAGGAGTCACGAGCGTTTACCAAAGAAACAGCTTGTATATTTAAGTACTTGGTTTGTTACATAAGTTCATTGTCTTTTTCAGGTAATGGCGGCCGCCAGTTCAGTCGCAGACTGGTTACGTCGGTGTTACGAATGTCACAAAATAAGCAGTGCTAAATTGAGGTTTTACTATTTGAGGTTGACGTTCCCGCCCCCTATGAAGGCGGCTTTCGATTAAGATATATCCAAATAAGGTATGTCCATTACTCGAGGCAGCGAAAATTCCTTTCTAGAATAGCAGCTCTGCTTTGAAATTATTTAGACAGCTTCTCTTTGCTGTTCGCCCACACTCGACACCTGGCCACGAAGATGGAATGTACAGGTTTCATTATTAGACTTTATCACTGGATAACTCTGTCGAACGCTGTCGCTTGGCAGTAATCAAGACAGGCTTGGCATTAGTGCACCTTAACAAATATTCATGCTATAAATAGATATCAGTCTGCGTGTGGCCTTTCGATTCGCAATAAAAAAATTTGACTTTACCACACCTCTAGCATATTTCTTTGGCTTCTTCAGAAGAAAAAAAGAGAGAAGAAATACTTCGGAGAATTGCCGCTAGTTTGTTACGGACTTAGTGTGAGCGAAAACGGGAGACGAGGACTTTGTAGCTTTTGCCTGCTTTTACCCGGAAGCAAAATTCGCTTGCACCTAATTTATTTTTTCGCTTTAGCCACATTCGTTACCGCCTGCCTGCCTAAGTCTTCTTGCTATGCTTAAGAAAACAGCGCGTTGACGTTGGCTAGGAGTGACAGCCAACAGCTGTATGCCTTTGCCTTGTCCCATTTCCATGGTCACTATGTCGGGCACTGCATGACGTGCTTCCCTGCTTTCACTACGCATTATTTTTTTTGTGTTTTGCGTTACTACTATGACTTAAAACAAATGTCATGTTTCGTGAAATATTACAAGGCTTTACTCTGTTGGAAATGCATCGAGAGAGCCTTGTTGTTAGTCCCTCAACGGGCAGCAATCGCCAGTATTTCAAAGGGTTCGCTGGTTCACAAATAAGCCACCCGGCGACACCATCGCCTTTGGTGAAGATCAAAGCAGGATGCGTTTTTTTTTTGTTAACTTACCCACGACCCTGATGGCCATTAACGCTTTGTTCAAAGTGGTCTCCTTTTCTGCCATAAAAGGTGGCATACTCCGCCACCACCATTAGAGGCGCTAAATATTCCGGGAAAATGAAAGGAACTTGCGTGGAGCTCATCAAATTATTTGCTGTCTTGTTGGTTCAGCCGATATGCATGTTAGGTTTTACGGAATGAGTGAACGCATAGGGCCTCTGGTACTTGCACATTGACACAAAATGCAGCTCACCCCTCCTGATAAATTCCGGGCGAGCAAATCATGAAAACGCCTACCGGAATGACCCTGTCATTGTTGTTCCTGTGAGCGAAAAGAACAAGCCAGGGGCGCATTCAGTGCATGATAATTTGTTGCTCATGCTAACGCGTATGACACGCTGTCCAAGAACTGTGTCCCAGTCATGATATATCGTCATGAAACTATGGATTCTTCGAGAGCTGATTTTATTTCCGCCTTTCATTCCGCATCCTGAGAATTCCCTGAAGTAACAAGAAAAAAAAGATATTCTTTTCAAACAGGTAATGAATAGGCAAATCAACACATATTTAACAAACTCACCACGTGGCTTGAAATTTTGTTTGCATAGCAACATTATGAATTTCTCCCTAACCATTAACAAAATGTCTCGGTTAATTCCCGAAATATACTTTAGGTGAATTGCATAAGCCTGAGGGCCGGAGTTCGGTGCATATGGTTCACGAGCAAACCACGTGGCGGCATGAACGTCAGTGGCGATGGCCGCAGAAAGACACAATTTGAGTTTACATGCAGCAAAGCCATAGTCACGGTTCAATTCCTCCCTGCTCTCAAGGGCCGTTCTTGTCTGAGCAACGAAGCTGCACACAGGAAACGACCTGTGTGCAGAAGAGTCTAAACATTCTCGGAAGCTGGAGCGCACTTGGAGGTGAATGTAGCACTTTTTTGGCCCATTGTTTGTCTGCCTGGTATTTGAGCCCGGTTTCCGGGAATGCGAGAAGGCCAGGAGTGGGCCTGCTTTCTTGGTCGCATGAATTAGTGCACGCCCCTTGTGATCGTGCGCGACTGACCAAACCACGGACCCCTACCTCAAATGACTGTGCCATTGCAGCAGAACTGATAGTTGGGCCAGTCGGTACTAATTTATAGTAAAATATTTTTGCGCGCACAATTGACAAAGACACAGTGAAGGGGGACACACGAGCGCTTACTCACAACTATTTTATTTTCGGAAAGATGCAGAACATATTTACCCCAGCTATGAGCGCTGAGCATGTGCAACAACAGTGGTCAGTAGAACAGAAAGAGATTAAAAACAGATTAAGAAGGTTTAACCAGTATTTAAAAAAGCGAATTTATTTTCAGTGATTACAACCGATGGTGTGCTTATCCATCTTTCAGCGCACTTTTTGATATGAAATGCTTCTGTGATTTCACGTGTTAGTTTATTTTTATCAGTGTTAAAAAATACCGGATCACAATGACATAGATTGCAGTGGTTCGACAAGTGCGAATGATTTTCTTTCCCAAGAGAACGTTCATGTTCTTTTAGACGGGTGTTTATGCACCGACCAGTTTTTTCTATGTACATGTTGCCACAGGTCAATGGAAGCCGGCACAGAACACCTATTCTGCATTTTGTGAATTTTTGATCGTCTTTTGCACCGCAGCTGCATTTCTTACCCTATTGTCTAATTTATTGAAAATAGCTTGGCACAGTTTTTGCACCTTGTTAGGAGCGCTGAAAACCACTTCAACGCCACACCGGCTGGCAACATTCTTTAGCCCATGGGAAAAATAATGTACGTAAGGTACAACTCCAAGGCGTTTTTTGTTCGTTCTAAGCCTGGTCCTTGAATCTGTGGGTTGTATACCCTGTACTATTTTTATTACCTTTTTGGCCGCTCTGACTATAATGTGTTCCGGGAATACCACCGAAGCTAGTCTTGTTACCTGAATAGCAAATCTTTCTTTTAGTCGGTGGCAACAAGATTTTACTAACGCGGCCTGAAGGCAAGACACCGCATTTCCGCTTTTTCAATCTTGGAATGTCCCGATTTTTACTGTAATATGGGCTTTTTTGACCTAGGGCTTTACATCCAGCATGTGTGATCGGGTAGCAATCGCAAGGAAAGATCTAGAAACTGTAGTTCATTTTCTTTAGCAATCTCATGGGTAAACTTTAGGCCTAGGCCACATTCATGGAACACTTTCAGTACATTAAGCACATTACAGCCATGTTCATTTCCATCAAAAATAACCAAAAAATCATCAACAAATCGGAAAATTTTTGCCAAGCTTCCTAAAGCACTGCGAATACTTTTGTCTACATGAGCTAGAAAAATGTCGCTTAGTATTTGCGCTAACTTGGTACCTGATTTTTGCTCATCTCTTTTTGAAAAATTATCTACCCCTCATCGCTACCTATGTCTCGTCCTTACTGTATTCCGCCAATACTTTGGAGGTCTCGTGCTTATATTAACGGCTGACCAGTTGATGCATCCGTCCACCTTAAGTCTAAGCTCTTCTGGAAGCTGTACGTTACGCACGAGTATCAGTGGCTGAATCCCTTTGCATTCATTTCGGATAAGCTGAGGGGTCTGCGGGTTTTCTTTGCGATATACGCACGCCTCATCCTATATTGCGAAAATGTGCTCCGGTATGCTTTCCTCCCTAGGCAAGCAGCTCGAGTGCCAAATAGGAAAGCCCTGGAAATTCCAAATGGTCTTTCTATGCCCATCATATGCAACCAATTTACCTCTTGTCCCTTTGATTTTCCTTTTGATGTCTCCTGGTTACGGTTCATGGTAATTTTGAATTACAATGAACTTAGTTTTACGAACTTCTTTACCTCTTCCTCCTTTCTGTGTCCGCGTTCTTGAGGTACAGATACCTGAGCCCTTTAGCTGCCCGTTCATCTTTTTTCATGCACGTCAGTCTTTCTCTGCGCTAAACTGATTTGAAAAACGCGCAGTCACCTGCCACCACGCACTACCTCATTTGTGATTTTAGCGTGAGTTCCCAAGGCCAGCCGACCTATAGATTATTTCTAATCCGGACAAGATATACGATTTTAAGGTCGTAGTGGCATTCTCGAACGATAGCGCTGACAGCACAACTCCATTTCCGGTTCCACCTCAGATTTACTGCGGCAACAAAGCAATTATTGCTGCATTCGGCTTCCTCTTTACTCTTATATTATTTTGGTGGTGCATGGTTGCCTAAGTCTTTTCTTTGTTTATTTATTCACCGGTGTAATTATGTCGCTTGACTATAACAATATGACTTGCTCTTTAATTGGCACCAAGTAATTACTCGTCTCTTCAATAAAGATCCTAATACCAATTTCCCTAACCCAACTTAACCTCGATTGATACCTGTCGCCGCATTACCCCGCGTATATTCGCAAGCTCTTGCAAAATCCACTAGTAGCACTATGTCGTCCGCATGCATTATACATGCTGGATGAATGAAACCAAAATTCACTGTTTTTCAGTTGTTTTGCTATGCCCTTCACATAAATGACGAACAACAATCAAGCCAGAGGGCATCCTTTCTTCAGTCCTTTGGGAATTTCCACCATTTCATGATATTTTCGGGCCTTCCGACAGAATTAGTACTAGGTTGTGTACTTCGATACACACGCCGTTGAAGATAAGTTGCTTGACTGTAAAGAGGAACAATTTTCTTGACAGATTTCACCATTATCTGGAAAGGGGTGATCTGGCCTCGACTCGTAACAAAAGAGTTTTTCCGTAAGAGCCTTTATTTGCGTAAATTCTGCATGCATAATTTTTCCCTTGGAATTCGCGTAACTGAGGCTGTTCACACAGTAAAATAACCACTATTTCCTCAAGAGGTTAACTATTTTTCAGTGCTTCAGGCCCGCGGCACACTTTCACGACCCCGGCGAGCCGGGCAATTCTTAGGCCTTGTATATCAATGCTACAAAAGGGAAGCAAACGACACTGTGGCAACAGTCATGCGGCGCCTGCTATACCGAGGTACATTAATACTGCTAAGCACACCAGTCCTCCCTTTCCGCGAATTTCCTCAAAATCGTTGGTTCATGAAGTTGTGCTCTCCTGACACTGGTTACCTGAACACTTTGAGCCACATTTGCATTCAAACAGAAACAAGCTACTTTACAATACTTCGACTTCTGCGCTACAGTAAACTAACGTCACGATCGTGATCATGCCATGTCAGGCAGATCACAGTGCACGGGCAATCATGACTCAAATGCGGCGTGAAATACAAGAACATCATTATTTATTCACGGATGGCGGTAGTAAAACTACGAGTGTTCATGGAAGTGGCGTCTTTGCATTTGTAGCTCGTGATGTTCATTCTTCGTTAGGAGTCTGCGTTCGCCTCTGGAATGGCAAGCAGCGCCTCAAACGAAGCCGAACGTCACACGCTAGGATGTTGTCCTTGCCACAAAAGATGCACATGGTACGTGGAATGCAGCAGTTGCTGAAGCAGTGCCCTTTAATTTTTCCGAGCTTAGCTTCGAATGTACAGCCGAAGCGTCTGTTAACGCAGAAGTTGCGATGACGTTGCAGCTTCTTCTGGCAGAAGATCACGGCCCTCACCTCCGATGCGGCAAAGCACGGCTCGTCCACGGGGCACAGGCCTCTGCGGTGCCAGGCTAGGGCACCGGCGTCTCGGTGCCGCCGCGCTCTCGAACGGACGAAGGCGTTGTGCCTGCACCTCTTGCACACGATGTGGCCGCAGGGAAGTTTCACGGCCAGTGCAGGAATCACCGAGCAGCCGCGCAAATGCGTACGCTCGGTCGGGGTTCCACAAATGCAATGCGCCGCGAGTTCAAGAAGCGGCAGCAATACCCGCGGAGGACGTAGGTAAACGTGCCGCGGTTCCCGTTGCCCAGGCGGCGCTGCTCCAAGCACCGCGGAGGCCCCCGTACTAGATGGTACTCGCTGCTGCTAGTTGTGCCACTGTGCTGTGATTGCGCCATGAAGAAGTCGGTTCACGAGCGGCGGTGTCCCTCTGCTGGACGTCGGTAACAACTTTGGTCAGGAAGTCGGTGATTGTCACCGCGATCTCTTAAAGCAGGTAGGCTGAGGATGTCCGCGACGTGTTAAGCAGGACTGATCGTCACTGCGACTAGAGCAAGTCTGGCTTCGGAGAAGATGGCGACGGTATTTAAAGCCTGGCTGGGCTCTTTGCAAGCGGCGACCTGAGGAGGAAAATTAAGGCGGGTCCTCGACACATTGTACCTATTGGCTTTGTCCTCGTGGGGGAGGAGCTTCGAAATAGTCACGTGGTCGGAGGGGCTGTGGCTAACTATGCGACGAGCGATGGTGACGGCGTAGGATGAGAATACGGTGTGAAAAAGGGGAGCGTATTACTAGAGGGCAAGTAAAAGAAAGCACTATCCTCACCCTTACCGTCTTCCTTTTCTACATCTGCATGTTCTTGTAACCCTTTTTTAACTTTAGGCAAACTAAAGGGTGCAAAAAAGCGCGTGGTAATCGCCTTCTGCGGTCCTCTGTAGGTGTACGTGACATTCCTCTCAGCCGGCTTTGGCACAGCGTTGGGTAAGCATTGCAAAAGTTGGCTTAGAAATATATACATGGAAATTTTTTTACGGCTCATACTGTAGTTAACCAATAGCAGCCGGTGACTTTCGAGGCATGTCACCTTTGAGCGTATATTGAGTTAGACACATGCACACACAAGAATGCGATGAAGTATGGTCGTTCCATTTTTACTTTTTTGAATGTGTACATCAAACGTAATTTTGTTATTAAAGTAAATATTACGTCACTGCATGGTGCATGGTTGCATTTAGCAAAAGAAAACACAAAGAGAGCGCAGTGGAATAGGAACCACTTGTCTGGTTTGAAGGGTGTTATAACTTTTGATATCTATATCAGTCTTTTCTTCCTTTTCCGGTGTGTTTTATTGTATACCCAAGGAGCACAAGCTAACACTGCTCCCCGCAGTTAAATATTATATAGCCAAGTGAGACCTACCCTAATTATTTATAGAGTTGATTAAGGAAGTCTTGTTTATCAATTCTGGTTGCTGAATTTTCGTGAAAGTATTCTTCACCTATCTCAGTCATCGTGCCTAATGACGAGACTTCGGGCTTATGTCCCAGGTTATATTTACCAACTGTCTGGACCAACACACGGAAAATGGGGTGTAGGTAATGTTGTATTTTACGTGTTCCGTAAACTGGAAGCATATTCATAACCTAAGAAAATACGAAAACACTATGTATTCACAGAAAATGCATATAGAATGGCTGGCGTTCTCAGAGAACCATACAATTTAGAATTGGAAGCTACCCCCATTCGCCTGCCCTTCAATCCGGCCACCAGTGTTGTAGAAGCAATTTAAGCCTCCCCATTTCCTTTGCCGCTCTCACTCCTTCCAAACACATTCAATATTTACGAAACACTACTTTTTATTAGTGCTAATACGCAGATTTTAACAAGGGAAGTTCGTTCTCTCGCAATACATTATATATATATATATATATATATATATATATATATATATATATATATATATATATATATATATATATATATATATATTCTTAGTGCGGATATAAAGCAAACAATGGCGTCGAGGCATTTTCGCGTCGACATAGCACACTGAGAAAAAGTAACTCTTGACAAAGAAGGGTACACAACTAGGTGTGACCATTCCAAGGGACAGAGAACATGCAGAGAAGACCATGTACATAGCAAAGATTACTTGCTGTTAGAACACGCATGTTGTCCGCTTTCCATTTTCTGTGCATTCGCCCTCATGTTTCAGATACAACAGATTTGGCATCGGCAATGAAATAGTATTGGAAGTCAGCTCAGTGCCTGTCGACTCTGCCTCTTTGTCCTTAGCTCTGTGTGCGTCATTCTGCTATTATATCAATTGGAATTACCATGTAGAATATCTACGAAATAGCAAGCATAGCAATAGTAGGGAGGTCGATAACAACTCCCCAAAAACGCACGCCCTACGATAACACATTAGCAAAAATTTTTTGTGCTTTTTATGCCGCAGAAGCCAAAGTTTTGTTTATCTGTACTTTCATGTTTGTTTATCAGGTCTTTATGTACACTATCAACTATTCGTCTTTACCAAGGAAAAAGCGTTGATTTCAGAGTTTAATCAAAATTCGTGTTTATCTCGTCTTTCAAAAAAGAGATCGGTATTGCGTGGGCTCGCCGAGAATCATAGGCTAATTTCCAGCGAACCTACTTCTTATGACCAGGTTCGTCGAGAGTTGAAGTGTAAATAAACCACGCGTTTCAGAACGTTGTAATGGTACACTTCTTTCGATAAAGCTAGAATGGAATGGAATGGAAAACTTTATTGACTCTTTTAAGGTTTTAGCGGGTCGAGGCCGAAGTCTTCATTCTTGAAGCTTGGGTCCTCTTCAGCCATGGATGGGCCCCTATTCCAGGGCTCCACTAAGCCGGGCCGCCTCGCACGCGTGCGCTATTAGAGTTCTTTGAGCCTCTAGCTCGCGGCTGGTGAGCCAGCTCTCCCATTGCTCCGCACTTGGTGTTATGTGTTTGTGGAATGCCTAGTTTCTTGTACACTCCCATGTAATGTGGTATAATGTTGGTTTTGCTCCACACGACGGACAGGTTGCGCTATACTGCGTGGGGAACATCCTACTTAGTATGTGTAAGTTTGGGAAGGAGGCCGTTTGCAGTCTCCGCCATCCTGCGGCCTCCTCCTTTTTAATGCTTTATGTGGTGGGGGATATTGATATCTTAGCCCCTTATAGAGGTAAAATAACTCTGAATAGCTGTTCCCGCAGTTGATCTGTGGCCCCTCTGGGACTGTTGACGTTCCTGCTCGGCTGGTCATCCCTCGAGCTAGGCTGTCTGCCCCTTCGCTGCCCCTGATCCCTGCGTGGCTTGGTATCCAGACAATGTTATGTGTGGGTTGTCCCTCAGCGATTCGAACCCTGCTGAGGATCTTGTGCGCCGTGTTACTAATTCTGCCTCTTATATAGCTCCGGCACGCCTCTTGTGAAAGCTAGAAATAAATTTAATACATGACAGCAAATTGGACCTAAATGGCTGTTATAAACGTCTTCCGGTTCATGCCGGTGAATTATATGGCCCTCTTAAAGCTCCCCATCTACACTCTGGAGTGCTTGCATTAGGAAGTTATTGCGAAGGACATATTTCACGCAAACATTCTGAGTTTTTTTTTCTTATGATCATAATCAATAATGTTTTCTACCCGCCGTGGTTGGTTTCTGCCGATGGTGTTGGGCTGCTCAGCAAGAGTTCGCGGGATCGAATCACGGTCACGGCGGCCGGATTTCGGTTCGGGCAAATTGCGAAAGCACCCGTGTACTTAGGCTTATTTGCCTCATAGTCATACTGTTTTTTTTGCACTTAAAGACGCATAATTCAATTTATAAACAATATTTTCCTGAAACATAAAGAAGATTTCCCGTGCAATTCTCCATATATACTAATACAAAACTCAGGGATTGTGTTCTGTGCTTGGTTCGTGAACAAACCACGTGGCGATGATAACGACAATGGGAACGGCTGCAGAAGGGCGCTATGAATCATCACACGTGTTAAAACCACGGTCACCTTTCAATTTTCACCGTGCACTCAAGGAAGGCCTTTTGTGTCTGACGAACAAAGATTCACACACCACTACCAGTGCTCACAGGTTTGTAAGAGTTCTCGGAAAATACAATACACTTGGAGTTGAACTCGGGATTTCTCTGAACATTTGTTGGTCTCCTGGATATCCAAACCGTGTTTCCTTGAACGCGAGGACGCCTTGAGTGTTTCTGCTTATTCTAAGGATATGCTGCTTACACCTCGTGATCATACCCGGGGGACCACACCAAGCAAACCCTTTCTGGGATGACTATGCTATTGTTGTGAATGGAAAGCTGGGCGCGCATTCAGTGAACTGGGATTTATTATTTGTCCTAACCCATCCTGCACACTACTCAACTGCTAGAGCAGCCCACAGTTCTCTGCCAGAGTATATACACTTCTAGGAAACCCGCAGCCCGGTCTACGTTTTACTGTCGCACACTGGTAATTTCCTTACAAGTAACAAGTAAGAAAGGACTTGTTCTTGAAACCTTCCAGGGTATAGATAGGTATGCAAAATGCAGGCAAACAATTTGTTCTTTTTTTATGCGCAGCACGATTTGCCGTAGGCCGATTCCATACTCTGAGTCGTTGGATTTCTGCTGTTTTCAATGGCAGGGTATACCACCGCGTTGTATTTCCATGATTTCCTGCTTTCGTTAGCCCTTGAACCTTAATTGCCTAACAGCCTCATTTGAAAAGTTATCTCAACTTTCTCGCAGCCGGACTGTGTAAGGTAGAGTAGTCTTGTTGAAGAATTAGGTCTTTCAACAAGTTTTCTTGCATTTGTTTACTCATAAAAAATGTCGGAATTAAAAAAAAAAATACATGAATAGAAGTATGTTCACCTGTGTATGATCAAGGAGACTATGAAATGTTAAGACTGCCCGGTGAAATTGGGCTGCTTTTATATCTATCTTTCTGTAAATTGAACAAGAAAACGCCTATTCTATAAGAGCGTTGAGGTGACCATGTAAAACTCTAAGGTTTTGGGATGGAGCGTGGTTTTGATTATAATTTCGTTCTTTTGCGCCTAAATAAGTTTACAAAGACATCTGATATTCAGGAGAATGATATATAGTTAAAAGCGTCATGGAACCGGTGGTGTCAATGACGTTTGAAGGAATGCCGTTTGGTCGAACGCAGTGTCCTTGAACAGGTCATGACAAGTTCATAAATATTGTGTAGCCACGCTAACTTCTTCGAACGTGCTTTACCTACACATAATGCCCGGCTAAACTACCTTCTAAAAACTGAACGCAGAGGTAGATTTCACTTTAAACTATGGCGTCAGGTTAATGCATTCTATTGTACAAACACGAAACAGTGCATCACGCTCGGCCTTCATCTTGAGGAAGGACATGTGGCTCATTCAAAATCAAGGTACGTGTTTCGGCTCATGTTTGGCCCAGTCCTCAGCGATATGTTATTGGCTGGTTATGACAGGTGCCCAAGTGCTGACCTTGGCGAGACAAATACTGTTAACCTATTCCGGTACGTTGAATGTTTTTTATTCATATTTCGTGCACAGCAGTGTGACGCCAGGCAAAACGTGGAAAATATTTTCAACTATATTTCTTCATCTTGGATGAATAACCTGGAATTGATCACAAAACTTTCCGTGAATAACAAGCTGATGTTTTTAGATTTACAGCTCTTGTTCATGCCGAAATATATATTATGGAAATATATATATCTCGCTCTGGAAAAGTCGTGCTACGTTTAAGTTTCGCACATTGAAATCTTGTGAAACGGGGGATAACAAAAGCATTCCTGAAGGCAACGTTTCCGAGGTGCTCCCAACGGCAGGTCAAAACAAGCTTTCATCAAGAAGTTGAAAGAATAAATTGTGCAGGTTTCTCCGATTGCCTGCTCTCACGCATAGCGGAATCACTTCTTAGAGATGTTACGAAGAGAGAAAGAAGTGCAAGACAAGCAACATTTTAGGATGAATGCAAGGCGGAGATTTCTGCTTTACCTTATGTTCCATAGGAGGCGCATCTCCAAAAAAGAATGAGTAAGCCCGTTTAAAACTTTTCAGATTACACCTCACCGTTGCGCTGTTAGAAAAAACATTTAAAAAGGCTGTAAAATGCACCATGGGAGTGTTCCCTCGCACTTTTTATTGGGAGACCACAGCTACATGGACTACAAAGGCGTTTTTTTTGCGACTACTTAAGACAGGCCGACATTTTGTTGCGCGTGTATGAAGGTAGCAGCCTGGCAACTCGGTGTCCTTTGAAAAACTTGTGGGAGTGAATATCTATTACCCAATTAGATAAATAAGATCATATCCTCTTGAGCTAATGCGTGCTCCTTCAAATGCACTTACGATGTTCTTTCAAACCCGCTTTTTTCCTCTTCCCTGCTCCATTTTGCTTATGTTACCGCCATCTGAGCAAAAAGCTATACAGTTAGCGTGCCACTTTCCCTTAGTCTTCTTCCTTACTACAATTTGCGCACAGAAAAAAAGATATTGTTCCTTGTCCAAACCATGTTTTACAAAACAGACCAAGCAGCCACTTTTTTGAAAATTGCATAAAGGTTTCGCAGAAAGACTTGGTATACTTACTACACACAGAAAGATATTAGCTCAATCTATCGGTGATAATGTTAAAAGAACTTTCCTTTGCACGAATTTACACATGGATATCTAATAGTGACGAATAGCTGACTATATATATAGGATAACTGACTGTACACTAGGAAACGCTATTGTGATAAAATTCCAGTTATTTCACGGGTTGCAAGAAGGTGGCTCACGTTAAGCAGGGTCCACAATCAGGAGTGTCCACTTCAAGAGCCAGAGAGCATTCCCTTTAAGGTTCGGGAGCTCCCCTGCGCAATTACTGCAAACTTTTCTGTTTTGCTAGTCCCGCCAAATTAATAATAACGTGCTCACCAAGATGAAGTATACCATTATGATTCGGTACCCTTTATCAGCGGGTACCAAAGTGGAAGGGTGCTTAGGATTTGGAATTGTAAGACTAAAGCACTTAATGGGAACAATACTTAGTTCTACTAGCCTGTGCTCGAATGTGTTACGTTGTAGATAACATTTCTTCCCCGTTTTCGGCATGATTGTGGCAAGATCTCTATTCAAAGCTTTTGGAAATTGCCCCTCCACAAAACTTGAAACTCCAATAAAATGAGCAATATTTCTTCAAAACAGGTGGTTTATGACATTCCACTTGTTTGGTTCGGCGCCGACCGACTCCCTACCTGAATTTCCCGCTGTTTCCTGACCAGGATAACGCAATAAAGCGCATCGAAAGCAATCTGATAAGTCTCGACCGCGGCTCTTCTGTGTGGACAAGTGGTGAGTATTAATATTTGAATACTTTGTTTGCTTAAGTGAGTGAAAACTCAAATTCGTCGCATTCATCTTCGCGTCATACTCGAGCTTGCGGCACAAGAACCCTGCCGTTCTTAAAGCGATGCTCGCTTTGCACCTTTCTTCCACTTTGCGCCGCTGCTGTTGCTCCTGACTTGCACGCCGCGTCGGGGGTCGTTCAGAGCGTGTACATACATCAAAGCAGCCTGGCAGAGAACAAAGGCTTTCTGCATTTTGACATTATACACACGTTTTCTGAGGCTAATTTCGAAATGGCTGCATTTAACGATGGAAACACAGTTGTACGTGCGGCAGAGTTTACAGTACAGATTATTCGAAAACTCATTAAAGTGAAAGATTGACGTCTAAACTAAAACATTAAGGTCGAATGAGCGGGAAAGTTCCTTCAAGAAGGACTTTGTGTCGCGCATGTAAGCCGCACCTAGACACAATGTCGATAAGACATTGATTTAATTAAACTTGGGTTGTTGACAATCAATCGTGTTACATACCACGGCAAGAGCAATATAATATCAACCCTAGGTGTAATTTGAGCGGGTACTAAATAAACCATCGTGCATATTGAAGGGCTTCTTTTGTTCCCTAAATTCTACATTTTCTGCTGGAAATCAATGCCGCAATTTCAGTCGCAATGTTTTTGCGTCGGGGTTGCGTATGGAACAAAATAGGCCGTGTTAAATAAACGTTGACAAAATGGCCACTTTATTTAGGTTTTAGAAATGTTATTTCGCCGTCATTGTCTGTGCAGAATAGCGGAAGAGTCGAGAATGACAGCAGCAATATTTTCCTGGAGACTGTCTTGTGAATAAAAAAAAAAAACTTTTTCACTGAGTAGGATACAAAACGCGGCGTCTTTATTTTCTGTTTCTCAATAATAAGAAATAGGTCGGGAGAGTCTAAACATACATAATGTGTTTTAATGAATCCTTCCTGTATACAATAAGTGGAATTTTAATGCTTGGCTACGGGGAGATTACTTGAAAAGGGGGATATTACTAGCATAATATACGAAGTGCATAATAGAGTTCTTAAGACAATCTCACTAAATCAGTTCTAGATTGTTAGGCCAGTTTCATTATTCACTTCATTTTACGGTAATACGGGATACATTTAGTGCTGTCATCGCATCGAAGAATAATCCTCTCCTCGTCCCTTCTGCGCCACCTTCGGTAAGAGAACAAAAGAAAAGGAACAAGTAGAACAAAAACCATGGATTTGTTTTTCGAGATGAAGGTGACAGGCGGCAGCAATACGGACACGTCCATCTTTACATGGAATTGTGAACAATTAAGTGAAAACATTTGCGGGAATATTGACGGAACAAAATCAGGCGCTATTATTGGAAAAGGTGTGGAGCTGCTTTGTGGTGAAAGAAAGGTTCCGAAAGGCAGAAGAATTCAAGCCTGTAAAATTGTTTGTTCTGGCTTGAGGCAAGTGAAATACGACCAAATGTGAAGGTACTGCCAACTATGCTGTTGGGATCGGCAGCAAGTGCAAGACCCAACAGAACGGCTATATACGCCCTATTTATCTACGATATCACCTTAAGCATCCGGTAGTGGCTGCAATTAGAATTTGTCGTTGACCTATCACGTTGAATGAACTATGATTCACCTAATATTCTGAGGCTCCATCGTTGCTTTAGCGCCGACATTTTCACATTGTCAGAATGAAACAAAATAAACCAAAGGCGACACGGTAAATTGCCGCCACTGTTTGTGAAATGGCGGCCGAGCATCTGTTGTGTTCCTATGATTTGTATTACATCCATCACGACCTTCTGAGTGTGTCACAGCGTTTAGACAGCAGACCATCTTGATATACGAAGATTTTTGTACCATGGCCCCATGCGTCGGATGTTTACAAAGCGATGCGGAATTTTAGAAAAAAAAAGGAATAACACAGCCATTTTTTGGCGGCGTGCAATCTGTGCAAAAAGAAAAAAAAATATCAAGCTGATTCACGCAGTTCGGTTTATCCCTAACGTCCCTCCACTAAACATTAGAAAGCGGCCGAATCGTAGATGAAATCTTTCTCCAGATTTGAGGCTAGGCACAGTCTCAGCCTACACTACATTCATGCAGTAGGTGTCTGCCAGCATGCTTTCAACTAACAGGTGGCGTATCTGCAACATAGTGCTACGGGTGGATTGCATCTAATTGTGGCTACCTGAAGAAAGAAGAAACCACAGAGGACGGCTGACACGTGAACAACTGGCAACTTTCACGCGCCCCAATTTTATCTACATACCTTTGTGCCGTTAAGCGCATCAGCCCTGGCCTTCAGCCCATTTCTCAACACGGTTTTCGCATGAAAGTTTATAGTCTCGCGAGCTCTCATATATTGGTAATACATGTCAGTACTTCGATCCGCACTAACGCTTGACCATAAACAAGATACGTCACAGCGCATCGTGATCTATACTAGAGTAAGCTCATGTCACGCTCATGTTCACGCCTTATCAGGCTGATCAGAGCACACGTGTAATCATCACTCAAAGGCTGCGTGAAAAAAAAAAGAGATTTCATTCATTCCTTGATCGCGATTGCTGTGCCTGATTGATTGCACTCGCGGGAGGTGAGTTGATTCTTGGCGAGTGCCCTCGCCTCTACCACAGGATGCAGAGCCTCGCAAGCTCTTGAGTATCACATGCCAGGATAGTGTCTTGTTGACAATGGCGACAGGCCTTGTGGCGGACGGCGCTGTCGGTGAAGCAGTGATCCTGCAGGTGCTTCAGCTTGATCTGGAATGCGCATTCGAAGCGGGAGCTGTAGCAGAAGGCGACATGGCAGTGCCGCTCCTTCATGGAGAAGCTCAGAAACTTCAGCCCAGCGGTCACAGAGAGGTCCCATTTCCCTGAACACACGCCGCCTTGGTGCACGGCTAAGACGCTGTCGACTTAGTCCCATTTTGCTGCCACTTCTGCTCGGCCGAAAGCGTGGGCATAGTGCTCGCATGACTCACACATGGTGGGGGCGCAGGGAAGCTGCACGGCTCCAGGAGGAACCTTTGAGCAGCCGGAACCGATGCGGGCGCTTGGCAGTGGCTACACGAGCGAGATGGATCGCGAGTTTAGCCAGCAGAAGTTGTAACCTCGAAGTACATAGGTAGACGAGTCACGGTTCACGTTGGCCAGACGGCGCAGCTCCAAAGAACGCGTTAGAATTTCGCTATACCACGCGCGCACTCATCGAGGCACCGTAGACCACGTACGCCCGCGTACGAGGCGGTTGTCTCTACTGTCGTTGGTGAGGCTGAACTTTCAATGAGCCATGACGAAAACTATTCTCGAACGGCAGTGTGTATCTGACGGGCGTCAGTAAATAAGAAATCAATAAGAAACACTCTTCTACTTTCCCGAAATGTGCCTTGTCTTTCCGATTTCTTGAAGGCATCGATATTGACACGTGTAGACGTTTACCTTTATCGGGTGACCCCGTTTCACTCCCTAACAAATGAGGTTTATTACCATTAAACACATAGCTGCAAAAGCTCGCTTCTGCGCGCACCGTGCCTTGACATACTGAAGAACAAGACGAAAGACACATAGCAGAGAGCACCCTGGATGACTGAACAAAGCGTCAAGGGGCAAGAAACAACCATAACTGGTTAATCAAAAACCGCATTTTTAATCTAAGAGAGGCATCGAGGGCTGACTTACACACCTGTCTGGACCAAGTCAGCGCATGTGCGCCGCTTACATAATTTCTCGCTCAAGTCTAGAATCTCCCCATCCTGCACAAAGTATACCTGTCCCAGGTAGCACACAAAGTCTTGAAAACGTCGTATTAAGGGATTCAACGTCTGAAACGGATTTTTGACCAAAATCGACGCATCAAAGACGTTCCAAACAAGATAGCTTAAAAACGAGGGGTGAATACGTTTTGATAACGTTGGAAGCCAGACAGCTTAAAAACGAGGGGTGAATACGTTTTGCAAACGACTCAAAACGCCACCGCCACGCCACGGCGCGTCAGCCTCTTTAGCGGCTTCTACAATATTCAACAACCCATCAACGCGATCCAACCTTGCGCAAGGTGGCGATACCGTCGTCAAATCATGTGACCAAGGTGGCCACGTGATTCGTGATGCCGGGCAGCCGGGCGAGCCGGGGCATAGTCGCGTCGTCATGGCGTCGTCACGTCACCGCACTCGCGTTGCGCTGTGGTGTGTTTGCGGCTGTTCTGAACGTGCTGCCGCTGCCCTTTGCTATGTAAGTGTTGCAGTGTTTTGCTGTCAACAAAACGATATTCTGTGATCAGTTTGGGTTGTGCGATATGTTTGTGTGGTTTTAATTTGGAAATCAGTAGTGTTTTCAATTGTTATGTGATCAAGGCGGCCACGTTATTCGTGAAGCCGGGCATAGTTACGTTATCGCACTCGCATGGCACTATGGTCTGTTTGCGACTGTTCTGAATGTGCTGCCGCTGCCCTTTGTCATGTAAGTGTTGCAGTTCTTTGCTGTCAAGAAAACGACATTCTGTGATTAGTTTGGGTTGTGCGATCTGTTTGAGCCGGGCATAATAACGTTATCGCACTTGCATTGCGCTGTGGTATGATAGCGGCTGTTCTGAATGTGCTGCCGCTGCCCTTTGTCATGTAAGTGTTGCAGGGTTTTGCCGTCAAGAAAACGACGTTCTGTGATTAGTTTGGGTTGCGCGATCTGTTTGTGTAGTTTAATTTGGAAATCAGTAGTGTTTTCAATTGGAGGGCGCGGAGTGGAGGGCACTAATCACCTCTTCAAGTTCATTGTCATGTTATGTGAGGCGCCTTTTCACTGACGCTGTAATTAAGGCGTTAAGGGCACTTATAAGGACGAAAGCTAGAGGGACGAAATCGTGCCTGTGTGTCCCTAGCGTCGGGGTCGGCCGCTATGCGTGATCCTAACAAGAAAGCATTTTGCAGAATACGAAGAAGGCGGCAAAATTTCTGTCTGTGCGCACCTTGCCGATCTCCGCAATAGAGCCATCATCGTGGTATTTTAGTCTCCCGTTTAGCAAGAGTGTTGCAGACAGGGGAACTGGTTCAAACAGGCTTTTTTTTAATGATTCACTACTAGTGCGGTATCCCAAAAGGTGAGGTCAAGTGCTCACCCTATTTTCTTCCCTCGCGCTACAGCGCACTGACAGAATTTTGCGTGCACCATACCGTGCTTTTATCGTTTGCGCTTCAGGTTCTCGATTGTGTTTTCGTCCCCCTTTACCCACGTGATGGGTACTTCATGGTATCACCGTGTACCACATGTGTCCATATATTGTGCCCAATATATGAAACAAATGGTAGTAATGTATTGAATCCCTTGTAGCTTTGTGCTTGTTATCAATTTTACTATTTGGCGAATGGATACAGCATGTACGCTGCATAACTCGCTTGTGCATACTGCATACGTGAGTCGAGTATGCCCTTGGTATAAAATTAATTGCATGCTTTAGGTAGTACGATTGTTTGCAGTTTGGGACATGTGTCGGAATGTATACGCTGTGCGCCCTTCGCGCTTTACGGCGGCCTGCCGAGTTCGTGCGGGTGCCATGTGTGCGCATGGAGTTCGCGAAGCGCTCTCGCATTTTTTTTTATATATATATACATGTGTTCTGTTGGCGCGCTTCGCACAACAGGACATGTCGCAGTTCTTTGTCCTTGTGCAACACATTTTCCTAGCGTACGTCTGTGCATTATTTGGTACCGGTTTCACACGGGGCTCTTTTAGCCGCTATCCAGTCCGTTACAAATCGAATTTCTCGGTCGTGATGGCTCCTCTGCGCAAGCTACGAGAGTGAGCCAGTCGCATCGATAATTTCGATCCGGATCGGGCTTGATCGCGATCGAGAGTGGTCGTGTGACACCGGTTTTACACATGGCTCCCACATAGGGAACACTTTAAGTTCAATGCTACTGAGTGAAGAGCAAGTGCATATATATGCCAGTGGTGGTATGTGGGCAAGTCTTTCTGGTGAAGCCAATACTTGTGCATTCAAAACATTTCAATTACCAGCGTAGTGCATCAATGTGTCTACTTCGACAAAATAGAGCACCAGTGCAGATATCTGAACATACCTGTCCAGGGCAGCAAGTGTGTCTAGATTGAAACCACTACCAGCATGTGCGGCAGTTCTATTTCCATCAGCGGGACTGCACAATAATCAGTAGGGTGCTCGCAAGCTGTTTATCTATGAAGCTCTGCCTGGACTGTGTGCCAAATATTTTTGGACGTGAAAGTGGAGGTGAATTGGTAAACATCAGTGGAACTGTGCCTGGACTTTGTGGCAAATGTTTTTGGATGTGAAAGTGTGAGTGAACTGGCAAAGGATTTGCTGTGGGCTACATGTGTTAAACGTTTTTCTCATTCTGAGTGCTTTTTTTTACTTTAGGAGACTGGAGATGTGCGCAAAGTGTGACATATGTCAGTGTGCTAATTAATGTATTTGCTGGTTTGCAAATTATTCGTTGCAACTTTATTTTTGCCAGAGAGGTACAACTTTGCCTCTTGTAAAGGGCTTTTTAGATAAAACACTTACTATTTATTATGACCATTGCTTCCTTTGTTACACAAACGCAGCTTCCAGTGCATTCCAGTTTATTTCCATGTTTATGTAAGTTTCTAATATGAGGCTTGCATATTCATTTCTCACGTTCTGGAGTGGCAAGATGCAGCATTACTGTCTCATCGTTCGCTGTACTACAGTAGTGTTCACTTGTTACACTGAATCCCCCGTTTAAGTATTCTGTACTAATTTCACTTTATTGCTTTTTTGTTGTATGGTTATTTTTTCTCGCCATTACCTTCTTTGATGTATCCTAAAGGCAATATTTCCAATTTTGCATTGTTCCCATTTCTTTTTTATTTCTGTCACAGGATTGCTTTATGATGGTATGCGGTGGTATTTCTTTTTGTGCTCTTTTCAAGCTTCTAGATGATTGGTAACATTGCTTGGAGGCAGTTACCATCCAATTCATACTCTTGCATTTTTCAGTCTACTTCTTCCATTCGCTCCGATGTCACTTCTGCATAACTCTAGTCCATCTAATAGCGCGCGCACTTTACTATGATAAATTAGACACTTTAGTACACTCCAGGTTTTTCTGTTCATTTTTGTATGTGTACTTGGAATTTTGTTTATGTGCTAGTGAATGTTCACTTTCGAGTTCATTACGAATCCTTTCTGCGACTTTTGTCATTGTTGATGTACTTTTATTTCTATTTGCATTTCTCACACAGTTTGTTCGAACCTTGCATAAGCATTACATTTTAATAAAGTGTTCTTGCTCTGTCACAATGTTCTCATTTCATGCACTCTTGGCATGAAGGGCTTGGTCTGGCCACCTGCCAAGACGTGGCCATTTGTTCTTTGCAGGATGTCATTCCCATTGTGGTTGTAAGCATCGTAGCTTACTAAAGGCGGTATTAAGGATTTATTATTCCTAACAGGCTCATTTTCGTGCGACTTGGTAGAGGATGCGCCGGCCATGCGGGGAACAGTGCTTGGCACTGCGCCATGACTCTTACAGTCGACACCGACGCTTCTACTCATCTGGGGCGCGATTGGAGATCGTTGTTCGAAACGCCCGATCAGTTTCACCTCACGCGATTGGCCTAGGCCGTGCCAACGGGTGCGGCTGACGACGTCTGCGCGGCATAGGCCAGTCGCGTGAGGCGAAACTAAACGCGTGTTTTGAACAACGATGTTTGATCGCGCCCGTCACCCGCGAAAATTAGCTTAAGATGATCGTAAACCTTTCAAGACCGCTTCTAGACCAGCTTTTTGATAACGTCCTAAAAACGTTTAGAAATTGGTTACGAATAGTTTTGGCAAAGGGATTACTTGTGTCTTTCCCAATCCTATTTCTAGACCAGCTTTTCGAATACGTCTTGCAGACCTGTTCTAGATCGTCTCAAGAAAGTAATTAAGCCGGACATTAGCAGAGATATCCGACGTTTTCCCGCCGAAGTTTGGATAAACGCTACGAAAACGTTACGTATCTCTTTTGTGCTACCTGGGGTGTATGTATTGAGTTGTTCACGTGGGTTTGTCAAATGTATATATACGATTTCAATTATTTGTCTTCATCAAGAAAAGATGTACATCTGCGAATTTATTCCTAATTTAAGTTTATTTGGCACTTCAAAAAAAAAAACGAGATCGGTATTGTGTGGCTTTGCACAAAATGACAGCCTAATATTCAGCAAACCTGCATTTTTTCAACACTTTCATCAAGAGCTGCAGATGAGCATAACTAAACCACACGCTTGAAAACGTTATAATGGTATACTTCGAAAACTCGACAAATGAATTTAGCACATGGCAGCGAATTCGATATAAGTGGTTGTGATGAACACCTTCCATTTCCGGAAGGTAAATTACATGATCCTCATAAAGCTTCCCAATTACTCTCTGGATCACTTACATTAGTAGATGATTGCAAAAAACATATTTCACCCCGATATTTTCAAATTTTTATAAGCTCATCGATAACATTTTCCTCAAGCATTAAAAGTATTCCCAAGATATATCGTGGGTGAATAGTTAAACCGCAGAGCCTGTGTTCGGCGCTTGGTTCACGAGCAAACCACGTGGCTACATCAACGCCAGTGGCAGCAGCTGCAGAAGAGCGCAATTGATCAACGCGTGTGAAAACCATGGTCACAGTTCAATTTTCGCCGTGCTGTCAAGGGTTCCTTGCGCCTGAGGAACAAAGGATCACACACGGCCACCAACCCTCAGAGGTGCCTAAACATTCTCGGAAAATAGAATGCAGTTGAACTTGAACTAGGGATTTTCTGGACTCATTGTTGGTCTCCCGGATATTGAAGGCAGGTTTCCTGGAATGATATTATTATACTATATATTATCATAATAGTATGATACATTATATTAGACCATAATCCGGCGGCCGGGATCGAAACCCGGCCACGGCGGCGGTATTTCGATGGGTGTGAAATACGAAAACACCCGTGTACTTAGGTTTAGGTACAAGTTAACAAACCCGAGGTGGCCGAAATTTCGGAAGTCCTCCACTACGGCGTGCCTCATAATCAGAAACTGCTTTTGGGACGTTAACCCCCATAATTTATAAATTCTTCTTTTGCGTGCGAGAGGGAAAAGTCGGCTTAATTAGGCAATAAAACGGGACTACTAGACACGGCGAAAGTTGTGGACAAATTGAAAAAAAAAATATTGAAATTGCCGGTGGATTTTCTGTATTTCTGAAAGTCAAAGGCCGGGCAAATGTGTTAAACTGGCAGCTGAGGCAGGCTTGTACGCGTAAAGCCGAATTAATGCACCGCATAGCGGAAATGGCCACGGAAATGGCCGCGCATCAAATTAAAACTTTTGCCCACCTTGTCGTAGCTGTGCGGCTCTGGTGTTGCTCCAAGTTGCGATACCAACCATGGCAGCTACATTTGAACAAATTTCGAAAGCAAGGGTAAAGTTGAGACCTGCAAACGCTTTACATATATCGCGTGCATGAAATCTTTAACCATCAATACAATTTTCGTTTAGGTTCATTGCGCACTTGAGTGCACAAATGTAGATTTTACTGTACAGAATGAACGTACAATAAAATGAGAGTAGATTGAGGGCAATAGGTGTAGCTACACTTAATTGACTGCGACACTCTAGCTCATCGCTATTATTCCGCGACACGGAAATCTCATTACATAGCATCATCGTTGCAATGCCTGTCACTGCATCAAATCTTAAAAGAATGCAGCTGTGCTTTTCGAAAGCATCTGTATTTTACGATAAATATAAATAAAATATAAGATGCGCGCACTCATAATACCATGTTGCCTTTAACAACCTGGTTCAATGTGTACCATGCGCTATTCGAAAGTCACGTCATGTACGAGTGCAAGCCGTCGTCGGCGACCAGCACATGCGTGCAATCATGACACAAGCCGAGTAAATGAAAAAGAAAATGTTTCGTTTATTCACTTATTAACGCAAGCACTTTGAGGACACTGTTACAGAGGCGTTGAGTGCCGTGAAAAGCACATTTTTGCTGCAATGACAACTGCTTTGTGTGTCACCTGTCGAATTACGCAGTGTGCCAACTGCACCGACCAGAGAGTGTTGCTCCATCTTGCACGCCGGGATCTCATGCATTCCGCATCGACAACAGGTCGTCGGGTTGAAGCGGCATTCCTCCAAGCAGTGCGACTTCAGATGTCCCAGTTGGATCTTGAACCGGCAGCCATACCCTCCGGTCACGCAGTACACCAATTGGCCGCAGACGGCCTTCGGGCAGGAGAGAATCTTGAGGTCAGGATCGGTGAACGGGACCCCATCCTCGGGACGCGTTCTACTGCGGAACATACGTAGATTGCTGTTGTCCTGGTGTGGTTTGTCCGCGTTCCCGTAGGCGACCCACGGGCACACCAATCACATGGCCTGGCCACAGCATAGCAGTATGATATTAACGGGAAGCACGCCGCAGATGGCGCAGACGAGTGTTGTCAACAAAGGCTCCACGAACGAAACGCTTCAAATGTTCAGGAAGGAGCACTCAAATGCTCTCAGCACTTAAGTAATTGAGGAAGGGCTCTGCTTACATACGTAGCGAAAATCAAAAGTCCACAAAGGCTTGTCTCCACGACGGGTGTCGGCATTACTTGCAGAAGGGTTCTTTTCCGAACAGTCTGGATAGGGGTTCACCGTTGACACTGGAATCTCCAATCCTGCACTCATCTGGATGTCGTTGCACTTGAGGATGACAACGCGGTGAGTAGCTCGGTCGTGCTTCATGCGGGCGAATAAACTTTTCACAATATTGTGCTGGAACTTGCTTCCGTGTCCACTGCCGCCGTCTGTGTGATCACTCTTCTGCTCTGAGGAGAGCCCAGGGCGATTTGCCGAGGAGCTGCGGGCCACACAGTCAGATGTGGGATGCTCGGCTTGACTTGCAATGTCGACCTTGTTGTGGTTGCGCCTTGACTTCGATCGCTCCATGTCTGTAGACTTGTGCTTGAACATGGATGTGCCTGCGACGGGCTTCATACGGTGGTCTCGGCCGGTCAGACGTTGTTGGGTGTCACGTTGATGGCTTAACAGACGCGGTGGAAATCCAGCGATATAGCGCAGTGACTTGAGAGCAGCCAATATAGCTGACTTGGCTTGTAAACCTCTGAGTCCTGAAAGTACAGCTCGAGAAGATCGGAGTAGCTTTTATAGCTTGCAAGATTCTCGGCGGAGCACCTCGAGAGCACAAGTGAGAGGGAGGGGAAAAGCGTGATGAGGTTTTCAGACGTTGGCTGATTGGCTTAGAGAACGAGGAGGGTGGTTCAAATTTGGTCACGTGGTTCAGTGTGTAAATGCGGTAGTAAGAAAACTGGCGAAAGTGGGTGGGGACAGGGTGAATAGAAGCATGCTGGCACGTCTTTATTGTTTGCACGATAGGAAAGCATGTGTGACACATCCTGTTCACTTATATTGATTTCTTCGTGCTAGCGTTCAAATCTTTCTCGAAATACTCAAAAATAAGTTTTTTTTTCATAGTTTCCAAAATAATAGCTACCTAAATACGAATGCTGATATTTCCTCGTGTTGATTAATGTAAAAATTATGAAATGATTCTGATCACCCACATGTCCATATAGGACAAGAATGTCGGGTGCATAAAATACCCTCTTGGGGAGCTGGTATGATCCCTACTTTCCCTATTCTTAAAACGCTCGCAACAAAGGAAATCTGATAAGCTTCCCATAAACATTTTATAGAAAATAATATGGCTTGCCGCCAGTGAGGAAATTACTTGCGTCGTCCTGTGTCAATGTCCTTCGCAATCTTTGGCCGTGTGTTTGGTGTTAAATTCATTACTTTTCCACCGCTATATTTTATTAGGAGACTTGTTTTATAAGTGAAGGTGCATGACAAAAAAAAAAGGGAGAGAATGCTCACGTGTTTCGAGTAACAGACTGAAGTCAACTGTTTGACGGAAGTCGGGATGGATCATGGTGAAAAGGTAGACAAAAGCACGAGGCACTACGGCGACCGAAATAAATTTAAAAGAAAAGAAGACGTTCCGGCTCGGATTGTGACTACGTGTATATTTGCGAAACTGGCGACCTTGAAAGGCGTGTTAAACAGCACAATTACGACGCGAGAAAAGAAAATGTGAAATGCAGTGTGCTGGCTGAGCATGCCGCTTCAAGCGTGCACGAAATCGACTTGGCAAAGGCACGGGTCCGTGCCAGTGAAAATGGGCTCTCTCGACGCCTTTACCTTGAGTCGCTCATGATTTAGACTACGACGCTCACTCTGAACAGGAGCGATGGCAATCTGCCGTCAGTGTATGCGCGCTGCCTGTCTCACTTCTACAAGACTATTTAAACGAGCTGCTCGAGCACGTGTTTATTTTACCTGCGAACAAGGCTCCAGCGTAGGAGCCGAAACGTCTTCCTTTCTTTTAAATTTTACTTTGGTCGGCATAGTGCCCTGGGTGTTTGTCTACCTTTTCACCAGAGTAACAAAGTCGTAATGCCTTCGTTTTCTTTTGCACACATTGGTAGCGGTGCCTTGTTTGTAATTTCGTTATTTTGCGCTCATAAGTATATTTCTGTGGCATAAATACGAGAATAACTTTGTCCAAACGTTTATCATAGGGTGTGTGCTTTTAGGAAGTTGTTCTTGCCCTCCCTACTATTCCTACACTTGCGTTTTCGTTGATATACCACATGGGCATCCCAATCGATGTCATACATTGGAATTTCAAACAATGTGATCACCGTATAATAGTAGATCATCCGCGTCCTCACGGGTGCGTTATAAAGATAAGAATGTATCGATAATTGCGTGCTTCGTGATTTCAGCTACAAAGAAATACAATGTCACATACCGATACAATGTATTTATCGTAATGCAATTCGGGTATTTAAAACTACGGACTAAGGTTACGTTATTATTGTTGAATTTTAACTACAGTTGATGTCGTCATTCATGGCAGGGGTGATGTGTTGCTTGAACACGTGGCTCCGACCGGGGCTGCGGTACGTGCTCGTTCTATCCCTATGAATTGTTCTATAAGGAAGAAAAAATATTTATCTACAATTTGAAATATTAGTCTTTACGAAAAAAGTTCATATTAGAATTCAATCATAATTTTTTTCTGGCAGTTTAAAAGAAGAAATCGCTAATCTGCGGATTTTCAAGAGATCATAGCCTAATAAACAACAAACCTGCTTTTTTTGACCAGGTGCATCAAGAGTTCCAAGTGAATGAAAATGAACAACACCTTTGAAAAGGTTATAAAGGTATGCATCTTTCGATAACGCGATGTGGCAGTTAAAAGTTAGTTAGTTAAATGTGGTTTAGTGGCGCAAAAGCGGCTAAGGCTATGCTGCGCCAAACACGAGGTGTTCTATAATACTATTTAAGAAGAGAAAGGGTGTGTGAATGTATATATTGTGTAAAAAGGCTGTGTCGTGGAGGAATTTACGCAGGTCAGGTAATAGGACTATCGAATCATCTCCTAAAATTAAAGCAGGATGTAAAGGTATGTGCATTTGATATAGGTTGTGCAAAAGGTTTCGTCTTGGTACTTCAATGTGTGTGCATGTGAGTAATATATGCATGACTGTTAGTTGTTCTTGGCATTTTTCACATGTCGGCACGTCTTCTTTTGTAAGTAGATAATTGTGTGTGAGGTGTGTGTGCCCAATGCGTGGTCGGCATAGAACTACTTCAAAGAAGCGCTCCTGGTGGTTGCACGACTTCCACTCACCAAGTACGGGTTTAGTGAGATGCAACTTGTTTTCTGTACAATGGTCCTATTCGTGTCGCCACTTTGACGTCAAGGCCTTCTTAATGGCACGGATACTATCTTTATATGGAAGTGTTGTGTTTATTATGTCTTTGTGCGCTGCCATCGATGCACATCTATCTGCTGCTTCGTTACCCGGTATCCCAACGTGACTTGGTACCCAGCAGAAGCGGATTGATCTTCCGTATTTGTTAAGCGCCACCATATTTAGTATATCTCCTAACAGGGGTTCATACTTAGATTTCAGATTTAGGGTCTTCAGTGTACTTAACGAATAAGTGTATATGACTGTGTTTTTGTACTTGCCAGTAATAATCTTTTTAGCTACAACCCATACAGCATAAACTTCAGCAGTGAAAACAGAGGCATGTTTTGGTAGACGAATACTTTTTTCCCAATTTTCTGTTACGGCCCCTACATCCACGTGTCCTTTTGTTTTGGAGCCATCACTGTAGAATTCCATGTGGTTTTGATATTTGTCCTGAAGAGCATGGAATTCTTGTATGATGTGTTCGTGTGGAGTGTCCCTTTTCTTTAAATATGTTAATGTCCAGTCGCACAACTGTGTGAAATAGTACCACGGGGCCAACCGTTGCGGTTTCTTTGCAACCTGGAGGACTTGGTGGGGAATGTCATAATCCCGACAGTATTGTTCATACCGCAGGACAAGTGGCCTAATCATGTTCGGTTTATTTGTATAGTGTAAGCGTGAGTTGCATTGTGTGAGGATGTTGTAGCATATGTGCTGCTGTGATGACTGAATTCTGAGTGCGTAGGAAAAGGTTAGAAATGCTCTGCGCTGCTGTGAGGAGGGTTCATTACACTCGACGTACAAACTTTGAATAGGTGAAGTTCTGTAGGCACCACTTGCCAGTCGCAGCCCAAGGTTATGTACAGGATCAAGTCGTTGGATGTAGGACTGTCTGGCTGAGCCGTAAACCACGGAGCCGCAGTCTAAAAGGCTACGCACAAGATACCGGTAAATACGTAAAAGACAGGTTCGGTCGGAACCCCAGTGCTTATGGGATAAAACTTTAAGGATATTGAGAGCTTTATTTGCTTTCATCTTTAGTGTTTTAATGTGGGCCAGGAAGTTTAGCTTTGTGTCAAAGGTTGTTACTCCTTGTTTCACCGGCAGTATGACGTCATTCAATTTTAGCGCTGTACCACTGTGTAGTCCTCGTTTCTGAGAGAACAAAACAGTGACTGTTTTCTGTGTGGAGAAACGAAAACCATTATTGTTAGCCCATTGTGTAAGTTTATTTATTGTCACTTGAAGCTGCTTTTCACAGGTTGGCGAATTTGAAGCGCGGCAAGCCACTTGGAGATCGTCTACGTAAACAGAGGGCATAAGAGACGACGTACCTGATTTGTACCAGTGATTTATATCACGACCAAACAAAAACGTGTGCTCCGCATTTGCATCGGAAATGGCTTTCTGCATTTTTACTTTATACGCACTTTACCTTAGGCGCATTTCGAAATGGCTGTTTTCAGTGATGCAAACACAGTCACAGGTAATGCGGAGTATTCTGTACACAGCGTTCGAGAACCAATTGAGACCTAATAGTCTTAAAAACACTCTTGGTCACAGTCTATTCTTTGTTTATTAGTGTGTGTGTGTGTGATAACATATTTTTTATTTTTTTTGGTTTGCAGACACAATCACACAGCAGAGGAAGAGAACTAGCTGGGAAAAGCCTCCAAGGAGGGGGGGGGGGTCTTGGTGACATTTGTGACATGGATGTAAGACGCACTAGACAAAATGCCGATAAACGATTGATTTCATTACCTCGCCTTGTTTACAATAATCGTATCAGATAGCTCGGCATTATCAAGGTAATACTAGCCCCAGGAGTAATTTGAGCGGTTAGTATATAAACTATATTGCATATTCAAGGGTTTGTTTTTTTACCTCAGTTCATTCTTTTCTTTAGGTAATGATTGAAGTATGCTTTGTTCAATCAAGGTTGCCGGAATATACACGTTATCTCCGTTTTAGAGCATTTACATTGTTGATAAAATGCATCATGAAGCTGAAAACGGCCGCAACATACTTTCGGATTTGAAGATGACGCTGATTTATTGACATCCCCTTTGAAACGGAGCAGTGCATACTATAAATAGCATGCTATACATGCTTTTCATTCTAATAATATGTGTGTACATGTCCTTAAATTTTTTAAAGTGAAACTTCCTTGGTTCTTCCTTGAACTTTCACAATGATGCTGCTGCTGTCTGGCACACCACATTACAGGAGCGAGGGAGAGAGGCAAGGCGACGCGAGAAACTCGTTTCGACCTTACAACCACGTCAAATGAGCAAATTAACCTCTAGAGTTCCCTGGCCGTGGCCACGTGAGCCTATTGACAGCTGGAATTATCCGTGACCCCTCACAAAAGCATTGCAGCAATTTATTGCAGAATAGGTAGAACCAGACTCCTTTGGTTGAACTGATGCAATACCGAAACGAGTGAAAGCCTTGCGACTCTTTGCTCGCAGCTCAAGCACAAGGGGGGAGGGAGTTAGGAAGAAGGTCACGTGAGAAGGCAAGAAAATGGTACTACTAAAAATATGCCTGCAGTTTGGGGCAAAAATATTTTAAGTTCAAGACACGTTTGTGCTTTTCCTGAAAAATGAAGACCATGCAGATTTGTCGAGCTTACAAGTTACGCATTCCGCGAAGAAGCAGGGCCCCATTAAAGAATACCGAAAGGTCTAGGCGACACTACGGAAGCGCGCACACGTCAACATTTCTTTGCCCGACGCTGTAGCTCTGCGTTATGGCATCTGTCGGGGTCGCGGGTTTTATAGCGACCGTGGCAGCCGCCTTTCGGCAGAGGCCAAATCCAAAATGCTCGTGCACTTAGGTTTAGGGATATGTCAAAGAACACCACGGCTTAAAAATGAATCCGAAGTCGCCACTATGGCGTAGCTCATAATCCTATTGTGGTTTTGGCACGTACATATTCAGTGTAATACTAATACTAATAGGTTCTATGTGAGGTAATGAGTGTGCTCATCCCTCAACAATAACGCCTCAAGCAAACACCTCTGCCTTTGTATTATGTGTGCTAGCAGAGAAACCGCAGCAGTGCAAGCAAGCTGATGTTTAACAACAACACAACCCTCTCGTGTTGGACTAAACGTTGAAAAAAAAGGTTCGTCGTCAAAATCAACGATAATTATCCCCAGACAAAGCCCGCCGTACAGAATGCTTCGCCTACACCGATTCCCACAGTGAGTGGGATCCACATAATATTTTGTATTTTTTAAAAACATATCTTGCCCTCATAAGTACCTATGTCTCGTCCATACTATTTACCGCCGATACTCTTAAGGTATCGTGCTTATATTAACGGCTGACCAGTTGACGCTTCTGTCCACCTCAAGTCCAAGCGCTTCTGGAAGCTGAACGTTTCGCACGAGTCTCGGTGGGTCCATCCCTTTGCATTCATTTAGGATATGCTGAGGGGTCTGCGGGTTTTCTTTGCGATACACACACTTCTCATCCTATATTGCGAATATTTGCTCCGGTATGCTTTTCTCCCTAGGCAAGCAGCTCGACTGCCAAATAGGAAAGCCCTGGAAATTCTAAATGGTCTTCCTGTGCCCATCATATGCAACCAATTTGCCTCTTGTTTCTCTGACTTTTTTTAGATGTCTCCTGGTTACGGTTCATGGTAATTTTCAATTACAATAAACTTAGTTTTACCACCTTTTTTACCTCTTCCACCTTTCTGTGTCCGCGGTTTTGAGGTACCGATACCTGAGCCCTTTAGCCGCCCGTTCGGCTTTTTTCATGCACCTCAGTCTTTCTTCCAAACCAATTTTTCTCTGCGCTAAACTGATTTGAAAAAAGCCCAGTCACCTGCCACTAGACACTGCCTCGTTTGTGGTTTTGGCGTGGGTTCCCGAGGCCAGCCGACCTATATATTATTTCGAATCCGGGCAAGATATACGATTTTAAGCAGGTAGTGGCATTCGCGAACGATAGCGCTGGCAGCATTACCCCATTTCCGGTTCCACCTCAGATTTATTGCGGCAACAAAGCAATTATTGCAGCATTCCGCTTCCTGTGTACTTTAATATCATTTTGGTGGTGCATGGTTGCCTAAGCCTTTTCTTTGTTTATGTATTCACCGGTGTAATTATGTCGCTTGACTATAACAGTATGACTTGCTCTTTAATTGTCACCAAGTAATTACTCGTATCCTCAATAATGATCCTTATACCGATTTCCCTAACCCAACTTAACCTAGATTGATACCTGTCGCCGCATTACTCCGCGTATATTCGCAAGCTCTTGCAAAATCCGCTAGTAGCACTATGTCGTCCGCACGCATTATGCAAGGAGGATCAATGAAACCAAAATTCAATGTGTTTCGCTTGTTTTGCTATGCCCTTAATATAAATCACGAACAACAATAAAGACAGAGGGCATCCTTTCTTCAGTCGTTTGGGAAATTCCACCACTTCATGATATTTTCGGGCCTTCCCACAGAATTAGTACTAGGTTGTGTACTTCGATATACACGCCGTAGAAGATAAGTTGCTTGACTGTAACGAGGAACAGAGCCGCCAATTTTCTCGACACATTTCAACATTATCTGGAAAGGGGTGATCTGGCCTCGACTCGTAACAGAAGAGTTCTTCAGGAAGTGCTTTTATTTGCATAAGTTCTACATGCGTAATTTTTCCCTGGGAATTCGCGTAACTGAGGCGGCTCACACAGTAACATAACCACTATTTCTTCAAGAGGTTAACTATTTTTCATTGCTTCAGACCCGCGGCACACTTTCACAACCCAGGCGAGCCGGGTAATTCTTAGGCCTTGTATATCAATGCTACAAAAGGGAAGCAAACGACACTGTGGCAACAGTCATGCGGCGCCGCGGCTATACCCTTATACGTTAATACTGCTAAGCGCACCAGTCCTCACTTTGCGCGAATTTCCTCATAAGCGTTGCTTCATGAAGTTGTGCTCTCCCGACACTGGGTAACTGAAGACTTTGAGCTAGATTAGCATTCAAACAGAAATAAGCTACTTTACAATACTTCGACTTCTATTCTACAGCAAACTCACGTCACGCTCGTGTTCACGCCATGTCAGGCAGATCACAGCGCACGGGCAATGATGACTCAAGGGCTGCGTGAAATACAAGAACATTATTATTTATTCACGTATGGCGGTAGAAAAACTACGACTGTTCACAGAAGTAGCGTCTTTACATTTGTACCTCGTGATGTTCATTCTTCGTTAGGAGTCTGCGTTCGCCTCTGGAATGGCAAGCAGCGCCTCGAATGCCGCTGAACATCATACGCTAGGATGTTGTCCTTGCCACAAAAGAGGCACATGGTACGTGGAATGCAGCAGTTGCTGAAGCAGTGCCGTTTAATTTTTCCGAGCTTGGCTTCGAATGTACAGCCGAAGCGTCTGTTAACGCAGAAGGCGCGATGACGTTGCAGCTTCTTCTGGTTGAAGATCACCGCCCTCAGCTCGCATGCGGCAAAGCTCGTGTCGTCCACGGGGCACAGGCCTCTGCGGTGGCTGGCTAGGGCACCGGCGTCTCGGTGCCGCCGCGCTCTCGAACGGACGAAGGCGTTGTGGCTGCACATCTTGCACAGGATGTGGCCGCAGGGAAGTTTCAGGGCCAGTGCAGGAATCGCCGAGCAGCCGGCGCAAATGCGGACGCTCGGTAGGGGTTCCACAAATGTAATGCGCCGCGAGTTCAAGAAGCGGCAGCAATACCCGCGGAGGACGTAGGTAGACGTGCCGCGGTTCCCGTTGCCCAGGCGGCGCTGCTCCAAGGGCCGTGGAGGCCCCCGTACTAGATGGTTCTCGGTACTGCTAGTGGTGCCACTGGGCTGTGATTGTGCCATTATGAAGTCGGTTCACGAGCGGCGGTGTCCCTCTGCTGGACCTCGGTAACAGCTTCGGTCAGGAAGTCGATGATTGTCACCGCGATCTGTTAAAGCAGGTGGGCTGAGGATGTCCGCGACGGGTTGTTAAGGAGGACTGATCGTCACAGCGACTGGAGCAAGTCTGGCTTCGGAGAAGATGGCGACGGCATTTAAAGCCTGGCAGGGCTCTTTGCAAGCGGCGACCTGAGGAGGAAAATTGAGGCGTGTCCTCGACACGTTGTACCTATTGGCTTTGTCGCCGTGGGGGAGGAGCTTCGAAATAGTCACGTGGTGGGAGGGGCTGTGGCTAACTATACGACCAGCGAAGGTGACACAGTAGGATGAGAATACGGTGTGAAAAAGCGGACAGTATTTGAAGAGGGCAAGTAAAAGAAAGCACTATCCTCACCCTTACCGTCTTCCTTTTCTACATCTGCATGTTCTTGTAACCCTCTTTCTACTTTAGGCAAACTGAAGGGTGCAAGAAAGCACGTGGTAATCTCCTTGTGCGGTTCTCTGTAGGTGTATGTGACATTCCTCTCAGCCGGCTTTGGCACAGCGTTGGGGAAGCATTGCCAAAAGTTGGCTTAGAAATTTATATGGAAATGTTTTCCCGGCTCATACTGTAGTTAACCAATAGCAGCCGGTGACTTTCAAGGCATGTCACCTTTGAGCGAATATTGAGTTAGACACCAGTATAGCGAGACGCACTCACAAGAAGGCAATGAAGCATGGTCGTTCCATTTTTACTTCTTTGAATGTGTACATGAAACGTAATTTTGTTATTAAATTAAATAATACGTTTAAAGAGTTGATTAAGGAAGACTTGTTTATCAATTCTGGTCGCTGAATTTTTGTGAAAGTATACTTCACCTATCAGAGTTATCGTGCCTAATGACGAGACTTCGGGCATATGTCCCAGGTTATATTTACCAACTGTCTGGACCAACACAAGGAAATTTGGGTGTAGGTAATGTTGTATTTTACGTGTTCCGTAAACGGGAAGCATATTCATAACCGAAGAAAATACAAATACCTATGTATTTATCGAAAATGTATAGGAGAATAGCTGCCGTTCTCAGAGAACCATACATATTAGCTTTAGTAGTCACCCCTATTCGCCGGCCCTGCAATCCGGCCACCAGCATTGTCGAAGCAATTTAAGCCTCCCCATTTCTTTTGCCGCTCTCACTCCTTCCAAACACATTCAATGTTTAAGAAACGCTTTTTTTATTAGTGCCAGCTGTCGTAATACGCAGACATTGACAAGGAAAGTTCACTCTCTCGCAAAACATTATATATATATATATATATATATATAATTCTTAGTGTGATTATGAAGAAAACAATTCCCTTGAGGCATTTACGCGGTCGACATGCCACGCTGAGAAAAAGTAGCTCTTGACAAAGAAGGGTCCAAAACTAGGTGTGACCACGCGTAAATGCCTCAATGGAATTGGTTTCTTCATAATCACACTAAGAATATATATATATATATATATATATAATGTTTTGCGAGAGAGTGAACTTTCCTTGTCAATGTCTGCGTCTGAGGACAGCTGGCACTAATAAGAAAAGCGTTCCTTATTCCTAGGGACGGAGAACATTCAGGGAGGACCATGTACATAGCAAACATTACTTGCTGTTAGAACACGCATGTTGTCCGCTTTCCATTTTCTGTGCATTCGCCCTCATGTTTCATATACACATGATTTGGCATCGGCAGTGAAATAGTGTTGGAATTCAGCGCAGTGCCTGTCGTCTCTGGGTCTTTGTCCTTAGCGCCGTGCTTCATTCTACTATCATATAGATTGGAATTACCATGTAGAATATCTACGAAAAAGCGAGCATAGCAACAGTGGGAAGGTCGATAACAACTCCCCAAAAACGCACGCCCTACGATAACACATTAGCACACATTTTTGTGCTCTTTATGCCGCAGAAGCCATACTTTTGTTTATTCGTACTTTCATGTTTGTGTTTATCAGGTCTTTATGTACACTATCAACTATTCGTCTTTACCAAGGAAAAAACATTGATTTCAGAGTTTAATCATAATTCGTGTTTATCTCGCCTTTCCGAAAGGAGATCGGTAATGCATGGCCTCTACCAGAATCATAGGCTAATTTCCAGCGAACCTACTTCTTATGACCATGTGCATCGAGAGTTGAAGTGTAAATAAACCACGCGTTACAAAACGTTGTAATGGTACATTTCTTTCGATAAAGCTAGAATGGAATGGAATGAAAAGCTTTATTCACTCTTTTAAGGTTTTAGCGGGTCGAGGCCGAAGTCTTCATTCTTGAAGCTTGAGTCCTCTTCAGCCATGGATGGGCCCCTAGTCCAGGGCTGCACTAACCCGGGCCGCCTCGCACGCGTGCGCTATTAGAGTTCTTTGAGCCTCTAGCTCGCGGCTGGTGAGCCAGCTCTCCCATTGCTCCGCACTTGGTGTTATGTGTTTGTGGAATGCCTGGTTTCTTGTACACTCCCATGTAATGTGGTATAATGTTGGTTTTGCTCCACACCACGGACAGGTTGCGCTGTACTGCGTGGGGAACATCCTACTTTGTTTGTGTAAGTTTGGGAAGGAGGCCGTTTGCAGTCTACGCCATCCTGCGCCCTCCTCCTTTTTAATGCTTTATGAGGTGGGGGATATTGATATCTTAGCCCCTTATAGAGGTAAAATAGCTCTGAACAGCTGTTCCCGCAGTTGATCTGTGGCCCCTCTGGAGCGGTTGACGTTCCTGCTCGGCTGGTCATCCCTCGAGCTACGCTGTCTGCCCCTTCGTTGCCCCTGATCCCTGCGTGGCTTGGTATCCAGATAATGTTATGTGTGGGTTGTCCCTCAGCGATTCGAACTCTGCTGAGGATCTTGAGCGCCGTGTTACTAATTCTGCCTCTTATATAGCTCCGGCACGCCTCTTGTGAAAGCTAGAAATAAATTTAATACATGACAGCCAATTGGACCTAAATGGCTGTTATAAACGTCTTCCGGTTCATGCCGGTGAATTATATGGCCCTCTTAAAGCTCCCCATCTACACTCTGGAGTGCTTGCATTAGGAAGTTATTGCGAAGGACATATTTCACGCAAACATTCTGAGTTTTTTTTTCTTATGATCATAATCAATAATGTTTTCTACCCGCCGTGGTTGGTTTCTGCCGATGGTGTTGGGCTGCTCAGCAAGAGGTCCCGGGATCGAATCACGGTCACGGCTGCCGGATTTCGATTGGGGCAAATTGGCTGATTGGGCATATTTGTCTCACAGTCACATCGTTTTTTTTTGTACGTAAAGACGCATAGTTCAATTTTTAAATAATATTTTCCTGAAACATAAAGAAGATCTCTCGTGCAATTCTCCATATATATTGTGTCTGCATAGTACAAAACTCGGGGAATGTGGTCCGTGCTTGGTTCGGGAACAAACCACGTGGCGATGATAACGATAGTGGCGACGGCTGCAGAAGGGCGCTATGAATCATCACACGTGGTAAAACCACGGTCACGGTTCAATTTTCACCGTGCACTCAAGGAAGGCCTTTTGTGTCTGACGAACAAAGATTCACACACCACTACCAGTGCTCACAGGTGTGTAAGAGTTCTCGGAAAATAGAATACACTTGGAGTTGAACTAAGGATTTCTCTGACCCATTTTGGTTTTCCTGGATATCCAAACCATGTTTCCTTGAACGCCAGGACGGCTTGAGTGTTTCTGCTTATTCTAAGGATATGCTGCTTACACCTCGTGATCATACCCGGGGGACCACACCAAGCAAACCCTTCCTGGGATGACTACGCCATTGTTGTGAATGGACAGCTGGGCGTGCATTCACCGAACTGGGACTTATTTTTCGGCCTAACCCATCCTGCACACTACTCAACTGCTAGAGCAGCCCACAGTTCTCTGCCAGAGTATATACACTTCTAGGAAACCCGCAGCCCCGTCTACGTTTTACTGTCGCACACTGGTAATTTTCTTACAAGTAACGAGTAAGAAACGACTTGTTCTTGAAACCGTCCAGGGTATTGATAGGTGTGCAAAATGCAGTCAAACCTTTCTTTCTTTTTTTATGCGCAGCACGATTTGCCGTACGACGAGGCAATATTCTGAGTCGTTGCCTCTCCGTAGTTTTTAATGGCAGCGTATATCACCGCGTTGTATTTCCATGATTTCCTGCTGTCGTTAGTCCTTGAACCCTAATTGCCTAACAGCCACATTTGAAATGTTATCTCAACTTTCTGGCAGCCGCACTGCGTAAGGTAGAGTAGTCTTGGGGAAGATATAAGTTTTTCAACTAGTCTTCTTCCATTTGTTTACTCATAAAGCATGTCGGAATTTAAGAAAATACATGAATAGAAGTATGTTCACCTGTGTATGATAAAGGACACTATGAAATGTTAAGAATGCCTGGTGAAATTGGGCTGCTTTTATACCTATCTTTCTGTGAAGTGAAGCAGAGAACGCCTATTCGATAAGAGCGCTGAGGTGACTCAGTAAAACTCTAAGGTTTCGGGATGGAGCGTGGTTCTGATTATAATTTTGTTCTTTTACACCCAAATAAGGTTACAAAGACAA
The DNA here is from genome assembly GCF_050947875.1 of Dermacentor variabilis. NCBI lineage: Eukaryota > Metazoa > Arthropoda > Arachnida > Ixodida > Ixodidae > Dermacentor > Dermacentor variabilis. The sequence goes on along the minus strand of NC_134576.1, from coordinate 67,843,093 downwards.
CTGATATTCAGGAAAATAATATATAGTCAAAAGCGTCATGAACCAGTGGTGTCAATGACGTTTGAAGGAATGCCGTTTGATCGAACGCAGTGTCCTTAAAGAGGTCATGAGAAGTTCATAAATATGGTGTAGCCACGCTAATTTCTTCGAACGTGCCTTACCTACACAAAATGCCCCACTAAACTAGCTTCTAAAAACTGAACGCAGAGGTAGATTTCACTTTAAACTATGGCGTCACGATAATGCATTCTATTTTACAAACATGAAAAGTGCATCACACTCGGCGTTCATCTTGAGGGAGGACATGTGGCTCATTCGAAATCAAGGTGTGTGCTTCGGCTCATGTTTGCCCCTGTCCTCAGTGATATGGTATTAGCTGGGTATGACAGGTGCCCGAATGCTGACCTTGGCGAGACAAATAGTGTTACGCTATTCCCGTATGTTGAATGTTCTTTATTTATATTTCGTGCACAGCAGTGGGACGCCATGGAAAACGTGGAAAATATTTTCAACATTTTTTCTTCTTGAATGAATAACCTGAAATTGTTCACAAAACCTTCCTCGAATGACAAGCTGGTGTTTTTAGATTTACAGCTCTTGTTCATGCCGAAATATGTTTGATGGAAATATATATATATCTCGCTCTGGAAAAGTCCTGCAGGTTTCTCTGACTACCTGCTCTCAGGCAAAGCGGAATCACTTGTGGGAGATGTTACGAAGAGAGAAAGATGTGCAAGACAAGCAACATTTTAGGATGAATACAAGGGGGGGGGGGGGATTTCTGCTTTATGTTGTGTTCCCTAGGCTTCGCATCGCCAAAAAAGAATGGGTAAACCTGTATTTATAACACTTCAGATTGCACTTCCGGGCTGCGCTTTGAGAAGAAACTATAAAAAAGGATGTAAAATGCACCATGGGAATTGTTCATCACACTATTTTTTGCCGCGATCTAAGCTTCAACGAGCACAAACGGGATGCATTTGCAATCACCCAAGGGGGCCCGAGAATTCGATGCGCGTGCCTATAGCTACAAGCCTTGCAATCGCTGTCCGGTGAAAAATATCTTGTGAGTGAACTTCTATTACCAGACTAGATAAATAATAGGAGTTCCTCTTGAGATAATGCGTGCTCTTTCACTTTTGCTTACGAATTTATTTCAAACCCTGTCTATTTCTCCTCGGTTTTGCCTGTGTGGTTGACTCACGCACGCACTTCCATCATTATAGATATGCGATGCCTCTATGAGGCATGGCATATCTATAATGGTGGAAGTGCGTGTGTGAGTCAGCCTTTCATTACTTTACACAAGGAAGAGATTAAGTGCCTTGACAGCTATCTCTCACGTAGACCGACACGTGTACCCGACTGCCACGTGGTGATACCATTCCTGAGCTCGCGCAGATGAGTTTTGTGTCTTCTTTCTTTTTTCGCCTCAGTGCTCCCTTCAGTTGATAGTAGGCGTTCGTGTTCTCCACTTCTCTGCTCTTGTGTCCCGTTTGCACGCCTCACGTCTTTTTTGCATAAAGAACATGAAGGTGGTCAGAATAATCCGGAGTCCGCCACTATGACGCGCCCCGTGAAAAGATCGTGTTTTTGGTACGCCAGTTTCAATGTAGTTGCAGTACAGTAAACGTTAAACATTACTGTCAGGATGGGATATTCTATGTGAGCGTATGATAATGCTCAACCCTCTCACAAACTATGAACAATGGCGCACAACAACGCCTCAAGCAAACGCATAGCCCTGTGTGCTCTGTGCACTACGCAGACAAACAGCAATGGAGCGTCCAAGGCAACGCTTAACATAAACTCTCGTATTGGAGTAAACGCTGAAGAAATTACACACTCGCCAACAATACCACCGCTAATTATGGTCAATCAAAGCAAACAGCATAGAAGGCTTCGCTCACAACGATTCCCACAGTGCATGGGAAGCGCATGGTTTTACCCTAACGCGTCCTCTAAAACGACCCAACTCCTTGCGCAGCCATGGATTGTCTTCCACATAATATAGGCTGTTCGAAAACCCGTTGACAGTCAGAATTTCGCTTTCGCACACTCGTAATTTCCTGATAAGTAACGAGTGAGAAATGACATAGATGTGAAAAATATAGGATAAGCTTTTTTACTTTTTTACACGGCACGTTTAGCCGTAAGCTGGTGCCGTATTCTGATTCGTAGCGTTTTCGCATTTTAGAAGTGCAGCGTATATCACCGCGTTGTATATCCAACAATTTCTGACGGCGTTAGCTCTTGAGCCATAGGTGCCTATTAGTCTTTTATGAAAAGATGTCTCAAAATTCTCGGTGCCTAACTGCGTAAAGCAGATTTGTTTTAATGAATAAGCCTTTCAGCAAGCCTTCTTATTATTAGTCGCCCATAAAGAGTGTCATTTAAGAAAATACAAAAGTGGATGTCCGTGCACGTTGTAAAATCAAGGAGACTGCGAAATGTAAAAAAATGGGAAGTGAAATGCAACAATTTTTATATCTATATTTCTGTAAATTAAACCAATGAAGGCTGAATCGAGAAGAGCGCTGGAGAGAGCTGTGTTTGGAGAGAGGGTGATGTACGGGTGGTGCTTCTCAATATAACTTTTTTCTATTTCTGCACTGAATGAAAGTGTCCATTGATAGGCCCGTGTACTGTGCGATGTCAGGTGCATGTTAAGGATCCCAAGGAGGCCGAAAATTATCCTCAGCCCTGCACTACGGCGCCGCTCATAGACTGAGTCGCTCTGGGACACTAAACACTCACAAGTCTAAGTCAAGTGCCGAATAAAGAGTGCAGTTATTTGTCGAGTTACTTCGCCCAGAACTCGTTTTTGTGTTTATTTTTCACTTGGAGACTTTTTTTTCTAGAGAGCGTTTCCTGAGTCGATGTATATTCCTGAGACGTTGTTTCCTGCACCAGGCTACATGGACAGTTAATATCCTGGAAAACAAAACTTACTAAAATCCATTATGATCCAGTGGTGCCCGTGACGTTTCAAGGCATGCCGTTTTACTGAACGCCGGTTCAAAGAGGCCATGACGTGTACATGAAAATGGTGTGTCCGCTGTAATTTCATCGAACCTGGTTTAACTACAATTAATGGCAACGCTCAGGCGGCATGTGCAAACAGAAGGCTGAGACAGCTATTCACTTTAGTCTATAACGTCATGCTACTGAACTCTAGTTTGCTAACACGAAACATGCATGCCGTTCGACGTTCGTCGAGACGAAGGGCAAATGGTTGATTCAAAATTGGAGTGTGTACATTGGGTCGTGTTTATCGCCACATAGTGTATATGATTGAACAGTGTATCTCGAGTTGATGCGTGTTCTCGCGCGTGTGATTACCCAGCTATTCAGGCAATTTGTCTTTCCAACTTCCTCCACTCGCCAACAGAAATTAAGTTTTCACCACCTGAGCGATAAACCTAGTTGTAAGCTTGTGCTCGGTCCTGTCGCCTTCTTGCTTCTTTCCTACAACATTTGTTATAAAATTCTTTTTCCTTGTTAGAACACGTCAAGCAACGTAAGCAGACACGCTTTGAATATGGCTTAGACGCTTCGCTGAAGTACGCGCGTATACAGGCACACGCAACATTAAAAAAAAGTTACTTCTTTGCATGAATATGAAGAAAGGCCTCCCGTTGAAGCACTTGATCGTCGACATGTACTAGCGACGAGCAGCTGATACATTTGTAGAATGACTGAGCGTGCACGAGGAAAAAAACTTGTTTGGCAAGGGGCGAGTTATTTCACGAGTTCCACAAAAAGTGGCTGTTGTTAACAAGAGTGTCAATCAGGTGTGTACACTTCACGAGGTAGACAGCATTCCTGTGAACAGGCCAGTTGCCTCTTGCAGTTATTTCCTGATCTCGTATAGCTCCTCCACACCCAAAACGTACCCACGAAGAAGAAATGACTGTTGCCATTGAATAACACTTGTGAGCGCGTACCAAATTAGTGGAGTGTGCAGAGTCCTGGGGTCGCAAGACAAAACCATCGCATGGGGACAATGGCTTCTTAACAACAACAAAAAAAACTGCTCGTAAAAGAGCTGCACGAGCAAGAAACGACAAACACGTCTCGTCCACGTCTTTCTCGCGCAGTTTTTCGTTGGGATGGAACCACAACGACTCGCACAGTTCTCAGTTTTGATGAACAATCTTGTTCTGCTTGGCTGTGGTCTAAAGCATTATGGCTTGAAATCACCTTTTCTCCTCAATTGTCGGCAACATTTTGGCGAGATGTCCATCCCTAGCTTCTGTGAATTGCCTCTCCAATAAAATCTGACACTTAGGCGTCAGTAAATAGGTGTGTCTCCGTATTTTGTTCTCTTTCTGTTTTTTCTTCTTCTTCCCTGCATTATTCAGTACAGAAAAGATCAGCAATATTTCTTTGTAACATGTCTATTATAACATTTCACTTGTCTTTTTCGGCGCGATCACCTCCCTGCCAGCGTCCTCCCCTGTTTCCTGACAAGGGAGAATGCAATAAAGTGTATCAACAAAGATCTAATAAGTATCCAGAGTCGCTCTTTTCTTCTACGTTGACAAGTGGTGCAGAGTAATGTTTGAGTATGTTGCTTATACACGAATGAAAACGGCACTACGTCCCATTCTTGGTCACGTCACACTCGTATTTCGGTGCAGGAAAAGATGACAAATTTCACTACACTTGACCAACATTGAACAAAAATAAACGCGACGTTGTCGAATACAGTACAAGCAGTATTAGAATGAGGCGCGTCTCTATCGTTCTACTGAAGCTTTCGGCACAAGAACTGTACTGTTTTTCTTCTTAGAATAGATAACCAAAGAGGAATGCAGACCGAACGTTAAAAAAGGACGATTGGTTTATTGAACCATTGAGTATGTTTTCAACCCGTACGGTAAATCATCGCGATTTGCGATGCCTTCATAGAAATATCAAGAAATAGAGGCTTGCAAGAGTATTTTTCGTTTGCGATCAAGAAAACCTTGTACCAGAGATTGCTATTATGGCCAGACAATATCCTGTGCTGCGCAATTGCATAGGAAGTGGCTTTCCGCATTTTGACATTACACACGAGTTACTTTAGGCGTATTTAGATATGTCTGTTATGTCTGATATGTCAGTCGCAGTTTACACCGGGTGTTCAGAACACATCGTTTGCAAACCCGTTAACATGTGACATTCTTAAAAACCTCTCGGTCGGCGAGTATTATTTTCGGTTTAGACACGCAAACGCAAACACATAAGAGGAAAAAAGCTAGCTGGAAAAAGCCTCCAGGAGTTGCTTTGTGACATTTGTGACATGGACCGAAGACGCGGGTAGGCACAATGTCGATGAGCCAGTGATTTAATTACACTCGGCTTGTTTACAATAATTGTATCAGGCAGCTCGGCAACATCAAGGTAATACAAGCGCTAGGAGTCATTTGACCGTTTACTAAAGAAATGCTTTGTATATTTAAGCGTTTCTTTTGTTACATAAGTTCATCGTCTTTTTCAGGTAATGACTACCGCAAGTTCAGTCGCAAAATGGTTGCGTCAGTGTTAGGTATGTCACAAAATATGCAGTGATAAATTGAGGTTTTACTATTTGATGGTGAATTTTCCGCCCCCTTTGAAAGTGGCTTTCGATTAAGATATTTCCAAATAAGGTATCTCCACTACTCGAGGCAGCGAAAGCTCCTTTCTAGAGTAGTAGCTCTCCTTTGAAATTATTTAGAAAGCTTCTCTTTGCTGTTCGCCCACACTCGACACCTGGCCACGAAGATGGAATGTAGAGGTGTCATGTAATAGACTTTATCACTGGATAACTCTGTCGAACGCTGCCGCTTGGCAGTAATCAAGACATGCTTGGCACAAGTGCACCTTAGTAAATATTCGTGCTATAAATATATATGTGTCTGCGTGTGGCCTTTCGATTCGGATTAAATAAAAATTTGACTTTACCACACCTCTAGCATATCTCTTTGGCTTCTTCAGAAGAAAAAAAGAGAGAAGAAATACTTCGGAGAATTGGCGCTAGTTCGTTACGGACTTAGTGTGAGCGAAAACGGGAGACGAAGCCTTTGTAGCTTTTGCCTGCTCTTACTAGGAAGCAAAATTCGCTTGCTCCTAATTTATTTTCTCGCTTTAGCCACATTCGTTACCGCCTGCCTGCCTAAGTCTTCTCGCTATGCTTAAGAAAACAGCGCGTTGACGTTGGCTAGGAGTGACAGCCAACAGCTATATGCCTTTGCCTTGTCCCATTTCCATGGTCACTAAGTCGGGCACTGCATGACGTGCTTCCCTGCTTTCACTACGCATTATTTTTTTTTGTGTTTTGCGTTACTACTTTGACTTAAAACAAATGTCATGTTTCGTGAAATATTACAAGGCTTTACTCTGTTGGAAATGCATCGATAGAGCCTTGTTGTCAGTCCCTCAACGGGCAGCAATCGCCAGTATTTCAGAGGGTTCGCTGGTTCACAAATAAGCCACCCGGCGACACCATCGCCTTTGGTGACGATCAAAGCAGGATGCGTTTTTTTTTTCTGTTAACTTACCCACAACCCTGATGGCCATTAACCCAACTTTTAATGTGATCTCCCTTTCTGCCCTAAAAAGTGGCATACTCCGCCACCACCATTAGAGGCGCTAAATATTCCGGGAAAATGAAAGGAACTTGCGTGGAGCTCATCAAATTATTTGCTGTCTTGTTGGTTTAGCCGATATGCATGCCACGTTTTTCGGAATGAGAGAACGCATAGGGCCTCTGCAACTTCCACATTCACACAATATGCTGCTCAGCCATCCTGATAATTTCTGGGCGATCAAAGCATGAAAACGCCCACCGGAATGACCCTGTCATGGTTGTTCCTGTGAACGAAAAGAGCAAGCCAGGCGCGCATTCAGTGCATCATAATTTACAGTTCTTGCTAACGCGTATTGCATGCTGTCCAGCAACTGTGTCCCAGTTATGATATATCGTCATGAAACTATGGATTCTTCGAGAGCTCATATTAATTTTGCCTTTGATATCCGCATCCTGGGAATTCCCTGAAGCAACAAGCAAAAAAAGAGATTGTATTGAAACGGGTAAATAATAGACAAATATAAACATATTTAGCAAACTGACCACGTGGTCTGAAGTTTTGTTTGCATAGCAATGTCAGTAATGTTTTCCATAACCATTAGCAAGATGTCTCGTTTAATTCCCGAAATATACTTTAGGTGAATTGTATAAGCCTGAGGGCCGGTGTTCGGTGCATATGGTTCACAAGCAAACCACGTGGCGGCATCAACGTCAGTGGCAGCGACTGCAGAAAGACGCAATTTGAGTTTACATTTAGCAAAGCCATAGTCACGGTTCAATTTTGTCCCTGCTCTCAAGGGCCGTCCTTGTCTGAGCAATGAAGGTGCACACAGGATACGACCTCTCAGAAGAGGCCCCGCAGGGGCGTCTGCGTCAGCAGGCGTTTGGTGTGTTGCGACACCACGTACCCGAGCACACGAGGGTTGGACCCTCCCGCGTGCAGCCGTGCGCGGCTTAGCCGTGTCCGGGGAAAAGGGGATCCTGGGGGTTGAGCCAATGCCGGGTGTTTGGACCTTTACGGCCCCTCGGCGGCGGCAACACACCCCTTTGGCCTCGGCTTCACGTAGACGGCACCCCTGGACTGACCCACCCGGGGGAAATCGGTAGTTGCCTTTTCCTATCCTCCTCTCTAATCTTCGTCTTTCTCTTGCTTTCGGTCTTTCCTGTCTCCTCCTAGCTTCCTTTTTATTTCCACTTTTCCCAGGCAGCAAGGGTTAACCTTGTGCGGTATAGCCAACCTTGGTTATAACAGATTTGGTTATAGTAGTGTCGTACAGCTGGCGTGTGCAGGCCGTGTCTTTTCACGGTGCTGCAGCGTCCCCTTGTTGGGCTCCATGGTGGGTGGCTGGCGGTGCTGCCGAATTTCCGCATATATCTATGGCAAGTTCTTTTCCACCCCTTCCTGATCGCCCTCATAAACGAGGGCGCACCGAAGAAGTATTTAAGTTCTATGGTCGTCATAATGAAAACTTCCCCAAATATCATGTCATCCACTCGGAGAAAACCGCAAAGTCAGCGAGAATGATCTCTCCTTTTCTAGTGTCTAAATCAATAACCGATATTCTTGGCCAAGGCTTTAAGGTAACCAAACTTGCAAGTGGAGATCTCCTTTTGGAACTCCGAGATAAAAATCAGTTTGAAAAGCTGCCGAATCTTGTCTCTTTTGGGGACATTCCAGTGAATGTGACACAGCATCGCACCATGAACACAAGCCGTGGTGTTGTATCAGATAGTGACCTGATTGACCTGACAGAGGCTGAACTACTTGAAGGCTGGAGTGACCAGAATGTGATCAGTGTAAAACGAATCAAAATGAGGCGCGATGGTAAAGAAATTCAGACTAAGCATCTTATCCTTACATTTGGTTCAAGTGTCCTGCCCGAAACAATCGACGCAGGCTATGTGAAGATCAGGGTGAGGCCGTACATCCCAAATCCCCTCCGATGTTTTAAGTGTCAAAGGTTTGGCCACAGTTCCCAGAATTGCCGTGGCCGACTAACCTGTGCCAAATGTAGCGAAAATGAACATCCGTCCGAGTCATGCCAGAACACTCCACACTGTGTAAATTGTGAAGGGGAGCACCCCGCGTACTCGCGGTCCTGCCCACATTGGAAAAAAGAAAAGGAAATAGTGGCACTCAAAACCAAAGAGAACATTTCGTTTAAGGAGGCACGCAGGCGCGTGTCCTTCTTACCGAAGAATAGCTTTGCCGATGTGGCGCGTCAGGGGGCCGCGCCACAGCGGTCTCCGGCGGCTGTCCGACCCACACCCAGTGAGGCGGCAGTGACGCCATCCGCCCCCCCGGCGGCAGCAGCTGACGCTGCTACGCCAACACAGCAGACAGGGCCATCGACCCCGAAGGTGGGCGCAGTCGAGGCTGCCCCAACCTCCCCGGCCCCTTCCAGCGCTGGCAATAGCCGGCGCAGCCAAATCTCTCAGGGAGCCCCATCGACCTCAGGGCTGGTGGGCGCAGGGGTCTCGCCTTCCGAGGTGAGACTCCCTCGGAAAACTTCTCGCTCTCAAGAGCGCGTGTCCGGCGCCTCACAAGAGGCAATGGACACAACACCTATCCCCACGGCGCACCAAGCGCCTAAGGAGCGGCGAGGCTCCCTCGAACGCTCCAAAAAAGGCAGAACTCCGATTACAGGGCCTCGCAAGAGCTCTGTAATCTAAGGCATCACTTCCGTTTCCGTAAACACAGCACCAATTCACTTTAAATATGGATACACAAATCATACAATGGAATGTCAGAGGTCTTCTCAGAAACCTTGATGATGTGCAGGAACTTATACAAAAACACAATCCAAAAGTGCTGTGTTTACAGGAAACACACTTGAATGACAAACACACAAACTTTCTCCGACAGTATATATCTTTTCGCAAAGATCGCGATGATGCTGTCGCATCATCGGGCGGTGTTGCCATTGCTATCCATAAGAGCATTGCATGTCAATTTTTCCCCACTGCGGAGATTCTCCCCCACTGCGGAGAATCTTATCAATTTTAAAAAAGTAAAATCCCAAGGCAGGCGAACACGCCGACAAGCCAGAAGAGAGAGTTTGCAGAAGTTTTTATCTGGTATCAACTCCTATACAGATGAGGCCAAAGTCTGGAACAGGGTTAGTAGGATAAAAGGGCGACAAACATATTCACTTCCTTTGGTGAACACACAAGGTGAAACACTGAAAGATCAGGCAGACACACTTGGAGAACACTTTGAGAGCGTGTCGAGTTCAAACCATTATTCGCAATCGTTTTTCAAATACAAACAAATAGAAGAATGTAAGCCAATAATACAAAAATCCAGACAGAATGAACCTTATAACCGGCCGTTCAGTATTGCAGAGTTGAGAGCTGCTTTGACCACATGCAAAAGCTCTGCACCGGGACCTGATAGAGTCATGTACGAAATGATCAGAAACTTACACACTGACACCAAAATTACACTACTCAAGCTTTTCAACGCTATTTGGGCTACGGGATACCTCCCATCCACATGGAAAGAAGCGATTGTGGTCCCTATTCTTAAGCAGGGTAAAGACCCTTCCTTGGCGGCAAGTTACCGTCCGATAGCTCTTACAAATTGTCTTTGTAAGCTTTTTGAAAAAATGATTAACCGCAGACTTGTACATTTCCTTGAGCTCAACAATATCCTCGATCCCTTTCAGTGTGGCTTCAGAGAAGGGCGGTCCACAACCGATCACCTTGTGCGCATTGAGGGAAACATTCGCGACGCCTTTCTACATAAACAATATTTCCTATCCGTATTCCTCGATATGGAGAAGGCGTACGACACTACGTGGCGCTATGGAATCGTGAGAGACTTGTCGGGAATTGGCATCCGTGGCAATATGCTCGTCCTAATAGAAAGCTATTTGTCCGACCGTACATTCCGCGTGAAAGTCGGCAATGTATTGTCGCGACCTTTTATACAGGAAACTGGTGTACCTCAAGGAGGTGTACTTAGCTGCACGCTCTTCATCGTGAAAATGAACACCCTTCGTGCTTCATTACCGCCAGCCATTTTTTATTCTGTTTACGTAGACGACATACAGATGGGTTTCAAATCCTGCAACCTTACTGTATGTGAGAGGCAAGTTCAACAGGGCTTGAACAAAGTGTCCAAATGGGCAGAAGAAAACGGATTTAAAGTTAACCCCAACAAAAGTTCTTGTGTGCTTTTCACAAGAAAGAGAGGGCTCATTGCAGAACCCAGTATCGAAATGTATGGTCAGCGAATTACTGTGAACAAAGAACACAAGTTCTTAGGCATCATACTTGATTCGAAATTAACGTTTATTCCACACATAAAGTACCTCAAGGTCAAATGCTTAAAAACAATGAACCTACTTAAAGTGTTATCCCACACAACATGGGGCAGCGACAGGAAATGTTTAATGAATCTTTACAAGAGCCTCATCCGATCACGGTTGGACTACGGCGCCGTGATCTATCATTCTGCAGCCCCGAGCGCCCTAATGATGCTAGATCCGGTCCACCATCTAGGAATCCGACTGGCCACTGGAGCTTTCAGAACAAGTCCTATTGAAAGCTTATATGCAGAATCGAATGAGTGGTCACCTTATATCCAGAGAACATACATCAGCCAAACATATTTTTTGAAAGTCCACTCTAATCCTGAACATCCCTGTTTTAACACCATTAATGATATGACATATGCTACACTGTTTCGTAACCGTCCTTCCGTAAGACAGCCTTTCTCGCTGCGTGTGAGGGAGCTTAGTCATGAAATGCGTGTTCCACTCCTCGAACTTCGCCTAATGCATCCAGCCAAGCTGCTACCTCCTTGGGAGTGGCAGCTCATACAATGCGATATATCTTTCATGCAAGTTACGAAACACGCTTCAGACATTGAAATCCAAATGCATTTCCGGGAACTCCAGCACAAACACTCCTGCACGGAGTTCTACACAGACGCATCGAAGTCACACGACGGGGTGTCCTACGCAGCCGTCGGGCCATCCTTCTCGGAAACCGATGTACTACATGCGGAAACTAGTATCTTTACGGCTGAGGCCTACGCACTATTGTCGGCTGTGAAACATATCAGAAAATCAAAACTCCAGAAAGCAGTCATATATACGGATTCCCTTAGTGTTGTGAAGGCCTTGATGGCATTCTCTAACCACAAAAATCCGGGAATTAACGAACTCTATTCTGCTCTGTGTAAAGCGTATATAGGTAATCAGCATGTCATCATATGCTGGGTGCCAGGTCATAGGGGCATCGAAGGTAACGTTGTGGCGGACCAGATGGCCACGTCAGTTGCATCACATTCTGCTAATCACACCGCTGCAGTTCCTGTCACAGACCTGAAGCCCTTCTTACGGAGGAAACTACGGAACCAGTGGCAACGCCTATGGGACGCGGAAACAAATAATAAGCTCCACGTGGTAAAGCCACAGTTAGGATCCTGGCCTTCCGTAAGAAAATCACGCCGGACAGATGTCCTATTCTGTCGTCTAAGAATAGGACACACATTTGGCACACATAACTTTTTACTCACCGGAAACGAGCCTCCAACCTGCGGTAGATGCGGGGAGAGGCTCACCGTCCTCCACGTCCTTCTTGAGTGTCGGAAAGCCGAATATGAAAGAAAAAAACATTTTCCCATAGCATACCGGCAGCAGATCCCCCTTCATCCAGTAATGTTACTCGGCCCAGAACCGCTATTTGACACCAACGCGGTCCTAAGTTATCTGAAAGATGTTGTGTTTCATGTTTTTAGCCCCACATGTTCGTAGCGTCTCCTCTCTTCAGAGGATGGCGCTGTGATAATTATTTTGAATAGCACATGCCTCTAGGCCCTTGTGGTTCAAGGGCTCTGGCGAGGCAGCAGTGCTCCAAGAAATTTCATCATCTTATATATTTTATATTTTGCATCATCCTTCTACGATGGATTTTAATGTTCATAGTACTCGTCATTAATCATCGCCATAATTTTATAGCACATAGATTTTACGCACTTTACAGCGACCATTTTTAGGCCACTTTACAGACAAGTCACATCTTCGTTACAGAACTCATCATTCCACCGCGAAATCACTAACACTGTCTTGGCGCTCTTTGGCCATATCTGGCCCTTGCGCCACTAAACCACATACATTCATTCATTCTCAGAAGAGGCTAAACATTCTCGGAAGATGGAGCGCACTTGGAGGTGAATGTAGCACTCTTTTGACCCATTGTTTGTCTGCCTGGTATTTGAGCCCGGTTTCCGGGAATGCGAGAAGGACAGGAGTGGGGCTGCTTTCTTGTTCGCATGAACTGCTGCACGTTCCTTGTGATCGTACGCGACTGACCAAACCACGGACCCTTACCTCAAATGACTGTGCCATTGTTATGGCAGTGAATGGAAAGGCAATCTGAGCATGAATTCGGTGGACTGTAACTTATTTTTTGCCTGAACGCACCCTACACACTACTCAACACCTAGCACAGCCGTGCAATGTCGTCCATGGTATAAAGATTTTTCGGAAACCCGTTTCTAACCTGCCTTTCACTTTCGTACACTGGTAATTTCCTGATAAGAAATGAGAGAAACAGGAGACATTCTTCAAACCTTTTAGGTAATAAATAGATATGCAAAATGGAGACAACGCTTTTTACTTTTTTTATACAGCATTTGTCGTAGGGTGGTGCCATATTCCGACACGTGGCATTTTCGCTGTTTCCAAGGGCAGCGCATGTCACCGCTTTGTATTTCCAAGAATTTCTGCTAGCGTTAGGCCTTGAACTTGACCTGCCTAACAGCCTCATATGAAAAGTTAGCTAAACTTCCGCTCAGCGTCCCTGCGTAAAGCAGACTTGTTTTGATAAAGAAGTCTTTCGGCAAGCCATGTTCAATTTATCTGCTCTGAAAGAACGTCGGAAATTTCAAAGAATATATGAATAGAAATATGTGCACGTGGTAAGATCAAAGAGACTATGAAATGTTAAAAGTGTCAGGTCAAATACCATTCTTTATATCTATATTTCTGTAAGCTGAACAGAGGTCTAATCGGCAAGAGCGCTTGAGGGGCCAAGTGATCTCATGTAAAATTATGGTGTTTTCGGATGACGGGCGCTTCTCATTACATTCTTTTTCCTTTTGCGCTGATTTATGCAGGTTCAATTAAACTACACCTAATTGCCACCATAAAATTGCATGCGCGAACGGAAGATAAAGAAACAATTTCTCGTGAGAATCTGATTTCATGGTACTGAAACCTGATTGGAAAGCATGAAACAGTACGTGACAGTCAAATTTTATCTCGAGAAATGAGAAGTGGTTCATTCAGGCTGTGTGCATCGGGTCATGTTTGACCTCAATCCTCAATGAGATGTTATAATTTAGTCATGACATGTGCCTGAAAGCTGACCTTGGTGAGACAAGTGCCATTAAGGTATTGCGGTGTGCTGAAGGCTTTTTATTCATATTTCGGGCGGAGCACTGCGATGCCTCTTAAAATGAAGAGAGAGAGAGAAAGAAACCATTATTTGAAGTAGTGATTTGTCAATCGATGTGGGAAGCAACTATTTTTTTAACATTCTTTCTTCTAGCATGGCTAACATGGAATTGACAACACAGTTTCTCAAGACGAACAAGTTGAGGTCTTTAGCTTTATAAAATTTGTTCGTGCCGAAGCATGTTTGCTTGAAATTTTTGTTTCGCTTTCGAAAAATCCTGCCCCCATTATGTTCCGCACTTTCGAAGCTTCTCACCACGTGAAAAGCCGTTTTCAATGCCAAGTGGAAAGTCTAAATGCGGCAGGCTTCCCTGTCCAGCTGCTCTCGTGCATAGCAGAATCGCTCCCTGCAGGTTTTAAGGAAAAAGAACAAAGTGCAAGACCAAGCCACCTTTCAGTAATAAACCAAGGCGAATATTTTTGCTATACCTTATGTTGTCTGGGTGTCGCATCGCCGAGTAATCATTGTTGAAGGAGCGGGGGTCAAGCTTGTATTTAGACCCAGGAATAAGCTAGCATCTCTTTGTAGGCGCCAAAACTCGTATTGCACTTCCGGGCTGTCTCCTAAGAAAAAACATTAAAAATATATGTAAAATTCACCATGAGAATTCTCTATTACAATCGTTTAGGATGCTGCCTCAGCTACATCGGCCATACAGGATCATGTATCAACGACCACCTAAGAGAGAACGCAAATCTGTTGCACGGGTTTTTGGGCAGTGACCCGGCGTGTGACAGTTCCAAGAGCAAAGCGAAATCGGCAAGAATATTTAGGACTGGGCCCGACAGCTGATTCACTTACAAAAGATTGCATTATTACCGGGGACGCCGACAAAGGGGACGTCAGAGAAATTGTCAGGGGAGGAGTCGAAAATATACTCAGCAGGTGTGACCGATTATGAGAAGGTAAATGTGCACAACCCGAAAGTGCATTCGTAGCAAATTTTACTTTAGATTTTTGTGGAGCCAATTTTCTGATGGCCATGGTAATCGGGATAATTTCTGCAAGAAATATTGCCGTATAATGAGCCTGACGGAGAGCAAACACCAATTAAGATGATTTGAAAAGATGCCAACTCCCGCCTTCCATAAATATTGTATTGCATCCGTAGAAGTAACCAAGTGTGACTGAAATTGATTAAGTCAATCTTGAAGGACAACTTCAAGTGTGCGCGCTGACAGAAGTGTTGCGTGTAGTTAGCGTGCGCTCCATCCTGTTGCCGTCTTCATTGTTATAATTTGAGCACTATATTGAATTGTTCTTTGCCCAAACCATGCTCGGCCCACGAGCCGAAGCAGCCTTTCTTTCAAAAGTTACATTAAGGCTTCGACTTTCACGTTGTTCTCGTTTTCCTCAAAGGCTTCACAGAAACACGTGGTTTACTTATATACAGATACATACTAGCATAGGCTATTGGTGATAATAAAAAAGGAATTATTCTTTGCATGAATATGAAGAAAAACAGGCTTTAGAAAAAATAAATAAATTACGGGGTTGAATAGGCCAAAACCACTTTCTGATTATGAGGCACGCCGTAGTGGAGGACTCCGGAAATTTCGAAAACATCGGCTTCTTAAACGTGCACCTAAATCTAAGTACACAGGTGTTTTTCGCATTTCGCTCACGCCAAAATGCGGCCGCCGAGGCCGGGATTCGATCCCTCGACCTCGTACCCAGCAGCCCTACACCATAGCCACTGAGCAACCACGTGGGTAAAAACAAGCTGTAGAGGCATTTCCACATGGACATGTAATAGTTTTAGCAGCAGACTAGATTGGTCCGACGGCCGAATCCGCACAAAAAAGCACTATTGTGATTATGGCCTAGTTATGTCACGGATTCCACGAAAGTGTCTCTTGGTAAAGAAGGGCACATAATCATGTGTGTCGACATTAAAAGGCAGAGCGCAACCATTCCGAAATTTCCTTTTCTAGTCCACGTACAGCCATAAGCTGCTCAGCAGGGTGGAATATACTGTTGCCAGTCAATAATCTTTATCAGGGTGAAGGGTTTTGAGATGGTATAACGAAACCATTGAATGGGAACAATATCTTGTTCTACTAGGCTTTGGTATAATGTTATTCTTGAAATGCATGTGTTTATAATGTAATTAGCTTCTGTATTTTCATAAAAATTGTTGCAAGATATCTATGCCGAGCTTCTGGGAATTGCCTTTCCAATAAACTGCGAAACTTAAGCTTCGCGATATCTGTGTCCACGTATTTTGTCGTCCCTGTCGACTGTGTTGATTTTCCCTGCGTTCTTCGTATAGAATAAATAAGCAATATTTCTTGGTAAAATACCTTTCAGATTCAATGTGGATGAAATCCTTCCGTCGATGGAATCTACAGGAATGATTTATCTCCACAGTCGCTCTTTTCTTCAACGTTGACAAGTGGAGAACACCAATATTTGAATGATTTGTTTGCTTAAAGGGACTGGCAACCAGTTTTCATGTCACTCATTTTTTAGTGCAATGAAGAGCTTACCCGTTACATTGGTAATCATGAAGTTCTCATGCGGAAAACGCCGTGGAATATTTATTATTAGCTATTGTTGTATGATGCTGCGACTCAAGCTTTCTGCAGTGTTAAATTTTTGTCTGCGATAAAAGCTACCTGTATTCGTGGTTTCCAGTCTAACTTCTTTGGCATTTAACATTCAAAACAAAACGAATCGGATTGAAAACGAAACAACGGCTTTGCACGTGATACGCAATTCAGCGTGTTGGCGTCGGCAAGCGTGCGCTCAGGACTTCCAAAGCACATAATGAAGCGCAAGAGTCTAATAATATACCAATTGCAATTTTAGCAATAACTGTGGAGTACCTAGTAACAGTCGACTTACGTACATCAATTTTATAGAGTACATCCGAAGTACCAAGATCCGAAGTACCAAGTACCAAGAAGTACCAAGAAGGACCGCCAGGCGTCTACACTTACTGGTTTTTGAGAATTCCTTCGCCATATATGATTACAATTCCTACTTAAATCGCGAAAGTGTGACGTAACATCGGGAATATGGTGCTGGATTCTCTCACTATAAATCATGGTCGTTTCAACTCCATGAACTTCTCACCCCCGCAGGGGCGTCTGCGCAAGCAGGCGTTTGGTGTGTTGCGACACCACGTACCCGAGCACACGAGGGTTGGACCCTCCCGCGTGTAGCCGTGCGCGGCTTAGCCGTGTCTGGGGAAAAGGGGATCCTGGCGGTTGAGCCGATGCTGGGTGTTTGGACCTTTAAGGCCCCCCGGCGGAGGCAACATACCTCTTTGGCCTCTGCTTCACATAGACGGCACCTCCAGGTTGACCCACCTGGAGGAAATCGGCAGTCGCCTTTTCCTGTCCTCCTCTCCAATCTTCGTCTTTCTTTCCCACTTTTCCATCTTTCCTGTCTTCACTTCTTATTACTTCCGTATTTCCTGGCGGCAAGGGTTAACCGTGTGTAATATATCCTGCCTTGGGTATATATATATTAGGTTATAGCGGCGATGCATGGCTGGCGTCTACAGGTATTCTTCCAACCTTGTAGCGTCCCCTTGTTGGGCTCGGTGGTGGGTGGCCACCATCGCCGCCGAAATTTCCGATGCTATATGGCAAGCAACTTTCCACCATTACCTGATCGCTCCCTCAAGAGGGGGCGCACCGATGAAACTTTCACCTTTTTCATGCAAACAAAGCAATCTTTTCCCAAGTACCACGTTGTACACAGTCAGCACAATAGCAAAACAGTCAGAATGATCTCACCATTTGTTGTAGCAAAATGCCTCACGGAAGCAATTGGCCCAGGCTATAAAGTAACGAAGATGGGAAGTGGTGATTTTCTTCTCGAACTTCGCGACAAAGCACAATATGACAAGCTCTCGAAACTTGTTGCATTTGGGAAATTCCAGTCTCAGTGGGCCCACACAGATCCATGAACACAGTGCGCGGGGTCGTCTCAGAAGATGACCTTCTCGAACTGAGTGAAAGCGAACTACTAGAAGGATGGCAAGACCAGAACGTAGTAAAAGTGCAAAGAATCACAATAAGGCGAGATGACAAACAAATACCGACCAAACACATAATCATTACTTTCGGAACCAGCGACCTGCCTGAAACAATAGAAACCGGCTACTGCAAGCTACGTGTTCGACCATACATCCCACATCCGCGTCGATGCTTCAAGTGTCAGCGTTTTGGGCATGGATCTCAAACCTGCAGAGGACATGCTACTTGTGCTAAGTGTAGTTCTTCTGAACACGCTTCTGACATCTGCACTTCACCAAACCACTGTCCCAACTGTGAAGGAGACCACCCCGCCTACTCGCGATCGTGCCCCTCGTGGAAAAAGGAGAAACAAATAATAGAACTGAAAGTCAAACTAAACCTATCTTTTCCAGAGGCACGTAAACGTTTCGCTCTCCACAACCACTCTAGTCCTTCCTACACCGATGTGGCGCGCCGGGGGGCAGCGCTACATCCTTCGGCGGCCGTCCAAGTCACACGGAGTGTGACGACGGTTACGCCATCAGCCCCCCTGGCGGGAGCAGCCACTGCGCTTCCGCCCCCTACCACGAAGGACCAGCAGACCTCCGAGCCTGCCGGTCCCAGGGCCACTGCCCGTGCAGACAGGCCCGAAAAACTCCCGAGAGTGCCCGCTGAGCGGGCGTCATCCAGCGCCTCTGACGAGGCGATGGATGTAACAAAAACTTCGCCGGCGTCCCAGACGCCGAAGGAACGGCGTTGCTCCCTGGAGCGTGCCAAGAAAAAAGAAATACCCCGCATCAAGGGGCCTGGAAAGGTCCCTTGAGCCAACCTAATTCATATCTCTTGACACACAGCACATAAACACAAACAATATGTATACACAAATATTACACTGGAACGTGAGAGGTCTGATCCACAACCTCGATGATATCAAAGAACTCTTATACAAATACAATCCAAAGGTGCTGTGTGTTCAGGAGACACATCTTAAATCTACGCAAACAAACTTTCTTAGGCAATACGCTATTTTCCGGAAGGACCGAGATGATGCTGTTGCATCGTCCGGCGGCGTAGCAATAGTAGTAGACAGAGGCGTTGCTTGTCGGCAACTGCAACTCCGAACTCCCCTTGAGGCAGTTGCTATCCAAGCAGTACTATTCAATAAACTGGTTACTATCACGTCCGTATACATCCCCCCAAGTTATCAACTCTCTAGCACAACATTTCAAAGCTTTATTGATGAGCTGCCTCACCCTTACATAGTCGTCGGTGATCTAAACGCGCATAGCCCACTTTGGGGCGACTCTCGCTGTGATGCGAGAGGACGGCTTATAGAAAACATCCTATTCACTTCAAGTTCCTGCTTGCTTAACAAGAAAAAGCCAACATTTTACAGCTCTACAGATAAAACGTTTTCTTCGATAGATCTAAGCATAGCGTCAAGTACAATTGTGCCATATCTCCAGTGGGATGTCATTAATAACCCTTATGGCAGTGATCACTTCCCCATCGTCCTAAACCTTAAAAAACAAAGTGAGTGTCCTGCACATGTTCCTCGATGGAAAGTTGATTCAGCCGACTGGACGAAGTTTCGCGAACTAACGCAGCTGCCCTGGAATAATATCTGTGAACTTAGCCTAGACGACGCAGTAGCATACATAACAGCGTTCATTATTGATGCTGCATCAGTATGTATCCCCCAAACAAAAGGGTCGCCCTCGAAACGACGTATTACATGGTGGAATGAGGAGTGTAGGGAAGCCAGGAAAAAAAACAAAACAAGGCTTGGAATCTCCTCCGTAACTCACCAACCACAGAGAATCTGATCAATTTCAAGGCGATCAAGTCGCAAGGGAGAAGAACACGCCGCCGCGCTAAACGGGAAAGTTGGAAAAACTACATAAGCAGCATCAATTCATATACAGACGAACAAAAAGCCTGGAACAGGGTTAACAAAATAAAAGGCCGCGAAACTCATCCCTTACCTTTATTAAATACACAAGGAGACACCCTGGAGGATCAGGCAGATTGTCTAGGAGCACATTTTGAGCACATTTCCAGTACATCTCACTACACAGATACATTCGTAAAATACCAGCGACTAGCAGAACAGATGAATTTGGATCGGAAAAGCACATCCAACGAAGTATACAATCTTACATTCGGAATGGCTGAGTTCCAGGCCTCACTGAACTGTTGCAACAAGTCCGCTCCAGGAAGTGACAGGATAATGTATGAGATGATCAGGCACTTACACCCTGAAACCCGAAAAACACTACTGTCACTCTTTAATTCCTTGTTCTCTGCAGGCTACATTCCTTCTGTTTGGAAAGAAGCAATCGTAATCCCTATCCTCAAAGAGGGCAAGGACCCTTCCTCACCCAACAATTATAGGCCCATAGCTCTGACAAGTTGTATATGCAAATTATTTGAGAAAATGATTAACCGTCGCCTCATCCATTTTCTTGAAAGCAGCAAGATACTCGATCCCTTACAGTGCGGTTTTAGAGAGGGTAGATCCACAACAGATCACCTTGTCCGCATCGAAACAAATATCCGCGATGCCCTCGTCCACGGACTGTTTTTCCTGTCCGTATTTTTAGATATGGAGAAGGCATACGACACAACCTGGCGCTTTGGAATCCTCCGCGATCTGTCTGAAATGGGAGTTCGAGGCAATTTGCTACACATCATTCCGAGTTACCTCTCCAATCGCACGTTCCGTGTTAGAGTCGGTAACGTTCTGTCTCGTCCATTTACACAGGAGGCTGGTGTTCCACAAGGAGGTGTGCTGAGCTGCACTCTCTTTATTGTCAAAATGAACTCCATCCAGACTGCCATACCACGCAGTATGTTTTATTCTGTATATGTAGATGATATCCAGATAGGTTTTATATCATGTAATCTAAGTATCTGTGAGCGACATGTACAGCTTTGCATAAATAAATTGTCTAAGTGGGCGGACGAGAATGGTTTTAGGGTAAATCCGAGAAAAAGTACGTGTGTCCTGTTCTCTAATAGAAGAGGGATACTGGCGGAACCCGTAATCAGTCTCAATGGAGAACGGTTATCTGTGAGCCATGAACACAAATCCTTAGGGATCCTTCTAGACAGTAAGCTAACTTTTGTGCCACACCTGAAGTATCTTAAGGCAAAGTGCCTCAAGACTATGAATCTTCTGAAGCTGTTGTCCCGTACAGCTTGGGGAAGCGACAGGAGGTGCCTAATAAAGCTGTACGAAAGTCTAATATTAACACGCCTTGACTATGGCGCCATAGTCTATAATTCTGCAGGACCTAGTACTCTAAAAATGCTAGATCCTGTCCACCACTTAGGCATCCGCCTTGCTACAGGCGCCTTTAGGACTAGCCCTGTGCAAAGCCTCTACGTCGAATCAAACGAATGGTCATTGCACTACCAAAGGACATATTTAACTTTCTCCTACGCCCTAAAAGTTAACTCAGATGTTGAACATCCTTGTCATTCCACTATATGCGACTTGTCCACTGCTAGGCTGTTTCGTAACCGCCCAGCCACTAGGCCTCCTCTGTCCCTCCGGTTGGAAGCACTCTCAGAAAAAACAGGGGTCCCTCTTTTACATAATTTCCTAATGGCTCCTACACGGCTTCCACCGCCTTGGGAGTGGCAGAATATCCAATGCGACATCTCTTTCTTAGAAATATCGAAACGAGCCCCGGAGGCGCACATATATTCGCATTTTCGGGAACTCAAGGACAAGTACTCATGTGATGAATTTTACACAGATGCTTCGAAGTCTCCAGCTGGTGTTGCTTATGCAGCTCTGGGACCCTCACTTTCAACATCAGGACCACTAAACACACACACCAGTATCTTTACAGCGGAAGCATACGCCATTTTTAAGGCTATTCAACACATACGGCTCACAAATATCGCCAAGGCTATTGTCTTCACAGACTCATTAAGTGTAGTGAGAGCCCTAATTAGCTTACGAAAGCATAAGAACTCGGTTTTTAATGAGCTGTATAGCTTGTTATGCTCCGCATATATGTGCAGCCAAGCGATTATACTATGCTGGGTACCTGGCCATAAAGGCATAAAAGGCAACGTAGATGCTGACGAAAAAGCTACGTCAGTGGGTTTAGCACCACAGATGGAAATATCCCCATTCCTTCCACAGAACTAAAGCCCTTTCTGCGCCGTAAATTGAGGAATCATTGGCAAGAAGAGTGGGATACACAAACATTGAATAAGTTACACATTATAAAACCAAAATTGCGGAATTGGATAAGTGACAAAACAGCACGGTACAAGGAAGTACTTCTATGCCGATTAAGAATAGGACACACTTACAGTACTCACTCCTACCTCTTGACTGGCGGGGATCCTCCTACCTGTAGTAGGTGCGGCGATAGCCTGACTGTCCTCCATGTTCTTATCCAGTGCCCTGCAATAGAAACAGAGAGGAAAAAGTATTTCCCTTCTGCATATCGCGAAAATATACCTCTCCATCCTGCATTTTTTCTTAGTGACGAACCGTTTTTCAAACTGCAAACAGTCTTAGGTTTTTTAGACGAAACTGACATCCTGGAAATCATTTGGCCAGGCAATTTTTAGCACGTGACTAACAGCCCTGCATTCAAGGGCTTGCTTGAAACTCTGGTGTCAGTGTTATGTTTTATGTCATAATGTTTTAACGAAAGCCCATTGCCATAGCCCACATCACTGCCTAGTCACCGTCATTATTTTAGCAACTATATATTCTACGCCATTTACAGCTACAGCTTTTAGGCCCTTTTACAGCCATGTCACATATACCATGAGGAATTCATTGTGCACGCCATCCTTAATACATCGTCATCATTACCATTTGTCATGGCGCTCTTTGGCCAAACCTGGCCCTTGCGCCATAAAACACCACACATCATCATGAACTTCTCACAACACATTCGGGTGAGTTCCTTTAAGCGAGCGAAAACTCCACTTTGTCATATACTCGTTCCCTTCACACTAGTATTTAGCTACTGGAAAACGTTACGACTTTGGCAACACTTGAAAAACACTCACCAGAAATAAACTTTGCACTGTCGAATACAGTGCAGGCCATTTCTGAGTAGAGCGCGTCTTCGTCGTTGTACTGGAGCTCTCAGAACAACAACGGCACCGTTTTTCATGCTGCAATAGTTAGCTAGAAAGGAATACACATCACGCATAAAGAAAATGTTGTTGTTACTTGAATCACTGAGCGTGTTTTTAACCCTTACCGTTCATAATAGCGATTTCCGTAGTCTTGATAGAAATCCCGTACCATACGGCATTGCAAAATATTTTTTTTTGCGATCACGAAAGCCTTGTACCAGTGATTTATATCACGACCAGACAAAACATGTGCTCCGCAATTGCATTGGAAGTGGCTTTCTGCATCGTGACATTATAGACACGTTCCCTTATGCGCATTTCTGTATGGCTGTTTTCAGTGATGCAAACACAGTCACAGGTTGTGCGGAGTATTCTGTACACTGCGTTCGAGAACCAACTGAGATCTAATAGTCTTAAAAACACTCTTGGTCACAGTATATTCTTTGTTTAGTAGTGTGTATGTGATAACATTTATTCATTTTTTTGGTTTGCAGACACAATCGCATAGAAGAGGAAGAGAACTAGCTGGGAAAGGCCTCCAGGAAGGGGAGGTGGGGAGGGCTTGGTGACATGGATGTAAGACGCACTAGACAAAATGCCGATAAACGATTGATTTCATTTCCCTCGCCTGGTTTACAATAGTCGTATCAGATAGCTCGGCAATATCAAGGTAATACAAGCCCCATGAGTAATTTGAGCGGTTAGTATATAAACTATATTGCATATTCAAGGGTTTGTTTTGTTACCTAAGTTCATTCTTTTCTTCAGGTAATGATTGCCGCAAGTTACGCCGCAACATTGTTGGATCGATGTCGTGTATAGAACAAAGTATGCCTTGTTCAATCAAGGTTGCCGGAATATACACGTTATCTCCGTTTTAGAAATATTTCGATTGCTGATACAATGTATGATGAAGCTGAATACGGCCGCAACATTCTTTCTGATTAGAAGATGATGATGATTTATTGACATCCCCTTTGAAACGGAGCGGTGCATGCTATATATGCTTTTCATTCTACTATTATGTGTGTACATGTCCTTAGATTTTTTAAAGCGAAGCTTTCGTGTTCTTCCTTGATCTTTTGCAATGATGCTGCTGCTGTCTGGCTCACCACATTACAGGAGCGAGGCAGAGAGAGGCAAGGCGTCGCGAGAAACTCGTTTCCACCTTACAACCACATCGTATGAGCAAATTCACCTCTAGAGTTCCCTGGCCGTCGCCTCATTAGCCTATTGACAGGTGGAATTATCCGTGACCCCTCGCAAAAGCATTGCAGCAATTTAATGCAGAATAGGTAGAACTAGAATCCTTTGGTAGAACTGATGCAATATCGAAACGAGTGAATAACAGCCTTGCGACGCTTTGCTCGCAGCTCCTGCACAAGATGGGGGGAGAGAGTTACGAAGAAGGTCACGTGAGAAGGCAAGAAAACGCTACTACTTAAGATATGATTGCGGTTGTGGGCAAAGATAATTTAAGTTCAAGAGACGTTTGTGCTTTTTCTGAAAAATGAAGACCACGCAGATTTGTCAAGCTTACAACTTACGCATTGCCCGCAGAAACAGAGCCGCTTTAAAGAGTATCGTAGGGTCTAGGCGACACTACGGAAGCGCCCATACGTCAACATTTCTTTGCCCGACGCGGTAGCTCTGCGATATGGCATCTCTAGGGGTAGCGGGTTTAATAGCGACCGTGGCAGCTGCATTTCGGCAGAGGCCAAATCCAAAACGCTCGTGCACTTAGATTTAGAGACATGTCAAAGAACACCACGGCGTAAAAATGAATCCGAAGTCGCTACTACGGCATTGCTCATAATCCTATTGCGGTTTTGGCACGTACATATCCAGTGTAATACTCATGCTAAGATGCGAGGTGCTATGTGAGGTAATGAGTGTGCTCATCCCTCAACAATAACGCCTCAAGCAAACACCTCTGCCTTTGTATTATGTGTGCTAGGAGACAAACCGCAGCAGTCCAAGCAAGCTAATGTTTATCAGCAATACAACCCCCTCGTGTTGGACGAAACGTTGAAAAAAAATTAAAGGTTCGTCGTCAAAATCAACGATAATTATCCCCAGTCAAAGCCAGCCGTACCGAAACCATCGCCTACACCGATTCCTACAGTGAGTGGGATCCACATAAAATTTTCTATTTTTTAAAAACATATCTTGCCCTCATAAGTACCTATGTCTCGTCCATACTATTTTCCGCCAATACTCTGGAGGTCTCCTGCTTATATTAACGGCTGAGCAGTTGATGCTTCCGTCCACCTCAAGTCCAAGCGCTTCTGGAAGCTGTACGTTTCGCACGAGTCTCAGTGGGTCAATCCCTTCGCATTCATTTAGGATATGCTGAGGGGTCTGCGGGTTTTCTTTGCGATATACAGACGCCTCATCTTATATTGCGAATATTTGCTCCGGTATGCTTTTCTCCCTAGGCGAGCAGCTCCAGCGCCAAATAGGAAAGCCCTGGAAATTCTAAGTGGTCTTTCTGTGAACATCATATGCAACCAATTTACCCCTTGTCCCTTTGACTTTCTTTTTGTCTCCTGGCTACAGTTCACGGTAATTTTCAATTACAATTAACGTAGTTTCACCGACTTTTTTACCTCTTCCTCCTTTCTGTGTCGCGGTATTGAGGTACAGGTACCGGAGCACTTTAGCCGCCCGTTCGTCTTTTTTCATGCACATCAGTCTTTCTTCCAAACCAGTTTTTCTCTGCGCTAAACTGATTTGAAAAAAGCCCAGTCACCTGCCACCACGCACTGCCTCTTTTGTGGTTTTAGCGTGGGTTCCCGAGGCCAGCCGACCTATAGATTATTTCTTATCCGGACAAGATATACGATTTTAAGCACGTAGTGGCATTCGCGAACGATAGCGCTGGCAGCATTACTCCATTTCCGGTTCCACCTCAGATTTATTGCGGCAACAAAGCAATTACTGCTGCATTCCGCTTCCTCTTTACTTTAATGTCATTTTGGTGGTGCATGGTTGCCTAAGTCTTTTCTTTGTTTATGTATTCACCGGTGTAATTATGTCGCTTGAATATAACAGTATGACTTGCTCTTTAATTGACACCAAGTAATTACTCGTCTCTTCAATAAAGATCCTAATACTAAATTCCGCAACCCAAATTAACCTAGACTGATACCTGTCGCCGCATTACCCCGCGTATATTCGCAAGCTATTGCAAAATGCGCTAGTACCACTATGTCGTCCGCATGCATTTTGCAAGGAGGATCAATGAAACCGAAATTCACAGTTTTTCACTTGTTTTTCTATGCCCTTAACATAAATCACGAACAACAATAAAGCCAGAGGGCATTCTTTCTTCAGTCCTTTGTTAATTTCCACCACTTCATGACATTTTCGGGCCTTCCCAGAGAATTAGTACTAGGTTGTGCACTTCGATATACATGCCGTAGAAGATAAGTTGCTTGACTGTAACGAGGAACAGAGCAGCCAATTTATTATCTGGAAAGCCGCAACGATTTCTGTTCGAGTCGAGGCCAGATTACCCCTTTCCAGATAGAGTTCTTCCGTAGGAGCCTTTATTTGCATAAATTCTACATGCGTAATTTTCCCCTTGGAATTCGAGTAAGTGAGGCAGTTCAGAAAGGAACAGAACCACTATTTCCTCAAGAGGTTAACTATTTTTCATTGCTTCAGACCCGCGGCACACTTTCACAACCCCGGCGAGCCGGGTAATTCTTAGGCCTTGTATATCAATGCTACAAAAGGGAAGCAAACGACACAGTGGCAACATTCGTGCGGCGCCAGCTATACCGAGGTACATTAATACTGCTAAGCACACCAGTCCTCTTTCTGCGAATTTCCTAAAAATCGTTGGTTCATGAAGTTGTGCTCTCCAGACACTGGTTACCTGAACACTTCGAGCCACATTAGCATTCAAACAGAAACAGGCTACATTACAATACTTCGACTTCTATGCTACAGCAAACTCACGTCACGCTCGTGTTCATGCCATGTCAGGCAGATCACAGCGCACGGGCAATGATGACTCAAAGGCTGCGTGAAATACAAGAACATTATTATTTATTCAAGTATGGCGGTAGAAAAACTACGACTGTTCACGGAAGTGGCGTCTTTACTTTTGTAGCTTGTGATGTTCATTCTTCGTTAGGAGTCTGTGTTCGCCTCTGGAATGGCAAGCAGCGCCTCGAATGTCGCCGACCGTCACACGCTAGGATGTTGTCCTTTCCACAAAAGAGGCACATGGTACGTGGAATGCAGCAGTTGCTGAAGCAGTGCCCTTTAATTTTTCTGAGCTTGGCTTCGAATGTACAGCCGAAGCGTCTGTTAACGCAGAAGGCGCGATGACGTTGCAGCTTCTTCTGGCAGAAGATCACGGCCCGCACCTCCGATGCGGCAAAGCTCGTCTCGTCCACGGGGCACAGGCCTCTGCGGTGCCAGGCTAGGGCACCGGCGTCTCGGTGCCGCGGCGCTGCCGAACGGACGAAGGCGTTGTGCTTGCACATCTTGCAGAGGATGTGGCCGCAGGGAAGTTTGACGGCCAGTGCAGGAATCACCGAGCAGCCGCGCAAATGCGTACGCTCGGTAGGGGTTCCACAAATGCAATGCGCCGCGAGTTCAAGAAGCGGCAGCAATACCCGCGGAGGACGTAGGTAGACGTGCCGCGGTTCCCGTTACCCAGGCAGCGCTGCTCCAAGCACCGTGGAGGCCCCCGTACTAGATGGTACTCGCTGCTGCTAGTTGTGCTACTGGGCTGTGATTGCGCCATGATGAAGTCGGTTCACGAGCGGCGGTGTCCCTCTGCTGGACGTCGGTAACAGCTTCGGTCAGGAAGTCGATGATTGTCACCGCGATCTGTTAAAGCAGGATGTCCGCGACGGGTTAAGGAGGACTGATCGTCACTGCGACTGGAGCAAGTCTGGCTTCGGAGAAAGTGGCGACGGTTTTTAAAGCCTGGCAGGGCTCTTTGCAAGCGGCGACCTGAGGAGGAAAATTAAGGCGGGTCCTCGACACATTGTACCTATTGGCTTTGTCTTCGTGGGAGAGGAGCTTCGAAATAGTCACTTGGTCGGAGGGGTTGTGGCTAACTATGCTACCAGCGAAGGTGGCGGCGAGGATGAGAATACGGTGTGAAAAAGCGGAGAGTATTTGTAGAGTGCAAGTAAAAGAAAGCACTATCCTCTCCCTTACCATCTTCGTTTTCTACATCTAGATATTCTTGTAACCCTCTTTCTAGTTTAGGCGAACTAAAAAGTGCAAAAAACACGTGTGCGGTTCTCTGTAGGCCTATATGACATTCCTCTCAGCCGGCTTTGGCACAGCGTTGGGGAATCATTGCCGAAAGTTGGCTTAGAAATATCTATGGAAATTTTTTTACGGCTCGTACTGTAGTTAACCAATAGTTGCCGGTGACTTTCAAGGCATGTCACCTTTGAGCGAATATTGAGTTAGACACCACCATAGTGACATGCACTCACAAGAAGGCGATGAAGAATGGTCGTTCCATTTTTACTTCTTTGCATGTGTACATAAACGTAATTTTGTTATTAAAGTAAATATTACGTCACTGCATGGTGCATGGTTGCATTTAGGAAAAGAAAACTCAAGGAGAGCGTAGTGGAACACAAACCACTTGTCTGGTTTGAAGGGTGTTATAACTTTTGATATCTAGATCAGTCCTTTCTTCCTCTTCCGGTTTGTTTTATTGTACATCCAAGAAGCTCGAGCGAACACTGCTCACCGCAGTTAAATATTATATAGACAAGTTAGACCTACCCCATATTATTGAAAGAGTTGATTAAGGAAGTCTTGTTTATCAATTGTGGTTGCTGAATTTTCGTGAAAGTATTCTTCACCTCTCTGAGTTATCGGGCCTAATGACGAGACTTCGGGCATATGTCTCAAGTTATATTTAACAAGTGTGCGTACCAACACAAGGCAATTTTGGTGTAGCTAATGTTGTATTTTACGTGTTCCTTAAACTGGAAGCATATTCATAACCTAAGAAAATACGAAAACACTATGTATTCACAGAAAATGTATAGTAGAGTGGCTGGCGTTCTCAGAGAACCATACATTTTAGAATTGGAATTTACCCCCATTCGCCGGCCCTGCAATCCTCCCACCAGTGTTGTCGAAGCAATTTAAGCCTCCCCATTTCCTTTGCCGCTCTCACTCCTTCCAAATACATTCAATATTTAGGAAACACTACTTTTTATTAGTGCTAATACGCAGATTTTAACAAGGGAACTTCGTTCTGTTATGATATGACTTCTTATGATATGACTAATAATAATCGGGCCCCTCGGTTAACCCCCTTTCTTCTCGTTCATATATATATATATATATATATATATATATATATATATATATATATATATATATATTCTTAGTGCGGATATAAAGAAAACAATGGCGTCGAGGCATTTTCGCGTCGACATGGCACACTGAGAAAAAGTAACTGTTGACAAAGGAGGGTCCAAAACTAGGTGTGACCATTCCAAGGGACAGAGAACATGCAGGGAAGACCATGTACATAGCAAAGATTACTTGCTGTTAGAACACGCATGTTGTCCGCTTTCCATTTTCTGTGCATTCGCCCTCATGTTTCATATACACCAGATTTGGCATCGGCAATGAAATAGTGTTGGAAGTCAGCGCAGTGCCTGTCGTCTCTGTGTCTTTGTCCTTAGCGCTGTGCGTCATTCTACTATTATATCAATTGGAATTACCATGTAGAATATCTACGAAATAGCAAGCATAGCAATAGTAGCGAGGTCGATAACAACTCCCCAAAAACGCACGCCCTACGATAACACATTAGCAAAAATTTTTTGTGCTTTTTATGCCGCAGAAGCCATACTTTTGTTTATCTGTACTTTCATGTTTGTTTATCAGGTCTTTACGGAAACTACCAACTATTCGTCTTTACCAAGGAAAAAGCGTTGATTTCAGAGTTTAATCAGAATTCGTGTTTATCTCGTCTTTCAAAAAAGAGATCGGTATTGCGTGGGCTCGTCCAGAATCATAGGCTAATTTCCAGCGAATCTACTTCTTATGACCAGGTTCGTCGAGAGTTGAAGTGTAAATAAACCACGCGTTTCAAAACGTTGTAATGGTACATTTCTTTCGATAAAGCTAGAATGGAATGGAATGGAAAACTTTATTGACTCTTTTAAGGTTTTAGCGGGTCGAGGATGAAGTCTTCATTCTTGAAGCTTGGGTCCTCTTCAGCCATGGATAGGCCCCTAGTCCAGGGCTCCACTAAGCCGGGCCGCCTCGCACGCGTGCGCTATTAGAGTTCTTTGAGCCTCTAGCTCGCGGCTGGTGAGCCAGCTCTCCCATTGCTCCGCACTTGGTGTCATGTGTTTGTGGAATGCCTGGTTTCTTGTACACTCCCATGTAATGTGGTATAATGTTGGTTTTGCTCCACACCACGGACAGGTTGCGCTATACTGCGTGGGTAACATCCTACTTTGTTTGTGTAAGTTTGGGAAGGAGGCCGTTTGCAGTCTCCACCATCCTGCGGCCTCCTCCTTTTTAATGCTTTATGTGGTGGGGGATATTGATATCTTAGCCCCTTATAGAGGTAAAATAGCTCTGAACAGCTGTTCCCGCAGTTGATCTGTGGCCCCTCTGGGGCGGTTGACGTTCCTGCTCGGTTGGTCATCCCTCGAGCTAGGCTGTCTGCCCCTTCGTAGCCCCTGATCCCTGCGTGGCTTGGTATCCAGATAATGTTATGTGTGGGTTGTCCCTCAGCGATTCTAACTCTGGTGAGGATCTTGAGCGCCGTGTTACTAATTCTGCCTCTTATATAGCTCCGGGACGCCTTTTGTCAAAGCTAGCAATAAATTTAATACATGACAGCAAATTGGGCCTAAATGGTTGTCAAAAACGTTATCCGGTTCATGCCGGTGAATTATATGGCCCTCTTAAAGCTCCCCATCTACACTCTGGAGCGCTTGCATTAGGAAGTTATTCCGAAGGACATATTTCACGGAAACATACTGAGTTTTTTTTTTCTTATGAGCATAAGCAATAATGTTTTCTACCCACCGTGGTTGGTTTCTGCCGATGGTGTTGGGCTGCTCAGCAAGATGTCCCGGGATCGAATCACGGTCACGGCGGCCGGATTTCGGTTGGGGCAAATTGCGAAAACACCCGTGTACTTAGGCTTATTTGCCTCATAGTCATATTGTTTCTTTTTCACTTAAAGACGCATAATTTAATTTATAAACAATATTTTCCTGAAACATAAAGAAGATCTCCCCTGCAATTCTCCATATATATTATGTCTGCATAGTACAAAACTCAGGGATTGTGTTCTGTGGTTGGTTCGGGAACAAACCACGTGGCGATGATAACGACAGTGGGAACGGCTGCGGAAGGGCGCTATGAATCATCACACGTGTTGAAACCACGGTCACGGTTCAATTTTCACCGTACACTCAAGGAAGGCCTTTTGTGTCTGACGAACAAAGATTCACACACCACTACCAGCGCTCACAGGTGTGTAAGAATTCTCGGAAAATAGAATGCACTTGGAGTTGAACTAGGGATTTCTCTGACCCATTGTGGGTTTCCTGGATATCCAAACCATGTTTCCTTGAACGCGAGGACGCCTTGAGTGTTTCTGCTTATTCTAAGGATATGCTGCTTACACCTCGTGATCATACCCGGGGGACCACACCAAGCAAACCCTTCCTGGCATGACTGTGCCATTGTTGTGAATTTAAAGCTGGGCGCGCGTTCAGTGAACTCGTACTTATTTTTTGTCCTAACCCATCCTGCACACTACTCAACTGCTAGAGCAGCCCACAGTTCTCTGCCAGAGTATATACACTTCTAGGAAACCCGCAGCCCCGTTTACGTTTTACTGTCGCACACTGGTAATTTCCTTACAAGTAACGAGTAAGAAACGACTTGTTCTTGAAACCTTCCAGGGTATAGATAGGTAGGGAAAATGCAGTCAAACCTCTCTTTCTTTTTTTATGCGCAGCACGATTTGCCGTACGCCGAGGCAATATTCTTAGTCGTTGCCTCTCCGTTGTTTTCAATGGCAGCGTATATCACCGCGTTGTATTTCCATGATTTCCTGCTGTCGTTAGTCCTTGAACCTTAATTGCCTAACAGCCACATTTGAAATGTTATCTCAACTTTCTGGCAGCCGCACTGTGTAAGGTAGAGTAGTCTTGGTGAAGAATTAAGTCTTTCAACAAGTCTTCTTCCATTTGTTTACTAATAAAGCATGTCGGAATTTAAAAAAATACATGAATAGAAGTATGTTCACCTGTGTATGATCAAGGACACTATGAAATGTTAAGAATTCCAGGTGAAATTGGGCTGCTTTTATACCTATCTTTCTGTGAAGTGAAGCAGAGAACGCCTATTCGATAAGAGCGCTGAGGTGACTAAGTAAAACTCTGAGGTTTTGGGATAGAGCGTGGTTCTGATTATAATTTCGTTCTTTTCCACCCAAATAAGGTTACAAAGACAACTGATATTCAGGAAAATAATATATAGTTAAAAGCGTCATGAACCAGTGGTGTCAATGACGTTTGAATGAATGCCATTTGATCGAACGCAGTGTCCTTAAAGAGGTCATGACAAGGTCATAAATATGGTGTAGCCACGCTAATTTCTTCGAACGTGCCTTACCTACACATAATGCCCCGCTAAACTAGCTGCTAAAAACTGAACACAGAGGTAGATTTCACTTTAAACTATGGCGTCACGATAATGCATTCTATTTTACAAACATGAAAAGTGCATCACACTCGGCGTTCATCTTGAGGAAGGACATGTGGCTCATTCGAAATCAAGGTGTGTGCTTCGGCTCATGTTTTGCCCAGTCCTCAGTGATATGTTATTAGCTGGGTATGACAGGTGCCCGAATGCTGATCTTGGCGAGACAAATAGTGTTAAGCTATTCCCGTATGTTGAATGTTCTTTATTTATATTTTGTGCACAGCAGTGGGACGCCATGGAAAACGTGGAAAATATTTTCAACATTTTTTCTTCTTGAATGAATAACCTGGAATTGTTCACAAAACTTTCCTCGAATGACAAGCTGGTGTTTTTAGATTTACAGCTCTTGTTCATGCCGAAATATGTTTGATGGAAATATATATATATATCTCGCTCTGGAAAAGTCCTGCAGGTTTCTCTGACTACCTGCTCTCAGACAAAGCGGAATCACTTGTGGGAGGTGTTACGAAGAGAGAAAGATGTGCAAGACAAGCAACATTTTAGGATGAATGCAAGGGGGGGATTTCTGCTTTACCTTGTGTTCCCTAGACTTCGCATCGCCAAAAAAGAATGGGTAAACCTGTATTTATAACACTTCAGATTACACTTCCGGGCTGCGCTGTAAGAAGAAACTGTAAAAAAGGATGTAAAATGCACCATGGGAATTGTCGATCACAGTATTTTTTGCCGCGATCGAAGCTTCAACGAGCACAAACGGGATGCATTTGCAATCACCCAAGAGAGCCCGAGAATTCGATGCGCGCGCCTCCAGCTAGAAGCCTTGCAATCGCTGTCCGGTGAAAAATATTTTGTGAGTGAACTTCTTTTACCAGGCTAGATAAATAATAGCAGTTCCTCTTGAGATAATGCGTGCTCTTTCACTTTTGCTTACGAATTTATTTCAAACCCTGTCTTTTTCTCCTCGGTTTTGCCTGTGTGAGTCAGCCTTTGATTACTTTACACAAGGAAGAGATTAAGTGCCTTGACAGTTATCTCTGACGTGGACCGGCACGTGTACCCGATTGACACGTGGTGATACCATTCCTGAGCTCGCGCAGATGAGTTTTGTGTCTTCTTTCTTTTTTCGCCTCAGTGCTCCCTTCAGTTGATAGTCGGCGTTCGTATTGTCCACTTCTCTGCTCTTGTGTCCCGTTTGCACGCCTCACGTCTTTTTTGCATAAAGAACATGAAGGTGGTCAGAATAATCCGGAGTCCGCCACTATGACGCGCCCCGTAAAAAGATCGTGTTTTTCGTACGCCAGTTTCAATTTAGTTGCAGCACAGTAAGAGTTAAACATTACTGCAATTAAAGATTAACACTTCTGTCAGGATGCGATATTCTATGTGAGGGTATGATAATGCACAACCCTCTCACAAATTGTCAACCATGGCGCACAACAACGCCTGAAGCAAACGCATACCCCTGTGTGTTCTGTGCACTACGCAGACAAACAGCAATGGTGCGTCCAAGGCAAGGCTTAACATAAACTCTCGTATTGGAGTAAACGCTGAAGAAATTACGCACTCGCCAACAATACCAACGCTAATTATGGTCAATCAAAGCAAACAGCATAAAAGGCTTCGCCCACAACGATTCCCACAGTGCATGGGATGCCCCCAGTTTTACCCTAACGCGTCCTCTAAAACGACCCAACTCCTTGGGCAGCCATGGATTGTCTTCCAAATAATATAGGCTGTTTGAAAACCCGTTGGCAGTCAGAATTTCGCTTTCGCACACTCGTAATTTCCTGATAAGTAACGAGTGAGAAAGGACATGAATGTGAAAAATATAGGATAAGCTTTTTTATTTTTGTACACGGCACGTTTAGCCGTAAGCTGGTGCCGTATTCTGATTCGTAGCGTTTTCGCATTTTAGAAGTGCAGCGTATATCACCGCGTTGCATATCCAAGAATTTCTGACGGCGTTAGCCTTTGAACCATAGGTGCCTAGCAGTCTTTTATGAAAAGATGTCTCAAAATTCTCGGTGCCTAACTGCGTAAAACAGATTTGTTTTGATGAATAAGCCTTTCAGCAAGCCTTCTTATTATTAGTCGCCCATAAAGAGTGTTATTTAAGAAAATACAAAAGTGGAAGTCCGTGCACGTTGTAAAATCAAGAGACTACGAAATGTAAAAAAAAAATGGCAAGTGAAATGCAACAATTTTTATATCTATATTTCTGCAAATTAAACCAATGAAGGCCTAATCGAGAAGAGCGCTGGAGAGAGCTGTGTTCGGGGAGAGGGGAGATGGACGGGTGGTGCTTCTCAGTATAACTTTTTTTCTATTTCTGCACTGAATGAAAGCGTCCGTTGATAGGCCCGTGTACTGTGCAATGTCAGGTGCATGTTAAGGATCCCAAGGTGGCCGAAAATTATCCCCAGCCCTCATACTACGACGCCGCTCATAGCCAGAGTCGCTTCGGGACATTAAACACCCCCAAGGCTGAGTCAAGTGCGGAATAAAGAGTGCAGTTATTTTTCGAGTTACTTCGCCCAGAAGTCGTTCTTGTGTTTATTTTTCACTTGGGTACATTTTTTTTTTTTAGAGAGCGATTCCTGAGTCGATGTATATTCCTGGGACGTTCTTTCCTGCACCCGGCTACATGGACAGTTAATATCCTGCAAAACGAAACTTACTAAAAACCACCATGATCCAGTGGTGTCCGTGACGTTTCAGGGAATGCCGTTTTACTGAACGCCGGTTCAAAGAGGCCATGACGTGTACATGAAAATGGTTCGTCCGCCTTAATTTCATCGAACCTGGTTTAACTACAATTAATGGCAACGCTGAGGCGGCATGTGCAAACAGAAGTTTGAGACAGCTATTCACTTTAGTCTATGACGTCATGCTACTGAACTCTAGTTTGCTAACACGAAACATGCATGCCGTTCGACGTTCGTCGAGACGAAGGGCAAATGGTTGATTCAAAATCGGGGTGTGTACATTGGGTCGTGTTTATCGCCACATAGTGTATATGATTGAACAGTGTATCTCGAGTTGATGCGTGTTCTCGCACGTGTGATTACCCAGATATTCAGGCTATTTGTCTTTCCAACTTCCTCCATTCTCCAACAGAAATTAGGTTTTCACCACCTGAGCGATAAACCTAGCTGTAAGCTTGTGCTCGGTCCTGTCGCCTTCTTGCTTCTTTCCTGCAACATTCGTTATAAAACTGATTTTTCCTTGTTAGACGACATCAAGCAACGTAAGCAGACACGCTTTGAATATGGCTTAGACGCTTCGCTGAAGTACCGCGTATACAGACACACGCAATATTAAAAAGAAGAGAATACTTCTTTGCATGAATATGAAGAAAGGCCTCCCGTTGAAGCACTTGAACGTCGACATGTACTAGCGACGAACAGCTGAGTACATTTGTAGGATGACTGAGCGTGCACGAGGAAGAAACATGTTTGGCAAGGGGCGAGTTATTTGACGAGTTCCACAAAAAGTGGCTGTTGTTAAGAAGAGTGTAAATCAGGTGTGTACACTTCACGAGGTAGACAGCATTCCTGTGAACAGAGCCAGTTGCCTCTTGCAGTTATTTCCTGATCTCGTATAGCTCCTCTACACCCAAAACGTACCCACCAAGAAGAAATGACTGTTGCCATTGAATAACACTTGTGAGCGCGTACCAAATTAGTGGGGTGTGCAGAGTCCTGGGGTCGTAAGACAAAACCATCACATGGGGACAATGGCTTCTTAACAACAAAAAAGAAAACTGCTCGTAAAAGAGGTGCACGAGCAAGAAACGACAAACGCGTCTCGTCCACGTCTTTCTCGAGCAGTTTTTCGTTGGGATGGAACCACAACGACTCGCACAGATCTCAGTTTTGATGAACAATCTTGTTCTGCTATGCTGTGGTCTAAAGCATTATGGCTTGAAATCACCTTTTCTCCTCATCTGTCGGCAACATTTTGGCGAGATGTCTATACCTAGCTTCTGTGAATTGCCTCTCCAATAAAATCTGACACTTAGGCGTCAGTAAATAGGTGTGTATACGTATTTTGTGCTCTTTCTGATTTTTCTTCTTCTTCCCTGCATTATTTAGTACAGAAAAGATCAGCAATATTTCTTTGTAACAGGTCTATTATAACATTTCACTTGTCTTTTTCGACGCGATCACCTCCCTGCCAGCATCCTCCCCTGTTTCCTGACAAGGGAGAATGCAATAGAGCATATCAGCAAAGATCTAATAAGTCTCCAGAGTCGCTCTTTTCTTCTACGTTGACAAGTGGTGCAGAGTAATGTTTGAGTATGTTGCTTATACACGAATGAAAACGCCACTACGTCCCATTCATGGTCACGTCACACTCGTATTTCAGTGCAGGAAAAGATGGCGAATTTCACAACACTTGGCCAACATTGAACAAAAATAAACTTGACGCTGTCGAATACAGTACAAGCAGTATTACAATGAGGCGCGTCTCTATCGTTCTACTGACGCTTTTGGCACAAGAACTGTACCGTTTTTCTTCTTAGAATAGATAACCAAAAAGGAATGCAGCCCAAACATTAAAAAAAAGCTATTGGTTAGTTGAACCTTTGGGTATGTTTTCAACCCGCACGGTAAATCATCGCGATTTGGGATGCCTTGATAGAAATATCACGAAATAGAGCCTTGCAAGAGTGTTTTTCGTTTGCGATCAAGAAAACCTTGTACCAGAGATTGATATTATGGCCAGACAATATCCTGTGCTCCACAATTGCATAGAAAGTCGCTTTCCGCATTTTGACATTACACACACGTTACTTTAGGCGTATTTCGAAGTGACAGTTTTCAGTGCTGGTTGCGCAGTCGCAGGTTACGCCCGGTGTTCAACACATCGTTGGCAAACCGTTAACATGTAATATTCTTTAAAAACTTCTTGGTCGGCGCCTATTATTTTTGGTTTACCCACGCAAACACAAACACATAAGAGGAAAAGAGCTAGCTAGAAAAAGCGTCCAGGAGTTGCTTTGTGACATTTGTGACATGGACGGAAGACGCGGTTAGGGACAATGTCGATGACCCAGTGATTTCGTTACACTCGGCTTGTTTATGATAATTGTATCAGGCAGCTCGGCGACATCCAGGTAATGCAAGCGCAAGGAGTCACGAGCGTTTACTAAAGAAACAGCTTGTATATTTAAGTGCTTGGTTTGTTACATAAGTTCATTGTCTTTTTCAGGTAATGACTGCCGCAAGTTCAGTCGCAGAATGGTTGCGTCGGTGTTACGTATGTCACAAAATAAGCAGTGCTAAATTGAGGTTTTACGATTTGAGGTTGACTTTCCCGCCCCCTATGAAGGCGGCTTTCGATTAAGATATTTCCAAATAAGGTATGTCCACTACTCGAGGCAGCGAAAATTCCTTTCTAGAATAACAGCTCTGCTTTGAAATTATTTAGAAAGCTTCTCTTTGCTGTTCGCCCACACTCGACACCTGGCTAAGAAGATGGAATGTACAGGTTTCATTATTAGACTTTATCACTGGATAACTCTGTCGAACGCTGTCGCTTGGCAGTAATCAAGACATGCTTGGCATAAGTACACCTTAATAAGTATTCATGCTATAAATATATATGAGTCTGCGTGTGGCCTTTCGATTCGCAATACAAAAATTTGACTTTACCACACCTCTAGCATATTTCTTTGGCTTCTTCAGAAGAAAGAAAGAGAGAAGAAATACCTCGGGGATTGGCGCCAGTTGGTTACGGACTTAGTGTGTGCGAAAACGGGAGACGAAGACTGTGTAGCTTTTGCCTGCTCCTACTAGGAAGCA
Organism: Dermacentor variabilis; assembly: GCF_050947875.1. Lineage (NCBI taxonomy): Eukaryota > Metazoa > Arthropoda > Arachnida > Ixodida > Ixodidae > Dermacentor > Dermacentor variabilis. Next base: position 67,804,472 of record NC_134576.1, on the reverse strand, counting down.
AAATTCGCTTGCTCCTAATCTATTTTCTCGCTTTAGCCACATTCGTTACCGCCTGCCTGCCTAAGTCTTCTCGCTATGCTTAAGAAAACAGCGCGCTGACATTGGCTAGGAGTGACAGCCAACAGCTATATGCCTTCGCCTTGTCCCATTTCCATGGTCACTAAGTCGGCCACTGCATGACGTGCTTCCCTGCTTTTACTACGCATTATTTTTTTGTGTTTTGCGTTACTACTTTGACCTAAAACAAATGTCATGTTTCGTGAAATATTACAAGGCTTTACTCTGTTGGAAATTCATCGATAGAGCCTTGTTGCCAGTCCCTCAACGGGCAGGAATCGCCAGTATTTCAGAGGGTTCGCTGGTTCACAAATAAGCCATCCGGCGACACCATCGCCTTTGGTGACGATCAAAGCAGGATGCGTTTTTTTTTGTTAACTTACCCACAACCCTGATGGCCATTAACGCTATGTTTAAAGTGGTCTCCTTTTCTGCCATAAGAAGTGGCATACTCCGCCACCACCATTAGAGGCGCTAAATATTCCGGGAAAATGAAAGGAACTTGCGTGGAGCTGATCAAATTATTTGCTGTCTTGTTGGTTTAGCCGACATGCATGCCACGTTTTACGGAATGACAGAACGCATAGGGCCTCTGCTACTTCCACATTCACACAAAATGCAGCTCACCCCTTCTGATCAATTCCGGGCGAGCAAAGCATGAAAACGCCCACCGGAATGACCCTGTCATTGTTGTTCCAGTGAACGAAAAGAGCAAGCCAGGGGCGCTTTCACTGCATCATAATTTATTGGTCATGCTAACGCGTATGACATGCTGTGCAAGAACTGTGTCCCAGTCACGATATATCGTGATGAAACTATGGATTCTTCGAGTGCTCCTTTTAATTCCGCCTTTCGTTCCGCATCCTGAGAATTCCCTGAAGTAACAAGAAAAAAAAAGATTCTTTTCAAACAGGTAATTATAGGCAAATAAACACATATTTACCAACTGACCACGTGGTTTGAAATTTTGTTTGCATAGCAACATTATGAATTTTTCCCTAACCATTAACAAAATGTCTCGGTTAATTCCCGAAATATACTTTAGGTGAATTGTATAAGCCCGAGGGCCGGGGTTCGGTGCATATGGTTCACGAGCAAACCAGGTGGCGCCATGAACGTCAGTGGCGATGGCCGCAGAAAGACACAATTTGAGTTTACATGCAGCAAAGCCATAGTCACTGTTCAATTTCTCCCTGCTCTAAAGGGCCGTTCTTGTCTCAGCAACGAATCTGCACACAGGATACGACCTCTCAGAAGTGTCTAAGCATTCTCGGAAGATGGAGCGCACTTGGAGGTGAATGTAGCACCTTTTTGGCCCATTGTTTGTCTGCCTGGTATTTGAGCCCGGTTTCCGGGAATGCGAGAAGGCCAGGAGTGGGCCTGCTTTCTAGTTCGCATGAATTACTGTACGCCCCTTGTGATCGTGCGCGACTGACCAAACCACGGACCGCTACCTCAAATGACTGTGCCATTGCAGCAGAACTGACAGCTGGGCGAGTTGGTACGAATTCATAGTAAAATATTTTTGCGCGCACAATTGACAAAGACACAGTGAAGGGGGACACACGAGCGCTTACTCACAACTATTTTATTTTCGGAACGATACAGAACATATTTACCCCAGCTATGAGCGCTGAGCATGTGCAACAACTGTGGTCAGTAGAACAGAAACAGATTAAAACAGATTAAGAAGGTTTAACCAGTATTTAAAAAAGCGAATTTATTTTCAGTGATTACAACCGATGGTGTGCTTATCCATCTTTCAGCGCACTTTTTGATATGAAATGCTTCTGTGATTTCACGTGTTAGTTTATTTTTATCAGTGTTAAAAAATACCGGATCACAATGACATAGATTGCAGTGGTTCGACAAGTGCGAATGATTTTCTTTACCAAGAGAACGTTCATGTTCTTTTAGACGGGTGTTTATGCACCGACCAGTTTGTCCTATGTACATGTTGCCACAGGTCAATGGAAGCCGGCACAGAACACCTATTCTGCATTTTGTGAATTTTTGATCGTCTTTTGGACCGCAGCTGCATTTCTTACCCTATTGTCTAATTTATTGAAAATAGCTTAGCACAGTTTTTGCACCTTGTTAGGAGCGCTGAAAACCACTTCAACGCCATACCGGCTGGCAACATTCTTTAGCCCATGGGAAAAATAATGTAGGTAAGGTACAACTCCAAGGCATTTTTTGTTCGTACTAAGCCTGGTCCTTGAATCTGTGGGTTGTATACCCTGTACTCCTTTTATTACCTTTTTGGCCGCTCTGACTATAATGTGTTCCGGGAATACCACCGAAGCTAGTCTTGTTACCTGATTAGCAAATGTTTATTTTAGTCGGTGGCAACAAGATTTTACTAACGCGGCCTGAAGGCAAGACACCACATTTCCGCTTTTTCAATCTTCGAATGTCCCGATTTGTACTGTAATATGGGCTTTTTTGACCTAGGGCTTTACATCCAGCATGTGTGATCGGGTAGCAATCGCAAGGAAAGATCTAGAAACTGTAGTTCATTTTCTTTAGCAATCTCATGGGTAAACTTAAGGCCTAGGCTACATTCATGGAACACTTTCAGTACATTAAGCACATTACAGCCATTTTCATTCCCATGAAAAATAACCAAAAAATCATCAACAAATAGGAAAATTTTTGCCAAGCTTCCTAAAGCACTGCGAATACTTTTGTCTACATGAGCTAGAAAAATGTCGCTTAGTATTTGCGCCAACTTGGAACCTATTGGCCTCGAGCGCTGCTGTTTAAAATGAGACATGCAGCGCCACTGCGGCGGCGGCTGGCAAAATGTCCCTGTTCCCTCCGCACAGCCGCGCCTTGCCGCAGCAGGTGGACGATAGCCCCTAGCAGCGCAAGCGTGTGTACGTGGCGAAAACAGTCGACTTCTATCTACTGTTGCGTGTGCGGATGTCATAACAGCTACATGAACACGACCGGGAAACTGCCGAAGGTGCAGTTTAATCATTTTCCTTGAAAATCGTACGAGGCTGATCGGCGACAACGTTGGATCGTTGCCGTTCGGCGCGCCCGGTAAGCGAACGCGTCCTGTCTTCGCGCAGTTTCTATCGCTTTCTCTCAAGGTAATATTAACACATTGTTGGTTCCCTTGCTTTCTTTTATTATTTTTAGCCCGAATGGAGATTTGTGGCAACCAGTGCAACGTAGACAGTCATCTGCAGTGCTCACTTTGTCGGTAACAAATCAGCCGCCGTGGTTGCTCAGTGGCTATGGTGTTAGGCTGCGGAGCACGAGGTCTCGGGATCGAATCCCGGCCATGGCGGCCGCATTTCGATGGGGGCGAAATGCGAAAACACCCGTGTACTTAGATTTAGGTGCACGTTAAAGATCCCCAGGTGGTCGAAATTTCCGGAGTCCTCCACTACGGCGTGCCTCATAATCAGAAAGTGGTTTTGGCACGTTAAACCCGATAATTAATTAATTATTAAGAAATCGAGCACGATTGCCGGCCATCCCGCATATGTGCCAACTGTGTTTCCGCCGTGTTACAGAAGATGTGATCCAGTACCACCGGCGTCAAAGCTCGACAGATATAAGAGGTGGGTGTTATAGTAGAAAGGTTACCCGTGAAGTGGTTAGAGTCGGCTGTGAGAAAAATTGCTGCGATGCTACAGTTCTTTACGACTTTGAGGTGCGGCTCAACCGACAGTTCAATGAAATTGTTGCGCCTCCATGAAAACGTATTGCGGTATTCATTAAGCGTGCTTACAGCTGTTTTTTTTTATCGGGTTTAGCGACGTCGCGCAGTGCTTCAAGCCCTGACATCCAAGAGCGCGATCACGACGACTGCGGATTCCTTTGGGAACTCCTCGACTGACCTCGCCGACGAAATCATTGCCTCACCGGAAGAAACTGGCACATCCGCATGCGTGGTGAGCAAAAGTGTTATATATTTATTATTATCACGAGAGACTGGCTTTCAGGCATGTTTCGTTTGCATCAGTGGCCTAGCGGATGAGGCACGCCCTTGACACGGAATAGGTGCTGGGTAGATAGGTGTTTACCTCTCGTGCTCGGTGTCTCATAGTAAACAGAAAAAAAAATTATTTGGGAGTGACACTTGCCCTGATGTACCACCCTCTGGCCACACACCAGTTGTGTTCGCTGGAAGCACTGTGTTCTGTCCGAATTCAGGCAGTGTTTCGAGGCATTTCATTTCATGCACCAAAGATCATAAGTGGTCCTAAAGGCAGCGAACATGTATTCGATCGCGACTCCATTTAACTAATATCTCATTACTTAATTTTTCCTATCTACCGAGACATTATTCTTTTGCTCGAGATTAACGCAACATTTCAATGCGTTTCATTTCTTCGCAAGCACTTAAAACAAAACTTAACGAGATGCTTTTCTACAACATTTCAGATGACCCAGACAGATGCAGATTTTAACGGAGGTGTTTGCACCCTCTTCCTCTCTGTGACAGCAGAAGGCGTCGCATCCACACAAGTTTGCCATACAAACCTTGTCGAGAAAGCTGTACAAGCAAGTGCCTCAGTGAGATCGACAGCTATTGGACCGAACGAGCGCAGCTGTGCATTTCTTGGCTCTTCATTTGTGCGACGCATTTTCCTATTATTTCCGACGGACCGACGGCACTGTGTAGTTCTTTTCTCTCGCAGTAAACGTGATTAGCGGAGTACAAGTCGCCACCACGAAGCAAACTACTTCGTTTGAAGTATTCCTGAACGTTTGCTATTCGTCCGTAGCCGCAAAACAGCAAGCGGGGTTCGTTTTGCGTTGCCATTTTCACGCACCGACGTTCACCGCACACAACTTCGAGCTGCGCGCCGGGAAGGGAACAGGGACAAAATGCTCGATGTGGCCGTATTGGCGCTGCGCACTTTGAGAGCGGTGGCGCCACCAACTGTGCGCACGAGGAGTATACATATACCTGATTTTTGCGCATACATTGCTTTATTCCAACCGACAAACGTAGAACTAAGATAAAAGAATAGTATTCCCATCAAGCTTTCCACGGGTGCTCCGCTGTCATTTCTAAATTTTACTTCATCATTATCTTCGCAAATACACATTTTAACATTTTTTAACAGCTCTGTGTGGGGAATCGAGTAAAATAAATCTTGTAAGTCAACACTGAAGGCGCTGCATCCCTTTGTTTTGTTTTCCCTCAAATATTGTACAACAGCCCCAGAATTACAGATTGCTAACGGATCTGGGATTCTTAACGAGGAAAGCTGTTTCTGGATAAACGATGCTACCTGCTGCTGCCAATTGTGCTTCTTTCAGTAAGAATGGCTCTGAACGGCTCTCCAGGTTTGTGCGTTTTACATGAGAAAAACACTTCAAGATGCAGGCCCTTTGCTTTTTTTGACTGAGTCACATAGGTTTTCTAAATTGAGGGAACGCAGTAATTCAATAGCACGCTGTTTTTGTTTGGCAGGCTTAACATCGATTCTCTTGAAACCTTTATCTATAGTTTCGCAAGCTTTTTCACGAAGCATGCCATCAGGTAGGACAACAAAACATCCTTCTGTATCGGCGGTAAGAATACTGGTTGAACCTTCTTGATCTGTTTTTAATCTGTTTCTGTTTTACTCACCACTCTCTTTGCACATGCTCAGCGCTGATAGCTTGGTTATACATGTTCTGTATCTTTCCAAAAATAAAATAGTTGTGAGTAAGCGCTCGTGTGTCTCCTTTTACTGTGTCCTTGTCAATTGCGCGCACAAAAATATATTACTATGAATACTGTGTCATTGTTATGCCAGTTAATGAAAATGACAATTTGAGCATGATTTCGGTGGACTGTAACTTATTTTTTGCCCGAATGCACCCTGCACACTACCCAACACCAAGCACAGCCGTGCAATGTCTTCCATGGTATAGAGATTTTTCGGAAACCCGTTTCTAACCTGCCTTTCACTTTCGTACACTGGTAATTTCCTGATAAGTAATGAGAGAAACAGGAGACGTTCTTCAAGCGTTTTAGGTAATAAATAGATACGCAAATTGAGAAAACGCTTTTTACTTTTTTTATACAGTATTATTTGTCGTAGGGCGGTGCCAAATTCTAACACGTGGCGTTTTCGCTGTTTTCTAGGGAAGCGCATCTCACCGCTTTGTATTTCCAAGAATTTCTGCTAGCCTTAGGCCTTGAACCTGACCTTCCTAACAGCCTCATATGAAAAGTTAGCTGAACTTCCACTCAGCATCACTGCGTAAAGCAGACTTATTTTGATAAAGAAGTCTTTCGGCAAGCCATGTTCAATTTATCTGCTCGGAAAGAACGTCGGTAATTTCAAAGAACACATGAGTAGAAATATGTGCACGTGGTAAGATCAAAGAGCCTATGAAATGTGAAAAGTGTCAGGTCAAATATACACCGATTCCCACAGTGAATAGGATCCGCATAATCTTCCCTCTTTTTGAAAAATTATCTACCCCTCATCGCTACCTATGTCTCGTCCTTACTGTTTTCAGCCAATACTTTGGAGGTCTCGTGCTTATATTAACGGCTGACCAGGTGATGCATCCGTCCACCTTAAATCTAAGTGCTTCTGGAAGCTGTACGTTACGCACGAGTATCAGTGGCTGAATCTCTTTTCATTCATTTCGGATATGCTGAGGGGTCTGCGGGTTTTCTTTGCGATATACGCACGCCTCATCCTATATTGCGAATATGTGCTCCGATATGCTTTCCTCCCTAGGCAAGCAACACGAGTGCCAAATAGGAAAGCCCTGGAAATTCTAAATGGTCTTTCTGTGCCCATCATATGCAACCAATGTACCCCTTGTCCCTTTGATTTTCCTTTTGGTGTCTCCTGGTTACGGTTCATGGTAATTTTCAATTACAAGGAACTTAGTTTTACCAACTTCTTTACCTCTTCCTCCTTTCTGTGTCCGCGTTCTTGAGGTACAGATACCTGAGCTCTTTAGCTGCCCGTTCATCTTTTTTCATGCACGTCAGTCTTTCTCTGCGCTAAACTGATTTGAAAAACGCTCAGTCACATGCCACCACGCACTGCCTCATTTGTGATTTTAGCGTGAGTTCCCAAGGTCAGCCGACCTATAGATTATTTCTAATCCGGACAAGAGATACGATTTTAAGGTCGTAGTGGCATTCGTGAACGATAGCGCTGACAGCACCACTCCATTTCCGGTTCCACCTCAGATTTACTGCGGCAACAAAGCAATTATTGCTGCATTCGGCTTCCTCTTTACTCTTATATCATTTTGGTGGTGCATGGTTGCCTAAGTCTTTTCTTTGCTTATGTATTCACTGGTGTAATTATGTCGCTTGACTATAACAATATGACTTGCTCTTTAAGTGGCACCAAGTAATTACTCGTCTCTTCAATAAAGATCCTAATACCAAATTCCCTAACCCAACTTAACCTAGACTGATACCTGTCGCCGTATTACCCCGCGTATATTCGCAAGCTCTTGCAAAATCCAGTAGTAGCACTATGTCGTCCGCATGCATTATGCAAGCAGGATGAATGAAACCAAAATTCACTGTTTTTCAGTTGTTTTGCTATGCCCTTCACATAAATGACGAACAACAATCAAGCCAGAGGGCATCCTTTCTTCAGTCCTTTGGGAATTTCCCCCACTTCATGACATTTTCGGGCCTTCCCAGAGAATTAGTACTAGGTTGTGTACTTCGATATACACGCCGTAGAAGATAAGATGCTTGACTGTAACGAGGAACAGAGCCGCCAATTTTCTTGAGAGATTTCACCATTATCTGGAAAGGGGTCATCTGGCCTCGACTCGTAACAGAAGAGTTCTTCCTAAAGAGCCTTTATGTGCATAAATTCTACATGCGTAATTTTTCCCTTGGAATTCGCGTAACTGAGGCGGTTCACACAGTAACATAACCACTATTTCCTCAAGAGGTTAACTATTTTTCATTGCTTCAGGCCCGCGGCACACTTTCACGACCCAGGCGAGCCGGGCAATTCTTAGGCCTTTTATATCAATGCTACAAAAGGGAATGAAACGACACAGTGGCAACATTCGTGCGGCGCCTGCTATACCGAGGTACATTAATAGTGCTAAGCGCACCAGTCCTCACTTTCTGCGAATTTGCTCAAAATCGTTGGTTCATGAAGTTGTGCCCTCCAGACACTGGTTACCTGAACACTTCGAGCCACATTTGCATTCAAACAGAAACAAGCTACTTTACAATACTTCGACTTCTACGCTACAGCAAACTAACGTCACACTCGTGATCATGCCATGTCAGGCAGATCACAGTGCACGGGCAATCATGACTCAAATGCGGCGTGAAATACAAGAACATTATTATTTATTCACGTATAGCGGTAGTAAAACAACGAGTGTTCATGGAAGTGGCGTCTTTGCATTTGTAGCTCGTGATGTTCATTCTTCGTTAGGAGTCTGCGTTCGCCTCTGGAATGGCAAGCAGCGCCTCAAATGCCGCCGAACATCACACGCCAAGATGTTGTCCTGTCCACAAAAGAGGCACATGGTACGTGGAATGCAGCAGTTGCTGAAGCAGTGCCTCTTAAGTCGTCCGAGCTTGGCTTCGAATGTACAGCCGAAGCGTCTGTTAACGCAGAAGGCGCGATGACGTTGCAGTTTTTTCTGGTTGAAAATAACCGCCCTCAGCTCGCATGCGGCAAAGCTCGTCTCGTCCACGGGGCACAGGCCTCTGCGGTGCCAGGCGAGGGCACCGGCGTCTCGGTGCCGCCGCGCTGCCGAACGGACGAAGGCGTTGTGCTTGCACATCTTGCACAGGATGTGGCCGCAGGGAAGTTTCACGGCCAGTGCAGGAATCGCCGAGCAGCCGGCGCAAATGCGGACGCTCGGTAGGGGTTCCACAAATGCAATGCGCCGCGAGTTCAAGAAGCGGCAGCAATACCCGCGGAGGACGTAGGTAGACGTGCCGCGGTTCCCGTTGCCCAGGCGGCGCTGCTCCAAGGGCCGTGGAGGCCCCCGTACTAGATGGTTCTCGCTGCTGCCAGGGGTGCCGCTGGGCTGCGATTCCGCCATGATGAAGTCGATTCACGAGCGGCGGTGTCCCTCTGATGGACGTCGGTAACAGCTTCGGTCAGGATGTCGGTGATTGTCACCGCGATCTGTTAACGCTGGTGGGCTGAGGATGTCCGCGACGGGTTAAGGAGGACTGATCGTCACTGCGACTGGAGCAAGTCTGGCTTCGGAGAAGATGGCGACGGTATTTAAAGCCTGGCAGGGCTCTTTGCAAGCAGCGACCTGAGGAGGAAAATTGAGGCGTGTCCTCGACACATTGTACCTATTGGCTTTGTCGTCGTGGGGGAGGAGCTTCGAAATAGTCACGTGGTCGGAAGGGCTGTGGGTAACTATGCGACCAGGGAAGGTGACGACGTAGGATCAGAATACGGTGTGAAAAAGGGGAGCGTATTACTAGAGTGCAAGTAAAAGAAAGCACTATCCTCTCCCTTACCATCTTCCTTTTCTACATCTAGATGTTTTCGTAACCCTCTTTCTACTTTAGGAAAACTGAAGCGTGCAAGAAAGCACGTGGTAATCTCCGTGTGCGGTTCTCTGTAGGTGTATGTGACGTTCCTCTCAGCCGGCTTTGGCACAGCGTTGGGGAAGCATTGCCAAAAGTTGGCTTAGAAATGTATACATGGAAATTTTTTTACGGCTCATACTGTAGTTAACCAATAGCAGCCGGTGACTTTCGAGGCATGTCACCTTTGAGCGTATATTGAGTTAGACACATGCACACACAAGAAGGCGATGAAGCATGGTCGTTCCATTTTTACTTTTTTGAATGTGTACATCAAACGTAATTTTGTTATTAAAGTAAATATTACGTCACTGCATGGTGCATGGTTGCATTTAGCAAAAGAAAACACAAAGAGAGCGCAGTGGAATACGAACCACTTGTCTGGTTTGAAGGGTGTTATAACTTTTGATATCTATATCAGTCTTTTCTTCCTCTTCCGGTTTGTTTTATTGTATACCCAAGGAGCACAAGCTAACACTGCTCCCCGCAGTTAAATATTATATAGCCAAGTGAGACGTACCCTAATTATTTATAGAGTTGATTAAAGAAGCCTTGTTTATCAATTCTGGTTGCTGAATTTTCGTGCAAGTATTCTTCACCTATCTCAGTTATCGTGCCTAATGACGAGACTTCGGGCATATGTCCCAGGTAATATTTACCAACTGTCTGGACAAACACAATGAAAATGGGGTGTAGGTAATGTTGTATTTTACATGTTCCGTAAACTGGAAGCATATTCATAACCTAAGAAAATACAAAACCCTATGTATTCACAGAAAATGTATAGTAGAATGGCTGGCGTTCTCAGAGAACCATACATTTTAGAATTGGAAGTTACCCCCATTTGCCGGCCCTGCAATCCGGCCACCAGTGTTGTAGAAGCAATTTAAGCCTCCCCATTTCTTTTGCCGCTCTCACTCCTTCCAAACACATTCAATATTTACGAAACACTACTTTTTAGTAGTGCTAATACGCAGATTTTAACAAGGGAAGTTCGTTCTCTCGCAATACATTATATCTCGCAAGCATTATACAATAATGCTCACAATATATATATATATATATATATATATATATATATATATATATATATATATATATATATATATATACTCTTAGTGCGGATATAAAGAAAACAATGGCGTCGAGGCATTTTCGCGTCGACATGGCACACTGAGAAAAAGTAACTCTTGACAAAGAAGGGTCCAAAACTAGGTGTGACCATCCCAAGGGACAGAGAACATGCAGGGAAGACCATGTACATAGCAAAGATTACTTGCTGTTGGAACACGCATGTTGTCCGCTTTCCATTTTCTGTGCATTCGCCCTCATGTTTCATATACACCAGATTTGGCATCGGCAATGAAATAGTGTTGGAAGTCAGCGCAGTACCTGTCGTCTCTGTGTCTTTGTCCTTAGCACTGTCCGTCATTCTACTATTATATCAATTGGAATTACCATGTAGAATATCTACGAAATAGCAAGCATAGAAATAGTAGGGAGGTCGATAACAACTCCCCAAAAACGCACGCCCTACGATAACACATTAGCAAAATTTTTTTGTGCTTTTTATGCCGCAGAAGCCTTACTTTTGTTTATCTGTACTTTCATGTTTGTTTATCAGGTCTTTAGGTACACTATCAACTATTCGTCTTTACCAAGGAAAAAGCGTTGATTTCAGAGTTTAATCAGAATTCGTGTTTATCTCGTCTTTCAAAAAAGAGATCGGTATTGCGTGGGCTCGCCCATAATCATAGGCTAATTTCCAGCGAACCTACTTCTTATGACCAGGTTCGTCGAGAGTTGAAGTGTAAATAAACCACGCGTTTCAAAACGTTGTAATGATACATTTCTTTCGATAAAGCTAGAATGGAATGGAATGGAAAACTTTATTGACTCTTTTAAGGTTTTAGCGGGTCGAGGCCGAAGTCTTCATTCTTGAAGCTTGGGTCCTCTTCAGCCATGGATGGGCCCCTAGTCCAGGGCTCCACTAAGCCGGGCCGCCTCGCACGCGTGCGCTATTAGAGTTCTTTGAGCCTCTAGCTCGCGGCTGGTGAGCCAGCTCTCCCATTGCTCCGCACTTGGTGTTATGTGTTTGTGGAATGCCTGGTTTCTTGTACACTCCCACGTAATGTGGTATAATGTTGGTTTTGCTCCACACGACGGACAGGTTGCACTGTACTGCGTGGGGAACATCCTACTTTGTATGTGTAAGTTTGGGAAGGAGGCCGTTTGCAGTCTCCACAATCCTGCGGCCTCCTCCTTTTTAATGCTTTATGTGGTGGGGGATATTGATATCTTAGCCCCTTATAGAGGGGAAATAGCTCTGAACAGCTGTTCCCGCAGTTGATCTGTGGCCCCTCTGGAGCGGTTGACGTTCCTGCTCGGCTGGTCATCCCTCGAGCTACGCTGTCTGCCCCTTCGTTGCCCCTGATCCCTGCGTGGCTTGGTATCCAGATAATGTTATGTGTGGATTGTCCCTCAGCGATTCGAACTCTGCTGAGGATCTTGAGCGCCGTGTTACTAATTCTGCCTCTTATATAGCTCCGGCACGCCTCTTGTGAAAGCTAGAAATAAATTTAATACATGACAGCAAATTAGACCTAAATGGCTGTTATAAAAGTCTTCCGGTTCATGCCGGTGAATTATATGGCCCTCTTAAAGCTCCCCATCTACACTCTGGAGTGCTTGCATTATGAAGTTATTGCGAAGGACATATTTCACGGAAACATACTGAATTTTTTATCTGATGAGCATAATCAATGTTTTCTACCCGCCGTGGTTGGTTTCTGCCGATGGTGTTGGGCTGCTCAGCAAGAGGTCCCGGGATCGAATCACGGTCACGGCGTCCGGATTTCGTTTGGGGTAAATTGCAAAAACACCCGTGTCTTTGGGCTTATTTGTCTCACAGTCACATCGTTTTTTTTTTGTACGTAAAGACGCATAGTTGAATTTTTAAATAATATTTTCCTGAAACATAAAGAAGATCTCTCGTGCAATTCTCCATATATATTGTGTCTGCATAGTACAAAACTCAGGGAACGTAGTCCGTGCTTGGTTCGGGAACAAACCACGTGGCGATGATAACGACAGTGGCGACGGCTGCAGAAGGGCGCTATGAATCATCACACGTGGTAAAACCACGGTCACGGTTCAATTTTCACCGTGCACTCAAGGAACGCCTTTTGTGTCTGACGAACAAAGATTCACACACCACTACCAGTGCTCACAGGTGTGTAAGAGTTCACGGAAAACAGAATACACTTGGAGTTGAACTAAGGATTTCTCTGACCCATTGTGGTTTTCCTGGATATCCAAACCATGTTTCCTTGAACGCGAGGACGCCTTGAGTGTTTCTGCTTATTCTAAGGATATGCTGCTTACACCTCGTGATCATACCCGGGGGACCACACCAAGCAAACCCTTCCTGGGATGACTATGCCATTGTTGTGAATGGACAGCTGGGCGCGCATTCAGCGAACTGGGTCTTATTTTTCTTCCTAACCCATCCTGCACACTACTCAACTGCTAGAGCAGCCCACAGTTCTCTGCCAGAGTATATACACTTCTAGGAAACCCGCAGCCCCGTCTACGTTTTACTGTCGCACACTGGTAATTTCCTTACAAGTAACGAGTAAGAAACGACTTGTTCTTGAAACCTTCCAGGGTATAGATAGGTGTGCAAAATGCAGTCAAACCTTTCTTTCTTTTCTTATGCGCAGCAAGATTTGCCGTACGCCGAGGCAACATTCTCAGTCGTTGCCTCTCCGTAGTTTTTAATGGCAGCGTATATCACCGCGTTGTATTTCCATGATTTCCTGCTGTCGTTAGTCCTTGAACCCTAATTGCCTAACAGCCACGTTTGAAATGTTATCTCAACTTTCTGGCAGCCGCACTGCGTAAGGTAGAGTAGTCTTGGGGAAGAATTAAGTCTTTCAACTAGTCTTCTTCCATTTGTTTACTCATAAAGCATGTCGGAATTTAAAAAAATACATGAATAGAAGTATGTTCACCTGTGTATGATCAAGGACACTATGAAATGTTAAGAATGCCTGGTGAAATTGGGCTGCTTTTATACCTATCTTTCTCTGAAGTGAAGCAGAGAACGCCTATTCGATAAGAACGCTGAGGTGACTAAGTAAAACTCTAAGGTTTCGGGATGGAGCGTGGTTCTGATTATAATTTCGTTCTTTTCCACCCAAATAAGGTTACAAAGACAACTGATATTCAGGAAAATAATATATAGTTAAAAGCGTCATGAACCAGTGGTGTCAATGACGTTTGAAAGGAATGCCGTTTGATCGAACGCAGTGTCCTTAAAGAGGTCATGACAAGTTCATAAATATGGTGTAGCCACGCTAATTTCTTCGAACGTGCCTTACCTACACATAATGCCCCGCTAAACTAGCTTCTAAAAACTGAACGCAGAGGTAGATTTCACTTTAAACTATGGCGTCACGATAATGCATTCTATTTTACAAACATGAAAACTGCATCACACTCGGCGTTCATCTTGAGGAAGGACATGTGGCTCATTCGAAATCAAGGTGTGTGCTTCGGCTCATGTTTGGCCCTGTCCTCAGTGATATGTTATTAGCTGGGTATGACAGGTGCCCGAATGCTGACCTTGGCGAGACAAATAGTGTTAAGCTATTCCCGTATGTTGAATGTTCTTTATTTATATTTCGTGCACAGCAGTGGGACGCCATGGAAAACGTGGAAAATATTTTCAACATTTTTTCTTCTTGAATGAATAACCTGGAATTGTTCACAAAACTTTCCTCGAATGACAAGCTGGTGTTTTTAGATTTACAGCTCTTGTTCATGCCGAAATATGTTCGATGGAAATATATATATATCTCGCTCTGGAAAAGTCCTGCAGGTTTCTCTGACTACCTGCTCTCAGGCCAAGCGGAATCACTTGTGGGAGATGTTACGAAGAGAGAAAGATGTGCAAGACAAGCAACATTTTAGGATGAATACAAGCGGGGGATTTCTGCTTTACGTTGTGTTGCCTAGGCTTCGCATCGCCAAAAAAGAATGGGTAAACCTGTATTTATAACACTTCAGATTGCACTTCCGGGCTGCGCTGTGAGAAGAAACTATAAAAAAGGATGTAAAATGCACCATGGGAATTGTCCATCACACTATTTTTTGCCGCGATCTAAGCTTCAACGAGCACAAACGGGATGCATTTGCAATCACCCAAGGGAGCCCGAGAATTCGATGCGCGCGCCTATAGCTACAAGTCTTGCAATCGCTGTCCGGTGAAAAATATTTTGTGAGTGAACTTCTATTACCAGACTAGATCAATAATAGCAGTTCCTCTTGAGATAATGCGTGCTCTTTCACTTTTGCTTACGAATTTATTTCAAACCCTGTCTATTTCTCCTCGGTTTTGCCTGTGTGGTTGACTCACGCACGCACTTCCATCATTATAGATATGCCATGCCTCTATGAGGCATGGCATATCTATAATGGTGGAAGTGCGTGTGTGAGGCAGCCTTTGATTACTTTACACAAGGAAGAGATTAAGTGCCTTGACAGTTATCTCTCATGTAGACCGACACGTGTACCAACCTGACACGTGGTGATACCATTCCTGAGCTCGCGCAGATGAGTTTTGTGTCTTCTTTCTTTTTTCGCCTCAGTTCTCCCTTCAGTTGATAGTCGGCGCTCGTGTTGTCTACTTCTCTGCTCTTGTGTCCCGTTTGCCCACCGCACGTCTTTTTTGCATAAAGGACATGAAGGTGTCAGAATAATCCGGAGTCCGCCACTTTGACGCGCCCCATAACAAGATCGTGTTTTTCGTACGCCAGTTTCAATTTAGTTGCAGTACAGTGAAAGTTAAACATTACTGCAATTAAAGATTAACACTTCTGGCAGGATGCGATATTCTATGTGAGCGTATGATAATGCTCAACCCTCTCACAAATTATGAACAATGGCGCACAGCAACGCCTGAAGCAAACGCATAGCCCTGTGTGCTCTGTGCACTACGCAGACAAACAGCAATGGTGCGTCCAAGGCAACGCTTAACATAAACTCTCGTATTGGAGTAAACGCTGAAGAAATTACACACTCGCCAACAATACCACCGCTAATTATGGTCAATCAAAGCAAACAGCATAGAAGGCTTCGCTCACAACGATTCCCACAGTGCATGGGATGCGCATGGTTTTACCCTAACGCGTCCTCTAAAACGACCCAACTCCTTGCGCAGCCTTGGATTGTCTTCCACATAATATAGGCAGTTCGAAAACCCGTTGGCAGTCAGAATTTCGCTTTCGCACACTCGTAATTTCCTGATAAGTAACGATGAGAAAGGACATGGATGTGAAAAATATAGGATAAGCTTTTTTACTTTTTTACACGGCACGTTTAGCCGTAAGCTGGTGCCGTATTCTGATTCGTAGCGTTTTCGCATTTTAGAAGTGCAGCGTATATCACCGCGTTGTATATCCAACAATTTCTGACGGCGTTAGCTCTTGAACCATAGGTGCCTATTAGTCTTTTATGAAAAGATGTCTCAAAATTCTCGGTGCCTAACTGCGTAAAGCAGATTTGTTTTGATGAATAAGCCTTTCAGCAAGCCTTCTTATTATTAGTCGCCCATAAAGAGTGTCATTTAAGAAAATACAAAAGTGGATGTCCGTGCACGTTGTAAAATCAAGGAGACTACGAAATGTAAAAAAATGGGAAGTGAAATGCAACAATTTTTATATCTATATTTCTGTAAATTAAACCAATGAAGGCTTAATCGAGAAGAGCGCTGGAGAGAGCTGTGTTTGGGGAGAGGGGAGATGTACGGGTGGTGCTTCTCAGTATAACTTTTTCTATTTCTGCACTGAATGAAAGTGTCCATTGATAGGCCCGTGTACTGTGCGATGCCAGGTGCATGTTAAGGATCCCAAGGAGGCCGAAAATTATCCGCAGCCCTCCACTACGGCGCCGCTCATAGACTGAGTCGCTCTGGGACACTAAACACTCAGAAGTCTAAGTCAAGTGCCGAATAAAGAGTGCAGTTATTTGTCGAGTTACTTCGCCCAGAACTCGTTTTTGTGTTTATTTTTCACTTGGAGACTTTTTTTTCTATAGAGCATTTCCTGAGTCGATGTATATTCCTGAGACGTTGTTTCCTGCGCCCGGCTACATGGACAGTTAATATCCTGGAAAACAAAACTTACTAAAGTCCATTATGATCCAGTGGTGTCCGTGACGTTTCAAGGAATGTCGTTTTACTGAACGCCGGTTCAAAGAGGCCATGACGTGTACATGAAAATGGAGTGACCGCTGTAATTTCATCGAACCTGGTTTAACTACAATTAATGGCAGCGCATAGGCGGCATGTGCAAACAGAAGGCTGAGACAGCTATTCACTTTAGTCTATGACGTCATGCTACTGAACTCTAGTTTGCTAACACGAAACATGCATGCCGTTCGACGTTCGTCGAGACGAAGGGCAAATGGTTGATTCAAAATCGGGGTGTGTACATTGGGCCGTGTTTATCGCCACATAGTGTATATGATTGAACAGTGTATCTCGAGTTGATGCGTGTTCTCGCGCGTGTGATTACCCAGATATTCAGGCAATTTGTCTTTCCAACTTCCTCCACTCGCCAACAGAAATTAGGTTTTCACCACCTGAGCGATAAACCTAGTTGTAAGCTTGTGCTCGGTCCTGTCGCCTTCTTGCTTCTTTCCTACAACATTTGTTATAAAACTGATTTTTCCTTGTTAGAATACGTCAAGCAACGTAAGCAGACACGCTTTGAACATGGCTTAGACGCTTCGCTGAAGTACGCGCGTATGCAGACACACGCAACATTTAAAAAAAAGAATACTTCTTTGCATGAATATGAAGAAAGGCCTCCCGTTGAAGCACTTGAACGTCGACATGTACTAGCGACGAGCAGCTGAGTACATTTGTAGAATGACTGAGCGTGCACGAGGAAAAAAACATGTTTGGCAAGGGACGAGTTATTTGACGAGTTCCAGAAAAAGTGGCTGTTGCTAAGACGAGTGTAAATCAGGTGTGTACACTTCACGAGGTAGACAGCATTCCTGTGAACAGAGCCAGTTGCCTCTTGCAGTTATTTCCTGATCTCGTATAGCTCCTCCACACCCAAAACGTACCCACCAAGAAGAAATGACTGTTGCCATTGAATAACACTTGTGAGCGTGTACCAAATTAGTGGGGTGTGCAGAGTCCTGGGGTCGTAAGACAAAACCATCGCATGGGGACAATGGCTTCTTAACAACAAAAAAACAACTGCACTTAAAAGAGGTGCACGAGCAAGAAGCGACAAACACGTCTAGTCCACGTCTTTCTCGCGCAGTTTTTCGTTGGGATGGAACCACAACGACTCGCACAGATCTCAGTTTTGATGAACAATCTTGTTGTGCTAGGCTGTGGTATAAAGCATTATGGCTTGAAATCACCTTTTCTCCTCAACTGTCGGCAACATTTTAGCGAGATGTCTATACCTAGCTTCTGTGAATTGCCTCTCCAATAAAATCTGACACTTAGGCGTCAGTAAATAGGTGTGTCTCCGTATTTTGTTCTCTTTCTCATTTTTCTTCTTCTTCCCTGCATTATTCAGTACAGAAAAGATCAGCAATATTTCTTCGTAACATGTCTATTATAACATTTCACTTTTCTTTTTCGGTGCGATCACCTGTCTGTCAGCGTCTTCCGGTGTTTCCTGACTAGGGAGAATGCAATAGAGCATATCAGCAAAGATCTAATAAGTCTCCAGAGTCGCTCTTTTCTTCTACGTTGACAACTGGTGAAGAGTAATGTTTGAGTATGTTGCTTATACACGAATGAAAACGCCACTACGTCCCATTGTTGGTCACGTCACACTCGTATTTCAGTGCAGCAAAAGATGGCGGATTTCACAACACTTGGTCAACAATGAACAAAAATAAACGCGACGTTGTCGAATACAGTACAAGCAGTATTACAATGAGGCGTGTCTCTATCGTTCTACTGACTATTTTGGCACAGGAACTGTACCGTTTTTCTTCTTAAAAAAGATAAACAAAAAGGAATGCAGCCAAAACATAAAAAAAAGCTATTGGTTAGTTGAACCTTTGGGTATGTTTTCAACCCGTACGCTAAATCATCGCGATTTGGGATGCCTTGATAGAAATATCACGAAATAGAGCCTTGCAAGAGTGTTTTTCGTTTGCGATCAAGAAAACCTTGTACCAGAGATTGATATTATGGCCAGACAATATTCTGTGCTCCGCAATTGCATAGAAAGTCGCATTCCGCATTTTGATATTACACACCCGTTACTTCAGGCGTATTTCGAAGTGACAGTTTTCAGTGCTGGTTGCGCAGTCGCAGGTTACGCCCGGTGTTCAGTACACATCGTTGGCAAACCCGTTAACATGTAATATTCTTTAAAAACTTCTTGGTCGGCGCCTATTATTTTTGGTTTACCCATGCAAACACAAACACATAAGAGGAAAAGAGCTATCTAGAAAAAGCGTCCAGGAGTTGCTTTGTGACATTTGTGACATGGACGGAAGACGCGGTTAGGCACAATGTCGATGAGCCACTGATTTCGTTACACTCGGCTTGTTTATGATAATTGTATCAGGCAGCTCGGCAACATCGAGGTAATGCAAGCGCAAGGAGTCACTTGAGCTTTACTAAAGAAACAGCTTGTATATTTAAGTGCTTCGTTTGTTACATAAGTTCATTGTCTTTTTCAGGTAATGGCTGCCGCAAGTTCAGTCGCAGAATGGTTGCGTCGGTCTTACGTATGTCACAAAATAAGCAGTGCTAAATTGAGGTTTTACTATTTGAGGTTGACTTTCCCGCCTCTTATGAAGGCGGCTTTCGAATAAGATATTTCCAAATAAGGTATGTCCACTACTCGAGGCAGCGAAAATTCCTTTCTAGAATAGTAGCTCTGCTTTGAAATTATTTAGAAAGCTTGTCTTTGCTGTTCCCCCACACTCGACACCTGGCCACGTAGATGGAATGTACAGGTGTCATTTAATAGACTTTATCACTGGATAACTCTGTCGAACGCTGCCGCTTGGCAGTAATCAAGACATGCTTGGCATAAGTGCACCTTAGTAAATATTCATGTTATCAATATATATGTCTGCGTGTGGCCTTTCGATTCGGATTAAATAAAAATTTGACTTTACCACACCTCTAGCATATCTCTTTGGCTTCTTCAGAAGAAAAAAAGAGAGAAGAAATACTTCGGAGAATTGGCGCTAGTTCGTTACGGACTTAGTTTGAGCGAAAACGGGAGACGAAGACTTTGTAGCTTTTGCCTGCTCTTACTAGGAAGCAAAATTCGCTTGCTCCTAATTTGTTTTCTCGCTTTAGCCACATTCGTTACCGCCTGCCTGCCTAAGTCTTCTCGCTATGCTTAAGAAAACAGCGCGTTGACGTTGGCTAGGAGTGACAGCCAACAGCTATATGCCTTTGCCTTGTCCCATTTCCATGGTCACTAAGTCGGGCACTGCATGACGTGCTTCCCTGCTTTCACCACGCATTATTTTTTTTGTGTTTTGCGTTACTACTTTGACTTAAAACAAATGTCATGTTTCGTGAAATATTACAAGGCTTTACTCTGTTGGAAATGCATCGATAGAGCCTTGTTGTCAGTCCCTCAACGGGCAGCAATCGCCAGTATTTCAGAAGGTTCGCTGGTTCACAAATAAGCCATCCGGCGACACCATCGCCTTTGGTGACGATCAAAGCAGGATGCGTTTTTTTTTTCTGTTAACTTACCCACAACCCTGATGGCCATTAACGCTATGTTTAAAGTGGTCTCCTTTTCTGCCATAAAAAGTGGCATACTCCGCCACCACCATTAGAGGCGCTAAATATTCCGGGAAAATGAAAGGAACTTGCGTGGAGCTCATCAAATTATTTGCTGTCTTGTTGGTTTAGCCGATATGCATGTCAGGTTTTACGGAATGAGTGAACGCATAGGGCCTCTGGTACTTCCACATTCACACAAAATGCAACTCACCCCTTCTGATAAATTCCGGGCGAGCAAAGCATGAAAACGCCTACCGGAATGACCCTGTCATGGTTGTTCCTGTGAACGAAAAGAGCAAGCCAGGGGCGCATTCAGTGCATGATAATTTATTGCTCATGCTAACGCGTATGACACGCTGTCCAAGAACTGTGTCCCAGTCATGACATATCGTCATGAAACTATGGATTCTTCGAGAGCTCATTTTAATTTCGGCTTTCATTTCCGCATCCTGGGAATCCCCTGAAGCAACAAGCAAAAAAGAAACGAGATTGTATTGAAACCGGTAAATAATAGACAAATATACACATATTAAACAAACTGACCACGTGGCCTGAAGTTTTGTTTGCATAGCACCGTCAGTATAGCTTTCCCTTACCATTAGCAAGATGTCTCGTTTGATTCCCGAAATATGCTTTAGGTGAATTGTATTCGCAACTTTCACAGATGGTTGCGACGCCATGCGGCAGCCGTCGTAAGCCTCAACGAGGGGATGCCCGCGTTTCGTAGCCGCGTCGCCCGTGTTCAGTTAGTGTGGTGCTCTGGAGCCTTTCTTTGTTTTGTATTTGACTGGGGTCCCTTTTTACAGCGGTATTTCAGAGCTCTCCAGTCATCTACGCAGCTGAGGCACAGGTTGCCTTTCGCAGTGACACTGCTTTGACGGGTTACGTGTTTGATGAAAGGGGCAAGACGTACAAAAGCAACAAAATGTGCTGGGTGCCTCAGTGCACACGCCGTGCAGTCAAAGGCGAGGTAAGCCTTCACTCGTTTCCTTACGAGGAACCAATGAAAAAGGAGTGCGCAGTGAAATTGCGGATTGGGAAGCCTGTCACAAAAACAATGTGTTAAGTGCATACTCTCCGAGAGCTGGCTTCTCGCACGCCTTGCCATATCTCGTGGCGTCGTTTCCTTGGAAGTTTTGCGTCAGCAGTTTTTCAATTTTGTTTTGCCAGCTGTTTGTTGGTGATGGCGCAAATCTACAACGTGTGGCACTTGCTTCCTGTTATTCTGAGCATTCGCTCTCTTTGCCACTGTGTATTATTTTGCCCAGCAGTCGTGGCACAAATTCTAACTGCTTGTGCTGAGCTCACAGCAAACATGTCCTTATAAAATTTTGCTAGCTGAGCACTCAAATGGTTCATATCAGCTCTGTAAATTCTTAACTTGTCCCAGTCTCTGAATGCGACTTCATAGAAGAGAAGTTCCTCAAACTTTTGTGCATGCTGGTTGGTGAGGATATGCACAATCAGGTACGGCTCACAGCCTGTGTTGCCTACTTGCTTGCCTGCTTTGCAAGAGCAGTGGCCCTGTAAGAAAAAAAAAATTGTTGCGCCAATGCAGGACAGGCACTCTTCATGTTATGTGAATAAACGTGACGTATTGCGCTTTCTCCCGTTTCATTGCGTATCCTTCTTCCTTTCGTGCTGCCTTCGTGCAGTATTTTCTTAGCGGCTTTTTGCATCTGGGCTCCAAAAAAATATTCATGTAAGTACTGGAAGAACCACTTTTGAGGTGTGGGCAGGCGAATCGAGTTCTACGGTTCATCGGAGAATGACCAAATCGATGTAATGATCCTACGGCGGTGAAATCAGCTTTTCGGCATCAATAAACGTTTGCCATGTGCTGTACGACTGCATAGACGATGCTTTAGCAAATGAATGCGAGCGAATACCCTTTGTTTACTAGCGCATAAAGGCAGCATAGTTTACCAGGCAACGCGAGGCAAGGGTTCGGACACCGAAGCCGTGGCAGTACACGGGGCCCCTCTTAACGTGTAGCGGTGCTCACAGCCGCGCATCGTAGCAAAAATGCAGACGACGTGAAGCAGCAACTCGTCGTCCCTTTACGCATAAACCAGTCTGCCTGGAAACGCACATGTGTCAGACGCACTTGCAGGCTAAAGGGCGCAGCCATGTGCTCGCGTGTTCAAACTAAGAGTGGACGACCGAATATGTAGTACACGTATACCATGCCACACGCACCAGCAGCAAGCAATTCATTTTCACGGAGCGTTGGGGCCCGCTCACGCCTCTGCAGTAAACGCAGTGAGCTGTTTTAATTTCCTGAAGTGCGGCCACTGAAGCCTATTCGGCGAGGGACTCGAAAGAAAAAAAAATACAAAGCCAGTAAATAGCACATGTACCCATTTTTATGGTTTCGTCGCTCCTAAATTCGAACCACAGCTCGTGCGGTTTCTGCCGCACTTGTGATGTTTGCAGGCACAATCCTTGGACGGTGTACTACGAGACTGTGCATTCTTTCAAGCCGCAGCAAACGATGTGTCCTGCGTTCAACACTTCTTCACCTTCAACCAGACACCGAACACGCGTTTCTGACCCCCGATGTGGGTCATAATACATCCCACAGTCAGTGGTCGTTGAAATGAAGACATGACAATACCACGCTGCGGCCGGAAACACTATGCGATCCGACGCAGCGTGTACAATAGCCGGTGGCGTCTGCACGATCCCTTTAACGACAGCCATATTGAATTTCGAGTAGCGGCACCTATAGGCGGTGAAAATTGCGAATAAGCCTGAGGGCCGGTGTTCGGCGCATACGGTTCACGAGCACACCACGTGGCGGCACCAACGTCAGTGGCAACGACCGCAGGGCCGTCCTTGTCTGAGCAACGAAGGTGCACACACGATACGACGTCTCAGAAGAGTCTAAACATTCTCGGAAGATGGAGCGCACTTGGAGGTGAATGTAGTACTTCTTTGACCCATTGTTTGTCTGCCTGATATTTGAGCGCGGTTTCCGGGAACGCTAGAAGGCCAGGAGTGGGGCTGCATTCTTTTTCGCATGAACTGCTGCACGTCCCTTGTGATCGTACGCGACTGACCAAACCACGAACCCCTACCTCAAATCACTGTGCCATTGCAGCAGAACTGATAGTTGGGCCAGTTGGTACTAATTCATAGTAAAATATTTTTGCGCGCACGATTGACAAAGACACAGTGAAGGGGGACACACGAGCGCTTACTCACAACTATTTTATTTTCGGGAAGATACAGAACATATTTACCCCAGCTATGAGCACTGAGCATGTGCAACAGCAGTGGTCAGTAGAACAGAAACAGATTAAAAACAGATTAAGAAGGTTCAACCAGTACTTAAGAAAGCGAATTCATGTTCAGTGATTACAACCGATGGTTGGCTTATGCATCTTTCAGCGCACTTTTTGATATGAAATACTTCTGTGATTACATGTGTTAGTTTATTTTTATCAGTGTTAAAAAATACCGGATCACAATGACATAGATTGCAGTGGTTCGACAAGTGCGAATGATTTTCTTTACCAAGAGAACGTTCATGTTCTTTAAGGTTTGTCCTATGTACATGTTGCCACAGGTCAATGGAAGCCGCCACACAACTCCTATTCTGCGTTTTGTGAATTTTTGGTGGTCTTTTAGACCGCGGCTGCATTTTTTTACCCTATTGTCTAATTTATTGAAAATAGCTTGGCGCAGTTTTTGCACTTTGTTAGGAGCGCTGAAAACCACTTCAACGCCACACAGCCTGGCAACATTCTTTAGCCCATGGGAAAAAATAATGTACGTAAGGTACAACTGCAAGGCGTTTTTTGTTCGTGCTAAGCCTGTTCCTTGAATCTGTGGGTTGTACACCCTTTACTATTTTTATTACCTTTTCAGCCGCTCTGACTATAATGTGTTCTGGGAATCCCACCGAAGCTAGTCTTGTTACCTGATTGGCAAAGCTTTCATTTAGTCGGTGGCAACAAGATTTTACTAACGCGGCCTGAAGGCAAGACACCGCAATTCCGCTTTTTACAATCTTCGAAAGTCCTGATTTGTAGTGTGATATGGGCTATAGGGTTATAATTATATTCGAGTGCTGATTGCCGTGTTATAGTTTGTTAACGAAACTACCCCTCAAGTCTAAATATTGTAAGGCAGTTTGTCGTGTGCGTATAATGGACACGCATGCTTATATCGCCTTTCCGTCTCTCTACCACGGTTGCGCTTTAAAACCATGGCGCTGCAAGTTTGCTTTCCTTTCCTTCCCTCTTCTCCGCCCTTAAACTGGCTCTGTTAACTACTACACGCAGAGACAAAAAAAAAAAAAAACAGCGCGCGCATGCGATCCCATAGATGAGATGAATACATATATATAGAAAAGCATCAGTCATAGCTCTCGAAGTATAGCCTTCTGAGCCGTTTCCCTTTTTTTTTCTTCTTTTCTTTTTCTTTGAAAGAAGTCCTATTAGGGTTATTATAATTACACCAAGGTATTTCGCCCTCGCCGGCAGCAGTACTTGAGATAGCTATTCCGGCGGCTAGCTTCCCACGCTATGCGTGCCGCCCTCGCACCTGTTAAAGCTTTTCCTAGACGCTAGAGCTATACTATTCCTGCGCAACCTTGAGCGATCGGAAAGCGCGTTTTCCACGCTTAGCCGGCGGAGAGGGGAGGCTTCGTTCCGGCCGCGAAGCTCATCACATCCCCGTAAGGTGCCTGGTGGTGGTTCGTGCTGACGATGCCCTCTCGGTGAGCGCATATTTCCCCCCTCATCTTTTAAGAGATTCAATACATACATGCATTTGTCTCGCAAACCAGATTTATTTCAAGGGAATTTTCCACGACTCAATAATTTCTCTCGTCGTATTCGAGTGCTGATTGCCGGGTTATAGTTTGTTAACGAAGCTTCCCCTCAAGTCTAAATATTGTAAGGGAGTTTTCCTAGTCTCTAAAGCCGCTCGAGCTCACGCTGCTCCTCTGGCGGCCATTTTTCAAAGAAATTATGCCTTCCAACCACTCAGAAAAATCGACTGTCGCGGACATGAGCCCCTCTCCACATAGGTATGAGGCTCGGAGCAGGAGCTATGGCGCTTGAAAGTAACCGCTGGCTTGACGAACCAACCGACTGAGCTACCTTTCCGGGCAACATTGAAGGATCAAGAGTTCAAATCACAAGTTATGTTCCTTTTTTTTCCCCTTTTTTTCTTTCTTTTTAATGTCTTTTCCTTCATTTTATCACTGTACAAAAACCCTCCTAAAAAAATTATATCCTCAATTATGTGTGGCCACACATGTACAGGTCATAAATACCAGGTTCTCTAGCCGAGTGCCATCCATGCGGTATAACCGAGCTCAGATTGGTCCACCTTGACTGATCAAATTGGGCACCACTGTAGGTTAAATGAGGCGTACAACTCCTGCGGGACCCGCCGTGGTTGCTCAGTGGTTATGGTGTTAGACTGCTGAGCACGAGGTCACGGGATCGGACCCCGGCCACGGCGGCCGCATTTCGATGGGGGCGAAATGCGAAAACACCCGTGTACTTAGAGTTTGGTGCACGTTAAAGAACCCCAGGTGGTCGAAATTTTCGGAGTCCTCCACTACGGCGTGCATAATCAGAAAGTGGTTTTGTCACGCAAAACCCCATAATCCAATTTTTAATTTAACTGCTGCGGGGACGGTAGAGTATCCGTCTCCAGTGCAAAAGGACCGTGATTCAAATCCCGGTGACGCGCAATTCTCCACTGGAAAATACAAAAGAAAAAACGTGTGTTGAGAAAATTGCACAAACAGGCCTGGAGTGCGGCCTGATCCCGGTGAAAAGAACCGGTAACGCACTCTCTCACCAGAGCAGGATTGGCCACCCTGGTGCAGTACTTGGCCACAACCTCCTCCTATATGAATACAACAATCAAACCCCGGCCCTCAGTCCCCAGCAGCCGCGAAGCAACTGACGACGGCGGCGGTCAGGTCTGTGACGCTGCAGAGGGTGCTAAGAATACCTGGCTCCGGACAGGCCGCCATTGGAATCTGAACCTGGCAACGTTTAACGTTAGAACGCTATCTAGTGAGGCGAGTCTAGCAGTGTTATTGGAGGAATTAGAGGGTAGTAAATGGGATATAATAGGGCTCAGTGAGGTTAGGAGGACAAAAGAAGCATATACAGTGCTAAAAAGCGGGCATGTACTGTGTTACCGGGGCTTAGCAGAGAGACGAGAACTAGGAGTCGGATTCCTGATTAATAAGGAAATAGCTGGTAACATACAGGAATTCTATAGCATTAACGAGAGGGTGGCCCAAGTCTATGCCCCTACATGCAGTCATGATGACCAGGAAGTCGAAAGCTTTTATGAAGACGTGGAATCGGCGATGGGTAAAGTCAAAACAAATACACTATACTGATGGGCGACTTCAATGCCAGGGTAGGCAAGAAGCAGGCTGGAGACAAGTCAGTTGGGGAATATGGCATAGGATCTAGGAATAGCAGAGAAATATTAGTAGAGTTTGCAGGACAGAATAATATGCGGATAATGAACACCTTTTTCCGCAAGCGGGTTAGTCGAAAGTGGACGTGGAGGAGCCCGAATGGTGAGACTAGAAATGAAATCGACTACATACTCTGCGCGAACCCTGGCATCATACAAGATGTAGACGTGCTCAGCAAGGTACGCAGCAGTGACCATAGAATGGTAAGAACTCGAATTAGCCTAGACTTGAGGAGGGAACGGAAGAAACTGGTACACAAGAAGCCAATCAATGAATTAGCGGTAAGAGGGAAACTAGAGGAATTCCGGATCAAGCTACAGAACAGGTATTCGGCTTTAACTCAGGAAGAGGACCTTAGTGTTGAAGCAATGAACGACTATCTCATGGGAACCATTAAGGAGTGCGCAATAGAAGTCGGTGGTAACTCCGTTAGACAGGAAACCAGTAAGCTATCGCAGGAGACGAAAGATCTGATCAAGAAACGCCAATGTATGAAAGCCTCTAACCCTACAGCTAGAATAGAACTGGCAGAACTTTCTAAGTTAATCAACAAGCGTAAGACAGCGGACATCAGGAACTATAATATGGATAGAATTGAACAGGCTCTCAGGAACGGAGGAAGCCTAAAAACAGTGAAGAAGAAACTAGGAATAGGCAAGAATCAGATGTGTGCGTTAAGAGACAAAGCCGGCAATATCGTTACTAATATGGATGAGATAGTTCAAGTGGCTGAGGAGTTCTATAGAGATTTATACAGTACCAGTGGCACCCACGACGATAGTGGAAGAGAGAATAGCCTAGAGGAATTCGAAACCCCACAGGTAACGCCAGAAGAAGTAAAGAAAGCCTTAGGAGCTATGCAAAGGGGGAAGGCAGCCGGGGAGGATCAGGTAACAGCAGATTTGTTGAAGGATGGTGGTCAGACTGTTCTAGAGAAACTGGCCACCCTGTATACGCAATGCCTCATAACCTCGAGCGTACCGGAATCTTGGAAGAACGCTAACATAATCCTAATCCATAAGAAAGGGGACGCCAAAGACTTGAAAAATTATAGACCGATCAGCTTACTGTCCGTTGCCTACAAAGTATTTACTAAGGTAATCGCAAATAGAATCAGGAACACCTTAGACTTCTGTCAACCAAAGGACCAGGCAGGATTCCGTAAAGGCTACTCAACAATAGACCATATTCACACTATCAATCAAGTGATAGAGAAATGTGCAGAATATAACCAACCGTTATATATAGCTTTCATTGATTACGAGAAAGCGTTTGATTCAGTCGAAACCTCAGCAGTCATGGAGGCATTACGGAATCAGGGTGTAGATGAGCCATATGTAAAGATACTGGAAGATATCTATAGCGGCTCCACAGCCACCGTAGTCCTCCACAAAGAAAGCAACAAAATCCCTATAAAGATAGGCGTCAGACAGGGAGATACGATATCAAACATGCTATTCACAGCATGTTTACAGGAGGTATTCAGAGGCCTGGAGTGGGAAGAATTGGGGATAAAAGTTGATGGAGAATACCTTAGCAACTTGCGATTCGCTGATGATATTGCCTTGCTTAGTAACTCAGGAGACCAATTGCAATGCATGCTCACTGACCTGGAGAGGCAAAGCAGAAGGGTGGGTCTGAAAATTAATCTGCAGAAAACTAAAGTAATGTTTAACAGGCTCGGAAGAGAACAGCAGTTTACGATAGGTAGCGAAGCACTGGAAGTGGTAAGGAAATACATCTACTTAGGGCAGGTAGTGACCACGGATCCGGATCATGAGACTGAAATAACCAGAAGAATAAGAATGGGCTGGGGTGCGTTTGGCAGGCATTCACAAATCATGAACAGCTGGTTGCCACTATCCCTCAAAAGGAAAGTGTATAACAGCTGTGTGTTACCAGTACTCACATATGGGGCAGAAGCCTGGAGACTTACGAAAAGGGTTCTGCTGAAATTGAGGACGACGCAACGAGGTATGGAAAGAAGAATGATGGGTGTGACGTTAAGGGATAAGAAAAGAGCAGATTGGGTGAGGCAACAAACGCGGGTAAACGACATCTTAGTTGAAATCAAGAAAAAGAAATGGGCATGGGCCGGACATGTAATGGGGAGGGAAGATAACCGATGGTCACTAAGGGTTACGGACTGGATTCCAAGGGAAGGGATGCGTAGCAGGGGGCGGCAGAAAGTTAGGTGGGCGGATGACATTAAGACGTTTGCAGGGACAACATGGCCACAATTAGTACATGACCGGGGTAGTTGGAGAAGTATGGGAGAGGCCTTTGCCCTGCAGTGGGCCTAACTAGGCTGATGATGATGATATATATATATATATATATATATATATATATATATATATATATATATATATATATATATATGCTTAGTGCGAAAATAAGGAGAACAATGGCGTCGAGGCATTTTCGCATCGACATGCCACACTGAGAAAAAGTAACTCTTGACAAAGAAGGGTCCAAAACTAGGTGTGACCATGCCAAGGTACAGAGAACATTCACGGAGGACCATGTACACAGCAAAGATTACTTGCTGTTAGAACGCGCCTGTTGTCCGCTTTTCATTTTCTGTGCATTCGCCCTCATGTTTCATATACACCAGATTTGGCATCGGCAATGAAATAGTGTTGGAAGTCAGCGCAGTGCCTGTCGTCTCTGTGTCTTTCTCCTTAGCGCTGTGCGTCATTCTACTATTATATCAATTGGAATTACCATGTAGAATATCTACGAAATAGCAAGCATAGCAATAGTAGTGAGGTCGATAACAACTCCCCAAAAACGCACGCCCTACGATAACACATTAGCAAATTTTTTTTGTGCTTTTTATGCCGCAGAAGCCATACTTTTTTTTTATGTGTACTTTCATGTTTATTTATCAGGTCTTTATGTACACTATCAACTATTCGTCTTTACCAAGGAAAAAACGTTGATTTCAGAGTTTAATCACAATTCGTGTTTATCTCGTCTTTCAAAAAAGAGATCGGTATTGCGTGGGCTCGCCCAGAATCATAGGCTAATTTCCAGCGAACCTACTTCTTATGACCAGGTTCGTCGAGAGTTGAAGTGTAAATAAAACACGCGTTTCAAAACGTTGTAATGGTACATTTCTTTCGATAAAGCTAGAATGGAATGGAATGGAAGACTTTATTGACTCTTTTAAGGTTTTAGCGGGTCGAGGCTGAAGTCTTCATTCTTGAAGCTTGGGTCCTCTTCAGCCATGGATGGGCCCCAATCCAGGGCTCCACTAAGCCGGGCCGCCTCGCACGCGTGCGCTATTAGAGTTATTTGAGCCTCTAGCTCGTGGCTGGTGAGCCAGCTCTCCCATTGCTCCGCACTTGGTGTTATGTGTTTGTGGAATGCCTGGTTTCTTGTACACTCCCATGTAATGTGGGATAACGTTGGTTTTGCTCCACACCACGGACAGGTTGCGCTATACTGCGTGGGGAACATCCTACTTAGTATGTGTAAGTTTGGGAAGGAGCCCGTTTGCAGTCTCCGCCATCCTGCGGCCTCCTGCTTTTTAATGCTTTATGTGGTGGGGGATATCGATATCTTAGCCCCTTATAGATGTAAAATAGCTCTGAACAGCTGTCCCCGCAGTTGATCTGTGGTCCCTCAGGGGCGGTTGACGTTCCTGCTCGGCTGGTCATCCCTCGAGCTACGCTGTCTGCCCCTTCGTTGCCCCTGATCCCTGCGTGGCTTGGTATCCAGATAATCTTGTGTGTGGGTTGTCCCTCAGCGATTCGAACTCTGCTGAGGATCTTGAGCGCCGTGTTACTAATTCTTCCTCTTATATAGCTCCGGCACGCCTCTTGTGAAAGCTAGAAATAAATTTAATACATGACAGCGATTTGGGCCTAAATGGTTGTTATAAACGTCTTCCGGTTCATGCCGGTGAATTATATGGCCCTCTTAAAGCTCCCCATCTACACTCTGGAGCGCTTGCATTAGGAAGTTATTGCGAAGGACATATTTGACGGAATCATACCGAGTTTTTTTTTTCTTATGAGCCTAATAATGTTTTCTACCCGCCGTGGTTGGTTTCTGCCGATGGTGTTGGGCTGCTCAGCAGGAGGTCCCGGGATCGAATCACGGTCACGGCGGCCGGATTTCGCTTGTGGCAAATTGCGAAAACACCCGTGTCCTTAGGCTTATTTGCCTCATAGTCATATCGTTTTTTTTTTTGCACGCAAAGACGCATAGTTCAATTTTTCAATAATATTTTCCTGAAACATAAAGATCTCTCGTGCAATTCTCCCTATATACTATGTCTGCATAGTACAAAACTCAGGGAATGTGTTCCGTGCTTGGTTCGGGAACAAACCACGTGGCGATGATAACGATAGTGGCGACGGCTGCAGAAGGGGGCTGTGACTCATCACACGTGGTAAAACCACGGTGGCGGTTCTATTTTCACCGTGCACTCAAGGAAGGCCTTTTGTGTCTGACGAACAAAGATTCACACACCACTACCAGCGCTCCCAGGTATGTAAGAATTCTCGGAAAATAGAATGCACTTGGAGTTGAACTAGGGATTTCTGTGACCGATTGTTGGTCTCTTTAATATCCAAACCATGTTTCCTTGAATGCGAGGACGCCTTGAGTGTTTCTGCTTATTCTAAGGATATGCTGCTTACACCTCGTGATCATACCCGGGAGACCACACCAAGCAAACCCTTCCTGGGATGACTATGCCATTGTTGTGAATGGAAAGCTGGGCGCGCATTCAGCGAATTGGGACTTATTTTTTGTCCTAACCCGTCCTGCACACTGCTCAACTGCTGGAGCAGCCCACAGTTCTCTGCCAGAGTATATACACTTCTAGGAAACCCGCAGCCCCGTCTACGTTTTACTGTCGCACACTGGCAATTTCCTTACAAGTAACGAGTAAGAAACGACTTGTTCTTGAAACCTTCCAGGGTATAGATAGGTATGCAAAATGTAGTCAAACATTTTTTTCATTTTTTTATGCGCAGCACGATTTGCCGTAGGCCGAAGCCATATTCTGAGTCGTTGCCTTTCCGTTGTTTTCAATCGCAGCGTATATCACTGCGTTGTATTTCCATGATTTCCTGGTGTCGTTAGTCCTTGAACCTTAATTTCCTAACAGCCACTTTTGAAAAGTTATCTCAAATTTCTGGCAGCCGCACTGCGTAAGGTAGAGTAGTCTTGGTGAAGAATTAAGTCTTTCAACAAGTCTTCTTCCATTTGTTTACTCATAAAGCATGTCGGAATTTAAAAAAAAATACATGAATAGAAGTATGTTCACCTGTGTATGATCAAGGACACTGTGAAATGTTAAGAATGCCTGGTGAAATTGGCTCCTTTTATACCTATCTTTCTGTGAAATGAAGCAGAGAACGCCTATTCGATAAAGTAAAACTCTAAGGTTTTGGGATGGAGCGTGGTTCTGATTATAATTTCGTTCTTTTCCACCCAAATAAGGTTACAAAGACAACTGATATTCAGGAAAATGATATATAGTTAAAAGCGTCATGAACCAGTGGTGTCAATGACGTTTGAAGGAATGCCATTTGATCGAACGCAGTGTCCTTGAAGAGGTCATGACAAGTTCATAAATATGGTGTAACCACGCTAATTTCTTCTAACGTGCCTTACCTACACATAATCCCCCCTAAACTAGCTTCTAAAAACTGAACGCAGAGGTAGATTTCACTTTAAACTAAGGCGTCACGATAATGCATTCTATTTTACAAACATGAAAAGTGCATCACACTCGGTGTTCATCTTGAGGTAGGACATGTGGCTCATTCAAAATCAAGGTGTGTGCTTCAGCTCATGTTTTGCCCCAGTCCTCAGTGATATGTTATTAGCTGGGTATGACAGGTGCTCGAATGCTGACCTTGGCACGACAAATAGTGTTAAGCTATTCCCGTATGTTGAATGTTTTTTATTCATATTTCGTGCACAGCAGTGTGACGCCAGGGAAAACGTGGAAATTATATTGAGCATTTTTTCTTCTTGGATGAATAACCTGGAATTGATCACAAAACCTTCCTCGAATGACAAGCTAATGTCATTAAATTTACAGCACTTGTTCATGCCGAAATATGTTTGATGGAATACATATATCTCGCTCTGGAAGAGTCCTGCAGGTTTCTCTGACTACCTGCTCTCAGGCAAAGCGGAATCACTTGTGGGAGATGTTACGAAGAGAGAAAGATGTGCAAGACAAGCAGCATTTTAGAATGAATACAAGGGGGCGATTTCTGCTTTACCTTGTGTTCCCTAGGCTTCGCATCGCCAAAAAAGAATGGGTAAACCTCTATTTATAACACTTCAGATTACAATTCCAGGCTGTGCTGTGAGAAGATACTATGAAAAAGGATGTAAAATGCACAATGGGAATTGTCCATCACACTATTTTTTGCCGCGATCTAAGCTTCATCGAGCACAAATGGGATGCCTTTGCAATCACCCAAGAGAGCCCGAGAATGCGATGCGGGCGTCTCTAGCTAGAAGCTTTCCAATCGCTCTCCGGTGAAAAATCTTTTGTGAGTGAACTTCTATTACCAGACTAGATAAATAATTGCAGTTCCTCTTGAGATAATGCGTGCTCTTTCACTTTTGCTTAAGAATTTATTTTAAACCCTGTCTTTTTCTCCTCGGCTTTGCCTGTGTGCTTGACTCACGCACGCACTTCCATCATTATAGATATGCCATGCCTCTATGAGGCATGGTATATCTATAATGGTGGAAGTGCGTGTGTGAGTCAGCCTTCGATTACTTTACACAAGGAAGAGAATAAGTGCCTTAACAGTTATCTCTCACGTAGACCGGCACGTGTACCCGACTGACACGTGGTGATACCATTCCTGAGCTCGCGCAGATGAGTTTTGTGTGTTCTTTATTTTTTCGCCTCAGTTCTCCCTTCAGTTGATAGTCGGCGTTCGTGTTGTCCACTTCTCTGCTCATGTGTCCCGTTTGCACGCCTCACGTCTTTTTTGCATAAAGGACATGAAGGTGTCAGAATAATCCGGAGTCCGCCACTATGACGCGCCCCGTAAAAAGATCGTGTTTTCGGTACGCCAGTTTCAATGTAGTTGCAGTACAGTAAAAGTTAAACATTACTGCAATTAAAGATTAACACGTCTGTGAGGATGCGATATTCTGTGTGAGGGTATGATAATGCTCAACCCTCTCACAACTTATGAACAATGGCGCACAACAACGCCTGAAGCAAACGCATAGCCCTGTGTGCTCTGTGCACTACGCAGACAAACAGCAATGGTGCGTCCAAGGCAACGCTTAACATAAACTCTCGTATTGGAGTATACGCTGAAGAAATTACACACTGGCCAACAATACCACCGCTAATTACGGTCAATCAAAGCAAACAGCATAGAAGGCTTCGCCCACAACAATTCCCACAGTGCATGGGATGCGCATGGTTTTACCCTAACGCGTCCTCTAAAACTACCCAACTCTTAGCGCAGCCATGGATTGTCTTCCACATAATATAGGCTGTTCGAAAACCCGTTGGCAGTCGGAATTTCGCTTTCGCACACTCGTAATTTCCTGATAAGTAACGATGAGAAAGGACATGGATGTGAAAAATATAGGATAAGCTTTTTTAGTTTTTTACACGGCACGTTTAGCCGTAAGCTGTACCGTTTAGCCGTGCCATATTCTGATTCGTAGCGTTTAATGATTTTAAAAGTGCAGCCTATATCACCGCGTTGTATATCCAAGAATTTCTGACGGCTTTAGCCCTTGAACCGTAAGTTTCTATCAGCCTTATATCAAAAGATGTCTCAAAATTCTCGGTGCCTAACTGCGTAAAGCAGATTTGTTTTGATGAATAAGCCTTTCGGCAAGCCTTCTTATTATTAGTCGCCCATAAAAGTGTCATTTAAGAAAATACAAAAGTGGATGTCCGTGCACGTTGTAAAATCAAAGAGACTACGAAATGTAAAAAAAAAATGGCAAGTGCAACGCAACAAATTTCTATCTATATTTCTGAAAATTAAACCAATGAAGGCCTAATCGAGAAGAGCGCTGGAGAGAGCTGTGTTTGGGGAGAGGGGAGATGTACGGGTGGTGCTTCTCAGTATAACTTTTTGCTATTTCTGCACTGAAAGTGTCCATTGATAGGCCCGTGTACTGTGCGAAGTCAGGTGCATGTTAAGGATCCCAAGGAGGCCGAAAATTATCCCCAGCACTCATACTACGACGCCGCTCATACCCAGAGTCGCTTTGGGACGTTAAACACTCACAAGTCTAAGTCAAGTGCCGAATAAAGAGTGCAGTTATTTTTCAAGTTACTTCGCCCGGAAGTCGTTCTTGTGTTTATTTTTCACTTGGGGACATTTTTTTTTTCTAGAGAGCGATTCCTGAGTCCATGTATATTCCTGGGACGTTCTTTCCTGCACCCGGCTACATGGACAGTTAATATCCTGGGAAACGAAACTTACTAAAAACCATTATGATCCAGTGGTGTCCGTGACGTTTCAGGGAATGCCGTTTTACTGAACGCCGGTTCAAAGAGGCCATGACGTGTACATGAAAATGGTTCGTCCGCCTTGATTTCATCGAACCTGGTTTAACTACAATTAATGGCAACGCTCAGGCGGCATGTGTAAACAGAAGGCTGAGACAGCTATTGACTTTAGTCTATAACGTCATGCTACTGAACTCTTGTTTGCTAACACGAAACATGCATGCCGTTCGACGTTCGTCGAGACGAAGGGCAAATGGTTGGTTCAAAATAGGGGTGTGTACATTGGGTCGTGTTTATCGCCACATAGTGTATATGATTGAACAGTGTATCTCGAGTTGATGCGTGTTCTCGCGCGTGTGATTACCCAGATATTCAGGCTATTTGTCTTTCCAACTTCCTCCACTCTCCAACAGAAATTAGGTTTTCACCACGTGAGCGATTAACCTAGTTGTAAGCTTGTGCTCGGTCCTGTTGCCTTCTTGCTTCTTTCCTACAACATTTCTTATAAACTGATTTCTGAGACATCAAGCAACGTAAGAAGACACGCTTTCAATATGGCTTAGACGCTTCGCTGAAGTACCGCGTATACAGACACACGCAATATTAAAAAAAAGAGTACTTCTTTGCATGAATATGAAGAAAGGCCTCCCGTTGAAGCACTTGAACGTCGACATGTACTAGCGACGAGCAGCTCAGTACATTTGTAGAATGACTGAGCGTGAACGAGGGAAAAACATGTTTGGCAAGGGGCGAGTTATTTCAAGAGTTCCACAAAAAGTGGCTGTTGTTAAGAGTGTAAATCAGGTGTGTACACTTCAAGAGGTAGACAGCATTCCTGTGATCAGGGCCAGTTGCCTCTTGCAGTTATTTCCTGATCTCGTATAGCTCCTCCACACCCAAAACGTACCCACCAAGAAGAAATGACTGTTGCCATTGAGTAACCCTTGTGAGCGCGTACCAAATTAGTGGGGTGTGCAGAGTCCTGGGGTCGTAAGACAAAACCATCGCATGGGGACAATGGCTTCTTAACAACAACAAAAAAAAACTCGTAAAAGAGGTGCACGAGCAAGAAGCGACAAACACGTCTCGTCCACGTCTTTCTCGCGCAGTTTTTCGTTGGGATGGAACCACAACGACTCGCACAGATCTCAGTTTTGATGAACAATCTTGTTCTGCTATGCTGTGGTCTAAAGCATTATGGCTTGAAATCACCTTTGCTCCTCAACTGTCGGCAACATTTTGGCGAGATGTCTATCCCTAGCTTCTGTGAATTGCCTCTCCAATAAAATCTGGCACTTAGGCGTCAGTAAATAGGTGTGTCTCCGTATTTTGTTCTCTTTCTTATTTTTCGTCTTCTTGCCTGCATTATTCAGTACAGAAAAGATCAGCAATATTTCTTCGTAACATGTCTATTATAACATTTAACTTTTCTTTTTCCGTCCGATCACCTGTCTGTCAGCGTCTTCCGGTGTTTCCTGACTAGGGAGAATGCAATAAAGCATATCAGCAAAGATCTAATAAGTCTCCAGAGTCGCTCTTTTCTTCTACGTTGACAAGCGGTGCAGAGTAATGTTTGAGTATGTTGCTTACACACGAATGAAAACGCCACTACGTCCCAGTCTTGGTCACGTCACACTCGTATTTCAGTGCAGGAAAAGATGGCGGATTTCACAACACTTGGCCAACATTGAACAAAAATAGACGCGGCGTTGTCGAATACAGTACAAGCAGTATTAGAATGAGGCGCGTCTCTATCGTTCTACTGACGCTTTCGGCACAAGAACTGTACCGTTTTTCTTCTTAAAAAATATAAACAAAAAGGAATGCAGCCAAAACATTAAAAAAAATAGCTGTTGGTTAGTTGAACCTTTGGGTATGTTTTCAACCCGTACGGTAAATCATCGCGATTTGGGATGCCTTGACAGAAATATCACGAAATAGAGCCTTGCAAGAGTGTTTTTCGCTTGCGATCAAGAAAACCTTGTACCAGAGATTGATATTATGGCCCGACAATATGCTGTGCTGCTCAATTGCATAGAAAGTCGCTTTCCGCATTTTGACATTACACACAGGTTACTTTAGACGTATTTCGAAGCGACAGTTTTCACTGCTGGTTGCGCAGTCGCAGGTTACGCCCGGTGTTCAGTACACATCGTTGGCAAACCGTTAACATGTAATATTCTTTAAAAACTCCTTGGTCGGCGCCTATTATTTTTGGTTTACCCACGCAAACACAAACACATAAAAGGAAAAGAGCTAGCTAGAAAAAGCGTCCAGGAGTTGCTTTGTGACATTTGTGACATGGACGGAAGACGCGGTTAGGCACAATGTCGATGAGCCAGTGATTTCATTACACTCGGCTTGTTTACGATAATTGTATCAGGCAGCTCGGCAACATCGAGGTAATGCAAGTGGAAAAGTCACTTGAGCGTTTACTAAAGTAATACCTTGTATATTTAAGCGCTTGTTTTGTTACATAAGTTCATCGCCTTTTTCAGGTAATGACTGCCGCAAGTTCAGTCGCAGAATGGTTGCGTCGGTGTTACGTATGTCACAAAATAAGCAGTGCTAAATTGAGGTTTTACTATTTGAGGTTGACTTTCCCGCCCCCTATGAAGGCGGCTTTCGATTAAGATATTTCCAAATAAGGTATGTCCACTACTCGAGGCAGCGAAAATTCTTTTTTAGAATAGCAGCTCTGCTTTGAAATTATTTAGAAAGCTTCTCTTTGCTGTTCGCCCACGCTCGGCACCTGGCTACGAAGATGGAATGTACAGGTTTCATTATTAGACTTTATCACTGGCTAACTCTGTCGAACGCTGTCGCTTGGCAGTACTCAAGACAGGCTTGGCATAAGTACACCTTAATAAATATTCATGCTATAAATATATATGAGTCTGCGTGTGGCCTTTCGATTCGCAATAAAAAAATTTGACTTTACCACACCTCTAGCATATTTCTTTGGCTTCTTCAGAAGAAAGAAAGAGAGAAGAAATACCTCGGAGAATTGGCGCTAGTTCGTTACGGACTTAGTGTGAGCGAAAATGGGAGACGAAGACTTTGTAGCTTTTCCCTGCTCTTACTAGGAAGCAAAATTCGCTTGCTCCTAATCTATTTTCTCGCTTTAGCCACATTCGTTACCGCCTGCCTGCCTAAGTCTTCTCGCTATGCTTAAGAAAACAGCGCGCTGACGTTGGCTAGGAATGAATGAATGAATGTGTGTGGTTTAGTGGCGCAAGGGCCAGATATGGCCAAAGAGCGCCAAGACAGTGTTAGTGACTTCGCGGTGGAATGATGAGTTCTGTGACGAAGATGTGACTTGGCTGTAAAGTGGCCTAAAATAGTCGCTGTAAAGTGCGTAAAGTCTACGTGGTATAAAATTATGGCGATGACTTGTGACGAATACTATGAAGATTAAAATCCATAGTAGAAGAATGATGCAAAATATAAAATATATAAGATCGTAAAATTACATGGAGCACTGCTGCCTCGCCAGAGCCCTTGAAACACAAGGGCCTAGAGGCATGTGCTATACTAAACAGCTATCGCAGCGGCATCCTCTGAAGAGAGGACCCGCTACGAACATGTGGGGCTAAAAACATGCAAGACAACATCTTTCAGAAAACTTAGGACTGCGTTGGTGTTAAATAAAGGTTCTGGGCCGAGTAGCATTACGGGATGTAGGGGGATGTGCTGCCGGTATGCTAGGGAAAAATGTTTCCTTCTTTCAGATTCGGCTGCGCGACACTCCAGGAGGACGTGGAGGACGGTCAGCCTCTCCGCGCATCTACCACAGGTTGGAGGATCATTTCCAGTGAGCAGAAAGTTATGCGTGCCAAACGTGTGTCCTATTCTGAGGCGACAGAATAGGACATCTGTTCGCCGTGATTTTGTTACGGAGGGCCAAGAAACTACCTGTGGCTTTATTACGTGCAGTTTATTATTTACTTCTGCGTCCCACATACGTTGCCAGTGGTTTCGCAGTTTTCTTCTTAAGAAAGGCTTCAGGTCTGTGACAGGGACCGAAGCAGTAGGACTAACTGCATGCAATGAAATGGATGTGGCCATCTGGTCCGCTTGTACGTTTCCCTCAATGCCCCTATGCCCAGGCACCCAGCATACAATCACATGTTGGTTGGATATATATGCTTTACACAGTACGGAGTAGAGTTCGTTAATTACCGGATTTTTGTGGTTACAGAATGACATCAAGGCCTTCACAACACTAAGGGAGTCCGTATATATAACTGATTTCTGGAGTTTTGACTGATTTATATGCTTTACAACCGACAAGAGTGCGTAAGCCTCCGCCGTAAAGATACTGGTTTCCGGATGTAGTACGTCGGATTCCGAGAAGGATGGACCGACGGCTGCATAGGACACCCCGTCGCGTGACTTCGATGCATCTGTGTAGAACTCCGTGCAGGAATATTTGTACTGGAGTTCCCGGAAATGCATTTGGATTTCTATCTCAGGAGCATGCTTTGTCACTTGCACAAAAGATATATCGCATTGTATGAGCTGCCACTCCCAAGGAGGTATCAGCTTCGCTGGATGCATTAGGCGGATCTCGAGGAGTGGGACATGCATTTGATCACTAAGCTCCCTCACACGCAGCGAGAAAGGCTGTCTTACGGAGGGACGATTATGAAAGAGTGTAGCATATGTCATATCGTTAACGGTATTGAAACATGGATGTTGAGGGTTAGAGTGGACTTTCAGGAAATATGTTTGGCTGATGTATGTTCTCTGCAGATGTAGTGACCACTCATTTGATTCTACGTATAAACTTTCAATGGGACTTGTTCTGAAAGCTCCAGTGGCCAGTCGGATTCCTAGATGGCGGACCGGATCTAGCATCTTTAGCGCGCTCGGGGCTGCAGAATGATAGATCACGGCACCATAGTCCAACCGTGATCGAATGAGGCTCTTGTAAAGGTTCATTAAACATTTCCTGTCGCTGCCCCATGTTGTGTGGGATAACACTTTCAGTAAGTTCATTGTTTTTAAGCATTTGGCCTTGAGGTACTTTATGTGTGGAATAAAAGTTAATTTCGAATCAAGTATGATGCCTAAGAACTTGTGTTCTTTGTTCACAGGAATTTGCTGGCCATACATTACGATACTGGGTTCTGCAGTAAGCCCTCTCTTTCTTGTGAAAAGCACACAAGAACTTTTGTTGGGGTTAACTTTAAATCCGTTTTCTTCTGCCCATTTGGACACTTTGTTCAAGCCCTGTTGAACTTGCCTCTCACATACAGTAAGGTTGCAGGATTTGAAACCTATCTGTATGTCGTCTACGTAAACAGAATAAAAAATGGCTGGCGGTAATGAAGCACAAAGGGTGTTCATTTTCACAATGAAGAGAGTGCAGCTGAGTACACCTCCTTGAGGTACACCAGTTTCCTGTATAAAAGGTCGCGACAATACATTGCCGACTTTCACGCGGAATGTACGGTCGGACAAATAGCTTTCTATTAGCACGAGGATATTGCCACGGATGCCAATTCCCGACAAGTCTCTCAAGATTCCATAGCGCCACGTAGTGTCGTACGCCTTCTCCATATCGAGGAATACGGATAGGAAATATTGTTTATGTAGAAAGGCGTCGCGAATGTTTCCCTCAATGCGCACAAGGTGATCGGTTGTGGACCGCCCTTCTCTGAAGCCACACTGAAAGGGATCGAGGATATTGTTGAGTTCAAGGAAATGTACGAGTCTGCGGTTAACCATTTTTTCAAAAAGCTTACAAAGACAATTTGTAAGAGCTATCGGACGGTAGCTTGCCGCC
Organism: Dermacentor variabilis; assembly: GCF_050947875.1. Classification (NCBI taxonomy): domain Eukaryota; kingdom Metazoa; phylum Arthropoda; class Arachnida; order Ixodida; family Ixodidae; genus Dermacentor; species Dermacentor variabilis. Next base: position 67,763,367 of record NC_134576.1, on the reverse strand, counting down.
AAGGAAGGGTCTTTACCGTGCTTAAGAACAGGGATTACAATCGCTTCTTTCCATGTGGATGGGAGGTATCCCGTAGCCCAAATAACGTTGAAGAGCGTGAGTAGTGTAAGTTTGGTGTCAGTGTGTAAGTTTCTGATCATTTCGTACATGACTCTATCAGGTCCCGGTGCAGAGCTTTTGCATGTGGTCAAAGCAGCTCTCAACTCTGCAATACTGAACGGCCGGTTATAAGGTTCATTTTGTCTGGATTTTTGTATTATTGGCTTACATTCTTCTATTTGTTTGTATTTCAAAAATGATTGCGAATAGTGGTTTGAACTCGACACGCTCTCAAAGTGTTCTCCAAGTGAGTCTGCCTGATCTTTCAGTGTTTCACCTTGTGTGTTCACCAAAGGGAGTGAATATGTTTGTCGCCCTTTTATCCTATTGACCCTGTTCCAGACTTTGGTCTCATCTGTATAGGAGTTGATACCAGATAAAAACTTCTGCCAACTCTCTCTTCTGGCTTGTCGGCGGGTTCGCCTACCTTGGGATTTTACTTTTTTAAAATTGATAAGATTCTCCGCAGTGGGGGAGGCGCGTAGCATCCCCCACGCTTTGTTCTGTTTCCTACGAGCAATCCTACAATCGTCGTTCCACCACGGGACACGCCGTTTGCATGCCAATCCATTTACTTGTGATATACATTTAGTTGCGGCATCTATTATGAAGGCTGTAAAATATTCCACGGCAGCATCATTTCCTAACGAGGACATGTCATCCCATGATATACTGGTTAAGTTTTGGAATTTCTCCCAGTCTGCTGTCTCAGTCTTCCACCTAGGAGCCTGTGGTGGATATTCGTCTTCTTTAAGTGTTCTTAATAGTACGGGGAAGTGGTCGCTTCCGTAGGGATCGCTGGTAACTTCCCATTCTAGTTCAGGCAGTATGGACGGAGAAACTATGCTCAGATCAATTGAAGAAAAAGTATTGTTTGCAAGACAGTAATATGTGGGTTTCTTCTTATTGAGAAGGCACGCACCAGAAGAGAAAAGGAACTGTTCAATAAGACGACCTCGCGAATCTATACGAGAGTCGCCCCACAGAGAGCTGTGCGCATTGAAATCGCCAAGAACAACGTAAGGTTCTGGCAATTGATCAATAAAGGATTGGAATTCGTGCTTCGTTAATTTGTAATGTGGGGGTATGTAAAGAGAGCTAATGGTGATGAGTTTGTTTAGGAGTACAGCTCGAACCGCCACTGCTTCGAGAGGCGTTTGTAGCTGTAAAAGTTGACATGCAATGCTCTTATGGATAGCAATGGCAACACCGCCCGATGATGCGACAGCACCATCGCGATCTTTGCGAAATGTTATATACTGTCGGAGAAAGTTTGTGTGTTTGGGTTTTAAGTTTGTTTCTTGTAAACACAGCACTTTGGGATTGTGTTTGTGGATTAGTTCTTGAACATCATCAAGGTTTCTAAGGAGACCTCTGACGTTCCACTGAATTATCTGTATATCCATATTGGAGGTCAATAGGTGCTGTGTTTACGGAAACGGAAGAGATGCCTTAGATTACAGAGCCCTTTCGAGGCCCTGTAACAGGGGTTTTGCTCTTTCTGAAGCGTTCGAGCGAGTGTCGACGCTCCTTCGGCGCTAGGTGCGCCTTGAGGATAGGTGTTGTGTCCATTGCCTCTAGTGAGGCGCCGGACACGTGCTCTTGCGAGCGAGAAGTTACCAGGGAAGATCCCGCCTTGGAGGGCAAGACCCCTGCGCCCACGAGCCCGGAGGTCGATGGGGCACCCTGAGGAATTTGGGTGCGCCGGCTGTTGCCAGCGCTAGAAGGGGCGGGGGAGGGTGAGGCAGCCTCGGCAGCGCCCACCTTCGGGGTCGGTGGCCCCGTCTGCTGGGTAGACGGAGCAGCGCTAGCTGCAACCGCCGCGGGGGCAGATGGCGTAACTGCCGACTCACTGCCTGTGGGTCGGACAGCCACCGGAGGCCGCTGTGACGCTGCCCCCTGACGCGCCACTTCGGCAAAGCTTTTCTTTGGCAGGTACACTACCCGCCTGCGTGCCTCTTTGAAGGATATATTCTCTTTTACTTTGATCGTTACTATTTCTTTTTCCTTCTTCCATGAGGGGCACGACCGCGAGTACGCGGCGTGATCCCCGTCACAGTTTACACAGTGGAAAGCGTTCTCACAAGCTTCAGAGGTGTGTTCTTGGGCACTACATTTAGCACAAGTCTGGCGGCCTCGGCAGCTCTGCGAGCTGTGACCGAAGCGCTGGCATTTGAAACAACGGAGTGGGTTTGGCACGTACGGCCTAACACGGAGCTTGATGTACCCGGCCTCGATTGACTCGGGCAAGATACTTGATCCAAAAGTAATTATTAGGTGCTTCGTCTGGATCTCTTTACCATCCCGCCTCATCTTAATTCTTCTGACGTTGATCACATTTTGTTCGCTGAAGCCCTCCAGGAGCTCCGCCTCAGTCAGGTCAATCAAATCATCATCTGACACAACACCACGGGTGGTGTTCATTGTACGGTGTGAGGTTACTGTTATGGGGGTCTCCCCAAATGACACTAGTTTCTGTATATTCTCATATTGTTTCAGATCGCGGAGCTCCAAGAGGAGGTCACCGCTTCCCATTCTCGACACCTTGTAACCTGGACCAAAAACATCAGTCAAGGACTTTGAGACAAGGAATGGGGAAATGTTTCGAACTGCTTTGTTTGGCTTTTCAGAGTGGATAACGTGGAAGCGCGGGAAATTCTGGATTTGGTGTCCAAAAAACTTGAAGACATCTTCGGTGCGCCCTCGTTTCTGAGGGCGATCAACAAGGGAGGGGAAAGAAGTTTCCATGAAAATATGTGTACATTCGGCAACAGCGCCGACCGCCCACCATGGAGCCCAACGGGGGGACGCGGCAAAGCTTGCATACAAGTCTGCACGACGCCAGTCGTACGCCGTCACTATAACCGAATATGGTTTACCCAAGGTTGGATAGCCACACAAGGTTAACCCTTGCTGCCTGGAAAATTGGAAGTGAGAGGAAGATAGGAGAAGACAGGAAAGATGGAAAGTAAGAGAAAGACGAAGGTTGGAGGGAGAGCGAGAGACAGGAAAAGGCAACTACCGATTTCCCCCGGGTGGGTAAGTCCGGGGGTGCCGTCTACGTGAAGCAGAGGCCAAAGAGGTGTGTTGCCGCCGCCGAGGGGCCGTAAAGGTCCAAACACCCGGCATTGGCTCAACCCCCAGGATCCCCTTTTCCCCGGACACGGCTAAGCCGCGCACGGCTACACGCGGGAGGGTCCAACCCTCGTGTGCTCGGGTCCGTGGTGGCGCAACACACCAAACGCCTGCTGACGCAGACGCCCCTGCGGGGAACGTTGGCTAGGAGTGACAGCCAACAGCTATATGCCTTCGCCTTGTCCCATTTCCATGGTCACTAAGTCGGCCACTGCATGACGTGCTTCCCTGCTTTCACTACGCATTATTTTTTTGTGTTTTGCGTTACTACTTTGACTTAAAACAAATGTCATGTTTCGTGAAATATTACAAGGCTTTACTCTGTTGGAAATGCATCGATAGAGCCTTGTTGTCAGTCCCTCAACGGGCAGGAATCGCCAGTATTTCAGAGGGTTCGCTGGTTCACAAATAAGCCATCCGGCGACACCATCGCCTTTGGTGACGATCAAAGCAGGATGCGCTTTTTTTTTCTGTTAACTTACCCACAACCCTGATGGCCATTAACGCTATGTCTAAAGTTGTCTCCTTTTCTGCCATAAAAATTGGCATACTCCGCCACCACCATTAGAGGCGCTATATATTCCGTTAAAATGAAAGGAACTTGCGTGGAGCTCATCAAATTATTTGCTGTCTTGTTGGTTTAGCCGATATGCATGCCGCGTTTTACGGAATGACGGAACGCATAAGGCCTCTGCTACTTCCACATTCACACAAAATGCAGCTCACCCTTTCTGATCTATTCCGGGCGAGCAAAGCATGAAAACGCCCACTTGAATGACCCTGTCATTGTTGTTCCTGTGAACGAAAAGAGCAAGCCCGGGGCGCATTCAGTGCATGATAATTTATTGCTCATGCTAACGCGTATGACACGCTGTGGAAGAACTGTGTCCAAGTCATGATATATCGTGATGAAACTATGGATTCTTCGAGAGCTGATTTTACTTCCGCCTTTCATTCCTCATCCTGAGAATTCCCTGAAGTAACAAAAAAAAAGATTCTTTTCAAACAGGTAATTAATAGGCAAATAAACACATATTTAACAAACTGACCACGTGGCCTGAAATTTGTTTGCATAGCAACATCATGAATTTTTCCTAACCATTAACAAAATGTCTCGGTTAATTCCCGAAATATACTTTAGATGAATTGTATAAGCATGAGGGCCGGGGTTCGGTGCATATGGTTCACGAGCAAACCACGTGGCGGCATGAAAGTCAGTGGCGATGACCGCAGAAAGACACAATTTGAGTTAACATGCAGCAAAGCCATAGTTACGGTTCAATTTCCTCCCTGCTCTCAAGGGCCGTTCTTGTCTGAGCAACGAATCTGCACACAGGATACGACCTCTCAGAAGAGTCTAAGCATTCTCGGAAGGTGGAGCGCACTTGGAGGTGAATGTAGCACTTTTTTGGCCCATTGTTTGTCTGCCTGGTATTTGAGCCCGGTTTCCGGGAATGCGAGAAGGCCCGGAGTGGGCCTGCTTTCTTGTTCGCATGAATTACTGTACGCCCCTTGTGATCGTGCGCGACTGACCAAACCACGGACCCCTACCTCAAATGACTGTGCCATTGCAGCAGAACTGATAGTCGGGCCAGTTGGTACTAATTCATAGTAAAATATTTTTGCGCGCACAATTGACAAAGACACAGTGAAGGGGGACACACGAGCGCTTACTCACAACTATTTTATTTTCGGAAAGATACAGAACATATTTACCCCAGCTATCAGCTCTGAGCATGTGCAACAACAGTGGTCAGTAGAACAGAAACAGATTAAAACAGATTAAGAAGGTTAAACCAGTACTTAAAAAAGCGAATTTATTTTCAGTGATTACAACCGATGGTGTGCTTATCCATCTTTCAGCGCACTTTTTGATATGAAATGCTTCTGTGATTTCACGTGTTAGTTTATTTTTATCAGTGCTAAAAAACACCGGATCACAATCACATAGATTGCAGTGGTTCGACAAGTGCGAATGATTTTCTTTACCAAGAGAACGTTCACGTTCTTTTAGACGGGCGTTTATGCACCGACCAGTTTGTCCTATGTACATGTTGCCACAGGTCAATGGAAGCCGGCACAGAACACCTATTCTGCATTTTGTGAATTTTTGATCGTCTTTTGGACCGCAGCTGCATTTCTTACCCTATTGTCTAATCTATTGAAAATAGCTTGGCACAGTTTTTGCACCTTGTTAGGAGCGCTGAAAACCACTTCAACGCCATACCGGCTGGCAACATTCTTTAGCCCATGGGGAAAATAATGTACGTAAGGTACAACTCCAAGGCATTTTTTGTTCATTCTAAGCCTGGTCCTTGAGTCTGTGGTTTGTATACCCTGTACTATTTTTTATTACCTTTTTGGCCGCTCTGACTATAATGTGTTCCGGGAATACCACCGAAGCTAGGCTTGTTACCTGATTAGCAAATCTTTCGTTTAGTCGGTGGCAACAAGAGTTTACTAACGCGGCCTGAAGGCAAGACACCGCATTTCCGCTTTTTCAATCTTCAAATGTCCCGGTTTGTACTGTAATATGGGCTTTTTTGACCTAGGGCTTTACATCCAGCATGTGTGATCGGGTAGCAATAGCAAGGAAAGATCTAGAAACTGTAGTTCATTTTCTTTAGCAATCTCATGGGTAAACTTAAGGCCTAGGCCACATTCATGGAACACTTTCTGTACATTAAGCACATTACAGCCATGTTCAATCCCATCAAAAATAACCAAAAAATCATCAACAAATCGGAAAATTTTTGCCAAGCTTCCTAAAGCACTGCGAATACTTTTGTCTACATGAGCTAGAAAAATGTCGCTTAGTATTTGCGCTAACTTGGAACCTATACATATACCTGATTTTCGCTCATACATTGCTTCATTCCATCCGACAAACGTAGAACTAAGATAAAAGAATAGTATTCCCATCAAGCTTTCCACGGGTGCTCCGCTGTCATTTCTAAATTTTACTTCATCATTGTCTTCGCAAATACACATTTTAACATTTTTTAACAGCTCTGTGTGGGGAATCCAGTAAAATAAATCTTGTAAGTCAATACTGAAGGCGCTGCATCCCTTTGTTTTGTTTTCCCTCAAATATTGTACAACAGCCCCAGAATTACAGATTGCTAACGGATCTGGGATTCTTAACGAGGAAAGCTGTTTCTGGATGAACGATGCTACCTGCTGCTGCCAAGTGCTTCTTTCAGTAACAATGGCTCTGAACGGCTCTCCAGGTTTGTGCGTTTTACATGAGAAAAACACTTCAAGATGCAGGCCCTTTGCTTTTTCTGACTGAGTCACATAGGTTTCCTAAATTGAGGGAACGCAGTAATTCAATAGCACGCTGTTTTTGTTTGGCAGGCTTAACATCGATTCTCTTGAAACATTTATCTATAGCTTCGCAAGGTTTTTCACGAAGCATGCCATCAGGTAGGACCACAAAACATCCTTCTGTATCGGCGGTAAGAATACTGGTTGAACCTTCTTAATCTGTTTTTAACCTGTTTCTGTTTTACTCACCACTCTTGTTGCACATGCTCAGCGCTGATAGCTGGGGCATACATGTTCTGTATCTTTGCAAAAATAAAATAGTTGTGAGTAAGCGCTCGTGTGTCTCCCTTCACTGTGTCCTTGTCAATTGCGCGCACAAAAATATTTTACTATGAATACTGTGCCATTGTTATGCCAGTGAATGGAAATGGCAATTTGAGCATGAATTCGGTGGACTGTAACTTATTTTTTGCCCGAACGCACCATGCACACTACCCAACACCAAGCACAGCCGTGCAATGTCTTCCATGGTATAGAGATTTTCCGGAAACCCGTTTCTAAACTGCCTTTCACTTTCGTGCACTGGTAATTTCCTGATAGGTAATGAGCAAAACAGGAGACGTTCTTCAAACGTTTTAGGTAATAAATAGACACGCAAAATGGAGAAAGCGCTTTTTACTTTTTTTATACAGCATTATTTTTCGTAGGGCGGTGCCAAATTCTAACACGTGGCGTTTTCGCTGTTTTCTAGGGAAGCGCATCTCACCGCTTTGTATTTCCAAGAATTTCTGCTAGCGTTAGGCCTTGAACCTGACCTTCCTAACAGCCTCATATGAAAAGTTAGCTGAACTTCCACTCAGCATCACTGCGTAAAGCAGACTTATTTTGATAAAGAAGTCTTTCGGCAAGCCATGTTCAATTTATCTGCTCGGAAAGAACGTCGGTAATTTCAAAGAACACATGAGTAGAAATATGTGCACGTGGTAAGATCAAAGAGGCTATGAAATGTTAAAAGTGTCAGGTCAAATATACACCTATTCCCACAGCGAATAGGATCCGCATAATCTTTTCTCTTTTTGAAAAATTATCTACCCCTCATCGCTACCTATGTCTCGTCCTTACTGTATTCCGCATATACTTTGGAGGTCTCGTGCTTATATTAACGGCTGACCAGTTGATGCATCCGTCCACCTTAAGTCTAAGCTATTCTGGAAGCTGTACGTTACGCACGAGTATCAGTGGCTGAATCTTTTTGCATTCATTTCGGATATGCTGAGGGGTCTGCGGGTTTTCTTTGCGATATACGCACGCCTCATCCTATATTGCGAATATGTGCTCCGGTATGCTTTCCTCCCTAGGCAAGCAGCTCGAGTGCCAAATAGGAAAGCCCTGGAAATTCTAAATGGTCTTTCTATGCCCATAATATGCAACCAATTTACCTCTTGTCCCTTTGATTTTCCTTTTGATGTCTCCTGGTTACGGTTCATGGTAATTTTCAATTACAATGAACTTAGTTTTACCAACTTCTTTACCTCTTCCTCCTTTCTGTGTCCGCGTTCTTGAGGTACAGATACCTGAGCCCTTTAGCTGCCCGTTCATCTTTTTTCATGCACGTCTGTCTTTCTCTGCGCTAAACTGATTTGAAAAACGCGCAGTCACCTGCCACCACGCACTACCTCATTTGTGATTTTAGCGTGAGTTCCCAAGGCCAGCCGACCTATAGATTATTTCTAATCCGGACAAGATATACGATTTTAAGGTCGTAGTGGCATTCTCGAACGATAGCGCTGACAGCACAACTCCATTTCCGGTTCCACCTCAGATTTACTGCGGCAACAAAGCAATTATTGCTGCATTCGGCTTCCTCTTTACTCTTATATTATTTTGGTGGTGCATGGTTGCCTAAGTCTTTTCTTTGTTTATTTATTCACCGGTGTAATTATGTCGCTTGACTATAACAATATGACTTGCTCTTTAATTGGCACCAAGTAATGACTCGTCTCTTCAATAAAGATCCTAATACCAATTTCCCTAACCCAACTTGAACTAGATTGATACCTGTCGCCGCATTACCCCGCGTATATTCGCAAGCTCTTGTAAAATCCACTAGTAGCACTATGTCGTCCGCATGCATTATGCAAGCTGGATGAATGAAACCAAAATTCACTGTTTTTTAGTTGTTTTGCTATGCCCTTCACATAAATGACGAACAACAATCAAGCCAGAGGGCATCCTTTCTTCAGTACTTTGGGAATTTCCACCACTTCATGACATTTTCGGGCCTCCCCAGAGAATTAGTACTAGGTCGTGTACTTCGATATACACGCCGTAGAAGATAAGTTGCTTGACTGTAACGAGAAACAGAGCCGCCAATTTTCTTGACAGATTTCACCATTATCTGGAAAGGGGTCATCTGGCCTCGACTCGTAACAGAAGAGTTCTTCTTAAAGAGCCTTTATTTGCATAAATTCTACATGCGTAATTTTTCCCTTGGAATTCGCGTAACTGAGGAGGTTCACAAAGTGACATAACCACTATTTCGTCAAGAGGTTAACTATTTTTCATTGCTTCAGGCCCGCGGCACACTTTCACAACCCAGCCGAGCCGCGTAATTCTTAGGCCTTTTATATCAATGCTACAAAAGGGAATGAAACGACACAGTGGCAACATTCGTGCGGCGCCTGCTATACCGAGGTACATTAATAGTGCTAAGCGCACCAGTCCTCACTTTCTGCGAATTTCCCCAAAATCGTTGGTTCTTGAAGTTGTGCTCTCCCGACACTTGTTACCTGAACACTTCGAGCCACATTTGCATTCAAACAGAAACAAGCTACTTTACAATACTTCGACTTCTACGCTACAGCAAACTAACGTCACGCTCGTGATCAATGTCAGGCAGATCACAGTGCACGGGAAATCATGACTCAAATGCGGCGTGAAATACAAGAACATCATTATTTATTCACGTATGGCGGTAGTAAAACTACGAGTGTTCATGGAAGTGGCGTCTTTGCATTTGTAGCTCGTGATGTTCATTCTTCGTTAGGAGTCTGCGTTCGCCTCTGGAATGGCAAGCAGCGCCTCAAATGAAGCCGAACGTCACACGCTAGGATGTTGTCCTTGCCACAAAAGATGCACATGGTACGTGGAATGCAGCAGTTGCTGAAGCAGTGCCCTTTAATTTTTCCTAGCTTAGCTTCGAATGTACAGCCGAAGCGTCTGTTAACGCAGAAGGCGCGATGACGTTGCAGCTTCTGGCAGAAGATCACGGCCCTCACCTCCGATGCGGCAAAGCACGGCTCGTCCACGGGGCACAGGCCTCTGCGGTGCCAGGCTAGGGCACCGGCGTCTCGGTGCCGCCGCGCTCTCGAGCGGACGAAGGCGTTGTGCCTGCACCTCTTGCACACGATGTGGCCGCACGGAAGTTTCACGGCCATTGCAGGAATCACCGAGCAGCCGCGCAAATGCGTACGCTCGGTAGGGGTTCCACAAATGCAATGCGCCGCGAGTTCAAGAAGCGGCAGCAATACCCGCGGAGGACGTAGGTAGACGTGCCGCGGTTCCCGTTGCCCAGGCAGCGCTGTTCCAAGGACTGCGGACGCCCCCGTACTAGATGGTACTCGCTGCTGCCAGGGGTGCCGCTGGGCTGCGATTCCGCCATGATGAAGTCGGTTCACGAGCGGCGGTGTCCCTCTGATGGACGTCGGTAAGAGCTTCGGTCAGGAAGTCGGTGATTGTCACCGCGATCTCTTAAAGCAGGTGGGCTGAGGATGTCCGCGACGGGTTAAGCAGGACTGATCGTCACTGCGACTGGAGCAACTCTGGCTTCGGAGAAGATGGCGACGGTATTTAAAGCCTGGCAGGGCTCTTTGCAAGCGGCGACCTGAGGAGGAAAATTAAGGCGGGTCCTCGACACATTGTACCTATTGGCTTTGTCGTCGTGGGGGAGGAGCTTCGAAATAGTCACGTGGTCGGAGGGGCTGTGGCTAACTATGCGACCAGCGATGGTGACGGCGTAGGATGAGAATACGGTGTGAAAAAGGGGAGCGTATTACTAGAGGGAAAGTAAAAGAAAGCACTATCCTCACCCTTACCATCTTCCTTTTCTACATCTAGATGTTCTTGTAACCCTTTTTCAACTTTAGGCAAACTAAAGGGTGCAAAAAAGCGCGTGGTAATCTCCTTCTGCAGTCCTCTGTAGGTGTATGTGGCATTCCTCTCAGCCGGCTTTGGCACAGCGTTGGGGAAGCATTGCCAAAAGTTGGCTTAGAGATATATACATGGGAATTTTTTTACGGCTCATACTGTAGTTAACCAATAGCAGCCGGTGACTTTCGAGGCATGTCACCTTTGAGCGTATATTGAGTTAGACACATGCACACACAAGAAGGCGATGAAGCATGGTCGTTCCATCTTTACTTTTTTGAATGTGTACATCAAACGTAATTTTGTTATTAAAGTAAATACTACGTCACTGCATTGTGCATGGTTGCATTTAGCAAAAGAAAACACAAAGAGAGCGCAGTGGAATACGAACCACTTGTCTGGTTTGAAGGGTGTTATAACTTTTGCTATCTATATCAGTCTTTTCTTCCTCTTCCGGTTTGTTTTATTGTATACCCAAGGAGCACAAGCTAACACTGCTCCCCGCAGTTAAATATTATATAGCCAAGTGAGACCTACGCTAATTATTTATAGAGTTGATTAAGGAAGTCTTGTTTATCAATTCTGGCTTCTGGTATTCTTCACCTATCTCAGTTATCGTGCCTAATGATAATAATGGTCAAATTGACGCCGTATTTCTTGATTTTAGCAAAGCCTTTGATACAGTTCCACATGACAAATTAATACTAAAACTTAGGCGTTTTGAGCTCCCTGAAATATTAATCGCATGGATAACAATCTACCTAACAAATCGCCGCCAGTTCGTGGAAATTAATCAGCAACAATCTGGCTGTCTTCCGGTCACCTCGGGAGTTCCTCAAGGAAGTGTCCTAGGGCCGCTGCTCTTTTTACTCTATATAAATGATATTACTACTTCAATCCATCCCAGCGTGCAAATTAGGTTGTTTGCTGACGACGGTGTGCTTTTTAGGGAAATCACTTCAACCAATGATCAAACTGATTTAAATGCTTCTCTAGCTGGCATTACTGATTGGTGCAAAACGTGGGGAATGCGGCTTAACTTTGAAAAGACGGTCTTTCTTCGCTTCACTCGTCAGAAAGCTCCACTAACCTTTAGTTACACGTTAGGTTCGTTGGCCTTGCAGGAAGTAACAAAATATAAGTATTTGGGCGTCACAATTACTAACAACTTATCGTGGAATTTACACATTGATAATATCTGTTCTTCAGCCTTGCGTAAATTATACTTTTTGCGACATAAACTTAGAAATTCCCCACCTAATGTAAACTGCTTGCTTATTATTCATTAATTAGACCTAAACTTGAATATGCATGTGTTGTTTGGGACCCGTTTACTAAACAAAATATTAAATGTCTCGAAAGGGTACAGAAAAAAGACGTACGATTCATATATTCTAAATTCTCTCGCTATGATTCCCCCTCACGAATAATGCATGATAATGGCATCGAAGTCCTTCAGCAGAGAAGGCAACACTTAAGAATTCGATTTCTTACCATGCTTATTAATGGAGACTTATCAATTAATCCTGCATCGTATCTGTTCAGTACAACGTCTAGGCCTACTCGACACCATCATCCGAATTCACTAACACCTTATTTTGCACGGACGGATGTATTCAAGTATTCTTTTTTTCCCCGAACTATAACAGACTGGAATAACTCGTTGTTGCCTGTTTCAATTGTTTGACTCATTGTAATACTGTTGTGTCTTACCACCTTACTTGATTGAATAATGCATTGTAATATTGTTGTGTTTAACCACCCTGCTTGGACCTGTTTTAGGTCTGCAGTATGAAATAAATAAATAAAAAACAAAAAAAATGACGAGACTTCGGGCATATGTCCCAGGTTATATTTACCAACTGTCTGGACCAACACAAGGAAAATGGGGTGTAGGTAATGTTGTATTTTACGTGTTCCGTAAACTGGAAGCATATTCATAACCTAAGAAAATACAAAACCCTATGTATTCACAGAAAATGTATAGTAGAATGGCTGGCGTTCTCAGAGAACCATACATTTTAGAATTGGAAGTTACCCCCATTTGCCGGCCCTGCAATCCGGCCACCAGTGTTGTAGAAGCAATTTAAGCCTCCCCATTTCTTTTGCCGCTCTCACTCCTTCCAAACACATTCAATATTTACGAAACACTACTTTTTATTAGTGCTAATACGCAGATTTTAACAAGGGAAGTTCGTTCTCTCGCAATACGTTATAAGATATATATATATATATATATATATATATATATATATATATATATATATATATATATATATATATATATATATATATGCTTAGTGCGGATATAAAGAAAACAATGGCGTCGAGGCATTTTCGCGTCGACATGGCACACTGAGAAAAAGTAACTCTTGACAAAGAAGGGTCCAAAACTAGGTGTGACCATCCCAAGGGACAGAGAACATGCAGGGAAGAACATGTACATAGCAACGATTACTTGCTGTTAGAACACGCATGTTGTCCGCTTTCCATTTTCTGTGCATTCGCCCTCATGTTTCATATACACCAGATTTGGCATCGGCAATGAAATAGTGTTGGAAGTCAGCGCAGTACGTGTCGTCTCTGTGTCTTTGTCCTTAGCGCTGTGCGTCATTCTACTAATATATCAATTGGAATTACCATGTAGAATATCTACGGAATAGCAAGCATGCCAATAATAGGGAGGTCGATAACAACTCCCCAAAAACGCACGCCCTACGATAACACATTAGCAAAAATTTTTTGTGCTTTTTATGCCGCAGAAGCCATACTTTTGTTTATCTGTACTTTCATGTTTGTTTATCAGGTATTTATGTACACTATCAACTATTCGTCTTTACCAAGGAAAAAACGTAGATTTCAGAGTTTAATCAGAATTCGCATTTATCTCGTCTTTCAAAAAAGAGATCGGTATTGCGTGGGCTCGGCCAGAATCATAGGCTAATTTCCAGCGAACCTACTTCTTATGACCAGGTTCGTCGAGAGTTGAAGTGTAAATAAACCACGCGTTTCAAAACGTTGTAATAGTACATTTCTTTCGATAAAGCTAGAATGGAATGGAATGGAAAACTTTATTGACTCTTTTAAGGTTTTAGCGGGTCGAGGCCGAAGTCTTCATTCTTGAAGCTTGGGTCCTCTTCAGCCATGGATGGGCCCCTAGTCCAGGGCTCCACTAAGCCGGGCCGCCTCGCACGCGTGCGCTATTAGAGTTCTTTGAGCCTCTAGCTCGCGGCTGGTGAGCCAGCTCTCCCATTGCTCCGCAATTGGTGTTATGTGTTTGTGGAATGCCTGGTTTCTTGTACACTCCCATGTAATGTGGTATAATGTTGGTTTTGCTCCACACCACGGACAGGTTGCGCTGTACTGCGTGGGGAACATCCTACTTTGTATGTGTAAGTTTGGGAAGGAGGCCGTTTGCAGTCTCCACCATCCTGCGGCCTCCTCCTTTTTAATGCTTTATGTGGTGGGGGATATTGATATCTTAGCCCCTTATAGACGTAAAATAGCTCTGAACAGCTGTTCCCGCAGTTGATCTGTGGCCCCTCTGGGGCGGTTGACGTTCCTGCTCGGCGGGTCATCCTTCGAGCTAGGCTGTCTGCCCCTTCGTTGCCCCTGATCCCTGCGTGGCTTGGTATCCAGATTATGGTATGTGTTGGTTGTCCCTCAGCGATTCGAACTCTGCTGAGGATCTTGAGCGCCGTGTTACTAATTCTGCCTCTTATATAGCTCCGGCACGCCTCTTGTGAAAGCTAGAAATAAATTTAATACATGACAGCCAGTTGGACCTAAACGGTTGTTATAAACGTCTTCCGGTTCATGCCGGTGAATTATATGGCCCGTTAAAGCTCCCTATCTACACTCTGGAGTGCTTGCATTAGGAAGTTATTGCGAAGGACATATTTCACGGAAACATACTGAATTTTTTTTCTTATGAGCATAATCAATGTTTTCTGCCCGCCGTGGTTGGTGTCTGCCGATAGTGTTGGGCTGCTCAGCAGGAGGTCCCGGGATCGAATCACGGTCACAGCGGCCGGATTTCGGTTGGGGCAAATTGCGAAAACACCCGTGTCCTTAGGCTTATTTGCCTCATAGTCATATCGTTCTTTTTTTGCACGTAAAGGCGCATAGTTCAATTTTTAAATAATATTTTTCCTGCAACATGAAGAAGTACTCTCGTGCAATTCTCCATATATATTGTGTCTGCATAGTACAAAACTCAGGGAATGTGTTCCGTGCTTGGTTCGGGAACAAACCATGTGGCGATGATAACGATAGTGGCGACGGCTGCAGAAGGGCGCTATGAATCATCACACGTGGTAAAACCACGGTCACGGTTCAATTTTCACCGTGCACTCAAGGCAGGCCTTTTGTGTCTGACGAACAAAGATTCACACACCACTACCAGCGCTCACAGGTGTGTAAGAATTCTCGGGAAATAGAATGCACTTGGAGTTGAACTAGGGGTTTCTCTGACCCATTGTGGGATTCCTGGATATCCAAACCATGTTTCCTTGAACGCGAGGACGCCTTGAGTGTTTCTGCTTACTCTAAGGATATGCTTGCTACTCCTCGTGATCATAGCCGGGGGACCACACCAAGCAAACCCTTCCTGGGATGACTGTGCCATTGTTGTGAATGGAAAGCTGGGCGCGCATTCAGTGAACTGGGATTTATTATTTGTCCTAACCCATCCTGCACACTACTCAACTGCTAGAGCAGCCCACAGTTCTCTTCCAGAGTATATACACTTCTAGGAAACCCGCAGCCCCGTCTACGTTTTACTGTCGCACACTGGTAATTTCCTTACAAGAAACGAGTAAGAAACGACTTGTTCTTGAAACCTTCCAGGGTATAGATAGGTATGGAAAATGCAGTCTAACCTTTCTTTCTTTTTATGCGCAGCACGATTTGCCGTAGGCCGAGGCAATATTCTGAGTCGTTGCCTCTCCGTAGTTTTCAATGGCAGCGTATATCACCGCGTTGTATTTCCATGATTTCCTGCTGTCGTTAGTCCTTGAACCCTAATTGCCTAACAGCCACATTTGAAAAGTTATCTCAACTTTCTGGCAGCCGCACTGCGTAAGGTAGAGTAGTCTTGGGGAAGAATTAAGTCTTTCAACTAGTCTTCTTCCATTTGTTTACTCATAAAGCATGTCGGAATTTAAAAAAATACATGAATAGAAGTATGTTCACCTGTGTATGATCAAGGACACTATGAAATGTTAAGAATGCCTGGTGAAATTGGGCTGCTTTTATACCTATCTTTCTGTGAAGAGAAGCAGAGAACGCCTATTCGATAAGAGCGCTGAGGTGACTAAGTAAAACTGTAAGGTTTCGGGATGGAGCGTGGTTCTGATTATAATTTCGTTCTTTTCCACCCAAATAAGGTTACAAAGACAACTGATATTCAGGAAAATAATATATAGTTAAAAGCGTCATGAACCAGTGGTGTCAATGACGTTTGAAGGAATGCCGTTTGATCGAACGCAGTGTCCTTAAAGAGGTCATGACAAGTTCATAAATATGGTGTAGCCACGCTGATTTCTTCGAACGTGCCTTACCTACACATAATGCCCCGCTAAACTAGCTTCTAAAAACTGAACGCAGAGGTAGATTTCACTTTAAACTATGGCGTCACGATAATGCATTCTATATTACAAACATGAAAAGTGCATCACACTCGGCGTTCATCTTGAGGAAGGACATGTGGCTCATTCAAAATCAAGGTGTGTGCTTCGGCTCATGTTTTGCCCCAGTCCTCAGTGATATGTTATTAGCTGGCTATGACAGGTGCTCGGATGCTGACCTTGGCGAGACAAATAGTGTTAAGCTATTCCCGTATGTTGAATGTTTTTTATTCATATTTCGTGCACAGCAGTGGAACGCCAAGGAAAACGTGGAAAATATTTTCAACATTTTTTCTTCTTTGATGAATAACCTGGAATTGTTCACAAAACTTTCCTCGAATTACAAGCTGATGTATTTAGATTTACAGCTCTTGTTCATGCCAAAATATGTTTGATGGAATATATATATCTCGCTCTGGAAAAGTCCTGCAGGTTTCTCTGACTACCTGCTCTCAGGCAAAGCGGAATCACTTGTGGGAGATGTTACGAAGAGAGAAAGATGTGCAAGACAAGCAACATTTTAGGATGAATACAAGGGGGGGATTTCTGCTTTACGTTGTGTTCCCTAGGCTTCGCATCGCCAAAAAAGAATGGGTAAACCTGTATTTATAACACTTCAGATTACAATTCCAGGCTGCGCTGTGAGAAGAAACTATGAAAAAGGATGTAAAATGCACCATGGGAATTGTCCATCACACTATTTTTTGCCGCGATCTAAGCTTCAACAAGCACAAATGGGATGCATTTGCAATCACCCAAGAGAGCCTGAGAATTCGATGCGCGCGTCTCTAGCTAGAAACCTTCCAATCGCTCTCCGGTGAAAAAATATTTTGTGAGTGAACTTGTATTACCAGACTAGATAAATAATAGCAGTTCCTCTTGAGATAATGCGTGCTCTTTCACTTTTGCTTACGAATTTATTTTAAACCCTGTCTTTTTCTCCTCAGGTTTGCCTGTGTGGTTGACTCACGCACGCACTTCCATCATTATAGATATGCCATGCCTCTATGAGGCATGGTATATCTATAATGGTGGAAGTGCGTGTGTGAGTCAGCCTTCGATTACTTTACACAAGGAAGAGATTAAGTGCCTTGACAGTTATCTCTCACGTAGACCGACACGTGTACCCGACTGCCACGTGGTGATACCATTCCTGAGCTCGCGCAGATGAGTTTTTTGTCTTCTTTCTTTTTTCGCCTTAGTGCTCCCTTCAGTTGATAATCGGCGTTCGTGTTCTCCACTTCTCTGCTCTTCTGTCCCGTTTGCACGCCTCAAGTGTTTTTTGCATAAAGGACATGAAGGTGTCAGAATAATCCGGAGTCCGCCACTATGACGCGCCCCGTAAAAAGATCGTGTTTTTGGTACGCCAGTTTCAATGTAGTTGCAGTACAGTAAAAGTTAAACATTACTGCAATTAAAGATTAACACTTCTGTCAGGATGCGATATTCTATGTGAGGTTATGATAATGCACAACCCTCACACAAATTGTGAACCATGGCGCACAACTACGCCTGAAGCAAACGCATAGCCCTGTGTGCTCTGTGCACTACGCAGACAAACAGCAATGGTGCGTCCAAGGCAAGGCTTAACATAAACTCTCGTATTGGAGTAAACGCTGAAGAAATTACACACTCGCCAACAATACCACGGCTAATCATGGTCAATCGAACTAAACAGCATAGAAGGCTTCGCCCACAACGATTCCCACAATGCATGGGATGCGCATATTTTTACGCTAACGCGTCCTCCGAAACGACCCAAGTCCTCGCGCAGCCGTGTATTGTCTTCCACATAATATAGGCTGTTCGAAAACCCGTTGGCAGCCGGAATTTCGCTTTCGCACACTCGTAATTTCCTGATAAGTAACGAGTGAGAAAGGACATGGATGTGAAATATATAGGATAAGCTTTTTTACTTTTTTACACTGCACGTTTAGCCGTAAGCTGGTGCCGTATTCTGATTCGTAGCGTTTTCGCATTTTAAAAGTGCAGCGTATATCACCGCTTTGTATATCCAAGAATTTCTGACGGCGTTAGCCCTTGAACCATAGGTGCCTATCAGTCTTTAATGAAAATATGTCTCAAAATTCTCGGTGCCTAACTGCGTAAAGCAGACTTGTTTTGATGAATAAGCCTTTCAGCAAGCCTTCTTATTATTAGTCGCCCATAAAAGTGTCATTTAAGAAAATACAAAAGTGGATGTCCGTGCACGTTGTAAAATTAAAGAGACTACGAAATGTAAAAAAAATGGCAAGTGAAATGCAACAATTTTTATATCTATATTTCTGCAAATTAAACCAATGAAGGCTTAATCGAGAAGAGCGCTGGAGAGAGCTGTGTTTGGGGAGAGGGGAGTTGTACGGGTGGTGCTTCTCAGTATAACTTTTTTCTATTTCTGCACTGAATGAAAGTGTCCGTTGATAGGCCCGTGTACTGTGCGATGTCAGGTGCATGTTAATGATCCCAAGGTGGCCGAAAATAATCCCCAGCACTCATAATACGACGCCGCTCATAGCCAGAGTAGCTTTGGGACGTTAAACACCCCCAAGCCTAAGTCAAGTGCGGAATAAAGAGTGCAGTTATTTTTCAAGTTACTTCGCCCAGAACTCGTTCTTGTGTTTATTTTTCACTTGGAGACTTTTTTTTCTAGAGAGCGATTCCTGAGTCGATGTATATTCCTTGGACGTTCTTTCCTGCACCCGGCTACATGGGCAGTTAATATCCTGGAAAACGAAACATACTAAAGACCATTATGATCCAGTGGTGTCCGTGACGCTTCAAGGAATGCCGTTTTACTGAACGCCGGTTCAAAGAGGCCGTGTCGTGTGCATGAAAATGGTGTGTCTGCCGTAATTTCATCGAACCTGGTTTAACTACAAATAATGGCAACGCTGAGGCGGCATGTGCAAACAGAAGGCTGAGACAGCTATTCACTTTAGTCTATGACGTCATGCTACTGAACGTTTGCTAACACGAAACATGCATGCCGTTCGACGTTCGTCGAGACGAAGGGCAAATGGTTGATTCAAAATCGGGGTGTGTACATTGGGTCGTGTTTATCGCCACATAGTGTATATGATTGAACAGTGTATCTCGAGTTGATGCGTGTTCTCGCGCGTGTGATTACCCAGATATTCAGGCTATTTGTCTTTCCACCTTCCTCCACTCTCCAACAGAAATTAGGTTTTCACCACGTGAGCGATAAACCTAGTTGTAAGCTTGTGCTCGGTCCTGTTGCCTTCTTGCTTCTTTCCTACAACATTTCTTATAAACTGATTTCTGAGACATCAAGCAACGTAAGCAGACACGCTTTCAATATGGCTTAGACGCTTCGCTGATGTACCGCGTATACAGACACACGCAATATTAAAAAAAAGAATACTTCTATGCATGAATATGAAGAAAGGCCTCCCGTTGAAGCACTTGATCGTCGACATGTACTAGCGACGAGCAGCTCAGTACATTTGTAGAATGACTGAGCGTGCACGAGGTATAAACGTGTTTGGCAAGGGGCGAGTTATTTCACGAGTTCCACAAAAAGTGGCTGTTGTTAAGAGTGTAAATCAGGCGTGTACACTTCACGAGGTAGACAGCATTCCTGTGAACAGGGCCAGTTGCCTCTTGCAGTTATTTCCTGATCTCGTATAGCTCCTCCACACCCAAAACGTACCCACCAAGAAGAAATGACTGTTGCCATTGAATAACCCTTGTGAGCGCGTACCAAATTAGTGGGGTGTGCAGAGTCCTGGGGTCGTAAGACAAAGCCATCGCATGGGGACAATGGCTTCTTAACAAAAAAAAAAAAAAAAAAAAACTCGTAAAAGAGGTGCACGAGCAAGAAACGACAAACACGTCTCGTCCACGTCTTTCTCGCGCAGTTTTTCGTTGGGATGGAACCACAACGACTCGCACAGATCTCAGTTTTGATGAACAATCTAGTTCTGCTATGCTGTGGTCTAAAGCATTATGGCTTGAAATCACCTTTTCTCCTCAACTGTCGGCAACATTTTGGCGAGATGTCTATACCTAGCTTCTGTGAATTGCTTCTCCAATAAAATCTGACACTTAGGCGTCAGTAAATAGGTGTGTATACGTATTTTGTTCTCTTTCTCATTTTTCTTCTTCTTCCCTGCATTATTCAGTACAGAAAAGATCAGCAATATTTCTTCGTAACATGTGTATTATAACATTTCACTTTTCTTTTTCGGTGCGATCACCTGTCTGTCAGCGTCTTCCGGTGTTTCCTGACTAGGGAGAATGCAATGAAGCATATCAGCAAAGATCTAATAAGTCTCCAGAGTCGCTCTTTTCTTCTACGTTGACAAGTGGTGCAGAGTAATGTTTGAGTATGTTGCTTATTATACACGAATGAAAACGCCACTACGTCCCATTCTTGGTCACGTCACACTCGTATTTCAGTGCAGGAAAAGATGGCGAATTTCACAACACTTGGCCAACATTGAACAAAAATAAACGCGACGTTGTCGAATACAGTACAAGCAGTATTACAATGACGCGCGTCTCTATCGTTCTACTGACGCTTTTGGCACAAAAACTGTACCATTTTTCTTCTTAGAATAGATAACCAAAAAGGAATGCAGCCCAAACATTAAAAAAAAGCTATTGCTTAGTTGAACCTTTGGGTATGTTTTCAACCCTACGGTAAATCATCGCGATTTGGGATGCCTTGATAGAAATATCACGAAATAGAGCCTTGCAAGAGTGTTTTTCGTTTGCGATCAAGAAAACCTTGTACCAGAGATTGATATTATGGCCAGACAATATCCTGTGCTCCACAATTGCATAGAAAGTCGCTTTCCGCATTTTGACATTACACACACGTTACTTTAGGCGTATTTCGAAGTGACAGTTTTCAGTGCTGGTTGCGCAGTCGCAGGTTACGCCCGGTGTTCAGTACACATCGTTGGCAAACCGCTAACATGTAATATTCTTTAAAAACTTCTTGGTCGGCGCCTATTATTTTTGGTTTACCCACGCAAACACTAACACATAAGAGGAAAAGAGCTAGCTACCCTGCAGGGGCGTCTGCGCAAGCATGCGTTTGGTGTGTTGCGACACCACGTACCCGAGCACACGAGGGTTGGACCCTCCCGCGTGTAGCCGTGCGCGGCTTAGCCGTGTCCGGGGAAAGGGGGATCCTGGGGGTTGAGCCGATGCCGGGTGTTTGGACCTTTAAGGCCCCCCGGCGGGGGCAACACACCTCTTTGGCCTCTGCTTCACGTAGACTGCACCCCCGGACTGACCCACCCGGGGGAAATCGGTAGTTGCCTTTTCCTTTCTCTCTCTCCCTATTACCTTCGTCTTTCCCTTACTTTCCGCCTTTCCTGTCTCCTTCTCATTTATTTATTACTTCCGACGTTCCTGGCAGCAAGGGTTAACCTTGTGTGAGTAGCCAACCTTGGTTATGTCATATTGGGTTATAGTGGCAACGTACAGCTGGCGTTTGCAGGCCCTGTTTTTCAGGCCCTGCAGCGTCCCCTTGTTATACTCCATGGTGGGTGGCTGGCGTTGCTGCCGAAAACTACACGTCCACACATGGCTACTTCCTTCCCTTCACTACCTGATCGCTCTCAGAAAAGAGGGCGCACCGATGAAGTCTTTCAATTTTTTGGCCGCCAAAAAGAATCGTTCCCGCGTTTCCATGTTATCCATTCTGCAAAACCAGATAAACCAGTAAGAACTATCTCACCCTTCCTTGTTTCGAAGTCATTGACTGAAGCCTTTGGTCCTGGATATAAGGCGTCGAGGATGGCAAGCGGGGATCTCCTCTTGGAGCTCCGCGATCAAAAACAATATGAAAAATTGTCAACACTAGTGTCATTTGGGGAAATCCAGATAATTATAACCCCGCACCGCACGATGAACACCACCCGTGGTGTTGTCTCTGACGATGACTTGATGGAGCTCACTGAGGCTGAACTCTTGGAGGGCTTCAGTGACCAGAATGTTATAAATGTTAAACGAATTAAGATGAGGCGAGATGGAAAAGAGATCAAGACGAAACACCTGATACTCACTTTCGGCTCAAGTGTCCTTCCCGAGTCCATCGAGGCTGGTTATATCAAACTTCGTGTTCGACCATACGCTCCCAATCCTCTCAGATGCTTTAAGTGCCAACGTTTCGGCCACAGTTCACAGAACTGTCGAGGCCGGCTGACTTGTGCCAAGTGCAGTGACAATGAACATTCCTCCGAAACGTGCCAGAACACCCCACATTGTGTCAACTGTGATGGCGAGCATGCCGCATACTCGCGCGCCTGCCCGTCCTGGAAAAAAGAAAAAGAAATTGTGACCATAAAAGTAAAAGAAAATATCACTTTCAAAGAGGCACGGAGGCGGGTGTCATACCTGTCTAAGAGCAGCTTTGCCGATGTGGCACGTAAGGGGGCAGCGTCACAACGGCCTCCGGCGGCTGTCCGACGCACAAGCAGTGAGTCGGCAGATACGCCATCTGCCCCCGCGGCGGTCGCAGCTAGCGCTGCTCCGTCAACACAGCAGGGGGGACCATCGACCCCGAAGGTGGGTGCAGCTGAGGGTGCCCCAATCTCCCCGGTTCCTCCCAGCGCTGGCAATAGCCGGCGCAGCCAAATCCCGCAGGGTGCCCCATCGACCTCCGGGCTGGTGGGCGCAGGGGTCTTGCCCTCCAAGGCGGGACCCTCTCGGGAAACTTCTCGTTCGCAAGAGCAGGTGTCCGGCGCCTCACAAGAGGCAATGGACACTACACCTATCCTCAAGGCGCACCAGGCGCCTAAGGAGCGGCGAGGTTCCCTCGAACGCTTCAAAAAGAGCAAAACCCCGGTTACAGGGCCTCGAAAGGGCTCTGTAATCTAAGGCATCACTTCCGTTTCCGTAAGCACAGCACCAATTTACTTTAAAAATGGATACACAAATAATTCAGTGGAATGTCCGAGGTCTTCTTAGAAACCTTGAAGATTTGCAAGAACTCATCCACAAACATAATCCAAAAGTGCTGTGTTTACAGGAAACACACTTAAAATACAAACACACAAACTTTCTCCGTACGTATGTTACGTTTCGCAAAGATCGCGATGATGCCGTCGCATCATCGGGTGGTGTGGCGATTCTCACTCATAAAAGTATAGCATGTCAACCTCTACAGCTACGAACGCCCCTTGAGGCAGTGGCGGTGCGAGCTGTTCTGCAAAACAAACTCATCACTATTTGCTCGCTTTATATACCCCCACATCACAAATTAACTAAACATGAATTTCAATCCTTTATAGATGAATTGCCAGAACCTTATCTGGTTCTTGGCGACTTCAATGCACACAACTACCTGTGGGGCGACCCTCGTATAGATGCGCGAGGACGTCTTGTTGAACAGCTCCTTTTCTCTTCTGGTGCTTGTCTACTGAATAAGAAGGAAGCGACATACTATTCTCTTGCAAACAGAACATTTTCTTCAATAGTTCTTAGCCTAGTCTCTCCGTCACTACTGTCTGAACTTGAATGGGAAGTTAACGACAATCCTTACGGGAGCGACCACTTCCCTATACTACTAAGAACATATAAAGAAAACGAATGTGTACCACAGGCTCCTAGGTGGAAAATCGATACAGCCGACTGGGAGAAATTCCGAACCTTAACTAGCATATCATGGGATGACATGTCCTCGTTAGAAATAGATGCTGCTGTGGATTACTTTACAGCTTTCATTATAGATGCCGCATCCAAATGCATACGTGAAGTAAGTGGCTCGGCATGCTAACGGCATGTCCCGTGGTGGAACGATGAATGTGGAGTCGCACGTAGAAATCAAAACAAAGCGTGGGGGTTGCTACGCGCTACGCCCACTGCAGAGAACCTTGTTAACTTTAAGAAAGTTAAGTCTGAAGGCAGGAGAACCCGCCGACAGGCCAGAAGAGATAGTTGGCAAAAGTTTTTATCGAACATCAACTCGTTTACAGATGAGGCGAAAGTCTGGAACCGCGTAAATAGAATTAGAGGGAGACAAACATATTCACTCCCTCTGGTAAACACACAGGGTGATACGCTGCAACATCAGGCAGACTCACTTGGGGAGCACTTTGAGAGTGTGTCAAGTTCAAAACATTATTCGGAATCCTTTCTGAAATATAAGCAAATGGAAGAATGTAAGCCACTCAAAAGAAAATGTCTACGGAATGAATCGTACAACTGCCCTTTCAGTATTGCCGAGTTGAGAGCTGCCTTGAGCTCATGCAAGAGCTCTGCACCGGGAGCTGACAGAATCATGTATGAAATGATCAAAAACCTACACAATAACACCCAAGTTACAATACTCACACTTTTCAACACCATTTGGGCTGCAGGATATCTCCCAACTGCATGGAAAGAAGCCATTGTGGTTCCTGTTTTGAAACATGGCAAAGATCCTTCCTTAGTGGCTAGTTACCGCCCGATCGCCCTCACGAGTTGCCTTTGTAAGGTATTTGAAAAAATGATTAATCGGCGACTCATCCATTTCCTTGAAATGAGCAAAATGCTTGATCCGTATCAGTGCGGCTTCCGAGAAGGGCGGTCCACAACCGATCATCTCGTACGTGTTGAAGGAAATATCCGGGACGCATTTATACATAAACAGTTCTTCCTATCGATATTTCTCGATATGGAAAAGGCGTATGATACAACGTGGTGTTACGGAATCCTAAGAGACTTGTTAGAAATGGGCATCCATGGTAATATGCTAATCCTAATAGAAAGCTATCTGTCCAGTCGTACCTTCCGCGTAAAAGTCGGTAACGTACTTTCGCGTCCTTTTACGCAAGAAACGGGTGTACCGCAAGGAGGCGTGCTCAGCTGCACACTCTTCATCGTGAAGATGAACACGCTTCGCGCTTCATTACCACCGGCAATCTTTTATTCTGTCTACGTGGACGACATACAAATAGCTTTCAAATCCTGTAACCTCGCAGTGTGCGAGAGACAGGTACAGCATGGCCTGCACAAAGTGTCGATGTGGGCAGACAAGAATGGATTTAAGATCAATCCTAACAAAAGCTCTTGCGTTCTTTTTACAAGAAAGAGAGGAATGATCCCAGATCCTAGCTTAGAACTGGGTGGACAACAAATACCCGTAAACAAAGAGCACAAATTTCTATGTGTTACACTTGACTACAGACTCACTTTCGTTTCCCACATAAAACATCTTAAAGAAAGATGTCTAAAAACGATGAACATAATGAAACTCCTATCCCAGACTAGATGGGGTAGTGACAGGAATTGTTTAATGAAACTCTATAAAAGCCTCATTCGATCACGATTAGACTATGGCGCCGTGATCTATCATTCTGCCGCCCCGAGTGCGTTAAAGATGCTAGACCCTGTCCACAATCTAGGTATCCGCTTAGCCACGGGCGCTTTCAGGACAAGTCCCGTTGAAAGTTTATACGCAGAATCGAACGAGTGGTCACTTCATCTCCAGAGAACATACATCAGCCACACATATCTTCTGAAAGTGCACTCTAATCCTCAACATCCGTGTTATAATACCGTTAATGACATGACATATGCTACACTCTTTCATAATCGTCCCTCCATAAGACAGCCTTTCTCGCTGCGTGTTAAGGAGCTTAGTCATGAAATGCATGTTCCACTCCTCGAGCTTCGCCTAATGCCTCCAGCTAAGCTGCTACCTCCTTGGGAGTGGCAGATGATACAATGCGATATATCTTTCGTGCAAGTCACAAAACACGCTCCAGAGATTGAAATACAAATGCATTTCCGGGAACTCCAATACAAACACTCCTGCGCGGAGTTCTACACAGACGCATCGAAGTCACGCGAGGGGGTGTCCTATGCAGCCATCGGCCCATCCTTCTCGGAATCCAATGTACTGCATCCGGAAACAAGCATCTTTACGGCTGAGGCCTACGCACTGCTGTCGGCTGTAAAGTATATAAAGAAATCAAAACTCCAGAAATCAGTTATATATACGGACTCCCTAAGTGCTGTGAAGGCCTTAATGTCATTTTCTAAGCACAAAAACCCAGTCATCAACGAACTCTATTCCGTCCTATGTATAACGTATATATGTAACCAGCATGTCATCATATGCTGGGTGCCCGGTCATAGGGGCATCGAAGGCAATGTTCTGGCGGACCAGATGGCCACATCAATTGCATCGTATTCAGTAAATCCTATCGCAGCAGTCCCTGTCACAGATCTGAGGCCCTACTTGCGCAGAAAACTGCGGAACTACTGGCAACGCTCGTGGGACATGGAAACAAATAATAAACTGCATGTAATAAAGCCACAATTAGGTTTGTGGCCTCCTGTAACAAAATCCCGCCGGACAGATGTCCTATTCTGCCGTCTAAGAATAGGACACACTTTTGGCACACATAACTTCTTACTCACGGGAAACGAGCCTCCAACCTGTGGTAGATGCGGGGAGAGGCTGACCGTCCTCCACGTCCTACTGGAGTGTCGGGAAGCCGAACCCGAAATAAAAAAATTATTTTCTCTTAGCATACAGGCACCACATCCCCCTTCATCCTGTTATGTTACTTGGTCCAGAACCACTCTTTGACACCAACGCCATCTTAGGTTTTTTGAAAGATTTTGTGTTGCATGTTATTAGCCCCACACGTTCGTAGCGCTTCCTCTCTTCAGAGGATGCCGCTGCGATAATTATTTTGAATAGCGCATGCCTCTAGGCCCTTGTGGTTCAAGGGCTCTGGCGAGGAAGTAGTGCTGTAAGCAATTTAACGTCTCGCATAATTTAAACAATGCATCATTCTTTTACGATGGATTTTAATCTTCACAGTCTTCGTCATTAGTCATCGCCATAATTTTATAGCACGTAGATTTTACGCACTTTACAGCGACTATTTTTAGGCCACTTTACAGCCAAGTCACATCTTCCATACTACATCGTTAACACCACCATTTGTCATGGCGTTCTTTGGCCAAACCTGGCCCTTGCGCCACAAAACACCACACATCATCATCATCAAAAGAGCTAGCTATAAAAAGCGTCCAGGAGTTGCGTTGTGACATTTGTGACATGGACGGAAGACGCGGTTAGGCACAATGTCGATGAGCCAGTGATTTCGTTACACTCGGCTTGTTTATGATAATTCTATCAGGCAGCTCGGCAACATCGAGGTAATGCAAGCGCAAGGAGTCACGAGCGTTTACCAAAGAAACAGCTTGTACATTTAAGTACTTTGTTTGTTACATAAGTTCATTGTCTTTTTCAGGTTATGGCTGCCGCAAGTTCAGTCGCAGACTGGTTACGTCGGTGTTACGAATGTCACAAAATAAGCAGTGCTAAATTGAGGTTTTACTATTTGAGGTTGACGTTCCCGCCCCATATGAAGGCGGCTTTCGATTAAGATATATCCAAATGAGGTATGTCCATTACTCGAGGCAGCGAAAATTCCTTTCTAGAATAGCAGCTCTGCTTTGAAATTATTTAGAAAGCTTCTCTTTGCTGTTCGCCTACACTCGACACCTGGCCACGAAGATGGAATGTAAAGCTTTCATAATTAGACTTTATCACTGGATAACTCTGTCGAACGCTGTCGCTTGGCAGTAATCAAGACAGGCTTGGCATTAGTGCACCTTAGTAAATATTCATGCTATAAATATATATGAGTCTGCGTGTGGCCTTTCGATTCGCAATAAAAAAATTTGACTTTACCACACCTCTAGCATATTTCTTTGGCTTCTTCAGAAGAAAAAAAGAGAGAAGAAATACTTCGGAGAATTGGCGCTAGTTTGTTACGGACTTAGTGTGAGCGAAAACGGGAGACGACGACTTTGTAGCTTTTGCCTGCTTTTACCAGGAAGCAAAATTCGCTTGCTCCTAATTTATTTTTTCGCTTTAGCCACATTCGTTACCGCCTGCCTGCCTAAGTCTTCTCGCTATGCTTAAGAAAACAGCACGTTGACGTTGGCTAGGAGTGACAGCCAACAGCTATATGCCGTCGCCTTGTCCCATTTCCATGGTCACTAAGTCGGCCACTGCATGACGTGCTTCCCTGCTTTCCCTACGCATTACTTTTTTTTGTGTTTTGCGTTACTACTATGACTTAAAACAAATGACATGTTTCGTGAAATATTACAAGGCTTTACTCTGTTGGAAATGCATCGAGAGAGCCTTGTTGTCAGTCCCTCAACGGGCAGCAATCACCAGTATTTCAGAGGGTTCGCTGGTTCACAAATAAGCCACCCGGCGACACCATCGCCTTTGGTGAAGATCAAAGCAGGGTGCGTTTTTTTTTCTGTTAACTTACCCACAACCCTGATGGCCATTAACGCTATGTTTAAAGTGGTCTCCTTTGCTGCCATAAAAGGTGGCATACTCCGCCACCACCATTAGAGGAGCTAAATATTCCGGGAAAATGAAAGGAACTTGCGTGGAGCTCATCAAATTATTTGCTGTCTTGTTGGTTCAGCCGATATGCATGTTAGGTTTTACGGAATGAGTGAACGCATAGGGCCTCTGGTACTTGCACATTGACACAAAATGCAGCTCACCCCTCCTGATAAATTCCGGGCGAGCAAATCATGAAAACGCCCACCGGAATGACCCTGTCATTGTTGTTCCTGTGAGCGAAAAGAACAAGCCAGGGGCGCATTCAGTGCATGATAATTTATTGCTCATGCTAACGCGTATGTCACGCTGTCCAGGAACTGTGTCCCAGTCATGATATATCGTCATGAAACTATAGATTCTTCGAGAGCTGATTTTAATTCCGCCTTTCATTCCGCATCCTGAGAATTCCCTGAAGTAACAAGAAAAAAAAAGATATTATTTTCAAACAGGTAATGAATAGGCAAATAAACACATATTTAACAAACTGACCACGTGGCTTGAAATTTTGTTTGCATAGCAACATCATGAATTTTTCCCTAACCATTAACAAAATGTCTCGGTTAATTCCCGAAATATACTTTAGGTGAATTGTATAAGCCTGAGGGCCGGAGTTCGGTGCATATGGTTCACAAGCAAACCACGTGGCCGCATGAACGTCAGTGGCGATGGCCGCAGAAAGTCACAATTTGAGTTAACATGTAGCAAAGCCATGGTTACGGTTCAATTTCCTCCCGGCTCTCAAGGGCCGTTCTTGTCTGAGCAACGAAACTGCACACAGGATACTACTTCTCAGAAGAGTCTAAACATTCTCGGAAGATGGAGCGCACTTGGAGGTGAATGTAGCACTTTTTTGACCCATTGTTTGTCTGCCTGGTATTTGAGCCCGGTTTCCGGGAATGCGAGAAGGCCAGGAGTTAGGCTGCTTTCTAGTTCGCATGAATTACTGCATGCCCCTTGTGATCGTACGCGACTGACCAAACCACCGACCCCTACCTCAAATGACTGTGCCATTGCAGCAGAACTGATAGTTGGGCCAGTTGGTACGAATTCATAGTAAAATATTCTTGCGCGCACAATTGACAAAGACACAGTGAAGGGGGACACACGAGCGCTTACTCACAACTATTTTATTTTCGGAAAGATACAGAACATATTTACCCCAGCTATGAGCGCTGAGCATGTGCAACAACTGTGGTCAGTAGAACAGAAACAGATTAAAAACAGATTAAGAAGGTTTAACCAGTATTTAAAAAAGCGAATTTATTTTCAGTGATTACAACCGATGGTGTGCTTATCCATCTTTCAGCGCACTTTTTGATATGAAATGCTTCTGTGATTTCACGTGTTAGTTTATTTTTATCAGTGTTAAAAAAATACCGGATCACAATGACATAGATTGCAGTGGTTCGACAATTGCGAATGATTTTCTTTACCAAGAGAACGTTCATGTTCTTTTAGACGGGTGTTTATGCACCGACCAGTTTTTTCTATGTACATGTTGCCACAGGTCAATGGAAGCCGGCACAGAACACCTATTCTGCATTTTGTGAATTTTTGATCGTCTTTTGGACCGCAGCTGCATTTCTTACCCTATTGTCTAATTTATTGAAAATAGCTTGGCACAGTTTTTGCGCCTTGTTAGGAGCGCTGAAAACCACTTCAACGCCATACCGGCTGGCAACATTCTTTAGCCCATGGGAAAAATAATGTACGTAAGGTACTACTCCAAGGCGTTTTTTATTCGTTCTAAGCCTGGTCCTTGAATTTGTGGGTTGTATACCCTGTACTATTTTTATTACCTTTTTGGCCGCTCTGACTCTAATGTGTTCTGGGAATCCCACCGAAGCTAGTCTTGTTACCTGATTGGCAAAGCTTTCTTTTAGTCGGTGGCAACAAGATTTTACTAACGCGGCCTGAAGGCAAGACACCGCATTTCCGCTTTTTACAATCTTCGAATGTCCTGATTTGTACTGTAATATGGGCTTTTTCGACCTAGGGCTTTACATCCAGCATGTGTGATCGGGTAGCAATCGCAAGGAAAGATCTAGAAACTGTAGTTCATTTTCTTTAGCAATCTCATGGGTAAACTTAAGGCCTAGGCCACATTCATGGAACACTTTCAGTACATTAACCACATTACAGCCATGTTCATTTCCATCAGAAATAACAAAAAAATCATCAACAAATCGGAAAATTTTTGCCAAGCTTCCTAAAGCACTGCGAATACTTTTGTCTACATGAGCTATAAAAATGTCGCTTAGTATTTGCGCTAACTTGGAACCTATACATATACCTGATCTTTGCTCATATCTTTTTGAAAAATTATCTACCCCTCATCGCTACCTATGTCTCGTCCTTACTGTATTCCGCCAATATTTTGGAGGTCTGGTGCTTATATTAACGGCTGACCAGTTGATGCATCCGTCCACCTTAAGTCTAAGCTCTTCTGGAAGCTGTACGTTACGCACGAGTATCAGTGGCTGAATCCCTTTGCATTCATTTCGGATAAGCTGAGGGGTCTGCGGGTTTTCTTTGCGATATACCCACGCCTCATCCTATATTGCGAATATGTGCTCCGGTATGCTTTCCTCCCTAGGCAAGCAGCTCGAGTGCCAAATAGGAAAGCCCTGGAAATTCTATATGGTCTTTCTATGCCCATCATATGCAACCAATTTGCCTCTTGTCCCTTTGATTTTCCTTTTGATGTCTCCTGGTTACGGTTCATGGTAATTTTCAATTACAATGAACTTAGTTTTACCAACTTCTTTACCTCTTCCTCCTTTCTGTGTCCGCGTTCTTGAGGTACAGATACCTGAGCCCTTTAGCTGCCCGTTCATCTTTTTCATGCACCTCAGTCTTTCTCTGCGCAAAACTGATTTGAAAAAGGCCCAGTCACCTGCCACCACGCACTGCCTCATTTGTGATTTCAGCGTGAGTTCCCGAGGCCAGCCGACCTATAGAATATTTCTAATCCGGACAAGATATACGATTTTAAGGTCGTAGTGGCATTCTCGAACGATAGCGCTCAAAGCACAACACCATTTCCGGTTCCACCTCAGATTTACTGCGGCAACAAAGCAATTATTGCTGCATTCGGCTTCCTCTTTACTCTTATATTATTTTGGTGGTGCATGGTTGCCTAAGTCTTTTCTTTGTTTATTTATTCACCGGTGTAATTATGTCGCTTGACTATAACAATATGACTTGCTCTTTAATTGGCACCAAGTAATGACTCGTCTCTTCAATAAAGATCCTAATACCAATTTCCCTAACCCAACTTGAACTAGATTGATACCTGTCGCCGCATTACCCCGCGTATATTCGCAAGCTCTTGCAAAATCCACTAGTAGCACTATGTCGTCCGCATGCATTATACAAGCTGGATGAACGAAACCAAAATTCACTGTTTTTCAGTTGTTTTGCTATGCCCTTCACATAAATGACGAACAACAATCATGCCAGAGGGCATCCTTTCTTCAGTCCTTTGGGAATTTCCACCACTTCATGACATTTTCAGGCCTTCCCAGGGAATTAGGACTAGGTTGTGTACTTCGATATACACGCCGTAGAAGATAAGTTGCTTGACTGTAACGAGAAACGGAGCCGCCAATTTTGTTGACAGATTTCACCATTATCTGGAAAGGGGTCATCTGGCCTCGACTCGTAACAGAAGAGTTCTTCCTAAAGAGCCTTTATTTGCGTAAATTCTACATGCGTAATTTTTCCCTTGGAATTCGCGTAACTGAGGCGGTTCACACAGTAACATAACCACTATTTGCTCAAGAGGTTAACTATTTTTCATTGCTTCAGGCCCGCGGCACACTTTCACGACCCCGGCGAGCCGGGCAATTCTTAGGCCTTTTATATCAATGCTACAAAAGGGAATGAAACGACAATGTGGCAACATTCATGCGGCGCCTGCTATACCGATGTACATTAATACTGCAAAGAGCACCAGTACTCACTTTCCGCGAATTTCCTCAAAATCCTTGCTTCATGAAGTTGTGCTTTCCCAACACTGGGTAACTGAACACTTCGAGCCACATTAGCATTCAAACAGAAACAAGCTACTTTACAATACTTCGACTTCAATGCTACAGCAAACTTACGTCACGCTCGTGATCATGCCATGTCAGGCAGATCACAGCGTACGGGCAATGATGACTCAAGGGCTGCGTGAAATACAAGAACATTATTATTTATTCACGTATGGCGGTAGAAAAAATACGACTGTTCACGGAAGTGGCGTCTTTACATTTGTAGCTCGTGATGTTCATTCTTCGTTAGGAGACTGCGTTCGCCTCTGGAATGGCAAGCAGCGCCTCAAATGCCGCTGAACATCACACGCCAAGATGTTGTCCTGTCCACAAAAGAGGCACATGGTACGTGGAATGCAGCAGTTGCTGAAGCAGTGCCTCTTAAGTCGTCCGAGCTTGGCTTCGAATGTACAGCCGAAGCGTCTGTTAACGCAGAAGGCGCGATGACGTTGCAGCTTCTTCTGGCTGAAGATTACCGCCCTCAACTCGCATGCGGCAAAGCTCGTGTCGTCCACGGGGCACAGGCCTCTGCGGTGGCAGGCTAGGGCACCGGCGTCTCGGTGCCGCCGCGCTCTCGAACGGACGAAGGCGTTGTGGCTGCACATCTTGCACAGGATGTGGCCGCAGGGAAGTTTCAGGGCCAGTGCAGGAATCGCCGAGCAGCCGGCGCAAATGCGGACGCTCGGTAGCGGTTCCACAAATGTAATGCGCCGCGAGTTCAAGAAGCGGCAGCAATACCCGCGGAGGACGTAGGTAGATGTGCCGCTGTTCCCGTTGCCCAGGCGGTGCTGCTCCAAGCACCGCGGAGGCCCCGGTACTAGATGGTTCTCGCTGCTGCTAGTGGTGCCACTGGGCTGTGATTGTGCCATGATGAAGTCGGTTCACGAGCGGCGGTGTCCCTCTGCTGGACCTCGGTAACAGCTTCGGTCAGGAAGTCGATGATTGTCACCGCGATCTGTTAAAGCAGGTGGGCTGAGGATGTCCGCGACGGGTTGTTAAGGAGGACTGATCGTCACAGCGACTGGAGCAAGTCTGGCTTCGGAGAAGATGGCGACGGTATTTAAAGCCTGGCAGGGCTCTTTGCAAGCGGCGACCTGAGGAGGAAAATTGAGGCGTGTCCTCGACACATTGTACCTATTGGCTTTGTCGCCGTGGGGGAGGAGCTTAGAAATAGTCACGTGGTCGGAGGGGCTGTGGCTAACTATGCGACCAGGGAAGGTGAGGACGTAGGATGAGAATACGGTGTGAAAAAGCGGACAGTATTTGAAGAGGGCAAGTAAAAGAAAGGTTACAAAAACATCTAGATGTTTTTGTAACCCTCTTCCTACTTTAGGCAAACTGAAGGGTGCAAGAAAGCACGTGGTAATCTCCTTGTGCGGTTCTCTGTAGGTGTATGTGACATTCCTCTCAGCCGGCTTTGGCACAGCGTTGGGGAAGCATTGCCAAAAGTTGGCTTAGAAATTTATATGAAAATTTTTTACCGGCTCATACTGTAGTTAACCAATAGCAGCCGGTGACTTTCACGGCATGTCACCTTTGAGCGAATATCGAGTTATACACCAGTATAGCGAGATGCACTCAGAAGAAGGCGATGAAGCATGGTCGTTCCATTTTTACTTCTTCGAATGTGTACATCAAACGTACTTTTGTTATTAAAGTAAATATTACGTCATTGCATAGTGCATGGCTGCATTTAGCAAAAGAAAACACAAGGAGAGCGTAGTGGAATATACATCACTTGTCTGGTGCGAAGGGTGTTATAACTTTTGATATCTTTATCAGTCTTTTATTCGTCTCCCGGTTTGTTTTATTCTGCATCCAAGGAGCTCAAGCGAACACTGCTCACCGCAGTTAAATATTATATAGCGAAGTGAGACCTACCCTAATTATTTAAAGAGTTGATTGAGGAAGTCTTGTTTATCAATTGTGGTCGCTCAATTTTCGTGAAAGTATTCTTCACCTATCTGAGTTATCGTGCCTAATGACGAGACTTCGGGCATATGTCCCAGGTTATATTTACCAACTGTCTGGACCAACACAAGGAAATTTGGGTGTAGGTAATGTTGTATTTTACGTGTTCCGTAAACGGGAAGCATATTCATAACCGAAGAAAATACAAATACCTATGTATTTATCGAAAATGTATAGGAGAATAGCTGCCGTTCTCAGAGAACCATACATATTAGCTTTGGAAGTTACCCGTATTCGCCGGCCCTGCAATCCGCCCACCAGTGTTGTCAAAGCAATTTAAGCCTCCCCATTTCTTTCGCCGCTCTCACTCCTTCCAAACACATTCAATGTTTAAGAAACGCTTTTTTTATTAGTGCCAGCTTTCCTAATACGTAGATATTGACAAGGAAAGTTTCTATATATATATATATATATATATATATATATATATATATATATATATATATATATATATATATATATATATTCTTAGTGTGATTATGAAGAAAACAATGCCGTCGAGGCATTTACGCGTCGACATGCCACTCTAAGAAAAAGTAGCTCTTGACAACGAAGGGTCCAAAACTAGGTGTGACCATTCCAAGGGACAGAGAACATTCAGGGAGGACCATGTACATAGCAAAGATTACATGCTGTTAGAACGTGCATGCTGTCCGCTTTCCATTTTCTGTGCATTCGCCCTCATGTTTCATATAGACATGATTTGGCTTCTCCAATGAAAAAGTGTTGGAAGTCAGCGCAGTGCCTGTCGTCTGTGTCTTTGTGCTTAGCGCTGTACGTCACTCTACTATCATATCGATTGGAATTACCATGTAGTATATCCACGAAAAAGCAAGTATAGCAACAGTGGGGAGGTCGATAACAACTCCCCAAAAACGCACGCCCTACGATAACACATTAGCACTCATTTTTTGTGCTCTTTATGCCGCAGAAGCCATACTTTTCTTTATCTGTACTTTCATGTTTGTTTATCAGGTATTTATGTACACTATCAACTATTCGTCTTTACATGGAAAAAACGCTGATTTCAGAGTTTAATCAGAATTCGTGTTTATCTCGTCTTTCAAAAAAGAGATCGGTATTGCGTGGGCTCGCCCAGAATCATAGGCTAATTTCCAGCGAACCTACTTCTTATGACCAGGTTCGTCGAGAGTTGAAGTGTAAATAAACCACGCGTTACAAAACGTTGTAATGGTACATTTCTTTCGATAAAGCTAGAATGGAATGGAATGGTAAACTTTATTGACTCTTTTAAGGTTTTAGCGGGTCGAGGCCGAAGTCTTAATTCTTGAAGCTTGGGTCCTCTTCAGCCATGGATGGGCCCCTAGTCCAGGGCTCCACTAAGCCCTGGACACGCGTGCGCTATTGCAGTTCTTTGAGCCTCTAGGTCGCGGCTGGTGAGCCAGCTCTCATATTGCTCCGCACTTGGTGTTATGTGTTTGTGGAAATCCTGGTTTCTTGTACACTCCCATGTAATGTGGTATAATGTTGGTTTTGCTCCACACCACGGACAGGTTGCGCTATACTGCGTCGGGAACATCGTACTTAGTATGTGTAAGTTTGGGAAGGAGGCCGTTTGCAGTCTCCGCCATCCTGCACCCTCCTCCTTTTTAATGCTTTATGTGGTGGGAGATATTGATATCTTAGCCCCTTATAGAGGTAAAATAGCTCTGAACAGCTGTTCCCGCAGTTGATCTGTGGCCCCTCTGGGGCGGTTGACGTTCCTGCTGGGCTGATCATCCCTCGAGCTACGCTGTCTGCCCCTTCGTTGCCCCTGATCCCTGCGTGGCTTGGTATCCAGATAATGTTATGTGTGGGTTGTCCCTCAGCGATTCCAACTCTGCTGAGGATCTTGAGCGCCGTGTTACTAATTCTGCCTCTTATATAGCTCCGGCACGCCTCTTGTGAAAGCTAGAAATAAAGTTATTACATGACAGCAAATTGGACCTAAATGGTTGTTATAAACGTCTTCCGGTTCATGCCGGTGAATTATATGGCCCTCTTAAAGCTCCCCATCTACACTCTGGAGCGCTTGCATTAGGAAGTTATTGCGAAGGACATATTTCACGGAAACATACTGAGTTTTTTTTTTTTTATGAGCATAAGCAATAATGTTTTCTAACCGCCGTGGTTGGTTTCTGCCGATGGTGTTGGGCTGCTCAGCAAGAGGTCCCGGGATCGAATCACGGTCACGGCGGCCGGATTTCGGTTGGGGAAAATTGCGAAAACACCCGTGTACTTTAGCATATTTCCTTATAGTCATATTGCTTTTTTTTTGCACGTAAAGACGCATAATTCAATTTTCAAACAATATTTTCCTAAAACAAACAGAAGATCTCTCGTACAATTCTCCATATATATTATGTCTGCATAGTAAAAAATTCCGGGATTGTGTTCCGTGCTTGGTTCGGGAACAAACCACGTGGCGATGATAACGATAGTGGCGACGGCTGCAGAAGGGCGCTATGAATCATCACACGTGGGAAAACCACGGTCGCGGTTCAATTTTCACTGTGCACTCAAGGAAGGGCCTTTTGTGTCTGACGAACAAAGGTTCGCCCACCACTACCAGCGCTCACAGGTGTGTAAGAATTCTCGGAACATAGAATGCACTTGGAGTTGAACTAGAGATTTCTCTGACCCATTGTGGGTTTCCTGGATATCCAAACCATGTTTCTTTGAACACGAGGACGCCTTGAGTGTTTCTGCTCATTCTAAGTATATGCTGCTTACACCTTGTGATCATACCCAGGCGACTACACCAAGCAAACCCTTCCTGGGATAAGTGTGCCATTGTTATGAATGGAAAGCTGGGAGCGCATTCTGTGAACTGGGACCCATTTAGTCCTAACCCATCCTGCACACTACTCAACTGCTAGAGCAGCCCACAGTTCTCTGGCAGAGTATATACACTTCTAGGAAACTCGCAGCCGGGTCTACGTTTTACTGTCGCACACTGGCAATTTCCTTACAAGTAACGAGTAAGAAACGACTTGTTCTTGAAACCTTCCAGGGTATAGATAGGTATGCAAAATGTAGTCAAACCTTTTTTTTCATTTTTTTATGCGCAGCACGATTTGCCGTAGGCCGAAGCCATATTCTGAGTCGTTGCCTTTCCGTTGTTTTCAATCGCAGCGTATATCGCCACGTCGTATTTCCATGATTTCCTGCTGTCGTTAGTCCTTGAACCTTAATTGCCTAACAGCTACATTTGAAATGTTATCTCAACTTTTTGGCAGCCGCACTGCGTAAGGTAGAGTAGTCTTGGTGAAGAATTAATTCTTTCAACAAGTCTTCTTCCATTCGTTTACTCATAAAGCATGTCGGAATTTTAAAAAATACATGAATAGAAGTATGTTCACCTGTGTATGATCAAGGACACTATAAAATGTTAAGAATGCCTGGTGAAATTGGGCTGCTTTTATACCTATCTTTCTGCGAAGTGAAGCAGAGAACGCCTATTGGATAAGAGCGCTGAGGTGACTAAGTAAAACTCTAAGGTTTTGGGATGGAGCGTGGTTCTGATTATAATTTCGTTCCTTTCCGCCTAAATAAGGTTACAAAGACATCTGATATTCAGGAAAATGATATATAGTTAAAAGCGTCATGAACCAGTGGTGTCAATGACGTTTGAAGGAATGCCGTTTGATCGAACGCAGTGTCCTTGAAGAGGTCATGACAAGTTCATAAATATGGTGTAGCCACGCTAATTTCTTCGAACGTGCCTTACCTACACATAATGCCCCGCTAAACTAGCTTCTAAAAACTGAACGCAGAGATAGATTTCACTTTAAACTATGGCGTCACGATAATGCATTCTATTTCGCAAACATGAAAAGTGCATCACACTCGGCGTTCATCTAGAGGAAGAACATGTGGCTCATTCAAAATCAAGGTGTGTGCTTCGGCTCATGTTTTGCCCCAGTCCTCAGTGAAATGTTATTAGCTGGGTATTACAAGTGCCCGAATGCTGACCTTGGCGAGACAAATAGTGTTATGCTATTCCCGTATGTTGAATGTTCTTTATTCATATTTCGTGCACAGCAGTGGGACGCCATGGAAAACGTGGAAAATATTTTCAACATTTTTTCTTCTTGAATGAATAACCTGGAATTGTTCACAAAACTTTCCTCGAATGACAAGCTGATGTATTTAGATTTACAGCTCTTGTTTATGCCGAAATATGTTTGATGGAAATATATATATCTCGCTCTGGAAAAGTCCTGCAGGTTTCTCTGACTACCCGCTCTCAGGCAAAGCGGAATCAATTGTGGGAGATGTTACGAAGAGAGAAAGATGTGCAAGACAAGCAACATTTTAGGATGAATGCAAGGGGGGGATTTCTGCTTTACCTTGTGTTCCCTAGGCTTCGCATCGGCAAAAAAGAATGGGTAAACCTGTATTTATAACACTTCAGATTACACTTCCGGGCTGCGCTGTAAGAAGAAACATTAAAAAAGGATGTAAAATGCACCATGGGAATTGTCCATCACGCTATTTTTTGCCGCGATCTAATCTTCAACGAGCACAAATGGGATGCATTTGCAATCGCCCAAGAGAGCCCGAGAATTCGATGCGCGTCTCTAGCTAGAAGCCTTGCAATCGCTGTTCGGTGAAAAATATTTTGTGAGTGAACTTATATTACCAGACTAGATAAATAATAGCAGTTCCTCTTGAGATAATGTGTGTTCTTTCACTTTTGCTTACGAATTTATTTCAAACCCTGTCTATTTCTCCTCGGTTTTGCCTGTGTGGTTGACTCACGCACGCACTTCCATCATTATAGATATGCCATGACTCTATGAGTCATGGCATATCTATATGGTGGAAGTGCGTGTATGAGTCAGCTCTCGATTACTTTACACAAGGAAGAGATTAAGTGCCTTGACAGTTATCTCTCACATAGACCGGCACGCGTAACCGATTGACACGTGGTGATACCATTCCTGAGCTCGCGCAGATCAGTTTTTTGTCTTCTTTCTTTTTTCGCCTTAGTGCTCCCTTCAGTTGATAATCGGCGTTCGTGTTGTCCAATTCTCTGCTCTTGTGTCCCGCTTGCACGCCTCACGTCTTTTTTGCATAAAGAACATGAAGTTGTCAGAATAATCCGGAGTCCGCCACTATGACGCGCCCCGTAAAAAGATCGTGTTTTTGGTACGCCAGTTTCAATTTAGTTGCAGTACAGTAAAAGTTAAACATTACTGCAATTAAAGATTAACACTTCTGTCAGGATGCGATATTCTATGTGAAGGTATGATAATGCTCAACCCTCTCACAAATTATGAACAATGGCGCACAACGACGCCTGAAGCAAACGCATAGCCCTGTGTGCTCTGTGCACTACGCAGACAAACAGCAATGGTGCGTCCAAGGCAAGGCTTAACATAAACTCTCGTATTGGAGTAAACGCTGAAGAAATTACACACTCGCCAACAATACCACGGCTAATTATGGTCAATCGAACTAAACAGCATAGAAGGCTTCGCCCACAACGATTCCCACAATGCATGGGATGCGCATATTTTTACGCTAACGCGTCCTCCGAAACGACCCAACTCCTCGCGGAGCCATGGATTGTCTTCCACATAATATAGGCTGTTCGAAAACCCGTTGGCAGTCGGAATTTCGCTTTCGCACACTCGTAATTTCCTGATAAGTAACGAGTGAGAAAGGACATGGATGTGAATAATATAGGAAAAGGTTCTTTACTTCTTTACACGGCACGTTTAGCCGTAAGCTTGTGCCGTATTCTGATTCGTAGCGTTTTCGCATTTTAAAAGTGCAGCGTATATCACCGCGTTGTATATCCAAGAATTTCTGACGGCGTTAGCCCTTGAACCGTAAGTTCCTATCAGCCTTATATCAAAAGATGTCTGAACATTATCGGTGCCTAACTGCGTAAAGCAGATTTGTTTTGATAAATAAGCCTTTCAGCAAGCCTTCTTATTATTAGTCGCCCATAAAAGTGTCAGAATTGAAGAAAGTACAAAAGTGGAAGTCCGTGCACGTTGTAAAATCAAAGGGACTGCGAAATGTAAAAAAAAAATGGCAAGTGAAATGCAACAATTTTTATATCTATATTTCTGTAAATTAAACCAATGAAGGCCTAATCGAGAAGAGCGCTGGAGAGAGCTGTGTTTGGGGAGATGGCAGATGTACGGGTGGTGCTTCTCAGTATAACTTTTTTCTATTTCAGCACAGAATGAAAGTGTCCGTTCATAGGCCCGTGTACTGTGCGATGTCAGGTGCATGTTAAGGATCCCAAGGAGGACGAAAATTATCCCCAGCCCTCCACTACGGTGCCGCTCATAGCCTTCACTATAAACATTCAACACCTATAACACCTACAAACCTAAGTCAATGCCGAATAAAGAGTGCAGTTATTTGTCAAGCTACTTCACCCAGAACTCGTTCTTGTGTTTATTGTTCACTTTAGGCCTTTTTGTTCCTAGAGAGCGATTCCTGAGTCGATGTATATTCCTGGGACATTCTTTCCTACACCCGGCTACATGCGCATTTAATATCCTGAAAAACGAAACTTACTAAAAAGCACTATGATCCAGTGGTGTCCGTGACGTTTCATCGAATGCCGTTTTACCGAACGCCGGTTCAAAGAGGCCATGACGTGGACATGAAAATGTTGTGTGCGCCGTAATTTCGTCAAACCTGGTTTAACTACAAGTAATGGCAACGCTGATGCGGCATGTGCAAACACAAGGCTGAAACAGCTATTCACTTTAGTCTATGACGTCCTGCTACTGAACTCTAGTTTGCTAACACGAAACATGCATGCCGTTCGACGTTCGTCGTGACGAAGGGAAAATGGTTGATTCAAAATCGGGGTGTGTACATTGGGTCGTGTTTATCGCCACATAATGTATATGATTGAACAGTGTTTCTTGAGTTGATGCGTGTTCTCGCGCGTGTGATTACCCAGATATTCAGGCTATTTGTCTTTCCAACTTTCCCCACTCTCCAACAGAAATTAGGTTTCCACCATTTGAGCGACAAACCTAGTTTTAAGCTTATGCTCGGTCCTGTCGCCTTCTTGCTTCTTTCCTACAACCTTTGTTATAAAACTGATTTTTCCTTGTTAGAAGGCATCAAGCAACGTAAGCAGACACGCTTTCAATATGGCTTAGACGCTTCGCAGAAGTACCGCGTATACAGACACACGCAATATTAAAAAAAAAGAATACTTCTTTGCATGAATATGAAGAAAGGCCCCCCGTTGAAGCACTTGAACGTCGACATGTACTAGCGACGAGCAGCTCAGTACATTTGTAGAATGACTGAGCGTGAACGAGGGAAAAACATGTTTGGCAAGGGGCGAGTTATTTCACGAGTTTCACAAAAACAGGCTGATGGTAAGAAGAGTGTAAATCAGGTGTGTACACTTCACGAGGTAGACAGCATTCCTGTGAACAGAGCCAGTTGCCTCTTGCAGTTATTTCCTCATCTCGTATAGCTCCTCCACACCCAAAACGTACCCACCAAGAAGAAATGACTGTTTCCATTGAATGACCCTTGTGAGCCACCAAATTAGTGGGGTGTGCAGAGTCCTGGGGTCGTAAGACAAAACCATCGCATGGCGACAATGGCTTCTTAACAACAACAACAACAAAAAAAAAACTGCTCGTAAAAGAGGTGCACGAGCAAGAAACGACAAACACGTCTCGTCCACGTCTTTCTCGCGCAGTTTTTCGTTGGGATGGAACCACAACGACTCGCACAGTTCTCAGTTTTGATGAACAATCTTGTTCTGCAAGGCTGTGGTCTTAAGCATCATGGTTAGAAATCACCTTTTCTCCTCAATTGTTGGCAACATTTTTGCGAGATTTCTATCCTGAGCTTCTGTGAATTGCCTCTCCAATAAAATCCGACACTTAGGCCTCAGGAAATCGGTGTGTCTCCGTATTTTGTACTCTCTGTAATTTTCGTTCGTCTTCCCTGCATTATTTAGTACAGAAAAGATCAGCTATATTTCTTTGTAGCATGTCTATTATAACATTTCACTTGTCTTTTTCGGCGCGATCACCTCCCTGCCAAAGTCCTCCCCTGTTTCGTGACAAGGGAGAATGCAATGAAGTGTATCAACAACGATCTAATAAGTCTCCAGAGTCGCTCTTTTCTTCTACGTTGACAAGTGGGGAAGAGTAATGTTTGAGTACGTTGCTTATACGCGAATGAAAACGCCACTACGTCCCATTCTTGGTTACGTCGCACTCGTATTTCGGTGCAGGAAAAGATGACGAATTTCACAACACTTGACCAACATTGAACAAAAATAAACGCGACGCTGTCGAATACAGTACAAGCAGTATTAGAATGAGGCGCGTCTCTATCGTTCTACTGAAGCTTTCGGCACAAGAACTGTACTGTTTTTCTTCTTAGAATATATAACCAAAAAGGAATGCAGACCGAACGTTAAAAAAAGACTATTGGTTACTTGAACCATTGAGTATGTTTTCAACCCGTGCGGTAAATCATCGCGATTTGCGATGCCTTGATAGAAATATCATGA
Organism: Dermacentor variabilis; assembly: GCF_050947875.1. Classification (NCBI taxonomy): domain Eukaryota; kingdom Metazoa; phylum Arthropoda; class Arachnida; order Ixodida; family Ixodidae; genus Dermacentor; species Dermacentor variabilis. Next base: position 67,720,215 of record NC_134576.1, on the reverse strand, counting down.
AATAGAGGCTTGCAAGAGTATTTTTCGTTTGCGATCAAGAAAACCTTGTAACAGAGGTTGCTATTATGGCTAGACAATATCCTGTGCCGCGCAATTGCATAGGAAGCGGCTTTCCGCATTTTGACATTACACACGCGTTACTTAAGGCGTATTTAGACATGTCGGTTTTCAGTGATGGGTGCACAGTCGCAGTTTACACCAGGTGTTCAGTACACATCGTTTGCAAACCCGTTAACATGTGACATTCTTAAAAAACCTCTTGGTCGGCGAGTATTATTTTCGGTTTAGACACGCAAACGCAAACACATAAGAGTAAAAAAGCTAGCTGGAAAAAGCCTCCAGGAGTTGCTTTGTGACATCTGTGACATGGACGGAAGACGCGGGTAGGCACAATATCGATGAGCCAGTGATTTAATTACACTCGGCTTGTTTACAAAAATTGTATCTGGCAGCTCGGCAACATCAAGGTAATACAAGGGCTAGGAGTCATTTGACCGTTTACTAAAGAATTGCTTTGTATATTTAAGCGCATCTTTTGTTACATAAGTTCATCGTCTTTTTCAGGTAATGACTGCCGCAAATTCAGTTGCAGAATGGTTGCGTCAGTGTTACGTATGTCATAAAATATGCAGTGCTAAATTGAGGTTTTACTATTTGATGTAGAATTTTCCGCCCCCTTTGAAAGTGGCTTTCGATTAAGATATTTCCAAATAACGTACCCCCACTACTCGAGGCAGGGATTCGATCCCGCGACCTCGTGCTCAGCAGCCCAACACCATAGCCACTGAGCAACCACGCGGGTAAAAACAAGCTGTAGAGGCACTTCCACACGGACATGTAATAGTTTTAGCAGCCGACTAGATTGGTCCGATGGCCGAATCCGCACAAAAAGCACTATTGTGATTATGGCCTAGTTATGTCACGGGTTCCACGAAAGTGTCTCTTGGTAAAGAAGGGCACGTAATCATGTGTGTCGACATTAAAAGGCAGAGCACAATCGTTCCGAAACTTCCTTTTCTAGTCCTGCCACAAGCATAAGTTGCTCAGCAGGGTGGAATATACTGTTGCCAGTCAATAATCTTTATCAGCGTGGACCAAATTTGAGGTGAGTGAAGGGTTTTGAGATGGTATAACGAAACCATTGAATGGGAACAATACCTTGTTCTGCTAGGCTTTAGTATAATTTTATTCTTGCAATGCATGTATTTATAATGTAATTAGCTTCTGTATTTTCATGAACATTGTTGCAAGGTATCTATACCGAGCTTCTGGGAATTGCCTTTCCAATAAACTGCGAAACTTAAGCTTCACGATATCTGTGTCCACGTATTTTGTCGTCCCTGTCGAGTGTGTTGATTTTCCCTGCGTTCTTCGTGTAGAATAAATAAGCAATATTTCTTGGTAAAATGACTATCAGATTCAATATGGATGAAATCCTTCCGTCGATGGAATCTACAGGAATGATTTATCTCCAGAGTCGCTCTTTTCTTCTACGTCGACAAGTGGAGAACACCAATATTTGAATGATTTGTTTGCTTAAAGGGACTGGCAACAAGTTTTCATGTCACTCATTTTTAAGTGCAATGAAGAGCTTACCGATTAGATTATTAATCATGAAGTTGTCATGCGGGAAACGCCTTGGAATATTTATTATTACCTATTATATTATGATGCTGCGACTCAAGCTTTCTGCAATGTTAAATTTTTTTTCTGCGATAAAAGCTACCTGTTTCCGTGGTTTCCTGTACAACTTCTTCGGCATTTAACATTCAAAACAAAAGGACTCGGATCGGAAACGATACAACGCCTTTACACGTGATACGCAATTCAGCGTGTTGGCGTCGGCAAGCGTGCACTCAAGACTTCCGAAGCACATAATAAAGCGCAAGACTCTAATAATATACCAATTGCAATTTTAGCAATAACTGTGGAGTACCTAGTAACAGTCGACTTACGTACTGCAATTTTATAGAGTACATCCGAAGTACCAAGATTTCACCGCCAGGCGTCTACACTTACTGGTTTTTGAGAATTCCTTCGCCTACAATTCTACAATGTCTACAATTCCTACTTAAATCGCGAAAGTGTGACGTAACATCGGGAATATGATGCTGGATTCTCTCGCTATAAATCATGGTCGTTTAAACTCCATGAACTTCTCACAACACATTCGGGTGAGTTCCTTTAAGCGAGTGAAAACTCCACTATGTCATATACTCGTTCCCTTCACACTAGTATTTAACTACTGGAAAACGTTACGACTTTGGTAACACTTGAACAACACTCACCAGAAATAAACTTTGCACTGTCGAATACAGTGCAGGCCATTTCTGAGTAGAGCGCGTCTTCGTCGTTGTACTGGGGCTCTCAGAACAACAACGGCACCGTTTTTCATGCTGCAATAGTTAGCTAGAAAGGAATACACATCGCACATAAAGAAAATGTTGTTGTTACTTGAATCACTGAGCGTGTTTTTAACCCGTACTGTTCATAATTGCGATTTCCGTAGTCTTGATAGAAATTCCGTACAATACGGCGTTGCAAAATATTTTTTTTTTTGCGATCACAAAAGCCTTGTACCAGTGATTTATATCACGACCAGACAAAACATGTGCTCCGCAATTGCATTGCAAGTGGCTTTCTGCATTTTGACGTTATACACCCGTTCCCTTATGCGCATTTCGATATGGCTGTTTTCAGTGATGCAAACACAGTCACAGGTTGTGCGGAGTACTCTGTAACTGCGCTCGTAAACCAACTGAGATCTAATAGTCTTAAAATCACTCTTGGTTACAGCATATTCTTTGTTTAGTAGTGTGTATGTGATAACATTTATTCATTTTTTTTTGGTTTGCAGGCACAATCACATAAAAGAGGAAGAGAACTAGCTGGGAAAGGCCTCCAGGAAGGGGAGGGGGGGGGGGCTTGGTGACATGGATGTAAGACGCACTAGACAAAATGTCGATAAACGATTGATTTCATTTACCTCGCCTTGTTAACAATAATCGTATCAGATAGCTCGGCATTATCAAGGTTCATTCTTTTCTTCAGGTAATGATTGCCGCACTTTACGCCGCAACATTGTTGGATCGATGTCGTGTATAGAACAAAGTATGCCTTGTTCAATCAAGGTTGCCGGAATATACACGTTATCTCCGTTTTAGAAATATTTCGATTGCTGATACAATGTATGATGAAGCTGAATACGGCCGCAACATTCTTTCTGATTAGAAGATGATGATTTATTGACATCCCCTTTGAAACGGAGCGGTGCATGCTACATATGCTTTTCATTCTAGTATTATGTGTGTACAAGTCCTTAAATTTTTTAAAGCGAAGCTTTCTTGGTTCTTCCTTGATATTTTGCAATGATGCTGCTGCTGTCTGGCTCACCACATTAGAGGAGCGAGGGAGAGAGGCAAGACAACGCGAGAAACTCGTTTCCACCTTACAACCACATCAAATGAGCAAATTAACCTCTAGAGTTCCCTGGCCGTCGCCTCATTAGCCTTTTGACAGGTGGAATTATCCGTGAGCCCTCGGAAAAGCATTGCAGCAATTTAATGATAGGTAGAACCAGAATCCTTTGGTAGAACTGATGCAATATCGAAACGAGTGAATAACAGCCTTGCGACGCTTTGCTCGCAGCTCCCGCACAAGAGGGGGGGGAGAGAGTTACGAAGAAGGTCACGTGAGAAGGCAAGAAAATGGTACTACTAAAAATATGACTGCGGTTTCGGGCAAAAATATTTTAAGTTCAAGACACGTTTGTGCTTTTCCTGAAAAATGAAGACCACGCAGATTTGTCAAGCTTACAACTTACCCATTGCCCGCAGAAGCAGAGCCGCATTAAAGAGTATCGTAGGGTCTAGGCGACACTACGGAAGCGCCCATACGTCAACATTTCTTTGCCCGACGCTGTAACTCTGCGTTATGGCATCTCTCGGGGTCGCGGGTTTAATAGCGACCGTGGCAGCTGCATTTCGGCAGAGGCCAAATCCAAAACGCTGGTGCACTTAGATTTAGAGACATGTCAAAGAACACCACGGCGTAAAAATGAATCCGAAGTCGCTACTACGGCATAGCTCATAATCCTATTGCGGTTTTGGAACGTACATATCCAGTGTAATACTTATGCTACGATGCGAGGTGCTATGTGAGGTAATGAGTGTGCTCATCCCTCAACAATAACGCCTCAAGCAAACACCTCTGCCTTTGTATTATGTGTGCTAGCAGAGAAACCGCAGCAGTGCAAGCAAGCTAATGTTTAACAGCAACACAACCCTCTCGTGTTCGACTAAACGTTGAAAAAAAATTAAAGGTTCCTTGTCAAAATCAACGATAATTATCCCCAGACAAAGCCAGCCGTATAGAAACCTACGCCTACACCGATTCCCACAGTGAGTGGGATCCACATAATATTTTCTTTTTTCTTTAAAAACATATCTTGCCCTCATAAGAACCTATGTCTCGTCCATACTATTTACAGCCGATACTCTTAAGGTCTCGTGCTTATATTAACGGCTGACCAGTTGACGCTTCCGTCCACCTCAAATCCAAGCGCTTCAGGAAGCTGTACGTTTCGCACGAGTCTCGGTGGGTCAATCCCTTCGCATTCATTTAGGATATGCTGCGGGGTCTGCGGGTTTTCTTTGCGATATACACACTCCTCATCCTATATTGCGAATATTTGCTCCTTTATGCTTTTCTCCCTAGGCAAGCAGCTCGAGTGCCAAATAGGAAAGCCCTGGAAATTCTAAATGGTCTTTCTGTGCCCATCATATGCAACCAATTTACACCTTGTCCCTTTGACTTTGTTTTTGTCTCCTGGCTACGGTTCACGGTAACTTTCAATTACAATTAACTTAATTCTACCTACTTTTTTACCTCTTCCTCCTTTCTGTGTCCGCGTTCTTGAGGTACAGATACCTGAACCCTTTAGCTGCCCGTTCATCTTTTTTCATGCACCTCAGTCTTTCTTCCAAACCAGTTTTTCTCTGCGCTAAACTGATTTGAAAAAAGCCCAGTCACCTGCCACCAGGCACTGCCTCATTTGTGGTTTTAGCTTGGGTTCCCGAGGCCAGCCGACCTATAGATTATTTCTAATCCGGACAAGATATACGATTTTAAGCAGGTAGTGGCATTCGCGAACGATAGCGCTGGCAGCATTACTCCATTTCCGGTTCCACCTCAGATTTATTGCGGCAACAAAGCAATTACTGCTGCATTCCGCTTCCTGTTTACTTTAATATCATTTTGGTGGTGCATGGTTGCCTAAGTCTTTTCTTTGTTTATGTATTCACCGGTGTAATTACGTCGCTTGACTATAACAGTATGGCTTGCTCTTTAATTGTCACCAACTAATTACTCGTCTCCTCAATAATGATCCTTATACCAATTTCCCTAACCCAACTTAACCTAGATTGATACCTGTCGCCGCATTACCCCGCGTATATTCGCAAGCTCTTGCAAAATCCGCTAGTACCACTATGTCGTCCGCATGCATTTTGCAAGGAGGATCAATGAAACCAAATTCAATGTTTTTTGCTTGTTTTGCAATGCCCTTCACATAAATGACGAACAACAATAAAGCCAGAGGGCATCCTTTCTTCAGTCCTTTGTTAATTTCCACCACTTCATGATATTTTCGGGCCTTCCCAGAGAATTAGTACTAGGTTGTGCACTTCGATATACACGTCGCAGAAGATAAGTTGCTTGACTGTAACGAGGAACAGAGCCGCCAATTTTCTCGACACATTTCACGATTATCTGGAAAGGGACAATCTGACCTCGACTCGTAACAGAAGAGTTCTTCCGTAAGAGCCTTTATTTGCATAAATTCTACATGCGTAATTTTTCCCTGGGAATTCACGTAACTGAGGCGGTTCACACAGTAAAATAACCACTATTTCCTCAAGAGGTTAACTATTTTTCATTGCTTCAGACCCGCGGCACACTTCCACAACACGGGCGAGCCGGGTAATTCTTAGGCCTTGTATATCAATGCTACAAAAGGAAAGCAAACGACACTGCGGCAACATTCATGCGGCGCCTGCTATACAGATGTACATTAATACTGCTAAGCGCACCAGTTCTCCCTTTCCGCGAATTTCCTCAATATCGTTGCTTCATGAAGTTGTGCTCTCCCGACACTGGGTAATTCGCGACACTTCTAGCCACATTAGCATTAGCCATTAGCATTAGCCACAGAAACAAGCTGCTTTACAATGCTTCGACTTCTATGCTACAGCAAACTCACGTCACCCTCGTGTTCACGCGATCTCAGGCAGATCACAGCGCACGGGCAATCATGACTCATAGGCTGCGTGAAATACAAGAACATTAATATTTATTCACGTATGGCGGTAGTAAAATTACGAGTGTTCACGGAAGTGGCGTCTTTACATTTGTAGCTCGTGATGTTCATTCTTCGTTAGGAGTCTGCGTTCGCCACTGGAATGGCAAGCAGCGCCTCGAATGCCGCCGACATCACACGCCAAGATGTTGTCCTGTCCACAAAAGAGCCACATGGTACGTGGAATGCAGCAGTTGCTGAAGCAGTGCCTCTTAAGTCGTCCGAGCTTGGCTTCGAATGTACAGCCGAAACGTCTGTTAACGCAGAAGGCGCGGTGACGTTGCAGCTTCTTCTGGCAGAAGATCACGGCCCTCAGCTCGCATGCGGCAAAGCTCGTGTCGTCCACGGGGCACAGGCCTCTGCGGTGGCAGGCTAGGGCACCGGCGTCTCGGTGCCGCCGCGCTCTCGAACGGACGAAGGCGTTGTGGCTGCACATCTTGCACAGGATGTGGCCGCAGGGAGGTTTGACGGCCAGTGGAGGAATCACCGAGCAGCCGGCGCAAATGCGGACGCTCGGTAGCGGTTCCACAAATGTAATGCGCCGCGAGTTCAAGAAGCGGCAGCAATACCGGGGAGGACGTAGGTAGATGTGCCGCTGTTCCCGTTGCCCAGGCGGTGCTGCTCCAAGCACCGCGGAGGCCCCCGTACTAGATGGTTCTCGCTGCTGCTAGTTGTGCCACTGGGCTCTGATTGCGCCATGATGAAGTCGGTTCACGAGCGGCGGTGTCCCTCTGCTGGACGTCGGTAACAGCTTCGGCCAGGAAGTCGATGATTCTCACCGGGATCTGTTAAAGCAGGTGGGCTGAGAATGTCCGCAACGGGTTAAGGAGGACTGATCGTCACTGCGACTGGAGCAAGTCTGGCTTCGGAGAAGATGGCGACGGTATTTAAAGCCTGGCAGGGCTCTTTGCAAGCGGCGACCTCAGGAGGAAAATTGAGGCGTGTCCTCGACACATTGTACCTATTGGCTTTGTCGTCGTGGGGCAGGAGCTTCGAAATAGTCACTTGGTCGGAGGAGTTGTGGCTAACTATGCGACCAGGGAACGTGACGGCGTAGGATGAGAATACGGTGTGAAAAAGGGGACATTATTTGTAGAGGGCAAGTAAAATAAAGCACTATCCTCTCCCTTACCATCTTCCTTTTCTACATCTAGATGTTTTTGTGACCCTCTTTCTACTTTAGGCAAACTGAAGGGTGCAAGAAAGCACGTGGTAATCTCCTTGTGCGGTTCTCTGTAGGTGTATGTGACGTTCCTCTCAGCCGGCTTTGGCACAGCGTTGGGGAAGCATTGCCAAAAGTTGGCTTAGAAATATATACATGGAAATTTTTTCCCGGCTCATACTGTAGTTAACCAATAGCAGCCGGTGAATTTCAAGGCATGTCACCTTTGAGCGAATATTGAGTTAGACACCAGTATAGCGAGATGCACTCAGAAGAAGGCGATGAAGCATGGTCGTTCCATCTTTACTTTTTTGAATGTGTACATCCAACGTAATTTTGTTATTAAAGCAAATATTACGTCACTGCATGGTGCATGGTTGCATATAGCAAAAGAAAACTCAAGGAGAGCGTAGTGGAATACAAACCACTTGTCTGGTTTGAAGGGTGTTATAACTTTTGATATCTATATCATTCTTTTCTTCCTCTTCCGGTTTGTTTTATTGTATACCCAAGGAGCACAAGCTAACACTGCTCCCCGCAGTTAAATATTATATAGCCAAGTGAGACCTACCCTAATTATTTATAGAGTTGATTAAGGAAGTCTTGTTTATCAATTCTGGTTGCTGAATTTTCGTGAAAGTATTCTTCACCTATCTGAGTTATCGTGCCTAATGACGAGACTTCGGGCATATGTCCCAGGTTATATTTACCAACTGTCTGGACCAACACAAGGAAATTTGGGTGTAGGTAATGTTGTATTTTACGTGTTCCGTAAACGGGAAGCATATTCATAACCGAAGAAAATACAAATACCTATGTATTTATCGAAAATGTATAGGAGAATAGCTGCCGTTCTCAGAGAACCATACATATTAGCTTTGGAAGTTACCCGTATTCGCCGGAACTGCAATCCGCCCACCAGTGTTGTCAAAGCAATTTAAGCCTCTCCATTTCTTTCGCCGCTCTCACTCCTTCCAAACACATTCAATGTTTAAGAAACGCTTTTTTTATTAGTGCCAGCTTTCCTAATACGTAGATATTGACAAGGAAAGTTTCTATATATATATATATATATATATATATATATATATATATATATATATATATATATATATATATATATATATATATTCTTAGTGTGATTATGAAGAAAACAATGCCATCGAGGCATTTACGCGTCGGCATGCCACTCTAAGAAAAAGTAGCACTTGACAACGAAGGGTCCAAAACTAGGTGTGACCATTCCAAGGGACAGAGAACATTCAGGGAGGACCATGTACATAGCAAAGATTACATGCTGTTAGAACGTGCATGCTGTCCGCTTTCCATTTTCTGTGCATTCGCCCTCATGTTTCATATAGACATGATTTGGCATCTCCAATGAAAAAGTGTTGGAAGTCAGCGCAGTGCCTGTCTTCTGTGTCTTTGTGCTTAGCGCTGTACGTCACTCTACTATCATATCGATTGGAATTACCATGTAGTATATCCACGAAAAAGCAAGTATAGCAACAGTGGGGAGGTCGATAACAACTCCCCAAAAACGCACGCCCTACGATAACACATTAGCACTCATTTTTTGTGCTCTTTATGCCGCAGAAGCCATACTTTTGTTTATCTGTACTTTCATGTTTGTTTATCAGGTATTTATGTACACTATCAACTATTCGTCTTTACAAAGAAAAAACGCTGATTTCAGAGTTTAATCAGAATTCGTGTTTATCTCGTCTTTCAAAAAAGAGATCGGGATTGCGTGGGCTCGCCCAGAATCATAGGCTAATTTCCAGCGAACCTACTTCTTATGACCAGGTTCGTCGAGAGTTGAAGTGTAAATAAACCACGCGTTACAAAACGTTGTAATGGTACATTTCTTTCGATAAAGCTAGAATGGAATGGAATGGTAAACTTTATTGACTCTTTTAAGGTTTTAGCGGGTCGAGGCCGAAGTCTTAATTCTTGAAGCTTGGGTCCTCTTCAGCCATGGATGGGCCCCTAGTCCAGGGCTCCACTAAGCCCTGGACACGCGTGCGCTATTGCAGTTCTTTGAGCCTCTAGGTCGCGGCTGGTGAGCCAGCTCTCCCATTGCTCCGCACTTGGTGTTATGTGTTTGTGGAAATCCTGGTTTCTTGTACACTCCCATGTAATGTGGTATAATGTTGGTTTTGCTCCACAGCACGGACAGGTTGCGCTATACTGCGTCGGGAACATCGTACTTAGTATGTGTAAGTTTGGGAAGGAGGCCGTTTGCAGTCTCCGCCATCCTGCACCCTCCTCCTTTTTAATGCTTTATGTGGTGGGAGATATTGATATCTTAGCCCCTTATAGAGGTAAAATAGCTCTGAACAGCTGTTCCCGCAGTTGATCTGTGGCCCCTCTGGGGCGGTTGACGTTCCTGCTGGGCTGATCATCCCTCGAGCTACGCTGTCTGCCCCTTCGTTGCCCCTGATCCCTGCGTGGCTTGGTATCCAGATAATGTTATGTGTGGGTTGTCCCTCAGCGATTCGAACTCTGCTGAGGATCTTGAGCGCCGTGTTACTAATTCTGCCTCTTATATAGCTCCGGCACGCCTCTTGTGAAAGCTAGAAATAAAGTTATTACATGACAGCAAATTGGACCTAAATGGTTGTTATAAACGTCTTCCGGTTCATGCCGGTGAATTATATGGCCCTCTTAAAGCTCCCCATCTACACTCTGGAGCGCTTGCATTAGGAAGTTATTGCGAAGGACATATTTCACGGAAACATACTGAGTTTTTTTTTTTATGAGCATAAGCAATAATGTTTTCTAACCGCCGTGGTTGGTTTCTGCCGATGGTGTTGGGCTGCTCAGCAAGAGGTCCCGGGATCGAATCACGGTCACGGCGGCCGGATTTCGGTTGGGGAAAATTGCGAAAACACCCGTGTACTTTAGCATATTTCCTTATAGTCATATTGCTTTTTTTTTGCACGTAAAGACGCATAATTCAATTTTCAAACAATATTTTCCTAAAACAAACAGAAGATCTCTCGTACAATTCTCCATATATATTATGTCTGCATAGTAAAAAATTCCGGGATTGTGTTCCGTGCTTGGTTCGGGAACAAACCACGTGGCGATGATAACGATAGTGGCGACGGCTGCAGAAGGGCGCTATGAATGATCACACGTGGGAAAACCACGGTCGCGGTTCAATTTTCACTGTGCACTCAAGGAAGGGCCTTTTGTGTCTGACGAACAAAGGTTCGCCCACCACTACCAGCGCTCACAGGTGTGTAAGAATTCTCGGAACATAGAATGCAATTGGAGTTGAACTAGAGATTTCTCTGACCCATTGTGGGTTTCCTGGATATCCAAACCATGTTTCTTTGAACACGAGGACGCCTTGAGTGTTTCTGCTCATTCTAAGTATATGCTGCTTACACCTTGTGATCATACCCAGGCGACTACACCAAGCAAACCCTTCCTGGGATGAGTGTGCCATTGTTATGAATGGAAAGCTGGGAGCGCATTCTGTGAACTGGGACCCATTTAGTCCTAACCCATCCTGCACACTACTCAACTGCTAGAGCAGCCCACAGTTCTCTGGCAGAGTATATACACTTCTAGGAAACTCGCAGCCGGGTCTACGTTTTACTGTCGCACACTGGCAATTTCCTTACAAGTAACGAGTAAGAAACGACTTGTTCTTGAAACCTTCCAGGGTATAGATAGGTATGCAAAATGTAGTCAAACCTTTTTTTTCATTTTTTTATGCGCAGCACGATTTGCCGTAGGCCGAAGCCATATTCTGAGTCGTTGCCTTTCCGTTGTTTTCAATCGCAGCGTATATCGCCACGTCGTATTTCCATGATTTCCTGCTGTCGTTAGTCCTTGAACCTTAATTGCCTAACAGCTACATTTGAAATGTTATCTCAACTTTTTGGCAGCCGCACTGCGTAAGGTAGAGTAGTCTTGGTGAAGAATTAATTCTTTCAACAAGTCTTCTTCCATTCGTTTACTCATAAAGCATGTCGGAATTTTAAAAAATACATGAATAGAAGTATGTTCACCTGTGTATGATCAAGGACACTATAAAATGTTAAGAATGCCTGGTGAAATTGGGCTGCTTTTATACCTATCTTTCTGCGAAGTGAAGCAGAGAACGCCTATTGGATAAGAGCGCTGAGGTGACTAAGTAAAACTCTAAGGTTTTGGGATGGAGCGTGGTTCTGATTATAATTTCGTTCCTTTCCGCCTAAATAAGGTTACAAAGACATCTGATATTCAGGAAAATGATATATAGTTAAAAGCGTCATGAACCAGTGGTGTCAATGACGTTTGAAGGAATGCCGTTTGATCGAACGCAGTGTCCTTGAAGAGGTCATGACAAGTTCATAAATATGGTGTAGCCACGCTAATTTCTTCGAACGTGCCTTACCTACACATAATGCCCCCCTAAACTAGCTTCTAAAAACTGAACGCAGAGGTAGATTTCACTTTAAACTAAGGCGTCACGATAATGCATTCTATTTCACAAACATGAAAAGTGCATCACACTCGGCGTTCATCTTGAGGAAGGACATGTGGCTCATTCAAAATCAAGGTGTGTGCTTCGGCTCATGTTTTGCCCCAGTCCTCAGTGATATGTTATTAGCTGGCTATGACAGGTGCTCGGATGCTGACCTTGGCGAGACAAATAGTGTTATGCTATTCCCGTATGTTGAATGTTCTTTATTCATATTTCGTGCACAGCAGTGGGACGCCATGGAAAACGTGGAAAATATTTTCAACATTTTTTCTTCTTGAATGAATAACCTGGAATTGTTCACAAAACTTTCCTCGAATGACAAGCAGATGTATTTAGATTTACAGCTCTTGTTTATGCCGAAATATGTTTGATGGAAATATATATATCTCGCTCTGGAAAAGTCCTGCAGGTTTCTCTGACTACCCGCTCTCAGGCAAAGCGGAATCAATTGTGGGAGATGTTACGAAGAGAGAAAGATGTGCAAGACAAGCAACATTTTAGGATGAATGCAAGGGGGGGATTTCTGCTTTACCTTGTGTTCCCTAGGCTTCGCATCGGCAAAAAAGAATGGGTAAACCTGTATTTATAACACTTCAGATTAAACTTCCGGGCTGCGCTGTAAGAAGAAACTTTAAAAAAGGATGTAAAATGCACCATGGGAATTGTCCATCACGCTATTTTTTGCCGCGATCTAATCTTCAACGAGCACAAATGGGATGCATTTGCAATCGCCCAAGAGAGCCCGAGAATTCGATGCGCGTCTCTAGCTAGAAGCCTTGCAATCGCTGTCCGGTGAAAAATATTTTGTGAGTGAACTTATATTACCAGACTAGATAAATAATAGCAGTTGAGATAATGTGTGTTCTTTCACTTTTGCTTACGAATTTATTTCAAACCCTGTCTATTTCTCCTCGGTTTTGCCTGTGTGGTTGACTCACGCACGCACTTCCATCATTATAGATATGCCATGACTCTATGAGTCATGGCATATCTATATGGTGGAAGTGCGTGTATGAGTCAGCTCTCGATTACTTTACACAAGGAAGAGATTAAGTGCCTTGACAGTTATCTCTCACATAGACCGGCACGCGTAACCGATTGACACGTGGTGATACCATTCCTGAGCTCGCGCAGATCAGTTTTTTGTCTTCTTTCTTTTTTCGCCTTAGTGCTCCCTTCAGTTGATAATCGGCGTTCGTGTTGTCCAATTCTCTGCTCTTGTGTCCCGCTTGCACGCCTCACGTCTTTTTTGCATAAAGAACATGAAGGTGTCAGAATAATCCGGAGTCCGCCACTATGACGCGCCCCGTAAAAAGATCGTGTTTTTGGTACGCCAGTTTCAATTTAGTTGCAGTACAGTAAAAGTTAAACATTACTGCAATTAAAGATTAACACTTCTGTCAGGATGCGATATTCTATGTGAAGGTATGATAATGCTCAACCCTCTCACAAATTATGAACAATGGCGCACAACGACGCCTGAAGCAAACGCATAGCCCTGTGTGCTCTGTGCACTACGCAGACAAACAGCAATGGTGCGTCCAAGGCAAGGCTTAACATAAACTCTCGTATTGGAGTAAACGCTGAAGAAATTACACACTCGCCAACAATACCACGGCTAATTATGGTCAATCGAACTAAACAGCATAGAAGGCTTCGCCCACAACGATTCCCACAATGCATGGGATGCGCATATTTTTACGCTAACGCGTCCTCCGAAACGACCCAACTCCTCGCGGAGCCATGGATTGTCTTCCACATAATATAGGCTGTTCGAAAACCCGTTGGCAGTCGGAATTTCGCTTTCGCACACTCGTAATTTCCTGATAAGTAACGAGTGAGAAAGGACATGGATGTGAATAATATAGGAAAAGGTTCTTTACTTCTTTACACGGCACGTTTAGCCGTAAGCTGGTGCCGTATTCTGATTCGTAGCGTTTTCGCATTTTAAAAGTGCAGCGTATATCACCGCGTTGTATATCCAAGAATTTCTGACGGCGTTAGCCCTTGAACCGTAAGTTCCTATCAGCCTTATATCAAAAGATGTCTGAACATTATCGGTGCCTAACTGCGTAAAGCAGATTTGTTTTGATAAATAAGCCTTTCAGCAAGCCTTCTTATTATTAGTCGCCCATAAAAGTGTCAGAATTGAAGAAAGTACAAAAGTGGAAGTCCGTGCACGTTGTAAAATCAAAGGGACTGCGAAATGTAAAAAAAAAATGGCAAGTGAAATGCAACAATTTTTATATCTATATTTCTGTAAATTAAACCAATGAAGGCCTAATCGAGAAGAGCGCTGGAGAGAGCTGTGTTTGGGGAGAGGGCAGATGTACGGGTGGTGCTTCTCAGTATAACTTTTTTCTATTTCAGCACAGAATGAAAGTGTCCGTTCATAGGCCCGTGTACTGTGCGATGTCAGGTGCATGTTAAGGATCCCAAGGAGGACGAAAATTATCCCCAGCCCTCCACTACGGTGCCGCTCATAGCCTTCACTATAAACATTCAACACCTATAACACCTACAAACCTAAGTCAATGCCGAATAAAGAGTGCAGTTATTTGTCAAGCTACTTCACCCAGAACTCGTTCTTGTGTTTATTGTTCACTTTAGGCCTTTTTGTTCCTAGAGAGCGATTCCTGAGTCGATGTATATTCCTGGGACATTCTTTCCTACACCCGGCTACATGCGCATTTAATATCCTGAAAAACGAAACTTACTAAAAAGCATTATGGTCCAGTGGTGTCCGTGACGTTTCATCGAATGCCGTTTTACCGAACGCCGGTTCAAAGAGGCCATGACGTGGACATGAAAATGGTGTGTGCGCCGTAATTTCGTCAAACCTGGTTTAACTACAAGTAATGGCAACGCTGATGCGGCATGTGCAAACACAAGGCTGAAACAGCTATTCACTTTAGTCTATGACGTCATGCTACTGAACTCTAGTTTGCTAACACGAAACATGCATGCCGTTCGACGTTCGTCGTGACGAAGGGAAAATCGTTGATTCAAAATCGGGGTGTGTACATTGGGTCGTGTTTATCGCCACATAATGTATATGATTGAACAGTGTTTCTTGAGTTGATGCGTGTTCTCGCGCGTGTGATTACCCAGATATTCAGGCTATTTGTCTTTCCAACTTTCCCCACTCTCCAACAGAAATTAGGTTTCCACCATTTGAGCGACAAACCTAGTTTTAAGCTTATGCTCGGTCCTGTCGTCTTCTTGCTTCTTTCCTACAACCTTTGTTATAAAACTGATTTTTCCTTGTTAGAAGGCATCAAGCAACGTAAGCAGACACGCTTTCAATATGGCTTAGACGCTTCGCAGAAGTACCGCGTATACAGACACACGCAATATTAAAAAAAAAGAATACTTCTTTGCATGAATATGAAGAAAGGCCTCCCGTTGAAGCACTTGAACGTCGACATGTACTAGCGACGAGCAGCTCAGTACATTTGTAGAATGACTGAGCGTGAACGAGGGAAAAACATGTTTGGCAAGGGGCGAGTTATTTCACGAGTTCCACAAAAACAGGCTGTTGGTAAGAAGAGTGTAAATCAGGTGTGTACACTTCACGAGGTAGACAGCATTCCTGTGAACAGAGCCAGTTGCCTCTTGCAGTTATTTCCTCATCTCGTATAGCTCCTCCACACCCAAAACGTACCCACCAAGAAGAAATGACTGTTGCCATTGAATGACCCTTGTGAGCCACCAAATTAGTGGGGTGTGCAGAGTCCTGGGGTCGTAAGACAAAACCATCGCATGGCGACAATGGCTTCTTAACAACAACAAAAAAAAAAAAAACTGCTCGTAAAAGAGGTGCACGAGCAAGAAACGACAAACACGTCTCGTCCACGTCTTTCTCGCGCAGTTTTTCGTTGGGATGGAACCACAACGACTCGCACAGTTCTCAGTTTTGATGAACAATCTTGTTCTGCAAGGCTGTGGTCTTAAGCATCATGGTTAGAAATCACCTTTTCTCCTCAATTGTTGGCAACATTTTTGCGAGATTTCAATCCTGAGCTTCTGTGAATTGCCTCTCCAATAAAATCCGACACTTAGGCCTCAGGAAATCGGTGTGTCTCCGTATTTTGTTCTCTCTGTAATTTTCGTTCGTCTTCCCTGCATTATTTAGTACAGAAAAGATCAGCTATATTTCTTTGTAGCATGTCTATTATAACATTTCACTTGTCTTTTTCGGCGCGATCACCTCCCTGCCAACGTCCTCCCCTGTTTCGTGACAAGGGAGAATGCAATGAAGTGTATCAACAACGATCTAAGAAGTCTCCAGAGTCGCTCTTTTCTTCTACGTTGAGAAGTGGGGAAGAGTAATGTTTGAGTACGTTGCTTATACGCGAATGAAAACGCCACTACGTCCCATTCTTGGTCACGTCGCACTCGTATTTCGGTGCAGGAAAAGATGACGAATTTCACAACACTTGACCAACATTGAACAAAAATAAACGCGACGCTGTCGAATACTGTACAAGCAGTATTAGAATGAGGCGCGTCTCTATCGTTCTACTGAAGCTTTCGGCACAAGAACTGTACTGTTTTTCTTCTAAGAATAGATAACCAAAAAGGAATGCAGACCGAACGTTAAAAAAAGACTATTGGTTACTTCAACCATTGAGTATGTTTTCAACCCGTACGGTAAATCATCGCGATTTGCGATGCCTTGATAGAAATATCATGAAATAGAGGCTTGCAAGAGTATTTTTCGTTTGCGATCAAGAAAACCTTGTACCAGAGGTTGCTATTATGGCTAGACAATATCCTGTGCTGCGCAATTGCATAGGAAGCGGCTTTCCGCATTTTGACATTACACACGCGTTACTTAAGGCGTATTTAGAAATGTCGGTTTTCAGTGATGGGTGCACAGTCGCAGTTTACACCAGGTGTTCAATACACATCGTTTGCAAACCCGTTAACATGTGACATTCTTAAAAAACCTCTTGGTCGGCGAGTATTATTTTCGGTTTAGACACGCAAACGCAAACACATAAGAGTAAAAAAGCTAGCTGGAAAAAGCCTCCAGGAGTTGCTTTGTGACATCTGTGACATGGACGGAAGACGCGGGTAGGCACAATATCGATGAGCCAGTGATTTAATTACACTCGGCTTGTTTACAATAATTGTATCTGGCAGCTCGGCAACATCAAGGTAATACAAGGGCTAGGAGTCACTTGACCGTTTACTAAAGAATTGCTTTGTATATTTAAGCGCATCTTTTGTTACATAAGTTCATCGTCTTTTTCAGGTAATGACTGCCGCAAATTCAGTTGCAGAATGGTTGCGTCAGTGTTACGTATGTCATAAAATATGCAGTGCTAAATTGAGGTTTTACTATTTGATGTAGAATTTTCCGCCCCCTTTGAAAGTGGCTTTCGATTAAGATATTTCCAAATAAGGTACCCCCACTACTCGAGGCAGGGATTCGATCCCGCGACCTCGTGCTCAGCAGCCCAACACCATAGCCACTGAGCAACCACGCGGGTAAAAACAAGCTGTAGAGGCACTTCTACACGGACATGTAATAGTTTTAGCAGCAGACTAGATTGGTCCGATGGCCGAATCCGCACAAAAAGCACTATTGTGATTATGGCCTAGTTATGTCACGGGTTCCACGAAAGTGTCTCTTGGTAAAGAAGGGCACGTAATCATGTGTGTCGACATTAAAAGGCAGAGCGCAATCGTTCCGAAACTTCCTTTTCTAGTCCTGCTACAAGCATAAGTTGCTCAGCAGGGTGGAATATACTGTTGCCAGTCAATAATCTTTATCAGCGTGGACCAAATTTGAGGGGAGTGAAGGGTTTTGAGATGGTATAACGAAACCATTGAATGGGAACAATACCTTGTTCTGCTAGGCTTTAGTATAATTTTATTCTTGCAATGCATGTATTTATAATGTAATTAGCTTCTGTATTTTCAAAAACATTGTTGCAAGATATCTATACCGAGCTTCTGGGAATTGCCTTTCCAATAAACTGCGAAACTTAAGCTTCACGATATCTGTGTCCACGTATTTTGTCGTCCCTGTCGAGTGTGTTGATTTTCCCTGCGTTCTTCGTGTAGAATAAATAAGCAATATTTCTTGGTAAAATGACTATCAGATTCAATATGGATGAAATCCTTCCGTCGATGGAATCTACAGGAATGATTTATCTCCAGAGTCGCTCTTTTCTTCTACGTCGACAAGTGGAGAACACCAATATTTGAATGATTTGTTTGCTTAAAGGGACTGGCAACCAGTTTTCATGTCACTCATTTTTAAGTGCAATGAAGAGCTTACCGATTAGATTATTAATCATGAAGTTGTCATGCGGGAAACGCCTTGGAATATTTATTATTACCTATTATATTATGATGCTGCGACTCAAGCTTTCTGCAATGTTAAATTTTTTTTCTGCGATAAAAGCTACCTGTTTCCGTGGTTTCCTGTACAACTTCTTCGGCATTTAACATTCAAAACAAAAGAACTCGGATCGGAAACGATACAACGCCTTTACACGTGATACGCAATTCAGCGTGTTGGCGTCGGCAAGCGTGCACTCAAGACTTCCGAAGCACATAATAAAGCGCAAGAGTCTAATAATATACCAATTGCAATTTTAGCAATAAATGTGGAGTACCTAGTAACAGTCGACTTACGTACAGCAATTATATAGAGTACATCCGAGGTACCAAGATTTCACCGCCAGGCGTCTACACTTACTGGTTTTTGAGAATTCCTCCGCCTACAATTCTACAATGTCTACAATTCCTACTTAAATCGCGAAAGTGTGACGTAACATCGGGAATATGATGCTGGATTCTCTCGCTATAAATCATGGTCGTTTCAACTCCATGAACTTCTCACAACACATTCGGGTGAGTTCCTTTAAGCGAGTGAAAACTCCACTATGTCATACACTCGTTCCCTTCACACTAGTATTTAACTACTGGAAAACGTTACGACTTTGGTAACACTTGAACAACACTCACCAGAAATAAACTTTGCACTGTCGAATACAGTGCAGGCCATTTCTGAGTAGAGCGCGTCTTCGTCGTTGTACTGGAGCTCTCAGAATAACAACGGCACCGTTTTTCATGCTGCAATAGTTAGCTAGAAAGGAATAGACATCGCACATAAAGAAAATGTTGTTGTTACTTGAATCACTGAGCGTGTTTTTAACCCGTACTGTTCATAATTGCGATTTCCGTAGTTTTGATAGAAATTCCGTACAATACGGCGTTGCAAAATATTTTTTTTTTTGCGATCACGAAAGCCTTGTACCAGTGATTTATATCACGACCAGACAAAACATGTGCTCCGCAATTGCATTGCAAGTGGCTTTCTGCATTTTGACGTTATACACCCGTTCCCTTATGCGCATTTCGATATGGCTGTTTTCAGTGATGCAAACACAGTCACAGGTTGTGCGGAGTACTCTGTAACTGCGCTCGTAAACCAACTGAGATCTAATAGTCTTAAAATCACTCTTGGTCACAGCATATTCTTTGTTTAGTAGTGTGTATGTGATAACATTTATTCATTTTTTTTGGTTTGCAGACACAATCACATAGAAGAGGAAGAGAACTAGCTGGGAAAGGCCTCCAGGAAGGGGAGGGGGGGGGGGCTTGGTGACATGGATGTAAGACGCACTAGACAAAATGTCGATAAACGATTGATTTCATTTACCTCGCCTTGTTAACAATAATCGTATCAGATAGCTCGGCATTATAAAGGTTCATTCTTTTCTTCAGGTAATGATTGCCGCAAGTTACGCCGCAACATTGTTGGATCGATGTCGTGTATAGAACAAAGTATGCCTTGTTCAATCAAGGTTGCCGGAATATACACGTTATCTCCGTTTTAGAAATATTTCGATTGCTGATACAATGTATGATGAAGCTGATTACGGCCGCAACATTCTTTCTGATTAGAAGATGATGATTTATTGACATCCCCTTTGAAACGGAGCGGTGCATGCTACATATGCTTTTCATTCTAGTATTATGTGTGTACAAGTCCTTAGATTTTTTAAAGCGAAGCTTTCTTGGTTCTTCCTTGATATTTTGCAATGATGCTGCTGCTGTCTCGCTCACCACATTAGAGGAGCGAGGGAGAGAGGCAAGACAACGCGAGAAACTCGTTTCCACCTTACAACCACATGAAATGAGCAAATTAACCTCTAGAGTTCCCTGGCCGTCGCCTCATTAGCCTTTTGACAGGTGGAATTATCCGTGAGCCCTCGGAAAAGCATTGCGGCAATTTAATGATAGGTAGAACCAGAATCCTTTGGTAGAACTGATGCAATATCGAAACGAGTGAATAACAGCCTTGCGACGCTTTGCTCGCAGCTCCCGCACAAGAGGGGGGGGGGGGGAGAGAGTTACGAAGAAGGTCACGTGAGAAGGCAAGAAAATGGTACTACTAAAAATATGACTGCGGTTTCGGGCAAAAATATTTTAAGTTCAAGACACGTTTGTGCTTTTCCTGAAAAATGAAGACCACGCAGATTTGTCAAGCTTACAACTTACCCATTGCCCGCAGAAGCAGAGCCGCATTAAAGAGTATCGTAGGGTCTAGGCGACACTACGGAAGCGCCCATACGTCAACATTTCTTTGCCCGACGCTGTAACTCTGCGTTATGGCATCTCTCGGGGTCGCGGGTTTAATAGCGACCGTGGCAGCTGCATTTCGGCAGAGGCCAAATCCAAAACGCTCGTGCACTTAGATTTAGAGACATGTCAAAGAACACCACGGCGTAAAAATGAATCCGAAGTCGCTACTACGGCATAGCTCATAATCCTATTGCGGTTTTGGAACGTACATATCCAGTGTAATACTTATGCTAAGATGCGAGGTGCTATGTGAGGTAATGAGTGTGCTCATCCCCCAACAATAACGCCTCAAGCAAACACCTCTGCTTTTGTATTATGTGTGCTAGCAGAGAAACCGCAGCAGTGCAAGCAAGCTAATGTTTAACAGCAACACAACCCTCTCGTGTTCGACTAAACGGTGAAAAAAAATTAAAGGTTCGTTGTCAAAATCAACGATAATTATCCCCAGACAAAGCCAGCCGTATAGAAACCTACGCCTACACCGATTCCCACAGTGAGTGGGATCCACATATTATTTTCTTTTTTCTTTAAAAACATATCTTGCCCTCATAAGAACCTATGTCTCGTCCATACTATTTACCGCCGATACTCTTAAGGTCTCGTGCTTATATTAACGGCTGACCAGTTGACGCTTCCGTCCACCTCAAATCCAAGCGCTTCTGGAAGCTGTACGTTTCGCACGAGTCTCGGTGGGTCAATCCCTTCGCATTCATTTGGGATATGCTGAGGGGTCTGCGGGTTTTCTTTGCGATATACACACTCCTCATCCTATATTGCGAATATTTGCTCCTTTATGCTTTTCTCCCTAGGCAAGCAGCTCGAGTGCCAAATAGGAAAGCCCTGGAAATTCTAAATGGTCTTTCTGTGCCCATCATATGCAACCAATTTACACCTTGTCCCATTGATTTTCTTTTTGTCTCCTGGCTACGGTTCACGGTAACTTTCAATTACAATTAACTTAATTCTACCTACTTTTTTACCTCTTCCTCCTTTCTGTGTCCGCGTTCTTGAGGTACAGATACCTGAACACTTTAGCTGCCCGTTCATCTTTTTTCATGCACCTCAGTCTTTCTTCCAAACCAGTTTTTCTCTGCGCTAAACTGATTTGAAAAAAGCCCAGTCACCTGCCACCAGGCACTGCCTCATTTGTGGTTTTAGCGTGGGTTCCCGAGGCCAGCCGACCTATAGATTATTTCTAATCCGGACAAGATATACGATTTTAAGCAGGTAGTGGCATTCGCGAACGATAGCTCTGGCAGCATTACTCCATTTCCGGTTCCACCTCAGATTTATTGCGGCAACAAAGCAATTACTGCTGCATTCCGCTTCCTGTATACTTTAATATCATTTTGGTGGTGCATGGTTGCCTAAGTCTTTTCTTTGTTTATGTATTCACCGGTGTAATTACGTCGCTTGACTATAACAGTATGGCTTGCTCTTTATTGTCACCAAGTAATTACTCGTCTCCTCAATAATGATCCTTATACCAATTTCCCTAACCCAACTTAACCTAGATTGATACCTGTCGCCGCATTACCCCGCGTATATTCGCAAGCTCTTGCAAAATCCGCTAGTACCACTATGTCGTCCGCATGCATTTTGCAAGGAGGATCAATGAAACCAAATTCAATGTTTTTTGCTTGTTTTGCAATGCCCTTCACATAAATGACGAACAACAATAAAGCCAGAGGGCATCCTTTCTTCAGTCCTTTGTTAATTTCCACCACTTCATGATATTTTCGGGCCTTCCCAGAGAATTAGTACTAGGTTGTGCACTTCGATATACACGTCGTAGAAGATAAGTTGCTTGACTGTAACGAGGAACAGAGCCGCCAATTTTCTCGACACATTTCACGATTATCTGGAAAGGGATAATCTGACCTCGACTCGTAACCGAAGAGTTCTTCCGTAAGAGCCTTTATTTGCATAAATTCTACATGCGTAATTTTTCCCTGGGAATTCACGTAACTGAGGCGGTTCACACAGTAAAATAACCACTATTTCCTCAAGAGGTTAACTATTTTTCATTGCTTCAGACCCGCGGCACACTTCCACAACACGGGCGAGCCGGGTAATTCTTAGGCCTTGTATATCAATGCTACAAAAGGAAAGCAAACGACACTGCGGCAACATTCATGCGGCGCCTGCTATACAGATGTACATTAATACTGCTAAGCGCACCAGTCCTCCCTTTCCGCGAATTTCCTCAATATCGTTGCTTCATGAAGTTGTGCTCTCCCGACACTGGGTAATTCGCGACACTTCTAGCCACATTAGCATTAGCCATTAGCATTAGCCACAGAAACAAGCTGCTTTAAAATGCTTCGACTTCTATGCTACAGCAAACTCACGTCACGCTCGTGTTCACGCGATCTCAGGCAGATCACAGCGCACGGGCAATCATGACTCATAGGCTGCGTGAAATACAAGAACATTAATATTTATTCACGTATGGCGGTAGTAAAATTACGAGTGTTCACGGAAGTGGCGTCTTTACATTTGTAGCTCGTGATGTTCATTCTTCGTTAGGAGTCTGCGTTCGCCACTGGAATGGCAAGCAGCGCCTCGAATGCCGCCGACATCACACGCCAAGAGCCACATGGTACGTGGAATGCAGCAGTTGCTGAAGCAGTGCCTCTTAAGTCGTCCGAGCTTGGCTTCGAATGTACAGCCGAAACGTCTGTTAACGCAGAAGGCGCGGTGACGTTGCAGCTTCTTCTGGCAGAAGATCACGGCCCTCAGCTCGCATGCGGCAAAGCTCGTGTCGTCCACGGGGCACAGGCCTCTGCGGTGCCAGGCTAGGGCACCGGCGTCGCGGTGCCGCCGCGCTCTCGAACGGACGAAGGCGTTGTGGCTGCACATCTTGCACAGGATGTGGCCGCAGGGAGGTTTGACGGCCAGTGGAGGAATCACCGAGCAGCCGGCGCAAATGCGGACGCTCGGTAGCGGTTCCACAAATGTAATGCGCCGCGAGTTCAAGAAGCGGCAGCAATACCGGGGAGGACGTAGGTAGATGTGCCGCTGTTCCCGTTGCCCGGGCGGTGCTGCTCCAAGCACCGCGGAGGCCCCCGTACTAGATGGTTCTCGCTGCTGCTAGTTGTGCCACTGGGCTCTGATTGCGCCATGATGAAGTCGGTTCACGAGCGGCGGTGTCCCTCTGCTGGACGTCGGTAACAGCTTCGGCCAGGAAGTCGATGATTCTCACCGGGATCTGTTAAAGCAGGTGGGCTGAGGATGTACCGTTGTCAGATGGGAAGAGGACTTGGCAACCAGAGGCGCCGCGTCCCAGAGCTTTCATGTACTCATCAACCCAGCATCATTCGATACATTGACCCCGGTACTCCCCCACAACCCGGGCTGACTGGGTGGGGGGACTTGGTTCGGGCCAACGGTCCTTCCCGGACAAGGGGGCTGTTGTGGTGCAGTCCAACTGAGGGACTGCACTCAACACACAAACAGCCATGTCGGTCTTGCAGGGCACAAGCCTGACTGACCCTCGGACTGCCCTGACGCAAAAGAGGTCAAGGCATACAACCATGGAGACCACCAAAGCCGTCCGCGGAGCAGCGCGACCACTTGAGGGTGCACCACCACCGGTTCCAGCTCTGGGTTCCACTGAGCCAAACAAAACCCCGTAGATCGACTGGCGCACACGGCCGAGTCGTGCGACCTTTGGAGCATGCATCATAACTTAATGGATAGCTTTCCACCTGACTCGTCAAAAATCACGGCAGGACGAGCCCACACTTCGAGAAACTTCTTCTCGCCCAAGCGGTGCCGCTCGCGGGTGAGGTGGAACCAGACCTCCTTCCGTGCTTTCGCAAGCACTTCGTGAAGGCCCGGTGCACGACCCCCGAAAATTGCATCGCAGCGTGCCAGCCAAACTTGGTATGAGCACTCGGCGAGGAGAAGCACGAACTGGTTGATCGCCTGATTGGGCAAAGGGTGCAAAAATCGGACTGTCTCATAAGGAACGCCTGGGAGCCTAAATAGACTAGCAACTCTTTGGAGAAGAGCTGCAGGAAGCAAACACTGCGTAAAGATATGAACTGAGTCCTCACGAGCGCCACAGAAAGGACACACTCCACGAGCCGGGATGGCTGTGAAGGGCCTGTAGCTCAACGGCAGGCACCCTCGCGCCAGGCGGTACATAAAGGTGGCTCGCCTGGCGTCGAGGAAACCGGCCGTAATGAGCTTCCAGTTTGGCCTGTGAATCGACAGGTCGTACCTTTGGCAATGTGGGGGGAGTCCTGGGGTGAGGATATCCACTAACTCTTGGAGTGGAGCTGAAACTACGTCGATGCCTGGGTGAACCTTGCGGAGGCTTACCAAAGAGTTGGCAGCCGCCGCATAAATGGTGGACGGGGTACCTGAACGAGGAACACAGTGGGAAAATGTGCTCTGCGAGAACAAGCGGAGTCGGGTGCTAAGAAAGAAGGAAGTTAAGCTTCGAGTTAGGAGCATATCCGAGTTAAGAGCGACCTGGGTCCACCTGACGTGTAGTGCAGTAGCCACGATGCCCAGGTCGGGAATTCCGAGTCCTCCCTTGTCCCTGGGCAACTTGAGCACCCGCCTAGCTACACAACCAGTTGTACCCTTCCAGAGGAAGCGAAACAAGACCCTCTCCAAGATAAGCTTGGTTCGGGTTGGAATAGGAGACACACACGCCACATACGTCAGAAAGGAAAACAGAAGTGAGCGAAGGATTGTCGCTCGAGCAGTCAAAGGGCATGACAACGCGCTGAATTCCTGAACCCTGGCTTCAAGCTTCTCCTTAGCCTGTTGCCAGTTTTCGGGAGAGAGACCATCTGGTTCGAACTGGAAGCCTAGAATCCGCAGCCGCGTTTTCACGGGGAGACCATGAACGGGCTGCGGACTGGAAGGAGTGGAGTTCAAGTACATTGCTGCACTTTTCGACCTATTCAACCTTGCACCGCTCGCCCCGCAGTAACTGTCCATGACCTCCAGGACGCCGCAAGCTGATGCTTCGTCCGGGACGACAATGGACAAGTCGTCTGCATAGGCAGAGAGTGCAACCGGGGGGGAACCTGGTGGAAGTAGGAACCTGCCAATTCTGCTGTCACAAGACAACCTCTGCAGAAGCGGTTCAAAAGCGAGTACGTAGAGGGCAGGTGAGAGCGGGTCCCCCTGTCGCACACCACGTCCCACAATGAACGCCTCCGAGAGGCGGTCTCGTATGAGAACAGCAGAAGTCGGTCGAGAATACAAAGCTTGGATCATCTGTCTAAAACCCACACTAAAACCAGCCTCTTCCAAAACACGGAAAAGGTACCTATGGCTAATGATATCGAAAGCCTTCTCCTGATCGAAGGAGCAAAGAATACCTGGAAGTTTCCTGGTATTTGCCCACAGGAGAAGGTCCCTTAGTGCTATACCGTGAAGCTGAGTAGAGCGCCCCTGGACACAGCATGCCTGGTATGGACCCAAAACAGTGCTGAGCACTGGCGTGAGTCGCATACACAGGCACTTTGCTATGAGCTTATAATCGCAGTTCAGAAGTGTGATTGGACGCCATGCTCTCAGATCGGAGCTCCTCGACTCGTCCTTACAAAGGAGAGTGATTAACCCCTCTCGTTGAGACGCTGACAAAGTCCCTTCACTGAGTAGCCGGTTCACCAGTGATGTGAATGGCTTCCCTAACAGTGTCCAAAATTTAACATAAAATTCGACTGTCAGACCATCGGATCCCGGACTGCGATTACGCTTCATAGACTTCAATGCCGAAAAAAGCTCGTCCTCATCTATGGCTGAGTCGCACACTTGCGGCGGCTCAGCTGGCGAAGCAAAAGGAAACGCAGTTGGAGTGGCAGCTGGTTCGGCATACAAGGTCATGTAAAACTGCCTCGCCAGTGCAAGAACTCCATCTGGTGAATCGACTATGCTACCATCGCTTGGATCTATTAGGGAAGAGAGAGTTGTGCTCTTCCTTGAGAGATGTTTACGTAGGACGTTTCTGCTGCACCACGCTTCCATTTCCCACAGCTCTGCTCGGGTTGTGGCCCTCAAGCCATCCCAGCGTCGCTGCAGGAGAATCCGAAGTTCCTTTCGGAGTGAGGCCAGCGCCGAAGCAACTCCAGGACCGCCGGACAGTGGCCTCGAGAGCAGGAGGATCGCGTCGGAGACGATTTTAATCTCCTCACGCTCCTCGCGCGCTCGACGCTTGCCCCAAGACCTGAAGCACTCACGCACTCTGACCTTCACGTCATCCCATTCTGTACCACTTAGATCCGCTCTATTGTGCAGCGATCGAAAAAGAATGGATGATACCTCTGCGGTTGCCTGCCTGTCTTTTAGAAGACGTGGATTCAGACGCCACGGTCTCTTCCCTTGCGGGACTATGCTAGAATCGGCGAACCGCAGAATTAGGAAGCTGTGGTCGCTAAGAGCAGAAGGAGTTAACCAAGAAGAATGCATACTAGGAGCCAGTGACGACGAGATGTAAAAACGATCGATGCGGCTCTGCATGCCTCTTCCTGTCCAAGTCATTCCTGACTGACCAGGGCGAAGCACACGCCAAGCATCGACAAGTCCCAGCCCGTCGACGAGCTCTCGTAGTACAACATTTGCACGCCTATCTTTCTGGTTTGGAGTCCCTCTATGCGGGATGCGATCAACCTGTTCGAACACACAGTTGAAGTCGCCTACAAGGATTAGCCGAGAGGGACCTACCAAGTAGGGTTCTAATGTAGCGAAAAACTCTCTCTGATCTTTAGACCGGGTTGGAGCATAAACATTAACAATTCGAATGCCACAATCAAGGTCCACCGACAAGACGCGGCCCTCGGAATCCCTGGCATGGCGAATAACAAGGCAGTCGAAATTCGGCATCAAAACGATGGCCGTACCTCGACTGCCCGTCGCGCCATAACTCCAGAAAGACCGAGTGCGAAAAATCCGGTCGAAGTGGCTGATCTGGCCTAGCCTATGAATAAAAGTTTCCTGAAGCACAAGAATATCTACCTTTTTGGATTTAGCCAAATTAATAACCTCTAACTGCTTAGAAGCACGCGACAAACCACGACAGTTAAAGGTAGCTATGGTGAGAGAAGAAGCCATTTTAAGGGAGAAAGAAATTAGCTAAGAGCTAGTAGAAACAAAGGAAGACAAAAAGAGCTAGGAAAATAAATAAAGAGCAGGCTAGTATTAGGTAATACTAGCCGCTAGTGACAAATAAGCAAAGACTACTTATGAGAGGGTCTCCAAAGATGGGGACCCCTCATCAGTAGACTCATAGGTTCTATCTGAGAGCAACGAGCATTCGCAATGTCCCCATCCGCAATTGGGACAAGGAGGAGAACCCTCCGCGTCCGATGGGACCTCAGTATCAGAATCGGACGTTTCAACAGCACTGCGCTTAAATTCTGGAGGGCCAGTCTCCGAGCCCTGGGAGCCACCTTCGTCCGAGCTCGACTCATGCCCCGCGGCCGCCGCCCTGGCAGCGGAGCCAGCGCGGTGTGCGCGCCGGCTCTTACGCTTATGGTTCGACCGACGAGCAGTGTCAGTCGCGCCAGTCAGCGGTTCGGACGCGCCAGAGATAGCGACCGGCGTAGCGAGAGGCGTACCCGCCACGGAGGCGACAGCGACCGCCGCTTCAACCTCCTCGCTCGCTGCCCCCTCGCACGTTGCCGTGACGGAAGGGGGAGCGACCTCGGTAGCGTCCACGGAATCGCTGCCGCGCTCGGCGGCATCGACCACGCTCAAGGAGCCCTGGCTCTCTCCTTCCTCTAAGGCAGCAACCGTATCAGCTACCGGCGAAGTAACCGCTTCCACGACGGCAGGTTTCTGCTGTTCTGGCCTCGCGGTCACTGACGAGTAGGTGCGGACACTACACGCCGAAACCGCATGGTCGCCGCCGCAACGTACGCACGCCGCTTCGCAGGACGCGTGGCCAAACTGCCCGCAGCGCGCGCACTGAGGCGCGTCGCACGCGGCGGCGTGGTGTCCTGCCATGTTACACCTACGGCACAATCTAACTACACCCTCGTACTCACACTGAACGACACGCTCACCTACACGAAGAAGGTTAGGAACGGGCCGCGCCATCTCTATCCGAATGCGCCGGTTTCCGGTGCCAACGGCAGGGAAACCGGGCACGCATTCTTCGGAGATCCCGTGAACCTTTCCGAAGACCTCTAGCTCGGAGACGAGAGCCTGGTCCGGAAGATCCGCGGGGTAGCCAAACACCCTAACCAACTTCACACGCACACCTCTATACTCAAAACGAACTTCCACATCCCGAACCTTCAAAGCGGGATCAGCTGAGAAGCGATCAACCGCGGCCTTATTCTTAAACGTTATCTCAAACCGTCCTGCACCAAAGTCCTGCACTGCCTTAAGGTCGTTCAAGGAAAAGCGCTTTACGAGCGCCTTGCAAACATCGACATTGGACGCGCCTTTCGGAACTCGCCCGAAAAACGTAAGCGGCCGAAGCCGCGAAGGGGCCACCATCGCGGTAAAAACCACGTGGCGCCCGCGCCTAGCCGAAGTTTAAGCTAACACTACACAAGGTAGGAAGCTAGAAACTCTCAGCTAAACACTGGAAAAAAAAAAACCAAGCACAAAAAGCGCCACCGGAACACCTCACCGAATCGAAGACAGCGGGTTGGAGTCTAGAAGAATCCGCACCGTAATCCTATCCAACCATCCGAGAGGGGCCCACGTGGAGGCGATCCGTAGCACCGAAGCTCGAACGCACAAACGCCACCACAGCACCTATCCACGGCACCTGGTTCCCGTTGCCCAGGCGGTGCTGCTCCAAGCACCGCGGAGGCCCCGGTACTAGATGGTTCTCGCTGCTGCTAGTGGTGCCACTGGGCTGTGATTGTGCCATGATGAAGTCGGTTCACGAGCGGCGGTGTCCCTCTGCTGGACCTCGGTAACAGCTTCGGTCAGGAAGTCGATGATTGTCACCGCGATCTGTTAAAGCAGGTGGGCTGAGGATGTCCGCGACGGGTTGTTAAGTAGGACTGATCGTCACTGCGACTGGAGCAAGTCTGGCTTCGGAGAAGATGGCGACGGTATTTAAAGCCTGGCAGGGCTCTTTGCAAGCGGCGACCTCAGGAGGAAAATTGAGGCGTGTCCTCGACACATTGTACCTATTGGCTTTGTCGTCGTGGGGCAGGAGCTTCGAAATAGTCACTTGGTCGGAGGAGTTGTGGCTAACTATGCTACCAGGGAAGGTGACGGCGTAGGATCAGAATACGGTGTGAGAAAGGGGAGCGTATTACTAGAGGGCAAGTAAAAGAAAGCACTATCCTCACCCTTACCATCTTCCTTTTCTACATCTAGATGTTCTTGTAACCCTTTTTCAACTTTAGGCAAAAAAGCGCGTCGTAATCTCCTTCTGCAGTCCTCTGTAGGTGTATGTGGCATTCCTCTCAGCCGGCTTTGGCACAGCGTTGGGGAAGCATTGCCAAAAGTTGGCTTAGAAATATATACATGGAAATTTTTTACCGGCTCATACTGTAGCTAACCAATAGCAGCCGGTGAATTTCAAGGCATGTCACCTTTGAGCGAATATCGAGTTAGACACCAGTATAGCGAGATGCACTCAGAAGAAGGCGATGAAGCATGGTCGTTCCATTTTTACTTCTTTGAATGTGTACATCCAACGTAATTTTGTTATTAAAGCAAATATTACGTCACTGCATGGTGCATGGTTGCATATAGCCAAAGAAAACTCAAGGAGAGCGTAGTGGAATACAAACCACTTGTCTGGTTTGAAGGGTGTTATAACTTTTGATATCTATATCATTCTTTTCTTCCTCTTCCGGTTTGTTTTATTGTATACCCAAGGAGCACAAGCTAACACTGCTCCCCGCAGTTAAATATTATATAGCCAAGTGAGACCTACCCTAATTATTTATAGAGTTGATTAAGGAAGTCTTGTTTATCAATTCTGGTTGCTGAATTTTCGTGAAAGTATTCTTCACCTATCTGAGTTATCGTGCCTAATGACGAGACTTCGGGCATATGTCCCAGGTTATCTTTACCAACTGTCTGGACCTACACAAGGAAAATGGGGTGCAGGTAATGTTGTATTTTACGTGTTCCGTAAACTGGAAGCATATTCATAACCTAAGAAAATACGAAAACACTATGCATTCACAGAAAATGTATAGTAGAATGGCTGGCGTTCTCAGAGAAGCGTACATTTTAGAATTGGACGTTACCCCCATTCGCCGGCCCTGCAATTCGGCCACCAGTGTTGTCGAAGCGATTTAAGCCTCCCCATTTCTTTTGCCGCTCTCACTCCTTCCAAACACAGTCAATATTTAAGAAACACTACTTTTTATTAGTGCTATTACGCAGATTTTAGCAAGGGAAGTTCGTTCTCTCGCAATACATATATATATATATATATATATATATATATATATATATATATATATATATATATATATATTCTTAGTGCGGATATAAAGAAAACAATGGCGTCGAGGCATTTTCGCGTCGACATGGCACACTGAGAAAAAGTAACTCTTGACAAAGAAGGGTCCAAAACTAGGTGTGACCATTCCAAGGGACAGAGAACATGCAGGGAGGACCAAGTACATAGCAAAGATTACTTTCTGTTAGAACGCGCCTGTTGTCCGCTTTCCATTTTCTGTGCATTCGCCCTCATGTTTCATATACACCAGATTTGGCATCGGCAATGAAATAGTGCTGGAAGTCAGCGCAGTGCCTGTCGTTTCTGTGTCTTTGACCTTAGCGCGGTGCGTCATTCTACCATTATATCAATTGGAATTACCATGTAGAATATCTACGAAATAGCAAGCATAGCAATAGTAGGGAGGTCGATAACAACTCCCCAAAAACGCAAGCCTTACGATAACACATTAGCAAAAATTTTTTGTGCTTTTTATGCGCAGAAGCCATACTTTTGTTTATCTGTACTTTCATGTTTGTTTATCAGGTCTTTATGTACACTATCAATTATTCGTCTTTACCAATGAAAAAGCGTTGATTGCAGAGTTTAATCAAAGAAGAGATCGGTATTGCGTAGGCTCGCCCAGAATCATAGGCTAATTTCCAGCGAACCTACTTCTTATGACCAGGTTCGTCGAGAGTTGAAGTGTAAATAAACCACGCGTTTCAAAACGTTGTAATGGTACATTCCTTTCGATAAAGCTAGAATGGATTGGAAAACTTTATTGACTCTTTTAAGGTTTTAGCGGGTCGAGGCCGAAGTCTTCATTCTTGAAGCTTGGGTCCTCTTCAGCCATGGATGGGCACCTAGTCCAGGGCTCCACTAAGCCGGGCCGCCTCGCACGCGTGCGCTATTAGAGTTCTTTGAGCCTCTAGCTCGCTGCTGGTGAGCCAGCTCTCCCATTGCTCCGCACTTGGTGTTATGTGTTTGTGGAATGCCTGGTTTCTTGTACACTCCCGTGTAATGTGGTATAATGTTGGTTTTGCTCCACACCACGGACAGGTTGCGCTATACTGCGTGGGGAACATCCTACTTAGTATGTGTAAGTTTGGGTAGGAGGCCGTTTGCAGTCTCCGCCATCCTGCGGCCTCCTCCTTTTTAATGCTTTATGTGGTGGGGGATATTGATATCTTAGCCCCTTATAGAGGTAAAATAGCTCTGAACAGCTGTTCCCGCAGTTGATCTGTGGCCCCTCTGGGGCGGTTGACGTTCCTGCTCGGCTGGTCATCCCTCGAGCTAGGCTGTCTGCCCCTTCGTTGCCCCTGATCCCTGCGTGGCTTGGTATCTAGATAATGTTATGTGTGGATTGTCCCTGAGCGATTCGAACTCTGCTGAGGATCTTGAGCGCCGTGTTTCTAATTCTGCCTCTTATATAGCTCCGGCACGCCTCTTGTGAAAGCTAGAAATAAATTTAATACATGACAGCAAATTGGACCTAAATGGTTGTTATAAACGTCTTCCGGTTCATGCCGATGAATTATATGGCCCTCTTGAAGCTCCCCATCTACACTCTGGAGCGCTTACATTAGGAAGTTATTGCGAAGGACATATTTCACGGAATCATACCGAGTTTTTTTTTTCTTATGAGCATAATCAATAATGTTTTCTACCCGCCGTGGTTGGTTTCTGCCGATGGTGTTGGGCTGCTCAGCAGGAGGTCCCGGGATCGAATCACTGTCACTGCGGCCGGATTTCGGTTGGGGCAAATTGCGAAAACACCCGTGTACTTAGGCTTATTTGCCTCTCAGTCATATTGTTCTTTTTTTGCACTTAAAGACGCATAATTCAATTTATTGACAATATTTTCCTGAAACATAATGAAGATCTCCCGTGCAAATCTCCATATATATTATGTCTGCATAGTACAAAACTCAGGGATTGTGTTCTGTGCTTGGTTCGGGTACAAACCACGTGGCGATGATAACGACAGTGGGAACGGCTGCAGAAGGGCGCTATGAATCATCACACGTGTTGAAACCACGGTCACGGTTCAATTTTCACCGTGCACTCAAGGAAGGCCTTTTGTGTCTGACGAAAAAAGATTCACACACCACTACCAGTGCTCACAGGTGTGTACGAGTTCTCGGAAAATTGAATACACTTGGAGTTGAACTAGGGATTTCTCTGACCCATTGTGGTTTTCCTGGATATCCAAACCATGTTTCCTTGAACGCGAGGACGCCTTGAGTGTTTCTGCTTATTCTGAAGATATGCTGCTTACACCTCGTGATCATACCCGGGGGACCACACCAAGCAAACCCTTCCTGGGATGACTGTGCCATTGTTGTGAATGGAAAGCTGGGCGCGCGTTCAGTGAACTCGTACTTATTATTTGTCCTAACCCATCCTGCACACTACTCAACTGCTAGAGCAGCCCGCAGTTCTCCGCCAGAGTATATACACTTCTAGGAAACCCGCAGCCTCGTCTTCGTTTTACTGTCGCACACTGGTAATTTTTGCGCTTTAGACACATTCGTTACTGCCTACCTGCCTAAGTCTTCTTGCTATGCTTAAGAAAACAGCGCGCTGACGTTGGCTAGGAGTGACAGCCAACAGCTATATGCCGTCGCCTTGTCCCATTTCCATGGTCACTATGTCGGCCACTGCATGACATGCTTCCCTGCTTTCACTACGCATTATTTTTTTGTGCTTTGCGTTACAACTTTGACTTAAAACAAATGGCATGTTTCATGAAATATTACAAGGCTTTACTCATTTGGAAATGCATCTATAGAGCCTTGTTGTCAGTCCCTCAACGGGCAGCAATCGCCAGTATTTCAGAGGGTTCGCTGGTTCACAAATAAGCCACCCGGCGACACCATTGCCTTTGGTGACGCTCAAAGCAGGATGCGTTTTTTTTTGTTAACTTACCCAGAACCCTGATGGCCATTAACGCTATGTTTAAAGTGGTCTCCTTTTCTGCCATAAGAAGTGGCATACTCCGCCACCACCATTAGAGGCGCTAAATATTCCGGGAAAATGAAAGGAACTTGCGTGGAGCTCATCAAATTATTTGCTGTCTTGTTGGTTTAGCCGATATGCATGTCAGGTTTTACGGAATGAGTGAACGCATAGGGCCT
Source organism: Dermacentor variabilis (assembly GCF_050947875.1). NCBI lineage: Eukaryota > Metazoa > Arthropoda > Arachnida > Ixodida > Ixodidae > Dermacentor > Dermacentor variabilis. The sequence goes on along the minus strand of NC_134576.1, from coordinate 67,686,078 downwards.
CTGGTATTTCCACATTCACACAAAATACAGCTCACCCCTCCTGATCAATTCCGGGCGAGCAAAGCATGAAAACGCCCTCCGGAATGACCCTGTCATAGTTGTTCCTGTGAACGAAAAGAGCAAGCCAGGGGCGCATTCAGTGCATGATAATTTATTGCTCATGCTAACGCGTATGACACGCTGTGCAAGAACTGTGTCCCAGTCATGATATATCGTGATGAAACTATGGATTCTTCGAGAGCTCATTTTAATTTCGGCTTTCATTTCCGCATCCTGCGAATCCCCTGAAGCAACAAGCAAAAAGAAGAGATTCTTTTGAAAAAGGTAATTATAGGCAAATAAACACATATTTACCAACTGACCACGTGGCTTCAAATTTTGTTTGCATAGCAACGTCATAAATTTTTCCCTAACCATTAGCAAGATGTCTCTTTTAATTCCAGAAATATACTTTAGGTGAGTTGTATAAGCATGAGGGCCGGTGTTCGGTGCATATGGTTCACGAGCAAACCACGTGGCGGCATGAAAGTCAGTGGCGATGACCGCAGAAAGACACAATTTGAGTTAACATGTAGCAAAGCCATAGTTACGGTTCAATTTCCTCCCTGCTCTCAAGGGCCGTTCTTGTCTGAGCAACGAAACTGCACACAGGATACGACTTCTCAGAAGAGTCTAAACATTCTCGGAAGATGGAGCGCACTTGGAGGTGAATGTAGCACTTTTTTGACCCATTGTTTGTCTGCCTGGTATTTGAGCCCGGTTTCCGGGAACGCGAGAAGGCCAGGAGTTAGGCTGCTTTCTTTTTCGCATGAACTGCTGCACGCCCCTTGCGATCGTACGCGACTGACCAAACCACGGACCCCTACCTCAAATGACTGTGCCATTGCAGCAGAACTGACAGCTGGGCGAGTTGGTACGAATTCATAGTAAAATATTCTTGCGCGCTCAATTGACAAAGACACAGTGAAGGGAGACACACACGCGCTTACTCACAACTATTTTATTTTCGGAAAGATACAGAACATATTTACCCCAGCTATGAGCGCTGAGCATGTGCAACAACACTGGTCAGTAGAACAGAAGCTGATTAAAAACAGATTAAGAAGGTTCAACCAGCGTTTAAAAATCTGAATTCATTTTGAGTGATTACAACCGATGGGTGGCTTACGCATCTTACAGCGCACTTTTTGATATTAAATGCTTCTGTGATTTCACGCGTTAGTTAAAAAATACCGGATCACAATGACATAGATTGCAGTGGTTCGACAAGTGCGAATGATTTTCTTTACCAAGAGAACGTTCATATTCTTTTAGACGGGTGCTTATGCGCCAACCGGTTTGTCCTATGTACATGTTGCCACAGGTCAATGGAAGCCGGTACACAACACCTATTCTGCATTTTGTGAATTTTTGATGGTCTTTTAGACCGCTGCTGCATTTTTTACCTTATTGTCTAATTTATTGAAAATAGCTTGGCGCAGTTTTTGCACCTTGTTAGGAGCGCTGAAAACCACTTCAACGCCATACCGGCTGGCAACATTCTTTAGCCCATGGGATAAATAATGTACGTAAGGTACAACTGCAAGGCGTTTTTTGTTCGTGCTAAGCCTGTTCCTTGAATCTGTGGGTTGTACACCCTTTACTATTTTTATTACCCTTTCAGCCACTCTGACTATAATGTGTTCTGGGAATCCCACCGAAGCTAGTCTTGTTACCTGATTGGCAAAGCTTTCTTTTAGTCGGTGGCAACAAGATTTTACTAACGCTGCCTGAAGGCAAGACACCGCATTTCCGCTTTTTACAATCTTCGAATGTCCTGATTTGTACTGTAATATGGGGTTTTTCAACCTAGGGCTGTACATCCAGCATATGTGATCGGGTAGCAATCGCAAGGAAAGATCTAGAAACTGTAGTTCATTTTCTTTAGCAATCTCATGGGTAAACTTAAGGCCTAGGCTACATTCATGGAACACTTTCAGTACATTATCCACATTACAGCCATGTTCATTCCCATCAAAAATAACCAAAAAATCATCAACAAATCGGAATATTTTTGCCAAGCTTCCTAAAGCACTGTGAATACTTTTGTCTACATGAGCTAGAAAAATGTCGCTTAGTATTTGCGCTAACTTGGAACCTATACATATACCTGATTTTTGCAGATGCATTGCTTGATGCCAACCGACAAACGTATAACTAAGATAAAAAAATAGAATTCCCATAAAGCTTTCCACGGGTGCTCCGCTGTCATTTCTAAATTTCACTTCATCATTATCTTCGCAAATACACATTTTAACATTTTTTTACAGCTCTGTGTGGGGAATGGAGTAAAATAAATCTTGTAAGTCAACACTGAAGGCGCGGCATCCCTTTGTTTTGTTTCGCCTCAAATATTGTACAACAGCCTTAGAATTACAGATTGCTAACGGATCTGGGATTCTTAACGAGGAAAGCTGTTTCTGGATAAACGATCCTACCTGCTACTGCCAAGTGCTTCTTTCAGTAACAATGGTTCTGAACGGCTCTCCAGGTTTGTGCGTTTTACATGAGAAAAACACTTCAAGATGCAGGCCCTTTGCTTTTTTTGACTGAGTCACATAGGTTTTCTAAATTGAGGGAACACAGTAATTCAATAACACGGTGTTTTTGTTTGGCGGGCTTAACATCGATTCTCTTGAAATTTTTATGTATAGCTTCACAAGCTTTTTCACGAACCATGCCATCAGGTAGGACAACAAAACATCCTTGTGTATGGGCGGTAAGAATACCGGTTGAACCTTCTTAATCTGTTTTTAATCTGTCTCTGTTTTACTCACCACGCTCTTTGCACATGCTCAGCGCTGATAGCTTGGTTATACATGTTCTGTATCTCTCCAAAAATAAGATAGTTGTGAGTAAGCGCTCGTGTGTCTGCCTTCACTGTGTCCTTGTCAATTGCGCGCACAAAAATATTTTACAATCAATACTGTGCCATCGTTATGCCAGTGAATGGAAATGGCAATTTGAGCATGAATTCGGTGGACTGTAACTTATTTTTTGCCCGAACGCACCCTGCACACTACCCAACACCTAGCACAGCCGTGCAATGTCTTCCATATTATAGAGATTTTTCGGAAACCCGTTTCTAACCTGCCTTTCACTTTCGTACACTGGTAATTTCCTGATAAGTAATGAGAGAAACAGGAGACGTTCAAATGTTTTAGGTAATAAATTTGACGGTCACGTACTGTTTCATGTTTTCCAATCAGGTTTCAGTACCATGAAATCATATTCTCATGTGAACTTGTTTCTTTATCTTCAGTTTGCGCATGCAGTTTTCTCGTGGCCATTAGGTGTAGTTTAATTGAACCTGCATAATTCAGCGCAAAAGGAAGAAATTGTAACGAGAAGCGCCCGTCATTTCAAAACCCTATAATTTTATATGAGATCATGTGGCCCCTCAAGCTCTCTTGTCGATTAGACCTTGTCTGTTCAACTTACAGAAATATAGATATAAAGATTCGTATTTGACCTGACACTTTAATATTTCGTAGTCTGTGATTTTACCACGTGCACATATTTCTACTCATGTATTCTTTGAAATTACCGACGTTCTTTCCGAGCAGGTAAATTGAACATGGCTTGCCGAAAGACTTCTTTATCAAAACAAGTCTGCTTTACGCAGTGATGCTGAGTGCAAGTTCAGCTAACTTTTCATATGAGGCTGTTAGGCAGGTCAGGTTCCAGGCCTAACGCTAGCAGAAATTCTTGGAAATACAAAGCGGTGAGATGCGCTTCCCTAGAAAACAGCGAAAACGCCACGTATTAGAATTTGGCACCGCCCTACGAGAAATCAGGCTGTATAAAAAAAGTAAAAAGCGTTTTTTCCATTTTGCGTATCTATGAATTCTTCTTGATAAATTACAAGTCGTTCATTCAGGCTGTGTGCATCGGGTCATGTTTGACCTCAAGTCTCAATGAGATGTTATTTTTTAGTCATGACAGGTACCTGAAAGCTGACCTTGGTGAGACAATTGCCATTAAGGTATTCCGGTGTGTTGAGGATTTTTTATTCATATTTCGGGCGGAGCAGTGCGATGCCTGGCAAAGTGAAGCAAATATTTTTTTAACATTCATTCTTCTAGCGTGGCTAACATGGAATTAACAACACACTTTCTCAAGAATAACAAGTTGATGTCTTTAGCTTTAAAAATTTTGTTCATGCCAAAGCATGTTTTCTTGAAATATTTGTCTCGCTTTCGAAAAATCCTGCCCCCTTATGCTCCGCACTTTCGAAGCTTCTCACCACGTCAAAAGCAGTTTTCAATGCCAAGTGGAAAGACTAAACGCGGCAGGCTTCCCTGTCAAGCTGCTCTCGTGCATAGCGGAATTGCTCCCTGCACATTTTAAGGAAAAAGAACAAAGCGCAAGACAAGCCAACTTTCAGTAATAAACCAAGGCGAATATTTTTGCTAAACCTTATGTTGTCTGGGTGTCGCATCGCCGAGTAATCATTGTTGAAGGAGCGGGGTTGAAGCTTGTATTTAGAGCCCGGAATAAGCTAGCATCTCTTTGCAGGCGCCAAAATTGGTTTGCACTTCCGGGCCGTGCCCTAAGAAAAAAATATTAAAAAATATATGTAAAATTCACCATGGGAATTCTCTATTACAATTGTTTAGGATGCTGCCGCAGCTACATCGTCCATACAGGATTATGTATCAACGACCACCTAAGAGAGAACGCAAATCTGTTGCACGCCTTTTTAGGCAGTGACCCGGCGTGTCACTGTTCCAAGAGCAAAGCGAAATTGGCAAGAATATTTAGGACTGTGCCATTTATTTACGACGATGCGAGCGAGTCAGCTGATTTGTTTAAAGAAGATTGCACTATTACAGGGGACGCAGACAAGGCGGACTTCAGAGAAATTGTCAAGGGAGGAGTCGAAAATATACTCAACAGGTGTGACCGATTATTAGAAGGTAAATGTGCACAACCCGAAAGCGCATTCGTAGCAAATTTTACTTTAGGTTTATGTGGAGCCAATTTTCTGATGGCCATAATAATTGCGATAAATTCTGCAAGAAATGTTGGCGTATAATGAGCCAGACGGAGAGCAAACAGCAATTAAGATGATTTGAAAAGATGCCAACTCCGGCCTTCCGTAAATTTCGTGTTGCATCCGTAGAAGTAACCAAGTGTGAAAGAACTAAAGTCAATATTGAAGGAGACCTTCAATTATGCGCGCTGATAGAAGTGTTGCGTGTAGTTAGCGTGCGCTCCATCCTGTTGCCGTATTCCTTGCTATAATTTGCGCGCAATAGTGAATTGGTCTTTGTGCAAACCATGCTCGACCAAAGAGCCGAAGCAGCCTTTCCTTCAAAAGTTACATTAAAGCTTCGACTTTCACCTTGTTCTTGTTTTCCTCAAAGGCTTCTCAGAAACACGTGGTTTACTTATACACAGATACACACTAGCATAGGCTATTGGCGATAATAAAAAAGGAATTATTCTCATGAATATGAAGAAAAACAGGCTTTAGAAAAAATAAATTATGGGGTTTAACGGGCCAAAACCACTTTCTGATTATGAGGCACGCCGTAGTCGAGAGCCCCAGAAATTTCGAAAAGCTCGGGTTCTTTAACATGCACCTAAACCTACGTACACGGGTGTCTTTCGGATTTCGCCCCCATCTAAATGGGGCCGCCGCGGCCGGGATTCGAACCTGCGACCTCGTGCTCAGCAGCCCAACACCATTGCCACTGAGCAACCACGGCTGGTAAAGACAAGCTGTAGAGGCACATCCAAACGGACATGTAATAGTTTTAGCAGCAGCCTAGATTTCTCCGATGGCCAACTGCGCACAAAAAAATCACTATTGTGATTAGGGCCTAATTATGTCACGGCTTCCACGAAAGCGTCTCTTGGTAAAGAAGGGCACATAATCATGTGTGTCCACATTAAAAGGCAGAGCGCAATCATTCCGAAATTTCATTTTCTAGTCCTGCTACAACCATAAGCTGCTGAGCAGGGTGGAATATACTGTTGCCAGTCAATAATCTTTATCAGCGTGGACCAAAATGGAGGGGAGTGAAGTGTTTTGAGATGGTATAACGAAACCATTGAATGCGAACAATACCTTGTTCTACTAGGCTTTGGTATAATGCAATTATTGCAATGCATGTATTTATAATGTAATTAGCTTCTGCATTTTCATAAACATTGTTGCAAGATATCTATGCCGAGCTTCTGGGATTTGCCTTTCCCATAAACTGCAAAATTTAAGCTTCACGAAATCTGTGTCCACGTATTTTGTCGTCCCTGTCGAGTGTGTTGATTTTCCGTGCATTCCTCGCATAGAATAAATACGCAATATTTTTTGGTAAAATGACTATCAGATTCAAAATGGATGAAATCCTTCCGTCGATCGAATCTACAGGAGCGATTTATCTCCACAGTCGCCCTTCTACGTTGACAAGTGGAGAACACCAATATTTTAATACTTTGTTTGCTTAAAGGGACTGGCAACCAATTTTCATGTTACTCATTTTTAAGTGCAATGAAGAGCTTACCGATTAGATTATTAATCATGAAGTTGTCATGCGGGAAACGCCTTGGAATATTTATTATTACCTATTATATTATGATGCTGCGACTCAAGCTGTCTGCAATGTTAATTTTTTTCTTCTGCGATAAACGCTACCTGTTTTCGTGGTTTCCTGTCCAACTTCTTTGGCATTTATCATTCAAAACAAAAGGACTCGGATCGAAAACGAAACAACGCCTTTACACGTGATACGCAATTCAGCGTGTTGGCGTCGGCAAGCGTGCGCTCAAGACTTCCGAAGCACATAATAAAGCGCAAGAGTCTAATAATATACCAATTGCAATTTTAGCAATAACTGTGGAGTACCTAGTAACAGTCGCCTTACCTACTGCAATCTTATAGAGTACATCCGAGGTACCAAGATTTCACCGCCAGGCCTCTACACTTACTGGTTTTTAAGACTTCCGTCACAATATAAAATTACAATTCCTACTTAAATCGCGAAAGTGTGACGTAACATCGGGAATATCCTGGATTCTCTCACTATAAATAATGGTGATTTCAACTGCATCAACTTGTCACAACACATTCGGGTGAGTTCCTTTGCGCGAGTGAAATTCCATTTCATCCCATTCTTGTTCCCTTCACACTATATAGTATTTAGCTACTGGAAAGCATGACGACTTTGGCAACATTTGAACAACACTCACCAGAAATAAACTTTACATTATCGAATACAGTGCAGGCCATTTCTGAGTAGAGCGCATCTCGGTCGTCGTACTGGACATCTCAGAACAAGAACTGTACCGTTTTTCATGCCGCAACAGTTAACTAGAAAGAAATACACATCGCACATAAAGAAATTGTTGTTGTTACTTGAATCACTGAGTATGTTTTTAACCCGTACTGTACATTATTGCGATTTCCGCAGTCTTGATAGAAATTCCGTACGATACGGCATTGCAAAATATTTTTTTTGCGATCACGAAAGCCTTGTACCAGTGATTTATATCACGACCAAACAAAAACGTGGGCTCCGCAATTGCATCGGAAGTGGCTTTCTACATTTTGACTTTATACGCACGTTACCTTAGGCGCATTTCGAAATGGCTGTTTTCAGTGATGCAAACACAGTCACAGGTAATGCGGAGTATTCTGTACACAGCGTTCGAGAACCAATTGAGATCTAATAGTCTTAAAAACACTCATGGTCCCAGTCTACTCTTTGTTTATTAGTGTGTGTGTGTGATAACATATTTTTATATTTTTTTGGTTTGCAGACACAATCACACAGCAGAGGAAGAGAACTAGCTGGGAAAAGCCTCCAAGGAGGGGGGGGGGGCTTGGTGACATTTGTGACATGGATGTAAGACGCACTAGACAAAATACCGATAAACGATTGATTTCATTTACCTCGCCTTGTTTACAATAATCGTATCAGATAGCTCGGCATTATCAAGGTAATACAAGCCCCAGGAATAATTTGAACGGTTAGTATATAAACTATATTGCATATTCAAGGGTTTGTTTTTTTTAAATCAGTTCATTCTTTTCTTTACGTAATGGTTGAACAAAGTATGCCTTGTTCAATCAAGGTTGCCGGAATGTACACGTTATCTCCGTTTTAGAAGATTTACATTGCTGATACAATGCATCATGAAGCTGAAAACGGCCGCAACATACTTTCTGATTAGAAGATGACGCTGATTTATTGACATCCCCTTTGAAACGAAGCAGCGCATACTATACATAGTATGCTCTACCTGCTTTTCATTCTAGAAATATGTGTGTGCATGTCCTTAAATTTTTTAAAGCGAAGCTTTCTTGGTTCTTCCTTGAACTTTCACAATGATGCTGCTGCTGTCTGGCACACCACATTACAGGAGCGAGGCAGAGAGGCAAGGCGACGCGAGAAACTCGTTTCCACCTTACAACAACATCAAATGAGCAAATTAACCTCTAGAGTTCCCTGGCCGTCGCCACATTAGCCTATTGACAGCTGGAATTATCCGTGAACCCTCACAAAAGCATGGCAGCAATTTATTGCAGAATAGGTAGAACCAGACTCCTTTGGTTGAACAGATGCAATTCCGAAACGAGTGAAAGCCTTGCGACTCTTTGCTCGCAGCTCAAGCACAAGGGGGGAGGGAGTTAGGAAGAAGGTCACGTGAGAAGGCAAGAAAATGGTACTATATATACTAAAAATATGACTTCGGGCAAAGATATTTGAGGTTCAAGACACGTTTGTGCTTTTCCTGAAAAATGAAGACCACGCAGATTTGTCAAGCTTACAACTTACGCATTGCCCGCAGAAGCAGAGCCGCATTAAAGAGTATCGTAGGGTCTAGGCGACACTACGGAAGCGCCCATACGTCAACATTTCTTTGCCCGATGCTGTAGCTCTGCGTTATGGCATCTCTCGGGGTCGCGGGTTTAATAGCGACCGTGGCAGCTGCATTTCGGCAGAGGCCAAATCCAAAACGCTGGTGCACTTAGATTTAGAGACATGTCAAAGAAGACCACGGCGTAAAAATGAATCCGAAGTCGCTACTATGGCGTAGCTCATAATCCTATTGTGGTTTTGGCACGTACATATGCAGTGTAATACTAACACTAATAGGTTCTATGTGAGGTAATGAGTGTGCTCATCCCTCAACAATAACGCCTCAAGCAAACACCTCTGCCTTTGTATTATGTGTGCTAGGAGACAAACCGCAGCAGTGTAAGCAAGCTAATGTTTAACAGCAACGCAACCCTCTCGTGTTGGACTAAACGTTGAAAAAAAGTTAAAGGTTCGTCGTCAAAATCAACGATAATAATCCCCAGACAAAGCCAGCCGTACAGATACCTTCGCCTACACCGATTCCCACAGCGAGTGGGATCCACATAATATTTTCTATTTTTTAAAAACATATCTTGCCCTCATCAGTACCTATGTCTCGTCCATACTATTTTCCGCCGATACTCTTAAGGTCTCGTGCTTATATTAACGGATGACCAGTTGACGCTTCCGTCCACCTCAAGTCAAAGCGCTTCTGGAAGCTGTACGTTTCGCACGAGTCTCGGTGGGTCAATCCCTTCGCATTCATTTAGGATATGCTGAGGGGTCTGCGAGCTTTCTTTGCGATATAGACACTCCTCATCCTATATTGCGAATATTTGCTCCTTTATGCTTTTCTCCCTAGGCAAGCAGCTCGAGTGCCAAATAGGAAAGCCCTGGAAATTCTAAATGGTCTTCCTGTGCCCATCATATGCAACCAATTTACCCCTTGTCCCTTTGATTTTCTTTTTGATGTCTCCTGGTTACGGTTCATGGTAATTTTCAATTACAATTAAGTTAGTTTTACCAATTTTTTACCTCTTCCTCTTTTCTGTGTCCGCGGTTTCGAGGTACAGATACCTGAGCCCATTAGCCGCCCGTTCGTCTTTTTTTATGCACCTCAGGCTTTCTTCCAAACCAGTTTTTCTCTGCGCTAAACTGATTTGAAAAAAGCCCAGTCACCTGCCACTACGCACTGCCTCGTTTGTGGTTTTAGCGTGGGTTCCCGAGGCCAGCCGACCTATAGATTATATCGAATGCGGGCAAGATATACGATTTTAAGCAGGTAGCGGCATTCGCGAACGATAGCGCTGGCAGTATTACTCCATTCCCGGTTCCACCTCAGATTTATTGCGGCAGAAAAGCAATTATTGCTGTATTCCGCTTCCTGTGTACTTTAATATCATTTTGGTGGTGATGGTCGCGTAAATCTTTTCTTTGTTTATGTATTCACCGGTGTAATTATGTCGCTTGACTATAACAGTATGACTTGCTCTTTAATTGTCACCAAGTAATTACTCGTCTCCTCAATAACGATCCTTATACCAATTTCCCTAACCCAACTTAACCTAGATCGATTCCTGTCGCCGCATTACCCCGCGTATATTCGCAAGCTCTTGCAAAATCCGCTAGTAGCACTATGTCGTCCGCATGCATTATGCAAGGAGGATCAATGAAACCAAAATTCAATGTTTTTCGCTTGTTTTGCTATGCCCTAATATAAATCACGAACAACAATAAAGCCAGAGGGCATCCTTTCTTGAGTCGTTTGGGAAATTCCACCACTTCATGATATTTTCGGGCCTTCCCACAGAATTAGTAGTAGGTTGTGTACTTCGATATACACGCCGTAGAAGACAAGTTGCTTGACTGTAACGAGGAACAGAGCCGCCAATTTTCACGACACATTTTACCATTATCTGGAAAGGGGTGATCTGGCCTCGACTCGTAACAGAAGAGTTCTTCCGTAACAGCTTTTATTTGCATAAATTCTCAAGAGGTTAACTACTTTTCATTGCTTCAGACCCGCGGCACACTTTCACAACCCCGGCGAGCCGGGTAATTCTTATGCCTTGTATATCAATGCTACAAAAGGGAAGGAAACGACAATGTGGCAACATTCATGCGGCGCCTGCTATACCGATGTACATTAATACTGCTAAGCGCACCAGCCCGCACTTTGCGCGAATTTCCTCAAAAGCGTTGCTTCATGAAGTTGTGCTCTCCCGACACTGGGTAACTGAACACTTCGAGCCACATTAGCATTGAAACAGAAACAAGCTACCTTACAATACTTCGACTTCTATGCTACAGCAAACTCACGTCACGCTCGTGTTCATGCCATGTCAGGCAGATCACAGCGCACGGGCAATGATGACTCAAGGGCTGCGTGAAATACAAGATCATTATTATTTATTCACGTATGGCGGTAGAAAAACTACGACTGTTCCCGGAAGTGGCGTCTTTACATTTGTAGCTCGTGATGTTCATTCTTCATTAGGAGTCTGCGTTCGCCTCTGCAGTGGCAAGCAGCGCCTCGAATGCCGCCGAACATCACACGCCAAGATGTTGTCCTGTCCACAAAAGAGGCACATGGTACGTGGAATGCAGCAGTTGCTGAAGCAATGCCTCTTAAGTCGTCCGAGCTTGGCTTCGAATGTACAGCCGAAGCGTCTGTTAACACAGAAGGCGCGATGACGTTGCAGCTTTTTCTGGTTGAAGATCACCGCCCTCAGCTCGCACGCGGCAAAGCACGTCTTGTCCACGGGGCACAGGCCTCTGCGGTGCCAGGCGAGGGCACCGGCGTCTCGGTGCCGCCGCGCTGCCGAACGGACGAAGGCGTTGTGCTTGCACCTCTTGCACAGGATGTGGCCGCAGGGAAGTTTCACGGCCAGTGCAGGAATCGCCGAGCAGCCGGCGCAAATGCGGACGCTCGGTAGCGGTTCCACAAATGTAATGCGCCGTGAGTTCAAGAAGCGGCAGCAATACCCGCGGAGGCTTAGGTAGAGGTGCCGCTGTTCCCGTTGCCCAGGCGGCGCTGCTCCAAGGACTGCGGAGGCCCCCGTACTAGATGGTTCTCGGTACTGCTAGTGGTGCCACTGGGCTGCGATTCCGCCATGATGAATTCGGTTCACGAGCGGCGGTGTCCCTCTGATGGACGTCGGTAACAGCCTCGGTCAGGAAGTCGATGATTGTCACCGGGATCTGTTAATGCAGGTGGGCTGAGGATGTCCGCGACGGGTTAAGGAGGACTGATCGTCTCTGCGACTGGAGCAAGTCTGGCTTCGGAGAAGATGGCGACAGTATTTAAAGCCTGGCAGGGCTCTTTGCAAGCGGCGACCTGAGGAGGAAAATTGAGGCGTGTCCTCGACACATTGTACCTATTGGCTTTGTCGTTTGTGGGGGAGGAGCTTCGAAATAGTCACGTGGTCGGAAGGGCTTTGGGTAACTATGCGACCAGGGAAGGTGACGACGTAGGATGAGAATACGGTGTGAAAAAGGGGGCAGTATTTCTAGAGTGCAAGTAAAAGAAAGCACTATCCTCTCCCTTACAATCTTCCTTTTCTACATCTAGATGTTTTTGTAACCCTCTTTCTACTTTAGGAAAACTGAAGGGTGCAAGAAAGCACGTGGTAATCTCCTTGTGCGGTTCTCTGTAGGTGTATGTGACATTCCTCTCAGCCGGCTTTGGCACAGCGTTGGGGAAGCATTGCCAAAAGTTGGCTTAGAACTTTATATGGAAATTTTTTCCCGGCTCATACTGTAGTTAACCACTAGCGGCCGGTGACTTTCAAGGCATGTCACCTTTTAGCGAATATTGAGTTAGACACCAGTATAGCGAGACGCACTCAGAAGAAGGCAATGAAGCATGGTCGTTCCATTTTTACTTCTTTGAATGTGTACATCAAACGTAATTTTGTTATTAAAGTAAATAATACGTTTAAAGAGTTGATTAAGGAAGACTTGTTTATCAATTCTGGTCGCTGAATTTTTGTGAAAGTATACTTCACCTATCAGAGTTATCGTGCCTAATGACGAAACTTCGGGCATATGTCCCAGGTTATATTTACCAACTGTCTGGACCAACACAAGGAAATTGGGGTGTAGGTAATGTTGTATTTTACATGTTCCTTAAACGGGAAGCATATTTATAGCCGAAGAAAATACAAAACCCTATGTAGTTATCGAAAATGTATAGGAGAATAGCTGCCGTTCTCAGAGAACCATACATATTAGCTTTGGAAGTTACCCCTATTCGCCGGCCCTGCAATCCGGCCACCAGTATTGTCGAAGCAATTTAAGCCTCCCCATTTCTTTTGGCGCTCTCGCTCCTTCCAAACACATTCAATATTTAAGAAACGCTTTTCTTCTTAGTGCCAGCTGTCCTAATACGCAGATATTGACAAGGAAAGTTCGTTCTCTCGCAAAACAGTATATATATATATATATATATATATATATATTCTTAGTGTGATTATGAAGAAAACAATGCCATTGAGGAATTTACGCGTCGACATGCCACGCAGAAAAAGTAGCTCTTAAAAAAGAAGGGTCCAAAACTAGGTGTGACCATTCCAAGGGACAGAGAACATTCAGGGAGGACAATGTACATAGCAAAGATTACTTGCTGTTAGAACGCGCATGTTGTCCTCTTTAAATTTTCTGTGCATTCGCCCTCATCTTTCATATAGACATGATTTGGCATCTCCAATGAAATAGTGTTGGAAGTCAGCGCAGTGCCTGTCGTCTGTGTCGGCGGCCGGATTTCGATTGGGGAAAATTGCGAAAACACCCGTGTACTTAGGCCTATTTCCTTATAGTCATATTGCTTTTTTTTGCACGTAAAGACGCATAATTCAATTTTAAAACAATATTTTCCTAAAACATACAGAAGATCTCTCGTACAATTCTCGATATATATTATGTCTGCATAGTACAAAACTCCGGGATTGTGTTCCGTGCTTGGTTCGGGAAGAAACCACGTGGCGATGATAACGATAGTGGCGACGGCTGCAGAAGGGGGCTGTGACTCATCACACGTGGTAAAACCACGGTGGCGGTTCTATTTTCACCGTGCACTCAAGGAAGGCCTTTTGTGTCTGACGAACAAAGATTCACACACCACTACCAGCGCTCCCAGGTATGTAAGAATTCTCGGAAAATAGAATGCACTTGGAGTTGAACTAGGGATTTCTGTGACCGATTGTTGGTCTCTTTAATATCCAAACCATGTTTCCTTGAACGAGAGGACGCCTTGAGTGTTTCTGCTTATTCTAAGGATATGCTGCTTACACCTCGTGATCATACCCGGGGGACCACACCAAGCAAACCCTTCCTGGGATGACTATGCCATTGTTGTGAATGGAAAGGTGGGCGCGCATTCAGCGAACTGGGACTTATTTTTTGTCCTAACCCATCCTGCACACTACTCAACTGCTAGAGCAGCAGACAGTTTTCTGCCAGAGTATATACACTTCTAGGAAACGCGCAGCCCCGTCTACGTTTTACTGTCGCACACTGGTAATTTCCTTACAAGTAACGAGTAAGAAACGACTTGTTCTTGAAACCTTCCAGGGTATAGATAGGTATGCAAAATGCAGTCAAACCTATTTTTCTTTTTTTTATTCGCAGCAGGATTTGCCGTAGGCCGAGGCAATATTCTGAGTCGTTGCCTTTCCGTTCTTTTCAATGGCAGCGTATATCACCGCGTTGTATTTCCATGATTTCCTGCTGTCGTTAGTCCTTGAACCTTAATTGCCTAACAGCCACATTTGAAATGTTATCTCAACTTTTTGGCAGCCGCACTGCGTAAGGTAGAGTAGTCTTGGGGAAGAATTAAGTCTTTCAACTAGTCGTCTTCCATTTGTTTACTCATAAAGCATGTCGGAATTTAAAAATATACATGAATAGAAGTATGTTCACCTGTGTATGATCAAGGAAACTATGAAATGTTAAGAATGCCTGGTGAAATTGGGCTGCTTTTATACTTATCTTTCTGTGAAGTGAAGCAGAGAACGCCTATTCGACAAGAGCGCTGAGGTGACTAAGTAAAACTCTAAGGTTTTGGGATGGAGCGTGGTTCTGATTATAATTTCGTTCTTTTCCGCGTAAATAAGGTTACAAATACATCTGATATTCAGGAAAATGATATATAGTTAAAATCGTCATGAACCAGTGGTGTCAATGACGTTTGAAGGAATTCCGTTTGATCGAACGCAGTGTCCTTGAAGAGGTCATGACAAGTTCATAAATATGGTGTTGCCCCACTAATTTCTTCGAACGTGCCTTACCTACACAGAATGCCCCGCTAACCTAGCTTCTAAAAAGTGAACGCAGAGGCAGATTTCACTTTAAACTATTTCGTCACGATAATGCATTCTATTTTACAAACATGAAAAGTGCATCACCCTCTGCGTTCATCTTGAGGAAGGACATGTGGCTCATTCAAAATCAAGGTGTGTGCTTCGGCTCATGTTTTGTCCCAGTCCTCAGTGATATGTTATTAGCTGGTTATGACAGGGGCCCGAGTGCTGACCTTGGCGAGACAAATGCTGTTAAGCTATTCCGGTATGTTGCATGTTTTTTATTCATATTTCGTGCACAGCAGTGTGACGCCAGGGAAAACGTGGAAATTATTTTGAACATTTTTTCTTCTTGGATGAATAACCTGGAATTGATCACAAAACCTTCCTCGAATGACAAGCTGATGTCATTAAATTTACAGCACTTGTTCATGCCGAAATATGTTTGATGGAAATATATATATCTCGCTCTGGAAATGTGCTGCTACGTTTCAGTTCCGTACATTGAAATCTTGTTAAGCGGGGAATGGCAAAAGCATGCGTGAAGGCAACGTTTCCGAGGTGCTCCCAACGGCAGGTCAAAACAAGCTTTCATCGAGAAGGTGAAAGATTAAATTCTGTAGGTTTCTCTAACAACCTGCTCTCAGGCAAAGCGGAATCACTTGTTGGAGATGTTACGTAGAGAGAAAGATGTGCAAGACAAGCAACATTTTAGGATGAATGCAAGGCGGGGATTTCTGCTTTACCTTGTGCTCCCTAGGCGTCGCATCGCCAAAAAAGAATGGGTAAGCCTGTATTTATAACACTTCAGGCTACACTTCCGGGCTGCGCTGTGAGAAAAAACAATAAAGAAGAATGTAAAATGCACTATGGGAATTGTCCATCACACTATTTTTTGCCGCGATCTAAGCTTCAACGAGCACAAATGGGATGCATTTGCAATCACTCAAGACAGCCCGAGAATTCGTTGCGCGCGTCTCTAGCTAGAAGCCTGGCAAGTCGCTGTCCGGTGAAAAATTTTTTGTGAGTGGACTTCTATTACCAGACTAGATAAATAATAGCAGTTCCTCTTGAGATAATGCCTGTTCTTTCACTTTGGCTTACGAATTTATTTGAAACCCTGTCTATTTCTCCTCGGTTTGGCCTGTGTGGTTGACTCACGCACGCACTTCCATCATTATAGATATGCCATGACTCTATGAGTCATGGCATATCTATATGGTGGAAGTGCGTGTATGAGTCAGCCCTCGATTACTTTACACAAGGAAGAGATTAAGTGGCTTAACAGTTATCTCTCACGTAGACCGGCACGTGTACCCGACTGACACGTGGTGATGCCATTCCTGAGCTCGCGCAGATGAGTTTTGTGTCTTCTTTCTTTTTTCGCCTCAGTGCTCCCTTCAGTTGATAGTCGGCGTTCGTGTTGTCCACTTCTCTGCTCTTGTGTCCCGTTTGCACGCCTCACGTCTTTTCTGCATAAATAACATGAAGGTGGTCAGAATAATCCGGAGTCCGCCTCTCTGACGCGCCCCGTAAAAAGATCGTGTTTTTCGTGCGCGAGTTTCAATTTAGTTGCAGTACAGTAAAAGTTAAACATTACTGCAATTTAAGATTAAAACTTCTGTCAGGATGCGATATTCTATGTGAGGGTATGATAATGCACAGCTCTCTCACAAATTGTGAACCATGGCGCACAACAACGCCTGAAGCAAACGCATAGCCCTCTGTGCTCTGTGCACTAGGCAGACAAACAGCAATGGTGCGTCCAAGGCAACGCTTAACATAAACTCTCGTATTGGAGTAAACGCTGAAGAAATTACACACTCTCAACGATACCACCGCTAATTATAGTCAATCAAAGGAAACAGCGGAGAAGGCTTCGCCCACAACGATTCCCACAGTGCATGGGATGCGCATGGTTTTACCCTAACGCGTCCTCTAAAACGACCCAACTGCTTGCGCAGCCATCGATTGAATTCCAGATAATATAGGCTGTTCTAAAACCCGTTGGCAGTCGGAATTTCGCTTTTGCACACTCGTAATTTCCGGATAAGTAACGAATGAGAAAGGACATGGATGTGAAACCGTAAGCTGGTGCCGTATTCTTATTCGTAGCGTTTTCGCATTTTAAAAGTGCAGCCTATATCACCGCGTTGTATATGGAAGAATTTCTGACGGCGTTAGCCCTTGAACCGTAAGTTCCTATCAGCCTTATATCGAAAGATGTCTGAACATTATCGGTGCCTAACTGCTTAAAGCACATTTGTTTTGATGAATAAGGCTTTCAGCAAGCCTTCTTATTAATAGTCGCCCATAAACAGTGTCAGAATTGAAGAAAGTACAAAAGTGGAAGTCCGTGCACGTTGTAAAATCAAAGATACTACGAGATGTAAAAAAAAATGGCCAGTGAAATGCAACAATTTTTATATCTATATTTCTGCAAATTAAACCAATGAAGGCTTAATCGAGAAGAGCGCTGGAGAGAGCTGTGTTCGGGGAGAGGGGAGATGGACGGGTGGCGCTTCTCAGTATAACTTTTTGCTATTTCTGCACTGAATGAAAGCGTCCGTTTATAGGCCCGTGTACTGTGCAATGTCAGGTGCATGTTGAGGATCCCAAGGTGGCCGAAAATAATTCCCAGCACTCATACTACGACGCCGCTCATAGCCAGAGTCGCTTTGGGACACTAAACACTCACAAGTCTAAGTCAAGTGCCGAATAAAGAGTGCAGTTATTTGTCAAGTTACTTCGCCCAGAACTCGTTTTTGTGTTTATTTTTCACTTGGAGAATTTTTTTTCTAGAGAGCGATTCCTGAGTCGATGTATATTCTTGGGACGTTCTTTCCTGCACCCGGCTACATGGACAGGTAATATCCTGGAAAACAAGACTTACTAAAATCCATTGTGATTCAGTGGTGTCCGTGACGTTTCAAGGAATGCCGTATTACTGAACGCCGATTCAAAGAGGCCATGACGTGTACATGAAAATGGTGTGTCCGCTGTAATTTCATCGAACCTGGTTAAAGTACAATTAATGGCAACGCTGAGGCGGCATGTGCAAACAGAAGGCTGAGACAGCTATTCACTTTAGTCTATGACGTCATGCTACTGAACTCTAGTTTGCCAACACGAAACATGCATGCCGTTCGACGTTCGTCGAGACGAAGGGCAAATGGTTGATTCAAAATCGGGGTGTGTACATTGGGTCGTGTTTATCGCCACATAGTGTATATGATTGAACAGTGTTTCTTGAGTTGATGCGTGTTCTCGCGCGTGTGATTACCCAGATATTGAGGCTATTTGTCTTTCCAACTTCCTCCACTCTCCAACAGAAATTAAGTTCTCACCACTTGAGCGACAAACCTAGTTGTAAGCTTGTGCTCGGTCCTGTCGCCTTCTTGCTTCTTTCCTACAACATTCGTTATAAAACTGATTTTTCCTTGTTAGAAGACATCAAGCAACCTAAGCAGACACGCTTTGAATATGGCTTAGACGCTTCGCTGAAGTACTCGCGTATACAGACACATGCAACATTAAAAGAAAAGAATACTTCTTTGCATGAATATGAAGAAAGACCTCCCGTTGAAGCACTTGAACGTCGACATGTACTAGCGACGAGCAGCTGAGTACATTTGTAGAATGACTGAGCGTGCACGAGGAAAAAACATGTTTGGCAAGGGGCGAGTTATTTCACGAGTTCCACAAAAAGTGGCTGTTGTTAAGAAGAGTGTAAATCGGGTGTGTACACTTCACGAGGTAGACAGCATTCCTGTGAACTGAGCCAGTTGCCTCTTGCAGTTATTTCCTGATCTCGTATAGCTCCTCCACACCCAAAACGTGCCCACCAAGAAGAAATGTACTCTTGCCATTCAATAACCCTTGTGAGCGCGTACCAAATTAGTGGGGTGTGCAGAGTCCTGGGGTCGTAAGACGAAACCAGGGCATGGGGACAATCCCTTCTAAAAAAAAAAAGAAACTGCACGTAAAATAGGTGCACGAGCAAGAAACGACAAACACGTCTCGTCCACGTCTTTCTCGCTCAGTTTTTCTTTGGGATGGAACCACGACTCGCACAGATCTCAGTTTTGATGAACACTCTTGTTCTGCAAGGCTGTGGTCTAAAGCTTTATGACTAGAAATAACCTTTTCTCCTCAACTCAACCAAACTCAACAGAACCAAATTTATCGACTCAGGATATTATGCTCAAACTAAAACATCAGATCATCGATGCGGGTGAGAAAAGTCTAGACACTAAGGCAATACTAGGTCTCAATCTAACTAAGGCCTTTGACACCGCCACGCACAAGGCCATACTACAAAATCTCCAAAAGCTGGATGTAGGACGTAAAACATACGCGTACATCAAAGACTTCTTGACAGATCGTACCGCAAAGATTTCAATTGGAGAATCCAAATCGGTCGCGCTCAAGCTAGGTAATAGGGGTACCCCGCAGGGTTCAGTCCTATGTCCCTTTCGATTCAACGTGGCAATGATCGGCCTTCCTGCGAGACTCGAAAAGATAGAAGGACTCGGACAAAGCCTCCACGCGGACGACATCACCCTTTGGGTGGCGGGTGGAAGCGATGGGCATGTTGAAGAGATCCTTCAAGCAGTAGTAAACATGGAGGAAGACTACATCAAAGACAAGGGACTGAGATGCTCCTCGCAAAAATCAGAACTTCTGCTCTATAGGCCCACATGCCGGGGTCGAAAAAGCATTAGGGAAAGACCGGGCATTGTGGTGACAGTAGAAGGCACCACGATACCGATAGTGGGGAGCCTGAGAATACTGGGACTCCGCATATCCGAAAACGGCCATAACGGAGAAACCATTCGACTACTTGACAATAGCGGTCGACAAACAATCAGACTAATAAAGCGGATATCCAACAGGCACTATGGCATGAAAGAGCACCAATCTCATCCGATTAATAGAAACATTCGTAATCAGTCGTATTGTATATGTGGTTCCTTACCTCAAGCTCTATGCTGAGGAGAAAGCCAAGATAGACTGCATTATTAGAAGGGTGTATAAGCAAGCCTTGGGACTTCCGGCAAATACGTCAAACGAGAAATTCTTGGCGCTCGGCGTGCACAACACATTAGACGAACTTATTGAGGCCCAGAGGGTAGGGCAGTATGAAAGGCTCACACAGAGTCTGACGGGGAGACACATCTTAGATGATATCGGAATAACCAATGAAGCACAGAACGGAGTGCGGAGAGACATCTCAAGGAAAATAAGGGAACATCTATCAATACCCCCAATCCCCAGAAAAATGCACCCGGAGTTTCACCAAGATCAAAGAAACGCACGAGCGAGAGCTCTCCACAAAGGATTCTGTAGTGCCAGGGACGTGGTCTATGTGGATGCGGCGGGGTACGCAAATGGACAGAGTATGTCGATAGTTGCTACGAGTCTAGAGGGTGACTGCAGAGTTAGTGGGACGGTAAAAACATGGAAGGCAGAGGTGGCGGAGGAAGCTGCCTTCGCACTGGCAATAGCCTCCACGGAAGCTAACATCGTAATGAGCGACTGCAAGACAGCCGTCAAGAACTATGCAAAAGGAAGAATCTCGCCGGAAGCACGGAGAATTTTAAACAACTTTCGTGAAGATCGTGACATTCACATAGTATGGGCACCCGCACACTCCTGCCTTCCCGGGAACGAAATAGCGCACAACCTGGCTCGAGAACTGACAGGCCGAGCAGGTGACACGCAACAAATACTGGGAACGGAGAGAGACCGGATGACCAGCTTTAACGAGATCACCAAACACTATAAATTGGGAAGGGCCCATTACCCCCCGGCACACTCCTCGTTAAATAGACGGCAAGCGACGGCATGGCACCTCTTACAAACAGATACATATCAGAACCCGGTGGCCTACCATCGCTACTACCTGGACCTTTACACGGATAGATGTAGATTCTGTGAAGAAAGGGCGGACCTACAACATATGGTTTGGGCTTGTCCTCGTACACCCATACATAATAAAATAATTAAGACCAGAGACCAGTGGGAGACCGCGTTGCTCAGCTGTGCACCGGAAAACCAACTCAAGGCAATCCAGCAGGCCGAAGATGCCGCCTGGGCACAAGAGCTCGAGGCCGTCATTTAGGTAGAGGCCTAGGTCTCAAATCTGCTGTGCACAAATAACGTTTATTCCTCCTCCTCCTTCTCCTCCTCCTCCTCCTCAACTGTCGCTAACATTCTTGCGAGATGTCTATCCCGAGCTACTCTGAATTGTCTCTCCAATAAAATCCGACACTTAGGCTTCCGTAAATCGGGGTGTCTCCGTATTTTGTTCTCTCTAATTCGACTTCCCTGCATTATTTAGTACAGAAAAGATCAACAAT
Organism: Dermacentor variabilis; assembly: GCF_050947875.1. Lineage (NCBI taxonomy): Eukaryota > Metazoa > Arthropoda > Arachnida > Ixodida > Ixodidae > Dermacentor > Dermacentor variabilis. The sequence goes on along the minus strand of NC_134576.1, from coordinate 67,664,571 downwards.
AGTTCTTTGTAACATGTCTATTATAACATTTCACTTGTCTTTTTCGGCGCGATCACATCCCTGCCAGCGTCCTCCGCTGTTTCCTGACAAGGGAGAATGCAATAAAGCATATCAACAAAGATGTACTAAGTCTCCAGAGGCGCTCTTTTCTTCTACGTTGACAAGTGAAGCAGTGTAATGTTTTAGTATTTTGCTTATAGGCGAATGAAAACGCCTCTTCGTCCCATTCTTGTTCACGCCCCACTCGTACTTCGGTGCAAGAAAAGATGACGAATTTCACAACACTTGACCAACATTGACCAAAAATAAACGCGACGCTGTCAAATACAGTAGAAGCAATATTAGAATGAGGTGAGTCTCTATCGTTCTACTGAACCTTTCGGCACAAGAACTGTACTGTTTTTCTTCTTAGAATAGATAACCAAAAAGGAATGCAGACCGAACGTTAAAAAAAAGACTATTGGTTACTTGAACCATTGGGTATGTTTTCAACCCGTACGGTAGATCATCGCGTTTTGCAATGTCTTGATAGAAATATCATGAAATAGAGCCTTGCAAGAGTGTTTTTCGTTTGCGATCAAGAAAACCTTGTACCGGAGATTGCTATTGTCGCCAGACAATATCCTGTGCTCCGCAATTGCATAAAGTGGCTTTCCGCATTTTGCCATTACACACACGTTACTTTAGGCGTATTTCGAAATGACTGTTTCCAGTGATGGGTGCGCAGTCGCAGGTTACGCCGGGTGTTCAGTGCACATCGCTGGCAAACCCGTTGACATGTAATATTCTTAAAAAACCTCTTGGTCAGCGCCTATTCTTTTTTGTTTACAAACACAAACACATAAGAGGAAAGGAGATAGCTGGAAAAAGCCTCCAGCAGTTGTTTTGTGACATTTGTGACATGGACAGAAGACGCATGTAGGCACAATGTCGATGAGCCAGTGATTTCATTACACTCGGCTTGTTTACAATAATTGTATCAGGCAGCTCGGCAACATCAAGGTAGTACAAGCGCTTGGAGTCATTTGAGCGTTTACTAAAGAAATACCTTGTACATTTAAGCGCTTGTGTTGTTACATAAGTTCATCGTCTTTTTCAGGTAATGACTGCCGCAAGTTCAGTCGCAGATCGGTTGCGTCGGTGTTACATATGTCACAAGATAAGCAGTGCTCAATTGTGGTTTTACTATTTGATATTTACTTTCCCGCCCCCTTTGAAAGTTGCTTTCGATTAAGATATTTCCAAATAAGGTAGGTCTACTGCTCGAGGCAGCGAAAATTCCTTTCTAAAATAGCAGCTCTCCTTTGAAATTATTTAGAAAGGTTCTCTTTGCTGTTCGCCCACATTCGACACCTGGCCACGAAGATGGAATGTACAGGTGTCATTTAATAGACTTTATCACTGGATAACTCTGTCGAACGCTGTCGCTAGGCAGTAATCAAGACATGCTTGGCATAAGTACACCTTAATAAATATTCATGCTATAAATATATATGAGTCTGCGTGTGGCCTTTTGATTTGCATTTAAAAAATTTGACTTTACCACATCTCTAGAATATTTCTTTGCCTTCCTTGGAAGAAAAAAAGAGAAAAGAACTACTTCGCAGAATTGGCGCTATTTCGTTAGGAACTTAGTCTGTGTGAAAACGGGAGACGACTACTTTGTAGCGTTTGCCTGCGTTTACCAGGAAGCAAATTTCGCTTGCTCCTAATTTATTTTTTCGCTTTAGCCACATTCGTTACCACCTGCCTGCCTAAGTTTCCTCGCTATGCTTAAGAAAAGAGCGCGCTGACGTTGGCTAGGAGTGACAGCCAACAGCTATATGCCATCGCCTTGTCCCATTTCCATGGTCACTAAGTCGGCCACTTCATGACGTGCTTCCCTGCTTTCACTACGCATTATTTTTTTGTCATTTGCGTTTCTACTCCGACCTAAAGCAAATGCCACGTTTCATGAAATATCTGAAGGCTTTACTCTGTTGGAAAAGCATCGATAGAGCGTAGTTGTCAGTCCCTCAACAGGCAGCAATCGTCAGTATTTCAGAGAGTACGCTGGTTCACAAAGAAGCCACCCGGCGACACCATCGCCTTTGGTGACGACCAAAGCAGGATGCGTTCTTTTTCTGTTAACTTACCCACATCCCTGATGGCCATTAATACTATTTTTAAAGTGGTCTCCCTTTCTGCCCTAAAAAGTGGCATAATCCGCCACCACCATTAGGGCGCTAAATATTCCGGGAAAATGAAAGCAAATTGCGTGGAGCTCATCAAATTATTTGCCGATATGCTTGCCAGGTTTTACGGCATGAGAGAACGCATAGGGCCTCTGCTACCGCCTCATTCACACAAAATGCAACACACCCCTCCTGATATTTTCCGGGCGAGCAAAGCATGAAAACGCCTACCGGAATGACCCTGTCATGGTTGTTCCTGTGAACGAAAAGAGCAAGCCAGGCGGGCATTCAGTGCATCATAATTTATTCTTCATGCTAGCGCGTATTGCACGCTGTCCAACAAGTGCGTCCCAGTCATGATATATCGTCATGAAACTATGGATTCTTCGAGAGCTCATTTTAATTTCGGCTTTCATTTCCGCATCCTGGGAATTCCCTGAAGTAACAAGAAAGAAAAAGAGAATATTTTAAAAGACGTAATTAATAGACAAATATGCACATATTTAACAAACTGAGCACGTGGCTTGAAGTTTTGTTTGCATAGCACCGTCATAAAGTTTTCCCTAACCATTAACAAGATGTCTTGTTTAATTCCATAATTATACTTTAGGTGAATTGTATAAAAATGAGGGCCGGTGTTCGGTGCATATGGTTCACAAGCAAACCACGTGGCGGCATGAAAGTCAGTGGCGATGACCGTAGAAAGACACAATGTGAGTTTACATGCAGCAAAGCCATAGTCACGGTTCAAATTTCTCGCTGCTCTCAAGGGCCGTTCTTGTCTAAGCAACGAAGCTGCACACAGGATACGACCTCTCAGAAGAGTATAAACATTCTCGGAAGATGGAACACACTTGGAGGTGAATGTAGCACTTTTTTGACCCATTGTTTGTCTGCCTGTTATTTCAGTCCGGTTTCCGGGAAAGCGAGAAGGCCAGGAGTGGGGCTGCTTTCTTGTTCGCATGAATTGCTGTACACCCCTTGTCATCGTATGCGACTGACCAAACCATGGGCCCTACCTCAAATGACTGTGCCATTCTTATGCCAGTGAATGGAAATGGCAATCTGAGCATGAATTCGGTGGACTGTAACTTATTTCTTGCCCTAACGCATCCCGCACACTACACAGCGCCTAGCACAGCCGTGCAATGTCTTACATTGTATAGAGGTTTCTCGGAAGCCCTTTTCTAACCCGCCTTTCACTTTCGTACACTGGTAATTTCCTGATAAGTAATGAAAGAAACAGGAGACGTTCGTCAAACGTTTCAGGTAATAAATTGATACGCAAAATGGAGGCTACGCTTTTTACTTTTTTTTATACAGCAATATTTATCGTAGGGCAGTACCATATTCTGACACGTGGCATTTTCGCTGTTTTCAAGGGCAGCGCATCTCACCCCTTTGTATTTCCAAGAATTTCTGCTAGCGTTAGGCCTTGAACCTGACCTGCCTAACAGCCTCATATGAAAAGTTAGCTGAACTTCCACTCAGCATCACTGCGTAAAGCAGACTTTTTTTATAAAGAAGTATTTTGCCAAGCCGTGTTGAATTTATGTGCTCCGAAAGAACGTCGGTAATTTCAAAGAATACACGAGTAGAAATATGTACACGTGGTAAGATCAAAGAGACTATGAAATGTTAAAAGTGTCAGGTCAAATACGATTCTTTATATCTATATTTCTGTAAGTTGAACAGAGAAGGTCTAAACGACAATTGCGCTTGAGGTACCAAGGGATCTCATATAAAATTATATGGTTTTGGGATGACGGGCGCTTCTCATTACATTTTTCCTTTTGCGCTGAATTATGCAGGTTCGATTAAACTACACATAATGGCCACGATGAAACTGCATGTGCGAACTGAAGATAAAGAAACAATTTCACATTAGAATGTGATTTCATGACACTGAAACCTATTTGGAAAACATTAAACAGTACGTGACAGTCGACTTTCATCTTGAGAAATGACAAGTGGTTCATTCAGGCTGTGTGCATCGGGTCATGTTTGACCTCAATCCTCAATGAGATGTTATAATTTAGTCAAGACAGGTGCCCGAAAGCTGACCTTGGTGAGACAAGTGCCATTAAGGTATTCCGGTGTGTTGAAGGTTTTTTATTCATATTTCGGGCGGAGCAGTGCGAGGCCTTGCCTAGTGAAGCAAATATTTCTTTAACATTCATTCTTCTAGCATGGGTAACATGGAATTAACAACACACTTTCTCAAAAATAACAAGTTGAGGTCTTTAGCTTTAAAAATTTTGTTCATGCCAAAGCATGTTTGCTTGAAATATTTGTCTCGCTTTCGAAAAATCCTGCCCCCATTATGTTCCGCACTTTCGAAGCTTCTCACCACGTCAAAAGCAGTTTTCAATGCCAAGTAGAAAGTCTAAATGTGGCAGGCTTCCCTGTCAAGCTGCTCTCGTGCATAGCAGAATCGCTACTTGCAGGTTTTAAGGAAAAAGAACAAAGTGCAAGACCAAGCCACCTTTCAGTAATAAACCGAGGCGAATATTTTTGCTATGCCTTATGTTGTCTGGGTGTCGCATCGCCGAGTAATGATTGTTGAAGGAGCGGGGTTCAAGCTCGTATTTAGAGCCCGGAATAAGCTAGCATCTCTTTGTAGGCGCCAAAATTGGTTTGCACTTCCGGGCCGTGCCCTAAGAAAAAAATATTAAGAAATATATGTAAAATTCACCATGGGAATTCTCTATTACAATCGTTTAGGATGCTGCCGCAGCTACATCGGCCATACAGGATGATGTATCAATGACCACCTAAGAGAGAACGCAAATCTGTTGCACGGGATTTAAGGCAGTGACCCGGCGTGTCACTGTTCCAAGAGCAAAGCGAAATCAGCAAGAATATTTAGGACTGGGCCATTTAGTGACGACGATGCGAGCGAGTCAGCTGATTCATTTAAAGAAGATTGCACTATTACCGTGGAAGCAGACAAGACCCACTTCGGGGAAGTTGTCAGGGGAGGAGTCGAGAATATACTCAGCAGGTGTGACCAATTATTAGAAGGTAAATGTGCACAACCCGAAAGTGCATTCGTAGCAAATTTTACTTTAAGTTAATGTGGAGCCAATTTTCTGATGGCCATAATAATTGCGATAAATTCTGCAAGAAATGTTGGCGTATAATGAGCCAGACGGAGAGCAAACACCAATTAAGATGATTTGAAAAGATGCCAACTCTGGCCTTCCGTAAATTTTGTGTTGCATCCGTAGAAGTAACCAAGTGTGAAATAAATTACGTCAATCTTGACGGAGACCTTCAAGTATGCGCGCTGATAGAAGTGGTGCGTGTAGTTGGCGTGCGCTCCATCCTGTTGCCGTCTTCCTTGCTATGATTTGCGCGCTATAGTGAATTGTTCGTTGTGCAAACCATGCTCGACCAAAGAGCCGAAGCAGCCTTTCCTTCAAAAGTTACATAAAAGCTTCGACTTTCACCTTGTTCATGTTTTCCTCAAAGGTTTCACAGAAACACGTGGTACCCGCCGTGGTTGCTCAGTGGCTATGGTGTTGGGCTGCTGAGCACGAGGTCGCGGGATCGAATCCCGGCCACGGCGGCCGCATTTCGATGGGGGCGAAATGCGAAAACACCCGTGTGCTTAGATTTAGGTGCACGTTAAAGAACCCCAGGTGGTCAAAATTTCCGGAGTCCTCCACTACGGCGTGCCTCATAATCAGAAAGTGGTTTTGGCACGTAAAACCCCAAATATTATTATTAATATTATTAGAAACAAGTGGTATACTTATACACAGATACATACTAGCATAGGCTATTGGCGATAACAAAAAAGGAGTTATTTGCATGAATATGAAGAAAAACAGGCTTTAGAAACAATAAATAAATCATGGGGTTTAACGGGCCAAAACAACTTTCTGATTATGAGGCACGCCGTAGTGGAGGACCCCAGAAATTTCGAAAAGCTCGGGTTCTTTAACGTGCACCTGAATCTAAGTAGACGGGCGTCTTTCGCATTTCGCCCCCATCTAAATGGGGCCGCCGCAGCCGGGATTCGAACCCGCGACCTCCTGCTCAGCAGCCCAACACCATTGCCACTGAGCAACCACGGCTGGTAAAAACAAGCTGTAGAGGCACATCCAAACGGACATGTAATAGTTTTAGCAGCAGCCTAAATTTCTCCGATGGCCAACTCCGCACAAAAAAGCACTATTGTGATTAGGGCCTAATTATGTCACGGCTTCCACCAAACTGTCTCTTGGTAAAGAAGGGCACACAATCATGTGTGCCCACATGATTGTGGCAGAGAGCAACCATTCCGAAATTTCCTTTTCTAGTCCTGCTACAACGATAAGTTACTCAGCAGGGTGGAATATACTGTTGCCAGTCAATAATCTTTATCAGCGTGGACCAAAATTGAGGGGAGTGAAGGGTTTTGAGATGGTATAACGAAAACATTGAATGGGAACAATACCTTGTTCTGCTAGGCTTTGGTATAATGTAATTATTGCAATGCATGTATTTAGAATGTAATTAGCTTCAGTATTTCCATAAACATTGTTGGAAGATATCTATGCCGAGCTTCTGGGAATTGCCTTTCCCATAAACTGCAAAATTTAAGCTTCACGAAGTCTGTGTCCACGTATTTTGTCGTCCCTGTCGAGTGTGTTGATTTTCCGTGAATTCCTCGTATAGAATAAATAAGCAATATTTTTTGGTAAAATGACTATCAAATTCAAAATGGATGAAATCCTTCCGTCGATCGAATCTACAGGAGCGATTTATCTCCACAGTCGCCCTTCTACGTTGACAAGTGGAGAACACCAATATTTTAATACTTTGCTTAAAGGGACTGGCAACCAATTTTCATGTTACTCATTTTTAAGTGCAATGAAGAGCTTACCGATTAGATTAATAATCATGAAGTTGTCATGCGGGAAACGCCTTGCAATATTTATTATTACCTATTATATTATGATGCTGCGACTCAAGCTGTCTGCAATGTTAAATTTTTTTTCTGCGATAAAAGCTACCTGTTTTCGTGGTTTCCTGTCCAACTTCTTCGGCATTTAACATTCAAAACAAAACTACTCGTATCGAAAACGAAACAACGCCTTTACACGTGATACGCAATTCAGCGTGTTGGCGTCGGCAAGCGTGCGCTCAAGACTTCCGAAGCACATAATAAAGCGCAAGAGTCTAATAATATACCAATTGCAATTTTAGCAATAACTGTGGAGAACCTAGTAACAGTCGACTTACGTACAGCAATCTTATAGAGTACATCCGAGGTACCAAGAATTCACCGCCAGGCCTCTACACTTACTGGTTTTTGAGACTTCCGTCACAATATAAAATTACAATTCCTACTTAAATCGCGAAAGTGTGACGTAACATCGGGAATATCCTGGATCCTCTCACTATAAATCATGGTCATTTCAACTGCATCAACTTGTCACAACACATTCGGGTGAGTTCCTTTGCGCGAGTGAAAACGCCATTTCATCCCATTCTTGTTCCCTTCACACTATATAGTATTTAGCTACTGGAAAACATGACTTTGTCAACATTTGAACAACACTCACCAGAAATAAACTTTACATTATCGAATACAGTGCAGGCCATTTCTGAGTAGAGCGCATCTCGGTCGTTGTACAGGACATCTCAGAAGAAGAACTGTACTGTTTTTCATGCTGCAATAGTTAACGAGAAAGAAATACACATAGCACATAAAGAAAACGTTGTTGTTACTTGAATCACTGAGTATTTCTTTAACCCGTACTGCACATTATTGCGATTTCCGTAGTCTTGATAGAAATTCCGTACCATACGGCATTGCAAAATATTTTTTTTGCGATCACGAAAGCCTTCTACCAGTGATTTATATCACGACCAAACAAAAACGTGTGCTCCGCAATTGCATCGGAAGTGGCTTTCTGCATTTTGACTTTATATACGCACGTTAATTTAGGCGCATTTCGAAATGGCTGTTTTCAGTGACGCAAACACAGTCACAGGTAATGCGGAGTATTCTGTACATAGCGTTCGAGAACCAATTGAGATCTAATAGTCTTAAAAACACTCATGGTCACAGTCTATTCTTTGTTTATTAGTGTGTGTGTGTGATAATATATTTTTTATTTTTTCGGTTTGCAGACACAATCACACAGCAGAGGAAGAGAACTAGCTGGGAAAGCCTCCATGGAGATCGGGGGGGGGGGGCTTGGTGACATTTGTGACATGGATGTAAGACGCACTACACAAAATACCGATAAACCATTGATTTCATTTACCTCGCCTCGTTTACAATAATCGTATCAGATAGCTCGGCATTATCAAGGTAATACAAGCCCCAGGAGTAATTTGAGCGGTTAGTATATAAACTATATTGCATATGCAGGGGTTTTTTTTTTACATAAGTTCATTCTTTTCTTTAGGTAATGATTGAACAAAGTATGCCTTGTTCAATCAAGGTTGCCGGAATATACACTTATCTCCGTTTTAGAAATATTTACATTTCTGATACAATGCATCATAAAGCTGAAAACGGCCACAACATACTTTCTGATTAGAAGGTGACGCTGATTTATTGACATCCCCTTTGAAACGGAGCAGCGCATACAATACATAGTATGCTATACATGCTTTTCATTCTAGAAAGATGTGTGCGCTTGTCCTTAAATTTTTTAAAGCGAAGCTTTTTTGGTTCTTCCTTGAACTTTCACAATGATGCTGCTGCTGTCTGGCACACCACATTACATGAGCGAGGCAGAGAGGCAAGGCGACGCGAGAAACTCGTTTCCACCTTACAACCACATCAAATGAGCAAATTAACCTCTAGAGTTCCCTGGCCGTCGCCACATTAGCCTATTGACAGCTGGAATTATCCGTGAACCCTCACAAAAGCATGGCAGTAATTTATTGCAGAATAGGTCGAACCAGACTCAGCACAATGCGTTGGCGGGCTAGTTGGTGCGAATCCATGAATACTTTGTTAAGCGCAAAAAGACAGACACAAGAAAGACGACATGACAAGGCGCTACTCTCAACTGACATAATTTTATTGCGTCACTGCTTTATAGACCGCTCAAACCAGAGGAACATGCGCAGTGAGCACCATGCGGTGGAGCCAACAACATCCGATCCGAAGAGCGCACTCATGCGACAGAATCCAAAAAACCAAATTCAGCGCTGTACAAGGTTAAGGAAGGCACACTAATGCACAGTGACCCCAATGACTGAATGAAAAATGCTTCTGATAACTCTCGGGCGGTGGTGTCACGACTCTTCAAAATTATGGTATCACAAAACATGGGTTTGCACTTGCATGTTTCACAATGCTGAGCCAAATGCGAACCTGTGCCTGTTGGTATGGATCGCTCATGTTCTCTCAGGCGCTCGTTAACACAGCGGCCTGACTGCCCTACATACACTTGGCCACATGACAAGGGAATTTTATAAACCACACCGACGTTGCAATCTACAAACTTCACGTGGTTCTTTTCACAATCAGGTTTTTTTACTTGTTTGAGAAATACGGCTGCACAACATCGACAGTTTCTGAGGAGCGGCAAACACTACCGGAATATTGTATCTGGTGGCGACATTCTTCAGATTGTGAGCCACTCTGTGGCTATACGGCACAACTTCAGGCCTTTTCTTTTGTGTGCTGCAGTTACTTTTATGCCGCTTGCCTTTCAGTTTTTGAAGCAATACCTCCGAGACTGACGTCACCACCACACTTGGGTAACCAGCAGCCTGCAGCCTATTTAACTGTGCAAGGAAACTCATGTTCGCAGAGTGATGACAAGACTTCTTTAAGGAAGATTCTAAGCACATCAAAGCAATGGCGCGTTTCACAGTCTTTGAATGCGCAGACGCGTAAGGTAAAAGTTCTTTACGTGCACGTGGCGAGTACATCCAACAGGCGTGGCCTGTTTGTAAGGATAGCTGCAAATCTAAAAACTGGAGTTTACCGTCCCTAGATAGCTCATGTGTGAAAGTTAGACCTTTGCCATTGTCATTGAACAGAGTTAAAATATCAGCTACCGTCACGGAGCATTCGTTGTTAGTCTGTTTTATCACAACAAGAAAATCGTCAACATATCTAAAAATTTGAACCGAGTCATTGTTTAAGGCACTCTTTAGGGCGCGATCGACAAACGATACAAAATATTACAAAGAGCAGGCGCCATACATGAACCAATACACACACCATTTTTCTGGATAAAAAGGTTATTTTCTAACTGGATAAAAGTTCCACTTAAACAAAATTCAAGAAGGGACATGAAACTTTCCGAAGACAACCCGGTCGCATTGCGGAAATCTACCTCGCCACTTTCTTCGATGCACGTCATCACACTGCGAAATAGCTCATCATGCGGTATCGAATAGTAAAGATCTTCGACGTCAATAGAAAAAATGTCGGCTACTGAATGGTTGTCTTCCAGAAAAGAAACAACCTCGAAAGAATTCTTTATGCCATAAGGATCGTCAACAGTTAAATGCTTCAACTCTTCTTGCAAAAAGCGGCTAACCCAAACCTGCCAACAGTTGTTTTCACTGACTATTGTACGGAAAGGCACATCCGGTTTGTGCGTTTTTGCAGTGAAAAAAACCTCTAGAGCAAGTACCTTACATTGTTTTACATTTTTCACAATCTTGGTGAGGCCTATATTTTCCGACAAAGAAATGGCTTTGCGTTTTACCTTTTGAGCTTTTTTATTTGCCAGAATGAAGTTCTTGTTGACAGCCTCAATGGCTTTTTTGTTGAAGACCACAGACGGGGCTATTACAAAACCGCCCTCTTTGTCACTCAGTAACAGCCGAAGTTCATTGTCTCTAAAGAAAGATACTGTCCTTTTGATCACAGCTGTCGAAGGTGGCGCGCTCCCGGTGGCGGTCCTACGAAGGCAGTCCACCCCATCGAGGAGGCACCGCTCCTGGTCCTCAGGTTCTGCTTTCCTTGCAATGCGCCTGTTCAAAGCCAGTAGCTCATGTGCAGGAATTCTTGGTTCCGTGCTATACTTCGGCCCATTCTTTAACAATGCAGCAACTTCGCCAGGAAGCCTGACGTCACCGAGTACCTGGAAACCAGCTGTGACAAGTTGCGTTTTTTCTTTTCTGCGCGGGAGTCTGGACCGGAGGAGTAGCAGCAGCTGTGTCCACCAGAATTCTGTAGTCTGAGTTGATAGACGTCTGTAGAAACGGAACTTCTTCTCGGCCACGAAAGGCTCATCGCGCGAGTAGCAGACAGCTCTCAACCAGTCGTACAGAAGGCGTACCTGCCGCCAAATTTCAGAACGAAGAATCCGACACATTCGCCGCGCGTGACCGACGGAAGGCTTGACGTTCCCGAAGAGACCCGCCACGTCTTGAGGAACCTGTCCATTCTTCATGCGGAACGTAAGCATCCTTGCACGGCACACAGTAAACGCTATGTGACTGACCAGAACAGCAGGATCAGGAGATGACACAGACACACAAATATCAGGGCCCACAGTAGAACAAAGATAGTTCAGCACAATGCGTTGGCGGGCTAGTTGGTGCGAATCCATGAATACTTTGTTAAGCGCAAAAAGACAGACACAAGAAAGACGACAGGACAAGGCGCTACTCTCAACTGACATCATTTGATTGCGTCACTCCTTTATAGACCGCTCAAACCAGAGGAACATGCGCAGTGAGCACCATGCGGTGGAGCCACCAACATCGTGGCCGAGAAGAAGTTCCGTTTCTACAGAAGTCGATATCAACTCAGACTACAGAATTCTGGTGGACACAGCTGCTGCTACTCCTCCGGTCCAGACTTCCGCGCAGAAAGGAAAGAACGCAACTTGTCACAGCTGGTTTCCAGGTACTCGGTGACGTCAGGCATCCTGACGAAGTTGCTGCATTGTTAAAGAATGGGCCGAAGTATAGCACGGAACCAAGAATTCCTGCAAATGAGCTACTGGCTTTGAACAGGCGCATTGCAAGGAAAGCAGAACCTGAGGACCAGGAGCAGTGCCTCCTCGATGGGGTGGACTGCCTTCGTAGGACCGTCACCGGGAGCGCGCCACCTTCGACAGCTGTGATCAAAAGGACAGTATCTTTCTTTAGAGACAATGAACTTCGGCTGTTATTGAGTGACAAAGAGGGCGGTTTTGTAATAGCCCCGTCTGTGGTCTTCAACAAAAAGCCATTGACGCTGTCAACAAGAACTTCATTCTGGCAAATGAGATAGCTCAAAAGGTAAAACGCAAAGCCACTTCTTTGTTGGAAAATATAGGCCTCACCTAGATTGTGAAAAATGTAAAACAATGTAAGGTACTTGCTCAAGAGCTTTTTTTCACTGCAAAAACGCACAAACCGGATATGCCTTTCCGTACAATAGTCAGTGAAAACAACTGTTGGCAGGTTTGGGTTAGCCGCTTTTTGCAAAAAGAGTTGAAGCATTTAACTGTTGACGATCCTTATGGCATAAAGAATTCTTTCGAGGTTGTTTCTTTTCTGGAAGACAACCATTCAGTAGCCGACATTTTTTCTATTGACGTCGAAGATCTTTACTATTCGATACCGCATGATGAGCTATTTCGCAGTGTGATGACGTGCATCGAAGAAAGTGGCGAGGTAGATTTTCGCAATGCGACCGGGTTGTCTTCGGAAAGTTTCATGTCCATTCTTGAATTTTATTTAAGTGGAACTTTTATCCAGTTCGAAAATAACCTTTTTATCCAGAAAAATGGTGTGTGTATTGGTTCATGTGTGGCGCCTGCTCTTTGTAATATTTTTTTATCGTTTGTCGATCGCGCCCTTAAGAGTGCCTTAAACAATGACTCGGTTCAAATTTTTAGATATGTTGACGATTTTCTTGTTGTGATAAAACAGACTAACAACGAATGCTCCGTGACGGTAGCTGATATTTTAACTCTGTTCAATGACAATGGCAAAGGTCTAACTTTCACACATGAGCTATCTAGGGACGGTAAACTCCAGTTTTTAGATTTGCAGCTATCCTTACAAACAGGCCACGCCTGTTGGATGTACTCGCCACGTGCACGTAAAGAACTTTTACCTTACGCGTCTGCGCATTCAAAGACTGTGAAACGCGCCATTGCTTTGATGTGCTTAGAATCTTCCTTAAAGAAGTCTTGTCATCACTCTGCCAACATGAGTTTCCTTGCACAGTAAATAGGCTGCAGGCTGCTGGTTACCCAAGTGTGGTGGTGACGTCAGTCTCGGAGGTATTGCTTCAAAAACTGAAAGGCAAGCGGCATAAAAGTAACTGCAGCACACAAAAGAAAAGGCCTGAAGTTGTGCCGTATAGCCACAGAGTGGCTCACAATCTGAAGAATGTCGCCACCAGATACAATATTCCGGTAGTGTTTCCGCTCCTCAGAGACTGTCGATGTTGTGCAGCCGTATTTCTCAAACAAGTAAAAAGAATGATTGTGAAAAGAACCACGTGAAGTTTGTAGATTGCAGCGTCGGTGTGGTTTATAAAATTCCATTGTCATGTGGCAAAGTGTATGTAGGGCAGTCAGGCCGCTGTGTTAACGAGCGCCTGAGAGAACATGAGCGATCCATGCCAACAGGCACAGGTTCGCATTTGGCTCAGCATTGTGAAACATGCAAGTGCAAACCCATGTTTTGTGATACCACAATTTTGAAGAAGAGTCGTGACACCACCGCCCGAGAGTTATCAGAAGCATTTTTCATTCAGTCATTGGGGTCACTGTGCATTAGTGTGCCTTCCTTAACCTTGTACAGCGCTGACTTTGGTTTTTTGGATTCTGTCGCATGAGTGCGCTCTTGGGATCGGATGTTGGTGGATCCACCGCATGGTACTCACTGCGCATGTTCCTCTGGTTTGAGCGGTCTATAAAGGAGTGACGCAATAAAATGATGTCAGTTGAGAGTAGCGCCTTGTCCTGTCGTCTTTCTTGTGTCTGTATTTTTGCGCTTAAAAAAGTATTCATAGAACCAGACTCCTTTGGTTGAACTGATGCAATACCGAAACGAATGAAAGCCTTGCGACTCTTTGCTCGCAGCTCAAGCACAAGGGGGGAGGGAGTTAGGAAGAAAGTCACGTGAGAAGGCAAGAAAATGGTACTATATATACTAAAAATATGACTGCGGTTTCGGGCAAAAATAATTGAAGTTCAAGACACGTTTGTGCTTTTCCTGAAAAATGAAGACCATGCAGATTTGTCAAGCTTACAAATTACGCATTCCGCGCAGAAGCAGAGCCCCATTAAACAGTACCGTAAGGTCTAGGCGACACTACGGATGCGCCCACACGTCAACATTTTTTGCCCGACGCTGAAGCTCTGCGATATGGCATCTCTCGGGGTCGCGGGTTTAATAGCGACCGTGGCCGCTGCATTTCGGCAGAGGCCAAATCCAAAACGCTCGTGCACTTAGATTTAGAGACACGTCAAATTACACCATGGCGTAATAATGAATCCGAAGTCGCTACTATGGCGTAGCTCATAATCCTATTGTGGTTTCGGCACGTACATATCCAGTGTAATACTAACACTAATAGGTTCTATGTGACGTAATGAGTGTGCTCATCCCTCAACAATAACGCCTCAAGGAAACACCTCTGCCTTTGTATTATGTGTGCTAGGAGACAAACCGCAGCAGTGCAAGCAAGCTAATGTTGAACAGCAACGCAACCCTCTCGTGTTGGACTAAACATTACAAAAGAATTAAAGGTTCGTCGTCAAAATCAACGATAATTATCCCCAGACAAAGCCAGCCATACAGAAACCTTCGCCTACACCGATTCCCACAGCGAGTAAGATCCACGTAATATTTTTTATTTTTTAAAAACATATCTTGCCCTCATCAGTACCTATGTCTCGTCCATACTATTTTCCGCCGATACTCTTAAGGTCTCGTGCTTATATCAACGGCTGACCAGTTGATGCTTCCGTCCACCTCAAGTCCAAGCGCTTCTGGAAGCTGTACGTTTCGCACGAGTCTCGGTGGGTCAATCCCTTGGCATTCATTTAGGATATGCTGAGGGGTCTGCGAGCTTACTTTACGATATAGACACTCCTCATCCTGTATTGCGAATATTTGCTCCTTTATCCTTTTCTCCCTAGGCAAGCAGCTCGTGTGCCAAATAGGAAAGCCCTGGAAATTCTAAATGGTCTTCCTGTGCCCATCATATGCAACCAATTTACCCCTTGTCCCTTTGACTTTCTTTTTGATGTCTCCTGGTTACGGTTCATGGTAATTTTCAATTACAATTAAGTTAGTTTTACCAATTTTTTACCTCTTCCTCTTTTCTGTGTCCGCGGTTTTGAGGTACACATACCTGAGCCCTTTAGCCGCCCGTTCGCCTTTTTTCATGCACCTCAGTCTTTCTTCCAAACCAGTTTTTCTCTGCGCTAAACTGATTTGAAAAAAGCCCAGTCACCTGGCACCACGCACTGCCTCTTTTGTGGTTTTAGCGTGGGCTCCCGAAGCCAGCCGACCTGTAGATTATTTCGAATCCGTGCAAGATATACGATTTTAAGCAGGTAGTGGCATTCGCGAACGATAGCGCTGGCAGCATTACTCCATTTCCGGTTCCACCTCAGATTTATTGCGGCAAAAAAGCAATTATTGCTGCATTCCGTTTCCTGTGTACTTTAATATCATTTTGGTGGTGATGGTTGCCTAAGTCTTTTTTTGTTTATGTATTCACCGGTGTAATTATGTCGCTTGACTATAACAGTATGACTTGCTCTTTATTGTCACCAAGTAATTACTCGTCTCCTCAATAATGATCCTTATACCAATTTCCCTAACCCAACTTAACCTAGATCGATTCCTGTCGCCGCATTACCCCGCGTATATTCGCAAGCTCTTGCAAAATCCGCTAGTAGCACTATGTCGTCCGCATGCATTATGCAAGCTGGATGAATGAAACCGAAATTCACTGTTTTTCAGTTGTTTTGCTATGCCCTTCACATAAATGACGAACAACAATAAAGCCAGAGGGCATCCTTTCATCAGTCCTTTGAGAATTTCCACCACTTCATGATATTTTCGGGTCTTCCCACAGAATTAGTACTTGGTTGTGTACTTCGATATACACGCCGTAGAAGATATGTTGCTTGACTGTAACGAGGTACAATTTTCTCGACACATTTCACCATTATCTGGAAAGGGGTGATCTGGCCTCTACTCGTAACAGAAGAGTTCTTCCGTAAGAGCGTTTATTTGCATAAATTCTACATGCGTAATTTTTCCCTCCGAATTCGCGTAAGTGAGGCAGTTGAGACAGGAACATAACCACTATTTCCTCAAGAGGTTAACTACTTTTCATTGCTTCAGACCCGCGGCACACTTTCACAACCCCGGCGAGCCGGGTAATTCTTAGGCCTTGTATATCAATGCTGCAAAAGGGAAGGAAACGACACAGTGGCAACATTCATGCGGCGCCTGCTATACCGAGGTACATTAATAGTGCTAAGCGCACCAGTCCTCACTTTGCGCGAATTTCCCCAAAAGCGTTGCTTCATGAAGTTGTGCTCTCCCGACACTGGGTAACTGAACACTTCGAGCCACATCAGCATTCAAACAGAAACAAGCTACGTTACAATACTTCGACTTCAATGCTACAGCAAACTCACGTCACGCTCGTGTTCATGCCCTGTCAGGCAGATCACAGCGCACGGGCAATGATGACTCATGGGCGGCGTGAAATAACAAGAACATTATTATTTATTCACGTATTTACACTTCACTTTTCATTTCATTTTCATTCACTTTACATTTGTACCTCGTGATGTTCATTCTACGTTAGGAGTCTGCATTCGCCTCTGGAATGGCAAGCAGCGCCTCGAATGCCGCCGAACATCACACGCCAAGATGTTGTCCTGTCCACAAAAGAGGCACATTGTACGTGGAATGCAGCAGTTGCTGAAGCAGTGCCTCTTAAGTCGTCCGAGCTTGGCTTCGAATGTACAGCCGAAACGTCTGTTAACGCAGAAGGCGCGATGACGTTGCAGTTTCTTCCGGTTGAAAATAACCGCCCTCAGCTCGCATGCGGCAAAGCACGTCTCGTCCACGGGGCACAGGCCTCTGCGGTGGCAGGCTAGGGCACCGGCGTCTCGGTGCCGCCGCGCTGCCGAACGGACGAAGGCGTTGTGCCTGCACATCTTGCACAGGATGTGGCCGCAGGGAAGTTTCACGGCCAGTGCAGGAATCGCGGAGCAGCCGGCGCAAATGCGGACGCTCGGTAGCGGTTCCACAAATGTAATGCGCCGTGAGTTCAAGAAGCGGCAGCAATACCCGCGGAGGACGTAGGTAGAGGTGCCGCTGTTCCCGTTGCCCAGGCGGCGCTGCTCCAAGGACTGCGCACGCCCCCGTACTAGATGGTTTTCGGTACTGCTAGTGGTGCCACTGGGCTGTGATTGCGCCATTATGAATTCGGTTCACGAGCGGCGGTGTCCCTCTGATGGATGTCGGTAACAGCTTCGGTCAGGAAGTCGATGATTGTCACCGGGATCTGTTAAAGCAGGTGGGCTGAGGATGTCCGCGACGGGTTAAGCAGGACTGATCGTCACTGCGACTGGAGCAAGTCTGGCTTCGGAGAAGATGGCGACGGTATTTAAAGCCTGGCAGGGCTCTTTGCAAGTGGCGACCTGAGGAGGGAAATTGAGGCGTGTCCTCGACACATTGTACCTATTGGCTTTGTCGTCGTGGGGGAGGAGCTTCGAAATAGTCACGTGGTCGGAAGGGCTGTGGCTAACTATGCGACCAGGGAAGGTGACGGCGTAGGTTGAGAATACGGTGTGAAAAAGGGGACAGTATTTGTAGAGGTCAAGTAAAAGAAAGCACTATCCTCTCTCTTACCATCTTCCTTTTCTACATCTAGATGTTTTTGCAACCGTCTTTCTACTTTAGGCAAACTGAAGGGTGCAAGAAAGCACGTGGTAATCTCCTTGTGCGGTTCTCTGTAGGTGTATGTGACATTCCTCTCAGCCGGCTTTGGCACAGCGTTGGGGAAGCATTGCCAAAAGTTGGCTTAGAAATTTATATGGAAATTTTTTCCCGGCTCACACTGTAGTTAACCAATAGCGGCCGGTGACTTTCAAGGCATGTCACCTTTGAGCCAATATTGAGTTAGACACCAGTATTAGCGAGATGCACTCAGAAGAAGGCGATGAAGCATGGTCGTTCCATTTTTACTTCTTTGAATGTGTACATCAAATGTAATTTTGTTATTAAAGTAAATAATACGTTTAAAGAGTTGATTAAGGAAGACTTGTTTATCAATTCTGGTCGCTGAATTTTTGTGAAAGTATACTTCACCTATCAGAGTTATCGTGCCTAATGACGAAACTTCGGGCATATGTCCCAGGTCATATTTACCAACTGTCTCGACCAACACAAGGAAATTGGGTGTAGGTAATGTTGTATTTTACGTGTTCCGTAAACGGGAAGCATATTCATAGCCGAAGAAAATACCAAACCCTATGTATTTATCGAAAATATATAGGAGAATAACTGGCGTTCTCAGAGAACCATACATATTAGCTTTGGAAGTTACCCCCATTCGCCGGCCCTGCAATCCGGCCACCAGTATTCTCGAAGCAATTTAAGCCTCCCCATTTCTTTTGGCGCTCTCGCTCCTTCCAAACACATTAAATATTTAAGAAAAGCTTTTCTTATTAGTGCCAGCTGTCCTAATACGCAGATATTGACAAGGAAAGTGCGTTCTCTCGCAAAACAGTATATATATATATATATATATATATATATATATATATATATATATATATATATATATATATATTAGTGTGATTATGAAGAAAACAATGCCATTGAGGCAATTCCGCGTCGACATGCCACACAGAGAAAGTAGCTCTTGACAAAGAAGGGTCCAAAACTAGGTGTGACCATTCCAAGGGACAGAGAACATTCAGGGAGGACCATGTACATAGCAAAGATTGCTTGCTGTTAGAACGCGCATGTTGTCCGCTTTCCATTTTCTGTGCATTTGCCCTCATCTTTCATATAGACATGATTTGGCATCTCCAATGAAATAGTGTTGGAAGTCAGCGCAGTGCCTGTCGTCTGTGTCGGCGGCCGGATTTCGATTGGGGAAAATTGCGAAAACACCCGTGTACTTAGGCCTATTTCCTTATAGTCATATTGCTTTTTTTTGCGCGTAAAGAGGCATAATTCAATTTTCAAACAATATTTTTCTAAAACATACCGAAGATCTCTCGTACAATTCTCCATATATATTATGTCTGCATAGTACAAAACTCCGGGATTGTGTTCCGTGCTTGGTTCGGGAACAAACCACGTGGCGATGATAACGATAGTGGCGACGGCTGCAGAAGGGCGCTATGAATCATCACACGTGGTAAAACCACGGTCACGGTTCAATTTTCACCGTGCACTCAAGGAAGGGCCTTTTGTGTATGACGAACAACGGTTAACCCACCACTAACAGCGCTCCCAGGTGTGTAAGAATTCTCGGAAAATAGAATGCACTTGGAGTTGAACTAGGGATTTCTCTGACCCATTGTTGGTCTCGTTAATATCCAAACCATGTTTCCTTGAACGCGAGGACGCCTTGAGTGTTTCTGCTTATTCTAAGGATATGCTGCTTACACCTCGTGATCATACCCGGGGGACCACACCATGCAAACCCTTCATGGGATGACTATGCCATTGTTGTGAATGGAAAGGTGGGCGCGCATTCAGCGAACTGGGACTTATTTTTTGTCCTAACCCATCCTGCACACTACTCAACTGCTAGAGCAGCCGACAGTTTTCTACCAGAGTATATGCACTTCTAGGAAACACGCAGCCCCGCCTACGTTTTACTGTCGCACACTGGTAATTTCCTTACAAGTAACGAGTAAGAAACGACTTGTTCTTGAAACCTTCCAGGGTATAGATAGGTATGCAAAATGTAGTCAAACCTATATTTCTTTTTTTTATTCACAGCACGATTTGCCGTAGGCCGAGGCAATATTCTGAGTCGTTGCCTTTCCGTTCTTTTCAATGGCAGCGTATATCACCGCGTTGTATTTCCATGATTTCCTGCTGTCGTTAGTCCTTGAACCTTAATTGCCTAACAGCGACATTTGAAATGTTATCTCAACTTTTTGGCAGCCGCACTGCGTAAGGTAGAGTAGTCTTGGTGAAGAATTAAGTCTTTCAACAAGTCTTCTTCCATTTGTTTACTCATAAAGCATGTCGAAATTTTAAAAAATACATGAATAGAAGTATGTTCACCTGTGTATGATCAAGGACACTATGAAATATTAAGAATGCCTGGTGAAATTGGGCTGCTTTTATACTTATCTTTCTGTGAAGTGAAGCAGAGAACGCCTATTCGATAAGATCGCTGAGGTGACTAAGTAAAACTCTAAGTTTTTGGGATGGAGCGTGGTTCTGATTATAATTTCGTTCTTTTCCGCCTAAATAAGGTTACAAAGACATCTGATATTCAGGAAAATGATGTATAGTTAAAATCGCCATGAACCAGTGGTGTCAATGACGTTTGAAGGAATGCCGTTTGATCGAACGCAGTGTCCTTGAAGAGGTCATGACAAGTTCATAAATATGGTGTAGCCACGCTAATTTCTTCGAACGTGCCTTACCTACACATAATGCCCCGCTAAACTAGCTTCTAAAAAATGAACGCAGAGGCAGATTTCACTTTAAACTATTTCGTCACGATAATGCATTCTATTTTACAAACATGAAAAGTGCATCACACTCGGCGTTCATCTTGAAGAAGGACATGTGGCTCATTCAAAATCAAGGTGTGTGCTTCGGCTCATGTTTTGCCCCAGTCCTCAGTGATATGTTATTAGCTGGTTATGACAGGGGCCCGAGTGCTGACCTTCGCGAGACAAATGCTGTTAAGCTATTCCCGTATGTTGCATGTTTTTTATTCATATTTCGTGCACAGCAGTGTGACGCCAGGGAAAACGTGGAAATTATTTTCAACATTTTTTCTTCTTGGATGAATAACCTGGAATTGATCACAAAACCTTCCTCGAATGACAAGCTGATGTCATTAAATTTACAGCACTTGTTCATGCCGAAATATGTTTGATGGAAATATATATATCTCGCTCTGGAAATATGCTGCTACGTTTCAGTTCCGTACATTCAAATCTTGTTAAGCGGGGAATAGCAAAAGCATGCGTGAAGGCAACGTTTGCGAGGTGCTCCCAACGGCAGGTCAAAACAAGCTTTCATTGAGAAGGTGAAAGATTAAATTCTGTAGGTTTCTCTAACAACCTGCTCTCAGGCAAAGCGGAATCACTTGTTGGAGATGTTACGTAGAGAGAAAGATGTGCAAGACAAGCAACATTTTAGGATGAATGCAAGGCGGGGATTTCTGCTTTACCTTGTGCTCCCTAGGCGTCGCATCGCCAAAAAAGAATGGGTAAGCCTGTATTTATAACACTTCAGGCTACACTTCCGGGCTGCGCTGTGAGAAAAAACAATAAAGAAGAATGTAAAATGCACCATGAGAATTGTCCATCACACTATTTTTTGCCGCGATCTAAGCTTCAACGAGCACAAATGGGATGCATTTGCAATCACCCAAGACAGCCCGAGAATTCGTTGCGCGCGTCTCTAGCTAGAAGCCTGGCAAGTCGCTGTCCGGTGAAAAATTTTTTGTGAGTGGACTTCTATTACCAGACTAGATAAATAATAGCAGTTCCTCTTGAGATAATGCATGTTCTTTCACTTTGGCTTACGAATTTATTTCAGTTGGCACGGAAGCAGCATTTGGAGCACCATGGCTCATACAGCGCACCTTTCCACTTCGCAGGCGATCTTCGCGTTCCTGCTGCTGCTGTGTCCGTGCACAGCGTATTCGGAGTATGACCCTTCGCAACCACTACTACTATCAAGCAAGGCCACAATCTACCAGCAGACCGGCAACTATCTCCGCATCGACCCACTACAACTACTGCGCCCAGCCTTCTGCGCACCATCATCGTCAACCGCGTCGTCACATCGCAGTGGCAACTTAAGCGGCTGTCCGAGCGTCAGTCCGTTTAGTTGGCACGGAAGCAGCATTTGGAGCACCATGGCTCATACAGCGCACCTTTCCACTTCGCAGGTCTGTAAAAACGTTTCGCTTTATGCTAACAAAAGTGACGACCCATTTTTGCTATTGCTTCCGTGCCAACAAGTGCTCTGTGAAATTGTCGCAGATTGTTTCTCTATGGCGTTGCTGTTATTGTGCTCAGGTGACGTGGAAACTAATCCCGGTCCTACTACGCCTACTGAGGCATTACTCGAGCTGCAGAATTTGCCATCAAATCCTTCTCAGCAGACGGAAGTTCTTTTCCGGCTGTTAAAAGACCTTCAGGCTCGTTCTGTACAATCTGCTAAGGGTCAGGCCGAGTTGGTTAACGACGTCAAGGCTATTAAGGTTGGTCAAAAGAACATCGAGACAAAAATGGAATGTATCCAGAAAAGATTAGACAACCTTGAAGAAAAAACAAATGTTTTAGACCATCTCCACGATGAAATGACTGGCATTCAGGCGTCCGCTCAAGCCCAAACAACTCGGCTAGACTCTTTACTAATGCGCGTTGACGAACTTGAGGACAGATCGCGACGCAACAACCTCATATTTCATGGCATCCGTGACTCTCGGGAATCGTGGGAACAGTCCGAATCACGCATAAGAGAAGCACTAACCGGTGTAATCGACAGCCTGCCTGACACGGCAATCGAACGTGCTCATCGCATTAGTCACTACACGCCTAATAAGTGTCGCCCAATTGTAGTTAAATTCACCAACACGAAAATAAAAGACAAAGTACTTTCTATGCGCACACAGCTGAAAGCAAAAGGTATTTCTACCTCCGAAGATTTTTCGCCCGCCACCCGTCACGTCCGTAAAAAACTAATTGAGTACGCTAAAAGCCAGCCCCAACCATGCCCTTTCCAGTTAAGGTACAACAAACTAATAATGAATAAAAAAGAATTACCGACGATTACGTTACTTCCTAATGCGAAATTTGAGCGCAGCAAATAAGCTGTTTCACCTTTTGGATAGATTGAGGCAAAGAAATCGGGCAACACATGTATGCGCTATCACATAATTTTTTTTTATTTTTCACACGTATTCCTTTAACAAAGACTCCACTAACAGTTCTTGACAGTCATGAAGGAAGCTTTGTGGTCGGAGAAATAGACTGATATATGTTCGACTTGGTACACCAATGCTTGATTCTCAAAGACGAGATCTATACAAGTGCCTCGCGAGGTTGTCACAGCCGTGGGGGAAGCAGAGGCTAAGCGCCGCCGCCGAGAAGACCCTGCCGTTCGCGCCGCCGAAGCGGAGGCTCATCGCCGCCGTCGAGAGCAACCAGCAGTAAGCGAGGCTGAAGCAGAAGCTCATCGCCGCCGCCGAGAAGACCCTGCAGTTCGAGCCGCCGAAGCGGAGGCTCATCGCCGCCGTCGAGAGCAACCAGCAGTAAGCGGAAGCGGAGGGGTGCGGCGCGTACACCCAGCGGCAAACGATGGGGGCAGAAGCGCGCGCAGCAAGCGGACAACACGATAAAGGGAGGAGGGAAGAGATAGCAGCGACTGACTGATGCCGCTGACGGCGATAGTGAGTCAACCCCAGCTATCCGCCACACAAGAACAGAGGGGGGGGGGACCCTTTCCTCCTCTTTCTGCATGGCGGCGACGGTGTTCTATGCAGTCACGTTATCTTGACTCTCTAGCGGCGTCAGCGGCATCCAGCGGTATCAGTCGGTCGCTGCTAGCGCTGGGGGGATGAAAGGGGGGCGGAGCTGGTTACGAGGCCGACGACGACGCCGACGACGACGCGAAACCCAGGAACGGACGCCAAAGAGCTGCGCTCTAAAACAGTTCGTCTATGACCCGGCAACAGACACCGTCAACGAGCATGCGCCATATGAACCACGAGATAACGGCGGGCATCCAAATTCCCAGCACGTGCCCAGTTAGGAAAACGTGAGGGGATGTGGACGAGAATCATGCATAGTATCTGTGTTCTTTACAAATATTCGAAGCGTCATGAATAAGCACACTTCCTTAGCATCTGCATTGGATACTTGCAACGCCGACATTTTTGTGCTTACCGAAACGTGGCTACATTCACAGATTCACGATAACGAAATTCTTCAAACCGCACACAATTTTTCACTGTATCGTTGTGACCGTACAAAGCGTCAGGGAGGCGGCGTGCTCTTAGCCATTTCTAAAGATTTCCCATCTCAGTGTATTCATGTCAATACTGACCTCGAAACGGTTTGGGCCATCATTGAAATAAATCACCAGAAGATAATCATTGGCGTTTGTTACCGCCCCCCAACTTATTCATCTAATTTCGTAAATGAGACTCATGATGTCATTAATATTGTTACATCTCGTCATCCTACATTACCTTTATTTTTGCTTGGCGATTTTAACTTACCGAACATCATATGGAATACTATACCTCCAACTTTACACCCTTTTTCTTCATTAGCCAATGAGTTCTTAGACATGTGCTCTGTCTTTTCACTTTCACAACTTGTTACTCAAACCACACGCACTACCGAATCCGTTGAGAACACACTTGACCTTGTATTAACATCGCGGCCTGACCTAGTTTCCGACATCACCTATTTACCCGGCTTGAGCGACCATTCAGCACTTTCGTTCGACATAAATATTTTGCGGCCAAAAACCGGTAAAAAATTCAAATCCTTTCGAGACTACGCGAAAGGAAATTTTGAAGCCATCAACGCCGAATTATCTGCTTTTCTAGACGTATTTATAAACAACTTCGACAGCCGTACCGTTCAGACCAACTGGAATATGTTTGCTACAAAAATTGCTCAACTAACAAACAAATACATCCCACTGCGCACCATTGCATGTAATCTAAACGCCCCATGGTACAACATCCGTCTCAAGCGCCTGTCTAATAAAAAGAAACGCCTGCACAAATTAGCCAAACGTTCACCTAGCGTAAACCGCTGGACCAAATACAAACTGGCGGCAGATGAGTATGTAGCCGCACTTAAGCAAGCCAAAGATCACTTTCTTGGCAATACCTTGTCTTTAATGCTTAAAACCGACACCAAGAAATTCTGGCGCGTCATTAACCCCAAGACAGACGACATGATAACCTTAATCGACAGCTCCGGAAATGTTATTCCAACTAATCAATGTGCGTCCGCGCTTAATGATGTTTTCATGCACAACTTTTCATCAACTACACACATTACTCTTCCATCCACGCACGACTACGATTACCAAGCAATGTTTCCCATAATCATTGAACCAGCAGGCATCGTACCAATTATCTCATCTTTAAAACTATCTTCGGCTCCAGGACATGATTTAATAAACGCGAAATTTTTGAAAAGCACTAGCTGTTACTCTTCAATTTTCCTAGGAATGATCTTCCAACAGTCGCTAGATAAGGGTTCTTTGCCTGATGAATGGAAGATTGGGAAGGTGATCTCACTCCATAAGTCGGGTGACAAGCATTCTCCATATAACTACCGCCCTATCTCGCTCACTTCCATTCCATGTAAGATGTTAGAACATATACTTGCCTCTAATCTTGCTAGCTTTCTTGAAACTAACTCATCTTTTTCACCATCGTAACATGGCTTCCGCAAGACGTATTCATGTGAAACACAACTAGTTTTATTTACGCACAAGCTAAACGTCATTCTTGACCGCTCTTCAACTGCCGACTGTATATTCTTAGACTTTTCGAAAGCGTTTGACAAAGTGTGCCATAACCTTCTAATGTTTAAGTTGCATCGAATTAACATTGATCCCAGACTGCTTGCATGGCTTGAGTGCTTTCTTTCTAACCGTTCGCAGTTTGTCTTTGCTAATGACTCAAACTCTCAAACGAGCAGAGTACAGTCCGGCGTACCTCAAGGGTCGGTACTTGGTCGCCTCCTTTTTTTAATTTACATAAATGATCTACCCTCTTGTGTTTCCTCTAACATTCCCCGCAGGGGCGTCTGCGTCAGCAGGCGTTTGGTGTGTTGCGACACCACGTACCCGAGCACACGAGGGTTGGACCCTCCCGCGTGTAGCCGTGCGCGGCTTAGCCGTGTCTGGGGAAAGGGGGATCCTGGGGGTTGAGCCGATGCTGGGTGTCTGGACCTTTAAGGCCCCCCGGCGGACGCAACACACCCCTTTGGCCTCTGCTTCACATAGACGGCCCCCCCGGACTGACCCACCCGGGGGAAATCGGTAGTTGCCTTTTCCTGTCTCTCTCTCCCTCCAGCCTTCGTCTTTCTCTCACTTTTGATCTTTCCTGTCTTCTCCTTCCTTCCGCTTACTTCCATAGTTTCCAGGCAGCAAGGGTTAACCTTGTGTGATTAACCAACCTAGGTTATTTCATATTTGGTTATAGTGATGACGTACAGCTGGCGTTTACAGGACCTGTTCGTACAGTCTCTGTAGCGTCCCCTTGTAGGACTCCATGGTGGGTGGCTGGCGTTATTGCCGAAAATTCAATTCCTTTATGGCAACATCCTTCCCTCCACTTCCTGATCGCCCTCAGAAAAGAGGGCGCACCGATGATTTATTCCAGTTTTTTGGTCGACAAAAAGAATCCTTCCCTCGTTTTCACGTGATCCACTCTGAAAAACCAGCTAAACAAGTGCGAACAATCTCCCCGTTCCTTGTATCTAAGTCTCTTACCGAAGTTTTTGGTCCAGGATATAAGGTGTCGAGGATGGCTAGCGGAGACCTCCTCCTGGAGCTCCGCGATCAGAAGCAATTTGAAAAACTGCCTCAGCTAGTATCATTTGGGGAGACCCAAGTAGTAGTAACCCCGCACCGCACGATGAATACTTCCCGCGGCGTTGTCTCGGACGATGATTTGCTGGAGCTCTCTGAGGCTGAGCTCTTGGAGGGCTTCAGCGAACAGAATGTCATAAATGTCAAAAGGATCAAGATAAGGCGAGACAGTAAAGAAATTCCGACCAAACACCTAATACTCACCTTCAATTCAAGTGTCCTGCCCGAGTCAATCGAGGCCGGGTACATCAAGCTTCGCATACGCCCGTATGTGCCAAATCCCTTGAGATGTTTCAAATGCCAACGTTTTGGCCACAGCTCTCAGAGCTGCCGAGGCCGCCAAACATGCGCCAAATGCAGTGCCCTTGAACACGCAACTGAAGAATGTAAGAACTCTCTACACTGTGTAAACTGTGATGGGGATCACGCCGCGTACTCACGGTCGTGCCCATCCTGGAAGAAAGAAAAAGAAATCGTAACGATCAAAGTGAAAGAAAATATCTCATTTAAGGAGGCACGCAGGCGGGTTGCATACCTGCCAAAGAAAAGCTTTGCCGAAGTGGCGCGTCAGGGGGCAGCGTCACAACGGCCTCCGGCGGCTGTCCGACCCACAAGCAGCGAGTCGGCAGTCACGCCATCTGCCCCCGCAACGGTTGCAGCTAGCGCTGCTCCGTCAACCGAGGAGAAGGAACCATTGACCCCGAAGGAGGGCGCAGCCGAGGCTGCCTCAACTTCCGAGGTTCCTTCATGCGCTGGCAACGGCCGGCGTAGCCAAGTCCCTCTGGGAGCCCCATCGACCTCCGGGCTGGTGGGCGCAGGGGTCTTGCCCTCCAAGGCGGGACTCCCTCTGAAATCTTCCCGCTCGCAAGAGCACGTGTCCGGCGCCTCGCAAGAGGCAATGGACACTACACCCATCCTCAAGGCGCACCATGCGCCTAAGGAGCGGCGAGGCTCCCTCGAACGCTCCAGAAAGAACAAAACCCCTATTACAGGGCCTCGAAAGGGTTCTGTAATCTAAGGCATCCCGTCCGTCTCCGTAAACACAGCACCAATTTATTTTAAATATGGATACACAAATCATTCAATGGAACATTAGAGGTCTCCTTACAAACCTTGATGATTTGCAAGAACTCATCCACAAACATAATCCAAAAGTGCTGTGTTTACAGGAAACACATTTAAAATCCAGACACGCAAACTTTCTCCGTACGTATGTTACGTTTCGTAAAGATCGCGATGATGCCATCGCATCATCGGGTGGTGTTGCGATTCTCACACATAAAAGTATAGCATGTCAACCTTTACAGCTTCGAACGCCCCTTGAAGCAGTGGCGGTGCGAGTTGTTCTGCTAAACAAACTCATCACTATTTGCTCGCTTTATATACCCCCACATTACAAATTAACTAAACATGAATTTCAGTCCTTTATAGATGAACTGCCAGAACCCTATGTTGTTCTTGGCGACTTCAATGCGCACAGCTCCCTGTGGGGTGACTCTCGTACAGATGCGCGAGGTCGTCTTGTTGAACAGTTCCTCTTTTCTTCCGGTGCGTGCTTGCTGAATAAAAAGGAACCCACATATTACTCTCTAGCAAATAGAACATTTTCTTCAATAGATCTTAGTATAGTTTCCCCGTCTATACTGCTCGAACTTGAATGGGAAGTTATGAACAATCCTTACGGGAGCGACCACTTCCCGATACTGATAAGAACATCTAAAGAAAACGAATGTCCTCCACAAGCTCCTAGGTGGAAGATAGACACAGCCGACTGGGAGAAATTTCGAACTCTCACTAACATCTCATGGGCAGACATGTCTTCTCTAGAAATTGATGCTGCTGTAGAGTATCTTACATCATTCATGATGGATGCCGCATCAAAATGCATATCCGAAGCGAGTGGTCTGGCATGCAAACGACGTGTACCGTGGTGGAACAGCGAATGTCGGACCGCCCGTAAGAATCAGAACAAGGCGTGGGGGTTGCTGCGAGCTTCTCCCACCGCTGAGAATCTTGTCAACTTTAAAAAAATAAAATCCCAAGGTAGGAGAACCCGCCGACAGGCCAGAAGAGAGAGCTGGCACAGGTTTTTATCGAGTATTAACTCGTTTAGGGATGAGGCCAAAGCCTGGAACAGAGTTAATAGGATTAGAGGGCGGCAAACACATTCACTCCCCCTGGTGAACACACAGGGCGATACACTGCAAGACCAGGCAGACTCACTTGGGGAATATTTTGAGAGCGTGTCAAGTCCAACAAATTATACACAGTCCTTCCTCAAATACAAAGAAACAGAAGAACGTAAGCCATTAAGAAGAAAAGGTCGAGAGAATGAGCCTTACAACCGTCCTTTTTGTATTGCTGAATTAAGAGCTGCCTTGAGCGTATGCAACAGCTCCGCACCAGGATCTGATAGAATCATGTATGAAATGCTCAAAAACTTACATAATGACACGCAGGTTACACTACTCACACTTTTCAACACCATTTGGGATGCAGGGTACCTTCCAACCGCATGGAAGGAAGCCATTGTGGTCCCTGTTTTGAAACAAGGCAAGGACCCTTCCTCAGTGGCAAGTTACCGCCCGATAGCCCTCACAAGTTGTATCTGTAAGGTGTTTAAAAAAATGATTAATCGGCGACTCATCCATTTCCTTGAACAGAACAAAATACTTGATCCCTATCAGTGTGGCTTCAGGGAAGGGCGCTCCACAACTGATCACCTTGTACGTATTGAAGCAAACATCCGTGACGCGTTTGTACACAAACAGTTTTTCCTATCCATATTCCTCGATATGGAGAAGGCATACGACACAACGTGGCGATACGGGATCTTAAGAGACTTAGCAGAAATGGGCATTCACGGTAAGATGCTAAGCCTCATAGAAAGTTATTTGTCCAATCGCACATTCCGTGTAAAAGTCGGCAATGTACTGTCACGTCCTTTTACACAAGAAACTGGTGTACCCCAGGGAGGCGTGCTTAGCTGCACGCTCTTTTTAGTGAAGATGAACACACTTCGTGCTTCATTACCTCCGGCCATTTTTTACTCTATCTACGTGGACGACATTCAAATAGCTTTTAAATCCTGTAACCTCGCAGTGTGCGAGAGGCAGGTACAGCATGGTTTGAACAAAGTATCAAAATGGGCAGAGAAAAACGGATTTAAAATCAATCCTCGCAAAAGTTCTTGTGTTCTTTTTAAACGAAAGAGAGGCCTGGTCCCGGATCCTTGCTTAGAACTGTGTGGACAACAAATTCCTATCAACAAAGAGCACAAATTCCTAGGTATTATACTTGACGATAGACTCACTTTCATTCCTCACATCAAATATCTCAAAGAAAAATGTCTAAAAACAATGAACTTAATGAAACTTCTATCCAAGACTACGTGGGGTAGTGACAGAAAGTGTCTAATGAATCTCTACAAGAGCCTAATACGGTCACGATTGGATTATGGGGCCGTAGTGTATAACTCAGCCGCCCCGAGCGCGCTAAGGATGCTGGATCCTGTCCATCATCTAGGTATCCGCCTAGCCACTGGTGCTTTCAGAACAAGCCCGATCGAAAGCCTTTATGCCGAATCGAATGAGTGGCCGCTCCACTTACAGAGATCATACGTCGGCTTTACTTATTTCCTTAAAGTGCATTCCATTCCTGAACACCCATGTTTTAATACCATTACCGATATGACGTATGTTACACTTTTCCGCAACCGTCCGTCCATAAGACAGCCTTTCTCGCTGCGTTTGAAGGAGCTTAGCGATGAAATGCATGTCCCACTCCTGGAGCACCGCTTAATGCGCCCACCCAAGCTATTACCTCCTTGGGACTGGCAGGTCATAGAATGCGACGTATCCTTTGTAAAAGTTTCAAAGCATGCTCCAGAGGTTGAAATTCGAATGCATTTCCTAGAACTTCAGTACAAACACTCATGCACAGAGTTCTACACAGACGCTTCCAAGTCACATGGCGGAGTATCATATGCAGCCGTTGGTCCTTCTTTTTCGGAATCCGATGTACTACATCCAGAAACAAGTATCTTTACGGCAGAGGCCTACGCTGTATGGTCGGCTGTAAAGCATATAAAGAAAGCAAAACTCCAAAAAGCCGTTATATATACAGACTCCCTTAGTGTGGTGAAGGCCTTAATGTCACCCTACAAACATAAAAATCCTGTACTTACTGAGGTCTATTCCGACATGTGCAAAGCTTATCTATCTAACCAGCAAATCATCATATGCTGGGTACCCGGTCACAGGGGAATCGAAGGTAACGCTTTGGCAGACCAGATGGCTACTTCAATTGCACTCCCTGCCGTTAATAATACTGCTTTGGTGCCCTTCACAGATCTGAAACCTTACATACGAAAGAAACTGCGAGACCACTGGCAACGCATGTGGGACGCAGAGATAGATAATAAACTGCACGTTATAAAGCCACAGTTAGGTTTTTGGCCCTCCCCAACAAAATCTCGGCGAACAGATGTCCTATTCTGTCGCCTCAGAATAGGACACACATTTGGCACCCATAATTATCTGCTTACTGGAAGTGAACCTCCAATCTGTGGTAGATGCGGTGAGAGGCTTACCGTCCTCCACGTGCTCCTGGAGTGTCGGGAAGCCGAAACGGAGAGAAAGAAACATTTTCCGCTTGCTTACCATTACAACATCCCTATACACCCGGCTATGTTTCTCGGCAAGGAACCGCTTTTTGACACCAAGGCAATCCTCAACTATTTAAATGATGTTGTAGTACACGTTATATGCCCTTTAAATTCGTAGAGCATCCTCACTCCAGAGGATGCCACTGCGACAAGTTTTGCATAGCACATGCCTCCAGGCCCTTGTTCTTCAAGGGCTCTAAGGAGGCAGCAGTGCTCTAGCATATCTTATAACCTTATATATTTTTACGCATCGTATCATTCTATTTAAATGCATCTTACTGTTCATGGTACACGTCATAAGTCATCGCCATAATCTTATCATATAGATTTTGCGCGCTTTAGCGCGACCATTTTTTAAGGCCCCTCTACAGCCACGTCACACCAACTTCATCGAACTCATGATTTCACTGCAAACTCATCAACACGGACATGGCGCTCTTTGGCCATACTTGGCCCTTGCGCCATAAAACATCAAACATTCATTCATTCATTCATTCCTCTAACATTCACTTATTCGCCGATGATTGTGTAATTTTCAGGGAAATAGTATGTGACACTGATATATCTTCTCTTCAATCCGACCTTAACGCTATTTCTACTTGGTGCCAATCATGGTCAATGGAATTAAATATTAAAAAATGTAAATTTATGCGCGTGTCCAGAACTTCTAACCAGCTTCCTTCTTACTGCATTAATAATCTCCCCTTAGACTCTGTTTCCTCCTACAAATATCTTGGTGTCCATATTACTAGAAACCTCTCGTGGTCCATGCACGCTTCTTACGTAATTAAAAATGCTAACCGCATGCTGGGATACCTAAAACGCAATTTCACTAAGGCACCATCTTCCCTAAAATTAATGTTATACAAGTCACTAGTTCGCTCAAAACTTGAGTACGCCGCAGTAGTTTGGGATCCCTTTCAGAAAAACCTAATTCACTCTTTAGAAATGGTACAAAATAACTCTGCTCGTTTCGTTTTTTCTAATTATAACCGAACTGCCAGCACTTCTGTAATGAAATTAAACCTTGATTTGCCATCTTTAGCCTCTCGCCGTAAAGGCCTTAGACTTTCACTTTTTCATAAGATATTTCATCATCCTTCACTTCGCGACGAACTTATCTCCCCTCCTCAATACATTTCATCAAGGTTAGATCACAATAACAAAGTTGGAATTTCATTATCCCAAACCAATGTCATGTCTCATTCATTCCTTCTGCGTACATCTGCCGAGTGGAATCGCCTACCAGCCTCAACCGCTACTATTGTTGACCATCAGCACTTCACGGCAGTATTAGATAACATTGTATAACTGGAGAATTTCATTCGTGTTTTTGTACTAACAATTGTATAACTGTTTTTGTATTACCGGAACACTGTATTACTGCACTGCATGCACCGTATTTAATTTTATTGACCAGCACTCCAGGAACACTCAGATAACATTGTATAACCGAGAACCATCTATTTCTGTACTATTAACTATTTTGCTGCACTGTACTTTTTTTGTATTTGATGTAACCACTCCACTCTTTAATGCCTCTGGCCCTGAGGGTACACGAAATAAATAAATAAATAAATAAACCCTGTCTATTTCTCCTCGGTTTTGCCTGTGTGGTTGACTCACCCACGCACTTCCATCATTATAGATATGCCATGACTCTATGAGTCATGGCATATCTATATGGTGGAAGTGCGTGTATGAGTCAGCCCTCGATTACTTTACACAAGGAAGAGATTAAGTGCCTTAACAGTTATCTCTCACGTAGACCGGCACGTGTACCCGACTGACACGTGGTGATACCATTCCTGAGCTCGCGCAAATGAGTTTTGTGTCTTCTTTCTTTTTTCGCCTCAGTGCTCCCTTCAGTTGATAGTCGGCGTTCTTGTTGTCCACTTCTCTGCTCTTGTGTCCCGTTTGCACGCCTCACGTCTTTTCTGCATAAATAACATGAAGGTGGTCAGAATAATCCGGAGTCCGCCACTCTGACGCGCCCCGTAGAAAGATCGTGTTTTTCGTGCGCGAGTTTCAATTTAGTTGCAGTACAGTAAAGGTTAAACATTACTGCAAATAAAGATTAAGACTTCTGTCAGGCTGCGATATTCTATGTGAGGGTATAATAATGCACAACCCTCTCATGAATTGTGAACCATGGCGCACAACAACGCCTGAAGCAAACGCATAGCCCTGTGTGCTCTGTGCACTACGCAGACAAACAGCAATTGTGCGTCCAAGGCAACGCTTAACATAAACTCTCGTATTGGAGTAAACGCTGAAGAAATTACACACTCGCCAACGATACCACCGCTAATTATAGTCAATCAAAGGAAACAGCGGAGAAGGCTTCGCCCACAACGATTCCCACAGTGCATGGGATGCGCATGGTTCTACCCTAACGCGTCCTCTAAAACGTCCCAACTGCTTGCGCAGCCATCGATTGAATTCCAGATAATATAGGCTGTTCTAAAACCCGTTGGCAGTCGGAATTTCGCTTTTGCACACTCGTAATTTCCGGATAAGTAACGAATGAGAAAGGACATGGATGTGAAACCGTAAGCTGGTGCCGTATTCTTATTCGTAGCGTTTTCGCATTTTAAAAGTGCAGCC
Organism: Dermacentor variabilis; assembly: GCF_050947875.1. Taxonomy (NCBI): domain Eukaryota; kingdom Metazoa; phylum Arthropoda; class Arachnida; order Ixodida; family Ixodidae; genus Dermacentor; species Dermacentor variabilis. The sequence goes on along the minus strand of NC_134576.1, from coordinate 67,630,386 downwards.
AATATCACCGCGTTGTATATGGAAGAATTTCTGACGGCGTTAGCCCTTGAACCGTAAGTTCCTATCAGCCTTATATCGAAAGATGTCTGAACATTATCGGTGCCTAACTGCGTAAAGCACATTTGTTTTGATGAATAAGGCTTTCAGCAAGCCTTCTTATTAATAGTCGCCCATAAACAGTGTCAGAATTGAAGAAAGTACAAAAGTGGAAGTCCGTGCACGTTGTAAAATCAAAGAGACTACGAGATGTAAAAAAAAATGGCCAGTGAAATGCAACAATTTTTATAACTATATTTCTGTAAATTAAACCAAGGAAGGCTTAATCGAGAAGAGCGCTGGAGAGAGCTGTGTTCGGGGAGAGGGGAGATGGACGGGTGGAGCTTCTCAGTATAACTTTTTTCTATTTCTGCACTGAATGAAAGTGTCCATTGATAGGCCCGTGTACTGTGCAATGTCAGGTGCATGTTAAGGATCCCAAGGTGGCCGAAAATAATCCCCAGCACTCATACTACGACGCCGCTCATAGCCAGAGTCGCTTTGGGACACTAAACACTCACAAGTCTAAGTCAAGTGCCGAATAAAGAGTGCAGTTATTTGTCAAGTTACTTCGCCCAGAACTCGTTTTTGAGTTTATTTTTCACTTGGAGACTTTTTTTTCTAGAGAGCGATTCCTGAGTCGATGTATATTCCTGGGACGTTCTTTCCTGCACCCGGCTACATGGACAGGTAATATCCTGGAAAACAAAACTTACTAAAATCCATTGTGATTCAGTGGTGTCCGTGACGTTTCAAGGAATGCCGTATTACTGAACGCCGATTCAAAGAGGCCATGACGTGTACATGAAAATGGTGTGTCCGCTGTAATTTCATCGAACCTGGTTTAACTACAATTAATGGCAACGCTGAGGCGGCATGTGCAAACAGAAGGCTGAGACAGCTATTCACTTTAGTCTATGACGTCATGCTACTGAACTCTAGTTTGCTAACACGAAACATGCATGCCGTTCGACGTTCGTCGAGACGAAGGGCAAATGGTTGATTCAAAATCGGAGTGTGTACATTGGGTCGTGTTTATCGCCACATAATGTATATGATTGAACAGTGTTTCTTAAGTTGATGCGTGTTCTCGCGCGTGTGATTACCCAGATATTCAGGATATTTGTCTTTCCAACTTCCTCCACTCTCCAACAGAAATTTAGTTCTCACCACTAGAGCGACAAACCTAGTTGTAAGCTTGTGCTCGGTCCTGTCGCCTTCTTGCTTCTTTCCTACAACATTTGTTATAAAATGATTTTTCCTTGTTAGAATACGTCAAGCAACGTAAGCAGACACGCTTTGAATATGGCTTAGACGCTTCGCTGAAGTACTCGCGTATACAGACACACGCAACATTAAAAGAAAAGAATACTTCTTTGCATGAATATGAAGAAAGGCCTCCCGTTGAAGCACTTGAACGTCGACATGTACTAGCGACGAGCAGCTGAGTACATTTGTAGAATGACTGAGCGTGCACGAGGAAAAAACATGTTTGGCAAGGGGCGAGTTATTTCACGAGTTCCACAAAAAGTGGCTGTTGTTAAGAAGAGTGTAAATCGGGTGTGTACACTTCACGAGGTAGACAGCATTCCTGTGAACTGAGCCAGCTGCCTCTTGCAGTTATTTCCTGATCTCGTATAGCTCCTCCACACCCAAAACGTGCCCACCAAGAAGAAATGTACTCTTGCCATTCAATAACCCTTGTGAGCGCGTACCAAATTAGTGGGGTGTGCAGAGTCCTGGGGTCGTAAGACGAAACCATGGCATGGGGACAATCCCTTCTAAAAAAAAAGAAACAGCACGTAAAATAGGTGCACGAGCAAGAAACGACAAACACGTCTCGTCCACGTCTTTCTCGCTCAGTTTTTCGTTGGGATGGAACCACGACTCGCACAGATCTCAGTTTTGATGGACAATCTTGTTCTGCAAGGCTGAGGGCTAAAGCTTTATGACTAGAAATAACCTTTTCTCCTCAACTCAACCAAACTCAACTGAACCAAATTTATCGACTCAGGATATTATGCTCAAACTAAAACATCAGATTGTCGATGCGGGTGAGAAAAGTCTAGACACTAAGGCAATACTAGGTCTCGATCTAACTTAGGCCTTTGACACCGCCACGCACAAGGCCATACTACAAAATCTCCAAAAGCTGGATGTAGGACGTAAAACATACGCGTACATCAAAGACTTCTTGACAGATCGTACCGCAAAGATTTCAATTGGAGAATCCAAATCGGTCGCGCTCAAGCTAGGTAATAGGGGTACCCCGCAGGGTTCAGTCCTATGTCCCTTTCGATTCAACACGGCAATGATCGGCCTTCCTGCGAGACTCGAAAAGATAGAAGGACTCGGACAAAGCCTCCACGCGGACGACATCACCCTTTGGGTGGCGGGTGGAAGCGATGGGCATGTTGAAGAGATCCTTCAAGCAGCAGTAAACATGGTGGAAGACTACATCAAAGACAAGGGACTGAGATGCTCCTCGCAAAAATCAGAACTTCTGCTCTATAGGCCCACATGCCGGGGTCGAAAAAGCATTAGGGAAAGACCGGGCATTGTGGTCACAGTAGAAGGCACCACGATACCGATAGTGGGGAGCCTGAGAATACTGGGACTCCGCATATCCGAAAACGGCCATAACGGAGAAACCATTAGACTACTTGACAATAGCGTTCGACAAACAATCAGACTAATAAAGCGGATATCCAACAGGCACTATGGCATGAAAGAGCACCAATCTCATCGGATTAATAGAAACATTCGTAATCAGTCGTATTGTATATGTGGTTCCTTACCTCAAGCTCTATGCTGAGGAGAAAGCCAAGATAGACTGCATTATTAGAAGGGCGTATAAGCAAGCCTTGGGACTTCCGGCAAATACGTCAAACGAGAAATTCTTGGCGCTCGGCGTGCACAACACATTAGACGAACTTATTGAGGCCCAGAGAGTAGGGCAGTATGAAAGGCTCACACAGAGTTTGACGGGGAGACACATCTTAGATGACATCGGAATAACCAACGAAGCACAGCACGGAGTGCGGAGAGACATCCCAAGGAAAATAAGGGAACATCTATCAATACCCCCAATCCCCAGAAACATGCACCCGGAGTTTCACCAAGATCAAAGAAACGCACGAGCGAGAGCTCTCCACAAAGGATTCTGTAGTGCCAGGGACGTGGTCTATGTGGATGCGGCGGGGAACGCAAATGGACAGAGTATGTCGATAGTTGCTACGAGTCTAGAGGGTGACTGCAGAGTTAGTGGGACGGTAAAAACATGGAAGGCAGAGGTGGCGGAGGAAGCTGCCTTCGCACTGGCAATAGCCTCCACGGAAGCTAACATCGTAATGAGCGACTGCAAGACAGCCGTCAAGAACTATGCAAAAGGAAGAATCTCGCCGGAAGCACTGAGAATTTTAAACAACTTTCGTGAAGATCGTGACATTCACATAGTATGGGCACCCGCGCACTCCTGCCTTCCCGGGAACGAAATAGCCCACAACCTGGCTCGAGAACTGACAGGCCCAGCAGGTGACACGCAACAAATACTGGGAACGGAGAGAGACCGGACGACCAGCTTTAACGAGATCACCAAACACTATAAATTGGGAAGGGCCCATTACCCCCCGGCACACTCCTCGTTAAATAGACGGCAAGCGACGGCATGGCACCTCTTACAAACAGATACATATCAGAACCCGGTGGCCTACCATCGCTACTACCTGGACCTTTACACGGATAGATGTAGATTCTGTGAAGAAAGGGCGGACCTACAACATATGGTTTGGGCTTGTCCTCGTACACCCATACATAATAAAATAATTAAGACCAGAGAGCAGTGGGAGACCGCGTTGCTTAGCTGTGCACCGGAAAACCAACTCAAGGCAATCCAGCAGGCCGAAGATGCCGCCTGGGCACAAGAGCTCGAGGCCGTCATTTAGGTAGAGGCCTAGGTCTCAAATCTGCTGTGCACAAATAACGTTTATTCCTCCTCCTCCTTCTCCTCCTCCTCCTCAACTGTCGCTAACATTCTTGCGAGATGTCTATCCCGAGCTACTCTGAATTGTCTCTCCAATAAAATCCGACACTTAGGCTTCCCTAAATCGGGGTGTCTCCGTATTTTGTTCTCTCTAATTCGACTTCCCTGCGTTATTTAGTACAGAAAAGATCAATAATGTTTCTTTGCAACATGTCTATTATAACATTTCACTTGTCTTTTTCGGCGCGATCACATCCCTGCCAGCGTCCTCCGCTGTTTCCTGACAAGGGAGAATGCAATAAAACATATCAACAAAGATGTACTAAGTCTCCAGAGGCGCTCTTTTCTTCTACGTTGACAAGTGAAGCAGTGTAACGTTTGAGTATTTTGCTTATAGGCGAATGAAAACGCCTCTTCGTCCCATTGTTGTTCACGCCCCACTCGTACTTCGGTGCAAGAAAAGATGACGAATTTCACAACACTTGACCAACAGTGACCAAAAATAAACGCGACACTGTCGAATACAGTAGAAGCAATATTAGAATGAGGTGAGTCTCTATCGTTCTACTGAAGCTTTCGGCACAAGAACTGTACTGTTTTTCTTCTTAGAATAGATAACCAAAAAGGAATGCAGACCGAACGTTAGAAAAAAGACTATTGATTACTTGAACCATTGGGTATGTTTTCAACCCGTACGGTAGATCATCGCGTTTTGCGATGTCTTGATAGAAATATCATGAAATAGAGCCTTGCAAGAGTGTCTTTCGTTTGCGATCAAGAAAACCTTGTACCGGAGATTGCTATTGTTGCCAGACAATATCCTGTGCTCCGCAATTGCATAAAGTGGGTTTCCGCATTTTGCCATTACACACACGTTACTTTAGGCGTATTTCGAAATGACTGTTTCCAGTGATGGGTGCGCAGTCGCAGGTTACGCCGGGTGTTCAGTGCACATCGCTGGCAAACCCGTTGACATGTAATATTCTTAAAAAACCTCTTGGTCAGCGCCTATTCTTTTTTGTTTACAAACACAAACACATAAGAGGAAAGGAGCTAGCTGGAAAAAGCCTCCAGCAGTTGTTTTGTGACATTTGTGACATGGACAGAAGACGCATGTAGGCACAATGTCGATGAGCCAGTGATTTCATTACACTCGGCTTGTTTACAGTAATTGTATCAGGCAGCTCGGCAACATCAAGGTAGTACAAGCGCTTGGAGTCATTTGAGCGTTTACTAAAGAAATACCTTGTACATTTAAGCGCTTGTGTTGTTACATAAGTTCATCGTCTTTTTCAGGTAATGACTGCCGCAAGTTCAGTCGCAGATCGGTTGCGTCGGTGTTACATATGTCACAAGATAAGCAGTGCTCAATTGTGGTTTTACTATTTGATATTGACTTTCCCGCCCCCTTTGAAAGTTGCTTTCGATTAAGATATTTCCAAATAAGGTATGTCTACTACTCGAGGCAGCGAAAATTCCTTTCTAGAATAGCAGCTCTCCTTTGAAATTATTTAGAAAGGTTCTGTTTGCTGTTCGCCCACACTCGACACCTGGCCACGAAGATGGAATGTACAGGTGTCATTTGATATACTTTATCACTGGATAACTCTGTCGAACGCTGTCGCTAGGCAGTAATCAAGACATGCTTGGCATAAGTACACCTTAATAAATATTCATGCTATAGATATATATGAGTCTGCGTGTGGTCTTTTGATTTGCATTTAAAAAATTTGACTTTACCACATCTCTGGAATATTTCTTTGCCTTCCTTGGAAGAAAAAAGAGAAAAGAACTACTTCGCAGAATTGGCGCTATTTCGTTAGGAACTTAGTCTGTGTGAAAACGGGAGACGACAACTTTGTAGCGTTTGCCTGCGTTTACCAGGAAGCAAATTTCGCTTGCTCCTAATTTATTTTTTCGCTTTAGCCACATTCGTTACCACCTGCCTGCCTAAGTTTCCTCGCTATGCTTAAGAAAACAGCGCGCTGACGTTGGCTAGGAGTGACAGCCAACAGCTATATGCCATCGCCTTGTCCCATTTCCATGGTCACTAAGTCGGCCACTTCATGACGTGCTTCCCTGCTTTCACTACGCATTATTTTTTTTGTCATTTGCGTTTCTACTCCGACCTAAAGCAAATGCCACGTTTCGTGAAATATCTGAAGGCTTTACTCTGTTGGAAAAGCATCGATAGAGCGTAGTTGTCAGTCCCTCAACAGGCAGCAATCGTCAGTATTTCAGAGGGTACGCTGGTTCACAAAGAAGCCACCCGGCGACACCATCGCCTTTGGTGACGACCAAAGCAGGATGCGTTCTTTTTCTGTTAACTTACCCACATCCCTGATGGCCATTAATACTATCTTTAAAGTGGTCTCCCTTTCTGCCCTAAAAAGTGGCATAATCCGCCACCACCATTAGGGCGCTAAATATTCCGGGAAAATGAAAGGAAATTGCGTGGAGCTCATCAAGTTATTTGCCGATGTGCATGCCAGGTTTTACGGCATGAGAGAACGCATAGGGCCTCTGCTACCCCCTCATTCACACAAAATGCAACACACCCCTCCTGATATTTTCCGGGCGAGCAAAGCATGAAAACGCCTACCGGAATGACCCTGTCATGGTTGTTCCTGTGAACGAAAAGAGCAAGCCAGGCGGGCATTCAGTGCATCATAATTTATTCTTCATGCTAGCGCGTATTGCACGCTGTCCAACAAGTGTGTCCCAGTCATGATATATCGTCATGAAACTATGGATTCTTCGAGAGCTCATTTTAATTTCGGCTTTCATTTCCGCATCCTGGGAATTCCCTGAAGTAACAAGAAAGAAAAAGAGATTCTTTTAAAAGACGTAATTAATAGACAAATATGCACATATTTAACAAACTGAGCACGTGGCTTGAAGTTTTGTTTGCATAGCACCGTCATAAAGTTTTCCCTAACCATTAACAAGATGTCTTGTTTAATTCCATAAATATACTTTAGGTGAATTGTATAAGCATGAGGGCCGGTGTTCGGTGCATATGGTTCACAAGCAAACCACGTGGGGGCATGAAAGTCAGTGGCGATGACCGTAGAAAGACACAATTTGAGTTTACATGCAGCAAAGCCATAGTCACGGTTCAAATTTCTCGCTGCTCTCAAGGGCCGTTCTTGTCTAAGCAACGAAGCTGCACACAGGATACGACCTCTCAGAAGAGTCTAAACATTCTCGGAAGATGGAACACACTTGGAGGTGAATGTAGCACTTTTTTGACCCATTGTTTGTCTGCCTGGTATTTGAGCCCGGTTTCCGGGAAAGCGAGAAGGCCAGGAGTGGGGCTGCTTTTTTGTTCGCATGAATTGCTGTACACCCCTTGTCATCGTATGCGACTGACCAAACCATGGGCGCTACCTCAAATGACTGTGCCATTCTTATGCCAGTGAATGGAAATGGCAATCTGAGCATGAATTCGGTGGACTGTAACTTATTTCTTGCCCTAACGCATCCCGCACACTACACAGCGCCTAGCACAGCCGTGCAATGTCTTCCATTGTATAGAGGTTTCTCTGAAGCCCTTTTCTAACCCGCCTTTCACTTTCGTACACTGGTAATTTCCTGATAAGTAATGAAAGAGACAGGAGACGTTCGTCAAACGTTTCAGGTAATAAATAGATACGCAAAATGGAGGCTACGCTTTTTACTTTTTTTTTATACAGCAATATTTATCGTAGGGCGGTACCATATTCTGACACGTGGCATTTTCGCTGTTTTCAAGGGCAGCGCATCTCACCCCTTTGTATTTCCAAGAATTTCTGCTAGCGTTAGGCCTTGAACCTGACCTGCCTAACAGCCTCATATGAAAAGTTAGCTGAACTTCCACTCAGCATCACTGCGTAAAGCCCCCGCAGGGGCGTCTGCGTAAGCAGGCGTTTGGTGTGTTGCGACACCACGGACCCGAGCACACGAGGGTTGGACCCTCCCGCGTGTAGCCGTGCGCGGCTTAGCCGTGTCTGGGGAAAAGGGGATCCTGGGGGTTGAGCCGAAGCTGGGTGTTTGGACCTTTAAGGCCCCCCGGCGGAGGCAACACACCTCTTCGGCCTCGGCTTCACATAGACGGCACCCCCGGACTGACCCACCCGGGGGAAATCGGCAGTCGCCTTTTCCTGTCCTCCTCTCCAATCTTCGTCTTTCTCTCTCGCCTTTTTTATCTTTCCTGTCTTCTCATCACTTCTCCTCACTTCCTAGTTTCCTGGCGGCAAGGGTTAACCTTGTGTAGCTAGCCAGCCTTGGTTATGCTGTATTTGGTTATAGCAGCGATGTACGGCTGGCGTTGGCAGGGTTTCTCCAGCAGGAACTTCTGTCACGTCCCCCTGTTGGGCTCCATGGTGGGTGGTCGGCATCGCGGCCGAAAACCCAACTGTACCTATGGAAAACGCGTTTCCTAAACTACCTGATCGCCCTCAGAAACGAGGGCGCACCGAAGAAGTATTTCAGTTTTTCGGACGCCAAGTCCATAATTTTCCTCGTTTTCATGTGATCCACACAGAAAAACCAGCTAAACAAGTCCGAACAATCTCCCCGTTCCTTGTATCTAAGACCCTTACCGAAGTTTTTGGCCCAGGTTATAAGGCGTCGAGGATGGCCAGCGGTGACCTCCTCTTGGAGCTCCGTGATCAGAAACAATTTGAGAAACTGCCTAAACTAGTATCATTTGGAGAGACCCAAGTAGTAGTAACCCCGCACCGCACGATGAATACCACCCGCGGCGTTGTCTCGGACGATGATTTGCTGGAGCTCACTGAGGCTGAACTCTTGGAGGGCTTCAGCGAACAAAATGTAATAAATGTCAAAAGAATCAAGATAAGGCGCGAGAGTAAAGAAATTGCGACCAAGCACCTAATCCTCACCTTCAATTCAAGTGTCCTGCCCGAATCAATCGAGGCCGGGTACATCAAGCTCCGTGTCCGACCGTATGTACCGAATCCCCTAAGATGTTTCAAATGCCAGCGTTTCGGCCACAGCTCGCAGAGCTGCCGGGGCCGCCAAACATGTGCGAAATGCAGTGCCCTTGAACACGCCACTGAAGCTTGTAAGAACTCTCTCCACTGTGTGAACTGTGACGGGGATCACGCCGCGTACTCGCGGTCGTGCCCCTCCTGGAAGAAGGAAAAAGAAATTGTAACCATAAAAGTAAAAGAGAATATATCGTTCAAAGAGGCACGAAGGCGGGTAGCAAACCCGCCAAGGAAAAGCTTTGCCGATGTGGCGCGTCAGGGGGCAGCGCCACAACGGCCTCCGGCGGCTGTCCGACCCACAAGCAGTGAGTCGGCAGTTACGCCATCTGCCCCCATGGTGGTCGCAGCTAGCGCTGCCCCACCACCCGAGCAGAAGGGACCATCAACCCCGAAGGTGGGCGCAGCCGAGGCTGCCCCAACCTCCCCGGCCTCTTCCAGCGCTAGCAACAGCCGGCGCAGCCAAATCCCTCAGGGAGCCCCATCGACCTCCGGGCTGGTGGGCACAGGGGTCTTGCCCCCCAAGGCGGGACCTTCCCTGGTAACTTCTCGCTCACAAGAGCACGTGTCCGGCGCCTCACAAGAGGCAATGGACACTACACCTATCCCCACGGCGCGCCAAGCGCCTAAGGAGCGGCGAGGCTCCCTCGAACGCTCCAGAAAGGGCAGAACTCCCGTTACAGGGCCTCGAAAGAGCCCTGTAACCTAAAGCATCACCTCGATTTCCACACACACAGCACATATTTACTTTCAATATGGATACACAAATTATTCAATGGAACGTCAGAGGTCTGCTTAGGAACCTTGATGACGTGCAAGAGCTCATTCAAAAACACAATCCAAAAGTGCTGTGTCTACAGGAAACACACTTAAAACGAAAACACACAAATTTTCTTCGACAGCACATAACTTTCCGCAAAGATCGCGATGATGCTATGGCATCATCTGGCGGTGTTGCCATTGTAATTCAAAAAAGCATAGCGTGTCAATGTTTACAGCTACGAACGGCCCTCGAAGCAGTAGCGGTTCGAGTTGTCCTACTGGACAAACTCATCACTATTTGTTCGATTTACGTACCCCCGCATTACCAACTAAACAAACATGAATTTCAGTCCTTGATAGATCAATTGCCAGAACCTTATCTTGTTCTTGGCGATTTCAATGCACACAGCAGCTTGTGGGGAGACTCTCGTATTGATGCGCGAGGTCGTCTCGTTGAGCAGTTCCTTTTTTCTTCTGGAGCGTGCCTTCTCAATAAGAAAGAACCCACATATTACTCTCTTGCAAACAGAACCTTTTCGTCAATAGATCTTAGTATAGTCTCCGCGTCTATACTGCCCGAACTCGAATGGGAAGTTACGAGCAATCCTTACGGGAGCGATCACTTCCCCGTACTGCTAAGAACATCTAAAGAAAATGAATTTCCTCCACAAGCTCCTAGGTGGAAGATACATACAGCCGACTGGGAGAAATTTCGAACTCTTACTAACATCTCGCTGGCTGATATGTCTTCTTTAGAAATCGATGCAGCTGTGGCGTACTTTACAGCCTTCATCATAGATGCCGCAACTAAATGTATATCACAAGTAAATGGATTGGCAGGCAAACGGCGTGTCCCCTGGTGGAACGACGATTGTAGGATCGCTCGTAAGAAACAAAATAAAGCGTGGGGGTTGCTACGCGCCTCCGCCACTGCTGAGAATCTTATCAATTTTAAAAAAGCAAAATCCCAAGGCAGGCGAACCCGCCGACAGGCCAGAAGAGAGAGCTGGCAGAACTTTTTAACAGGTATCAACTCGTATACAGATGAGGCCAAGGTCTGGAACAGGGTTAGTAGAATAAGAGGGCGACAAACATACTCCCTCCCTTTAGTAAACACACAAGGCGACACCCTGCAAGACCAGGCAGATTCACTTGGGGAGCACTTTGAGCGTGTGTCAAGCTCAATCAATTATTCCCAGTCCTTTCTTAAACATAAAGAAATAATAGAACGTAAGCCAATCATACGAAAATCCAGGCAGAATGAACCGTATAACCGGCCTTTCGGTATTGCCGAGTTGAGAGCTGCCTTGAACACATGTAAAAGCACTGCACCGGGACCAGACAGAGTCATGTATGACATGATCAGACACCTACATACTGACGCACAAGTTACACTTCTTACACTATACAATACTATTTGGGCTTCGGGATACCTCCCATCCACATGGAAAGAAGCGATTGTGGTTCCTGTCCTAAAGCAGGGAAAAGACCCTTCCTTGGCGGCTAGTTACCGTCCGATAGCTCTAACTAATTGTCTGTGTAAGCTTCTTGAAAAAATGATAAATCGCAGACTTATACATTTCCTTGAGCTCAACAATATACTCGATCCTTATCAGTGTGGATTCCGAGAAGGGCGGTCCACAACCGATCACCTTGTGCGCATGGAAGGAAATATCCGCGATGCCTTTATACATAAACAGTTTTTTCTATCGATATTCCTCGATATGGAGAAGGCATATGACACGGCATGGCGTTACGGGATCTTGCGAGACCTGTCGGAAATTGGCATCCGTGGAAATATGCTGAACACAATTGAAAGCTATTTGTCAAATCGTACCTTCCGAGTAAAAGTCGGCAATGAACTCTCACGTCCCTTTACGCAGGAAACTGGTGTACCCCAGGGAGGCGTGCTCAGCTGCACTCTCTTTATCGTCAAGATGAACACGCTAAGTGCTTCACTACCACCTGCCATTTTTTATTCCGTATACGTAGATGATATACAAATAGGCTTCAAATCGTGCAACCTCACAGTATGCGAAAGACAGGTACAGCAGGGCTTGAACAAGGTTTCCAAGTGGGCAGACGAAAACGGATTTAAGGTCAACCCCCACAAAAGTTCTTCTGTTCTCTTCACAAGAAAGAGAGGCCTGGTCCCAGATCCTTGTGTAGAACTGGGCGGACACCAAATTCCTGTCAGCAAAGAACACAAATTCCTTGGTGTTATTCTTGACTCTAGGCTCACATTCATTCCTCACATAAAACATCTTAAAGAAAAATGTCTAAAAACAATGAACCCACTTAAAATCCTATCCCACACAACATGGGGTAGCGACAGGAAGTGCCTGTTAAATCTTTACAGGAGCCTAGTTCGGTCGCGAATAGACTATGGAGCCGCAGTTTATCACTCTGCCGCACCGAGCGCACTTAAGATGTTAGACCCCGTTCACCATCTGGGAATCCGTCTGGCCACTGGCGCATTTAGAACAAGCCCTGTTGAAAGTTTGTATGTTGAGTCCGATGAGTGGTCACTCCATTTTCGGAGAACTTACATCAGCTTCAACTATTTTCTCAAAGTGCGCTCTAATAAGGAACATCCGTGTTTCACAACCGTTAACGACTTGACATGTGAAACACTTTTTCATAACAGACCCTCTATGAGACTTCCTTTCTCACTGCGTGCAAGAGAACTTAGCACGGAAATGGATGTCCCAGTTCTCGACCAACGCCTAATGCCTCCAGCTAAGATAGTACCACCCTGGGAGTGGCAGCTGATAGAGTGTGACACATCCTTTGTACAGGTCACTAAACATGCGTCAGAGACACATATCAAAATGCACTTCTTGGAGCTCCAGTACAAGTACTCGTGCACAGAGTTTTATACAGACGCTTCTAAGTCGCATGCCGGGGTGTCCTACGCAGCCATTGGGCCATCCTTCTCGGAATCCGGTGTACTGCACCCTGAAACAAGCATATTTACGGCTGAGGCCCATGCACTATTGTCGGCTGTGAAACATATCAGAAAATCAAATATTCAAAAAACAATTCTATTTACAGACTCCTTAAGCGTCGTAAAAGCCTTGAAGTCACACTGTAAACACAGAAACCCCGTAATTACTGAGCTCTATTCCGTCCTCTGTAGAGCGTATATGTCTAACCAGCATGTCATTATATGCTGGGTGCCTGGACATAGGGGCATCGAGGGTAACGTTCTAGCAGACCAGATGGCCACATCAATTTCATTGCATACAGTCAGCCCTACTGCTTCGGTCCCTGTCACGGATCTGAAGCCTTTTTTAAGAAGGAAACTGCGAAACCACTGGCAACGTAAGTGGGACGCAGAAGTAAATAACAAACTGCACGTGATAAAGCCACAGTTAGGTTCTTGGCCCTCCGTAACAAAATCACGGCGAACAGATGTCCTATTCTGTCGCCTCAGAATAGGACACACATTTGGCACACACAACTTCTTACTCAGTGAAAATGATCCTCCAACCTGCGGTAGATGCGGGGAGAGGCTGACCGTCCTCCACGTCCTCCTGGAGTGTCGGGCAGCCGAATCTGAAAGAAGGAAACATTTTTCCCTAGCATACCGGCAGCACATCCCCCTACATCCCGTAATGCTACTCGGCCCAGAACCTTTATTTGACACCAACACAGTACTAAATTTCCTGAAAGATGTCGTCCTGCATGTTTTTAGCCCCACATGTTCGTAGCGGGTCCTCTCTTCAGAGGATGCCGCTGCGATATCTCTTTAGTATAGCACATGCCTCTAGGCCCTTGTCTTTCAAGGGCTCTGGCGAGGCAGCAGTGCTCCAAGTAATTTTAACATCCTACATATTTTTGATTTTGCATCATTCTTCTACGATGGATTTTAATGTTCTTAGTAATCGTCATTAGTCATCGCCATAATTTTATAGCACGTAGATTTTACGCACTTTACAGCGACAATTTTTAGGCCACTTTACAGCCAAGTCACATCTCCATAATACATCGATAACACTACCATTTGTCATGGCGCTCTTTGGCCAAACCTGGCCCTTGCGCCATTAAACACTACATATCATCATCACTGCGTAAAGCAGACTTTTTTTATAAAGAAGTATTTTGGCAAGCCGTGTTGAATTTATGTGCTCGGAAAGAACGTCGGTAATTTCAAAGAATACACGAGTAGAAATATGTACACGTGGTAAGATCAAAGAGACTATGAAATGTTAAAAGTGTCATGTCAAATACGATTCTTTATATCTATATTTCTGTAAGTTGAACAGAGAAGGTCTAAACGGCAATTGCGCTTGAGGGACCAAGGGATCTCATATAAAATTATATGGTTTTGGGATGACGGGCGCTTCTCATTACATTTTTCCTTTTGTGCTGAATTATGCAGGTTCGATTAAACTACACATAATGGCCACGATGAAACTGCATGTGCGAACTGAAGATAAAGAAACAATTTCACATTAGAATGTGATTTCATGACACTGAAACCTGAATGGAAAACATGAAACAGTATGTGACAGTCGACTTTCATCTTGAGAAATGACAAGTGGTTCATTCAGGCTGTGTGCATCGGGTCATGTTTGACCTCAATCCTCAATGAGATGTTATAATTTCGTCAAGACAGGTGCCCGAAAGCTGACCTTGGTGAGACAAGTGCCATTAAGGTATTCCGGTGTGTTGAAGGTTTTTTATTCATATTTCGGGCGGAGCAGTGCGAGGCCTGGCCTAGTGAAGCAAATATTTCTTTAACATTCATTCTTCTAGCATGGGTAACATGGAATTAACAACAAACTTTATCAAAAATAACAAGTTGAGGTCTTTAGCTTTAAAAATTTTGTTCATGCCAAAGCATGTTTGCTTGAAATATTTGTCTCGCTTTCGAAAAATCCTGCCCCCATTATGTTCCGCACTTTCGAAGCTTCTCACCACGTCAAAAGCAGTTTTCAATGCCAAGTGGAAAGTCTAAATGCGGCAGGCTTCCCTGTCAAGCTGCTCTCGTGCATAGCAGAATCGCTACTTGCAGGTTTTAAGGAAAAAGAACAAAGTGCAAGACCAAGCCACCTTTCAGTAATAAACCAAGGCGAATATTTTTGCTATGCCTTATGTTGTCTGGGTGTCGCATCGCCGAGTAATGATTGTTGAAGGAGCGGGGTTCAAGCTTGTATTTAGAGCCCGGAATAAGCTAGCATCTCTTTGTAGGCGCCAAAATTGGTTTGCACTTCCGGGCCGTGCCCTAAGAAAAAAATATTAAAAAATATATGTAAAATTCACCATGGGAATTCTCTATTACAATCGTTTAGGATGCTGCCGCAGCTACATCGGCCATACAGGATGATGTATCAATGACCACCTAAGAGAGAACGCAAATCTGTTGCACGGGATTTAAGGCAGTGACCCGGCGTGTCACTGTTCCAAGAGCAAAGCGAAATCAGCAAGAATATTTAGGACTGGGCCATTTAGTGACGACGATGCGAGCGAGTCAGCTGATTCATTTAAAGAAGATTGCACTATTACCGTGGACGCAGACAAGACCCACTTCGGGGAAGTTGTCAGCGGAGGAGTCGAAAATATACTCAGCAGGTGTGACCAATTATTAGAAGGTAAATGTGCACAACCCGAAAGTTCATTCGTAGCAAATTTTACTTTAGGTTAATGTGGAGCCAATTTTCTGATGGCCAGAATAATTGCGATAAATTCTGCAAGAAATGTTGGCGTATAATGAGCCAGACGGAGAGCAAACACCAATTAAGGTGATTTGAAAAGATGCCAACTGCGGCCTTCCGTAAATTTTGTGTTGCATCCGTAGAAGTAACCAAGTGTGAAAGAAATCAAGTCAATCTTGAAGGAGACCTTCAAGTATGCGCGCTGATAGAAGTGGTGCGTGTAGTTGGCGTGCGCTCCATCCTGTTGCCGTCTTCCTTGCTATGATTTGCGCGCTATAGTGAATTGTTCTTTGTGCAAACCATGCTCGACCAAAGAGCCGAAGCAGCCTTTCCTTCAAAAGTTACATAAAAGCTTCGACTTTCACCTTGTTCATGTTTTCCTGAAAGGTTTCACAGAAACACGTGGTATACTTATACACAGATACATACTAGCATAGGCTATTGGCGATAACAAAAAAGGCGTGTTTTGCATGAATATGAAGAAAAACAGGCTTTAGAAAAAATAAATAAATTATGGGGTTTAACGGGCCAAAACAACTTTCTGATTATGAGGCACGCCGTAGTGGAGGACCCCAGAAATTTCGAAAAGCTCGGGTTCTTTAACGTGCACCTGAATCTAAGTAGACGGGCGTCTTTCGCATTTCGCCCCCATCTAAATGGCGCCGCCGCAGCCGGGATTCGAACCCGCGACCTCGTGCTCAGCAGCCCAACACCATTGCCACTGAGCAACCACGGCTGGTAAAAAGCTGTAGAGGCACATCCAAACGGACACGTAATAGATTTAGCAGCAGCCTAGATTTCTCCGATGGCCAACTCCGCACAAAAAAAGCACTATTGTGATTAGGGCCTAATTATGTCACGGCTTCCACCAAACAGTCTCTTGGTAAAGAAGGGCACACAATCATGTGTGCCCACATGATTGTGGCAGAGAGCAACCATTCCGAAATTTCCTTTTGTAGTCCTGCTACAACCATAAGCTGCTCAGCAGGGTGGAATATACTGTTGCCACTCAATAATCTTTATCAGCGTGGACCAAAATTGAGGGGAGTGAAGGGTTTTGAGATGGTATAACGAAACCATTGAATGGGAACAATACCTTGTTCTACTAGGCTTTGGTATAATGTAATTATTGCAATGCATGTATTTAGAATGTTATTAGCTTCTGTATTTTCATAAACATTGTTGGAAGATATCTATGCCGAGCTTTTGGGAATTGCCTTTCCCATAAACTGCAAAATTTAAGCTTCACGAAATCTGTGCCCACGTATTTTGTCGTCCCTGTCGAGTGTGTTGATTTTCCGTGCATTCCTCGTATAGAATAAATAAGCAATATTTTTTGGTAAAATGACTATCAAATTCAAAATGGATGAAATCCTTCCGTCGATCGAATCTACAGGAGCGATTTATCTGCACAGTCGCCCTTCTACGTTGACAAGTGGAGAACACCAATATTTTAATACTTTGCTTAAAGTGACTGGCAACCAATTTTCATGTTACTCACTTTTAAGTGCAATGAAGAGCTTACCGATTAGATTATTAATCATGAAGTTGTCATGCGGGAAACGCCTTGGAATATTTATTATTACCTATTATATTATGATGCTGCGACTCAAGCTGTCTGCAATGTTAAATTTCTTTCTGCGATAAAAGCTACCTGTTTTCGTGGTTTGCTGTCCAACTTCTTTGGCATTTACCATTCAAAACAAAACGACTCCGATCGAAAACGAAACAACGCCTTTACACGTGATACGCAATTCAGCGTGTTGGCGTCGGGAAGCGTGCGCTCAAGACTTCCGAAGCACATAATAAAGCGCAAGAGTCTAATAATATACCAATTGCAATTTTAGCAATAACTGTGGAGTACCTAGTAACAGTCGACTTACGTGCAGCAATCTAATAGAGTACATCCGAGGTACCAAGATTTCACCGCCAGGCCTCTACACTTACTGGTTTTTGAGACTTCCGTCACAATATGAAATTGCAATTCCTACCTAAATCGCGAAAGTGTGACGTAACATCGGGAATATCCTGGATTCTCTCACTATAAATCATGGTCATTTCAACTGCATCAACTTGTCACAACACATTCGGGTGAGTTCCTTTGCGCGAGTGAAAACTCCATTTCATCCCATTCTTGTTTCCTTCACACTATATAGTATTTAGCTACTGGAAAACATGACGAATTGGGCAACATTGAACAACACTCACCAGAAACAAACTTTACATTATCGAATACAGTGCAGGTCATTTCTGAGTAGAGCGCAACTCGGTCGTTGTACTGGACATCTCAGAAGAAGAACTGTACTGTTTTTCATACTGCAATAGTTAACGAGAAAGAAATACACATAGCACATAAAGAAAACGTTGTTGTTACTTGAATCACTGAGTGTGTTTTTAACCCGTACTGCACATTATTGCGATTTCCGTAGTCTTGATAGAAATTCCGTACGATACGGCATTGCAAAATATTTTTTTTTGCGATCACGAAAGCCTTGTACCAGTGATTTAAATCACGACCAAACAAAAACTTGTGCTCCGCAATTGCATCGGAAGTGGCTTTCTGCATTTTGACTTTATACGCACGTTACCTTAGGCGCATTTCGAAATGGCTGTTTTCAGTGATGCAAACACAGTCACAGGTAATGCGGAGTATTCTGTACACAGCGTTCGAGAACCAATTGAGATCTAATAGACTTAAAAACACTCTTGGTCACAGTCTATTCTTTGTTTATTAGTGTGTGTGTGTGTGTGATAACATATTTTTTATTTCTTTGGTTTGCAGACACAATCACACAGCAGAGGAAGAGAACTAGCTGGGAAAAGCGTCCAAGGAGGGGGGGGGTTGGTGACATTTGTGACATGGATGTAAGACGTACTAGACAAAATACCGATAAACGATTGATCTCATTTACCTCGCCTTGTTTACAATAATCGTGTCAGATAGCTCGGCATTATCAAGGTAATACAAGCCCCAGGAGTAATTTGAGTGGTTAGTAGATAAACTATATTGCATATTCAAGGGTTTGCTTTTTTACCTCAGTTCAGTCTTTTCTTTAGGTAATGAGTGAACAAAGTATGCCTTGTTCAATCAAGGTTGCCGGAATATACACGTTATCTCCGTTTTAGAATATTTACATTGCTGATACAATGCATTATGAAGCTGAAAACGGCCGCAACATACTTTCTGATTAGAAGATGACGCTGATTTATTGACATCCCCTTTGAAACGGAGCAGCGTATACTATCCTTAGCATGCTATACATGCTTTTCATTCTAGTAATATGTGTGCACATGTCCTTAAATTTTTTAAAGCGAAGCTTTCTTGGTTCTTCCTTGAACTTTCACAATGATACTGCTGCTGTCTGCACACCACATTACAGGAGCGAGGGAGAGAGGCAAGGCGACGCAAGAAACTCGTTTCGACCTTACAACCACATCAAATGAGCAAATTAACCTCTAGAGTTCCCTGGCCGTCGCCACATTAGCCTATTGACAGCTGGAATTATTCGTGACCCCTCACAAAAGCATTGCAGCAATTTATTGCAGAATAGGTAGAACCATACTCCTTTGGTTGAACTGATGCAATACCGAAACGAGTGAAAGCCTTGCGACTCTTTGCTCGCAGTTCAAGCACAAGGCGGGAGGGAGTTAGGAAGAAGGTCACGTGAGAAGGCAAGAAAACGCTACTACTAAAAATATGACTGCGGTTGTGGAGAAAAATAATTTAAGTTCGAGACACGTTTGTGCTTTTCCTGAAAAATGAAGACCATGCAGATTTGTCAAGCTTACAACTTACGCATTGCCCGCAGAAGCAGAGCCGCATTAAAGAGTATCGTAAGGTCTAGGCGACACTACGGAAGCACCCACACGTCAACATTTTTTGCCCGACGCGGAAGCTCTGCGTTATGGCATCTCTCGGTGTCACGGGTTTGATAGCGACCGTGGCAGCCGCGTTTCGGCAGGGGCCAAATCCAAAATGCTCGTGTACTTACATTTTGGGACACGTCAAAGAACACCACACGTAATAATGAATCCGAAGTCGCTACTACGGCGTAGCTCATAGTCCTATTGTGGTTTTGGCACGTACATATACAGTGTAATACTAATACTAATAGGTTCTATGTGAGGTAGTGAGTGTGCTCATCCCTCAACAATAACGCCTCAAGCAAACACCTCTGCCTTTGTATTATGTGTGCTTGGAGACAAACCGCAGCAGTGCAAGCAAGCTAATGTTTAACAGCAACACAACCCTCTCGTGTTGGACGAAACGTTGAAAAAAAAATAAAAGGTTCGTCGTCAAAATCAACGCTAATTATCCCCAGACGAAGCCAGCCGTACAGAAACCTTCGCCTACACCGATTCCTACAGTGAGTGGGATCCACATAATATTTTCTATTTTTTAAAAACATGTCTAGCCCTCATAAGTACCTATGTCTCGTCCATACTATTTACCGTCGATACTCTTAAGGTCTCGTGCTTATATTAACGGCTGACCAGTTTACGCTTCCGTCCACATCAAGTCCAAGCACTTCTGGAAGCTGTACGTTTCGCACGAGTCTCGGTGGGTCAATCCCTTCGCATTCATTTAGGATATGCTGAGGGGTCTCCGGGATTTCTTTGCGATACACACACGCCTCATCTTAAATTGCGAATATTTGCTCCGGTATGCTTTTCTCCCTAGGCGAGCAGCTCGAGCTCCAAATTGGAAAGCCCTGGAAATTCTAAATGGTCTTTCTGTGCCCATCATATGCAACCAATTTACCCCTTGTCCCTTTGACTTTCTTTTTGATGTCTCCTGGTTTCGGTTCATGGTAATTTTCAATTACAATTAACATAGTTTTACCAACTTTTCTACCTCTTCCTCCTTTCTGTGTCCGCGGTTTTGAGGTACCGATACCTGAGCCCTTTGGCCGCACGTTCGTATTTTTCATGCACCTGTCTTTCTTCCAAACCAATTTTTCTCCGCGCTAAACTGATTTGAAAAAAGCCCAGTCACCTGCCACTACGCACTGCCTCGTTTGTGGTTTTAGCGTGGGTTCCCGAGGCCAGCCGACTTATAGATTATGTCGAATCCGGGCAAGATATACCATTTTAAGCAGGTAGTGGCATTCGCGAACGATAGCGCTGGCAGCATTACTCCATTTCCGATTCTACCTCAGATTTATTGCGGCAAAAAAGCAATTATTGCTGCAGTCCGCTTCCTGTGTACTTTAATATCATTTTGGTGGCGATGGTTGCCTAAGTCATTTCTTTGTTTATGTATTCACCGGTGTAATTATGTCGCTTGACTATAACAATATGACTTGCTCTTTAATTGTCACCAAGTAATTACTCGTCTGCTCAATAATGATCCTTACACCAATTTCCCTAACCCAACTTAACCTAGATTGATACCTGTCGCCGCTTTGCCCCGCGTATATTCGCAAGCTCTTGCAAAATCCGCTAGTAGCACTATGTCGTGCGCATGCATTATGCAAGGAGGATCAATGAAACCAAAATTCACTGTTTTTCACTTGTTTTGCTTTGCCCTTAACATAAATCACGAACAACAATAAAGCCAGAGGGCATCCTTTCTACAGTCCTTTGGGAATTTCCACGACTTCATGATATTTTCGGGCCTTCCCACAGAATTAGTACTAGGTTGTGTACTTCGATATACACGCCGTAGAAGATAAGTTGCTTGACTGTAACGAGGAACAATTTTCTCGACACATTTCACCATTATCTGGAAAGGGGTGATCTGGCCTCGACTCGTAACAGAAGAGTTCTTCCGTAAGAGCCTTTATTTGCATAAATTCTACATGCGTAATTTTTCCCTTGGAATTCGCGTAAGTGAGGCAGTTCAGACAGGAACATATCCACTATTTCCTCAAGAGGTTAACTACTTTTCATTTCTTCAGACCCGCGGCACACTTTCACAACCCAGGCGAGCCGGGTAATTCTTAGTACTTGTATATCATTGCTACAAAAGGGAAGGAAACGACAATGTGGCAACATTCATGCGGTGCCTGCTACACCGATGTACATTAATACTGCTAAGAGGACCAGTCCTCACTTTCCGCGAATTTCCTCAACATCCTTGCTTCATGAAGTTGTGCTTTCCAGACACTCGTTACCTGAACACTTCGAGCGACATTAGCATTCAAACAGAAACAGGCTACTTTACAATACTTCGACTTCTATGCTACAGCAAACTCACGTCACGCTCGTGTTCATGCCATGTCAGGCAGATCACAGCGCACGGGCAATGATGACTCAAGGGCTGCGTGAAATACAAGAACATTATTATTTATTCACGTGTAGCGGTAGAATAACTACGACTGTTCACGGAAGTGGCGTCTTTACATTTGTAGCCTTTGATGTTCATTCTTCGTTAGGAGTCTGTGTTCGCCTCTGGAATGGCAAGCAGCCCCTCGAATGCCGCTGAACATCACACGCCAAGATGTTGTCCTGTCCACAAAAGAGGCACATGGTACGTGGAATGCAGCAGTTGGTGAAGCAATGCCTCTTAAGTCGTCCGAGCTTGGCTTCGAATGTACAGCCGAAGCGTCTGTTAACGCAGAAGGCGCGATGACGTTGCAGCTTTTTCTGGTTGAAGATCACGGCCCTCATCTCGGATGCGGCAAAGCTCGTCTCGTCCACGGGGCACAGGCCTCTGCGGTGGCAGGCTAGGGCACCGGCGTCTCGGTGCCGCCGCGCTGCCGAACGGACGAAGGCGTTGTGCCTGCACATCTTGCACAGGATGTGGCCGCAGGGAAGTTTCACGGCCAGTGCAGGAATCGCGGAGCAGCCGGCGCAAATGCGGACGCTCGGTAGCGGTTCCACAAATGTAATGCGCCGTGAGTTCAAGAAGCGGCAGCAATACCCGCGGAGGACGTAGGTAGAGGTGCCGCTGTTCCCGTTGCCCAGGCGGCGCTGCTCCAAGGACTGCGGTCGCCCCCGTACTAGATGGTTCTCGGTACTGCTAGTGGTGCCACTGGGCTGCGATTCCGCCATGATGAATTCGGTTCACGAGCGGCGGTGTCCCTCTGATGGACGTCGGTAACAGCTTCGGTCAGGAAGTCGGTGATCGTCACCGCGATCTGTTAAAGCAGGTAGGCTGAGGATGTCCGCGACGGGTTAAGCAGGACTGATCGTCACTGCGACTGGAGCAAGTCTGGCTTCGGAGAAAATGGCGACGGTATTTAAAGCCTGGCAGGGCTCTTTGCAAGTGGCGACCTGAGGAGGGAAATTGAGGCGTGTCCTCGACACATTGCACCTATTGGCTTTGTCGTCGTGAGGGAGGAGCTTCGAAATAGTCACGTGGTCGGAAGGGCTGTGGCTAACTATGCGACCAGGGAAGGTGACGGCGTAGGATCAGAATACGGTGTGAAAAAGGGGACAGTATTTGTAGAGGTCAAGTAAAAGAAAGCACTATCCTCTCCCTTACCATCTTTCTTTTCTACATCTAGATGTTTTTGTGACCCTCTTTCTACTTTAGGCAAACTGAAGGGTGCAAGAAAGCACGTGGTAATCTCCTTGTGCGGTTCTCTGTAGGTGTATGTGACATTCCTCTCAGCCGGCTTTGGCACAGCGTTGGGGAAGCATTGGCAAAAGTTGGCTTAGAAATTTATATGGAAATTTTTTCCCGGCTCACACTGTAGTTAACCAATAGCAGCCGGTGAATTTCAAGGCATGTCACCTTTGAGCGAATATTGAGTTAGACACCAGTATAGCGATATGCACTCAGAAGAAGGCGATGAAGCATGGTCGTTCCATTTTTAGTTCTTTGAATGTGTACATCAAACGTAATTTTGTTATTAAAGTAAATAATACGTTTAAAGAGTTGATTAAGGAAGTTGTGTTTATCAATTCTGGTCGCTGAATTATTATGAAAGTATACTTCACCTATCAGAGTTATCGTGCCTAATGACGAAACTTCGGGCATATGTCCCAGGTTATATTTACCAACTGTCTGGACCAACACAAGGAAATTGGGGTGTAGGTAATGTTGTATTTTACGTGTTCCGTAAACGGGAAGCATATTCATAGCCGAAGAAAATACAAAACCCTATGTATTTACAGAAAATGTATAGGAGAATAGCCGGCGTTCTCATAGAACCATACATATTAGCTTTGGAAGTTACCCGTATTCGCCGGCCCTGCAATCCGCCCACCAGTGTTGTCAAAGCAATTTAAGCCTCCCCATTTTTTTGCCGCTCTCACTCCTTCCAAACACATTCAATGTTTAAGAAACGCTTTTTTTATCAGTGCCAGCTTTCCTAATACGTAGATATTGACAAGGAAAGCTTCTATATATATATATATATATATATATATATATATATATATATATATATATATATCCCCGCAGGGGCGTCTGCGTCAGCAGGCGTTTGGTGTGTTGCGACACCACGGACCCGAGCACACGAGGGTTGGACCCTCCCGCGTGTAGTCGTGCGCGGCTTAGCCGTGTTCGGGGAAAGGGGGATCCTGGAGGTTGAGCCGATGCTGGGTGATCGGACCTTTAAGGCCCCCCGGCGGAGGCAACACACCCCTTGGCCTCTGCTTCACGTAGACGGCACCCCCGGACTGACCCACCCGGGGGAAATCGGTAGTCGCCTCTTCCTGTCTCTCTCTCCTCAAACCTTCGTCTTTATCTCTCACTTTTTACCTTTCCTGTCTTCTTCTCTCTTCCATTTACTTCCTTTCTCCACGGCGGCAAGGGTTAACCTTGTGTGGATATCCTACCTTGGGTACACCATATTTGGTTATAGTGACGGCGTACGGCTGGCGTCGTGCAGGCTTGGACACAAGCCCTGCCGCGTCCCCTCGTTGGGCTCCGTGGTGGGCGGTCGGCGCTGTTGCCGAAAACACACACTTTCCTATGGCAGCTCAAATCTCTGTTGTCCATGATCGGCGTCTCAAAAGATGCCGCACCGAAGTACCATTCCAGTTCTCCTTTCGAAGCAACGCTCCATCATTCCCCAAATACTACGTAGTCCACAGTGAAAGTAACACGCCTATTAGAAAGCTTTCTCCATTCCTGGTCGCCAAATGCCTGAAAGATAAAATCGGACAGACATACAAAGCCTCCAAAATGTCTAGCGGGGACCTCCTCCTAGAACTGAGTGATAAAGACCAAGCAGAGAAGCTCACTGACCTTACCAGTATTGGCGACGCCACAGTGACGATTTCACCACATAGAACACTAAACACAAGCCGGGGAGTGATTTCTGAAGAAGACTTTATTGGATTGAGCGATGAGGAACTCCTTGAGGGTTTCCAAGAACAAAATGTGACAAAAGTACAAAGAATAGTAATCCGCAGAAACAACCAAGAAATCCCCACCAAACACGTTATACTCACCTTCGGAACAAGCGTAATGCCTACCTCGCTCGATGCAGGTTATGTTAAAGTCAATGTAAGACCATATATTCCAAACCCCAGACGATGTTTCAAGTGCCAAAGGTTTGGACACGCTTCACATGCATGTCGAGGACAAACAACTTGTGCTAAATGCAGCTCCAACGAACACCAATCTGAGAATTGCACTTCTTCCCCACATTGTGTTAACTGCAAGGGAGATCACGCAGCTTATTCACGGTCCTGCCCTTGCTGGAAAAAAGAAAAAGAAGTCATTGCTCTAACTGTAAAAGAAAGAATTTCGTTCTTTGAAGCCCGAAAGCGGCTTTCGTATCTTCCGCGAAGAAGTTATGCCGAAGTGACGCAGGCGGGGGCAGCGTCACAGAGGCCTCCGGAGTCCTCCGAGCCCACGCGCAGTGGTGCCGCAGTGACTCCTCCCGCCCCCGTGGTGGAAGCAGTCAGTACTGCTCCACCCTCTTCGACAGCCCTGCAGACACCAGTCCCGCAGGGCCCTAAGATCAAGCGAACCCCAAGGCCCGAGACGCGTGTCTCGGCGCCTAACTCTCGATCCTCCAGCGCCTCAGAGAGAGCGATGGAGGTCGACGCAAAAATCCCGGTGTCATTGACACCGAAGGACAAGCGCTCTCTTGAGCGCGGTAAGAGGGACAAGATCCCAATAACCACCCAAAATAAGAAAGCGATAACCTGAAGGTTATCGCTCATTTGTAGCCTTTTTATCCATGTCACCTATAACCCTACCTCTTAGTTTTTCGTAGTGCCATTTTTTACCTTTCAATTTCAAGATGGCTTTTATTATTCATTGGAATTGTAGAGGCCTTTTAAACAACTTAGGTGACATCAAAGACTTGTTAAGTAACTTCTCTCCTGTGGCCTTGTGCTTACAAGAAACAAACTTAGGCGAAAAGCACAAAAACATTTTAAAAGGTTTCACTGTTGTACGGCGCGATCGCACTCAGGCGAACCGGCTTTCGGGTGGCGTAGCTATAGTTCTACGGAACGGCATTGCAGCTAGAGAAGTTACCATTAATACTCACTTGGAAGCCATTGCTGTCACGGTTTTAGCACATCAAACCATTACCATTTGTTCAATGTACATTCCACCACATTCCCATTTTACTGTAGGAGACCTGGAGTTAGTTTTAAACCAGCTACCCAAACCTTTTTTAATAGCAGGTGATTTTAATGCTCATAACATATTGTGGGGTAGCAAAACAACTGACACCAGGGGACAAACACTTGAAGATTTTATCCTGACTAACGAAGTATGCCTTTTAAACACTGGTGCGCCAACCTACTGCTCCCCAAGCACAGGAGCCATGAGCTGTCTTGATCTGGCGCTGTGCACTCCATCTCTGTTGATCGATTTTAAATGGAGTGTTATCAACAATCCTTATGGTAGTGATCATATGCCCGGCATTATTAAAAACACATCTCCTTTCCCTACAGTACCATTAAGACCACCCCGTTGGAAACTCCATCTAGCAGACTGGCCTCTCTTCAGCGAGAAGGCCAGTCTTGATCACATATCAGATCATCAAACAATAGACGAAATGAATGAAAAGATTATTGCCTCCATACTTGCTGCAGCAGAACAGACGATCCCGCAATCCTCCGGCTTCTTAAGGAAAAAACTAAAACCCTGGTGGACGAATGAATGCACTCAAACTAAAAAAGCACAAAACAAAGCATGGGGTATCTTTCGGCGATATCCAACACATGATAACCTCCTGTATTTCAAAAAAGCTAAGGCGAAAGCCAGGTACACGCGTAGGCAAGCCGAAAGACAGTCTTGGCAAACATATGTATCCTCCATCAATAGCTCAATAACATCCAAAAGAATGTGGGATCAGCTTCGAAAGTTTAGAAGCGAGTACGCTCCCTATACGATCCCCATACTCTCACCTCCTGGTACACAAACGAATTTAAAAGAACAAGCAGATATATTAGGGCAGCATTTCCATAACATATCAAGCTCACTAAACTACTCCACTGAATTTCAAAAGTATAAACAATCAGCAGAAAAACAAAAGCTTCCGACAGCAGGTAGTTCCGAGAAACCATATAATGCCCCCCTAACACTTTCCGAAATTAACAGAGTACTCACTAGTGGCAAAAAAACAGCGCCAGGTCCGGACAGAATACATTACACAATGCTCGCACACCTTTCCTCAAAAGCAGTTAAGACATTGCTCCGCTTCTTTAACATAATCTGGGAAACAGGAAAAATGCCGAATGCGTGGAAAAAAGCCATTATAATCCCTTTCTTGAAAGCTGGAAAGCATCCTACAACAGCTACCAGCTACCGACCTATAGCACTCACAAGCTGTCTCGCCAAGTCATATGAATCCATTATAAACATCAGATTGGCATACGTCCTCGAAACTGAGAACGTGCTCGATAATCATCAGTGTGGGTACAAGAAAGGCTGCTCCACAACAGATCATCTAGTTCGGTTAGAACACGAGATACGTGCGGCCTTTCTACAAAAGCAATATTGTCTCACAGTTTTCTTTGATCTTGAAAAAGCGTACGACACAACATGGAGGTTCGGTATTTTAAGGGATTTAGCGGATTTAGGGATCCGCGGCAGAATGCTTAAATGTCTAGCTGATTTCATGTCCGATCGAACATTCCAGGTGCGTTTAGGAACGGTGCTGTCCAGCGTATTTATTCAGGAAAATGGAGTACCTCAGGGATGCGTATTGAGCACAACACTGTTTGTGGTAAAAATGAACTCGCTCAATAATGTAATTCCATCTTCTATAATGCATTCACTATATGTGGATGATCTTCAAATTGCATGTCGTGCATCAAACATGGCAACTTGCGAACGACAAATTCAAATTACACTAAACAAACTAACGCAGTGGGCATCTGAAAACGGCTTTCGCTTCTCAAGTGAAAAAACGATTAGTGTTGTCTTCACACAAAAAAGAGGCCTACAACCAGATCCGATCCTTAAACTACAGGATGCCACACTACCCGTGAAACAAGAACACAAGTTTCTGGGTGTTCTGTTTGATAAAAAGTTCAACTTTCTCGCACACATCAATAGTATTAAAATCAAAGCGAACAATGCACTTAACATTCTAAAAATCCTCTCCCGGAAACGGTGGGGCTCTGACCGCAAATGCCTGCTACACATCTACCGCACTTTGGTGCGTAGCATATTAGACTATGGTAGCATTACATATGGTTCAGCCAGACTATCTTACGTCCGACGACTTGATCCAGTCCACAACTTAGGACTACGACTAGCATGCGGTGCTTACAGAACATCACCTATACAGAGCTTACATGTTGAATGTAATGAACCTCCTTTACAGCATCGCAGAGCGCTACTAACTTTTTCCTACATACTCAGAATCCGATCCTCACCACAACACATATGCTACAACATCGTCACAAAGTGCAGCTCACGCTTACATTACACAAATAAACCAAACATGATTAGGCCGCTTATCTTGCGATACGAGGAATACTGTCGGGATTATGACATCCCTCGGGAAGTCCTCCAGGTTGCCAGAAAGCCAGAACGTTTACCCCCGTGGTGTGATTTCACAGCGTTATTTGATTGGACACTAACACATCTAAAGAAAAGAGACACACCACATCAACACATTATACAAGATTTCCGCTCTCTTCAAGACAAGTATATAAACTACATAGAATTTTATACTGATGGCTCTAAAACGGAAAAACACGTGGGTGTAGGGGCTGTAACAGAAAATTGGGAAACATGTATTCGATTACCTCAGCATGCCTCTGTCTACACAGCCGAAGTGTATGCGATATGGACGGTAGTTCAAAAGATCATTGCTGACAAACTTGAAAACACTGTCATATACACAGATTCATTAAGCGTACTGAAGGCTCTACACATGAAATTCCAAAGTGAACCCTTGTTAGGCGATATTTTGAATGCATTAACGTCAAACAAATATGGCAGATCAATTAAGTTATGCTGGGTACCAAGCCATGTTGGAATATTGGGCAACGAAGCGGCGGATAGATGCGCATCAATGGCAGCGTACAAAAACATTCAAAATACAGCACTTCCATATAAAGACAGTGTCAATGCAATTCGGAAGGCCTTGATGTCAAAATGGCAACGCGATTGGGACACTTGTTTAAGCAACAAGCTTCATCTAATTAAACCTGTCATTGGAGAGTGGAAATCATGCAATCACCGGCAACGATTCTACGAGGTGATCTTGTGTCGACTTCGAATTGGACACACACATCTGACGCACAATTTCCTTCTCCGAAAAGAAAACCCGCCAACTTGCGAAAAATGTAATGAAGCTCTTACAGTCATGCACATCTTAATAACATGTCCACACATCGATACACTGAGACGGAGGTTTTTACACAGCCTGTATAAATTGCACATCCCATTACACCCTACCCTATTACTAGCAGATGACCCCCTAGTGCCATTTCCTAACCTCTTCGAGTTTTTAGAAAAAACTGGTTATTTACACCAACTATAATGTAATGCAGGTTTACCTGCCATAACGGTTCTCTTTATTTTGTCTTGTGACTGGCGCAGCATGGCCTTAGTTGCCTTTGTGCCACTAAACCCAAACTAACTAACTAACATATATATATATATATATATATATATATATTATTCGTAGTGTGATTATGAAGAAAACAATGCCATCGAGGCATTTACGCGTCGACATGCCACTCTAAGAAAAAGTAGCTCTTGACAACGAAGGGTCCAAAACTAGGTGTGACCATTCCAAGGGACAGAGAACATTCAGGGAGGACCATGTACATAGCAAAGATTGCTTGCTGTTAGAACGCGCATGTTGTCCACTTTCCATTTTCTGTGCATTCGCCCTCATCTTTCTTATAGACATGATTTGGCATCTCCAATGAAATAGTGTTGGAAGTCAGCGCAGTGCCTCTCGTCTGTGTCTTTGTGCTTAGCACTGTACGTCACTCTACTATCATATCGATTGGAATTACCATGTAGTATATCCAAGAAAAAGCAAGTATAGCAACAGTGGGGAGGTCGATAACAACTCCCCAAAAACGCACGCCCTACGATAACACATTAGCACACATTTTTTGTGCTCTTTATGCCGCAGAAGCCATACTTTTGTTTATCTGTACTTTCATGTTTGTTTATCAGGTCTTTATGTACACTATCAACTATTCGTCTTTACCAAGGAAAAAACGTTTATTTCAGAGTTTAATCAGAATTCGTGTTTATCTCGTCTTTCAAAAAAGAGATCGGTATTGCGTGGGCTCGCCCAGATTCATAGGCTAATTTCCAGCGAACCTACTTCTTATGACCAGGTTCGTCGAGAGTTGAAGTGTTAATAAACCACGCGTTTCAAAACGTTGTAATGGTACACTTCTTTCGATAAAGCTAGAATGGAATGGAATGGAAAACTTTATTGACTCTTTTAAGGTTTTAGCGGGTCGAGGCCGAAGTCTTCATTCTTGAAGCTTGGGTCCTCTTCAGCCATGGATGGGCCCCTAGTCCAGGGCTCCACTGAGCCAGGCCGCCTCGTACGCGTGCGCTATTAGAGCTCTTTGAGCCTTTAGCTCGCGGCTGGTGAGCCAGCTCTCCCATTGCTCCGCACTTGGCGTTATGTGTTTGTGGAGTGCCTGGTTTCTTGTACACTCCCATGTAATGTGGTATAATTTTGGTTTTGCTCCACACCACGGACAGGTAGCGCTATACTGCGTGGGGAACATCCTACATAGTATGTGTAAGTTTGGAAAGGAGCCCGTTTGCAGTCTCCGCCATTCTGCGGCCTCCTCCTTTTTAATGCTTTATGTGGTGGGGGATATTGATATCTTAGCCCCTTATAGAGGTAAAATAGCTCTGAACAGCTGTTCCCGCAGTTGATCTGTGGCCCCTCTTGAGCGGTTGACGTTCCTGCTCGGCTGGTCATCCCTCGAGCTACGCTGTCTGCCCCTTGGTTGCCCCTGATCCCTGCGTGGCTTGGTATCCAGATGATGTTAGTTGTGGTTTGTCCCTCAGCGATTCGAACTCTGCTGAGGATCTTGAGCGCCGTGTTACTAATTCTTCCTCTTATATAGCTCCGGCACGCCTCTTGTGAAAGCTAGAAATAAATTTAATACATGACAGCGAATTGGGCCTAAATGGTTGTTATAAACGTCTTCCGGTTCATGCCGGTGAATTATATGGCCCTCTTAAAGCTCCCCATCTACACTCTGGAGCGCTTGCATTAGGAAGTTATTGCGAAGGACATATTTCACGGAAACATACTGAGTTTTTTTTCTTATGAGCATAAGCAATAATGTTTTTAAGCGCCGTGGTTGGTTTCTGCCGATGGTGTTGGGCAGCTCAGCAAGAGGTCCCGGGATCGAATCACGGTCACGGCGGCCGAATTTCGGTTGGGGAAAATTGCGAAAACACCCGTGTACTTAGGCATATTTCCTTATAGTCATATTGCTTTTTTTTTTGCACGTAAAGACGCATAATTCAATTTTCAAACAATATTTTCCTAAAACAAACCGAAGATCTCTCGTACAATTCTCCATATATATTATGTCTGCATAGTACAAAACTCAGGGAATGTGGTCCGTGCTTGGTTCGGGAACAAACCACGTGGCGATGATAACGATAGTGGCGACGGCTGCAGAAGGGCGCGATGAATCATCACACGTGGTAAAACCACGGTCACGGTTGAATTTTCACCGTGCACTCAAGGAAGGCCTTTTGTGTCCGACGAACAAAGATTCACACAGCACTACCGGCGATCACAGCTGCGTAAACATTCTCGGAACATAGAATGCACTTGGAGTTGAACTAGGGATTTCTCTGACCCATTGTTGGTCTCCTGGATATCCAAACCAGGTTTCCTTGAATGCGAGGACGCCTAGAGTGTTTCTGCTTATTCTAAGGATATGCTGCTTACACCTCGTGATCATACCCGGAGGACCACACCAAGCAAACCCTTCCTGGGATGACTATGCCATTGTTGTGAATGGAAAGCTGGGCGCGTATTCAGCGAACTGGGACTTATTTTTTGTCCTAACCCGTCCTGCACACTACTCAACTGCTGGAGCAGCCCACAGTTCTCTGCCAGAGTATATACACTTCTAGGAAACCCGCAGCCCCGTCTACGTTTTACTGTCGCACACTGGCAATTTCCTTACAAGTAACGAGTAAGAAACGACTTGTTCTTGAAACCTTCCAGGGTATAGATAGGTATGCAAAATGTAGTCAAACATTTTTTTCATTTTTTTATGCGCAGCACGATTTGCCGTAGGCCGAAGCCATATTCTGAGTCGTTGCCTTTCCGTTGTTTTCAATCGCAGCGTATATCACTGCGTTGTAGTTCCATGATTTCCTGGTGTCGTTAGTCCTTGAATCTTAATTTCATAACAGCCACATTTGAAAAGTTATCTCAACTTTCTGGCAGCCGCAGTGCGTAAGGTAGAGTAGTCTTGGTGAAGAATTAAGTCTTTCTACAAGTCTTCTTCCATTTGTTTACTCATAAAGCATGTCGGAATTTAAAAAAATACATGAATAGAAGTATGTTCACCTGTGTATGATCAAGGACACTATGAAATGTTAAGAATGCCTGGTGAAATTGGCTCCTTTTATACCTATCTTTCTGTGAAATGAAGCAGAGAACGCCTATTCGATAAAGTAAAACTCTAAGGTTTGGGGATGGAGCGTGGTTCTGATTATAATTTCGTTCTTTTCCACCCAAATAAGGTTACAAAGACAACTGATATTCAGGAAAATGATATATAGTTAAAAGCGTCATGAACCAGTGGTGTCAATGACGTTTGAAGGAATGCAATTTGATCGAACGCAGTGTCCTTGAAGAGGTCATGAGAAGTTCATAAATATGGTGTAACCACGCTAATTTCTTCTAACGTGCCTTACCTACACATAATCCCCCCTAAACTAGCATCTAAAAACTGAACGCAGAGGTAGATTTCACTTTAAACTAAGAATGCATTATCGTGACGCCTATTTTACAAACATGAAAAGTGCATCACACTCGGCGTTCATCTTGAGGAAGGACATGTGGCTCATTCAAAATCAAGGTGTGTGCTTCGGCTCTTGTTTTGCCCCAGTCCTCAGTGATATGTTATTAGCTGCGTATGACAGGTGCTCGAATGCTGACTTTGGCAAGACAAATAGTGTTAAGCTATTCCCGTATGTTGAATGTTTTTTATTCATATTTCGTGCACAGCAGTGGAACGTCAAGAAAAACGTGGAAAATATTTTCAACTTTTTTTCTTCTTTGATGAATAACCTGGAAGTGTTCACAAAACTTTCCTCGAATTACAAGCTGATGTTTTCAGATTTACAGCTCTTGTTCATGCCGAAATATGTTTCATGGAATACATATATCTCGCTCTGGAAAAGTCCTGCAGGTTTCTCTGACTACCTGCTCTCAGGCAAAGCGGAATCACTTGTGGGAGATGTTACGAAGAGAGAAAGATGTGCAAGACAAGCAGCATTTTAGGATGAATACAAGGGGGGGATTTCTGCTTTACCTTGTGTTCCCTAGGCTTCGCATCGCCAAAAAAGAATGGGTAAACCTCTATTTATAACAGTTCAGATTACAATTCCAGGCTGTGCTGTGAGAAGAAACTGTGAAAAAGGATGTAAAATGCACAATGGGAATTGTCCATCACACTATTTTTTGCCGCGATCTAAGCTTCATCGAGCACAAATGGGATGCCTTTGCAATCACCCAAGAGAGCCCGAGAATTCGATGCGGGCGTCTCTAGCTAGAAGCCTTCCAATCGCTCTCCGGTGAAAAATATTTTGTGAGTGGACTTCTATTACCAGACTAGATAAATAATAGCAGTTCCTCTTGAGATAATGCGTGCTCTTTCACTTTTGCTTAAGAATTTATTTTAAACCCTGTCTTTTTCTCCTCGGCTTTGCCTGTGTGGTTGACTCACGCACGCACTTCCATCATTATAGATATGCCATGCCTCTATGAGGCATGGTATATCTTTAATGGTGGAAGTGCGTGTGTGAGTCAGCCTTCGATTACTTTACACAAGGAAGAGATTAAGTGCCTTGACAGTTATCTCTCACGTAGACCGGCACGTGTACCCGACTGACACCTGGTGATACCATTCCTGAGCTCGCGCAGATGAGTTTTGTGTCTTCTTTCTTTTTTCGCCTCAGTGCTCCCTTCAGTTGATAGTCGCCGTTCGTGTTCTCCACTTCTCTGCTCTTGTGTCCCGTTTGCACGCCTCGCGTCTTTTTTGCATAAACGACATGAAGGTGTCAGAATAATCCGGAGTCCGCCACTATGACGCGCCCCGTAAAAAGATCGTGTTTTCGGTACGCCAGTTTCAATGTAGTTGCAGTACAGTAAAAGTTAAACATTACTGCAATTAAAGATTAACACGTCTGTCAGGATGCGATATTCTATGTGAGGGTATGATAATGCTCAACCCTCTCACAAATTATGAACAATGGAGCACAACAACGCCTGAAGCAAACGCATAGCCCTGTGTGCTCTGTGCACTACGCAGACAAACAGCAATGGTGCGTCCAAGGAAACGCTTAACATAAACTCTCGTATTGGAGTAAACGCTGAAGAAATACACACTCGCCAACAATACCACCGCTAATTATAGTCAATCAAAGGAAACAGCGGAGAAGGCTTCGCCCACAACGATTCCCACAGTGCATGGGATGCGTATATTTTTGCGCTAACGCGTCCTCTAAAACGACCCAAGTCCTCGCGCAGCCTTGGATTGTCTTCCACATAATATAGGCTGTTCGAAAACCCGTTGGCAGTCGGAATTTCGCTTTTCCACACTCGTAATTTCCGGATAAGTAACGAATGAGAAAGGACATGGATGTGAAACCGTAAGCTGGTGCCGTATTCAGATTCGTAGCGTTTTCGCATTTTAAAAGTGCAGCCTATATCACCGCGTTGTATATCCAAGAATTTCTGACGGCTTTAGCCCTTGAACCATAGGTGCCTATCAGTCTTTAATGAAAAGATGTCTCAAAATTCTCGGTGCCTAACTGCGTAAAGCAGACTTGTTTTGATGAATAAGCCTTTCAGCAAGCCTTCTTATTATTAGTCGCCCATAAAAGTGTCATTTAAGAAAATACAAAAGTGGATGTCCGTGCACGTTGTAAAATCAAAGAGACTACGAAATGTAAAAAAAACTGGCAAGTGAAATGCAACAAATTTCTATCTATATTTCTGTAAATTAAACCAATGAAGGCCTAATCGAGAAGAGCGCTGGAGAGAGCTGTGTTTGGGGAGAGGGGAGTTGTACGGGTGGTGCTTCTCAGTATAACTTTTTGCTATTTCTGCACTGAATGAAAGTGTCCATTGTTAGGCCCGTGTACTGTGCGATGTCAGGTGCATGTTAATGATCCCAAAGTGGCCGAAAATAATCCCCAGCACTCATACTACGACGCCGCTCATAGCCAGAGTCGCTTTGGGACGTTAAACACTCGCAAGTCTAAGTCAAGTGCCGAATAAAGAGTGCAGTTATTTTTCAAGTTACTTCGCCCAGAAGTCGTTCTTGTGTTTATTTTTCACTTGGAGACTTTTTTTTCTAGAGAGCGATTCCTGAGTCGATGTATATTCCTGGGACGTTCTTTCCTGCACCCGTCTACATGGACAGTTAATATCATGGAAAACGAAACTTACTAAAAACCATTATGATCCAGTGGTGTCCGTGACGTTTCAGGGAATGCCGTTTTACTGAACGCCGGTTCAAAGAGGCCATGACGTGTACATGAAAATGGTTCGTCCGCCTTAATTTCATCGAACCTGGTTTAACTACCATTAATGGCAACGCTGAGGCGGCATGTGCAAACAGAAGTTTGAGACAGCTATTCACTTTAGTCTATGACGTCATGCTACTGAAGTCTTGTTTGCTAACACGAAACATGCATGCCGTTCGACGTTCGTCGAGACGAAGGGCAAATGGTTGATTCAAAATAGGGGTGTGTACATTGGGTCGTGTTTATCGCCACATAGTGTATATGATTGAACAGTGTATCTCGAGTTGATGCGTGTTCTCGCGCGTGTGATTACCCAGATATTCAGGCTATTTGTCTTTCCAACATCCTCCACTCTCCAAGAGAAATTAGGTTTTCACCACGTGAGCGATAAACCTAGCTGTAAGCTTGTGCTCGGTCCTGTCGCCTTCTTGCTTCTTTCCTACAACATTTGTTATAAAACTGATTTTTCCTTGTTAGAGGACATCAACAACGTAAGCAGACACGCTTTGAATATGGCTTAGACGCTTCGCTGAAGTACGCGCGTATACAGACACACGCAACATTAAAAAAAAAGAATACTTCTTTGCATGAATATGAAGAAAGGCCTCACGTTGAAGCACTTGAACGTCGACATGTACTTGCGACGAGCAGCTGAGTACATTTGTAGAATGACTGAGCGTGCACGAGGGAAAAACATGTTTGGCAAGGGGCGAGTTATTTCACGAGTTCCACAAAAAGTGGCTGTTGTTAAGAGTGTAAATCAGGTGTGTACACTTCGCGAGGTAGACAGCATTCCTGTGAACAGAGCCAGTTGCCTCTTGCAGTTATTTCCTGATCTCGTATAGCTCCTCCACACCCAAAACGTACCCACCAAGAAGAAATGACTTTTGCCATTGAATAACCCTTGTGAACGCGTACCAAATTAGTGGGGTGTGCAGAGTCCTGGGGTCGTAAGACAAAACCATCGCATGGGGACAATGGCTTCTTAACAAAAAAAAAAAAAGCTGCTCGTAAAAGAGGTGCACGAGCAAGAAGCGACAAACACGTCTCGTCCGCGTCTTTCTCGCGCAGTTTTTCGTTGGGATGGAACCACAACGACTCGCACAGATCTCAGTTTTGATGAACAATCTTGTTCTGCTATGCTGTGGTCTAAAGCATTGTGGCTTGAAATCACCTTTTCTCCTCAACTGTCGGCAACATTTTGGCGAGATGTCTATACCTAGCTTCTGTGAATTGCCTCTCCAATAAAATCTGACACTTAGGCGTCAGTAAATAGGTGTGTCTCCGTATTTCGTTCTCTTTCTCATATTTCTTCTTCTTCCCTGCATTATTCAGTACAGAAAAGATCAGCAATATTTCTTCGTAACATGTCAATTATAACATTTCACTTTTCTTTTTCGGTCCGATCACCTGTCTGTCAGCGTCTTCCTGTGTTTCCTGACTAGGGAGAATGCAATAGAGCACATCAGCAAATATCTAATAAGTCTGCAGAGTCACTCTTTTCTTCAACGTTGACAAGTGGTGCAGAGTAATCTTTGAGTATGTTGCTGATACACGAATGAAAACGCCACTACGTCCCATTCTTGGTCACGTCACACTCGTATTTCAGTGCAGGAAAAGATGGCGAATTTCACAACACTTGGCCAACATTGAACAAAAATAAACGCGACGTTGTCGAATACAGTACAAGCAGTATTACAATGAGGCGCGTCTCTATCGTTCTACTGACGCTTTTCGCACAACAACTGTACCGTTTTTCTTCTTAGAATAGATAACCAAAAAGGAATGCAGCCCAAACATTAAAAAAAAGCTATTCGTTAGTTGAACCTTTGGGTATGTTTTCAATCCGTACGGTAAATCATCGCGATTTGGGATGCCTTGATAGAAATATCATGCAATAGAGGCTTGCAAAAGTATTTTTCGTTTGCGATCAAGAAAACCTTGTACCAGAGATTGCTATTATGGCTAGACAATATCCTGTGCTGCGCAATTGCATAGGAAGTGGCTTTCCGCATTTTGACATTACACACGCGTTACTTTAGGGGTATTTAGAAATGTCTGTTTTCAGTGATGGGAGCACAGTGACAGTTTACACCGGGTGTTCAGTACACATCGTTTCCAAACCCGTTAACATGTGACATTCTTAAAAAACCTCTTAGTCGTCGAGTATTATTTTCGGTTTAGACACGCATACGCAAACACATAAGAGTAAGACAGCTAGCTGGAAAAAGCCTCCAGGAGTTGCTTTGTGACATCTGTGACATGGACGGAAGACGCGGTTAGGCACAATGTCGATGAGCCAGTGATTTCGTTACACTCGGCTTGTTTATGATAATTCTATCAGGCAGCTCGGCAACATCGAGGTAACGCAAGCGCAAGGAGTCACGAGCGTTTACCAAAGAAACAGCTTGTATATTTAAGTACTTGGTTTGTTACATAAGTTCATTGTCTTTTTCAGGTAATGGCTGCCGCAAGTTCAGTCGCAGACTGGTTACGTCGGTGTTACGAATGTCACAAAATAAGCAGTGCTAAATTGAGCTTTTACTATTTGAGGTTGACGTTCCCGCCCCCTATGAAGGCGGCTTTCGATTAAGATATATCCAAATGAGGTATGTCCATTACTCGAGGCAGCGAAAATTCCTTTCTAGAATAGCAGCTCTGCTTTGAAATTATTTAGAAAGCTTCTCTTTGCTGTTCGCCCACACTCGACACCTGGCCACGAAGATGGAATGTACAGGTTTCATTATTAGACTTTATCACTTGACAACTCTGTCGAACGCTGTCACTTGGCAGTAATCAAGACAGGCTTGGCATTAGTGCACCTTAATAAATATTCATGCTATAAATATATATGAGTCTGCGTGTGGCCTTTCGATTCGCAATAAAAAAATCTGACTTTACCACACCTCTAGCATACTTCTTTGGCTTCTTCAGAAGAAAAAAAGAGAGAAGAAATACTTCGGAAAATTGGCGCTAGTTTGTTACGGACTTAGTTTGAGCGAAAACGGGAGACGACGACTTTGTAGCTTTTGCCTGCTTTTACCAGGAAGCAAAATTCGCTTGCTCCTAATTTATTTTTTCGCTTTAGCCACATTCGTTACCGCCTGCCTGCCTAAGTCTTCTCGCTATGCTTAAGAAAACAGCGCGTTGACGTTGGCTAGGAGTGACAGCCAACAGCTATATGCCGTCGCCTTGTCCCATTTCCATGGTCACCAAGTCGGCCACTGTATGACGTGCTTCCCTGCTTTCCCTACGCATTACTTTTTTTGTGTTTTGCGTTACTACTATGACTTAAAACAAATGTCATGTTTCGTGAAATATTACAAGGCTTTACTCTGTTGGAAATGCATCGAGAGAGCCTTGTTGTCAGTCCCTCAACGGGCAGCAATCGCCAGTATTTCAGAGGGTTCGCTGGTTCACAAATAAGCCACCCGGCGACACCATCCCCTTTGGTGAAGATCAAAGCAGGATGCGTTTTTTTTTCTGTTAACTTACCCACAACCCTGATGGCCATTAACGCTATGTTTAAAGTGGTCTCCTTTTCTGCCATAAAAGGTGGCATACTCCGCCACCACCATTAGAGACGCTAAATATTCCGGGAAAATGAAAGGAACTTGCGTGGAGCTCATCAAATTATTTGCTGTCTTGTTGGTTCAGCCGATATGCATGTTAGGTTTTACGGAATGAGTGAACGCATAGGGCCTCTAGTACTTGCACATTGACACAAAATGCAGCTCACCCCTCCTGATAAATTCCGGGCGAGCAAATCATGAAAACGCCCACCGGAATGACCCTGTCATTGTTGTTCCTGTGAGCGAAAAGAACAAGCCAGGGGCGCATTCAGTGCATGATAATTTATTGCTCATGCTAACGCGTATGACACGCTGTCCAAGAACTGTGTCCCAGTCATGATATATCGTGATGAAACTATGGATTCTTCGAGAGCTGATTTTAATTCCGCCTTTCATTCCGCATCCTGAGAATTCCCTGAAGTAACAAGAAAAAAAAAGATATTCTTTTCAACCAGGTAATGAATAGGCAAATAAAACATATTTAACAAAGTGACCACGTGGCTTGAAATTTTGTTTGCATAGCAACATCATGAATTTTTCCCTAACCATTAACAAAATGTCTCGGTTAATTCCCGAAATATACTTTAGGTGAATTGTATAAGCCTGAGGCCCGGAGTTCGGTGCATATGGTTCACGAGCAAACCACGTGGCCGCATGAACGTCAGTGGCGATGGCCGCAGAAAGACACAATTTGAGTTTACATGCAGCAAATCCATAGTCACGGTTCAATTTTCTCCATGCTCTCA
The DNA here is from genome assembly GCF_050947875.1 of Dermacentor variabilis. Classification (NCBI taxonomy): domain Eukaryota; kingdom Metazoa; phylum Arthropoda; class Arachnida; order Ixodida; family Ixodidae; genus Dermacentor; species Dermacentor variabilis. The sequence continues at coordinate 67,590,548 of NC_134576.1, read as the reverse complement.
AGGGCCGTTCTTGTCTGAGCAACGAAGCTGCACACAGGATACGACCTGTGTGCAGAAGAGTCTAAACATTCTCGTGAGATGGCGCGCACTTGGAGGTGAATGTAGCACTTTTTGACCCATTGTTTGTCTGCCTGGTGTTTGAGCCCGGTTTCCGGAAACGCGAGAAGGCCAGGAGTGGGGATGCTTTCTTTTTCGCATGAATTACTGCAGGCCCCTTGTGATCGTACGCGACTGACCAAACCACGGACCCCTACCTCAAATGACTGGCCATTGCAGCAGAACTGACAGCTGGGCGAGTTGGTACGAATTCATAGTAAAATATTTTTGCGCGCACAATTGACAAAGACACAGTGAAGGGGGACACACGAGCGCTTACTCACAACTATTTTATTTTTGGAAAGATACAGAACATATTTACCCCAGCTATGAGCGCTGAGCATGTGCAACAACTGTGGTCAGTAGAACAGAAACAGATTAAAACAGATTAAGAAGGTTTAACCAGTTTTTAAAAAACCGAATTCATTTTCAGTGATTACAACCGATGCTTGGCTTATGCATCTTCCAGCGCAATTTTTGATATGAAATACTTCTGTGATTACATGTGTTAGTTTATTTTTATCAGTGTAAAAAAATACCGGATCACAATGACATATATTGCAGTGGTTCGACAAGTGCGAATGATTTTCTTTACAAAGAGAACGTTCATGTTCTTTTAGACGGGTGCTTATGCACCGACCGGTTTGTCCTATGTACATGTTGCCACAGGTCAATGGAAGCCGGCACACAACTCCTATTCTGCATTTTGTGAATTTTTGGTGGTCTTTTAGACCGCGGCTGCATTTTTTTACCCTATTATCTAATTTATTGAAAATAGCTTGGCGCCGTTTTTGCACCTTGTTAGGAGCGCTGAAAACCACTTCAACGCCATACCGGCTGGCAACATTCTTTAGCCCATGGGAAAAATAATGTACGTAAGGTACAACTGCAAGGCGTTTTTGTTCGTGCTAAGCCTGTTCCTTGAATCTGTGGGTTGTACACCCTTTACGATTTTTATTACTTTTCAACCGCTCTGACTATAATGTGTTCTGGGAATCCCACCGAAGCTAGTCTTGTTACCTGATTGGCAAAGCTTTCTTTTAGTCGGTGGCAACAAGATTTTACTAACGCGGCCTGAAGGCAAGACACCGCAATTCCGCTTTTTACAATCTTCGAATGTCCTGATATGTACTGTAATATGGGCTTTTTCGACCTAGGGCTGTACATCCAGCACGTGTTCTAGATCTAGAAAGATCTAGAAACATTAGTTCATTTCCTTTAGCAATCTCATGGGTAAACTTAAGGCCTAGGCCACATTCATGGAACACTTTCAGTAGATTAACCACATTACAGCCAGGTTCATTCCTATCAAAAATAACCAAAAAATCATCGACAAATCAGAAAATTTTTGCCAAGCTTTCTAAAGCGCTGTGAATATTTTTGTCTACATGAGCTAGGCAAATGTCGCTTAGTATTTGCGCTAACTTGGAACCTAAAGCGCTGTGAATATTTTTGCCTACATGAGCTAGGGAAATGTCGCTTAGTATTTGCGCTAACTTGGAACCTATACATATACCTGATTTTTGCACATGCATTGCTTGATTGCAACCGTCAAACGTAGAACTAAGATAAAAGAATAGTATTCCCATAATGCTTTCCACGGGTGCTCCGTTGTCATTTCTAAATTTTACATCATCATTATCTTCGCAAATACACATTTTAACATTTTTTAACAGCTCTGTGTGGGAATCGAGTAAAATAAGTCTTGTAAGTCAACACTGAAGGCGCTGCATCCCTTTGTTTTGTTTCGCCTCAAATATTGTACAACAGCCTCAGAATTACAGATTGCTAACGGATCTGGGATTCTTAACGAGGAAAGCTGTTTCTGGATAAACAATGCTACCTGCTGCTGCCAAGTGCTTCTTTCAGTAACAATGGCTCTGAACAGCTCTCCAGGTTTGTGCGTTTTACATGAGAAAAACACTTCAAGATGCAGGCCCTTTGCTTTTTTTGACTGAGTCACATAGGTTTCCTAAATTGAGGGAACGCAGTAATTCAATAGCACGCTGTTTTTGTTTGGCAGGCTTAACATCGATTCTCTTGAAACTTTTATCTATAGCTTCGCAAGCTTTTTCACGAAGCATGCCATCAGGTAGGACAACAAAACATCCTTCTGTATCGGCGGTAAGAATACTGGTTGAACCTTCTTAATCTGTTTTTAATGTGTTTCTGTTTTACTCACCACGCTCTTTGCACATGCTCAGCGCTGATAGCTTGGTTATACATGTTCTGTATCTTTCCAAAAATAAAATAGTTGTGAGTAAGCGCTCGTGTGTCTGCCTTCACTGTGTCCTTGTCAATTGCGCGCACAAAAATATTTTACTATGAATACTGTGCCATTGTTATGCCAGTGAATGGAAATGACAATTTGAGCATGATTTTGGTGGACTGTAACTTATTTTTTGCCCGAACGCACCCTGCACACTACCCAACACCAAGCACAGCCGTGCAATGTCTTCCATGGTATAGAGATTTTTCGGAAACCCGTTTCTAACCTGCCTGTCACTTTCGCACACTGGTAATTTCCTGATAAGTAATGAGAGAAACAGGAGACGTTCTTCAAACGTTTTAGGTAATAAATAGATACGCAAATTGAGAAAACGCTTTCTACTTTTAATATAAAGTATTATTTGTCGTAGGGCGGTGCCAAATTCTAACACGTGGCGTTTTCGCTGTTTTCTAGGGAAGCGCATCTCACCGCTTTGTATTTCCAAGAATTTCTGCTAGCGTTCGGCCTTGAACCTGACCTGCCTAACAGCCTCATATGAAAAGTTAGCTGAACTTCCACTCAGCATCACTGCGTAAAGCAGACTTATTTTGATAAAGAAGTCTTTCGGCAAGCCATGTTCAATTTATCTACTCGGAAAGAACGTCGGTAATTTCAAAGAACACATGAGTAGAAATATGTGCACGTGGTAAGATCAAAGAGACTATGAAATGTGAAAAGTGTCAGGTCAAATATACACCGATTCCCACAGTGAATAGGATCCGCATAATCTTATCTCTTTTTGAAAAATTATCTACCCCTCATCGCTACCTATGTCTCGTCCTTACTGTATTCCGCCTATACTTTGGAGGTCTCGTGCTTATATTAACGGCTGACCGGTTGATGCATCCGTCCACCTTAAGTCTAAGCTCTTCTGGAAGCTGTACGTTACGCACGAGTATCAGTGGCTGAATCTTTTTGCATTCATTTCGGATATGCTGAGGGGTCTGCGGGTTTTCTTTGCGATATACGCACGCCTCATCCTATATTGCGAATATGTGCTCCGGTATGCTTTCCTCCCTAGGCAAGCAGCTCGAGTGCCAAATAGGAACCCCTGGAAATTCTAAATGGTCTTTCTATGCCCATCATATGCAACCAATTTTACTCCTGTCCCTTTGATTTTCCTTTTGATGTCTCCTGGTTACGGTTCATGGTAATCTTCAATTACAATGAACTTAGTTTTACCAACTTCTTTACCTCTTCCTCCTTTCTGTGTCCGCGTTCTTGAGGTACAGATACCTGAGCCCTTTAGCTGCCCGTTCATCTTTTTTCATGCACGTCAGTCTTTCTCTGCGCTAAACTGATTTGAAAAACTCGCAGTCACCTGCCACCACGCACTACCTCATTTGTGATTTTAGCGTGAGTTCCCAAGGCCAGCCGACCTATAGATTATTTCTAATCCGGACAAGATATACGATTTTAAGGTCGTAGTGGCATTCTCGAACGATAGCGCTGACAGCACAACTCCATTTCCGGTTCCACCTCAGATTTACTGCGGCAACAAAGCAATTATTGCTGCATTCGGCTTCCTCTTTACTCTTATATTATTTTGGTGGTGCATGGTTGCCTAAGTCTTTTCTTTGTTTATTAATTCACCGGTGTAATTATGTCGCTTGACTATAACAATATGACTTGCTCTTTAATTGGCACCAAGTAATTACTCGTCTCTTCAATAAAGATCCTAATACCAATTTCCCTAACCCAACTTAACCTATATTGATACCTGTCGCCGCATTACCCCGCGTATATTCGCAAGCTCTTGTAAAATCCACTAGTAGCACTATGTCGTCCGCATGCATTATGCAAGCTGGATGAATGAAACCAAAATTCACTGTTTTTCAGTTGTTTTGCTATGCCCTTCACATAAATGACGAACAACAATCAAGCCAGAGGGCATCCTTTCTTCAGTCCTTTGGGAATTTCCACCACTTCATGACATTTTCGGGCCTTCCCAGAGAATTAGTACTAGGTTGTGTACTTCGATATACACGCCGTAGAAGATAAGTTGCTTGACTGTAACGAGAAGCAGAGCCGCATATTTTCTTGACAGATTTCACCATTATCTGGAAAGGGGTCATCCGGCCTCGACTCGTAACAGAAGAGTTCTTCCTAAAGAGCCTTTATTTGCGTAAATTCTACATGCGTAATTTTTCCCTTGGAATTCGCGTAACTGAGGCGGTTCACACAGTAACATAACCACTATTTCCTCAAGAGGTTAACTACTTTTCATTGCTTCAGACCCGCGCCACACTTTCACAACCCAGCCGAGCCGCGTAATTCTTAGGCCTTGTATATCAATGCTACAAAAGGGAAGCAAACGACACAGTGGCAACATTCATGCGGCGCCTGCTATACCGAGGTACATTAATACTGCTAAGCACACCAGTCCTCTCTTTGTGCGAATTTCCTCAAAATCGTTGGTTCATGAAGTTGTGCTCTCCTGACACTGGTTACCTGAACACTTCGAGCCACATTTGCATTCAAACAGAAACAAGCTACTTTACAATACTTCGCCTTCTACGCTACAGTAAACTAACGTCACGCTCGTGATCATGTCAGGCAGATCATAGTGCACGGGCAATCATGACTCAAATGCGGCGTGAAATACAAGAACATCATTATTTATTCACGTATGGCGGTAGTAAAACTACGAGTGTTCATGGAAGTGGCGTCTTTGCATTTGTAGCTCGTGATGTTCATTCTTCGTTAGGAGTCTGCGTTCGCCTCTGGAATGGCAAGCAGCGCCTCAAATGAAGCCGAACGTCACACGCTAGGATGTTGTCCTTGCCACAAAAGATGCACATGGTACGTGGAATGCAGCAGTTGCTGAAGCAGTGCCCTTTAATTTTTCCTAGCTTAGCTTCGAATGTACAGCCGAAGCGTCTGTTAACGCAGAAGGCGCGATGACGTTGCAGCTTCTGGCAGAAGGTCACGGCCCTCACCTCCGATGCGGCAAAGCACGGCTCGTCCACGGGGCACAGGCCTCTGCGGTGCCAGGCTAGGGCACCGGCGTCTCGGTGCCGCCGCGCTCTCGAGCGGACGAAGGCGTTGTGCCTGCACCTCTTGCACACGATGTGGCCGCACGGAAGTTTCACGGCCATTGCAGGAATCACCGAGCAGCCGCGCAAATGCGTACGCTCGGTAGGGGTTCCACAAATGCAATGCGCCGCGAGTTCAAGAAGCGGCAGCAATACCCGCGGAGGACGTAGGTAGACGTGCCGCGGTTCCCGTTGCCCAGGCGGCGCTGCTCCAAGGGCCGTGGAGGCCCCCGTACTAGATGGTACTCGCTGCTGCCAGGGGTGCCGCTGGGCTGCGATTCGCCATGATGAAGTCGATTCACGAGCGGCGGTGTCCCTCTGATGGACGTCGGTAAGAGCTTCGGTCAGGAAGTCGGTGATTGTCACCGCGATCTCTTAAAGCAGGTGGGCTGAGGATGTCCGCGACGGGTTAAGCAGGACTGATCGTCACTGCGACTGGAGCAACTATGGCTTCGGAGAAGATGGCGACGGTATTTAAAGCCTGGCAGGGCTCTTTGCAAACGGCGACCTGAGGAGGAAAATTAAGGCGGGTCCTCGACACATTGTACCTATTGGCTTTGTCGTCGTGGGGGAGGAGCTTCGAAATAGTCACGTGGTCGGAGGGGCTGTGGCTAACTATGCGACCAGCGATGGTGACGGCGTAGGATGAGAATACGGTGTGAAAAAGGGGAGCGTATTACTAGAGGGAAAGTAAAAGAAAGCACTATCCTCACCCTTACCATCTTCGTTTTCTACATCTAGATGTTCTTGTAACCCTTTTTCAACTTTAGGCAAACTAAAGGGTGCAAAAAAGCGCGTGGTAATCTCCTTCTGCAGTCCTCTGTAGGTGTATGTGGCATTCCTCTCAGCCGGCTTTGGCACAGCGTTGGGGAAGCATTGCCAAAAGTTGGCTTAGAGATATATACATGGGAATTTTTTTACGGCTCATACTGTAGTTAACCAATAGCAGCCGGTGACTTTCGAGGCATGTCACCTTTGAGCGTATATTGAGTTAGACACATGCACACACAAGAAGGCGATGAAGCATGGTCGTTCCATCTTTACTTTTTTGAATGTGTACATCAAACGTAATTTTGTTATTAAAGTAAATACTACGTCACTGCATTGTGCATGGTTGCATTTAGCAAAAGAAAACACAAAGAGAGCGCAGTGGAATACGAACCACTTGTCTGGTTTGAAGGGTGTTATAACTTTTGCTATCTATATCAGTCTTTTCTTCCTCTTCCGGTTTGTTTTATTGTATACCCAAGGAGCACAAGCTAACACTGCTCCCCGCAGTTAAATATTATATAGCCAAGTGAGACCTACCCTAATTATTTATAGAGTTGATTAAGGAAGTCTTGTTTATCAATTCTGGCTTCTGGTATTCTTCACCTATCTCAGTTATCGTGCCTAATGATAATAATGGTCAAATTGACGCCGTATTTCTTGATTTTAGCAAAGCCTTTGATACAGTTCCACATGACAAATTAATACTAAAACTTAGGCATTTTGAGCTCCCTGAAATATTAATCGCATGGATAACAATCTACCTAACAAATCGCCGCCAGTTCGTGGAAATTAATCAGCAACAATCTGGCTGTCTTCCGGTCACCTCGGGAGTTCCTCAAGGAAGTGTCCTAGGGCCGCTGCTCTTTTTACTCTATATAAATGATATTACTACTTCAATCCATCCCAGCGTGCAAATTAGGTTGTTTGCTGACGACTGTGTGCTTTTTAGGGAAATCACTTCAACCAATGATCAAACTGTTTTATATGCTTCTCTAGCTGGCATTACTGATTGGTGCAAAACGTGGGGAATGCGGCTTAACTTTGAAAAGACGGTCTTTCTTCGCTTCACTCGTCAGAAAGCTCCACTAACCTTTAGTTACACGTTAGGTTCGTTGGCCTTGCAGGAAGTAACAAAATATAAGTATTTGGGCGTCACAATTACTAACAACTTATCGTGGAATTTACACATTGATAATATCTGTTCTTCAGCCTTGCGTAAATTATACTTTTTGCGACATAAACTTAGAAATTCCCCACCTAATGTAAAACTGCTTGCTTATTATTCATTAATTAGACCTAAACTTGAATATGCATGTGTTGTTTGGGACCGGTTTACTAAACAAAATATTAAATGTCTCGAAAGGGTACAGAAAAAAGACGTACGATTCATATATTCTAAATTCTCTCGCTATGATTCCCCCTCACGAATAATGCATGATAATGGCATCGAAGTCCTTCAGCAGAGAAGGCAACACTTAAGAATTCGATTTCTTACCATGCTTATTAATGGAGACTTATCAATTAATCCTGCATCGTATCTGTTCAGTACAACGTCTAGGCCTACTCGACACCATCATCCGAATTCACTAACACCTTATTTTGCACGGACGGATGTATTCAAGTATTCTTTTTTTCCCCGAACTATAACAGACTGGAATAACTCGTTGTTGCCTGTTTCAATTGTTTGACTCATTGTAATACTGTTGTGTCTTACCACCTTACTTGATTGAATAATGCATTGTAATATTGTTGTGTTTAACCACCCTGCTTCGACCTGTTTTAGGTCTGCAGTATGAAATAAATAAATAAAAAATAAAAAAAATGACGAGACTTCGGGCATATGTCCCAGGTTATATTTACCAACTCTCTGGACCAACACAAGGGAAATGGGGTGTAGGTAATGTTGTATTTTACGTGTTCCGTAAACTGGAAGCATATTCATAACCTAAGAAAATACAAAACCCTATGTATTCACAGAAAACGTATAGTAGAATGGCTGGCGTTCTCAGAGAACCATACATTTTAGAATTGGAAGTTACCCCCATTTGCCGGCCCTGCAATCCGGCCACCAGTGTTGTAGAAGCAATTTAAGCCTCCCCATTTCTTTTGCCGCTCTCACTCCTTCCAAACACATTCAATATTTACGAAACACTACTTTTTATTAGTGCTAATACGCAGATTTTAACAAGGGAAGTTCGTTCTCTCGCAATACGTTATAATATATATATATATATATATATATATATATATATATATATATATATGCTTAGTGCGGATATAAAGAAAACAATGGCGTCGAGGCATTTTCGCGTCGACATGGCACACTGAGAAAAAGTAACTCTTGACAAAGAAGGGTCCAAAACTAGGTGTGACCATCCCAAGGGACAGAGAACATGCAGGGAAGACCATGTACATAGCAACGATTACTTGCTGTTAGAACACGCATGTTGTCCGCTTTCCATTTTCTGTGCATTCGCCCTCATGTTTCATATAGACATGATTTGGCATCTCCAATGAAAAAGTGTTGGAAGTCAGCGCAGTGCCTGTCGTCTGTGTCTTTGTGCTTAGCGCTGTACGTCACTCTACTATCATATCGATTGGAATTACCATGTAGTATATCCACGAAAAAGCAAGTATAGCAACAGTGGGGAGGTCGATAACAACTCCCCAAAAACGCACGCCCTACGATAACACATTAGCAAAAATTTTTTGTGCTTTTTATGCCGCAGAAGCCATACTTTTGTCTATCTGTACTTTCATGTTTGTTTATCAGGTATTTATGTACACTATCAACTATTCGTCTTTACCAAGGAAAAAACGTAGATTTCAGAGTTTAATCAGAATTCGCATTTATCTCGTCTTTCAAAAAAGAGATCGGTATTGCGTGGGCTCGGCCAGAATCATAGGCTAATTTCCAGCGAACCTATTTCTTATGACCAGGTTCGTCGAGAGTTGAAGTGTAAATAAACCACGCGTTTCAAAACGTTGTAATAGTACATTTCTTTCGATAAAGCCAGAATGGAATGGAATGGAAAACTTTATTGACTCTTTTAAGGTTTTAGCGGGTCGAGGCCGAAGTCTTCATTCTTGAAGCTTGGGTCCTCTTCAGCCATGGATGGGCCCCTAGTCCAGGGCTCCACTAAGCCGGGCCGCCTCGCACGCGTGCGCTATTAGAGTTCTTTGAGCCTCTAGCTCGCGGCTGGTGAGCCAGCTCTCCCATTGCTCCGCAATTGGTGTTATGTGTTTGTGGAATGCCTGGTTTCTTGTACACTCCCATGTAATGTGGTATAATGTTGGTTTTGCTCCACACCACGGACAGGTTGCGCTGTACTGCGTGGGGAACATCCTACTTTGTATGTGTAAGTTTGGGAAGGAGGCCGTTTGCAGTCTCCACCATCCTGCGGCCTCCTCCTTTTTAATGCTTTATGTGGTGGGGGATATTGATATCTTAGCCCCTTATAGACGTAAAATAGCTCTGAACAGCTGTTCCCGCAGTTGATCTGTGGCCCCTCTGGGGCGGTTGACGTTCCTGCTCGGCGGGTCATCCTTCGAGCTAGGCTGTCTGCCCCTTCGTTGCCCCTGATCCCTGCGTGGCTTGGTATCCAGATTATGGTATGTGTTGGTTGTCCCTCAGCGATTCGAACTCTGCTGAGGATCTTGAGCGCCGTGTTACTAATTCTGCCTCTTATATAGCTCCGGCACGCCTCTTGTGAAAGCTAGAAATAAATTTAATACATGACAGCCAGTTGGACCTAAACGGTTGTTATAAACGTCTTCCGGTTCATGCCGGTGAATTATATGGCCCGTTAAAGCTCCCTATCTACACTCTGGAGTGCTTGCATTAGGAAGTTATTGCGAAGGACATATTTCACGGAAACATACTGAATTTTTTTTCTTATGAGCATAATCAATGTTTTCTGCCCGCCGTGGTTGGTGTCTGCCGATGGTGTTGGGCTGCTCAGCAGGAGGTCCCGGGATCGAATCACGGTCACAGCGGCCGGATTTCGGTTGGGGCAAATTGCGAAAACACCCGTGTCCTTAGGCTTATTTGCCTCAGTCATATCGTTCTTTTTTTGCACGTAAATGCGCATAGTTCAATTTTTAAATAATATTTTTCCTGCAACATGAAGAAGTACTCTCGTGCAATTCTCCATATATATTGTGTCTGCATAGTACAAAACTCAGGGAATGTGTTCCGTGCTTGGTTCGGGAACAAACCATGTGGCGATGATAACGATAGTGGCGACGGCTGCAGAAGGGCGCTATGAATCATCACACGTGGTAAAACCACGGTCACGGTTCAATTTTCACCGTGCACTCAAGGCAGGCCTTTTGTGTCTGACGAACAAAGATTCACACACCACTACCAGCGCTCACAGGTGTGTAAGAATTCTCGGGAAATAGAATGCACTTGGAGTTGAACTAGGGGTTTCTCTGACCCATTGTGGGTTTTCTGGATATCCAAACCATGTTTCCTTGAACGCGAGGACGCCTTGAGTGTTTCTGCTTACTCTAAGGATATGCTTGCTACTCCTCGTGATCATAGCCGGGGGACCACACCAAGCAAACCCTTCCTGGGATGACTGTGCCATTGTTGTGAATGGAAAGCTGGGCGCGCATTCAGTGAACTGGGATTTATTATTTGTCCTAACCCATCCTGCACACTACTCAACTGCTAGAGCAGCCCACAGTTCTCTTCCAGAGTATATACACTTCTAGGAAACTCGCAGCCGGGTCTACGTTTTACTGTCGCACACTGGTAATTTCCTTACAAGAAACGAGTAAGAAACGACTTGTTCTTGAAACCTTCCAGGGTATAGATAGGTATGGAAAATGCAGTCTAACCTTTCTTTCTTTTTATGCGCAGCACGATTTGCCGTAGGCCGAGGCAATATTCTGAGTCGTTGCCTCTCCGTAGTTTTCAATGGCAGCGTATATCACCGCGTTGTATTTCCATGATTTCCTGCTGTCGTTAGTCCTTGAACCCTAATTGCCTAACAGCCACATTTGAAATATTATCTCAACTTTCTGGCAGCCGCACTGCGTAAGGTAGAGTAGTCTTGGGGAAGAATTAAGTCTTTCAACTAGTCTTCTTCCATTTGTTTACTCATAAAGCATGTCGGAATTTAAAAAAATACATGAATAGAAGTATGTTCACCTGTGTATGATCAAGGACACTATGAAATGTTAAGAATGCCTGGTGAAATTGGGCTGCTTTTATACCTATCTTTCTGTGAAGAGAAGCAGAGAACGCCTATTCGATAAGAGCGCTGAGGTGACTAAGTAAAACTGTAAGGTTTCGGGATGGAGCGTGGTTCTGATTATAATTTCGTTCTTTTCCACCCAAATAAGGTTACAAAGACAACTGATATTCAGGAAAATAATATATAGTTAAAAGCGTCATGAACCAGTGGTGTCAATGACGTTTGAAGGAATGCCGTTTGATCGAACGCAGTGTCCTTAAAGAGATCATGACAAGTTCATAAATATGGTGTAGCCACGCTAATTTCTTCGAACGTGCCTTACCTACACATAATGCCCCGCTAAACTAGCTTCTAAAAACTGAACGCAGAGGTAGATTTCACTTTAAACTATGGCGTCACGATAATGCATTCTATTTTACAAACATGAAAAGTGCATCACACTCGGCGTTCATCTTGAGGAAGGACATGTGGCTCATTCAAAATCAAGGTGTGTGCTTCGGCTCATGTTTTGCCCCAGTCCTCAGTGATATGTTATTAGCTGGCTATGACAGGTGCTCGGATGCTGACCTTGGCGAGACAAATAGTGTTAAGCTATTCCCGTATGTTGAATGTTTTTTATTCATATTTCGTGCACAGCAGTGGAACGCCAAGGAAAACGTGGAAAATATTTTCAACATTTTTTCTTCTTTGATGAATAACCTGGAATTGTTCACAAAACTTTCCTCGAATTACAAGCTGATGTCTTTAGATTTACAGCTCTTGTTCATGCCAAAATATGTTTGATGGAATATATATATCTCGCTCTGGAAAAGTCCTGCAGGTTTCTCTGACTACCTGCTCTCAGGCAAAGCGGAATCACTTGTGGGAGATGTTACGAAGAGAGAAAGATGTGCAAGACAAGCAACATTTTAGGATGAATACAAGGGGGGGATTTCTGCTTTACGTTGTGTTCCCTAGGCTTCGCATCGCCAAAAAAGAATGGGTAAACCTGTATTTATAACACTTCAGATTACAATTCCAGGCTGCGCTGTGAGAAGAAACTATGAAAAAGGATGTAAAATGCACCATGGGAATTGTCCATCACACTATTTTTTGCCGCGATCTAAGCTTCAACAAGCACAAATGGGATGCATTTGCAATCACCCAAGAGAGCCTGAGAATTCGATGCGCGCGTCTCTAGCTAGAAACCTTCCAATCGCTCTCCGGTGAAAAAATATTTTGTGAGTGAACTTGTATTACCAGACTAGATAAATAATAGCAGTTCCTCTTGTGATAATGCGTGCTCTTTCACTTTTGCTTACGAATTTATTTTAAACCCTGTCTTTTTCTCCTCAGGTTTGCCTGTGTGGTTGACTCACGCACGCACTTCCATCATTATAGATATGCCATGCCTCTATGAGGCATGGTATATCTATAATGGTGGAAGTGCGTGTGTGAGTCAGCCTTCGATTACTTTACACAAGGCAGAGATTAAGTGCCTTGACAGTTATCTCTCACGTAGACCGACACGTGTACCCGACTGCCACGTGGTGATATCATTCCTGAGCTCGCGCAGATGAGTTTTGTGTCGTCTTTCTTTTTTCGCCTCAGTGCTCCCTTCAGTTGATAGTCGGCGTTCGTGTTCTCCACTTCTCTGCTCTTCTGTCCCGTTTGCACGCCTCAAGTGTTTTTTGCATAAAGGACATGAAGGTGTAAGAATAATCCGGAGTCCGCCACTATGACGCGCCCCGTAAAAAGATCGTGTTTTTGGTACGCCAGTTTCAATGTAGTTGCAGTACAGTAAAAGTTAAACATTACTGCAATTAAAGATTAACACTTCTGTCAGGATGCGATATTCTATGTGAGGTTATGATAATGCACAACCCTCACACAAATTGTGAACCATGGCGCACAACTACGCCTGAAGCAAACGCATAGCCCTGTGTGCTCTGTGCACTACGCAGACAAACAGCAATGGTGCGTCCAAGGCAAGGCTTAACATAAACTCTCGTATTGGAGTAAACGCTGAAGAAATTACACACTCGCCAACAATACCACGGCTAATCATGGTCAATCGAACTAAACAGCATAGAAGGCTTCGCCCACAACGATTCCCACAATGCATGGGATGCGCATATTTTTACGCTAACGCGTCCTCCGAAACGACCCAAGTCCTCGCGCAGCCGTGTATTGTCTTCCACATAATATAGGCTGTTCGAAAACCCGTTGGCAGCCGGAATTTCGCTTTCGCACACTCGTAATTTCCTGATAAGTAACGAGTGAGAAAGGACATGGATGTGAAATATATAGGATAAGCTTTTTTACTTTTTTACACTGCACGTTTAGCCGTAAGCTGGTGCCGTATTCTGATTCGTAGCGTTTTCGCATTTTAAAAGTGCAGCGTATATCACCGCGTTGTATATCCAAGAATTTCTGACGGCGTTAGCCCTTGAACCATAGGTGCCTATCAGTCTTTAATGAAAAGATGTCTCAAAATTCTCGGTGCCTAACTGCGTAAAGTAGACTTGTTTTGATGAATAAGCCTTTCAGCAAGCCTTCTTATTATTAGTCGCCCATAAAAGTGTCATTTAAGAAAATACAAAAGTGGATGTCCGTGCACGTTGTAAAATCAAAGAGACTACGAAATGTAAAAAAAATGGCAAGTGAAATGCAACAATTTTTATATCTATATTTCTGCAAATTAAACCAATGAAGGCTTAATCGAGAAGAGCGCTGGAGAGAGCTGTGTTTGGGGAGAGGGGAGTTGTACGGGTGGTGCTGCTCAGTATAACTTTTTTCTATTTCTGCACTGAATGAAAGTGTCCGTTGATAGGCCCGTGTACTGTGCGATGTCAGGTGCATGTTAATGATCCCAAGGTGGCCGAAAATAATCCCCAGCACTCATACTACGACGCCGCTCATAGCCAGAGTAGCTTTGGGACGTTAAACACCCCCAAGCCTAAGTCAAGTGCGGAATAAAGAGTGCAGTTATTTTTCAAGTTACTTCGCCCAGAACTCGTTCTTGTGTTTATTTTTCACTTGGAGACTTTTTTTTCTAGAGAGCGATTCCTGAGTCGATGTATATTCCTTGGACGTTCTTTCCTGCACCCGGCTACATGGGCAGGTAATATCCTGGAAAACGAAACTTACTAAAGACCATTATGATCCAGTGGTGTCCGTGACGCTTCAAGGAATGCCGTTTTACTGAACGCCGGTTCAAAGAGGCCGTGTCGTGTGCATGAAAATGGTGTGTCTGCCGTAATTTCATCGAACCTGGTTTAACTACAAATAATGGCAACGCTGAGGCGGCATGTGCAAACAGAAGGCTGAGACAGCTATTCACTTTAGTCTATGACGTCATGCTACTGAACTCTAGTTTGCTAACACGAAACATGCATGCCGTTCGACGTTCGTCGAGACGAAGGGCAAATGGTTGATTCAAAATCGGGGTGTGTACATTGGGTCGTGTTTATCGCCACATAGTGTATATGATTGAACAGTGTATCTCGAGTTGATGCGTGTTCTCGCGCGTGTGATTACCCAGATATTCAGGCTATTTGTCTTTCCACCTTCCTCCACTCTCCAACAGAAATTAGGTTTTCACCACGTGAGCGATAAACCTAGTTGTAAGCTTGTGCTCGGTCCTGTTGCCTTCTTGTTTCTTTCCTACAACATTTCTTATAAACTGATTTCTGAGACATCAAGCAACGTAAGCAGACACGCTTTCAATATGGCTTAGACGCTTCGCTGATGTACCGCGTATACAGACACACGCAATATTAAAAAAAAAGAATACTTCTATGCATGAATATGAAGAAAGGCCTCCCGTTGAAGCACTTGATCGTCGACATGTACTAGCGACGAGCAGCTCAGTACATTTGTAGAATGACTGAGCGTGCACGAGGGAAAAACGTGTTTGGCAAGGGGCGAGTTATTTCACGAGTTCCACAAAAAGTGGCTGTTGTTAAGAGTGTAAATCAGGTGTGTACACTTCACGAGGTAGACAGCATTCCTGTGAACAGGGCCAGTTGCCTCTTGCAGTTATTTCCTGATCTCGTATAGCTCCTCCACACCCAAAACGTACCCACCAAGAAGAAATGACTGTTGCCATTGAATAACCCTTGTGAGCGCGTACCAAATTAGTGGGGTGTGCAGAGTCCTGGGGTCGTAAGACAAAGCCATCGCATGGGGACAATGGCTTCTTAACAAAAAAAAAAAACTCGTAAAAGAGGTGCACGAGCAAGAAACGACAAACACGTCTCGTCCACGTCTTTCTCGCGTAGTTTTTCGTTGGGATGGAACCACAACGACTCGCACAGATCTCAGTTTTGATGAACAATCTAGTTCTGCTATGCTGTGGTCTAAAGCATTATGGCTTGAAATCACCTTTTCTCCTCAACTGTCGGCAACATTTTGGCGAGATGTCTATACCTAGCTTCTGTGAATTGCTTCTCCAATAAAATCTGACACTTAGGCGTCAGTAAATAGGTGTGTATACGTATTTTGTTCTCTTTCTCATTTTTCTTCTTCTTCCCTGCATTATTCAGTACAGAAAAGATCAGCAATATTTCTTCGTAACATGTGTATTATAACATTTCACTTTTCTTTTTCGGTGCGATCACCTGTCTGTCAGCGTCTTCCGGTGTTTCCTGACTAGGGAGAATGCAATGAAGCATATCAGCAAAGATCTAATAAGTCTCCAGAGTCGCTCTTTTCTTCTACGTTGACAAGTAGTGCAGAGTAATGTTTGAGTATGTTGCTTATTATACACGAATGAAAACGCCACTACGTCCCATTCTTGGTCACGTCACACTCGTATTTCAGTGCAGGAAAAGATGGCGAATTTCACAACACTTGGCCAACATTGAACAAAAATAAACGCGACGTTGTCGAATACAGTACAAGCAGTATTACAATGACGCGCGTCTCTATCGTTCTACTGACGCTTTTGGCACAACAACTGTACCATTTTTCTTCTTAGAATAGATAACCAAAAAGGAATGCAGCCCAAACATTAAAAAAAAGCTATTGCTTAGTTGAACCTTTGGGTATGTTTTCAACCCTACGGTAAATCATCGCGATTTGGGATGCCTTGATAGAAATATCACGAAATAGAGCCTTGCAAGAGTGTTTTTCGTTTGCGATCAAGAAAACCTTGTACCAGAGATTGATATTATGGCCAGACAATATCCTGTGCTCCACAATTGCATAGAAAGTCGCTTTCCGCATTTTGACATTACACACACGTTACTTTAGGCGTATTTCGAAGTGACAGTTTTCAGTGCTGGTTGCGCAGTCGCAGGTTACGCCCGGTGTTCAGTACACATCGTTGGCAAACCGCTAACATGTAATATTCTTTAAAAACTTCTTGGTCGGCGCCTATTATTTTTGGTTTACCCACGCAAACACTAACACATAAGAGGAAAAGAGCTAGCTACCCTGCAGGGGCGTCTGCGCAAGCATGCGTTTGGTGTGTTGCGACACCACGTACCCGAGCACACGAGGGTTGGACCCTCCCGCGTGTAGCCGTGCGCGGCTTAGCCGTGTCCGGGGAAAGGGGGATCCTGGGGGTTGAGCCGATGCCGGGTGTTTGGACCTTTAAGGCCCCCCGGCGGGGGCAACACACCTCTTTGGCCTCTGCTTCACGTAGACGGCACCCCCGGACTGACCCACCCGGGGGAAATCGGTAGTTGCCTTTTCCTTTCTCTCTCTCCCTATTACCTTCGTCTTTCCCTTACTTTCCGCCTTTCCTGTCTCCTTCTCATTTATTTATTACTTCCGACGTTCCTGGCAGCAAGGGTTAACCTTGTGTGAGTAGCCAACCTTGGTTATGTCATATTGGGTTATAGTGGCAACGTACAGCTGGCGTTTGCAGGCCCTGTTTTTCAGGCCCTGCAGCGTCCCCTTGTTATACTCCATGGTGGGTGGCTGGCGTTGCTGCCGAAAACTACACGTCCACACATGGCTACTTCCTTCCCTTCACTACCTGATCGCTCTCAGAAAAGAGGGCGCACCGATGAAGTCTTTCAATTTTTTGGCCGCCAAAAAGAATCGTTCCCGCGTTTCCATGTTATCCATTCTGCAAAACCAGATAAACCAGTAAGAACTATCTCACCCTTCCTTGTTTCGAAGTCATTGACTGAAGCCTTTGGTCCTGGATATAAGGCGTCGAGGATGGCAAGCGGGGATCTCCTCTTGGAGCTCCGCGATCAAAAACAATATGAAAAATTGTCAACACTAGTGTCATTTGGGGAAATCCAGATAATTATAACCCCGCACCGCACGATGAACACCACCCGTGGTGTTGTCTCTGACGATGACTTGATGGAGCTCACTGAGGCTGAACTCTTGGAGGGCTTCAGTGACCAGAATGTTATAAATGTTAAACGAATTAAGATGAGGCGAGATGGAAAAGAGATCAAGACGAAACACCTGATACTCACTTTCGGCTCAAGTGTCCTTCCCGAGTCCATCGAGGCTGGTTATATCAAACTTCGTGTTCGACCATACGCTCCCAATCCTCTCAGATGCTTTAAGTGCCAACGTTTCGGCCACAGTTCACAGAACTGTCGAGGCCGGCTGACTTGTGCCAAGTGCAGTGACAATGAACATTCCTCCGAAACGTGCCAGAACACCCCACATTGTGTCAACTGTGATGGCGAGCATGCCGCATACTCGCGCGCCTGCCCGTCCTGGAAAAAAGAAAAAGAAATTGTGACCATAAAAGTAAAAGAAAATATCACTTTCAAAGAGGCACGGAGGCGGGTGTCATACCTGTCTAAGAGCAGCTTTGCCGATGTGGCACGTAAGGGGGCAGCGTCACAACGGCCTCCGGCGGCTGTCCGACGCACAAGCAGTGAGTCGGCAGATACGCCATCTGCCCCCGCGGCGGTCGCAGCTAGCGCTGCTCCGTCAACACAGCAGGGGGGACCATCGACCCCGAAGGTGGGTGCAGCTGAGGGTGCCCCAATCTCCCCGGTTCCTCCCAGCGCTGGCAATAGCCGGCGCAGCCAAATCCCGCAGGGTGCCCCATCGACCTCCGGGCTGGTGGGCGCAGGGGTCTTGCCCTCCAAGGCGGGACCCTCTCGGGAAACTTCTAGTTCGCAAGAGCAGGTGTCCGGCGCCTCACAAGAGGCAATGGACACTACACCTATCCTCAAGGCGCACCAGGCGCCTAAGGAGCGGCGAGGTTCCCTCGAACGCTTCAAAAAGAGCAAAACCCCGGTTACAGGGCCTCGAAAGGGCTCTGTAATCTAAGGCATCACTTCCGTTTCCGTAAGCACAGCACCAATTTACTTTAAAAATGGATACACAAATAATTCAGTGGAATGTCCGAGGTCTTCTTAGAAACCTTGATGATTTGCAAGAACTCATCCACAAACATAATCCAAAAGTGCTGTGTTTACAGGAAACACACTTAAAATACAAACACACAAACTTTCTCCGTACGTATGTTACGTTTCGCAAAGATCGCGATGATGCCGTCGCATCATCGGGTGGTGTGGCGATTCTCACTCATAAAAGTATAGCATGTCAACCTCTACAGCTACGAACGCCCCTTGAGGCAGTGGCGGTGCGAGCTGTTCTGCAAAACAAACTCATCACTATTTGCTCGCTTTATATACCCCCACATCACAAATTAACTAAACATGAATTTCAATCCTTTATAGATGAATTGCCAGAACCTTATCTGGTTCTTGGCGACTTCAATGCACACAACTACCTGTGGGGCGACCCTCGTATAGATGCGCGAGGACGTCTTGTTGAACAGCTCATTTTCTCTTCTGGTGCTTGTCTACTGAATAAGAAGGAAGCGACATACTATTCTCTTGCAAACAGAACATTTTCTTCAATAGTTCTTAGCCTAGTCTCTCCGTCACTACTGTCTGAACTTGAATGGGAAGTTAACGACAATCCTTACGGGAGCGACCACTTCCCTATACTACTAAGAACATATAAAGAAAACGAATGTGTACCACAGGCTCCTAGGTGGAAAATCGATACAGCCGACTGGGAGAAATTCCGAACCTTAACTAGCATATCATGGGATGACATGTCCTCGTTAGAAATAGATGCTGCTGTGGATTACTTTACAGCTTTCATTATAGATGCCGCATCTAAATGCATACGTGAAGTAAGTGGCTCGGCATGCAAACGGCATGTCCCGTGGTGGAACGATGAATGTGGAGTCGCACGTAGAAATCAAAACAAAGCGTGGGGGTTGCTACGCGCTACGCCCACTGCAGAGAACCTTGTTAACTTTAAGAAAGTTAAGTCTGAAGGCAGGAGAACCCGCCGACAGGCCAGAAGAGATAGTTGGCAAAAGTTTTTATCGAACATCAACTCGTTTACAGATGAGGCGAAAGTCTGGAACCGCGTAAATAGAATTAGAGGGAGACAAACATATTCACTCCCTCTGGTAAACACACAGGGTGATACGCTGCAACATCAGGCAGACTCACTTGGGGAGCACTTTGAGAGTGTGTCAAGTTCAAAACATTATTCGGAATCCTTTCTGAAATATAAGCAAATGGAAGAATGTAAGCCACTCAAAAGAAAATGTCTACGGAATGAATCGTACAACTGCCCTTTCAGTATTGCCGAGTTGAGAGCTGCCTTGAGCTCATGCAAGAGCTCTGCACCGGGAGCTGACAGAATCATGTATGAAATGATCAAAAACCTACACAATAACACCCAAGTTACAATACTCACACTTTTCAACACCATTTGGGCTGCAGGATATCTCCCAACTGCATGGAAAGAAGCCATTGTGGTTCCTGTTTTGAAACATGGCAAAGATCCTTCCTTAGTGGCAAGTTACCGCCCGATCGCCCTCACGAGTTGCCTTTGTAAGGTATTTGAAAAAATGATTAATCGGCGACTCATCCATTTCCTTGAAATGAGCAAAATGCTTGATCCGTATCAGTGCGGCTTCCGAGAAGGGCGGTCCACAACCGATCATCTCGTACGTGTTGAAGGAAATATCCGGGACGCATTTATACATAAACAGTTCTTCCTATCGATATTTCTCGATATGGAAAAGGCGTATGATACAACGTGGTGTTACGGAATCCTAAGAGACTTGTTAGAAATGGGCATCCATGGTAATATGCTAATCCTAATAGAAAGCTATCTGTCCAGTCGTACCTTCCGCGTAAAAGTCGGTAACGTACTTTCGCGTCCTTTTACGCAAGAAACGGGTGTACCGCAAGGAGGCGTGCTCAGCTGCACACCCTTCATCGTGAAGATGAACACGCTTCACGCTTCATTACCACCGGCAATCTTTTATTCTGTCTACGTGGACGACATACAAATAGCTTTCAAATCCTGTAACCTCGCAGTGTGCGAGAGACAGGTACAGCATGGCCTGCACAAAGTGTCGATGTGGGCAGACAAGAATGGATTTAAGATCAATCCTAACAAAAGCTCTTGCGTTCTTTTTACAAGAAAGAGAGGAATGATCCCAGATCCTAGCTTAGAACTGGGTGGACAACAAATACCCGTAAACAAAGAGCACAAATTTCTATGTGTTACACTTGACTACAGACTCACTTTCGTTTCCCACATAAAACATCTTAAAGAAAGATGTCTAAAAACGATGAACATAATGAAACTCCTATCCCAGACTAGATGGGGTAGTGACAGGAATTGTTTAATGAAACTCTATAAAAGCCTCATTCGATCACGATTAGACTATGGCGCCGTGATCTATCATTCTGCCGCCCCGAGTGCGTTAAAGATGCTAGACCCTGTCCACAATCTAGGTATCCGCTTAGCCACGGGCGCTTTCAGGACAAGTCCCGTTGAAAGTTTATACGCAGAATCGAACGAGTGGTCACTTCATCTCCAGAGAACATACATCAGCCACACATATCTTCTGAAAGTGCACTCTAATCCTCAACATCCGTGTTATAATACCGTTAATGACATGACATATGCTACACTCTTTCATAATCGTCCCTCCATAAGACAGCCTTTCTCGCTGCGTGTTAAGGAGCTTAGTCATGAAATGCATGTTCCACTCCTCGAGCTTCGCCTAATGCCTCCAGCTAAGCTGCTACCTCCTTGGGAGTGGCAGATGATACAATGCGATATATCTTTCGTGCAAGTCACAAAACACGCTCCAGAGATTGAAATACAAATGCATTTCCGGGAACTCCAATACAAACACTCCTGCGCGGAGTTCTACACAGACGCATCGAAGTCACGCGAGGGGGTGTCCTATGCAGCCATCGGCCCATCCTTCTCGGAATCCAATGTACTGCATCCGGAAACAAGCATCTTTACGGCTGAGGCCTACGCACTGCTGTCGGCTGTAAAGTATATAAAGAAATCAAAACTCCAGAAATCAGTTATATATACGGACTCCCTAAGTGCTGTGAAGGCCTTAATGTCATTTTCTAAGCACAAAAACCCAGTCATCAACGAACTCTATTCCGTCCTATGTATAACGTATATATGTAACCAGCATGTCATCATATGCTGGGTGCCCGGTCATAGGGGCATCGAAGGCAATGTTCTGGCGGACCAGATGGCCACATCAATTGCATCGTATTCAGTAAATCCTATCGCAGCAGTCCCTGTCACAGATCTGAGGCCCTACTTGCGCAGAAAACTGCGGAACTACTGGCAACGCTCGTGGGACATGGAAACAAATAATAAACTGCATGTAATAAAGCCACAATTAGGTTTGTGGCCTCCTGTAACAAAATCCCGCCGGACAGATGTCCTATTCTGCCGTCTAAGAATAGGACACACTTTTGGCACACATAACTTCTTACTCACGGGAAACGAGCCTCCAACCTGTGGTAGATGCGGGGAGAGGCTGACCGTCCTCCACGTCCTACTGGAGTGTCGGGAAGCCGAACCCGAAATAAAAAAATTATTTTCTCTTAGCATACAGGCACCACATCCCCCTTCATCCTGTTATGTTACTTGGTCCAGAACCACTCTTTGACACCAACGCCATCTTAGGTTTTTTGAAAGATGTTGTGTTGCATGTTATTAGCCCCACACGTTCGTAGCGCTTCCTCTCTTCAGAGGATGCCGCTGCGATAATTATTTTGAATAGCGCATGCCTCTAGGCCCTTGTGGTTCAAGGGCTCTGGCGAGGCAGTAGTGCTGTAAGCAATTTAACGTCTCGCATAATTTAAACAATGCATCATTCTTTTACGATGGATTTTAATCTTCACAGTCTTCGTCATTAGTCATCGCCATAATTTTATAGCACGTAGATTTTACGCACTTTACAGCGACTATTTTTAGGCCACTTTACAGCCAAGTCACATCTTCCATACTACATCGTTAACACCACCATTTGCCATGACGTTCTTTGGCCAAACCTGGCCCTTGCGCCACAAAACACCACACATCATCATCATCAAAAGAGCTAGCTAGAAAAAGCGTCCAGGAGTTGCGTTGTGACATTTGTGACATGGACGGAAGACGCGGTTAGGCACAATGTCGATGAGCCAGTGATTTCGTTACACTCGGCTTGTTTATGATAATTCTATCAGGCAGCTCGGCAACATCGAGGTAATGCAAGCGCAAGGAGTCACGAGCGTTTACCAAAGAAACAGCTTGTACATTTAAGTACTTTGTTTGTTACATAAGTTCATTGTCTTTTTCAGGTTATGGCTGCCGCAAGTTCAGTCGCAGACTGGTTACGTCGGTGTTACGAATGTCACAAAATAAGCAGTGCTAAATTGAGGTTTTACTATTTGAGGTTGACGTTCCCGCCCCCTATGAAGGCGGCTTTCGATTAAGATATATCCAAATGAGGTATGTCCATTACTCGAGGCAGCGAAAATTCCTTTCTAGAATAGCAGCTCTGCTTTGAAATTATTTAGAAAGCTTCTCTTTGCTGTTCGCCTACACTCGACACCTGGCCACGAAGATGGAATGTAAAGCTTTCATTATTAGACTTTATCACTGGATAACTCTGTCGAACGCTGTCGCTTGGCAGTAATCAAGACAGGCTTGGCATTAGTGCACCTTAGTAAATATTCATGCTATAAATATATATGAGTCTGCGTGTGGCCTTTAGATTCGCAATAAAAAAATTTGACTTTACCACACCTCTAGCATATTTCTTTGGCTTCTTCAGAAGAAAAAAAGAGAGAAGAAATACTTCGGAGAATTGGCGCTAGTTTGTTACGGACTTAGTGTGAGCGAAAACGGGAGACGACGACTTTGTAGCTTTTGCCTGCTTTTACCAGGAAGCAAAATTCGCTTGCTCCTAATTTATTTTTTCGCTTTAGCCACATTCGTTACCGCCTGCCTGCCTAAGTCTTCTCGCTATGCTTAAGAAAACAGCACGTTGACGTTGGCTAGGAGTGACAGCCAACAGCTATATGCCGTCGCCTTGTCCCATTTCCATGGTCACTAAGTCGGCCACTGCATGACGTGCTTCCCTGCTTTCCCTACGCATTACTTTTTTTTGTGTTTTGCGTTACTACTATGACTTAAAACAAATGTCATGTTTCGTGAAATATTACAAGGCTTTACTCTGTTGGAAATGCATCGAGAGAGCCTTGTTGTCAGTCCCTCAACGGGCAGCAATCACCAGTATTTCAGAGGGTTCGCTGGTTCACAAATAAGCCACCCGGCGACACCATCGCCTTTGGTGAAGATCAAAGCAGGGTGCGTTTTTTTTCTGTTAACTTACCCACAACCCTGATGGCCATTAACGCTATGTTTAAAGTGGTCTCCTTTGCTGCCATAAAAGGTGGCATACTCCGCCACCACCATTAGAGGAGCTAAATATTCCGGGAAAATGAAAGGAACTTGCGTGGAGCTCATCAAATTATTTGCTGTCTTGTTGGTTCAGCCGATATGCATGTTAGGTTTTACGGAATGAGTGAACGCATAGGGCCTCTGGTACTTGCACATTGACACAAAATGCAGCTCACCCCTCCTGATAAATTCCGGGCGAGCAAATCATGAAAACGCCCACCGGAATGACCCTGTCATTGTTGTTCCTGTGAGCGAAAAGAACAAGCCAGGGGCGCATTCAGTGCATGATAATTTATTGCTCATGCTAACGCGTATGACACGCTGTCCAAGAACTGTGTCCCAGTCATGATATATCGTCATGAAACTATAGATTCTTCGAGAGCTGATTTTAATTCCGCCTTTCATTCCGCATCCTGAGAATTCCCTGAAGTAACAAGAAAAAAAAAGATATTCTTTTCAAACAGGTAATGAATAGGCAAATAAACACATATTTAACAAACTGACCACGTGGCTTGAAATTTTGTTTGCATAGCAACATCATGAATTTTTCCCTAACCATTAACAAAATGTCTCGGTTAATTCCCGAAATATACTTTAGGTGAATTGTATAAGCCTGAGGGCCGGAGTTCGGTGCATATGGTTCACAAGCAAACCACGTGGCCGCATGAACGTCAGTGGCGATGGCCGCAGAAAGTCACAATTTGAGTTAACATGTAGCAAAGCCATGGTTACGGTTCAATTTCCTCCCGGCTCTCAAGGGCCGTTCTTGTCTGAGCAACGAAACTGCACACAGGATACTACTTCTCAGAAGAGTCTAAACATTCTCGGAAGATGGAGCGCACTTGGAGGTGAATGTAGCACTTTTTTGACCCATTGTTTGTCTGCCTGGTATTTGAGCCCGGTTTCCGGGAATGCGAGAAGGCCAGGAGTTAGGCTGCTTTCTAGTTCGCATGAATTACTGCATGCCCCTTGTGATCGTACGCGACTGACCAAACCACCGACCCCTACCTCAAATGACTGTGCCATTGCAGCAGAACTGATAGTTGGGCCAGTTGGTACGAATTCATAGTAAAATATTCTTGCGCGCACAATTGACAAAGACACAGTGAAGGGGGACATACGAGCGCTTACTCACAACTATTTTATTTTCGGAAAGATACAGAACATATTTACCCCAGCTATGAGCGCTGAGCATGTGCAACAACTGTGGTCAGTAGAACAGAAACAGATTAAAAACAGATTAAGAAGGTTTAACCAGTATTTAAAAAAGCGAATTTATTTTCAGTGATTACAACCGATGGTGTGCTTATCCATCTTTCAGCGCACTTTTTGATATGAAATGCTTCTGTGATTTCACGTGTTAGTTTATTTTTATCAGTGTTAAAAAAATACCGGATCACAATGACATAGATTGCAGTGGTTCGACAATTGCGAATGATTTTCTTTACCAAGAGAACGTTCATGTTCTTTTAGACGGGTGTTTATGCACCGACCAGTTTTTTCTATGTACATGTTGCCACAGGTCAATGGAAGCCGGCACAGAACACCTATTCTGCATTTTGTGAATTTTTGATCGTCTTTTGGACCGCAGCTGCATTTCTTACCCTATTGTCTAATTTATTGAAAATAGCTTGGCACAGTTTTTGCGCCTTGTTAGGAGCGCTGAAAACCACTTCAACGCCATACCGGCTGGCAACATTCTTTAGCCCATGGGAAAAATAATGTACGTAAGGTACTACTCCAAGGCGTTTTTTATTCGTTCTAAGCCTGGTCCTTGAATTTGTGGGTTGTATACCCTGTACTATTTTTATTACCTTTTTGGCCGCTCTGACTCTAATGTGTTCTGGGAATCCCACCGAAGCTAGTCTTGTTACCTGATTGGCAAAGCTTTCTTTTAGTCGGTGGCAACAAGATTTTACTAACGCGGCCTGAAGGCAAGACACCGCATTTCCGCTTTTTACAATCTTCGAATGTCCTGATTTGTACTGTAATATGGGCTTTTTCGACCTAGGGCTTTACATCCAGCATGTGTGATCGGGTAGCAATCGCAAGGAAAGATCTAGAAACTGTAGTTCATTTTCTTTAGCAATCTCATGGGTAAACTTAAGGCCTAGGCCACATTCATGGAACACTTTCAGTACATTAACCACATTACAGCCATGTTCATTTCCATCAGAAATAACCAAAAAATCATCAACAAATCGGAAACTTTTTGCCAAGCTTCCTAAAGCACTGCGAATACTTTTGTCTACATGAGCTAGAAAAATGTCGCTTAGTATTTGCGCTAACTTGGAACCTATACATATACCTGATCTTTGCTCATCTCTTCTTGAAAAATTATCTACCCCTCATCGCTACCTATGTCTCGTCCTTACTGTATTCCGCCAATATTTTGGAGGTCTGGTGCTTATATTAACGGCTGACCAGTTGATGCATCCGTCCACCTTAAGTCTAAGCTCTTCTGGAAGCTGTACGTTACGCACGAGTATCAGTGGCTGAATCCCTTTGCATTCATTTCGGATAAGCTGAGGGGTCTGCGGGTTTTCTTTGCGATATACGCACGCCTCATCCTATATTGCGAATATGTGCTCCGGTATGCTTTCCTCCCTAGGCAAGCAGCTCGAGTGCCAAATAGGAAAGCCCTGGAAATTCTAGATGGTCTTTCTATGCCCATCATATGCAACCAATTTACCTCTTGTCCCTTTGATTTTCCTTTTGATGTCTCCTGGTTACGGTTCATGGTAATTTTCAATTACAATGAACTTAGTTTTACCAACTTCTTTACCTCTTCCTCCTTTCTGTGTCCGCGTTCTTGAGGTACAGATACCTGAGCCCTTTAGCTGCCCGTTCATCTTTTTCATGCACCTCAGTCTTTCTCTGCGCAAAACTGATTTGAAAAAGGCCCAGTCACCTGCCACAACGCACTGCCTCATTTGTGATTTCAGCGTGAGTTCCCGAGGCCAGCCGACCTATAGATTATTTCTAATCCAGACAAGATATACGATTTTAAGGTCGTAGTGGCATTCTCGAACGATAGCGCTAAAAGCACAACTCCATTTCCGGTTCCACCTCAGATTTACTGCGGCAACAAAGCAATTATTGCTGCATTCGGCTTCCTCTTTAGTCTTATATTATTTTGGTGGTGCATGGTTGCCTAAGTCTTTTCTTTGTTTATTTATTCACCGGTGTAATTATGTCGCTTGACTATAACAATATGACTTGCTCTTTAATTGTCACCAAGTAATTACTCGTCTGCTCAATAAAGATCCTAATACCAATTTCCCTAACCCAACTTGAACTAGATTGATACCTGTCGCCGCATTACCCCGCGTATATTCGCAAGCTCTTGCAAAATCCACTAGTAGCACTATGTCGTCCGCATGCATTATACAAGCTGGATGAACGAAACCAAAATTCACTGTTTTTCAGTTGTTTTGCTATGCCCTTCACATAAATGACGAACAACAATCATGCCAGAGGGCATCCTTTCTTCAGTCCTTTGGGAATTTCCACCACTTCATGACATTTTCGGGCCTTCCCAGGGAATTAGGACTAGGTTGTGTACTTCGATATACACGCCGTAGAAGATAAGTTGCTTGACTGTAACGAGAAACGGAGCCGCCAATTTTGTTGACAGATTTCACCATTATCTGGAAAGGGGTCATCTGGCCTCGACTCGTAACAGAAGAGTTCTTCCTAAAGAGCCTTTATTTGCGTAAATTCTACATGCGTAATTTTTCCCTTGGAATTCGCGTAACTGAGGCGGTTCACACAGTAACATAACCATTATTTGCTCAAGAGGTTAACTATTTTTCATTGCTTCAGGCCCGCGGCACACTTTCACGACCCCGGCGAGCCGGGCAATTCTTAGGCCTTTTATATCAATGCTACAAAATGGAATGAAACGACAATGTGGCAACATTCATGCGGCGCCTGCTATACCGATGTACATTAATACTGCAAAGAGCACCAGTACTCACTTTCCGCGAATTTCCTCAAAATCCTTGCTTCATGAAGTTGTGCTTTCCCAACACTGGGTAACTGAACACTTCGAGCCACATTAGCATTCAAACAGAAACAAGCTACTTTACAATACTTCGACTTCAATGCTACAGCAAACTTACGTCACGCTCGTGATCATGCCATGTCAGGCAGATCACAGCGTACGGGCAATGATGACTCAAGGGCTGCGTGAAATACAAGAACATTATTATTTATTCACGTATGGCGGTAGGAAAAATACGACTGTTCACGGAAGTGGCGTCTTTACATTTGTAGCTCGTGATGTTCATTCTTCGTTAGGAGACTGTGTTCGCCTCTGGAATGGCAAGCAGCGCCTCAAATGCCGCTGAACATCACACGCCAAGATGTTGTCCTGTCCACAAAAGAGGCACATGGTACGTGGAATGCAGCAGTTGCTGAAGCAGTGCCTCTTAAGTCGTCCGAGCTTGGCTTCGAATGTACAGCCGAAGCGTCTGTTAACGCAGAAGGCGCGATGACGTTGCAGCTTCTTCTGGCTGAAGATTACCGCCCTCAACTCGCATGCGGCAAAGCTCGTGTCGTCCACGGGGCACAGGCCTCTGCGGTGGCAGGCTAGGGCACCGGCGTCTCGGTGCCGCCGCGCTCTCGAACGGACGAAGGCGTTGTGGCTGCACATCTTGCACAGGATGTGGCCGCAGGGAAGTTTCAGGGCCAGTGCAGGAATCGCCGAGCAGCCGGCGCAAATGCGGACGCTCGGTAGCGGTTCCACAAATGTAATGCGCCGTGAGTTCAAGAAGCGGCAGCAATACCCGCGGAGGACGTAGGTAGAAGTGCCGCTGTTCCCGTTGCCCAGGCGGTGCTGCTCCAAGCACCGCGGAGGCCCCGGTACTAGATGGTTCTCGCTGCTGCTAGTGGTGCCACTGGGCTGTGATTGTGCCATGATGAAGTCGGTTCACGAGCGGCGGTGTCCCTCTGCTGGACCTCGGTAACAGCTTCGGTCAGGAAGTCGATGATTGTCACCGCGATCTGTTAAAGCAGGTGGGCTGAGGATGTCCGCGACGGGTTGTTAAGGAGGACTGATCGTCACAGCGACTGGAGCAAGTCTGGCTTCGGAGAACATGGTGACGGTTTTTAAAGCCTGGCAGGGCTCTTTGCAAGCGGCGACCTGAGGAGGAAAATTGAGGCGTGTCCTCGACACATTGTACCTATTGGCTTTGTCGCCGTGGGGGAGGAGCTTCGAAATAGTCACGTGGTCGGAGGGGCTGTGGCTAACTATGCGACCAGGGAAGGTGAGGACGTAGGATGAGAATACGGTGTGAAAAAGCGGACAGTATTTGAAGAGGGCAAGTAAAAGAAAGGTTACAAAAACATCTAGATGTTTTTGTAACCCTCTTCCTACTTTAGGCAAACTGAAGGGTGCAAGAAAGCACGTGGTAATCTCCTTGTGCGGTTCTCTGTAGGTGTATGTGACATTCCTCTCAGCCGGCTTTGGCACAGCGTTGGGGAAGCATTGCCAAAAGTTGGCTTAGAAATTTATATGAAAATTTTTTCCCGGCTCATACTGTAGTTAACCAATAGCAGCCGGTGAATTTCAAGGCATGTCACCTTTGAGCGAATATCGAGTTAGACACCAGTATAGCGAGATGCACTCAGAAGAAGGCGATGAAGCATGGTCGTTCCATTTTTACTTCTTTGAATGTGTACATCCAACGTAATTTTGTTATTAAAGCAAATATTACGTCACTGCATGGTGCATGGTTGCATATAGCAAAAGAAAACTCAAGGAGAGCGTAGTGGAATACAAACCACTTGTCTGGTGCGAAGGGTGTTATAACTTTTGATATCTTTATCAGTCTTTTATTCGTCTCCCGGTTTGTTTTATTCTGCATCCAAGGAGCTCAAGCGAACACTGCTCACCGCAGTTAAATATTATATAGCGAAGTGAGACCTACCCTAATTATTTAAAGAGTTGATTGAGGAAGTCTTGTTTATCAATTGTGGTCGCTCAATTTTCGTGAAAGTATTCTTCACCTATCTGAGTTATCGTGCCTAATGACGAGACTTCGGGCATATGTCTCAAGTTATATTTACCAACTGTCTGGACCAACACAAGGAAATTTGGGTGTAGGTAATGTTGTATTTTACGTGTTCCGTAAACGGGAAGCATATTCATAACCGAAGAAAATACAAATACCTATGTATTTATCGAAAATGTATAGGAGAATAGCTGCCGTTCTCAGAGAACCATACATATTAGCTTTGGAAGTTACCCGTATTCGCCGGCCCTGCAATCCGCCCACCAGTGTTGTCAAAGCAATTTAAGCCTCCCCATTTCTTTCGCCGCTCTCACTCCTTCCAAACACATTCAATGTTTAAGAAACGCTTTTTTTATTAGTGCCAGCTTTCCTAATACGTAGATATTGACAAGGAAAGTTTCTATATATATATATATATATATATATATATATATATATATATATATATATATTCTTAGTGTGATTATGAAGAAAACAATGCCGTCGAGGCATTTACGCGTCGACATGCCACTCTAAGAAAAAGTAGCTCTTGACAACGAAGGGTCCAAAACTAGGTGTGACCATTCCAAGGGACAGAGAACATTCAGGGAGGACCATGTACATAGCAAAGATTACATGCTGTTAGAACGTGCATGCTGTCCGCTTTCCATTTTCTGTGCATTCGCCCTCATGTTTCATATAGACATGATTTGGCATCTCCAATGAAAAAGTGTTGGAAGTCAGCGCAGTGCCTGTCGTCTGTGTCTTTGTGCTTAGCGCTGTACGTCACTCTACTATCATATCGATTGGAATTACCATGTAGTATATCCACGAAAAAGCAAGTATAGCAACAGTGGGGAGGTCGATAACAACTCCCCAAAAACGCACGCCCTACGATAACACATTAGCACTCATTTTTTGTGCTCTTTATGCCGCAGAAGCCATACTTTTGTTTATCTGTACTTTCATGTTTGTTTATCAGGTATTTATGTACACTATCAACTATTCGTCTTTACATGGAAAAAACGCTGATTTCAGAGTTTAATCAGAATTCGTGTTTATCTCGTCTTTCAAAAAAGAGATCGGTATTGCGTGGGCTCGCCCAGAATCATAGGCTAATTTCCAGCGAACCTACTTCTTATGACCAGGTTCGTCGAGAGTTGAAGTGTAAATAAACCACGCGTTACAAAACGTTGTAATGGTACATTTCTTTCGATAAAGCTAGAATGGAATGGAATGGTAAACTTTATTGACTCTTTTAAGGTATTAGCGGGTCGAGGCCGAAGTCTTAATTCTTGAAGCTTGGGTCCTCTTCAGCCATGGATGGGCCCCTAGTCCAGGGCTCCACTAAGCCCTGGACACGCGTGCGCTATTGCAGTTCTTTGAGCCTCTAGGTCGCGGCTGGTGAGCCAGCTCTCCCATTGCTCCGCACTTGGTGTTATGTGTTTGTGGAAATCCTGGTTTCTTGTACACTCCCATGTAATGTGGTATAATGTTGGTTTTGCTCCACACCACGGACAGGTTGCGCTATACTGCGTCGGGAACATCGTACTTAGTATGTGTAAGTTTGGGAAGGAGGCCGTTTGCAGTCTCCGCCATCCTGCACCCTCCTCCTTTTTAATGCTTTATGTGGTGGGAGATATTGATATCTTAGCCCCTTATAGAGGTAAAATAGCTCTGAACAGCTGTTCCCGCAGTTGATCTGTGGCCCCTCTGGGGCGGTTGACGTTCCTGCTGGGCTGATCATCCCTCGAGCTACGCTGTCTGCCCCTTCGTTGCCCCTGATCCCTGCGTGGCTTGGTATCCAGAAAATGTTATGTGTGGGTTGTCCCTCAGCGATTCGAACTCTGCTGAGGATCTTGAGCGCCGTGTTACTAATTCTGCCTCTTATATAGCTCCGGCACGCCTCTTGTGAAAGCTAGAAATAAAGTTAATACATGACAGCAAATTGGACCTAAATGGTTGTTATAAACGTCTTCCGGTTCATGCCGGTGAATTATATGGCCCTCTTAAAGCTCCCCATCTACACTCTGGAGCGCTTGCATTAGGAAGTTATTGCGAAGGACATATTTCACGGAAACATACTGAGTTTTTTTTTTTGATGAGCATAAGCAATAATGTTTTCTAACCGCCGTGGTTGGTTTCTGCCGATGGTGTTGGGCTGCTCAGCAAGAGGTCCCGGGATCGAATCACGGTCACGGCGGCCGGATTTCGGTTGGGGAAAATTGCGAAAACACCCGTGTACTTTAGCATATTTCCTTATAGTCATATTGCTTTTTTTTTGCACGTAAAGACGCATAATTCAATTTTCAAACAATATTTTCCTAAAACAAACAGAAGATCTCTCGTACAATTCTCCATATATATTATGTCTGCATAGTAAAAAATTCCGGGATTGTGTTCCGTGCTTGGTTCGGGAACAAACCACGTCGCGATGATAACGATAGTGGCGACGGCTGCAGAAGGGCGCTATGAATCATCACACGTGGGAAAACCACGGTCGCGGTTCAATTTTCACTGTGCACTCAAGGAAGGGCCTTTTGTGTCTGACGAACAAAGGTTCGCCCACCACTACCAGCGCTCACAGGTGTGTAAGAATTCTCGGAACATAGAATGCACTTGGAGTTGAACTAGAGATTTCTCTGACCCATTGTGGGTTTCCTGGATATCCAAACCATGTTTCTTTGAACACGAGGACGCCTTGAGTGTTTCTGCTCATTCTAAGTATATGCTTCTTACACCTTGTGATCATACCCACGCGACTACACCAAGCAAACCCTTCCTGGGATGAGTGTGCCATTGTTATGAATGGAAAGCTGGGAGCGCATTCTGTGAACTGGGACCCATTTAGTCCTAACCCATCCTGCACACTACTCAACTGCTAGAGCAGCCCACAGTTCTCTGGCAGAGTATATACACTTCTAGGAAACTCGCAGCCGGGTCTACGTTTTACTGTCGCACACTGGCAATTTCCTTACAAGTAACGAGTAAGAAACGACTTGTTCTTGAAACCTTCCAGGGTATAGATAGGTATGCAAAATGTAGTCAAACCTTTTTTTTTCATTTTTTTATGCGCAGCACGATTTGCCGTAGGCCGAAGCCATATTCTGAGTCGTTGCCTTTCCGTTGTTTTCAATCGCAGCGTATATCGCCACGTCGTATTTCCATGATTTCCTGCTGTCGTTAGTCCTTGAACCTTAATTGCCTAACAGCTACATTTGAAATGTTATCTCAACTTTTTGGCAGCCGCACTGCGTAAGGCAGAGTAGTCTTGGTGAAGAATTAAATCTTTCAACAAGTCTTCTTCCATTCGTTTACTCATAAAGCATGTCGGAATTTTAAAAAATACATGAATAGAAGTATGTTCACCTGTGTATGATCAAGGACACTATAAAATGTTAAGAATGCCTGGTGAAATTGGGCTGCTTTTATACCTATCTTTCTGCGAAGTGAAGCAGAGAACGCCTATTGGATAAGAGCGCTGAGGTGACTAAGTAAAACTCTAAGGTTTTGGGATGGAGCGTGGTTCTGATTATAATTTCGTTCCTTTCCGCCTAAATAAGGTTACAAAGACATCTGATATTCAGGAAAATGATATATAGTTAAAAGCGTCATGAACCAGTGGTGTCAATGACGTTTGAAGGAATGCCGTTTGATCGAACGCAGTGTCCTTGAAGAGGTCATGACAAGTTCATAAATATGGTGTAGCCACGCTAATTTCTTCGAACGTGCCTTACCTACACATAATGCCCCGCTAAACTAGCTTCTAAAAACTGAACGCAGAGATAGATTTCACTTTAAACTATGGCGTCACGATAATGCATTCTATTTCACAAACATGAAAAGTGCATCACACTCGGCGTTCATCTAGAGGAAGAACATGTGGCTCATTCAAAATCAAGGTGTGTGCTTCGGCTCATGTTTTGCCCCAGTCCTCAGTGAAATGTTATTAGGTGGGTATTACAAGTGCCCGAATGCTGACCTTGGCGAGACAAATAGTGTTATGCTATTCCCGTATGTTGAATGTTCTTTATTCATATTTCGTGCACAGCAGTGGGACGCCATGGAAAACGTGGAAAATATTTTCAACATTTTTTCTTCTTGAATGAATAACCTGGAATTGTTCACAAAACTTTCCTCGAATGACAAGCTGATGTATTTAGATTTACAGCTCTTGTTTATGCCGAAATATGTTTGATGGAAATATATATATCTCGCTCTGGAAAAGTCCTGCAGGTTTCTCTGACTACCCGCTCTCAGGCAAAGCGGAATCAATTGTGGGAGATGTTACGAAGAGAGAAAGATGTGCAAGACAAGCAACATTTTAGGATGAATGCAAGGGGGGGGATTTCTGCTTTACCTTGTGTTCCCTAGGCTTCGCATCGGCAAAAAAGAATGGGTAAACCTGTATTTATAACACTTCAGATTACACTTCCGGGCTGCGCTGTAAGAAGAAACTTTAAAAAAGGATGTAAAATGCACCATGGGAATTGTCCATCACGCTATTTTTTGCCGCGATCTAATCTTCAACGAGCACAAATGGGATGCATTTGCAATCGCCCAAGAGAGCCCGAGAATTCGATGCGCGTCTCTAGCTAGAAGCCTTGCAATCGCTGTCCGGTGAAAAATATTTTGTGAGTGAACTTATATTACCAGACTAGATAAATAATAGCAGTTCCTCTTGAGATAATGTGTGTTCTTTCACTTTTGCTTACGAATTTATTTCAAACCCTGTCTATTTCTCCTCGGTTTTGCCTGTGTGGTTGACTCACGCACGCACTTCCATCATTATAGATATGCCATGACTCTATGAGTCATGGCATATCTATATGGTGGAAGTGCGTGTATGAGTCAGCTCTCGATTACTTTACACAAGGAAGAGATTAAGTGCCTTGACAGTTATCTCTCACATAGACCGGCACGCGTAACCGATTGACACGTGGTGATACCATTCCTGAGCTCGCGCAGATCAGTTTTTTGTCTTCTTTCTTTTTTCGCCTTAGTGCTCCCTTCAGTTGATAATCGGCGTTCGTGTTGTCCAATTCTCTGCTCTTGTGTCCCGCTTGCACGCCTCACGTCTTTTTTGCATAAAGAACATGAAGGTGTCAGAATAATCCGGAGTCCGCCACTATGACGCGCCCCGTAAAAAGATCGTGTTTTTGGTACGCCAGTTTCAATTTAGTTGCAGTACAGTAAAAGTTAAACATTACTGCAATTAAAGATTAACACTTCTGTCAGGATGCGATATTCTATGTGAAGGTATGATAATGCTCAACCCTCTCACAAATTATGAACAATGGCGCACAACGACGCCTGAAGCAAACGCATAGCCCTGTGTGCTCTGTGCACTACGCAGACAAACAGCAATGGTGCGTCCAAGGCAAGGCTTAACATAAACTCTCGTATTGGAGTAAACGCTGAAGAAATTACACACTCGCCAACAATACCACGGCTAATTATGGTCAATCGAACTAAACAGCATAGAAGGCTTCGCCCACAACGATTCCCACAATGCATGGGATGCGCATATTTTTACGCTAACGCGTCCTCCGAAACGACCCAACTCCTCGCGCAGCCATGGATTGTCTTCCACATAATATAGGCTGTTCGAAAACCCGTTGGCAGTCGGAATTTCGCTTTCGCACACTCGTAATTTCCTGATAAGTAACGAGTGAGAAAGGACATGGATGTGAATAATATAGGAAAAGGTTCTTTACTTCTTTACACGGCACGTTTAGCCGTAAGCTGGTGCCGTATTCTGATTCGTAGCGTTTTCGCATTTTAAAAGTGCAGCGTATATCACCGCGTTGTATATCCAAGAATTTCTGACGGCGTTAGCCCTTGAACCGTAAGTTCCTATCAGCCTTATATCAAAAGATGTCTGAACATTATCGGTGCCTAACTGCGTAAAGCAGATTTGTTTTGATAAATAAGCCTTTCAGCAAGCCTTCTTATTATTAGTCGCCCATAAAAGTGTCAGAATTGAAGAAAGTACAAAAGTGGAAGTCCGTGCACGTTGTAAAATCAAAGGGACTGCGAAATGTAAAAAAAAAATGGCAAGTGAAATGCAACAATTTTTATATCTATATTTCTGTAAATTAAACCAATGAAGGCCTAATCGAGAAGAGCGCTGGAGAGAGCTGTGTTTGGGGAGAGGGCAGATGTACGGGTGGTGCTTCTCAGTATAACTTTTTTCTATTTCAGCACAGAATGAAAGTGTCCGTTGATAGGCCCGTGTACTGTGCGATGTCAGGTGCATGTTAAGGATCCCAAGGAGGACAAAAATTATCCCCAGCCCTCCACTACGGTGCCGCTCATAGCCTTCACTATAAACATTCAACACCTATAACACCTACAAACCTAAGTCAATGCCGAATAAAGAGTGCAGTTATTTGTCAAGCTACTTCATCCAGAACTCGTTCTTGTGTTTATTGTTCACTTTAGGCCTTTTTGTTCCTAGAGAGCGATTCCTGAGTCGATGTATATTCCTGGGACATTCTTTCCTACACCCGGCTACATGCGCATTTAATATCCTGAAAAACGAAACTTACTAAAAAGCATTATGATCCAGTGGTGTCCGTGACGTTTCATCGAATGCCGTTTTACCGAACGCCGGTTCAAAGAGGCCATGACGTGGACATGAAAATGTTG
The DNA here is from genome assembly GCF_050947875.1 of Dermacentor variabilis. Taxonomy (NCBI): domain Eukaryota; kingdom Metazoa; phylum Arthropoda; class Arachnida; order Ixodida; family Ixodidae; genus Dermacentor; species Dermacentor variabilis. The sequence goes on along the minus strand of NC_134576.1, from coordinate 67,553,812 downwards.
TGTGCGCCGTAATTTCGTCAAACCTGGTTTAACTACAAGTAATGGCAACGCTGATGCGGCATGTGCAAACACAAGGCTGAAACAGCTATTCACTTTACTCTATGACGTCCTGCTACTGAACTCTAGTTTGCTAACACGAAACATGCATGCCGTTCGACGTTCGTCGTGACGAAGGGAAAATGGTTGATTCAAAATAGGGGTGTGTACATTGGGTCGTGTTTATCGCCACATAATGTATATGATTGAACAGTGTTTCTTGAGTTGATGCGTGTTCTCGCGCGTGTGATTACCCAGATATTCAGGCTATTTGTCTTTCCAACTTTCCCCACTCTCCAACAGAAATTAGGTTTCCACCATTTGAGCGACAAACCTAGTTTTAAGCTTATGCTCGGTCCTGTCGCCTTCTTGCTTCTTTCCTACAACCTTTGTTATAAAACTGATTTTTCCTTGTTAGAAGGCATCAAGCAACGTAAGCAGACACGCTTTCAATATGGCTTAGACGCTTCGCAGAAGTACCGCGTATACAGACACACGCAATATTAAAAAAAAAGAATACTTCTTTGCATGAATATGAAGAAAGGCCTCCCGTTGAAGCACTTGAACGTCGACATGTACTAGCGACGAGCAGCTCAGTACATTTGTAGAATGACTGAGCGTGAACGAGGGAAAAACATGTTTGGCAAGGGGCGAGTTATTTCACGAGTTCCACAAAAACAGGCTGATGGTAAGAAGAGTGTAAATCAGGTGTGTACACTTCACGAGGTAGACAGCATTCCTGTGAACAGAGCCAGTTGCCTCTTGCAGTTATTTCCTCATCTCGTATAGCTCCTCCACACCCAAAACGTACCCACCAAGAAGAAATGACTGTTTCCATTGAATGACCCTTGTGAGCCACCAAATTAGTGGGGTGTGCAGAGTCCTGGGGTCGTAAGACAAAACCATCGCATGGCGACAATGGCTTCTTAACAACAACAACAACAAAAAAAAACTGCTCGTAAAAGAGGTGCACGAGCAAGAAACGACAAACACGTCTCGTCCACGTCTTTCTCGCGCAGTTTTTCGTTGGGATGGAACAACAACGACTCGCACAGTTCTCAGTTTTGATGAACAATCTTGTTCTGCAAGGCTGTGGTCTTAAGCATCATGGTTAGAAATCACCTTTTCTCCTCAATTGTTGGCAACATTTTTGCGAGATTTCTATCCTGAGCTTCTGTGAATTGCCTCTCCAATAAAATCCGACACTTAGGCCTCAGGAAATCGGTGTGTCTCCGTATTTTGTTCTCTCTGTAATTTTCGTTCGTCTTCCCTGCATTATTTAGTACAGAAAAGATCAGCTATATTTCTTTGTAGCATGTCTATTATAACATTTCACTTGTCTTTTTCGGCGCGATCACCTCCCTGCCAAAGTCCTCCCCTGTTTCGTGACAAGGGAGAATGCAATGAAGTGTATCAACAACGATCTAATAAGTCTCCAGAGTCGCTCTTTTCTTCTACGTTGACAAGTGGGGAAGAGTAATGTTTGAGTACGTTGCTTATACGCGAATGAAAACGCCACTACGTCCCATTCTTGGTCACGTCGCACTCGTATTTCGGTGCAGGAAATGATGACGAATTTCACAACACTTGACCAACATTGAACAAAAATAAACGCGACGCTGTCGAATACAGTACAAGCAGTATTAGAATGAGGCGCGTCTCTATCGTTCTACTGAAGCTTTCGGCACAAGAACTGTACTGTTTTTCTTCTTAGAATATATAACCAAAAAGGAATGCAGACCGAACGTTAAAAAAAGACTATTGGTTACTTGAACCATTGAGTATGTTTTCAACCCGTACGGTAAATCATCGCGATTTGCGATGCCTTGATAGAAATATCATGAAATAGAGGCTTGCAAGAGTATTTTTCGTTTGCGATCAAGAAAACCTTGTACCAGAGGTTGCTATTATGGCTAGACAATATCCTGTGCTGCGCAATTGCATAGGAAGCGGCTTTCCGCATTTTGACATTACACACGCGTTACTTAAGGCGTATTTAGACACGTCGGTTTTCAGTGATGGGTGCACAGTCGCAGTTTACACCAGGTGTTCAGTACACATCGTTTGCAAACCCGTTAACATGTGACATTCTTAAAAAACCTCTTGGTCGGCGAGTATTATTTTCGGTTTAGACACGCAAACGCAAACACATAAGAGTAAAAAAGCTAGCTGGAAAAAGCCTCCAGGAGTTGCTTTGTGACATCTGTGACATGGACGGAAGACGCGGGTAGGCACAATATCGATGAGCCAGTGATTTAATTACACTCGGCTTGTTTACAAAAATTGTATCTGGCAGCTCGGCAACATCAAGGTAATACAAGGGCTAGGAGTCATTTGACCGTTTACTAAAGAATTGCTTTGTATATTTAAGCGCATCTTTTGTTACATAAGTTCATCGTCTTTTTCAGGTAATGACTGCCGCAAATTCAGTTGCAGAATGGTTGCGTCAGTGTTACGTATGTCATAAAATATGCAGTGCTAAATTGAGGTTTTACTATTTGATGTAGAATTTTCCGCCCCCTTTGAAAGTGGCTTTCGATTAAGATATTTCCAAATAAGGTACCCCCACTACTCGAGGCAGGGATTCGATCCCGCGACCTCGTGCTCAGCAGCCCAACACCATAGCCACTGAGCAACCACGCGGGTAAAAACAAGCTGTAGAGGCACTTCCACACGGACATGTAATAGTTTTAGCAGCCGACTAGATTGGTCCGATGGCCGAATCCGCACAAAAAGCACTATTGTGATTATGGCCTAGTTATGTCACGGGTTCCACGAAAGTGTCTCTTGGTAAAGAAGGGCACGTAATCATGTGTGTCGACATTAAAAGGCAGAGCACAATCGTTCCGAAACTTCCTTTTCTAGTCCTGCCACAAGCATAAGTTGCTCAGCAGGGTGGAATATACTGTTGCCAGTCAATAATCTTTATCAGCGTGGACCAAATTTGAGGGGAGTGAAGGGTTTTGAGATGGTATAACGAAACCATTGAATGGGAACAATACCTTGTTCTGCTAGGCTTTAGTATAATTTTATTCTTGCAATGCATGTATTTATAATGTAATTAGCTTCTGTATTTTCATAAACATTGTTGCAAGGTATCTATACCGAGCTTCTGGGAATTGCCTTTCCAATAAACTGCGAAACTTAAGCTTCACGATATCTGTGTCCACGTATTTTGTCGTCCCTGTCGAGTGTGTTGATTTTCCCTGCGTTCTTCGTGTAGAATAAATAAGCAATATTTCTTGGTAAAATGACTATCAGATTCAATATGGATGAAATCCTTCCGTCGATGGAATCTACAGGAATGATTTATCTCCAGAGTCGCTCTTTTCTTCTACGTCGACAAGTGGAGAACACCAATATTTGAATGATTTGTTTGCTTAAAGGGACTGGCAACAAGTTTTCATGTCACTCATTTTTAAGTGCAATGAAGAGCTTACCGATTAGATTATTAATCATGAAGTTGTCATGCGGGAAACGCCTTGGAATATTTAATATTACCTATTATATTATGATGCTGCGACTCAAGCTTTCTGCAATGTTAAATTTTTTTTCTGCGATAAAAGCTACCTGTTTCCGTGGTTTCCTGTACAACTTCTTCGGCATTTAACATTCAAAACAAAATGACTCGGATCGGAAACGATACAACGCCTTTACACGTGATACGCAATTCAGCGTGTTGGCGTCGGCAAGCGTGCACTCAAGACTTCCGAAGCACATAATAAAGCGCAAGACTCTAATAATATACCAATTGCAATTTTAGCAATAACTGTGGAGTACCTAGTAACAGTCGACTTACGTACAGCAATTTTATAGAGTACATCCGAAGTACCAAGATTTCACCGCCAGGCGTCTACACTTACTGGTTTTTGAGAATTCCTTCGCCTACAATTCTACAATGTCTACAATTCCTACTTAAATCGCGAAAGTGTGACGTAACATCGGGAATATGATGCTGGATTCTCTCGCTATATATCATGGTCGTTTCAACTCCATGAACTTCTCACAACACATTCGGGTGAGTTCCTTTAAGCGAGTGAAAACTCCACTATGTCATATACTCGTTCCCTTCACACTAGTATTTAACTACTGGAAAACGTTACGACTTTGGTAACACTTGAACAACACTCACCAGAAATAAACTTTGCACTGTCGAATACAGTGCAGGCCATTTCTGAGTAGAGCGCGTCTTCGTCGTTGTACTGGAGCTCTCAGAACAACAACGGCACCGTTTTTCATGCTGCAATAGTTAGCTAGAAAGGAATACACATCGCACATAAAGAAAATGTTGTTGTTACTTGAATCACTGAGCGTGTTTTTAACCCGTACTGTTCATAATTGCGATTTCCGTAGTCTTGATAGAAATTCCGTACAATACGGCGTTGCAAAATATTTTTTTTTTTTGCGATCACGAAAGCCTCGTACCAGTGATTTATATCACGACCAGACAAAACATGTGCTCCGCAATTGCATTGCAAGTGGCTTTCTGCATTTTGACGTTATACACCCGTTCCCTTATGCGCATTTCGATATGGCTGTTTTCAGTGATGCAAACACAGTCACAGGTTGTGCGGTGTACTCTGTAACTGCGCTCGTAAACCAACTGAGATCTAATAGTCTTAAAATCACTCTTGGTTACAGCATATTCTTTGTTTAGTAGTGTGTATGTGATAACATTTATTCATTTTTTTTTTGTTTGCAGGCACAATCACATAGAAGAGGAAGAGAACTAGCTGGGAAAGGCCTCCAGGAAGGGGAGGGGGGGGGGGGCTTGGTGACATGGATGTAAGACGCACTAGACAAAATGTCGATAAACGATTGATTTCATTTACCTCGCCTTGTTAACAATAATCGTATCAGATAGCTCGGCATTATCAAGGTTCATTCTTTTCTTCAGGTAATGATTGCCGCAAGTTACTCCGCAACATTGTTGGATCGATGTCGTGTATAGAACAAAGTATGCCTTGTTCAATCAAGGTTGCCGGAATATACACGTTATCTCCGTTTTAGAAATATTTCGATTGCTGATACAATGTATGATGAAGCTGAATACGGCCGCAACATTCTTTCTGATTAGAAGATGATGATTTATTGACATCCCCTTTGAAACGGAGCGGTGCATGCTACATATGCTTTTCATACTAGTATTATGTGTGTACAAGTCCTTAGATTTTTTAAAGCGAAGCTTTCTTGGTTCTTCCTTGATATTTTGCAATGATGCTGCTGCTGTCTGGCTCACCACATTAGAGGAGCGAGGGAGAGAGGCAAGACAACGCGAGAAACTCGTTTCCACCTTACAACCACATCAAATGAGCAAATTAACCTCTAGAGTTCCCTGGCCGTCGCCTCATTAGCCTTTTGACAGGTGGAATTATCCGTGAGCCCTCGGAAAAGCATTGCAGCAATTTAATGATAGGTAGAACCAGAATCCTTTGGTAGAACTGATGCAATATCGAAACGAGTGAATAACAGCCTTGCGACGCTTTGCTCGCAGCTCCCGCACAAGAGGGGGGGGGGGAGAGAGTTACGAAGAAGGTCACGTGAGAAGGCAAGAAAATGGTACTACTAAACATATGACTGCGGTTTCGGGCAAAAATATTTTAAGTTCAAGACACGTTTGTGCTTTTCCTGAAAAATGAAGACCACGCAGATTTGTCAAGCTTACAACTTACCCATTGCCCGCAGAAGCAGAGCCGCATTAAAGAGTATCGTAGGGTCTAGGCGACACTACGGAAGCGCCCATACGTCAACATTTCTTTGCCCGACGCTGTAACTCTGCGTTATGGCATCTCTCGGGGTCGCGGGTTTAATAGCGAACGTGGCAGCTGCATTTCGGCAGAGGCCAAATCCAAAACGCTGGTGCACTTAGATTTAGAGACATGTCAAAGAACACCACGGCGTAAAAATGAATCCGAAGTCGCTACTACGGCATAGCTCATAATCCTATTGCGGTTTTGGAACGTACATATCCAGTGTAATACTTATGCTAAGATGCGAGGTGCTATGTGAGGTAATGAGTGTGCTCATCCCTCAACAATAACGCCTCAAGCAAACACCTCTGCCTTTGTATTATGTGTGCTAGCAGAGAAACCGCAGCAGTGCAAGCAAGCTAATGTTTAACAGCAACACAACCCTCTCGTGTTCGACTAAACGTTGAAAAAAAATTAAAGGTTCGTTGTCAAAATCAACGATAATTATCCCCAGACAAAGCCAGCCGTATAGAAACCTACGCCTACACCGATTCCCACAGTGAGTGGGATCCACATAATATTTTCTTTTTTCTTTAAAAACATATCTTGCCCTCATAAGAACCTATGTCTCGTCCATACTATTTACAGCCGATACTCTTAAGGTCTCGTGCTTATATTAACGGCTGACCAGTTGACGCTTCCGTCCACCTCAAATCCAAGCGCTTCAGGAAGCTGTACGTTTCGCACGAGTCTCGGTGGGTCAATCCCTTCGCATTCATTTAGGATATGCTGCGGGGTCTGCGGGTTTTCTTTGCGATATACACACTCCTCATCCTATATTGCGAATATTTGCTCCTTTATGCTTTTCTCCCTAGGCAAGCAGCTCGAGTGCCAAATAGGAAAGCCCTGGAAATTCTAAATGGTCTTTCTGTGCCCATCATATGCAACCAATTTACACCTTGTCCCTTTGACTTTCTTTTTGTCTCCTGGCTACGGTTCACGGTAACTTTCAATTACAATTAACTTAATTCTACCTACTTTTTTACCTCTTCCTCCTTTCTGTGTCCGCGTTCTTGAGGTACAGATACCTGAACCCTTTAGCTGCCCGTTCATCCTTTTTCGTGCACCTCAGTCTTTCTTCCAAACCAGTTTTTCTCTGCGCTAAACTGATTTGAAAAAAGCCCAGTCACCTGCCACCAGGCACTGCCTCATTTGTGGTTTTAGCGTGGGTTCCCGAGGCCAGCCGACCTATAGATTATTTCTAATCCGGACAAGATATACGATTTTAAGCAGGTAGTGGCATTCGCGAACGATAGCGCTGGCAGCATTACTCCATTTCCGGTTCCACCTCAGATTTATTGCGGCAACAAAGCAATTACTGCTGCATTCCGCTTCCTGTTTACTTTAATATCATTTTGGTGGTGCATGGTTGCCTAAGTCTTTTCTTTGTTTATGTATTCACCGGTGTAATTACGTCGCTTGACTATAACAGTATGGCTTGCTCTTTATTGTCACCAAGTAATTACTCGTCTCCTCAATAATGATCCTTATACCAATTTCCCTAACCCAACTTAACCTAGATTGATACCTGTCGCCGCATTACCCCGCGTATATTCGCAAGCTCTTGCAAAATCCGCTAGTACCACTATGTCGTCCGCATGCATTTTGCAAGGAGGATCAATGAAACCAAATTCAATGTTTTTTGCTTGTTTTGCAATGCCCTTCACATAAATGACGAACAACAATAAAGCCAGAGGGCATCCTTTCTTCAGTCCTTTGTTAATTTCCACCACTTCATGATATTTTCGGGCCTTCCCAGAGAATTAGTACTAGCTTGTGCACTTCGATATACACGTCGTAGAAGATAAGTTGCTTGACTGTAACGAGGAACAGAGCCGCCAATTTTCTCGACACATTTCACGATTATCTGAAAAGGGATAATCTGACCTCGACTCGTAACAGAAGAGTTCTTCCGTAAGAGCCTTTATTTGCATAAATTCTACATGCGTAATTTTTCCCTGGGAATTCACGTAACTGAGGCGGTTCACACAGTGAAATAACCACTATTTCCTCAAGAGGTTAACTATTTTTCATTGCTTCAGACCCGCGGCACACTTCCACAACACGGGCGAGCCGGGTAATTCTTAGGCCTTGTATATCAATGCTACAAAAGGAAAGCAAACGACACTGCGGCAACATTCATGCGGCGCCTGCTATACAGATGTATATTAATACTGCTAAGCGCACCAGTCCTCCCTTTCCGCGAATTTCCTCAATATCGTTGCTTCATGAAGTTGTGCTCTCCCGACACTGGGTAATTCGCGACACTTCTAGCCACATTAGCATTAGCCATTAGCATTAGCCACAGAAACAAGCTGCTTTACAATGCTTCGACTTCTATGCTACAGCAAACTCACGTCACCCTCGTGTTCACGCGATCTCAGGCAGATCACAGCGCACGGGCAATCATGACTCATAGGCTGCGTGAAATACAAGAACATTAATATTTATTCACGTATGGCGGTAGTAAAATTACGAGTGTTCACGGAAGTGGCGTCTTTACATTTGTAGCTCGTGATGTTCATTCTTCGTTAGGAGTCTGCGTTCGCCACTGGAATGGCAAGCAGCGCCTCGAATGCCGCCGACATCACACGCCAAGATGTTGTCCTGTCCACAAAAGAGCCACATGGTACGTGGAATGCAGCAGTTGCTGAAGCAGTGCCTCTTAAGTCGTCCGAGCTTGGCTTCGAATGTACAGCCGAAACGTCTGTTAACGCAGAAGGCGCGGTGACGTTGCAGCTTCTTCTGGCAGAAGATCACGGCCCTCAGCTCGCATGCGGCAAAGCTCGTGTCGTCCACGGGGCACAGGCCTCTGCGGTGGCAGGCTAGGGCACCGGCGTCTCGGTGCCGCCGCGCTCTCGAACGGACGAAGGCGTTGTGGCTGCACATCTTGCACAGGATGTGGCCGCAGGGAGGTTTGACGGCCAGTGGAGGAATCACCGAGCAGCCGGCGCAAATGCGGACGCTCGGTAGCGGTTCCACAAATGTAATGCGCCGCGAGTTCAAGAAGCGGCAGCAATACCGGGGAGGACGTAGGTAGATGTGCCGCTGTTCCCGTTGCCCAGGCGGTGCTGCTCCAAGCACCGCGGAGGCCCCCGTACTAGATGGTTCTCGCTGCTGCTAGTTGTGCCACTGGGCTCTGATTGCGCCATGATGAAGTCGGTTCACGAGCGGCGGTGTCCCTCTGCTGGACGTCGGTAACAGCTTCGGCCAGGAAGTCGATGATTCTCACCGGGATCTGTTAAAGCAGGTGGGCTGAGAATGTCCGCAACGGGTTAAGGAGGACTGATCGTCACTGCGACTGGAGCAAGTCTGGCTTCGGAGAAGATGGCGACGGTATTTAAAGCCTGGCAGGGCTCTTTGCAAGCGGCGACCTCAGGAGGAAAATTGAGGCGTGTCCTCGACACATTGTACCTATTGGCTTTGTCGTCGTGGGGCAGGAGCTTCGAAATAGTCACTTGGTCGGAGGAGTTGTGGCTAACTATGCTACCAGGGAAGGTGACGGCGTAGGATCAGAATACGGTGTGAAAAAGGGGACAGTATTTGTAGAGGTCAAGTAAAAGAAAGCACTATCCTCTCCCTTACCATCTTCCTTTTCTACATCTAGATGTTTTTGTAACCCTCTTTCTACTTTAGGCAAACTGAAGGGTGCAAGAAAGCACGTGGTAATCTCGTTGTGCGGTTCTCTGTAGGTGTATGTGACATTCCTCTCAGCCGGCTTTGGCACAGCGTTGGGGAAGCATTGCCAAAAGTTGGCTTAGAAATATATACATGGAAATTTTTTCCCGGCTCATACTGTAGTTAACCAATAGCAGCCGGTGAATTTCAAGGCATGTCACCTTTGAGCGAATATCGAGTTAGACACCAGTATAGCGAGATGCACTCAGAAGAAGGCGATGAAGCATGGTCGTTCCATTTTTACTTCTTTGAATGTGTACATCCAACGTAATTTTGTTATTAAAGCAAATATTACGTCACTGCATGGTGCATGGTTGCATATAGCAAAAGAAAACTCAAGGAGAGCGTAGTGGAATACAAACCACTTGTCTGGTGCGAAGGGTGTTATAACTTTTGATATCTATATCATTCTTTTCTTCCTCTTCCGGTTTGTTTTATTGTATACCCAAGGAGCACAAGCTAACACTGCTCCCCGCAGTTAAATATTATATAGCCAAGTGAGACCTACCCTAATTATTTATAGAGTTGATTAAGGAAGTCTTGTTTATCAATTCTGGTTGCTGAATTTTCGTGAAAGTATTCTTCACCTATCTGAGTTATCGTGCCTAATGACGAGACTTCGGGCATATGTCCCAGGTTATATTTACCAACTGTCTGGACCAACACAAGGAAATTTGGGTGTAGGTAATGTTGTATTTTACGTGTTCCGTAAACGGGAAGCATATTCATAACCGAAGAAAATACAAATACCTATGTATTTATCGAAAATGTATAGGAGAATAGCTGCCGTTCTCAGAGAACCATACATATTAGCTTTGGAAGTTACCCGTATTCGCCGGCCCTGCAATCCGCCCACCAGTGTTGTCAAAGCAATTTAAGCCTCCCCATTTCTTTCGCCGCTCTCACTCCTTCCAAACACATTCAATGTTTAAGAAACGCTTTTTTTATTAGTGCCAGCTTTCCTAATACGTAGATATTGACAAGGAAAGTTTCTATATATATATATATATATATATATATATATATATATATATATATATATTCTTAGTGTGATTATGAAGAAAACAATGCCATCTGTTTGGATCGCACCGATGGTACGACCTGTTGGGAACTCGGCGCTGACGCCCGTGGTTGTACCTGGGTCGCAAGCCCCAAGGGTAGCGTTGGCCTGGCGGCCTGGGGTACAACTGGAAGCATCCGAAGGTCCCGGCAAAGCATGAGTCGACTGGTAACAACGAAACAACTTGTTTATTTTAACATTGCAAAGAGTTGGCGGTCAGGTTTGACCGAAGTAGAGAGACGGGAGAGCACTTCACTCAACAGAAGAAATCGGAGCCCTCCTTTTGGCGTCCGGGGGCAGCTGTTTTTATACTCTCGCAGTTGAGGGCAAGAAGGAACCCCTCAAAAGACGAGCACGTGAATGTACAATGGGCTAATGGTGACGCACACTGTCGTAGCGATGCCGTAGCACCATGTCGAGCACGATCTCGTAGCACCCTGTCGTGGCGCTGCCGGTCGGACACAATGACTGTAATGAGAGGATGGTCCCTGCTTTGGCATCGCCTGTTTCGGGCACAATGACTGGAATGAGATCCCTGCTTTGGCATTGCCTGTTTCGGGCACAATGACTGGAATGAGATGATGATCCCTGCTTTGGCATCGCCTGTTTCGGGCACAATGACGGGAATGCGAGGATGATCCCTAGGCGGTCGCATCGCCGCAGTCGCGCCTGGAAACACCTGGCGATGAGTGTTGCGGCGACGACGATCGGGCCAAAATGTCTGCCGCCCCGCCGCAGTCGCGCCGGCAAAACCACGTGTCGCAGGCGAAACGCAACAGACCGCCCCGCCGGGGGAAGGAGATCCCGATGGACAGGGGACTGCATCCGCTGTCCGGAGGGATGTCGCTCGATGATGCTCATAACCGAAGTCGGGCGTCCCTCGACGTTTCTTGAGCGCAGCGCACAGAGAAGGCCTCGTTCTCTCGTTCAGGTTCGCACGGGACACTGCAAAGTGACTTCGGGAGAGTTCACATTTTTGTTCTCGTTCCCGGCAGGCGTTAGAACTACGCTGAAACTCAACCGCTCAGTCAGCAAGCACGGCACAACCCTCACTAAGCCCTGCCAGGCTCTTTCCCCTTTTTATACCACTGCCTAGTTCCTTACAGTAGTCTAGCATCACTCAGAACGCGTCCACAAATTGAAAAATTGCACTAGAAAGCATATCATCACTTTGAAACACTAAACAAAAGCAATATGTTAAAAAAAATCCTGCCTCAGGAAGAAAAACATCAGTAACAAACAATTTTGAGGCTGATTCCTACGTTAGGGGCTTCGACTTAAGCCATCGGCGTTACCGTTGAGACTCCCCTTTTTGTAACGTACCTCAAAGGAATATTGTTGTAAAGCGAGGCTCCAGCGCAGGAGGCGGCCATTTTTGGGAGAGATGGTCTGCAGCCATTGGAGAGGGCAGTGATCCGTCTCAATGATAAACCTCGAGCCGGCTAGATAGCATGACAATTTCTGAACGGCCCACACGAGACACGCACACTCTTTCTCGGTGGCGCTATACGCCTGCTCACGACTGGTCAGCTTACGACTAGCATACAGGACGGGGTGTTCTACTTCTCCATTTTCCCGTTGGCACAGTACAACGCCCATGCCTCGCTCACTAGCATCGCACTGAACAATGAACCCTTTTGTATAGTCTGGCGATCGTAGCACAGGCTGGCTTGTTAGGGCACTCTTTAGGGCGCTAAAAGCTCTTTCCTTTGTCTCGTCCCAGACGACTGTTTGAGGCTCTGTCTTTCTTAGAGCATCCGTCAGGGGAGCCGCGATATCAGAGTACCTAGGGATGTACCTCTGATAGTAGCCGGCGACACCTAAGAACGACCGAATATCGGTCTTTGTGCGCGGTTGCGGAAAGTCTCGCACAGCGGCCACTTTTATTTCAGAGGGGCGGCGACGACCCTGACCAATCACGTGACCGAGGTAGACAACCTCGGCCTGTGCTAACTGGCACTTAGGAGCCTTGACTGTCAAGCCCGCTTCGCGCAGGCGGGTTAGCACTGCCCGCAAGTGTGTCATATGCTCAGACCAGGATGCGGAGAATATCGCTACGTCGTCTAGATACGGTAAAGCGAATTCTTGCTGTCCCCGCAACACTTTATCCATGAGGCTTGAAAAACAGTATGGCGCGTTCTTCAGACCAAAACTCAACACTTTAGGACGGAATGTTCCCATTGGTGAAATGAACGCCGCATACCTACTAGCCTCTTCTGTAAGTGGAACCTGCCAATAACCCCTGACAAGATCTAGGGTGGAAATAAACTGAGCGCTACTAACTTTCTCAAGGCGCTCCTCGATGTTAGGGATCGGATAAATTTGATCCTTAGTGATGGAATTAAGCCTGCGGTAGTCGACGCAAGGACGAGGTTCCTTGCCCGGTACCTCAACTAAAATCAAAGGGGAGGTATAATCACTCTCACCTGCCTCAATAACACCGAGCTGTAGCATTTTCTTTACCTCAGCCTCCATAATATCGCTCTGGCGGGGTGACACCCGATACGCCTTGGATCGTACTGGCTCTGGGGAGGTAAGTTCTATATCATGAGTAAGTACCGAAGTCCTACCAGGCCTCTCAGAGAACAGACCTTGAAACTCTTGTAATAGCTGGTGTAGTTCGGTTTTCTGCTCGGGCGACAGCGGTGCTTTACTGATAAGGTCACTAATGACTTGACCGGTGTCTTCCCTGTTCGTCACTGAGCCTAGTCCCGGAAGCTCGACCGGAAGCTCTTCAGGAACGTTTACCATCATGCACACCACTGCTTCCCTTTGTCTATAAGGTTTGAGCAGATTACAGTGGTAAACTTGCTGTGCTTTCCGCTTTCCTGGCAGACTTACCACGTAGTTAACGTCCGACAGTTTCTGAACAATTCGTGCTGGGCCCTCCCACTGCACGTCTAGTTTGTTGTTTAGCGATGTGCGCAATATCATGACCTCATCGCCCACCTCAAAACGACGGGCCCTGGCTGTCCGATCATAATAAACCTTGGCCCTCTGCTGGGCCTTTGTCATTGCTTCACCTGACAACTCCTGTGCCCTTCTTAAGCGTTCGAGGAGCTTAAGTACGTACTCCACCACGACTGGGTCGTCGCCCCTACCTTCCCATGATTCTCGAAGCATGCGAAGCGGAGATCGAAGCGAGCGACCGTACACCAGTTCAGCTGGCGAAAACCCCGTAGCCGCATGCGGCGCGGTCCTTAAAGCAAACATCACCCCAGGCAGACACAGCTCCCAGTCAGTTCGATGTTCAAAACACAACGCTCTCAACACGCGCTTCATGACGGAGTGGAGCTTCTCAACGGAATTCGACTGTGGGTGGTACACTGAGCTGTGTAACAGCTTTACCCCACACCTTTCGAGAAAAGTTGTCGTCAAAGCGCTAGTAAACACTGTGCCCTGGTCTGATTGGATTTCCGCAGGGAAACCAACTCGCGCAAATATGGACAGTAGTGCATTAACTATCTCAACTGAGCTGAGTTCTTTAAGCGGCACTGCTTCAGGGAACTTTGTCGCTGGGCAGATCACAGTCAAAATGTGTCTGTACCCCGTGGCTGTTACCGGCAGAGGTCCCACAGTATCAATAACGAGCCGTCTAAAAGGCTCCGTAATGATAGGTACCAATTTCAACGGCGCCCTCGATTTGTCCCCTGGTTTGCCCACCCGCTGACAAGTGTCACATGTCCTCACGAAATGGTCTGCGTCCCGAAAACACCCTGGCCAATAGTACTCTTGCAAGAGACGGTCCTTAGTTTTCTTAACTCCTAGGTGTCCGGACCACGAACCCCCATGTGACAAGCGCAACAGATCCTGACGATAGCATTGAGGCACGACCAGCTGATCGAACTCCACTCCTCTGCGGTCTAGATACTTCCGGTACAGGACTCCACCTCTTTCCACAAAACGCGCAGTTTTCCTGGCGATACCTTCTTTGACATTGCAGCGAATGTTTTCTAGGCTGCCATCCTTCTTTTGCTCGGCTATCAAAGCCGACCGGCTGACTTTTAGCAACCTATCAAGTCCGTCTGACGTAGGCGCGATGAGCAAATCAGTAGATAGCTCTTCTAACTTTCCCGAATCGGGATTTTCCTCTCCAGTATCTGGCGCCTTCAACGCTACAGACTCAATTTTATTCAGTTCGGGCGTGCTCTGAATATCAGCTTGCTGCGCCTCTGACCCTTTTTCGTTGTTTGATAACGTCGGCCCCGCAACTACCGCCTTTGCAGCGAGCTCCCGAACCTTCGATCTGGTTAAGGCCTGAACACTAGCTTCACCAAACAAAAGCCCCTTCTCGCGCAGGAGGTGATCGGACCTGTTTGAAAATAGGTACGGGTACTGGGGGGGCAGCATAGATGACACTGCCGCCTCCGTCTCAAGCGCTCCGAAAGGTCCTTCAATAAGCACTTTTGCTACCGGCAGACACACGCTATGAGCTTCCACGGCTTGCTTGATCCATGCGCACTCGCCCGTGAACATATGGGGTTCTACGTAAGATGGGTGAACTACATCCATCGTAGCTGCGGAATCGCGAAGCACTCGGCACTCTTTCCCGTTCACGAGGAGGTCTCGCATGTAAGGCTCGAGAAGCTTCATGTTCTCGTCCGTGCTGCCTATTGAAAAAAACACAACTTTTGGTGTTGTTTCCGGACACTGCGCCGAAAAGTGACCCGGCTTCTGGCACGTATAACAAACGCCCGCTCGCCTCATCTCGAACCGCTTTCTGCGTTCGGCTTCGGCTGCCGTCTCTTTACGTTTGGTCGGATTGCTTTCACTCGCATCCTCACTACGCGTGTCCCCCTTAAATCTCATGGGCGTGAACCTTGGCCTCTCAGACTTGGAGCCAAATTCACCCTTTTGACCGTCCTTAGCTCCGCGAGCTCGACGCGTCACAAACTCCTCGGCTAGCTCAGCGGCTTTAGCCACCGTACAAACGTCTGGCCTATCCAAGACCCAGTATCGCACGTTCTCCGGTAACCGACTATAAAACTGTTCTAGCCCGAAACACTGCAGAACTTTATCGTGGTCACCAAACGCTTTCTCTTCTTTGAGCCACTCCTGCATGTTCGACATAAGCCTATACGCAAACTCTGTATATGACTCACTTCTGCCTTTCTCATTTTCCCGAAACTTCCGACGGAACGCCTCCGCAGACAGCCGGTACTTTTTTAGCAGACTCGATTTTACTTTGTCGAAATCCTCTGCTTCCTCTCTATCCAAGCGAGCGACTACGTCGGCCGCCTCGCCGGGTAACAAAGTGAGCAAGCGCTGTGGCCACGTTTCCCGAGAGAACCCCTGCTTCTCGCACGTTCGCTCAAAGTTAACCAGGAACAAACCAATGTCCTCTCCAAGCTTAAACGGCCGCATCAGGTCAGTCATTTTGAACAATACTCGTTCTCCTGCACCGTGTGCCTGACTTCCATTACGAGCGCGTTCCATCTCTACCTCGAGACGCTTCATTTCCAAAGCGTGTTCGCGCTCTTCTTTTTCTTTCTGCTCTTTAAGTTCGCGCTCCTGTTTCTCTTTTTGCTCTTTAAGTTCGCGCTCCTGTTTCTCTTTTTGCTCTTTAAGTTCGCGCTCCTGTCTTTTTGACCTCTCCTCAATAGTCTCAAGGCATTCCGACAGCTCGTCATCCTCAGCCTCTAACTCAAGAATAGCCTTTATCAGTTCCGGTTTTCTTAGTTTGTCTGAGACATCCAGACCCAACTCTCTTGCAAGCTCCAACAATTTCGGTTTGCGCAACGACTTCAAATCCATGGCTGCTCTGAATGCTGCTTTCTCTACTGCTTACTATTGTCTTGCCGCAAACTAACCCGGCAGCAACGACAACCACAATTACCAGCTCTGTTTCTAACACTAACAAAAGCCTGGCAAAGCTCAGAAGAAGAAAGTCCCGCACTCACCAAACCTCGCAGGCAGGAATTCCGCGCAGTCGTTCCGCTGCAGGCAACCAGTCGTCACACAGGGCTCGTTGCACTGCTCCCGGATCGTCGATGAGCTGCTCAGCATACAGTCAACTGCATCTCTTCGCTGCTGGCCTCCGTTGTCGCGATCTCACTGCTGGCAGACAGTTGTTTGAAGTCGGAGGCGATCTCACCGCTGCCAACCAGATGTTTGGATCGCACCGATGGTACGACCTGTTGGGAACTCGGCGCTGACGCCCGTGGTTGTACCTGGGTCGCAAGCCCCAAGGGTAGCGTTGGCCTGGCGGCCTGGGGTACAACTGGAAGCATCCGAAGGTCCCGGCAAAGCATGAGTCGACTGGTAACAACGAAACAACTTGTTTATTTTAACATTGCAAAGAGTTGGCGGTCAGGTTTGACCGAAGTAGAGAGACGGGAGAGCACTTCACTCAACAGAAGAAATCGGAGCCCTCCTTTTGGCGTCCGGGGGCAGCTGTTTTTATACTCTCGCAGTTGAGGGCAAGAAGGAACCCCTCAAAAGACGAGCACGTGAATGTACAATGGGCTAATGGTGACGCACACTGTCGTAGCGATGCCGTAGCACCATGTCGAGCACGATCTCGTAGCACCCTGTCGTGGCGCTGCCGGTCGGACACAATGACTGTAATGAGAGGATGGTCCCTGCTTTGGCATCGCCTGTTTCGGGCACAATGACTGGAATGAGATCCCTGCTTTGGCATTGCCTGTTTCGGGCACAATGACTGGAATGAGATGATGATCCCTGCTTTGGCATCGCCTGTTTCGGGCACAATGACGGGAATGCGAGGATGATCCCTAGGCGGTCGCATCGCCGCAGTCGCGCCTGGAAACACCTGGCGATGAGTGTTGCGGCGACGACGATCGGGCCAAAATGTCTGCCGCCCCGCCGCAGTCGCGCCGGCAAAACCACGTGTCGCAGGCGAAACGCAACACATCGAGGCATTTACGCGTCGACATGCCACTCTAAGAAAAAGTAGATCTTGACAACGAAGGGTACAAAACTAGGTGTGACCATTCCAAGGGACAGAGAACATTCAGGGAGGACCATGTACATAGCAAAGATTACATGCTGTTAGAACGTGCATGCTGTCCGCTTTCCATTTTCTGTGCATTCGCCCTCATGTTTCATATAGACATGATTTGGCATCTCCAATGAAAAAGTGTTGGAAGTCAGCGCAGTGCCTGTCGTCTGTGTCTTTGTGCTTAGCGCTGTACGTCACTCTACTATCATATCGATTGGAATTACCATGTAGTATATCCACGAAAAAGCAAGTATAGCAACAGTGGGGAGGTCGATAACAACTCCCCAAAAACGCACGCCCTACGATAACACATTAGCACTCATTTTTTGTGCTCTTTATGCCGCAGAAGCCATACTTTTGTTTATCTGTACTTTCATGTTTGTTTATCAGGTATTTATGTACACTATCAACTATTCGTCTTTACAAAGAAAAAACGCTGATTTCAGAGTTTAATCAGAATTCGTGTTTATCTCGTCTTTCAAAAAAGAGATCGGTATTGCGTGGGCTCGCCCAGAATCATAGGCTAATTTCCAGCGAACCTACTTCTTATGACCAGGTTCGTCGAGAGTTGAAGTGTAAATAAACCACGCGTTACAAAACGTTGTAATGGTACATTTCTTTCGATAAAGCTAGAATGGAATGGAATGGTAAACTTTATTGACTCTTTTAAGGTTTTAGCGGGTCGAGGCCGAAGTCTTAATTCTTGAAGCTTGGGTCCTCTTCAGCCATGGATGGGCCCCTAGTCCAGGGCTCCACTAAGCCCTGGACACGCGTGCGCTATTGCAGTTCTTTGAGCCTCTAGGTCGCGGCTGGTGAGCCAGCTCTCCCATTGCTCCGCACTTGGTGTTATGTGTTTGTGGAAATCCTGGTTTCTTGTACACTCCCATGTAATGTGGTATAATGTTGGTTTTGCTCCACACCACGGACAGGTTGCGCTATACTGCGTCGGGAACATCGTACTTAGTATGTGTAAGTTTGGGAAGGAGGCCGTTTGCAGTCTCCGCCATCCTGCACCCTCCTCCTTTTTAATGCTTTATGTGGTGGGAGATATTGATATCTTAGCCCCTTATAGAGGTAAAATAGCTCTGAACAGCTGTTCCCGCAGTTGATCTGTGGCCCCTCTGGGGCGGTTGACGTTCCTGCTGGGCTGATCATCCCTCGAGCTACGCTGTCTGCCCCTTCGTTGCCCCTGATCCCTGCGTGGCTTGGTATCCAGATAATGTTATGTGTGGGTTGTCCCTCAGCGATTCGAACTCTGCTGAGGATCTTGAGCGCCGTGTTACTAATTCTGCCTCTTATATAGCTCCGGCACGCCTCTTGTGAAAGCTAGAAATAAAGTTATTACATGACAGCAAATTGGACCTAAATGGTTGTTATAAACGTCTTCCGGTTCATGCCGGTGAATTATATGGCCCTCTTAAAGCTCCCCATCTACACTCTGGAGCGCTTGCATTAGGAAGTTATTGCGAAGGACATATTTCACGGAAACATACTGAGTTTTTTTTTTTTTTATGAGCATAAGCAATAATGTTTTCTAACCGCCGTGGTTGGTTTCTGCCGATGGTGTTGGGCTGCTCAGCAAGAGGTCCCGGGATCGAATCACGGTCACGGCGGCCGGATTTCGGTTGGGGAAAATTGCGAAAACACCCGTGTACTTTAGCATATTTCCTTATAGTCATATTGCTTTTTTTTTGCACGTAAAGACGCATAATTCAATTTTCAAACAATATTTTCCTAAAACAAACAGAAGATCTCTCGTACAATTCTCCATATATATTATGTCTGCATAGTAAAAAATTCCGGGATTGTGTTCCGTGCTTGGTTCGGGAACAAACCACGTGGCGATGATAACGATAGTGGCGACGGCTGCAGAAGGGCGCTATGAATCATCACACGTGGGAAAACCACGGTCGCGGTTCAATTTTCACTGTGCACTCAAGGAAGGGCCTTTTGTGTCTGACGAACAAAGGTTCGCCCACCACTACCAGCGCTCACAGGTGTGTAAGAATTCTCGGAACATAGAATGCACTTGGAGTTGAACTAGAAATTTCTCTGACCCATTGTGGGTTTCCTGGATATCCAAACCATGTTTCTTTGAACACGAGGACGCCTTGAGTGTTTCTGCTCATTCTAAGTATATGCTGCTTACACCTTGTGATCATACCCAGGCGACTACACCAAGCAAACCCTTCCTGGGATGAGTGTGCCATTGTTATGAATGGAAAGCTGGGAGCGCATTCTGTGAACTGGGACCCATTTAGTCCTAACCCATCCTGCACACTACTCAACTGCTAGAGCAGCCCACAGTTCTCTGGCAGAGTATATACACTTCTAGGAAACTCGCAGCCGGGTCTGCGTTTTACTGTCGCACACTGGCAATTTCCTTACAAGTAACGAGTAAGAAACGACTTGTTCTTGAAACCTTCCAGGGTATAGATAGGTATGCAAAATGTAGTCAAACCTTTTTTTTTCATTTTTTTATGCGCAGCACGATTTGCCGTAGGCCGAAGCCATATTCTGAGTCGTTGCCTTTCCGTTGTTTTCAATCGCAGCGTATATCGCCACGTCGTATTTCCATGATTTCCTGCTGTCGTTAGTCCTTGAACCTCAATTGCCTAACAGCTACATTTGAAATGTTATCTCAACTTTTTGGCAGCCGCACTGCGTAAGGTAGAGTAGTCTTGGTGAAGAATTAATTCTTTCAACAAGTCTTCTTCCATTCGTTTACTCATAAAGCATGTCGGAATTTTAAAAAATACATGAATAGAAGTATGTTCACCTGTGTATGATCAAGGACACTATAAAATGTTAAGAATGCCTGGTGAAATTGGGCTGCTTTTATACCTATCTTTCTGCGAAGTGAAGCAGAGAACGCCTATTGGACAAGAGCGCTGAGGTGACTAAGTAAAACTCTAAGGTTTTGGGATGGAGCGTGGTTCTGATTATAATTTCGTTCCTTTCCGCCTAAATAAGGTTACAAAGACATCTGATATTCAGGAAAATGATATATAGTTAAAAGCGTCATGAACCAGTGGTGTCAATGACGTTTGAAGGAATGCCGTTTGATCGAACGCAGTGTCCTTGAAGAGGTCATGACAAGTTCATAAATATGGTGTAGCCACGCTAATTTCTTCGAACGTGCCTTACCTACACATAATGCCCCGCTAAACTAGCTTCTAAAAACTGAACGCAGAGATAGATTTCACTTTAAACTATGGCGTCACGATAATGCATTCTATTTTACAAACATGAAAAGTGCATGACACTCGGCGTTCATCTAGAGGAAGAACATGTGGCTCATTCAAAATCAAGGTGTGTGCTTCGGCTCATGTTTTGCCCCAGTCCTCAGTGAAATGTTATTAGCTGGGTATTACAAGTGCCCGAATGCTGACCTTGGCGAGACAAATAGTGTTATGCTATTCCCGTATGTTGAATGTTCTTTATTCATATTTCGTGCACAGCAGTGGGACGCCATGGAAAACGTGGAAAATATTTTCAACATTTTTTCTTCTTGAATGAATAACCTGGAATTGTTCACAAAACTTTCCTCGAACGACAAGCTGATGTATTTAGATTTACAGCTCTTGTTTATGCCGAAATATGTTTGATGGAAATATATATATCTCGCTCTGGAAAAGTCCTGCAGGTTTCTCTGACTACCCGCTCTCAGGCAAAGCGGAATCAATTGTGGGAGATGTTACGAAGAGAGAAAGATGTGCAAGACAAGCAACATTTTAGGATGAATGCAAGGGGGGGATTTCTGCTTTACCTTGTGTTCCCTAGGCTTCGCATCGGCAAAAAAGAATGGGTAAACCTGTATTTATAACACTTCAGATTACACTTCCGGGCTGCGCTGTAAGAAGAAACTTTAAAAAAGGATGTAAAATGCACCATGGGAATTGTCCATCACGCTATTTTTCGCCGCGATCTAATCTTCAACGAGCACAAATGGGATGCATTTGCAATCGCCCAAGAGAGCCCGAGAATTCGATGCGCGTCTCTAGCTAGAAGCCTTGCAATCGCTGTCCGGTGAAAAATATTTTGTGAGTGAACTTATATTACCAGACTAGATAAATAATAGCAGTTCCTCTTGAGATAATGTGTGTTCTTTCACTTTTGCTTACGAATTTATTTCAAACCCTGTCTATTTCTCCTCGGTTTTGCCTGTGTGGTTGACTCACGCACGCACTTCCATCATTATAGATATGCCATGACTCTATGAGTCATGGCATATCTATATGGTGGAAGTGCGTGTATGAGTCAGCTCTCGATTACTTTACACAAGGAAGAGATTAAGTGCCTTGACAGTTATCTCTCACATAGACCGGCACGCGTAACCGATTGACACGTGGTGATACCATTCCTGAGCTCGCGCAGATCAGTTTTTTGTCTTCTTTCTTTTTTCGCCTTAGTGCTCCCTTCAGTTGATAATCGGCGTTCGTGTTGTCCAATTCTCTGCTCTTGTGTCCCGCTTGCACGCCTCACGTCTTTTTTGCATAAAGAACATGAAGGTGTCAGAATAATCCGGAGTCCGCCACTATGACGCGCCCCGTAAAAAGATCGTGTTTTTGGTACGCCAGTTTCAATTTAGTTGCAGTACAGTAAAAGTTAAACATTACTGCAATTAAAGATTAACACTTCTGTCAGGATGCGATATTCTATGTGAAGGTGTGATAATGCTCAACCCTCTCACAAATTATGAACAATGGCGCACAACGACGCCTGAAGCAAACGCATAGCCCTGTGTGCTCTGTGCACTACGCAGACAAACAGCAATGGTGCGTCCAAGCCAAGGCTTAACATAAACTCTCGTATTGGAGTAAACGCTGGAGAAATTACACACTCGCCAACAATACCACGGCTAATTATGGTCAATCGAACTAAACAGCATAGAAGGCTTCGCCCACAACGATTCCCACAATGCATGGGATGCGCATATTTTTACGCTAACGCGTCCTCCGAAACGACCCAACTCCTCGCGGAGCCATGGATTGTCTTCCACATAATATAGGCTGTTCGAAAACCCGTTGGCAGTCGGAATTTCGCTTTCGCACACTCGTAATTTCCTGATAAGTAACGAGTGAGAAAGGACATGGATGTGAATAATATAGGAAAAGGTTCTTTACTTCTTTACACGGCACGTTTAGCCGTAAGCTGGTGCCGTATTCTGATTCGTAGCGTTTTCGCATTTTAAAAGTGCAGCGTATATCACCGCGTTGTATATCCAAGAATTTCTGACGGCGTTAGCCCTTGAACCGTAAGTTCCTATCAGCCTTATATCAAAAGATGTCTGAACATTATCGGTGCCTAACTGCGTAAAGCAGATTTGTTTTGATAAATAAGCCTTTCAGCAAGCCTTCTTACTATTAGTCGCCCATAAAAGTGTCAGAATTGAAGAAAGTACAAAAGTGGAAGTCCGTGCACGTTGTAAAATCAAAGGGACTGCGAAATGTAAAAAAAAAATGGCAAGTGAAATGCAACAATTTTTATATCTATATTTCTGTAAATTAAACCAATGAAGGCCTAATCGAGAAGAGCGCTGGAGAGAGCTGTGTTTGGGGAGAGGGCAGATGTACGGGTGGTGCTTCTCAGTATAACTTTTTTCTATTTCAGCACAGAATGAAAGTGTCCGTTCATAGGCCCGTGTACTGTGCGATGTCAGGTGCATGTTAAGGATCCCAAGGAGGACGAAAATTATCCCCAGCCCTCCACTACGGTGACGCTCATAGCCTTCACTATAAACATTCAACACCTATAACACCTACAAACCTAAGTCAATGCCGAATAAAGAGTGCAGTTATTTGTCAAGCTACTTCACCCAGAACTCGTTCTTGTGTTTATTGTTCACTTTAGGCCTTTTTGTTCCTAGAGAGCGATTCCTGAGTCGATGTATATTCCTGGGACATTCTTTCCTACACCCGGCTACATGCGCATTTAATATCCTGAAAAACGAAACTTACTAAAAAGCATTATGATTCAGTGGTGTCCGTGACGTTTCATCGAATGCCGTTTTACCGAACGCCGGTTCAAAGAGGCCATGACGTGGACATGAAAATGTTGTGTGCGCCGTAATTTCGTCAAACCTGGTTTAACTACAAGTAATGGCAACGCTGATGCGGCATGTGCAAACACAAGGCTGAAACAGCTATTCACTTTACTCTATGACGTCCTGCTACTGAACTCTAGTTTGCTAACACGAAACATGCATGCCGTTCGACGTTCGTCGTGACGAAGGGAAAATGGTTGATTCAAAATAGGGGTGTGTACATTGGGTCGTGTTTATCGCCACATAATGTATATGATTGAACAGTGTTTCTTGAGTTGATGCGTGTTCTCGCGCGTGTGATTACCCAGATATTCAGGCTATTTGTCTTTCCAACTTTCCCCACTCTCCAACAGAAATTAGGTTTCCACCATTTGAGCGACAAACCTAGTTTTAAGCTTATGCTCGGTCCTGTCGCCTTCTTGCTTCTTTCCTACAACCTTTGTTATAAAACAGATTTTTCCTTGTTAGAAGGCATCAAGCAACGTAAGCAGACACGCTTTCAATATGGCTTAGACGCTTCGCAGAAGTACCGCGTATACAGACACACGCAATATTAAAAAAGAAGAATACTTCTTTGCATGAATATGAAGAAAGGCCTCCCGTTGAAGCACTTGAACGTCGACATGTACTAGCGACGAGCAGCTCAGTACATTTGTAGAATGACTGAGCGTGAACGAGGGAAAAACATGTTTGGCAAGGGGCGAGTTATTTCACGAGTTCCACAAAAACAGGCTGTTGGTAAGAAGAGTGTAAATCAGGTGTGTACACTTCACGAGGTAGACAGCATTCCTGTGAACAGAGCCAGTTGCCTCTTGCAGTTATTTCCTCATCTCGTATAGCTCCTCCACACCCAAAACGTACCCACCAAGAAGAAATGACTGTTGCCATTGAATGACCCTTGTGAGCCACCAAATTAGTGGGGTGTGCAGAGTCCTGGGGTCGTAAGACAAAACCATCGCATGGCGACAATGGCTCCTTAACAACAACAACAAAAAAAAAACTGCTCGTAAAAGAGGTGCACGAGCAAGAAACGACAAACACGTCTCGTCCACGTCTTTCTCGCGCAGTTTTTCGTTGGGATGGAACCACAACGACTCGCACAGTTCTCAGTTTTGATGAACAATCTTGTTCTGCAAGGCTGTGGTCTTAAGCATCATGGTTAGAAATCACCTTTTCTCCTCAATTGTTGGCAACATTTTTGCGAGATTTCTATCCTGAGCTTCTGTGAATTGCCTCTCAAATAAAATCCGACACTTAGGCCTCAGGAAATCGGTGTGT
This sequence comes from Dermacentor variabilis, assembly GCF_050947875.1. Taxonomy (NCBI): domain Eukaryota; kingdom Metazoa; phylum Arthropoda; class Arachnida; order Ixodida; family Ixodidae; genus Dermacentor; species Dermacentor variabilis. The sequence goes on along the minus strand of NC_134576.1, from coordinate 67,529,003 downwards.
CTCCGTATTTTGTTCTCTCTGTAATTTTCGTTCGTCTTCCCTGCATTATTTAGTACAGAAAAGATCAGCTATATTTCTTTGTAGCATGTCTATTATAACATTTCACTTGTCTTTTTCGGCGCGATCACCTCCCTGCCAACGTCCTCCCCTGTTTCGTGACAAGGGAGAATGCAATGAAGTGTATTAACAACGATCTAATAAGTCTCCAGAGTCGCTCTTTTCTTCTACGTTGACAAGTGGGGAAGAGTAATGTTTGAGTACGTTGCTTATACGCGAATGAAAACGCCACTACGTCCCATTCTTGGTGACGTCGCACTCGTATTTCGGTGCAGGAAAAGATGACGAATTTCACAACACTTGACCAACATTGAACAAAAATAAACGCGACGCTGTCGAATACAGTACAAGCAGTATTAGAATGAGGCGCGTCTCTATCGTTCTACTGAAGCTTTCGGCGCAAGAACTGTACTGTTTTTTCTTCTTAGAATAGATAACCAAAAAGGAATGCAGACCGAACGTTAAAAAAAGACTATTGGTTACTTGAACCATTGAGTATGTTTTCAACCCGTACGGTAAATCATCGCGATTTGCGATGCCTTGATAGAAATATCATGAAATAGAGGCTTGCAAGAGTATTTTTCGTTTGCGATCAAGAAAACCTTGTACCAGAGGTTGCTATTATGGCTAGACAATATCCTGTGCTGCGCAATTGCATAGGAAGCGGCTTTCCGCATTTTGACATTACACACGCGTTACTTAAGGCGTATTTAGAAATGTCGGTTTTCAGTGATGGGTGCACAGTCGCAGTTTACACCAGGTGTTCAGTACACATCGTTTGCAAACCCGTTAACATGTGACATTCTTAAAAAACCTCTTGGTCGGCGAGTATTATTTTCGGTTTAGACACGCAAACGCAAACACATAAGAGTAAGAAAGCTAGCTGGAAAAAGCCTCCAGGAGTTGCTTTGTGACATCTGTGACATGGACGGAAGACGCGGGTAGGCACAATATCGATGAGCCAGTGATTTAATTACACTCGGCTTGTTTACAAAAATTGTATCTGGCAGCTCGGCAACATCAAGGTAATACAAGGGCTAGGAGTCATTTGACCGTTTACTAAAGAATTGCTTTGTATATTTAAGCGCATCTTTTGTTACATAAGTTCATCGTCTTTTTCAGGTAATGACTGCCGCAAATTCAGTTGCAGAATGGTTGCGTCAGTGTTACCTATGTCATAAAATATGCAGTGCTAAATTGAGGTTTTACTATTTGATGTAGAATTTTCCGCCCCCTTTGAAAGTGGCTTTCGATTAAGATATTTCCAAATAAGGTACCCCCACTACTCGAGGCAGGGATTCGATCCCGCGACCTCGTGCTCAGCAGCCCAACACCATAGCCACTGAGCAACCACGCGGGTAAAAACAAGCTGTAGAGGCACTTCCACACGGACATGTAATAGTTTTAGCAGCAGACTAGATTGGTCCGATGGCCGAATCCGCACAAAAAGCACTATTGTGATTATGGCCTAGTTATGTCACGGGTTCCACGAAAGTGTCTCTTAGTAAAGAAGGGCACGTAATCATGTGTGTCGACATTAAAAGGCAGAGCGCAATCGTTCCGAAACTTCCTTTTCTAGTCCCCGCAGGGGCGTCTGCGTCAGCAGGCGTTTGGTGTGTGGCGACACCACGTACCCGAGCACACGAGGGTTGGACCCTCCCGCGTATAGCCGTGCGCGGCTTAGCCGTGTCTGGGGAAAGGGGGATCCTGGAGGTTGAGCCGATGCTGGGTGTTTTGGACCTTTAAGGCCCCCCGGCGGAGGCAACACACCTCTTCGGCCTCGGCTTCACATAGACGGCACCTCCAGGCTGACCCACCTGGAGGAAATCGGCAGTCGCCTTTTCCTGTCCTCCTCTCCATTCTTCGTCTTTCTCTCCCACTTTTCCATCTTTCCTGTCTTCTCTTCACTTCTAATTACTTCCATATTTCCGGGCGGCAAGGGTTAACCTTGTGTAATATATCCAGTCTTGGGTATATATATATTAGGTTATAGTGGGAACGTACCGCTGGCGTACGCAGAATAGAATTTTTCTAATCCTGTGACGTCCCCAGGTTGGGCTCCGAGGTGGGCGGCGGGCATTCCTTCCGAATACACTAATCCTATATATGGCTTCAAATTTCCCCACACTCCCTGATCGCTCCCTGAAGAGGGGGCGCACCGATGAAACCTTCAACTTTCTCTTCAAACCAAAAGAAATATTCCCCAAGTACCACGTAATACATAGTCAACACGAAACCAAGACAGTCCGTACAATATCCCCGTTTGTGGTCGCAAAATGCCTGACAGAAGCAATCGGTTCTGGTTACAAAGTAACTAAGATGGGAAGCGGCGACCTTCTTCTGGAAGTGCGTGACAAGCTCCAATATAGCAAACTGACGAAACTTGTTGCGTTTGGTGACATTCCTGTATCTGTGGGCCCCCACCGGTCTATGAACACTGTGCGTGGTGTCATTTCTGATGACGACCTCCTTGATCTTAGTGAGAGCGAGCTGTTGGAAGGATGGCAAGACCAAAACGTGGTAAAGGTGCAACGAATTAAGTTAAGGCGGGACGACAAGGAAATTCCAACAAAGCATCTAATAATAACATTTGGAACAAGTGAACTACCTGATTCATTAGAGACAGGATATTGTAAACTACGCGTACGACCGTACATTCCCAATCCGCGCCGATGCTTCAAGTGTCAGCGTTTTGGGCATGGATCTCAGAGCTGCCGAGGGCGTGCCACTTGTGCAAAATGTGCATCTAAAGACCACTCTTCAGACAACTGTTCTTCCACAACCCACTGCGCTAACTGTGACGGAGACCACCCCGCCTATTCGCGATCGTGCCCGTCATGGAAGAAAGAGAAACAAATAATCGAACTGAAGATAAAACTAAACATCTCTTTTCCTGAAGCGCGCAAGCGTTTTAGTGTCAACAACCAATCGAATCCGTCCTACAGTGATGTGACGCGCCGGGGGGCAGTGCCACATCTTCTGGCGGCCGCGCAAGTCACACGGAGTGTGACGGCGGTTACGCCATCAGCCCCCCTGGCGGGAGCAGTCACTGCTCTTCCGCCCCCTACCACGAAGGGCCAGCAGACTTCCGAGCCTGCTGGTCCCAGGGCCACTGCTCGTGCAGACAGACCCGAAAAACCCCCGCGCGTGCCCGCTGAGCGGGCGTCATCCAGCGCCTCTGACGAGGCGATGGATGTCACAAAAACTTCTCCGGCGTCTCAGACGCCGAAGGAACGGCGTGGCTCCCTGGAGCGCGCCAAGAAAAAAGAAATACCCCGTATCAAGGGGCCTGGAAAGGTCCCTTGAGCCAACCTAATTGATCTCTTGACACACACCATAAAACACTTCCAATAGGGACACACAGATAATGCATTGGAATGTGAGAGGTTTATTACATAATCTTGATGATATTAAGGAACTCCTGCGCAGGTTTAATCCAAGGGTGCTGTGTGTGCAAGACACACACCTCAATCCTTCACATACTAACTTTCTCAAACAATATGCAATTTACCGCAAAGATCGCAGTGACGCTCTCGCCTCGTCAGGCGGTGTTGCTATTATAGTTGATAAGAGTATCGCCTGCCAACACTTACATCTGCAAACGTCCCTTGAGGCAGTGGCAGTCAGAGCCGTACTATTTGATAAGTTAGTAACGGTTAGCTCTCTGTACATCCCTCCATGCCATAAACTTTCCACAATAGAATTCCAGAGCTTTATCGCAGAACTCCCCGAACCTTACATTGTAGTGGGTGATTTAAACGCACATAACACCCTCTGGGGAGATTCTCGTTGTGATACGAGAGGGCGCTTATTAGAAAAGTTCCTGTTATCCTCCAATGCATGCTTACTAAACAAAAAAGAACCCACATTCTACAGCGTGGCTAACAAAACGTTCTCATCCATTGACTTAAGTATAACATCAAGTACACTAGTTCCATACCTGGAGTGGGACGTGATTAAAAATCCATATGGGAGTGACCATTTCCCAATTATCCTAAGATTAAGAGAAGGCGATAAGTGTTCCCCACATCTGCCACGTTGGAAGGTCGACTGTGCTGACTGGAAACGATACAGAGAGCTCACACATTTGACCTGGGATGAGATCTGTACTCTCTCAATCGATGATATAGTATCTTATTTGACGGCATTTATAACTGATGCTGCATCAATATGTATCCCTCAAACGAATGGATCACCCTCTAAACGGCGTATTCCTTGGTGGAATGAGCAGTGTAAGGAAGCCCGCAAAAATCAAAATAAGGCTTGGAGTCGCCTTCGCGACTGCCCAACTACCGAGAACTTGATTAGCTTCAAGAAAATAAAATCAGAAGGTAGAAGAACGCGCCGCCTTGCCAAAAGGGAAAGCTGGCAGAAATACATCTCTAGTATTAATTCTTATACAGACGAGGGAAAAGCCTGGAACAGGGTAAACAAAATAAAAGGCCGCGAAACTCATCCTCTACCATTGGTAAATACGCAAGGAGACACACTCATTGACCAAGCCGACTCTCTAGGAGTACATTTTGAAAGGATTTCTAGCTCATCCCACTATTCAGACACATTTCTGAGATACCGGCAACAAGCGGAACGACTGCCTCTGAGTCGGAAAGGAAATAGCAACGAACCTTACAACCGCCCATTTAACATGGCGGAATTTAAGGCTGCGCTGAATGGCTGTAACAAGTCCGCTCCAGGAAGTGACAGAATATTGTATATAATGATCAAACACCTACACCCTGAAACCCACAAAACACTACTGTCACTCTTCAACTCTGTGTTCTCTGCCGGGTACATTCCATCCGCCTGGAAGGAAGCAATAATTGTTCCAATACTAAAAGACGGCAAGGACCCAACTTCAGTCAACAGCTATAGGCCTATAGCGTTGACAAGTTGCCTATGTAAACTCTTTGAAAAAATGGTTAACCGACGTCTCCTTCATTTTCTTGAAAGTAACAAACTATTAGATCCCCTACAGTGTGGTTTCAGGGAAGGTAGATCCACAACTGATCACCTTGTCCGCATAGAGACGAATATTCGCGATGCTTTTGTACATAAGCAGTTCTTTTTGTCAGTATTTATTGATATGGAGAAGGCTTACGACACGACGTGGCGGTTCGGAATTCTCCGCGATCTGGCGGAAATGGGAGTCCGAGGTAATTTGCTGAATGTCATCCAAAGTTACCTGTCTAACCGCACGTTCCGCGTCAGAGTTGGTAATGTGCTATCTCGTCTATTTACACAGGAAACAGGTGTACCACAAGGTGGCGTGCTTAGCTGCACTCTATTCGTTATAAAAATGAACTCACTTTATACTATCATACCACGTACAATGTTTTATTCTGTGTATGTAGATGACGTACAAATAGGTTTTAAATCATGTAGTCTTTCCATCTGTGAGCGACATGTGCAGCTTGGGCTAAACAAATTGTCAATGTGGGCTGACGAGAATGGGTTTAAATTAAACCCGCAAAAAAGCACGTGTGTTCTCTTCTCGAACAAAAGAGGTATATTACCTGAACCCGCTATTTATCTTAATCGACAACAGCTCCCAGTGAGCCATGAACATAAATTTTTGGGCCTCATATTAGACACTAAATTAACATTTATCCCCCACTTGAAATATCTGAAGGCGAAGTGCATGAAGACAATGAATCTTCTGAAGCTCTTGTCCCGTACATCCTGGGGAAGTGACAGAAGATGCCTTTTGAGCCTGTATAAAAGTCTGATAAGGTCACGCCTTGACTATGGTGCTATAGTGTATAGTTCTGCTACGCCTAGTGCCTTGAAGATGTTAGATTCGATTCACCACTTGGGTATCCGTCTTGCTACAGGTGCCTTCAGGACTAGCCCTGTAGAGAGCCTGTACGTTGAATCGAACGAATGGTCTCTTCATCTACAAAGAGCATATTTATCTTTCTCTTACGCCTTGAAAGTTAAATCAGATATTCAGCATACATGTCATTCTGCAATTAGCGACTTGTCCACTGCCAGGCTATTCCGTAACCGCCCAGCCATCAGGCCTCCTCTGTCCCTCCGAGTGGAAGCACTGTCAGTAGAAACAGGCGTCCCTTTTGTAGAAAATATCCCAATGGCTCCTATTCGGTTCCCACCGCCTTGGGAGTGGCAAACTATCCAATGTGACACATCTTTCCTAGAAATATCGAAACGAGCGCCTGAGGCTCACATAAAATCACATTTTCTTGAACTAAAAGAGAAGTATTGCTGTGCTGAATTCTACACGGATGCTTCGAAGTCTGCTGATGGTGTTGCTTACGCAGCTCTTGGACCATCATTTTCGATATCTGGGACACTAAACCCACACACAAGCATCTTTACAGCGGAAGCATACGCTATACTCTCGGCTATTAAACACATCAGGCTCACAAACATCGCTAAGGCTGTTCTCTTCACAGACTCGTTAAGTGTCGTGAGAGCACTAATTAGTTTACAAAAACATAAGAATTCCGTTTTGAATGAGCTGTATAACTTATTGTGCGCCCTATATATGTGCAATCAAGTGATTGTCATATGCTGGGTACCCGGTCACAAAGGTATAAAAGGGAACGAAGCAGCTGACGAACGCGCTACATCCGTAACTTTTAGCGACAGAGATGGAAATATTCCCATCCCTGCTACAGACCTAAAGCCTTTTCTACGCCGTAAATTAAGGAATCATTGGCAAGGCAAGTGGGATACACAAGTAATGAATAAGCTTCACATAATAAAACCAAAACTGGGGAACTGGATCAGTGGGAAAACAGCACGTTACAAGGAAGTAATTCTTTGCCGACTAAGGATAGGCCACACATACGGTACTCACTCTTATCTCTTGACTGGAGGCGATCCCCCGACTTGTGGTAAGTGCGGCAATAGTCTCACAGTACTCCATGTTCTTATTCAATGCCCTGCAATAGAAACAGAGAGGAAAAAGTATTTTCCTTCTGCATATCGTGAAAATACACCCCTTCACCCTGCATTTTTTCTTAGTGATGAACCGCTTTTTAACATGAAATTAGTCTTACAGTTTTTATTGGAAACAGATACTCTCAAAATCATTTCGACAGGAAATTTTTAGCACAGGACTAACAGCCCTTCTAATAAAAGGGCTCTCTTGAGGTTCTACTATCACTGTTATGTGTTGCCTTGTTCCATCATGTTTTTTAAAGAAACCCATTTGCCATCGTCCCTGCCCTAATCAGTGTCATCATTTTAGTACCTATTTATTTTACGCCATTTACAGCGACAGTTTTTAGGCCTTTTTACAGCCATGTCACATTTACCATGATAAATCCACTATCCACTGCATTCACAATACATTGTTAAATTTACCTTTTGGCATGGCGCTCTTTGGTCATACTTGGCCCTTGCGCCATTAAACACCACATATCATCATCATCCTTTTCTAGTCCTGCCACAAGCATAAGTTGCTCAGCAGGGTGGAATATACTGTTGCCAGTCAATAATCTTTATCAGCGTGGACCAAATTTGAGGGGAGTGAAGGGTTTTGAGATGGTATAACGAAACCATTGAATGGGAACAATACCTTGTTCTGCTAGGCTTTAGTATAATTTTATTCTTGCAATGCATGTATTTATAATGTAATTAGCTTCTGTATTTTCATGAACATTGTTGCAAGGTATCTATACCGAGCTTCTGGGAATTGCCTTTCCAATAAACTGCGAAACTTAAGCTTCACGATATCTGTGTCCACGTATTTTGTCGTCCCTGTCGAGTGTGTTGATTTTCCCTGCGTTCTTCGTGTAGAATAAATAAGCAATATTTCTTGGTAAAATGACTATCAGATTCAATATGGATGAAATCCTTCCGTCGATGGAATCTACAGGAATGATTTATCTCCAGAGTCGCTCTTTTCTTCTACGTCGACAAGTGGAGAACACCAATATTTGAATGATTTGTTTGCTTAAAGGGACTGGCAACAAGTTTTCATGTCACTCATTTTTAAGTGCAATGAAGAGCTTACCGATTAGATTATTAATCATGAAGTTGTCATGCGGGAAACGCCTTGGAATATTTATTATTACCTATTATATTATGATGCTGCGACTCAAGCTTTCTGCAATGTTAAATTTTTTTTCTGCGATAAAAGCTACCTGTTTCCGTGGTTTCCTGTACAACTTCTTCGGCATTTAACATTTAAAACAAAAGGACTCGGATCGGAAACGATACAACGCCTTTACACGTGATACGCAATTCAGCGTGTTGGCGTCGGCAAGCGTGCACTCAAGACTTCCGAAGCACATAATAAAGCGCAAGATTCTAATAATATACCAATTGCAATTTTAGCAATAACTGTGGAGTACCTAGTAACAGTCGACTTACGTACAGCAATTTTATAGAGTACATCCGAAGTACCAAGATTTCACCGCCAGGCGTCTACACTTACTGGTTTTTGAGAATTCCTTCGCCTACAATTCTACAATGTCTACAATTCCTACTTAAATCGCGAAAGTGTGGCGTAACATCGGGAATATGATGCTGGATTCTCTCGCTATAAATCATGGTCGTTTCAACTCCATGAACTTCTCACAACACATTCGGGTGAGTTCCTTTAAGCGAGTGAAAACTCCACTATGTCATATACTCGTTCCCTTCACACTAGTATTTAACTACTGGAAAACGTTACGACTTTGGTAACACTTGAACAACACTCACCAGAAATAAACTTTGCACTGTCGAATACAGTGCAGGCCATTTCTGAGTAGAGCGCGTCTTCGTCGTTGTACTGGAGCTCTCAGAACAACAACGGCACCGTTTTTCATGCTGAAATAGTTAGCTAGAAAGGAATACACATCGCACATAAAGAAAATGTTGTTGTTACTTGAATCACTGAGCGTGTTTTTAACCCGTACTGTTCATAATTGCGATTTCCGTAGTCTTGATAGAAATTCCGTACAATACGGCGTTGCAAAATATTTTTTTTTTTGCGATCACGAAAGCCTTGTACCAGTGATTTATATCACGACCAGACAAAACATGTGCTCCGCAATTGCATTGCAAGTGGCTTTCTGCATTTTGACGTTCCCCGCAGGGGCGTCTGCGTCAGCAGGCGTTTGGTGTGTTGCGACACCACGTACCCGAGCACACGAGGGTTGGACCCTCCCGCGTGTAGCCGTGCGCGGCTTAGCCGTGTCTGGGGAAAAGGGGATCCTGGGGGTTGAGCCGAAGCTGGGTGTTTGGACCTTTAAGGCCCCCCGGCGGAGGCAACACACCTCTTCGGCCTCGGCTTCACATAGACGGCACCCCCGGACTGACCCACCCGGGGGAAATCGGCAGTCGCCTTTTCCTGTCCTCCTCTCCAATCTTCGTCTTTCTCTCTCGCCTTTTTCATCTTTCCTGTCTTCTCTTCACTTCTGCTAACTTCCTAGTCTCCCGGCGGCAAGGGTTAACCTTGTGTAGCTAGCCAGCCTTGGTTATGCTGTATTTGGTTATAGCAGCGATGTACGGCTGGCGTTGGCAGGGTTTCTCTAGCAGAAACTCCTGTCACGTCCCCCTGTTGGGCTCCATGGTGGGTGGTCGGCATCGCGGCCGAAAACCCTACTGTACTCATGGAAAACGCTTTTCCTAAACTCCCTGATCGCCCTCACAAACGAGGGCGCACCGAAGATCTCTTTCAGTTTTTCGGACGACAAGTCCAGAACTTTCCTAGATATCATGTAATCCACTCAGAAAACCCAGACAAACTAGTGCGTAACATTTCACCGTTCCTTGTTTCGAAGTCTCTAACTGAAGTTTTTGGAACAGGATATAAGGCGTCGAGAATGACAAGTGGTGATCTTCTCTTGGAGCTCCACGATAAGAATCAGTACGAGAAACTGGCGAAACTTGTCTCATTTGGGGAGACCCAAATAACAGTTACTCCGCACCGAACCATGAACACCACACGCGGCGTTGTCTCGGACGATGACATGCTAGAGTTAACTGAAGCTGAACTCTTGGAGGGTTTCAGTGAACAGAATGTCATAAATGTAAAGCGAATTAAGATCAGGCGAGACGGTAAAGATATCAATACGAAACACCTGATACTCACTTTCGGTTCAAGTGTCCTCCCCGAGTCCGTCGAGGCCGGTTATATCAAACTTCGTGTTAGGCCATACGTGCCCAATCCTCTCAGATGCTTTAAGTGCCAAAGGTTCGGCCACAGTTCACAGAACTGTCGAGGCCGGCTGACATGTGCCAAGTGCAGTGACAAAGAACATTCCTCCGAAACGTGCCAGAACACTCCACATTGTGTCAACTGTGAGGGCGAGCATGCCGCATACTCGCGGTCCTGCCCGTCCTGGAAAAGAGAAAAAGAGATTGTCACAATCAAAGTCAAAGAAAATATATCTTTCAAGGAGGCACGTAGGCGGGTGTCATACCTGTCTAAGAGCAGCTTTGCCGATGTGGCGCGTAAGGGGGCAGCGTCACAACGGCTTCCGGCGGCTGTCCGACCCACAGGCAGTGAGTCGGCAGTTACGCCATCTGCCCCCGCGGCGGTTGCAGCTAGCGCTGCTCCGTCAACCGAGGAGAAGGGACCATCCACCCCGAAGGTGGGTGCAGCCGAGGCTGCCCCAACCTCCGAGGCCCCTTCCAGCGCTGGCAACGGCCAGCGCACCCAAATCCCTCAGGGAGCCCCATCGACCTCCGGGCTGGTGGGCGCAGGGGTCTTGCCCTCCAAGGCGGGACTCCCTCTGAAAACCTCTCGCTCGCAAGAGCGCTTGTCCGGCGCCTCACACGAGGCAATGGACACTACACCTGTCCCCAAGGCGCACCAAACGCCTAAGGAGCGTCGAGAATCGCTCGAACGCTTCAGAAAGAACAAAACACCTATTACAGGGCCTCGAAAGGGCTCTGTAATATAAGGCATCCACTCCGTTTCCGTAAACACAGCACCAATTTACCTTAAACATGGATACACAAATAATTCAATGGAACATCAGGGGTCTCCTTAGAAACCTTGATGATTTGCAAGAACTCATCCACAAACATAATCCAAAAGTGCTGTGTTTACAGGAAACACACTTAAAATCTAAACACACAAACTTTCTCCGTACTTATGTTACGTTTCGCAAAGATCGCGATGATGCCGTCGCATCATCGGGTGGTGTTGCGATTCTTACTCATAGAAGTATTGCGTGTCAACTTTTACAGCTACAAACGCCCCTTGAAGCAGTGGCGGTTCGAGTTGTCCTACTAAACAAACTCATCACCATTTGCTCCCTTTACATACCCCCGCATTACCAACTGAACAAACATGAATTTCACTCCTTGATCGATCAATTGCCAGAACCTTATGCTGTTCTTGGCGATTTCAATGCGCACAGCTCCCTGTGGGGCGACTCTCGTATAGATGCGCGAGGTCGCCTTATTGAACAGTTACTTTTTTCTTCCGGAGCGTGCCTTCTCAACAAGAAAGAACCCACGTATTACTCTCTTGCAAACCGATCCTTTTCGTCAATAGATCTTAGTTTAGTCTCCCCGTCTGTACTGCGTGAACTTGAATGGGAAGTTACCGACAACCCTTACGGTAGCGACCACTTCCCTATACTGCTAAGATCATATAAAGAAAACGAATATCCACCATACGCTCCTAGGTGGAAGATTGAGACAGCTGATTGGGAGAAATTTCGATCTCTAACTAGTATCTCATGGGCTGACCTGTCTTCGTTAGGAATTGACGCTGCAGTTGAGTTTTTTACAGCATTCATAATAGATGTCGCATTTAAATGCATATCAGAAGTAAAAGGCTTGGCCTGCAAACGGCGTGTCTCATGGTGGAACGACGATTGTAGGATCGCTCGTAAAAAACAGAACAGGGCGTGGGGGCTGCTACGCGCTTCTCCCACTGCAGAGAATCTAGTTAACTTTAAAAAAGTAAAATCCGAAGGCAGGCGAACCCGCCGACAGGCCAGACGAGAAAGTTGGCATAAGTTTCTATCGAGTATTAACTCGTTCAGAGATGAGGCGAAAGCCTGGAACAGGGTCAATAGGATAAGAGGGCGACAAGCACATGCACTCCCTTTGGTAAACACAGAAGGCGATACCCTACAAGATCAGGCGGACTCACTTGGGGAGCACTTTGAGAGCGTGTCAAGTGCCAACCATTACTCGCAATCATTTCTCAAACATAAACAAATAGAAGAATGTAAGCCACTCATGAGAAAATGTCAACAGAATGAACCATACAACTGTCCTTTTAGCATTGCCGAGTTGAGAGCTGCCTTGAGCGCATGCAAGAGCTCTGCACCGGGATCTGACAGAATCGTGTATGAAATGATCAAAAACTTACATAAAGACACCCAAGTTACACTAGTCACAATTTTCAACACGATTTGGGCTGCGGGATACTTCCCGACTACATGGAAAGAAGCCATTGTGATCCCGGTTTTGAAACAAGGCAAAGATCCTTCCTCAGTGGCAAGTTACCGCCCGATAGCCCTGACAAGTTGCCTCTGTAAGGTATTTGAAAAAATGATCAATCGCCGTCTCGTGCATCTCCTAGAGTCCAGTAAAATGCTTGACCCATTTCAATGTGGTTTTCGGGAAGGGCGATGTACAACCGACCATCTTGTGCGCATCGAAGCGAGCATTCGCGATGCCTTCGTGCACAAGCAATCTTTCTTATCTGTATTTCTGGATATGGAAAAAGCGTACGACACAACCTGGCGGTACGGAATCCTGCGCGATCTTTCCGCGCTAGGTATCCGCGGCAATATGCTAAATACTATAGAGAGCTACTTAGAGAACCGTACATTTCGAGTGAAAATAGGTCCTGCACTGTCGCGTACATTTATACAGGAAACTGGGGTACCCCAGGGTGGCGTACTCAGCTGCATGCTCTTTGTCGTAAAGATGAACACGCTTCGTGCATCTTTACCACCAGCTATTTTCTATTCCGTCTACGTAGACGATATACAAATAGGTTTTAAATCCTGCAACCTCACAGTCTGCGAGAGACAAGTACAGCACGGTTTGAACAAGGTGTCACAGTGGGCAGAGAAAAATGGATTTAAAATCAATCCTCACAAGAGTTCTTGTGTTCTGTATTCAAGAAAGAGAGGCCTGGTTCCGGATCCTTGCTTACAACTGTGTGGACAACAGATACCTGTAAACAAAGAACACAAATTTCTAGGTGTTATACTTGACAGTAGACTCACTTTCATCCCACACATAAAACATCTTAAAGAAAAATGTCTTAAAACAATGAACCTATTGAAACTTCTATCGCAGACTACGTGGGGTAGTGACAGGACGTGCCTAATGAATCTCTATAAGAGCCTGATTCGGTCACGATTAGATTATGGTGCCGTGATCTATCATTCTGCCGCTCCAAGTGCGCTAAAGATGCTAGACCCTGTTCACCATCTAGGTATCCGTTTAGCCACAGGAGCTTTCAGAACGAGTCCCGTACAAAGTTTATATGCAGAATCGAATGAATGGTCACTTCATATCCAGAGAACGTACATCAGCCAAACATATTTTCTGAAAGTCCACTCAAATCCTGAACATCCCTGTTTTAAAACCGTTAATGACATGACATATGCTACACTCTTTCGCAATCGTCCCTCCGTAAGATAGCCTTTCTCGCTGCGTGTGAGGGAGCTTAGTGATGAAATGCATGTCCCACTCCTCGAGTTCCGCCTAATGCCTCCAGCTAAGCTGCTACCTCCTTGGGAGTGGCAGATGATACAATACGACATATCTTTCATGCAGGTTACAAAACACGCTCCAGAGATTGAAATCCAGATGCATTTCCAGGAACTGCAATACAAACACTCCTGCACGGAGTTTTATACAGACGCATCGAAGTCACGCGAGGGGGTGTCATATGCAGCCGTCGGTCCATCCTTCTCGGAATCCGATTTACTGCATCCGGAAACTAGTATCTTCACGGCTGAGGCCTACGCAATATTGTCGACCGTGAAGCATATAAGGAACTCAAAACTCAAAAAGTCAGTTATTTTTACGGACTCCCTAAGTGTTGTGAAGGCTTTGATATCGTTCTGTAAGCGCAAAAATCCTGTTTTAATTGAACTCTATTCCGTGTTATGTAAAGCATATGTATCTAACCAGCATGTGATTATATGCTGGGTGCCTGGCCATAGGGGCATCCAGGGTAACGTTCTAGCGGACCAGATGGCCACATCAATTGCATCACACACTGTTAATTCTACCGCTGCAGTCCCTGTCACAGACCTGAAACCCTTCTTAAGAATGAAACTGCGAAACTACTGGCAACGATTGTGGGACCTGGAAACAAATAATAAGTTGCATTTAATAAAGCCACAATTAGGTTTCTGGCCTCCTGTAACAAAATCACGCCGGACAGATGTCCTATTCTGTCGCCTCAGAATAGGACACACATTTGGCACACATAACTTTTTACTCACTGGAAATGATCCTCCAACCTGCGGTAGATGCGGGGAGAGGCTGACCGTCCTCCACGTCCTCCTGGAGTGTCGGGCAGCCGAATCTGAAAGAAGAAAACATTTTTCACTAGCATACCGGCAGCACATCCCCCTACATCCCGTAATGCTACTCGGCCCAGAACCTTTATTTGACACCAACACAGTACTAAATTTCCTGAAAGATGTCGTCCTGCATGTTTTTAGCCCCACATGTTCGTAGCGGGTCCTCTCCTCAGAGGATGCCGCTGCGATATCTCTTTAGTATAGCACATGCCTCTAGGCCCTTGTCTTTCAAGGGCTCTGGCGAGGCAGCAGTGCTCCATGTAATTTTAACATCCTACATATTTTTGATTTTGCATCATTCTTCTACGATGGGTTTTAATGTTCATAGTAATCGTCATTAGTCATCGCCATAATTTTATAGCACGTAGATTTTACGCACTTTACAGCGACAATTTTTAGGCCACTTTACAGCCAAGTCACATCTCCACAATACATCGTCAACATCACCACTTGTCATGGCGCTCTTTGGCCAAACCTGGCCCTTGCGCCATTAAACACTACATATCATCATCATCATCATTTTGACGTTATACACCCGTTCCCTTATGCGCATTTCGATATGGCTGTTTTCAGTGATGCAAACACAGTCACAGGTTGTGCGGAGTACTCTGTAACTGCGCTCGTAAACCAACTGAGATCTAATAGTCTTAAAATCACTCTTGGTTACAGCATATTCTTTGTTTAGTAGTGTGTATGTGATAACATTTATTCATTTTTTTTTTTTGGTTTGCAGACACAATCACATAGAAGAGGAAGAGAACTAGCTGGGAAAGGCCTCCAGGAAGGGGAGGGGGGGGGGGGCTTGGTGACATGGATGTAAGACGCACTAGACAAAATGTCGATAAACGATTGATTTCATTTACCTCGCCTTGTTAACAATAATCGTATCAGATAGCTCGGCATTATCAAGGTTCATTCTTTTCTTCAGGTAATGATTGCCGCAAGTTACGCCGCAACATTGTTTTATCGATGTCGTGTATAGAACAAAGTATGCCTTGTTCAATCAAGGTTGCCGGAATATACACGTTATCTCCGTTTTAGAAATATTTCGATTGCTGATACAATGTATGATGAAGCTGAATACGGCCGCAACATTCTTTCTGATTAGAAGATGATGATTTATTGACATCCCCTTTGAAACGGAGCGGTGCATGCTACATATGCTTTTCATTCTAGTATTATGTGTGTACAAGTCCTTAGATTTTTTAAAGCGAAGCTTTCTTGGTTCTTCCTTGATATTTTGCAATGATGCTGCTGCTGTCTGGCTCACCACATTAGAGGAGCGAGGGAGAGAGGCAAGACAACGCGAGAAACTCGTTTCCACCTTACAACCACATCAAATGAGCAAATTAACCTCTAGAGTTCCCTGGCCGTCGCCTCATTAGCCTTTTGACAGGTGGAATTATCCGTGAGCCCTCGGAAAAGCATTGCAGCAATTTAATGATAGGTAGAACCAGAATCCTTTGGTAGAACTGATGCAATATCGAAACGAGTGAATAACAGCCTTGCGACGCTTTGCTCGCAGCTCCCGCACAAGAGGGGGGGGGGAGAGAGTTACGAAGAAGGTCACGTGAGAAGGCAAGAAAATGGTACTACTAAAAATATGACTGCGGTTTCGGGCAAAAATATTTTAAGTTCAAGACACGTTTGTGCTTTTCCTGAAAAATGAAGACCACGCAGATTTGTCAAGCTTACAACTTACCCATTGCCCGCAGAAGCAGAGCCGCATTAAAGAGTATCGTAGGGTCTAGGCGACACTACGGAAGCGCCCATACGTCAACATTTCTTTGCCCGACGCTGTAACTCTGCGTTATGGCATCTCTCGGGGTCGCGGGTTTAATAGCGACCGTGGCAGCTGCATTTCGGCAGAGGCCAAATCCAAAACGCTGGTGCACTTAGATTTAGAGACATGTCAAAGAACACGACGGCGTAAAAATGAATCCGAAGTCGCTACTACGGCATAGCTCATAATGCTATTGCGGTTTTGGAACGTACATATCCAGTGTAATACTTATGCTAAGATGCGAGGTGCTATGTGAGGTAATGAGTGTGCTCATCCCTCAACAATAACGCCTCAAGCAAACACCTCTGCCTTTGTATTATGTGTGCTAGCAGAGAAACCGCAGCAGTGCAAGCAAGCTAATGTTTAGCAGCAACACAACCCTCTCGTGTTCGACTAAACGTTGAAAAAAAATTAAAGGTTCGTTGTCAAAATCAACGATAATTATCCCCAGACAAAGCCAGCCGTATAGAAACCTACGCCTACACCGA
Source organism: Dermacentor variabilis (assembly GCF_050947875.1). Taxonomy (NCBI): domain Eukaryota; kingdom Metazoa; phylum Arthropoda; class Arachnida; order Ixodida; family Ixodidae; genus Dermacentor; species Dermacentor variabilis. Next base: position 67,512,204 of record NC_134576.1, on the reverse strand, counting down.
TTCCCACAGTGAGTGGGATCCACATAATATTTTCTTTTTTCTTTAAAAACATATCTTGAACCTATGTCTCGTCCATACTATTTACAGCCGATACTCTTAAGGTCTCGTGCTTATATTAACGGCTGACCAGTTGACGCTTCCGTCCACCTCAAATCCAAGCGCTTCAGGAAGCTGTACGTTTCGCACGAGTCTCGGTGGGTCAATCCCTTCGCATTCATTTAGGATATGCTGAGGGGTCTGCGGGTTTTCTTTGCGATATACACACTCCTCATCCTATATTGCGAATATTTGCTCCTTTATGCTTTTCTCCCTAGGCAAGCAGCTCGAGTGCCAAAAAGGAAAGCCCTGGAAATTCTAAATGGTCTTTCTGTGCCCATCATATGCAACCAATTTACACCTTGTCCCTTTGACTTTCTTTTTGTCTCCTGGCTACGGTTCACGGTAACTTTCAATTACAATTAACTTAATTCTACCTACTTTTTTACCTCTTCCTCCTTTCTGTGTCCGCGTTCTTGAGGTACAGATACCTGAACCCTTTAGCTGCCCGTTCATCTTTTTTCGTGCACCTCAGTCTTTCTTCCAAACCAGTTTTTCTCTGCGCTAAACTGATTTGAAAAAAGCCCAGTCACCTGCCACCAGGCACTGCCTCATTTGTGGTTTTAGCGTGGGTTCCCGAGGCCAGCCGACCTATAGATTATTTCTAATCCGGACAAGATATACGATTTTAAGCAGGTAGTGGCATTCGCGAACGATAGCGCTGGCAGCATTACTCCATTTCCGGTTCCACCTCAGATTTATTGCGGCAACAAAGCAATTACTGCTGCATTCCGCTTCCTGTTTACTTTAATATCATTTTGGTGGTGCATGGTTGCCTAAGTCTTTTCTTTGTTTATGTATTCACCGGTGTAATTACGTCGCTTGACTATAACAGTATGGCTTGCTCTTTATTGTCACCAAGTAATTACTCGTCTCCTCAATAATGATCCTTATACCAATTTCCCTAACCCAACTTAACCTAGATTGATACCTGTCGCCGCATTACCCCGCGTATATTCGCAAGCTCTTGCAAAATCCGCTAGTACCACTATGTCGTCCGCATGCATTTTGCAAGGAGGATCAATGAAATCAAATTCAATGTTTTTTGCTTGTTTTGCAATGCCCTTCACATAAATGACGAACAACAATAAAGCCAGAGGGCATCCTTTCTTCAGTCCTTTGTTAATTTCCACCACTTCATGATATTTTCGGGCCTTCCCAGAGAATTAGTACTAGGTTGTGCACTTCGATATACACGTCGTAGAAGATAAGTTGCTTGACTGTAACGAGGAACAGAGCCGCCAATTTTCTCGACACATTTCACGATTATCTGGAAAGGGACAATCTGACCTCGACTCGTAACAGAAGAGTTCTTCCGTAAGAGCCTTTATTTGCATAAATTCTACATGCGTAATTTTTCCCTGGGAATTCACGTAACTGAGGCGGTTCACACAGTAAAATAACCACTATTTCCTCAAGAGGTTAACTATTTTTCATTGCATCAGACCCGCGGCACACTTCCGCAACACGGGCGAGCCGGGTAATTCTTAGGCCTTGTATATCAATGCTACAAAAGGAAAGCAAACGACACTGCGGCAACATTCATGCGGCGCCTGCTATACAGATGTACATTAATACTGCTAAGCGCACCAGTCCTCCCTTTCCGCGAATTTCCTCAATATCGTTGCTTCATGAAGTTGTGCTCTCCCGACACTGGGTAATTCGCGACACTTCTAGCCACATTAGCATTAGCCATTAGCATTAGCCACAGAAACAAGCTGCTTTACAATGCTTCGACTTCTATGCTACAGCAAACTCACGTCACCCTCGTGTTCACGCGATCTCAGGCAGATCACAGCGCACGGGCAATCATGACTCATAGGCTGCGTGAAATACAAGAACATTAATATTTATTCACGTATGGCGGTAGTAAAATTACGAGTGTTCACGGAAGTGGCGTCTTTACATTTGTAGCTCGTGATGTTCATTCTTCGTTAGGAGTCTGCGTTCGCCACTGGAATGGCAAGCAGCGCCTCGAATGCCGCCGACATCACACGCCAAGATGTTGTCCTGTCCACAAAAGAGCCACATGGTACGTGGAATGCAGCAGTTGCTGAAGCAGTGCCTCTTAAGTCGTCCGAGCTTGGCTTCGAATGTACAGCCGAAACGTCTGTTAACGCAGAAGGCGCGGTGACGTTGCAGCTTCTTCTGGCAGAAGATCACGGCCCTCAGCTCGCATGCGGCAAAGCTCGTGTCGTCCACGGGGCACAGGCCTCTGCGGTGGCAGGCTAGGGCACCGGCGTCTCGGTGCCGCCGCGCTCTCGAACGGACGAAGGCGTTGTGGCTGCACATCTTGCACAGGATGTGGCCGCAGGGAGGTTTGACGGCCAGTGGAGGAATCACCGAGCAGCCGGCGCAAATGCGGACGCTCGGTAGCGGTTCCACAAATGTAATGCGCCGCGAGTTCAAGAAGCGGCAGCAATACCGGGGAGGACGTAGGTAGATGTGCCGCTGTTCCCGTTGCCCAGGCGGTGCTGCTCCAAGCACCGCGGAGGCCCCCGTACTAGATGGTTCTCGCTGCTGCTAGTTGTGCCACTGGGCTCTGATTGCGCCATGATGAAGTCGGTTCACGAGCGGCGGTGTCCCTCTGCTGGACGTCGGTAACAGCTTCGGCCAGGAAGTCGATGATTCTCACCGGGATCTGTTAAAGCAGGTGGGCTGAGAATGTCCGCAACGGGTTAAGGAGGACTGATCGTCACTGCGACTGGAGCAAGTCTGGCTTCGGAGAAGATGGCGACGGTATTTAAAGCCTGGCAGGGCTCTTTGCAAGCGGCGACCTCAGGAGGAAAATTGAGGCGTGTCCTCGACACATTGTACCTATTGGCTTTGTCGTCGTGGGGCAGGAGCTTCGAAATAGTCACTTGGTCGGAGGAGTTGTGGCTAACTATGCTACCAGGGAAGGTGACGGCGTAGGATCAGAATACGGTGTGAAAAAGGGGACAGTATTTGTAGAGGTCAAGTAAAAGAAAGCACTATCCTCTCCCTTACCATCTTCCTTTTCTACATCTAGATGTTTTTGTAACCCTCTTTCTACTTTAGGTAACTGAAGGGTGCAAGAAAGCACGTGGTAATCTCGTTGTGCGGTTCTCTGTAGGTGTATGTGACATTCCTCTCAGCCGGCTTTGGCACAGCGTTGGGGAAGCATTGCCAAAAGTTGGCTTAGAAATATATACATGGAAATTTTTTCCCGGCTCATACTGTAGTTAACCAATAGCAGCCGGTGAATTTCAAGGCATGTCACCTTTGAGCGAATATCGAGTTAGACACCAGTATAGCGAGATGCACTCAGAAGAAGGCGATGAAGCATGGTCGTTCCATTTTTACTTCTTTGAATGTGTACATCCAACGTAATTTTGTTATTAAAGCAAATATTACGTCACTGCATGGTGCATGGTTGCATATAGCAAAAGAAAACTCAAGGAGAGCGTAGTGGAATACAAACCACTTGTCTGGTTTGAAGGGTGTTATAACTTTTGATATCTATATCATTCTTTTCTTCCTCTTCCGGTTTGTTTTATTGTATACCCAAGGAGCACAAGCTAACACTGCTCCCCGCAGTTAAATATTATATAGCCAAGTGAGACCTACCCTAATTATTTATAGAGTTGATTAAGGAAGTCTTGTTTATCAATTCTGGTTGCTGAATTTTCGTGAAAGTATTCTTCACCTATCTGAGTTATCGTGCCTAATGACGAGACTTCGGGCATATGTCCCAGGTTATCTTTACCAACTGTCTGGACCTACACAAGGAAAATGGGGTGCAGGTAATGTTGTATTTTACGTGTTCCGTAAACTGGAAGCATATTCATAACCTAAGAAAATACGAAAACACTATGTATTCACAGAAAATGTATAGAAGAATGGCTGGCGTTCTCAGAGAAGCGTACATTTTAGAATTGGACGTTACCCCCATTCGCCGGCCCTGCAATTCGGCCACCAGTGTTGTCGAAGCGATTTAAGCCTCCCCATTTCTTTTGCCGCTCTCACTCCTTCCAAACACATTCAATATTTACGAAACACTACTTTTTATTAGTGCTAATACGCAGATTTTAACAAGGGAAGTTCGTTCTCTCGCAATACGTTATAATATATATATATATATATATATATATATTCTTAGTGCGGATATAAAGAAAACAATGGCGTCGAGGCATTTTCGCGTCGACATGGCACACTGAGAAAAAGTAACTCTTGACAAAGAAGGGTCCAAAACTAGGTGTGACCATTCCAAGGGACAGAGAACATGCAGGGAGGACCATGTACATAGCAAAGATTACTTTCTGTTAGAACGCGCCTGTTGTCCGCTTTCCATTTTCTGTGCATTCGCCCTCATGTTTCATATACACCAGATTTGGCATCGGCAATGAAATAGTGCTGGAAGTCAGCGCAGTGCCTGTCGTTTCTGTGTCTTTGACCTTAGCGCGGTGCGTCATTCTACCATTATATCAATTGGAATTACCATGTAGAATATCTACGAAATAGCAAGCATAGCAATAGTAGGGAGGTCGATAACAACTCCCCAAAAACGCAAGCCTTACGATAACACATTAGCAAAAAATTTTTGTGCTTTTTATGCGCAGAAGCCATACTTTTGTTTATCTGTACTTTCATGTTTGTTTATCAGGTCTTTATGTACACTATGAACTATTCGTCTTTACCAATGAAAAAGCGTTGATTGCAGAGTTTTATCAAAAAAGAGATCGGTATTGCGTAGGCTCGCCCAGAATCATAGGCTAATTTCCAGCGAACCTACTTCTTATGACCAGGTTCGTCGAGAGTTGAAGTGTAAATAAACCACGCGTTACAAAACGTTGTAATGGTACATTCCTTTCGATAAAGCTAGAATGGATTGGAAAACTTTATTGACTCTTTTAAGGTTTTAGCGGGTCGAGGCCGAAGTCTTCATTCTTGAAGCTTGGGTCCCCTTCAGCCATGGATGGGCCCCTAGTCCAGGGCTCCACTAAGCCCGGCCGCCTCGCACGCGTGCGCTATTAGAGTACTTTGATCCTCTAGCTCGGGGCTGGTGAGCCAGCTCTCCCATTGCTCCGCACTTGGTGCTATGTGTTTGTGGAATGCCTGGTTTCTTGTACACTCCCGTGTAATGTGGTATAATGTTGGTTTTGCTCCACACCACGGACAGGTTGCGCTATACTGCGTGGGGAACATCCTACTTAGTATGTGTAAGTTTGGGTAGGAGGCCGTTTGCAGTCTCCGCCATCCTGCGGCCTCCTCCTTTTTAATGCTTTATGTGGTGGGGGATATTGATATCTTAGCCCCTTATAGAGGTAAAATAGCTCTGAACAGCTGTTCCCGCAGTTGATCTGTGGCCCCTCTGGGGCGGTTGACGTTCCTGCTCGGCTGGTCATCCCTCGAGCTAGGCTGTCTGCCCCTTCGTTGCCCCTGATCCCTGCGTGGCTTGGTATCCAGACAATGTTATGTGTGGGTTGTCCCTCAGCGATTCGAACTCTGCTGAGGATCTTGAGCGCCGTGTTACTAATTCTTCCTCTTATATAGCTCCGGCACGCCTGTTGTGAAAGCTAGAAATAAATTTAATACATGACAGCAAATTGGACCTAAATGGTTGTTATAAACGTCTTCCGGTTCATGCCGGTGAATTATATGGCCCTCTTGAAGCTCCCCATCTACACTCTGGAGCGCTTACATTAGGAAGTTATTGCGAAGGACATATTTCACGGAATCATACCGAGTTTTTTTTTTCTTATGAGCATAATCAATAATGTTTTCTACCCGCCGTGGTTGGTTTCTGCCGATGGTGTTGGGCTGCTCAGCAGGAGGTCCCGGGATCGACTCACTGTCACTGCGGCCGGATTTCGGTTGGGGCAAATTGCGAAAACACCCGTGTACTTAGGCTTATTTGCCTCTTAGTCATATTGTTCTTTTTTTGCACTTAAAGACGCATAATTCAATTTATTGACAATATTTTCCTGAAACATAATGAAGATCTCCCGTGCAAATCTCCATATATATTATGTCTGCATAGTACAAAACTCAGGGATTGTGTTCTGTGCTTGGTTCGGGTACAAACCACGTGGCGATGATAACGACAGTGGGAACGGCTGCAGAAGGGCGCTATGAATCATCACACGTGTTGAAACCACGGTCACGGTTCAATTTTCACCGTGCGCTCAAGGAAGGCCTTTTGTGTCTGACGAAAAAAGATTCACACACCACTACCAGTGCTCACAGGTGTGTACGAGTTCTCGGAACATAGAATACACTTGGAGTTGAACTAGGGATTTCTCTGACCCATTGTGGTTTTCCTGGATATCCAAACCATGTTTCCTTGAACGCGAGGACGCCTTGAGTGTTTCTGCTTATTCTGAAGATATGCTGCTTACACCTCGTGATCATACCCGGGGGACCACACCAAGCAAACCCTTCCTGGGATGACTGTGCCATTGTTGTGAATGGAAAGCTGGGCGCGCATTCAGTGAACTGGGATTTATTATTTGTCCTAACCCATCCTGCACACTACTCAACTGCTAGAGCAGCCCACAGTTCTCTGCCAGAGTATATACACTTCTAGGAAACCCGCAGCCTCGTCTTCGTTTTACTGTCGCACACTGGTAATTTTTGCGCTTTAGCCACATTCGTTACTGCCTACCTGCCTAAGTCTTCTTGCTATGCTTAAGAAAACAGCGCGCTGACGTTGGCTAGGAGTGACAGCCAACAGCTATATGCCGTCGCCTTGTTCCATTTCCATGGTCACCATGTCGGCCACTGCATGACATGCTTCCCTGCTTTCACTACGCATTATTTTTTTGTGCTTTGCGTTACTACTTTGACTTAAAACAAATGGCATGTTTCATGAAATATTACAAGGCTTTACTCATTTGGAAATGCATCGATAGAGCCTTGTTGTCAGTCCCTCAACGGGCAGCAATCGCCAGTATTTCAGAGGGTTCGCTGGTTCACAAATAAGCCACCCGGCGACACCATCGCCTTTGGTGACGCTCAAAGCAGGATGCGTTTTTTTTTCTGTTAACTTACCCAGAACCCTGATGGCCATTAACGCTATGTTTAAAGTGGTCTCCTTTTCTGCCATAAGAAGTGGCATACTCCGCCACCACCATTAGAGGCGCTAAAGATTCCGGGAAAATGAAAGGAACTTGCGTGGAGCTCATCAAATTATTTGCTGTCTTGTTGGTTTAGCCGATATGCATGTCAGGTTTTACGGAATGAGTGAACGCATAGGGCCTCTGGTATTTCCACATTCACACAAAATACAGCTCACCCCTCCTGATGAATTCCGGGCGCGCAAAGCATGAAAACGCCCACCGGAATAACCCTGTCATAGTTTGTTGTTCCTGTGAACTAAAAGAGCAAGCCAGGGGCGCATTCAGTGCATGATAATTTATTGCTCCTGCTAACGCGTATGACACGCTGTGCAAGAACTGTGTCCCAGTCATGATATATCGTGATGAAACTATGGATTCTTCGAGAGCTCATTTTAATTTCGGCTTTCATTTCCGCATCCTGCGAATCCCCTGAAGCAACAAGCAAAAAGAAGAGATTCTTTTGAAACAGGTAATTATAGGCAAATAAACACATATTTACCAACTGACCACGTGGCTTCAAATTTTGTTTGCATAGCAACGTCATAAATTTTTCCCTAACCATTAGCAAGATGTCTCTTTTAATTCCAGAAATATACTTTAGGTGAGTTGTATAAGCATGAGGGCCGGTGTTCGGTGCATATGGTTCACGAGCAAACCACGTGGCGGCATGAAAGTCAATGGCGATGACCGCAGAAAGACACAATTGGAGTTAACATGTAGCAAAGCCATAGTTACGGTTCAATTTCCTCCCTGCTCTCAAGGGCCGTTCTTGTCTGAGCAACGAAACTGCACACAGGATACGACTTCTCAGAAGAGTCTAAACATTCTCGGAAGATGGAGCGCACTTGGAGGTGAATGTAGCACTTTTTTGACCCATTGTTTGTCTGCCTGGTATTTGAGCCCGGTTTCCGGGAACGCGAGAAGGCCAGGAGTTAGGCTGCTTTCTTTTTCGCATGAACTGCTGCACGCCCCTTGTGATCGTACGCGACTGACCAAACCACGGACCCCTACCTCAAATGACTGTGCCATTGCAGCAGAACTGACAGCTGGGCGAGTTGGTACGAATTCATAGTAAAATATTCTTGCGCGCTCAATTGACAAAGACACAGTGAAGGGAGACACACACGCGCTTACTCACAACTATTTTATTTTCGGAAAGATACAGAACATATTTACCCCAGCTATGAGCGCTGAGCATGTGCAACAACAGTGGTCAGTAGAACAGAAGCTGATTAAAAACAGATTAAGAAGGTTCAACCAGCGTTTAAAAATCCGAATTCATTTTGAGTGATTACAACCGATGGGTGGCTTACGCATCTTACAGCGCACTTTTTGATATTAAATGCTTCTGTGATTTCACGCGTTAGTTAAAAAATACCGGATCACAATGACATAGATTGCAGTGGTTCGACAAGTGCGAATGATTTTCTTTACCAAGAGAACGTTCATATTCTTTTAGACGGGTGCTTATGCACCAACCGGTTTGTCCTATGTACATGTTGCCACAGGTCAATGGAAGCCGGTACACAACACCTATTCTGCATTTTGTGAATTTTTGATGGTCTTTTAGACCGCTGCTGCATTTTTTACCTTATTGTCTAATTTATTGAAAATAGCTTGGCGCAATTTTTGCACCTTCTTAGGAGCGCTGAAAACCACTTCAACGCCATACCGGCTGGCAACATTCTTTAGCCCATGGGATAAATAATGTACGTAAGGTACAACTGCAAGGCGTTTTTTGTTCGTGCTAAGCCTGTTCCTTGAATCTGTGGGTTGTACACACTTTACTATTTTTATTACCCTTTCAGCCACTCTGACTATAATGTGTTCTGGGAATCCCACCGAAGCTAGTCTTGTTACCTGATTGGCAAAGCTTTCTTTTAGCCGGTGGCAACAAGATTTTACTAACGCGGCCTCAAGGCAGGACACCGCATTTCCGCTTTTTACAATCTTCGAATGTCCTGATTTGTACTGTAATATGGGCTTTTTCAACCTAGGGCTGTACATCCAGCATATGTGATCGGGTAGCAATCGCAAGGAAAGATCTAGAAACTGTAGTTCATTTTCTGTAGCAATCTCATGGGCAAACTTAAGGCCTAGGCTACATTCATGGAACACTTTCAGTACATTAACCACATTACAGCCATGTTCATTCCCATCAAAAATAACCAAAAAATCATCAACAAATCGGAATATTTTTGCCAAGCTTCCTAAAGCACTGTGAATACTTTTGTCTACATGAGCTAGAAAAATGTCGCTTAGTATTTGCGCTAACTTGGAACCTATACATATACCTGATTTTTGCAGATGCATTGCTTGATGCCAACCCACAAACGTAGAACTAAGATAAAAAAATAGAATTCCTATAAAGCTTTCCACGGGTGCTCCGCCGTCATTTCTAAATTTCACTTCATCATTATCTTCGCAAATTCACATTTTAACATTTTTTTACAGCTCTGTGTGGGGAATCGAGTAAAATAAATCTTGTAAGTCAACACTGAAGGCGCGGCATCCCTTTGTTTTGTTTCGCCTCAAATATTGTACAACAGCCTTAGAATTACAGATTGCTAACGGATCTGGGATTCTTAACGAGAAAAGCTGTTTCCGGATAAACGATCCTACCTGCTGCTGCCAAGTGCTTCTTTCAGTAACAATGGTTCTGAACGGCTCTCCAGGTTTGTGCGTTTTACATGAGAAAAACACTTCAAGATGCAGGCCCTTTGCTTTTTTTGACTGAGTCACATAGGTTTTCTAAATTGAGGGAACACAGTAATTCAATAACACGGTGTTTTTGTTTGGCGGGCTTAACATCGATTCTCTTGAAATATTTATGTATAGCTTCACAAGCTTTTTCACGAACCATGCCATCAGGTAGGACAACAAAACATCCTTGTGTATGGGCGGTAAGAATACTGGTTGAACCTTCTTAATCTGTTTTTAATCTGTTTCTGTTTTACTCACCACGCTCTTTGCACATGCTCAGCGCTGATAGCTTGGTTATACATGTTCTGTATCTCTCCGAAAATAAAATAGTTGTGAGTAAGCGCTCGTGTGTCTGCCTTCACTGTGTCCTTGTCAATTGCGCGCGCAAAAATATTTTACAATCAATACTGTGCCATCGTTATGCCAGTCAATGGAAATGGCAATTTGAGCATGAATTCGGTGGACTGTAACTTATTTTTTGCCCGAACGCACCCTGCACACTACCCAACACCTAGCACAGCCGTGCAATGTCTTCCATAGTATAGAGATTTTTCGGAAACCCGTTTCTAACCTGCCTTTCACTTTCGTACACTGGTGATTTCCTGATAAGTAATGAGAGAAACAGCAGACGTTCTTCAAACGCTTTAGGTAATAAATTTGACGGTCACGTACTGTTTCATGTTTTCGAATCAGGTTTCAGTACCATGAAATCATATTCTCATGTGAACTTGTTTCTTTATCTTCAGTTTGCGCATGCAGTTTTCTCGTGGCCATTAGGTGTAGTTTAATTGAACCTGCATAATTCAGCGCAAAAGGAAGAAATTGTAACGAGAAGCGCCCGTCATTTCAAAACCCTATAATTTTATATGAGATCATGTGGCCCCTCAAGCTCTCTTGTCGATTAGACCTTGTCTGTTCAACTTACAGAAATATAGATATAAAGATTCGTATTACACCTGACACTTTAATATTTCGTAGTCTGTGATCTTACCACGTGCACATATTTCTACTCATGTATTCTTTGAAATTACCGACGTTCTTTCCGAGCAGGTAAATTGAACATGGCTTGCCGAAAGACTTCTTTATCAAAATAAGTCTGCTTTACGCAGTGATGCTGAGTGGAAGTTCAGCTAACCTTTCATATGAGGCTGTTAGGAAGGTCAGGTTCAAGGCCTAACTCTAGCAGGAATTCTTGAAAATACAAAGCGGTGAGATGCGCTTCCCTAGAAAACAGCGAAAACGCCACGTGTTAGAATTTGGCACCGCCCTACGACAAATAATGCTGTATAAAAAAAGTAAAAAGCGTTTTTTCCATTTTGCGAATCTATTAATTCTTCTTGATAAATTACAAGTCGTTCATTCAGGCTGTGTGCATCGGGTCATGTTTGACCTCAAGTCTCAATGAGATGTTATTTTTTAGTCATGACAGGTACCTGAAAGCTGACCTTGGTGAGACAATTGCCATTAAGGTATTCCGGTGTGTTGAGGATTTTTTATTCATATTTCGGGCGGAGCAGTGCGATGCCTGGCAAAGTGAAGCAAATATTTTTTTAACATTCATTCTTCTAGCGTGGCTAACATGGAATTAACAACACACTTTCTCAAGAATAACAAGTTGATGTCTTTAGCTTTAAAAATTTTGTTCATGCCAAAGCATGTTTGCTTGAAATATTTGTCTCTCTTCCGAAAAATCCTGCCCCCATTATGTTCCGCACTTTCGAAGCTTCTCACCACGTCAAAAGCAGTTTTCAATGCCAAGTGGAAAGTCTAAATGCGGCAGGCTTCCCTGTCAAGCTGCTCTCGTGCATAGCAGAATCGCTACTTGCAGGTTTTAAGGAAAAAGAACAAAGCGCAAGACAAGCCAACTTTCAGTAATAAACCAAGGCGAATATTTTTGCTAAACCTTATGTTGTCTGGGTGTCGCATCGCCGAGTAATCATTGTTGAAGGAGCGGGGGTGACGCTTGTATTTAGAGCCCGGAATAAGCTAGCATCTCTTTGTAGGCGCCAAAACTCGTATTGCACTTCCGGGCCGTGCCCTAAGAAAAAAACATTAAAAAATATATGTAAAATTCACCATGGGAATTCTCTATTACAATCGCTTAGGATGCTGCCGCAGCTACATCGGCCATACAGGATGATGTATCAATGACCACCTAAGAGAGAACGCAAATCTGTTGCACGCCTTTTTAGGCAGTGACCCGGCATGTCACTGTTCCAAGAGCAAAGCGAAATCAGCAAGAATATTTAGGACTAGTCCATTTAGTGACAACGATGCGAGCGAGTCACCTGATTCATTTAAAGAAGATTGCACTATTACCGGGGACGCAGACAAAGCGGACTTCAGAGAAATTGTCAGGGGAGAAGTCGAAAATATACTCAGCTGGTGTGAGCGATTATTAGAAGGTAAATGTGCACAACCCGAAAGTGCATTCGTAGCAAATTTTACTTTAGGTTTATGTGGAGGCAATTTTCTGATGGCCAGAATAATTGCGATAAATTCTGCAAGAAATATTGGGGTATAATGAGCCAGACGGAGAGCAAACAGCAATTAAGATGATTTGAAAAGATGCCAACGCCGGCCTTCCGTAAATTTTGTGTTGCATCCGTAGAAGTAACCAAGTGTGAAAGAAATTAAGTCAATCTTGAAAGAGACCTTCAAGTATGCGCGCTGATAGAAGTGGTGCGTGTAGTTGGCGTGCGCTCCATCCTGTTGCCGTCTTCCTTGCTATGATTTGCGCAGTATATTGAATTGTTCTTTGTCCGAACCATGCTCCACCAAAGAGCTGAAGCAGCCTTTCCTTCAAAAGTTACATAAAAACTTCGACTTTCACCTTGTTCTTGTTTTCCTCAAAGGCTTCACAGAAACACGTGGTTTACTTACACACAGATACACACTAGCATAGGCTATTGGCGATAATAAAAAAGGAATTATTTGCATCAATATGAAGAAAAACAGGCTTTAGAAAAAATAAATAATTTAAGTGGTTTAACGGGCAAAAACCACTTTCTGATTATGAGGCACGCCGTAGTGGAGGACCCCAGAAATTTCGAAAAGCTCCGGTTCTTTAACGTGCACCTAAACCTACGTACACGGGTGTCTTTCGGATTTCGCCCCCATCTAAATGGGGCCGCCGCGGCGGGGATTCGAACCCACGACGTCGTGCTCAGCAGCCCAACACCATTGCCACTGAGCAACCACGGCTGGTAAAAACGAGCTGTAGAGGCACATCCAAACGGACATGTAATAGCAGCAGCCTAGATTTCTACGATGGCCAACTCCGCACAAAAAAAGCACTATTGTGATTAGGGCCTAATTATGTCACGGCTTCCACGAAAGTGTCTCTTGGTAAAGAAGGGCACACAATCATGTGTGTCCATATTAAAAGGCAGAGAGCAATCATTCCGAAACTTCCTTTTCTATAGTCCTGCTACAACCATAAGTTTCTCAGTAGGGTGGAATATACTGTTGCCAGTCAATAATCTTTATCAGCGTGGACCAAAATTGAGGGGAGTGAAGGGTTTTGAGATGGTATAACGAAACCATTGAATGGGAACAATACCTTGTTCTGCTAGGCTTTGGTATAATGTAATTATTGCAATGCATGTATTTATAATGTAATTAGCTTCTGTATTTTCATAAACATTGTTGCAAGATATCAATGCCGAGCTTCTGGGAATTGCCTTTCCCATAAACTGCAAAATTTAAGCTTCACGAAGTCTGTGTCCACGTATTTTGTCGTCCCTGTCGAGTGTGTTGATTTTCCGTGCATTCCTCGTATAGAATAAATAAGCAATATTTTTTGGTAAATGACTATCAGATTCAAAATGGATGGAATCCTTCAGTCGATCGAATCTACAGGAGTGATTTATCTCCACAGTCGCCCTTCTACGTTGACAAGTGGAGAACACCAATATTATAATACTTTGTTTGCTTAAAGGGACTGGCAACCAATTTTCATGGTACTCATTTTTAAGTGCAATGAAGAGCTTACCGATTAGATTATTAATCATGAAGTTGTCATGCGGGAAACGCCTTGGAATATTTATTATTACCTATTATATTATGATGCTGCGACTCAAGCTTTCTGCAATGTTAATTTTTTTTTTTTCTGCGATAAAAGCTACCTGTTTCCGTGGTTTCCTGTCCAACTTCTTCGGCATTTAACATTCAAAACAAAAGGACTCGGATCGGAAACGATACAACGCCTTTACACGTGATACGCAATTCAGCGTGTTGGCGTCGGCAAGCGTGCACTCAAGACTTCCGAAGCACATAATAAAGCGCAAGAGTCTAATAATATACCAATTGCAATTTTAGCAATAACTTTGGAGTACCTAGTAACAGTCGACTTACGTACAGCAATCTTATAGAGTACATCCGAGGTACCAAGATTTCACCGCCAGGCCTCTACACTTACTGGTTTTTAAGACTTCCGTCACAATATAAAATTACAATTCCTACTTAAATCGCGAAAGTGTGACGTAACATCGGGAATATCCTGGATTCTCTCGCTATAAATCATGGTCATTTCAACTGCATCAACTTGTCACAACACATTCGGGTGAGTTCCTTTGCGCGAGTGAAAACTCCATTTCATCCCATTCTTGTTCCCTTCACACTATATAGTATTTAGCTACTGGAAAACATGACGAATTTGGCAACATTGAACAACACTCACCAGAAACAAACTTTACATTATCGAATACAGTGCAGGCCATTTCTGAGTAGAGCGCATCTCGGTCGTTGTACTGGACATCTCAGAAGAAGAACTGTACTGTTTTTCATGCTGCAATAGTTAACGAGAAAGAAATACACATAGCACATAAAGAAAACGTTGTTGTTACTTGAATCACTGAGTATGTTTTTAACCCGTACTGCACATTATTGCGATTTCCGTAGTCTTGATAGAAATGCCGTACGATACGGCATTGCAATATATTTTTTTGTGATCACGAAAACCTTGTACCAGTGATTTATATCACGACCAAACAAAAACGTGTGCTCCGCAATTGCATCGGATGTGGCTTTCTGCATTTTGACTTTATACGCACGTTACCTTAGGCGCATTTCGAAATGGCTGTTTTCAGTGATGCAAACACAGTCACAGGTAAAGCGGAGTATTCTGTACACAGTGTTCGAGAACCAATTGAGATCTAATAGACTTAAAAACACTCTTGGTCACAGTCTATTCTTTGTTTATTAGTGTGTCCATAGCATGCTGTACATGCTATGGATACAGACACATGTGTGTGTGTGTGTATCCATAGCATGCTATGCTTGCTTTTCATTCTAGTAATATGTGTGTACATGTCCTTAAATTTTTTAAAGCGAAGCTTTCTTGGTTCTTCCTTGAACTTTCACAATGATGCTGCTGCTGTCTGGCACACCACATTACAGGAGCGAGGGAGAGAGGCAAGGCGACGCAAGAAATTCGTTTCGACCTTACAACCACATCAAATGAGCAAATTAACCTCTAGAGTTCCCTGGCCGTCGCCACATTAGCCTATTGATAGCTGGAATTATCCGTGACCCCTCACAAAAGCATTGCAGCAATTTATTGCAGATTAGGTAGAACGAGACTCCTTTGGTTGAACTGATGCAATACCGAAACGAGTGAAAGCCTTGCGACTCTTTGCTCGCAGTTCAAGCACAAGGGGGGAGGCAGTTAGGAAGAAGGTCACATGAGAAGGCAAGAAAACGCTACTACTAAAAATATGACTGCGGTTGCAGAGAAAAATAATTTCAGTTCGAGACACCATTGTGCTTTTCCTGAAAAATGAAGACCATGCAGATTTGTCAAGCTCACAACTTACGCATTGCCCGCAGCAGAGCCGCATTAAAGAGTATCGTAAGGTCTAGGCGACACTACGGAAGCACCCACATGTCAACATTTTTTGCCCGACGCTGAAGCTCTGCGTTATGGCATCTCTCGGGGTCACGGGTTTGATAGCGACCGTGGCAGCCGCATTTCGGCAGGGGCCAAATCCAAAACGCTCGTGTACTTACATTTTGGGACACCTCAACGATAACGATAATTATCCCCAGACAAAGCCAGCCGTACAGAAACCTTCGCCTACACCGATTCCTACAGTGAGTGGGATCCACATAATATTTTCTATTTTTTAAAAACATGTCTTGCCCTCATAAGTATCTATGTCTCGTCCATATATTTAGCGTCGGTACTCTTAAGGTCTCGTGCTTATATTAACGGCTGACCAGTTGACGCTTCCGTCCACCTCAAGTCCAAGCACTTCTGGAAGCTTTACGTTTCGCACGAGTCTCGGTGGGTCAATCCCTTCGCATTCATTTAGGATATGCTGAAGGGTCTGCGGGCTTTCTTTGCGATACACACACGCCTCATCTTAAATTGCGAATATTTGCTCCGGTATGCTTTTCTCCCTAGGCGAGCAGCTCGAGCGCCAAATAGGAAAGCCCTGGAAATTCTAAATGGTCTTTCTGTGCCCATCATATGCAACCAATTTACCCCTTGTCCCTTTGAATTTCTTTTTGATGCCTCCTGGTTACGGTTCATGGTAATTTTCAATTACAATTAACATAGTTTTACCAACTTTTTTACCTCTTCCTCCTTTCTGTGTCCGCAGTTTTGAGGTACCGATACCTGAGCCCTTTGGCCGCACGTTGGTCTTTTTTCATGCACCTCAGTCTTTCTTCCAAACCAATTTTGCTCTGCGCTAACCTGATTTGAAAAAAGCCCAGGCACCTGCCACTACGCACTGCCTCGTTTGTGGTTTTAGTGTGGGTTCCCGAGGCCAGCGGACCTATAGATTATGTCGAATTCGGGCAAGATATACGATTTTAAGCAGGTAGTGGCATTCGCGAACGATAGCGCTGGCAGCATTACTCCATTCCCGGTTCCACCTCAGGTTTATTGCGGCGAAAAAGCAATTATTGCTGCAGTCCGCTTCCTGTGTACTTTAATATCATTTTGGTGGTGATGGTCGCCTAAATCTATTCTTTGTTTATCCATTCACCGGTGCAATTATGTCGCTTGACTATAACAGTATGACTTGCTCTTTAATTGTCACCAAGTAATTACTCGTCTGCTCAATAATGATCCTTATACCAATTTCCCTAACTCAACTTAACCTAGATTGATACCTGTCGCCGCATTGCCCCGCGTTTATTCGCAAGCTCTTGCAAAATCCGCTAGTAGCACTATGTCGTCCGCATGCATTATGCAAGGAGGATCAATGAACCAAAATTCACTGTTTTTCACTTGTTTTGCTTTGCCCTTAACATAAATCACGAACAACAATAAAGCCAGAGGGCATCCTTTCTACTGTCCTTTGGGAATTTCCACCACTTCATGATATTTTCGGGCCTTCCCACAGAATTACTACAAGGTTGTGTACTTCGATATACACGCCATAGAAGATAAGTTGCTTGACTGTAACGAGGAACAATTTTCTCGACACATTTCACCATTATCTGGAGAGGGGTGATCTGGCCTCGACTCGTAACAGAAGAGTTCTTCCGTAAGAGCCTTTATTTGCATAAATTCTACATGCGTAATTTTTCCCTGGGAATTCACGTAACTGAGGCGGTTCACACAGTAAAATAACCACTATTTCCTCAAGAGGTGAACTATTTTTCATTGCTTCAGACCCGCGGCACAGTTCCACAACACGGGCGAGCCGGGTAATTCTTAGGCCTTGTATATCAATGCTACAAAAGGAAAGCAAACGACACTGCGGCAACATTCATGCTGCGCCTGCTATACAGATGTACATTAATACTGCTAAGCGCACCAGTCCTCCCTTTCCGCGAATTTCCTCAATATCGTTGCTTCATGAAGTTGTGCTCTCCCGACACTGGGTAATTCGCGACACTTCTAGCCACATTAGCATTGAAACAGAAACAGGCTACTTTACAATACTTCGACTTCTATGCTACAGCAAACTCACGTCACGCTCGTGTTCATGCCATGTCAGGCAGATCACAGCGCACGGGCAATGATGACTCAAAGGCTGCGTGAAATACAAGAACATTATTATATATTCACGTATGGCGGTAGAATAACTACGACTATTCACGAAACTGGCGTCTTTACATTTGTAGCTTGTGGTGTTAATTCTTCGTTAGGAGTCTGCGTTCGCCACTGGAATGGCAAGCAGCGCCTCGAATGCCGCTGAACATCACACGCCAGTATCTTGTCCTGTCCACAAAAGAGGCACATGGTACGTGGAATGCAGCAGTTGCTGAAGCAGTTCCTCTTAAGTCGTCCGAGCTTGGCTTCGAATGTACAGCCGAAGCGTCTGTTAACGCAGAAGGCGCGATGACGTTGCAGCTTCTTCTGGTTGAAGATCACCGCCTTCAGCTCGCACGCGGCAAAGCACGTCTCGTCCACGGGGCACAAGCCTCTGCGGTGGCAGGCTAGGGCACCGGCGTCTCGGTGCCGCCGCGCTGCCGAACGGACGAAGGCGTTGTGCTTGCACCTCTTGCACAGGTTGTGGCCGCAGGGAAGTTTCACGGCCAGAGCAGGAATCGCCGAGCAGCCGGCGCAAATGCGGACGCTCGGTAGCGGTTCCACAAATGCAATGCGCCGTGAGTTCAAGAAGCGGCAGCAATACCCGCGGAGGACGTAGGTAGATGTGCCGCTGTTCCCGTTGCCCAGGCGGTGCTGCTCCAAGGGCCGTGGAGGCCCCCGTACTAGATGGTACTCGCTGCTGCCAGGGGTGCCGCTGGGCTGCGATTCCGCCATGATGATGTCGATTCACGAGCGGCGGTGTCCCTCTGATGGACGTCGGTAAGAGCTTCGGTCAGGAAGTCGGTGATTGTCACCGCGATCTGTTAAAGCAGGTGGGGTGAGGATATCCGCGACGGGTTAAGGAGGACTGATCGTCACTGCGACTAGAGCAAGTCTGGCTTCGGAGAAGATGGCGACGGTATTTAAAGCCTGGCAGGGCTCTTTGCAAGCGGCGACCTGAGGAGGAAAATTGAGGCGTGTCCTCGACACATTGTACCTATTGGCTTTGTCGTCGTGGGGGAGGAGCTTCGAAATAGTCACGTGGTCGGAAGGGCTGTGGCTAACTATGCGACCAGGGAAGGTGACGGCGTAGGATCAGAATACGGTGTGAAAAAGGGGACAGTATTTGTAGAGGTCAAGTAAAAGAAAGCACTATCCTCTCCCTTACCATCTTCCTTTTCTACATCTAGATGTTTTTGCAACCGTCTTTCTACTTTAGGCAAACTGAAGGGTGCAAGAAAGCACGTGGTAATCTCGTTGTGCGGTTCTCTGTAGGTGTATGTGACATTCCTCTCAGCCGGCTTTGGCACAGCGTTGGGGAAGCATTGGCAAAAGTTGGCTTAGAAATTTATATGGAAATTTTTTCCCGGCTCATACTGTGGTTAACCAATAGCAGCCGGTGAATTTCAAGGCATGTCACCTTTGAGCCAATATTGAGTTAGACACCAGTATAGCGATATGCACTCAGAAGAAGGCGATGAAGCATGGTCGTTCCATTTTTACTTCTTTGAATATGTACATCAAACGTAATTTTGTTATTAAAGTAAAGAATACGTTTAATGAGTTGGTTAAGGAAGTCTTGTTTATCAATTCTGGTCGCTGAATTATTGTGAAAGTATACTTCACCTATCAGAGTTATCGTGCCTAATGACGAAACTTCGGGCATATGTCCCAGGTTATATTTACCAACTGTCTGGACCAACACAAGGAAATTGGGGTGTAGGTAATGTTGTAGGTTACGTGTTCCGTAAACGGGAAGCGTATTCATAGCCGAAGAAAATACAAAACCCTATGTATTTATAGAAAATGTATAGGAGAATAGCTGACGTTCTCAGAGAACCATACATATTAGCTTTGGAAGTTACCCGTATTCGAGTAGAACTTGTTGCTGGGCGAGTTGGTTGGGATCTGAAGAATACATTGTTGCGCCAAAAAAGGAAAATAAAGACTTGAGAAGGAAGAGTACGGCCCAGTAGATTTTCAGAATCTAGTTGGCATTTCCACTGACAATTTTATGGTTTTATTAGGATTCTACTTAAAGTCAACTTTTATTTCTTTTAACGATGAATTGTACGTTCAACGACAAGGGATATGCATCGGGTCCTGCGTCGCTCCTGTGCTGTGTGACATTTTCTTGGCTTCAATTGACCGCGACCTGCACAGTTCCTTTGACGATAGGTTTTACCTTAAGGCTTTTAGATATGTCGATGATTTTTTAATTCTTTTAAAAAGTAACCATGATTTTACCGTTGACCAGTGCATTAGCCAGGTCTTAGATGTTTTTAGACTACATGGGAAGGGCATGCATGCCCACGTGCTCAGAAGGAATTGCCACCGTATGATTCGGCACACTCAAAGTTAGTTAAAAGAGGAATAGCCACTCTTTGCCGTGAATCTGCTCTCATGAAGTCGTGCCCCCACACGATGCAGACTAGCTTTGATAAGCGATTGGTGAGGCTACACACAGCCGGCTACCCGAGCTCGGTCGTTGGGGCGGTGTCTAAAACATTGCTCCAGAAGGTGAAAGGAAAAAGGCATGCGCCTAGGCCCGACCAAAAACGAGGCAAACCCGCAGTGGTGCCATACGTCCACAAGCTTTCCCACAACTTGAAGAAAGTCGCTACTAGGTTTGGTGTGCCAGTTGTTTTCTCGGCACCACGCAAGTTGGCTGGACTGTGTCCGCGCATAAGCCGCGTTGACAAAAAGTCAGGATGCCAGAAAAAGCACACTAGACAGTACGTCAAATGTGCGACGGGCGTTATTTACGAAATACCGCTAAAATGTGGGAAAACCTACGTTGGACAAACGGGGAGATGTGTTAACGACCGGGCCCGGGAGCATGAATTGTCTGTAATCAATAACGGTAATGCGCATTTACCTGCCCATTGCACGGTTTGCATGGAAGGCAGATGCCAGCCACTGCTGCGTGAGATAAAGGTACTTGGCAGGAGTGGTGATAAGTTAGCAAGAGAACTTTTGGAGGCATATCACATTAAAAAGAGAGGCACGAGTTGTATTAGTGACACGTCTGTTGTTCTGTTTGAAAATGAGTTGCAACTGTTAAAAACGTCACTGGATTCGCTCTAGGCAACACTGATGTACGCATGCGCATTTGTTCATTCTCCCTGCCCCGCTGTAAGAATAAAATCAGTTGAAGTTCAGCGTTCAATCTGTCTTTTCGTACTCTTCCTTCTCAAGTCCTTATTTTCCTTTTTTGGCGCAACAATGTATTCTTATCTTATATATATTTTTATCTTACCTTCTTATATATATATATATATATATTCTTAGTGTGATTATCAAGAAAACAATGCCATCGAGGCATTTACGCGTCGCCATGCCACTCTAAGAAATAGTAGCTCTTGACAACGAAGGGTCCAAAACTATGTGTGACCATTCCAAGGGACAGAGAACATTCAGGGAGGACCATGTACATAGCAAAGATTACTTGCTGTTAGAATGCGCATGCTGTCCGCTTTCCATTTTCTGTGCATTCGCCCTCATGTTTCATATAGACATGATTTAGCATCTCCAATGAAAAAGTGTTGGAAGTCAGCGCAGTGCCTGTCGTCTGTGTCTTTGTGCTTAGCGCTGTGCGTCATTCGACTATTATATCAATTGGAATTACCATGTAGAATATCTACGGAATAGCAAGCATAGCAATAGTAGGTGGGTCGATAACAACTCCCCAAAAACGCACGCCCTACGATAACACATTAGCACACATTTTTTGTGCTTTTTATGCCGCAGAAGCCATACATTTCTTTATCTGTACTTTCATATTTGTTTATCGGGTCTTTATGTACACTATGAACTATTCGTCTTTACCTAGGAAAAAACGTTGATTTCAGAGTTTAATCAGAATTCGTGTTTATCTCGTCTTTCAAAAAAGAGATCGGTGTTGCGTGGGCTCGCCCAGAATCATAGGCTAATTTCCAGCGAACCTACTTCTTATGACCAGGTTCGTCGAGAGTTGAAGTGTAAATAAACCACGCGTTACAAAACGTTGTAATGGTACATTTCTTTCGATAAAGCTAGAATGGAATGGAATGGAAAACTTTATTGACTCTTTTAATGTTTTAGCGGGTCGAGGCCGAAGTCTTAATTCTTGAAGCTTGGGTCCTCTTCAGCCATGGATGGGCCCCTAGTCCAGGGCTCCACTAAGCCCTGGACACGCGTGCGCTATTGCAGTTCTTTGAGCCTCTAGGTCGCGGCTGGTGAGCCAGCTGTCCCATTGCTCCGCACTTGGTGTTATGTGTTTGTGGAATGCCTGGTTTCTTGTACACTCCCATGTAATGTGGTATAATGTTGGTTTTGCTCCACACCACGGACAGGTTGCGCTATACTGCGTGGGGAACATCCTACTTAGTATGTGTAAGCTTGGGAAGGAGGCCATTTGCAGTCTCCGCCATCCTGCGGCCTCCTCCTTTTTAATGCTTTATGTGGTGGGGGATATTGATATCTTAGCCTCTTATAGAGGTAAAATCGCTCTGAATAGCTGTTCCCGCAGTTGATCTGTGGCCCCTCTGGGGAGGTTGACGTTCCTGCTCGGCTGCTCATCCCTCGAGCTAGGCTGTCTGCCCCTTCGTTGCCCTTGATCCCTGCGTGGCTTGGTATCCAGATAATGTTATGTGTAGATTGTCCCTCAGCGATTCGAACTCTGCTGAGGATCTTGAGCGCCGTGTTACTAATTCTTCCTCTTATATAGCTCCGGCACGCCTGTTGTGAAAGCTAGAAATAAATTTAATACATGACAGCAAATTGGACCTAAATGGTTGTTATAAACGTCTTCCGGTTCATGCCGGTGAATTATATGGCCCTCTTGAAGCTCCCCATCAACACTCTGGAGCGCTTGCAATAGGAAGTTATTGCGAAGGACATATTTCACGGAAACATACTGAGTTTTTTTTTTTCTTATGAGCATAAGCAATAATGTTTTCTACCCGCCGTGGTTGGTTTCTGCCGATGGTGTTGGGCTGCTCAGCAGTAGGTCCCGGGATAGAATCACGGTCACGGCGGCCGGATTTCGGTTGGGGCAAATTGCGAAAACACCCGTGTACTTAGGCTTATTTGCCTCTTAGTCATATCGTTTTTTTTTGCACTTAAAGACGCATAATTCAATTTATTAACAATATTTTCCTGAAACATAAAGAAGATCTCCCGTGCAATTCTCCATATATATTATGTCTGCATAGTACAAAACTCAGGGATTGTGTTCTGTGCTTGGTTCGGGTACAAACAACGTGGCGATGATAACGACAGTGGGAACGGCTGCAGAAGGGCGCTATGAATCATTCCACGTGTTGAAACCACGGTCACGGTTCAATTTTCACCGTGCACTCAAGGAAGGCCTTTTGTGTCTGAAGAAAAAATATTCACACACCACTACCAGTGCTCACAGGTGTGTACGAGTTCTCGGAAAATAGAATACACTTGGAGTTGAACTAGGGATGTCTCTGACCCATTGTGGGTTTCCTGGATATCCAAACCATGTTTCCTTGAACGCGAGGACGCCTTGAGTGTTTCTGCTTATTCTAAAGATATGCTGCTTACACCTCGTGATCATACCCGGGGGACCACACCAAGCAAACCCTTCCTGCGATGACTGTGCCATTGTTGTGAATGGAAAGCTGGGCGCGCGTTCAGTGAACTCGTACTTATTATTTGTCCTAACCCATCCTGCACACTACTCAACTGCTAGAGCAGCCCAAGTTCTCTGCCAGAGTATATACACTTCTAGGAAACCCGCAGCCTCGTCTACGTTTTACTGTCGCACACTGGTAATTTTTGCGCTTTA